>NC_067113.1:43237972-44458596 GCF_021347895.1 Acanthochromis polyacanthus | reverse complement strand
GCAGAAGTCCCCTTAGAAATGAGGAACTTGGAGTTTCCACAGGATGACAGGATGGGCTGAGGCCTATTTGCAGAACATTGTCATAGCAACTGAGTGTGTGTTAAATGTATTTGCTGTAAAACACATGATTCTATGCAACTGTTGTGTGTGTAACAGGAAAAAGGTTGAGTCTTAAGACCTATGAGTCAAGGATATGGGCGTACCAAGAGGTAGAACTGTGTGTAAAACGGTGTATGTGTTTGTAAGAGAGAGAGAAAGTATAAAAAGGGAAACGCAGAGACATTAGTTGGGAGTCGTTCGCCGGAGCCGTCAGAAGAACAGCAAAGGGAACTTGGCCAGAGTTCTGAAGAATCTTCACCTTCCTCTTTTGCCCGAGAGACGGGAAGACGACGCGGGACTTAGGCTCCAGAGATCGCTGAGGACATCGTTGGAAGCAAAGTCTTTTTCTGACTTTGTTCAACAAGCGAAGACCACACTCTGCCAAACGGAGAGTCCTAAGAGGTTCTGAAGTTATCCAGAAGAAACCAATAGAGGGAAGAACCGACTACACCCGAAGAGGCAAAGGAGGCAACAGCACCGGGCTGTTCCCCTCCCCGGGGCTGGGAGACCCAGTGACCCACTACAGCCTGACCAGACGAGGGTTTTCCATCACCACCATACCACAGAGAAGACAGCTGGGGCGTAAGCACTAACGTGCCAGCCAATTCCAGAAGATAACTGCCAGACCACGATTGGCTTACAGGACTCCTCCGCTCCCCCCTGCCGAGGGATAAGATCCTCTTGTCCACAAAGAAGACATCGTACCGAGTCCTCCGGACAACTGAGTGCTTTTCCCAGACGCAAGACAAGACCGAGTGATACGGTAGTGGCCATGCTGTTTGCTCTCTCTCCTAAATTTAATAATTAGAGAAGATTGTCAGGTACGCTCAATTTATTTACTTTAATATCATTTATAATCAAAAATAATTAATTGTTTTAATCATGAATTGATGCTGTGCTCTTGCTAAGATTTGCTTAATAAAAAGCTGTATTGCATTTAAAGAGAAGCCTAATGAAATTATTATAAATCACTGGAAATCTGCATAGTGGTAAAAAGTTAAGTTGATTGTGTGCATTCAATCCAATGGTTCTTAAAGGTTGCTTAGTCTAAAGTGAGAGTGTTTAAACATTACCCCTGAGGTTAGTTCTTCCAAACCTCTAAAACGAACCCAGGAATAGCACCAAGTGCAGGCAAGTCCTTAGAGAGAAGCTGACCAATAACGAATGTGAATGATAGATCAATTCTACTACTAAGAAAGGCTGCTTGGTGGGATAGCATTTATCAGATAAGAGGGGTGAGACATTCGGATGCAAGGCAGTTAGAACCTGGGCGAGTATCTCTCGATTCCAGCTTAATTTATTCTGCTGAAACCTGTTAGGTGAAATACTAATAGGCAGATAGAATCTAACCCTTTAAACGGAGAGCTGGACCAACTTTAACCTGAGGCAAGGGTTAAAAAAGGCTAGACTGGCGAACAAACCCCAAAACTTATCGGCAAATTTGAAAGGCATGCTGTCTTTTGAAAAAAATCCCCAAATCTGCACTATTTATCAGAGCCAGAAGCTGTAAAAACAGCAAAAAATGTTGGATCTTTTTTTTAACACTGGTTTAAAACACAGGTGGTCTTTGAACTACTCGCTTGAGATGTGCTGTTCTGTTGGAAAAATGAGCCAAAATGATTTAATTCCTGAAATCTCACTTAAAATCTCATCTAAAATACATTGTACTAAACAGATTCATTAAAAAACTAAACATTCTGCAGTTCTCAGTGCAGCTGAGAAGCCAGGAAGTGGTTCAGCTACGACCAACACGACTGTGAGAAATATTCACGGAGTATTTGGATGAACTGCAGACTGTGCTAATGCAGAGCTGATAGGAGACAAGTGTGGAAACAAATGAAAAACGTAAGCAATAAAATACCTATAACATGTACATTCACCACTTGGAAAAATGTACGTGTTGATTTTTATTTTATTTTAATGTGTAAGTAATAAAAAGAAATCATGTTATTGCCTTGTGTCATTAAAATTTAGTTATATTGCATGAAAGACAAGTTTGAGTTATTTCTTCTTGTAGCCGTGGTTGTGCTGTTTCCATGGAGATGCAGGGCTTTGTATTACAATGAGTCAGTAAAATTATAAAAGAAATGGAAAAACTACAAACTTGGGGTCCGTTGGGTTAACAAAATAAGAAAAATGTTTTTTTTCATGTATTTGGCAAGCTGCAAAAATATTGACACTGAAGGCATCAGTGGGATGTTAATGGGAACAGAATTAGCTTGTTCTCCACCAGTATTTCAAATTTTCAAATATTCCATCTGCTTGTAATAGCTGTATCATTATTACATGTCGTATAATTTGCTTATGCACTCACAGCACAATGGTAAAGTCAGGGAAAGATATTGGACTGGTTTAATACAAAAACAAAAATAAAAGTCTCAGTTGATTTTTGTTTGTACGCCCGTTATCAGCCCCGACATCCTCCCTGAGTCTGCTGCAGTTTGTGAATGCACTGCTTTGTTCATTAAGGAAAATAACATGCTCCAGCCAGCAATTATGTTTGTCACCACAGTGTAATTGCTGTTTACAATGTATGAATGCAATTTCTAAGAGACAGCAATGAACATTTCTGTCTTTTGATGTTAGACTAATATGCTCATTTATACAGCAGTTTCATTAACAAAACACACAACTCCTGTTTTTTTTTTTCTTTCTTTTCTTTCAAGCAAATTCTTCACACTCAGAATACAGGTGTTGGTGGTAATGAAACTGTAGGGTCTGCTTCTTTAAGCTGAGGATGAATGTGTTCTGCTGCATATCAGCTTGTGTTTATTGGACAGATGGGCAGCCAAAATGTTTAAACACAGACAGCCATCCAGTAAAATATCTAGCTAAAATGAAAGACGTGAGCATTACTCATGCATCGATTTTTTAAATCCATTTCTCACAAATAATTTATTTAGGCGTTCGGTTGAATTCATTACTTGAATTTGTTTTTGTTTGTTTTTTTTCATTTTGGATGTGACTGCTGTGTTGCTATGGCAGCAGAGACCGAGAGGTGAAGGGATGCAGGCGGGGAAGCGGTGGAGTTTCTGCTCGTGGAGAAGAAACTTTGTGATAGCAAAGCGTTCCTTGTTGTTTTCAGGGACGTTTCTTCTCAGGCAGTGCGGCCTGTGAGTCTCCAGTTTGAATATTAGAACAGAGACACTTTAAATATTGTTTTGTTTTGTGGAGGATTTCAATCTAAACTACATTATATTGCAGCCTGGGTGGTAGAAAATACCACATACGGTGTGTTTAAAGCACCAAAAACTAACAAGCAAAACTGCAAAATAGTGTGTACCTGTTTCTCCAGGAGGTTTTGACCCCATTTGAAATTCATGAGGTCGAAAATACAAGGAAATGTGCTGCTCAACAAGCGGTGTTTTGCTGTTCGTGTTGCCTCCAAGTGTGTGTTTGTGGTGGACTGTGCACACGCCCGCGGCAGTTCTTGCAGAATGTGGAAAGCTTTCACCGAAAAAGGAGAAGGCTCTTTCTCTGTCTGCAGTCCTACTTTTTGTTTGTCTCACTCTCGGTTCTTTCTCTGCGAGTCGTGTTTTCCCTCCTGCAGGCGGTCTGTGAAGGCCTCTTGATGTCTCCTCCTTCCTCTGCATCAATACTTGCATCTTAATCTAATGATATATTAGTTGCCTATTATGAAAAATGATGAGCTCTTCTCTCAGCAGGTCACATTATTAACTGTCTTCCGTGGAGCACCTCAGGCAATTTATTTAAGTATGTTTATATCTCCAGCTTCAGTTGTGTGTCTGCTGGACTGCAGCGTATGTAGAAACACAACCCGCACTCTACATTATGCAGATTCCCCTTCACAATTGAGGGTTTTAAGCCTAAAACCAATTAGTGTTTTCACTTCAGATCACAAGCTGCACTTTGTACGGGTGCACATTTAGAGTAAGGCTTCAGTTTTCAACGTGTAATTGTAAACCACAAGATATGGATGTCTCGCTTGTTTCGAAACACCTGAATTTTTCCGAAAACTTGTTTTCAGAGCCTGAAAGATGAAACGGATGAAAATGACAGAATGAGACAGATGCCAGGCAACACTGTGGTCATGCATATTTGAGCGCAAAATATGGGCATGAAAACTTTGCAAGTGCATGTGTGTATGTGTGATGCACATGAAAGGCTGTATGAATGTGTATAGATCTGTGTCTGCCTGCGCCTATTTTGATGTCCTGATTAGCAGCGGTTATATTTAGATCATATTAATCTGCTCAAAGTCTGCAGTTCCCAAGGCACTGTCAGACACACAGTCATCCCCTTGTCCTACTCATCAACTTTAGGACACAGCGAAGGAGAGAGTGCACAGAAATGGAGAGCATCACACTGATAAAGCCAATTGAAACTAATTACAAAGCTGCTTGACGTCCGCAAAACAGATTTTGAGAGTAACTTGGGCAGGCTTTAAAGTTAGAAAGAAGTTTTGCCCGTCTACGCTCACTTTCAAATTTGCTGTTTTTGCTAAGTTTGCCTTTTTTCCACCAGATGTTTTTGCTGATTCTACTCTGCGGGTCATCAGCGTTTACTTACTTTCTGGCTAACAGGCAGATATCTGGCATATTAGGGGCATATCTTTTTCAGAAAGTTCTGTAATTGGAAAAGCAGGTGGACCACAGAAGCATATGGAGGTGCTGACACTTAACTTCAGCTGAAATTTAATCATTTTTTATTGAATATAAGCAAAAGTGGCAACAGTGTGAGCAGAGGATGGCCAAGGAGAGAGAGAGGATGGTGTGACTATCAAAATAAGTCTTGGTACTCTTTTTCTTCTGCATATCTGTGTGTCATTTTTGTGCTGTTTGCTGAGTTTGGTTGCACACATGTACACCAATCAGCCATTAAAACCACTGTGTAGGAGTAGATCCTTTAAGATCCAGTGATGCATCCCACAAATGCTCAATCAGAGTGGGACCTGTTGGATTTGAAAATCATGTCAATGTTGTGGGCTCTTTGTCCTGTTCCTTTAACTGTTGCTGAAGGAATCTTCTGCTGTTAGAGAGCCATTTGAAGAGTTTTGCTAATTTGGCTTCTTCCACCCAGATGTTTTACCATATTCTAGGCTTTTCGGGCCATGCTAATCCCTTCTGGCTAACAGACAGATGCCTGGTTTATTAGGGACATATTTATTTCATAAAGCTCCATAATCGAAAAAGCAGATGGAGCAGAGAAACATATGGAGATGCTGACACTTATATATATGTTTTAATGAATTAAAGCAAAAGTGGCAACATTAAGAGCAGCAGATAGCAAGCAGAGAGAGTCTAATGTAACTTAAAGTAACAAAATTAGCCTCTTTCGCGTCTCTTTTTTACAACCTGTTATGCCATTTGTTTAACATGAACAGCGATCAGCCACAACATGAAAAACTACCAGCCCAGTAGTGTAAAGATCGCACTCATGCCTTCAAAACAGCTCTGACCCAGCAGAACAGGACCTCTAGGTGTGTTCTGTGGGATGTTCATAGCAGATACTTTAACATCTTTGGGTCGCAAGGTGGGGTTCTGTGGATGAGGCTCGTTCCGATACATCCAACAAAATCTCTCTCAGAGCTGAATCGATGGAGTTTGGAGTGCCTGGTCAACACCTCAGGCTCTTTTTTGTGTGGCAGAAAGCATTGTCCTGCAAGGGGAGGCTACTGCAGTTACAGTGCCATTAAAATTGCCTTTTTCTTTTAGATTTTTTTCCCCAGAGATTCAAATGCTAACAGACAGCCATATTCTTTAAAGTTAATGAAGTTCTATAATTGAAGAAAAGCAAGTGGGCCAGAGAAGCATATGGAGTTGCAGCCACTTAACTATCACTGAGATTTAATCTAAAGTTGATGTTTTTCTTTCTATGGAATGAATAAAAAAGTGCAACAACACTGAGAGCAAAAGAAACAATCATGTTCCTCTTCTTTGTGTACTTTATCTTCTTCTTCTTTTTTTTTTTACAACCTCTTGCATATCTGTATTCACAGACTCTCAAATGCTGACTTGATTTTTTGTCAGATTTCAATTTGATGACATCAAAACAGCTCCAACCCATCAAGACATTTAGAGGCATCCTTTGGTTTGGTGCATCAGGCTTATCCCAACACTGATGCTCAGTTTGATTGGGATCTGTGGAGTCTGGAGAGGAGGTCAATGCTTTGGGCTCTTTTAATGTTCCTTGAACCGTTGCTGAGCTGTTTCCCTCCTGTTAAGGGAAGTGTTGTTGCCATGAAAGGCATGTTGCTGGTCTACAGCTGTTTAGGTCCAAGAAGTAACATCCAACAAAACTCCACTTGTCCCATTGTAATGAAATGATTATGTAACTTTCTTCCCCTGTCTGCAGTTCAATGTCATGCCTGATAAACTCTCTTTGCCGGTGGCTCCATCTCCAGACATGTGAATGCGTTTCCTGGTTGGCGTGTGTCTTCCCGTGCACAGTTGTTCTTGTATGTACATGTCAGTATGTGCCTGCATGTGTGTAACAAATCCCCTGCAGTGTGATGGCCTTAAGCCCTGTGTTCCGCCGGAATCGCTCTGAAGAGACAAATCCAGAGGCTTAGGCAAATTACACACACTTACACCTGCGCCGACACACACTCGCTCACACATGCACTCATTCATACTCCCATAGCTTCGCTGTCAGGGTTTTTTTTTCTTCTTTGCATGCACCTGGATCTTCTCTCCCTCTCCTGTCATTGGTTCAAAGATGTTCTCCATCTTTATCTCCCTTTCATTGCACTTACCTACCTTCGTCTCTCTGTTGTCTGTTTCGCCGGTTTTAGTCACAGGTTCGCTCAGGCGTTAAGGCAAAATGGCCTCCTCGTGGAACGGAAGGGGTCGGCAGTTTTTCGCAAACACACACACATGCACACACACCCCCATGCTCGGATAGCATGCCGACCATGCCAGAGCTTTGGCTGGCTTATTCTATTATACCTCCTCCCTTGTGCTGGGGATGACCATATGTCTTCATGTGGCTACACTTGTGGGCGTGTAAGTCCGTGTGCATTTGCGCGCACGCCTTTTGCATGTGTGCGCACCACGCCACTCCGCTATGTGTTATTTCAAGCAGAGAGAGAGGCTGCTTGTAGGGTTTGGCGGAAGGATTTTCAACTTCTCTCCCAGGAGCTTGGAAATACTCAAAAAGCAAAACAGTATTTACCTTGAATGTCATCTTCTAGAGCAAAGAGATGAGTTGCTAATAAACTTTAGATAATTGGGTTTACAAAATAGCGCAATTTTATCGGATACAATCAGAGAAATACTGAGCGGTTGCTGTAGGTAATTATTGTTTTTCACCATGAACGTTCCAGAACGAGCCCCTTCAACAACTATCCTTCAACTAATTAAACTGCCTGCTTTTGAATGAGCTTAATTGGTAGTGCAGCTGTCTGTCCAACTGCCAGGCACAGACAACTAGATAATCACTGTGACTGGAAGCCATAGGGATGTAAAGCAAAGGATCATTATCCCGCTCCAGTATATTTCTGTTCACCAGGCTCACACAGAAGGCTGTCGCTGTTAGATTTTAACTCTTCTTTTTTGAAGCCGAAGAGTACAAACAAATTATCTTACGAACCCGAAACCTCCCGAATCTGCTTTTATTAACAGCGCAACTATAAAGGGAAAGTAAAGATGGATGGTTGAGGAGAGCTGCGCCATATGTGCGTTTGAGTCCTTCCTGACAAGAAGGATATTGTTGTTATTTATAAAGCAAGGGCAGCGCGAGGTGCCATTTTTTATTCTGAACAGGAATTTATGCAAAATAATGTTGTGCTTGAGCTTTGATTCACTGCTTCAGGTGACTTATCCCAGGTGCTTTAGTGTGTAAAGCACCTTTTTTTAGATTGATATCGCCTGGTGTTGAACGTATCATACATCAGGAAAAGTGTGCAAAAGTCCAACATCGGGCTTTAAATCTCAGACTCGGAGTGCTGCAGTGAGTTTTTTCCCATAATAACTACAGACGAAGCAGCTAGTACATCCTGCACCTCCCGGCCCAATCACCACAGCAGCCCTGACGTAACCGAAGACAGCCGGCTCTATTATAAAGAGCAGGAGGGATCTGGTAGGCGTTTGGTTTTCAAACACCTGTGGTTTCCCTGCTGATGCTCCCGTGGGCTGCCGCTGCATTTTGTCTTATTTCACCTACACCTGCAAAAAGCCTAAAAAAAAGGAGAAGCAGACATGAGCGGAATAGAAAGGAGCTGAGAGGAAAAAAGGCAGAAAGAGAGAGATGGATGTAGAGTGAGAAAGATGAGCAATATGGGGAGGGAATAAAAATCTCATCAGCCTTTCTACTTCCCACTTTCTCTCCCAGTTTTTTTTTTTTTTTTTTTTTACCGTTTGTGGAGACAGACTCACCCTGCAGTCAAATACAGGTGCTAGTCGGACTAAAAATGGAGCGAGGATGTAATGTTCCCCCTTCCAGGAGAGTGCCAACCAAATTCAATTTTAGTAATATGTTGAGCACATCACAAACAATAAAGTTTGCTGTCCAGCCTCAGTTCATATCAGAGCCGAAACCGGGCCTGTCTCATTGGTTTCTAGTGGGTGAAGTGTATTCCCTTTCAGTAATAATGAAGTTTTCGGTTGATCTAAAGTGACACCGGGTTAGCGCTAAGTTGCTAAACTATGCCTGGAAAACTGCTGTTTTATTGACTTACCATGCAGCCGGCTTCTTACAGTCAAATTAGGCATTCAGCGTTGACTGTCAGTGGAATTAGCTCTGTCCTTGACTGACAGTGAGATTAGCTTTTCCGTATTGATCTACAGCACTGCAAACCTTCCCTCAGTGATTTATGCTTTCGCTGCCTGTGCTTGGACGTTCTTCCTGATATGGTGGATCTCCCTAAATATTGTGGACACTTTAAGTACACATTAGAGATGAATCTAGGAAAATGATTCCTGATTAATATGACTTGAAATTGAATTTGTATAACGCACACAAGGAGACGGGCTGAGCAGAGAAGGCGAGGAGGGATTTTTGAGACGTGAATCTCAGATTAATAAATGGAAGCAATCCGTAGGTTTAGTGCACTCTGAGCTGTTTAAATCTCTGATCCCAGAGGACAGTAATGACTCACTATTGCCACCCTCCCCCTTTCTGTTGCACTACAGGTGTAAACTGGCCTATAAATGGTCTCGGTGCCGACCTGCTGTTCCCACCAGCAATGAGAAAACATGACATCATGCAACGAGGGCAGCGACCAATCAGGTGGTCTCTCCCTTGGCGCTTGCATGCTTGGAGTTTTCACAGCTCTCCGTTGCTTTTTTCCTCACGACCAGCTCTCATGTCTCCTATTCTCATGCGATCGTACTGATTTTCACTTGTTTTTCCCCCACTTCATCTTGACCTCGCTGCCTCCCGCTCCCTCAGCCTTAGTGACCCTCATAAAATTTGCGGCCCTAAGTTGTGCCAGCAGTGTAGTGTTGGACCTGAGACAGTGCAATACACCTTGAGGGCAGCGAGGAGTCGAGTGGCAGATCCTACACTTTATTAAAATGCCAGTATGTCTCAACGGGTCAGCGGCTTTGTCGGGTTGTGTGAAGTCATAACATGGACACTTCACACACGCTATAGGTTTCATGATGGGGTGAGCAGAGAAGAACAAGCTGGATATGATATATATACTTTATCACTGTGTGGGAGCGCAATATTAGTCCACTGGTTTCAAAGAAATGTTGTTTTCTACTGATATTGTCTTTAGGTGGGGTTTCTTTAGTTTCCAGAATGTTTAAAGGTATTGTAAAACATTCTTAAATGCTTTAGGAATGTTACATCAAGGTGTTCTTTCTTTATCAGGTGACATTGTGGAAATGTTTGCAAAGAAGAACATTCCGGCATGTGTTACATTAAGAACATTCCTGACATCTTTCAATAACATTTTCTTGTAGAATAATGCACGAAAAGTGGTTTTCCTTTGCTAGTATACCACAATACAGCGGTGTTTTTCAAACTAAACAAATGTTTTATCATCTTAGGTTTGAAAATGTTCTTTCTTTGTTATTGCTATGTGTTATATATATTCTTTTACTATGTGTCTTCCTCTAAACAACATTCTCAGAACATCCTGTGAATGTTGCAGTCAGAATATTACAGTTAAGTTAGCATTTAACTTTATGTGAAAATGATTTGAAATGATAAATATCCTTAAGGCATTTGTTAATCTTGCCACTATTTCACCAATTAGCCGATTATTTTTAAACACTGAAGTTGCTTCAAAATGCATTATGTTCATTTCATTTAGGTTCCTTTTGTCATTGTATGTTGTTGTGATCAAGTCACGATTTCAGCAGTGCAGAGCAACTGGTTGGAAGTGGCTGCTGGTTCATATTTAGTCTTCATGAGACATATTGTAGTTACTTTTTCATACTTCTTCAAAAAATTCTGCATATTAGAGCAGCTTCATTGGAAATTCTATTGTATTAAAGTACAGTATATGTGAGCACAGAGAGGCGGAGAGAAGCAAACAAATGAAAATGACCTTTGTGCCTAACCTCTCCTGTCTGTTTTTTCTTCAGGTGCATCAAACTGTCTCCACTGTGTACAAACCACCTTTGTATTTTGTGATAATCTGAAAAAATCCATCACTTACCAGGCTTTAAAATCCTTTGCTAGAAACCATTGCCTAAAACTACAACTCTGACTGAGGCTGGCCAACAAGTGGAGCCGAAAATGACATCATGATGCAACAAATATGTTGTGATTTTGAAGAAAGCCATTTATTACAATGAACTACATTAAAAAGAAAAATGGACATATGGGTTAAAATTAGTGACTTCATTTTCAGCTGACGAACCGCAGCAGCTGTAAATCCTCTCAAACCTTCTTTTAACAATAGATTTAAAACATTTTTTCAGACATCATTAGAACTTAAAAGTAACGTTAGCCACTGCTGTGATAACCTTTGTACATTTTCATACACAGTAGAAATGCGATTTTGATATTTTCTTGCGTACTTTACAAAACCACCACAAAGCAAACACACGTGCCTTTTATGTCGTCACTGGCAGAACAAGCACTAAACATGATGTGACTTTGGCATCTTGTGTTGTTTAAAAGGTTGCTTTTCCTCGGGACACTGCGAAGCCTGGGAATCCCGCAGCACTATGAATGCAACGCGGCGCAGTGACAAATGTCAGATATGCAGATAGAACAGCCCGCAGCGGAAGTTTTTTAAACCAGCTGGGATAAAAAAAAAAAAAAAAAACAGATCCTAGCACTGTGTGAAAAGAGCATGAGCAAAAGAAGAGGAAACAGTCTATTGAACAACAACATGGGTTTTCTCTTTGTGTTTCTGATCATGGGGAGATGCTCGATGGAGCATGGTAATCTACATGGTATGTGCGTTTACATGTTAATAATAGACCAGTAAAATGCTTTAGTAAAGAGACACAGCTGCTATAGAATAAGTCTTTTGCCCTCCGTAGTGGCCTTATAGATTAATGCACAGGTGTCACAGTGAAGAACTGCACTCTTGTTGCTAATGCGACCTGAAATTCACCATGCGCCCGCTGCATAGCGTCATTCATGCATGTCAGTTTATACCACACAGAGGACATGTCAGAGGAAGGTGTGGCAGCTGGCATATTCAGCTCTGCTTAGTGAATGTAGTAATAATGAATTTTAAAAAAGAAACTGTGAAGAGGTGTAGGTTAGTCCAATCTTATTTGTTCCGTTGACCTGAAAATTACTACCACACAGCAGGTAAAAATGGACACAATAGAAGAGTAACAAATAGGAAGGACAGCAAAGACAAAACGATAACGAATAAGTGCAATTTTTTATGGTATTTCATGAGTAATAAATAAAATCCACATGTTAAATGCCTTGAAATACGTTGATAAATGCTGACAACTGGTAGATGTCCCCGTGTGCCACAGCACAGCAGTCCTGGGGGATCATGACGCACACCTTGCGAATAGAAAATCATTTCACGGCCCCCGAGTGACGACAGTAATGCATCAGAGAGAAGTATGCCTACCGTGGCTTCATGACGGAGCAGTGATAAAAGTGTTTACTTATATTTTTGCTGTCTGCAATTTCCCCTCCAGCGATTCTGTCTGGTCTTGGCAGCAACAACAATGTCACCTGTCACTGTTGTTTTGTGTTCTATTGCTCACGTTTTTCCTCATATAATTGTTCTTTTTTGAAGGTACAATGCAATTTTCCTTCTTCATACTTCTTTTACTGCTTTTCCTAGTCACCCTAGACCTGGCTTTCTCTTTCTTCATTACATCATATTTAATCTTAGTGCTTTCATTTTAAAATCTAATATCCTGGCTGTTTGCCTGGGCTCGAGCACCTTTCACACTTCTCGCTTTCTTACGCTGCGCTGACCTGATTTCTTCAAGCGGATCAATAAAGGCCCATCTCTTCTCAAATGGGCTGCTCTACATCTGTCCGCTTTTGATTTGTTACAAGCGCTGACCCCGTTTTGTGAGGATGCGCTGAAATGTTGCATTATCACCTGGATTTTATCGCTCCGAATCACCGGGTTTTGAACAAGAAAGAGAGATACTTCGACGTCCGGAACTGTCAGCGGTTTTGTTGCCTGCACAGTGAAGCAGACAAGCAGAGGCAGACGGCAGACAGATGGTCGTACGGCGACGCAGATAAAGAAATCATGAGGTAGCGAAGGAGCGTTTGTCTATACAACAGGGATACGTCAGTGCCCTCCGGGGTGCCATGTACGATCGCGTGGAGGTCTCGGTCTTTATTGCGAGGTGAATGTGATTCCACGCTTCCCTACCTTTGACAGGCTACATAAACAATCGTGGCACCACAGGACATTTGATTTGACAGGGTACATAAGCAGCTGTAGCACCAGTGCTGTACCTGCAGGCTGTCTGCGCTGCACTGAGTGACCTGCAACGTGTCAGATTTTTTATCTTCACATTAAACCGTACACTGAGCGCTCACATTCAAGCAGGAAAAGGCCAAAAGCTGCCACTAAGCGTTAGACCATTCTGTCACTCAAAACTTAACTTTAGTAGCATTTGGGGTATTTTTTTCTCCCACCATCATTTAAAGTTTGTTCGGTATACTTTCCACTGTTTGGTAACACGACAGGTCTTCGCTTCAGCTGCTGTGGGGTGCCACTGCGAATACAGTTTCTCTCAAATTGGTGATAATGAAATTAGATTGTGCTTTTGATTGCTTTGGAAATGTGATAAACACTTGAAATGAAGCCACTTAACATTAAAAGCGCAGTGATGTCTGAATGATTTAATGTGTGTTGTCTTCCTCAGCTGTGAGAAACTGAATGATTTCTTTCCTCGTGGCTTTCGAATGCTCCCCCTAAAATCAGCACTTTTACCATCAAAGTCACTTCAGATTTCAAATGTGTCTGTTTAAAGTTTCAATAGGAGCTGTTGTCAACTTGAATTTATGTCAGTTACAGTGGAATCATCATTTGAATCCTTTGAATATGATGTGTATTTCATGTCTCCACGCCCAAGTTTTCCAGCACAGTCAGAGAGCGCAGTACTCCTCCAAGGCTGCTCATTCCCCCATATGGCATTGACTAAAATGCAGCATTTTCTACTGGGAAGGCAACAGTATGAGGGATGTTGGTAGAACAAATCTGATGCAGGATGTTCACCCAGAACTCTGTTTTGTCACACTTAGCTCTTGTTTGACTTGCTGTTTGCTCAGGTTTACGCACTAAAGCTACTTGGTTGGTGGAGGAAAATATGGTGTTGGTTGAAATGCATGTTTTTGCAACATTTTGCAACCCTGTGATATGGTCCCACCCCAATGGATGGCAGAGATATGTTGATTAGACAGGATGATCATTTTTGTCAGAAATGCAATCTTGGAGAAAGCATTTTCCCCTCAAAATGTAACCGAGAACACGGTTTAGCTGTATAGGCTCGCAATTTGTGGGCGACAGGGCTCCTGCTAATGTATAGGTGGTAAATTGATTCAATTGAAAGTCTCGGTTGAGGTGCAAGCCTTGGAAGAAATCAGCGAAAGTTTAAGGGTACAAACTCAAAGATGTCAGTTTAAGTGTTGGCCAGAGTGTTGACACTGAAAGCATGCTTTGTATGGGAATGAACAGTGGAAGTCGTTGGAGTTTTTCCGCTGGGAATTTGTTCTAAGTTGAAACACTTTCCCTCCTGCTGTGTTGTGTAAATTGATAACTGTGTCAAGGATGCTTTAAAAGAGAGGTTTTGCTGTGTACACATGCGCACACACACATATGTCTAAGCATATATGCATACATCTATATATAAATGTATGTATCTGTGTGCATGTTTCATCTTTTGAGACTTCAGAATCTCCTTACTAATAAATATCTAATTGTCTCGAGAGTTTACCAGCTCCAGCATTTCTGCCTCTGTAATTGGCTTGCAGGGCTAAAGTGTGGTTGTGTGGATGCATGTGTGTGTATGTGTGTGTGTGTGTGGTGTGTGTGTGTGTGTGTGTGAGAAAGAGCTAATGAAGGCCCATAGGAGCGTCATTGGTGTAATCATTTCCTAAAGCGTTTTTTGACATTCCTTAAAGACGCAATGTAAAATGAACCCGAGTCATTTACAACCCTTAGCTTCTGTGTGTGTGTGTGTGTGTGTGTGTGTGTGTGTGTGTGTGTGTGTGTGTGTGTGTGTGTGTGTGTGTGTGTGTGTACGTTGGCACCTTCTACAGTGTGCTTTGTGCGTGCACCACTGCCTTCGTTTGTGTTCAAGCATCCTTGTGTGTGTGCTGTAGTGTTCTGTGCATTTGCCTGCTTACTGTGTGTGTGTGTGTGCGCAGTCTTTAATAAGCAGTCTGCTGGTATTGTCAGTTAAAGCCCATTGTGATTACTGTCTGGCTAGCCTGATTCTCCTCCAGCTAGTCACAGCTTATGCCGTCCTTTCATGGCATTAATTAACAACCAGGAAACTCTTTGTGTGTGTCTGTGTGTCTCTGTGTGTGTGTGTGTTGGAGAAGAGTGTAGGAACACTAATGAGGAAAAGTATGAAGCTTATGTTCTGCTCTTCCAGCACAATCTTTCCTCCGTGCAGGTGGAAATACACACAAGTGCGACACCAAATTTAATCGAGCTTTTTGTTGATTCTTCCAGTTCTATGCAAAATTTCGGGCACCACCGGGCAAACACCCACCCACACATCACTGCAGCTGTCTTTCTACTATCGATTTTGCAGTTTTCACCCACACGTTCCTGCAAATCATGTAAAGTTCTGAGATATTTTTAGCCTGTCATGCAGTACACATTTTAGCGCCTACAGATTTTCAATGATTTGCGCCTCAGACGGACTTTCAAAAGCTCCAACCTGCGCTCCTCCAAGTAGTTCATGCTGGAGTTTGAGTTATGTATTGGATCATTGTATTGTTTAACTTTTTTTTGACTGACTGCACTACATGACATTTGCCTCCAGTCTTTGCTGATATTTGGTGGAGTCTATTCTTCCCTTTACAGCATTTCCTGTGCCACTTGCCGCCGCACAACCCCAAAGCATAAAGCTAAATTTCCACCCCCATGCTCAGCAATAGGGAAGGAGCTCTTTCATCAAATGCTGCTTCTTTTTTTCTCCCCCAGCCTTTTTGTTATTGTGGCCAAAGACCTCTATTTTGGCTTTGCCGCATTTAGAGACTTTCAAATGCCAGATTTAGCTTTTGCCTATTCTAGATGTTGTGACGTGGTTGAAGTTAAGGCTTCCTTCGATGATTCTTCCCTGTATACCCAATTTGCGCATCACTGGTTCACCTTTGCTCCACACCACCTTTATTGGCCTTTTCAGACATTGGAAATTACAAGTTGAAAGTGTGTTGATATCTTTTTAAGCCTTTTTAGGCATCAGTTATGAATAAAAATTTCATTTTCAAATTGCGTATAGGATCCTATTGTTCACTGTTATTGCAAAGATTGAAGAACCAGCCCTAAAGTTATCAGCTGAGAATTTCCAATGACGATTCTTGACTTACCACTGAAGTCCAGGGTCTCCTGTGGTTTGGCCTAGCACATGCGTCTTGGAAAAACTTTGCATTTCAATGCTATTTAATCGCTGGTTCAAAGGAGAGGAATGTAAGAAGTCAAAGAATCAGTGGCAAAATATCAACCAACAATCCTGTTTCCCAAAAGTTACAATCCTATAGTGCTACACTAAATTCTCAGTTATGGTTTAAAGGCTTTCTTTGCTTCGTAGGCATCAGCTATGATTGCATATTTTATTTTTAGATCTTCAATCAGTCATATAGAAGAACCAATTGTTCAGTGTAATGACTGGGGTTGAAGGATCAGCTCTGAAATTATCAGCTGATTGTTTCTAATAGCTATGCTTAACTTGCCATACAAGTCCAGCGTCTACTCAGGTTTGAATGAGTACATGCCTCTTGTAAAACTGAGCAGTTCAGTGGAATTTTATCGTCAGTTCAAAGGAGCGGGATGTAAGAAGTTGAAGAATAAGTGGACTCATGCTTTGAAAGATGGTGAAATGCCAGCCAACAATCCTGTTTCCCAAAAGTTACAATCCTATAGTGCTACACTAAATTCTCAGTTATGGTTTAAAGGCTTTCTTTGCTTCGTAGGCATTAACTTTGATTACATGTTTCATTTTTAGATCCTCAATCAGTCGCATAGAGGAACCAGTTGTTCAGTGTTAGGGCTGGGGTTGAAGAACCAGCTCTCACATTACCAACTGATCGTTTCCATACAAGTCCAGAGTCTCCTCTGATTTGGATCCGTACATGCCTCTTGTAAATCTTTGGCATTTAAAGGAAATAAATGTGCCAGTTCAAAAGCAAGTCATCTAAAAGGTTGAAGAATCAGTTGAAGTGTCAGCCGACAATCCTGTTGTAAAAAAAAAAAAAAATCCAATCCTTTACAGCTTAACTGAATGCTGAGCTATGGTTTCCAAGCCCTCCATTGGTCTGTAGGCATTAACTATGATTACATATTTCATTTTTAGATCCTCAGTTGCTCAGTGTTATGCAAGGAATGAAGAGTTGGGAGAATTTATCAAGCTCTTCATCAGCTGAGAATTCTTAATAATTCTTGACTTGCCATTAAAATCCTAATCAATTAAGTCAATTAAGGCCTCAGTTAATGAATTAATGAGATTTAAAGGTAAAATAATGCACATACCTTTGTACATGCTGCTGTTACTACTTTATTTCTCTTTACTTCATGAAATGAAAAGTAACATCTGAAGAAACACTATTCTATGCTGCAGGGGTTGTTTTTATTTACTTCTTTTCACTTTATGAAGCACAATATGTCATTTGCCCAGGGTTACTCAAACTGTAGATGCTTCCCATACACACACACACAAACATGTCAGGTGTCAGCATTTTTATTTATTTTTTCTTACTTTATAATAAATTCCCATGTCACACTGTGCCACTGTTTCTCTTACACCTGTCAATAATATTAATATATAGCGACAGAGTCTGTGAAAGATGCGGAGCGAGAAAGAAAATGAAAAATGGAAAGGAGAAAAACAAACACACCTGTAGGGAAGAAGGACAAGAGATTCGTACAACACAGAGCAACAAACCCGCACATACATACAAAAGCGAAGCTACAGTGACAGCTATAACAGAGCGGACTGTTTAACATAGCGTCTGGCAGTTCTCCTGAGAGTACTTAAGCAGAATACCTGATCATGCAATTACCATAGAAAGAGCAACAACACCCTCTGGGCCCTCTTTGTGTGCGAGCGTATATGTTGCCGTCTCCGTGGTGGCGGGATTTTCTGTGGGAATCGCAGTCATCCAATGAGTTTGCACCTTTTTAGAGCACAGCGAGGTGCGGATCACTTGTTTTGAAGCCTCTTTAAAGACGCTTTTGTTGATACTTCGGGGTAGAATGGTGCAATTGTGTATTCCGTGCTGAGTACTGTGTATTGTTGTGTGCTAGACATTCGTTCCCACACATTTCTTGCGTAATTCCAGAGACAGATGGCTAACATCTAACGTCATAAACACCTTTTAGGTATTACTGGGTGCACTTGAATATATAATTAAAATCAACAGAATCAAGATACTGACCATGTCCCACTGTGTGCAGACATAGCATACAGAACTAATTCTGATGGAGTGGTGGTATTGATAAAGATGCTTCGACCAGAGAATACCAAAACTTCACCAAGACTAACAAACATTCCGTAGCCATGATTAGATTTGTGATGCTAGACGACTTGCAAATATTGCAGACAATACACTGGTCCCTTAAACATCATTTCAATGTGAAAGCTGGTTTCTGTAACTCTGTAAAGGTAGTAAAACTAAATTATCCCAGGCAGATTCCTCTTGGAGACAACAGATTTGTTTGCCACATGTTGTTATACCCGCCTGTGCTTCAGAAAGATTTCACAAAGGTAATGTATCACAGCCTCTAGAAGTCTACACTTGTCAGTTTCCACTACTAAATAACATGGTTTTGGTAAATTTCTGATGGTGCTTTGATTGTACTTTGGCTTGTTTATGGAAGTCTAGAGCTGCAACTGACGATGGTTTCTGTTTTCTGTACCTTGATTGCTCAATAAAATGTCAGAAAATGGTGAAGAATGTTGAGCATTGCTTCCCAAAGCCCAAGATGTCCACAAAAGTCCAAAGATTTTCACTTTACTGTCATAGAGGAGGAAAGAAACCAGGAAATATTTAAATTTAAGGAGTTTAAATCAGTAAATGTTCACTTTTTTAATACAATTATTCAGCCTATTAATTGATGATTAAATAATTGATGATTAGAAAACCCCTGTGTTGTAATGTTAGCACATGAATGAAAGTGGGAGTTTTCATTGAAATTGTCTGGGTGACCCCAAATTTTTGAACAATAGTTTGCTGTTTTTTTTTTTCCAGAACAACCAGCAGATATTTGGAAAGTAATATTTTTTGATGATTTATAGGAAACATAGTGGATTTTACGGTCAGATGTAGTGAAAAACCACCAAAATATCATTTATAAAATACAGATTTTTGATGTGGACACTGGATAGTTTTCTCCTGTTTTTTATTATTATTTTTTTTAAGCAACATTATTGACTCCTGTTACTAGCAAAACAGTGAAACCCTGTAAAATAACAGTTTCAAAATTATTATATTTGGTCGAAATTTAAATAGAGTAAAAAAAATGTGTAACTTCACCTTTAAGTGTAAAATAATTAATTACTGTTTGATAAAAATGGATGTTTGTTGTTGACAGCTTTGGCCTGTCTCATGCAGTAAACATGTATATCACAACTTTCTTCTGTGATTTTCATAGGTTTTTTTGTATTTTACAAAATTGTGAAAATCTGTAAAATAACTATATATTTATACATACATGTATATATATATATACATATATATATATATAACAGCAGAATGATGCAGTTTGTAATCAAGCCAACACAGTCTGAAAACACCTGTGTGAGTGACGTTTTATATTCAAAGCGCAGTTCTCATAACCTTTTTTGTCCTAATCACAAAGCTGGCGGTGTTTTCAGTGTTGATTTGTTTACAGTAATTATACAAATGTGATAAGTTGCTGATTAAAGTTAATTGACTGAAATGTTAAACAGTAAACACTTTCAGAGGGGAGGATGCCTGTATACCTGGTATTTTGGTAATGATAAGTTTTGCCTGCTCTGGAAATGTAGCCTTTTTGAACTAACGTTCCTCCTGATTCCTCCACAGCTTTGACATTTTCTTTAATCTTGATTCTGGACCTGGTCATTGAGCAAGGATTGTGCCTGCACGGCTGATATGAAATGATCACAGCTTATTGTTTTCACACCGCTTTATTGCCACCCTGGGCATTTTGGGGAAGGACAAACATTAATGCAAGGACAAAGCACCTCTCTGTTTTCTCTGATTCAGTGAAATGTAAAACGAGGAGGAGATGTTTTTGGGGAGGAAGGGTTGATGGCCTGTGGAAAGAGACAGAGGGGGTCGTCACAACAGCATTTTTTTTCTGGGATATTGGATAAAAATTGAGAATCTGCTTGATAGCTTTGGAAAAACAAGGGCAAATAAAGAGGGAGATGTAAAAGGAGCCCCATCTTGGATTCTGGACGGAGAATGACGGCCTTTGGAGATCAATTAAGCCCCAGAGATGGGAAATTTGTCAGGAAGAGGTGATGAAGATGAGAGAGAACAACTAATTTAGCCTGCCGCTGCACAGGGGAACGAAAAAGACAAGGAGAGACGGCATAAAAGTGATGGAGATGGAAGAGTGATTAATTTGAAGCTCAGATATTGCTAACAAGACATTAAAAAGGTGGGAGAGGAGCAGAGATAGAGGGATGGAATTAATTTGATGCTCAGGTATCGCCGCTTTGACTAATTCCAGCTCCTAGTAGCCCGCAGGCTGTTTGATGTCCTCGTCCAGTGTTCATCACAAAGGTCACGGGATGCTCTTGTTCACACTCTTGTTGGTTAAACGGCTCTGGCATGTGATCTCTTTGAGCTTCTCGCTTTTTTTCCTCTATATATTGCATATTTTTCACATTCCTGTTCTTCAATATAGTTTTTTTTAACAGGTTGTCTGAGTGGGAAACGTAAAAACAGACAAAGGGCACTTAAATAGAAGCAGGAATCAGGACAACCATGAGTCTCTTGATATGTTTTTTTCACTTATTCAGCTGAAAAACTAAGTTTACATTCCTTCCATGCGGTTAATGCATATTTTATACATTAAACAAATGAAGGAAAATAGTGCATGTTACCTGAAATCTCATTTATGTATATGGGCATCAAGAAGCTGTTCCAGTTTTGACCTGATTCTTCAGTTCAGACTACAAAGAAAATGAATTTCCAGCTGCTTATCGCTTAAGGAATATATTTCACGATGCTAGTTTCAAATGGATATCAAGTGTTTTGCAAATACCTACAAAGACCTGGCTAACCACACCAGTAATCAATAGGGCTGGGCTCCGGATATTCGGGCCCATTTAATGACGAATATCCGACTATTCGCCTAGTCGACAGCTTGCAACAATTGTAAGCAAGAGAAGTTGTGCAATAAAACAGTGGTATATATTTACATGAGCGGACATTTCAGTAGCCTATCGACACTCTCTTCATGTTATGTGAAAGGAAGGTGAGCACATCTATATTTTCGGGCAAGAGTGAACTCCTGGTTTTGTCCACAATGTAGCCATCCTTCGAGAAAGTGCGCTCCGATTGGCTGGAAGTGGCCAGAACAAGTGGGCCAGACTGGATCCGAGTGTTCGGATCTCAAAATTGGTATTCAAAGACCACCACAACCACCGAATATTCGAATAGTCAGGTCCAGTCCTAGTAGTCGCATGAGCTTAATGCATTATCTTCGAATGCATTTGTCTTGAACGACCAACTTAAGTGCTGCTGAGCTGCTTGATCAGCAGTTGAGCAGCACAAATTGTGTGATTGTGTTCTACCAGTCACCTTAAATTAGCAAATGCTGCTGCAGAACACTTTACAAGGACGGCTTTGGACTCTGCTTTCATCAGTATTAAGTTTCTTAACTAACAGAAAAAAATCAAGAAAGCAGAAAGGAGGCCACTGTTGCCATGGTTACAATTAGTTCAGTGTTTCTGCTGGTAAGATTGGTACAAAACACACGACTCAACTGTAGGAATGCAGGACGACATTAGACTGAGAGTCTATTTCTCTTCTGTCATAGCAAACACATCTATGGACTTTCACTAATTATTCTACTTGTTAGGACATGACACAGCTGACTAAAGTAGCTTTCTACCCTTTACACCAACAGTTTTTAGTGACTACGGTAACAACTTTACTCAATTCCCTGAACAAACCTATTGTCACATGCCACCACTTTCCTTTAAGGGATGTGCAGTCAGGCTGTGGGCATACTAACCTGGCTTTAATTCAAGTAATTTTCAAGTGTTTGTGACCTTGAAAGACAAAGATGAGCAGCGGTGGAAGTAGCTTCCAGATTCTGTTGTGATCCCCAAATGCCTGCCCCCCAGCTAATCAAGGCTAAATTAAGAACCAGAATCAATACACAGAATTGAAAATGAGAATTATTAAAACACAAACAATACTCGAGCCGACCTTTAAGACTATTTGTCCGCCAGAGTGTGTTCTGCCAGCTGAAAAGGCGAGATGGTGTTCGAACAGTGACTTCCTGGGAGAGCTTTGGAGGCACAGCTTTTTTCCTTTTTTTGTTCATAATATGCAATATCAGTGGAAGTAATGATCAACTGGCTGACTCAGCTGACTGTCTCTTACCCGGTGGATCCATGATGAAAAAAATGTTCCACTGATATTATTATTGTGGGAGTCCAGGGGTGTCATCTAGTACACAAATGGATATTCGGAGTGAAGCAGTATTACCTTCTCCGCTGTTGTTCAGCTCTTCTGAAAATAGAACATGACGGCTGGTTGTTGTAGTATTTTCCCACAACCCCTCCACTCTGATTGGACAGCTGGATACAAAATAGGGATCGACCAGTTATCGACCCGACTGATTGGGCCCGCGATATAGTGAGAAATCCATGATACAAAATTAGATATATACAGTGAGTCCACGAAAAGTGAACTGTGATATGGTGAGGGATGAGTGTAAATGCCTGAATTCTGTTAAAGTAATTCTTGTTAATGTAATAATGTAATGTAAACCGAGTTATAAATGACAGGTTCCTTGCTATCACTTGCCGTTAATAACTTTAACTTTATATCATGTTCAAAAATTGGTTGTCTGCCTTTTTTCAATTGCCAATAATCGACATCAGCCCTGAAAAAAACTCATTACTCGATCAACTTTCAGCCACCAGAATAAATCGCTTTAATGGACACACCCTTCATTTTTGCTGTTGTGTAACCATAAAATCTGTTAGCATGATGCTACCGGTATTCTCAAATGAAGGATTTCCGTCTCGTAGCTTTGCTCTACTGTTCTCTGCTCCACAAGGACACAGGAGTGAGACTTCCACTTATATCCTCTGAGGGGGCAAACTCACTTGTAGAGATTGAACCCCCTGGCAGGACTTGATTCATGAGATCGACAGTCTCCTGGTGTTTATGTGTGATGGTTTTGAACAATCGGTGGTGGTGTTTGGCTTTGGAGGACAGTCAGACTCAGACACTTAAGATAAAAGCAGCCGAGATCTGTCAGTAAAGATCTGAAGAGGCAGACAGCCGATCAATACCTAATTCACCACATGGGTTTAAATGCACACACAGTACTCCAAAACAGCATTTAATTCCTTTGAACCCGCACAAAAATATGTCTTTTTTGTTTGTTTTTTTACTAAACAACGCACCATTTACAAAACAATTGAAATTCTCCGTGCGAGGCTGTCTCTGTGAGCAGCAATGATTAATGCTACATTTGTCCACTCAACTAAAACAAGCTGCAAAATAAAATATGTTGCCAGATATGGACGGTTCTGACTCATCTTGAGGTTTGCTTCACGAAGATGCATAACAGATGATATTTCTTCTGTCATCGCTCACATCAGAACGGATTGCGTTTTAGCCGTACAACAAATATGTGACTAATTCACTACTAAGACCTGAGACTGAGGACACGCAAACTCCTCAGATGCCCCCGTAGTTAAATAATGCAACAGTGTCGAGTAATGTTGGCGGTGCAGGTGATGCTGAATTCTGGGAAGAAGTCGTGCTAGATCCAGACTATGGCGATGTAAATTACCTCCTGTTTGCCTGGAAGGGTTGGCCGGGCCTTTTGGGATGTACACACCGCACACCTGTTACTATACTGCACATCTTATTCACCGGCTCGGAAACACATTGAGATGTAAAACCTGAAAGAGACAGAGTACAGAACAAGCCTGAGAGAAAGAGGATTTCACTCCGTCTGAAGGAAAAGAGATGAGAGGTAAAGGAGGACAGGAACTTAAACAGAGGATGGGTCAGAGTTTGTGTGCAAGCGAGGCAGAAGTGTTTTTGATGCTCCTTTTAGTGATGTCCAGCTCTGATGTCGGTTACGCTCATTGAAAGTGAATTTTCAAGAAAAAAAAGAAGAAGAAATGTTTCAAAAAAAGTTATGAAAGATATTCAGAGAAGAGGATGAAGGGCAGAGCAAAGAGAGAGGGATAGAAGTAGAAAGAGAGAGAGGCTTTTGATGCTCAGCCAATATTGTTCAACTGTGATGCCAATGGAGGGCATTGAAATTGAAATTGAAAGAGAGACAGAGAGAGATCCCAGAATCCCAAGGGAGAGAAATCCCCAGCGGGTGAGAACTGAGACCTCTCTGCATTCCTGTCATGACGGAGGGAGGAACGAGTGAGAATGACAAGGGGAAGGAGGGAGAAAGAGATTGAATCGAGAGGGGGGGATGTCATGTGATGGCGCTATCCTCCCATTCACTTCAGCTCATATTCATATTCATAGCCACTAAAGCAGCCGTGTTACTGACATTCACTCGAATCCCCTTTGCCTCTCCTCTTAATGTTTTAAATCTTTCGGCCTTCTCCTGTCCTTTCCATCTGCCTTTGACTTTGCCTCGGCGCGGCACCGATTTGTATTCTTCCTTTGGTCACATGAAAAAAAAGCGGTGAAGGAAATGTGATGCAGCAGAAACAACAAAGATACGCGGAGGTCAGGGAGGGAGAAAGAGGGGATGGAGAAGGAAAAAGAAAACACTGAGAGGTGAAGGGAAGCTTTCTCCTCTCTGGCTTTGTCTTATCAAAGAAACCTGCTGAAGCTTTACAGTAAATATTTTCCCAGCTCGTATCTCTTCTGCTGCCTCTCCGTCTCCTCGCTGAGAGAAAACGTGCACCTCAAGGACATGATTCAGCTGTTTGCTTCTGGTGGAGAATCCCAAAAGAAGTGAAGAAGTTAAAGTAAAGAGGCCTACATGGAGAGTATGGCAACCGTGATGATGAGTGGACAAAAATACTAAAAGAAAAGAAGAGTTATTTTCATTTTTTATTGCATATTATTGTAAAAAGCTACACCTGCTTAGCTTAGCTTAGCATAAACACTGATAAGAGGAATCTGCTACCCTGGTTCTGTCCAAAGATAACAAAACCTGCCTTCCAGCAGCTCATTAAACAAGGTGTCATATCTTGTTTGTTTAACTCGCGCATAAAGCCGAGTAAAACCGTCAGCGGCTGTGCAGACGTGTGTAATGTGTGTGTGTGATCCCGCGGTCCCCCCTTGTTAGCTTTGATAGCTGTTATGGATCTGCCTCATAATCTTTTACTGAAGCAGCTTTCGTCTCCGGGCCTCGCCTGAGAAGTGATTGGGAGGAACCAATTGTGATTCACTTCAACCGGAGAGCTGAAGAGGAAGTGAAGATGGAGTGGATGAGGGCGAGGGAGGGAGAGAAGGGATGGATGGGAGGTGGAGGAGAGAGAGAAGACAGGAAGCTACAGTGATGATGAAGGTGGATGGACGGTGGTGGCAGAGATTGGGAGAGGAGAGGTGGACAAGATAAATGCGATGGGGGGAAAAAGGGATGAAGAGAAATAAAGCGAGAGAGATAAAGACCTGAAGGATGGAAGGAGAGACAAATGGGAGTGATGGATGGAGTCAAAGGAGGATATCAGTGAGAGAGATAGCGGAAGAGGAAGAAGGGAACAGATGGCGATCAAGGGATTGGAGGAAGGAGTGGGTGAGCGTAATGATAAAGAGGGGAGATGGATGAGTGGCGGGAGAGAGAAATCGGCAGTGCTGTAAATTGATTTGAAGGACCCACAGAATTTAGTCAGATCACCCCAGAGACAGTGATGGAGACAAATAGAACAGGGCACTTCTCCTCATAACTGAACCTCATTAAATCAAATTATGATTTAAGCTGCGGCTCCACTCACTTAGCACCTCAAATTTGCTCCTGCTATGAATGCAGGCCCAAAGAAATCCCCGTTTTATAACACTTCATTAGTCAAGTTAGTTCCTGACCAAAACAACAAACCAGTAAGTGATCCAAATGAAGTCCACATGAATAAATAAATGTTTTTCTTTCATACTGGGAAGACAGAAGAGGCCAGATCCATGTGCTAGCAGTATGTAGACAAAAACTTTCTGGAATGCGTTTATTGTGAAATTAAACGGGCTCCAGGTTTAAAAAGAAAAGTTTAATTTTTTTTCAGTGTATCAGTGTAAGCTGAATATGGTTGAACTGCAAACAATTTTGAAGACTCTTACAAATAAAAGATCATTTATTTTTTTTAGATAATTGAAACCACACTCTGAACCCCAAATCCTGCTGGTGGGTATGACAGACACTTGTTGAAAAATAGCTTCTAAAAACAGGAAGGATTGTCAGATTTTCAACTTTTCATCAATATTACTTGATTCCACTTGACTTGTTTGAATAAAAAATAAAATGAGTACTGTAGTCAGATTCTGCAAAAAATAAAACTTCTGTCCTCCTTCGTGTAACTTTGAAGCTACTAGTAACTTAGCTGCGACCAACAGTGACATGACAAATTCACAAATTATTCCTCTAAACTGGGCTGAACTGAAGACTGTGTTTACACAAAGCTGTCTCCATACTTGTCCATCTGTCTCCATGTCTCATACTGCACAGAATACATTTTTGAGGTTCTCATTACATCTAGTCATGATTGCACTGCTTCCATAGAGGTGCAGGACTTTATATTGCATTGACCAATGAGTGAGGACAAATGTGACTGCTTGGCGTTCTAAAGGTTTAGTAATCAGAAATTAATCCTTAGATTGATCATGAATTAAACTAACAGACAGTTGCAACCAAAAGTTTTATTTCACTGTAGTAATACTTTGTGACGATGTTGCCTCCTCAGCATATCTTGACTTAACCTTGTAATTCTCAAGCCAAAGTGTGACGTGGGTGGTGAGATTGTAACGGCGGAGATTAGACAAGGCTGACGGCACCAACAGCCGCTTTAAGAGGATACAGGGTGTGTGTGGGTGTGTTGAGTGTGAGTGAAAGGAAGAAGGGAGCTGTGCTCGCAAGAAAGGAGGAGCACCTGTTGGTGACCGTGAAACAGCTGGCGTGTTTAACTACAAGCAGGCGTGGCTGGTGTGTGCATGTCACTGTGAAGACGTTACTAGAGAGGGGCAGTCCATTACATTCCAATTAAGACCGACCTTATTAAGATAAGAGAGAATGAGACAGATGCAAAGCCTACAGGAACCACTGATGAGAGCAGACAGTGTCAGTCATTGTGTGTGCTTTTATGTGTGTGTTTGCGAGGCGTGCATATGAATGTATTCTAACATCCTATCAATCTGTATGAAAGAAACGTGATTAGTGAGCTCAGTAATTTGCTTGTGAGCAAGGGCGTCAGTTTGTTTTTAAAAGTGGGGGGGGGGGATGGAGACCACAGCACTTTGAGAAAATGTCGAAGAACGGCGGCAAAATGCCACAAGCTGGCCTCGAACTCACAACCACCACACCAAAGGCGAAGGCTCAACCTGTTGAGCTATCGGTACATGTGTGCAGAGGGGTCTGTGGGCCGCTATAGTACTAATTCTCCCGGGCCGAAATTTTGCCCCTGCACGCCTCTGGTCGGAGCTTCCACTTGGCACGGGCGCAAATTTAGCATCCGCACGGTTTTTTTTTAACCTCACGAAGGTGTGCTGCGTGTCTGTGCAACTCTCGGCCGAGTGCGGATGGTGCGTTCAGGAGCATCGGAATTTTCTATACTGCTGAAAATAACTGGGTTTACAACGGCTTACATGTGAAGAATTTGAATGTGTTGGAGACAAAATGACCCCTGACAAAAAGTGGGGGGGACACATCCCCACCGTCCCCCCCTAAACTGACGCCTATGCTTGTGAGGCTTTTCATTGGTCTGCTGGCCTCGGCATGCAGTAACCCTCTGAGTGTCTAGGTGTTTTTTTGCTCGCTGTGGTGTCATTTCTCACTGAAATCTAAAGACCTTTACCTCTATGGAAACAGCACGAGCATGACTATAAGTAGAGAGGACTGTACTTTCTATTTTGTGCAGTATAATACAGCTACAATCCCAGAAATGATTAAAAAAAACTAAGAAATCTTGACAAATGTTAAAGCAATCTGGACTCCACTTAAACAACATTTTTCCAAGGGGCCCCAGATGTCATCAATACTGTGAAAACTAGTGGCTCTACATACTTTGGACAGTTTATTACTTATATTTTGTGTGAGTTTGCATATTTGTCTTCTCTGCTTTGTGTAAACACTGCCTGCAGTTCAGGTGAGTTCAGCCAAAAATGTTTCTAATTTTTGTCATGTGACCGTTTTTCACTGCTGAGTCACCATTGGCTTTCTATGTGTGGTGAAATATAATTAGAGCAAACACCTGATTTTGATGACATGTCTCAATTTTTAGCCCAGGTTTGGTTAAGTTTGGAATTTCAGACGAACAGAAAGATGGAAGTCTGATGATTGTTTCAGTTTTTACAGTTTGCTGACCCAGAAAAGTCGTGGAATATTCTCAGTTTTTTTAAAAAGAAACAACAATTGTGA
Organism: Acanthochromis polyacanthus; assembly: GCF_021347895.1. Lineage (NCBI taxonomy): Eukaryota > Metazoa > Chordata > Actinopteri > Pomacentridae > Acanthochromis > Acanthochromis polyacanthus. Next base: position 44,430,185 of record NC_067113.1, on the reverse strand, counting down.
TGAACTTTTCTGATTTTTAGCTTTAGTTTGTATATTGTTCCTGCTGAAACCACACGTCATACATGATTAGTTTGAGGTGTGTTTGAATGTTAAAACCACAATGCTTTTTGCCAGTTTTTTCGGTTTCTGGTGCTGATAAATGGTGTAATTTTGGCAATTTTATTCAAAAATACCATCTCTTTCAAACCTGCAATTGGGTTTCAGACAGTTAAAGCGTCACTGTCCTACAGTAGTGAGGATGATGGAGCAACTAAAGCTTTTTACTTTATAAATGATGCTGTTTTACAGTCTATAGGGAAATATCGGTTTTATCTGTACTGAATTATACCTCATATCTGTATTCGACAGGAAGTAATAGTGAATAATGTAAACGCTGGTGATGAGATGCAGGAAAGTAAAGCATGCTAATGTGAATTAGGATGCAGGTTAATCCAAGTAAATAATCTAGAAGCAGCTTAAAGAAGCGTACCAGTAGCTTTGTATGTTTAAGGCTATTAAGTTGTCAACCAGTCTTAAACCTTTCCTTGGTGCTGGAGAGGAGGATGCTCAGACATCTGAGAATTGATAATAGGCTGCCAAGAAGCATTGTCAGTAAATATTTTGGAAAGGACATTGTGAATTTGGCTGTTTCATGCACTAAAGCACTCCGTTACACCGACTGATTCTTAGATCTAAAATGTCATACTGTCATTCAGCACTCGCTCTCAAATCTGTTCCCACTCAAAGGCATCACTGCAAGGTGACAATTTTACTTTGACAACAAAAAATAAAAGTAAGAAACTGTTCATTGTGATGGATTACTTATTTCAGGCAAGAGTTAAGTCTCTGCAAGCTGATTTCTGCAGCATACTGAAATGAATTAAAGCAACGCCTGCCTTGAAGACAGAAATTCAATCTAAAAAGATTAAGAAGAAATAGTCAGCAATAATTGAAAATGTACATATTTTATATATTCCATGCAAAACTAATGATATGGGGCATAAATTCTTAAAGCGCTGTATGGGTGATGACCCTTTCCTTCTGTCTTTTTTCCTTTCGTTTCACACTATAATAGAGCTCTCATTTCTGACATCGCCCTCTGCCACGCTGCTCGTCTGTATTTCTATCTGTGCATCTGTCCAGATGGGAGATTTTACACGACCAAGGGGTAACATTCATAGAAACAACTTCGCTTTACAGGGAACCTGGCAAGACTGGTTTGGTATTGGCATGTACACATGACAGTGAGCTGCTTTGCACGTAAGCAGACATATTCACTGTCACTGTCATGCCCACAAGTGGGCAGTAAAAGTTGCCGTCGCTATCAGCCCCTCAGCTCATAAAGACCTGGAGAGGGGATCCAAGTAATCAGTGAACATGCTGTAAACTGGGAAGAGGATTGTGTGTGTGTTGGTGTGTGTGAGTCAGGTAGCAGACACAGTGATAAGTCACACAGTGCAGTGACGAGAGGGGAGAGACTGCAGTGGCATACAGCTGGCATTTTATGGCACCGCAACACTCCTCCCGGCTGCTTGTCTCTCTTTTTTGCTTCCACTACTCTTCTATTCGCTGCGTTTCGGGCTGTCATCTATTCTCTGTCTCCCCCTCTGTTTCTCCGTCCAGCCCACCCACCCTCCATACATCTCCCTGTTTGATGTCTTAGCCTCATTCTGCTTCATTCTCTCTCTTTTTCTCTTTTTTTGTTGAACAAATTCTCCTCTCGTTTCATGCAGCTTTTTCTCTCCACCATCTTTTCCTCTCGCTTTTTCCTCCCTCCATTTTGCAGTTCCTCCCCCACCTCCTCACCTCCCCTAGCTCCCCCTTTCCTCTCCCCTCCCACCCACACCCCCCAGTGTCTGTAATCCCCCTCTCTTTCTTTTACTGCGAGGCATCAGGGCTCTCCACTGCACAGTGTGAATGCCTAATGAATCTTATGTCTTTTACAAGCCTCAGCGTTCACCCATCTCTCTCTTCTTCCTCCCCTCCCTCCTTCCTGCCACTCTTCTACCTGTCTTCCACTCTTTCACCCACTCTCTCGTTTGCTTTATTTACTAGCCAGAAGCCATCCAGCTGTTTACAAGGAATAAGAGCTGCCCAGGGGACACCAGAAGAGGCTGGGAGGAGGTGGCTCTCCTGTATTTTATGAGAAACCTCCGTCGGTTCAGGGGAGCGTGGATAAAGGCTTTTTGCCACAGTGCACTTTTGGGCACATACAGTGCTTCAGTTAGCCCGTTTGGGGACGTGTTCTCAAATTCAAGGGAAAGTTAGGTTTTAATTTGATTCAGATGCCCTCTTTGTTTGCCTGCTTTTCTCTGACTGAAAGTGTGAGAGAAACCCATCATGTTTTGCGTCTGACAGATCGTGTGCACGTCTCCTGGCCTCAGCAGAGATAGATTGCTATTCAATTGTTTTGTGCTGAGAAGACTAGTGCTCGCTGTGCTCTCGTGTTGCGAATATCTTCCCTGATCATCCTCCCATTGATTTGGGCTGTTGCAGAAATGGCTGGGTCATGTGTTTTTCCTGTTACCTCAGGCTTCTGATAAACAACCCTTTCACCCAGACCACTGCTAACCCTCAAAATGACTTTCTGATGAAGTTATTGATTCATTTCGTGGCAGAATCACTTGACTGAACGGTCCAATCAACATCATGTAATGAGTCTTGAGGTGTCGGCAGCACAGCCTCAGGCGTCCATGTGTCAGGTATCTAACTTTCAGCCTTGTGATTACTGGTGGCTGGAGCACCACTGATGCTGGATTTATTGGGCCGATGACATTTTACACTTGTAATGGAAAAAAAAAAGACTAAATTATATGTCTGTGCTATAACCAAACTAGTTTGTACTACATGTTCCATTCTATCTTCTATACAAAGTGGCTCGACATTTGCAAATCATGAATTTATCTTTATATTTAGGTACAATAAATGTCGTAAGTGAGGTCCATGACAAAACACTGAATGTTCTCTCCATGTAAACCGTGTTACTCTATCAGGCTATCTATAAACTCATGCTACGCATTATGTCCTAAACATTTTTTTTTAGTGGTTTTAACTCCAATTAGAATATTTTTTTTTGTTCTGTTTTCCAAGTGCAATAAATTTCCAAATAGTAACTCATGGCTCTCTCCTGCTAAATCACAACATGACTAGCACCTCTGCTATACACGCATAGCTGTTACAGATTTCACAGGCTCATGTGCTGGGCAAGAGAAAGGACAGAACTCAGAATTAAATAAAAATGTTTATTTTACCAAAAACAGGATCCATACAAGGGAAAATACTCAAAAAGAAAACCAGGAGCTATGACTAGAGGTCAAGAACTGCAACTAGAGATCAAGAACTACAACTAGAGATCAATAACTGCAACCAGAAGTAGCAAAGAGGTCACTTCCAGATAAAACACTAGAGTAAACAGAAAGCGAGAGCCCTCAAGCCGGTGAGCGGAATATTTCATTTTCAAATTATCTATTTTTTCTTCACTACACTAGAGCAGATGACGAAATACCAACTAACCCTCGATAGGTATAACCTAGGCCGGAGAACAATGAACATAAACGAGCAAAAACACGACTATCATGAAACTAACAGGCCTAAAAAAAGCTGAATTCCTAACCAAATAAACCAGTGGAGGATACATGGCGTGTGCAGGCGACGTGGCAGCTGAGGTAAATAAACGCCTGAGTGTTTGAGGTACTACATTAGATAATTCATTCACCTGTTGCCCAGATTGTTAATTATTTTTCTTTAAACTTTAGAGACAAAAAGCAGTTTAATTACTTGTATATGGACTGGTTCCACCTGAACAATGTTGTCACCGCATTCCAAAAATGTAACATTTGTGAGTTTGGGTTGTTTGTCGAACAAGAAGGTCAGTCTTGTGATGGACATTCTTCACTGTTTTATACTACTTTACACAATAAATGGTCAATTATTCACATTCTTTTGGCTCCAAGTGAGTCCTTGTATAACAGATATCTCCAATATTGAGTCTGATCCAACAGCCATTAGTATACGTATCTACATTCTGATTGAACATGCATCTGTCGGAGCGAAATAATGGCTGTATCCTTATAAACCAATGGCGGTATCTACCCAGTAGAGTACAGGGGAAAAGATCAGAGTTAGATTGATTTATTTCAGTCGATGCTGATATGTTAAAATCTAACACCAATCCTTGAGATCAGGTCAGGACGTATCCAACTATCCGGGTTACACTGGTAATTATCAGCAAATCAATTACTGTTTATTTTTGGAAAAAAGACAGTTGACGCATTTTAACCATGTCTCTCTTGTATCGATCGACCGCTTTGTTGGAATACTCGTTCATTAGTGGAGGTCATAGAGCGCAATCAGTAACATACAGGGTCAGGCAAGTCACCTTTCCTCTGATAGATCTCATTATTGGGAGTCTTGAGGCATTTCTTCTACTGTGTTCTTCCCGGCTGCCTATTGTTGTCACTGTGGAGGGTAACACTGTTGTTGCAGTCATTGTTAGTCTCTCTGTGTATGAGTAACAACTTGGTTTCTGCATTGTGAATGTAAATGAGAGTGGGATCAGGAAGTGGAACGTTGTACCTTTTGTCAATTACGTGGCACCTTTCCCAGACACTTTAAACCTGTTTCTGAATTTGCAGACGCTTATATTTTCCTTTTCATTCTGTCCCCACGCCTTATTTTATTCATCCATCTCTGTCCGGTGATTGTTATGCAGAATATTTCAATACGTCTCCATTTTTGCTGCGTTTCATTCATGGTGACTTAATGTAAGTACACCGGCGAAATTGGCTTCAAGTTCTCTTTTGTTCAATGTATAAAGCTGTCAAGTGTGCACAGTGCTAAATGGAAATCCTGTGCATCTTAAATTTCAGTGTTAGCTTGATTGTAATAGTTGATAATGGTATGTTTTTCACATTTGAGAGCATTTAACAAGCATCCATTGCCTCAAATTTGAGCTTTACCGGAACTTTTCAGTCTTTATGCGCCGTCCTTATTAAGCAATCTCTGAAAATTCAGACTCATTTCTTAACACCCTGCTAGCTCATCTGTCATGGGCGTCTAGGCAGATTGCTTCCAAAGCCTCCTCAAAGGACCCCTTGTGGATGTCCGGCTAGATTCCCTGTGGTTTCTCTGTCATCTCTGTAATTGAAAGAGAAACAGTTGATATGCAGTCGTGTCGAGCTGTCATACGCGCGTCTCTCTGTTAATGTAATGTTAATGGGAGGTTAGCCTCTGGAGTAAATTCCATGCAGGTCTGCTCAGTAATGATGGTGCTTGATCTTGTCCCTGTGTGTGCAGACATGTGTGAGCGAGTGTGTTTACCTTAGTGGAATATATACATGTATCACGCTTGCCTGCTCCCTGTTGTTTTGCTGTTTGCAGTGTAGTGAGAGCATCTTAAGGCAATACTTAATCTTTATATGGCATTTTCAAAGCTAGATTTACTGAGCGTGTCATGACATATGGTGCAAATCCCTAATTGGTAAACAATTTCTCATGTCAACATGCTTCTGTGTGTCGTGCACACATTCAGTATGTCAGAGCAGTTGTTCAGACATGGTATACATTGTACATGGCTTCCTCTTCTACTGGGTCTATCATACTTCTCTTTTCAAATTGAAATCACTTCCTGTGCTGCTTAGTTTATTTTCCAGTCTTTCTTTCCTAGAAATGTTCTCACACCTCCTTTGTTATCACAATAATGGCATAATAATTCACACTATTACTTTGGCGAGACATTTCCGCCTCTCTTCTCGCACATCAGCACACGACTGTGGTGTCAGAGGTTTTTTTTTTGTTGTTCAGACATTGTGACACCCCGCTCTACATAATTCCAGCAAAGCTAAAGTGATGCGATCGATCGTTCAATCACCTACTGGGCTGAAACAGGTCACGACCGGCGCTGATGCATCTCATCTTGTCATCAGTGCAGGCATTAGATGACAGTTCAAACTCATTACTCACTCATTAAATTCACTTTATTTTTTGCTTTGTTTTTTCGTGCTGTGTACTTCCTGGAACAAACAGTCTCCTTGTTCAAGTGCAAATGAAGCATTTTGCAGCTCTGTAGTCGTGCACTGAAACAACACTCTGTGGCGAGTTGTAAGGGAAACCGCTCGAGGAGAGCGGCTTGAGGGGCAGATGTGGGTTGACAGAATCGCATTAACTTAAGGTCAGGGGCAACATACCTTGAGAGGTGCTGCTTACATTGAAATGGATGGAGGAATGGAGGGAGAGAGGCTGATAGATTGAGGATGGAAGTAGCGAGACACCAATAGAGTTGTAGGGTGTATATGTAAACCGAAAGAAAGTAAGAAACACAGAGAGAGAGGAAGGCTAAACAATAGCTGAAACAAGGGCACCGGCAACGCACCGCTGAGCCCCTGTTTTCCCCTGTTCCCGGCTGTATTTTTCCTCTCTTAGTTCCTTTCTGACAGCTTTAATCAACACAATAAGGCTTGCTGAGATTTCATTATGGAGCTTTGGCCGCAAGGGTCTTTGAGGAAGGAATAGATGGATGGAGAGTTTCTAAAGAGAGGAGGGATGGAGGGAGGACAGAGTGGGAGATGTTTGGTAGGAGAGGATAGGAGGGGCAGCGGAAAGTGAGGGAGGGATGAGACATGGTGAAAGGCAGGGGGTAGACGGTGAGAGAGAGGAGAAGAATATAGCTTGAGAGTGGGATTAAAGAAGGGAGGGAATCGATGGATTGGATACTGACACCCCTGCTGAGGGGAAGGCTGAAATAATGGTGTTATGTGGCCACTTGATTGGCCCTGAGCTGCATGGGGGCTCACAGAGGAGCGCATCAGTCTCACACTTTCTGGATTACAGGGTCAGAGGTCATTCAGCAGAGAGAGATGCATCACTTTTGATGTTTTTAATGGAAACGGAGGGAAAAAAGAAAACCCCTTAACCCCATCTCTCTCACATAAAGTGCTCAAACGTCCAGTGTGTATGGACGTCATGCAGCTAACTCGGCCCTCACTGCTTGTGTAGGTGCAGCCTGCTAGACACATCTGGGATAACGGCTGGAAACAGTCGCCGGTCTGTGAAGGTTTTACTGCAACGGTAAATGAACCAAAAAATTAGCACGGTAGCAAAAGTGGATTCACAAAACTACACAGTACACCAACTGACAAATTAGTTAATCAACTCCCTCCAAGATGTTTCAGCAGCGAAAGGTCGACATTAAGTGTCGAAAGGAACGCACAACACAGTGATTAATCCACTAAAACAGAGCAAGAGGGAAAATGAATCAAATCTATCAAAAGTTAGACCAACAATAAATGACTTGCAAATGCTTGAAAGTGTTGTATTGGCGATGCATCGTCCTCACTAGCGAGAGACAGTTAAACCTAGCACACACAGGAAAGGACGAGCAACCAAAGCCTGCGCTGTATCAGTGAAATGTGTTGGCGACCCTGAGTGGGCAGGTACTCACTTAAACTGATCTCAGCTTTAAAGTGACACAGCTGAAGTCACTACCAATGGGAGCAATGGATGCTTTTATAAATATAGGACATTATCACAAAGTTTCCCAAAAAATTTACCATAAGGAAACAACATTCACCGTTTTGATTCCTACCACTTCACCTGCATCAAATCGGAGGAGCAGCTATTGCAGTCCTTCACAAACCTGCACTCGCATCTCAAACTGAAATGCTGAATCTCTAAAATTCAAACTGATGTATCACTACTTTGTTAAAAATGAAGGTTCTTTTGCCTGCATTTATTTAAACAAATTACCTTTAATTTACATATTTTACCTGTTTTGTTAAATTACAGATAGTAAATTAGTACATGTTTGTTATCTCTAAAAAAAAAAGCACGCTAAAATTGTACATATTGTCCACAACAAAATTGAGATTTTTTATAAATTCTTATGACGATAAACCGTAAGATTACACTTTTTATACTGTATTTAAATTAGCAAAAATAGAAATAAAAAGTACAGACATTTGCCATGATTTAAACTGTTATTTCACATTTTTTCCCTATGTTAATTACAGATAATACGTACATGTATATGGATAATAGTAAAATCACAGAAAACAGTATTAGTTTACATGTTGATGGTTAAAAAAATAAACTGTACATAATGTTTACATCAAAAATTTGTATATAATTCTTTTTTTTTTTACAATGTGTGACTGTAAAATTATACTTTTTACTGTATTTTTATCAGGGAAAAATCCTTATTTTACAGATATTTGCCATTGTTTTCAGTCATTTGTACAGTTTTGAGTTTTTATAGGCACCTAGATTCCACAACAATTTTAACAAAAGTTTACTGTCTAACCTTGCTCAGGTCATGTGTGACACGCTGTCTGACTGGACTAAATGGAGAATTCACCTGCACTATAATTTATTTTATTCAACACACCACAAAGACAAAAACATTTCTTTACATTCCCAACCCCAATGGCCATCTACTCCCACGCTGTCCTTATGTTTTTATGTATGTGCTGTTAATGTTTCCCAGGTCTGAGCTGTTATTTGTGTTTGGTATATACAAGCATTTTATGTCTATCTTATACACAGTGAGACTAAGAGACGGATAGATAGAAAGATCCTGGAGATTTTTTAGTAACCCAGGAGAAAAACGAAATTGATCTGCTGTTCCTCTCTCAAATAAGAAATCTAATAGTGTGTGTGTGTGTGTGTTTGTGTGCAGGCAGGTGTGTTTGAAATCTGCAGGTACAGCAATGTTTTTATCCTGGTCTCCAAGGAAACTACCAGCTGGTGGAACTTAAAAAAAAAAGTCTCAGTATCCTCAAATAACAAAAGTAATTTTTAACACAGTATAATTGGATTTTTCATTTCCATGACATTAGATTTTACTCGGCTATATTGTAAATGAAGCTTTAATGCAAGTTAGAATTGAAGCTGAATGAATGACTGAATTATTCACATTCTGAAAAGAGGTGCTGAAGTTCTCATTCATCATTCTTCTCTTCTCTCTGTAGTCTTGAGTCAAGGTTTAATCAAACTGGTTTAAGTTCTCTCCTAACTGAACTCATGTTGGCTCTCTTTTCAGCCAACATGCTGGACTAGCAACAGTTAAAAATACAAAAGACTGCATACGTTTGTGTCTTTCTGTATCTCTTTTGTGTAAATACCTTCCTGTGTGCGACAACCATTGGCTGTTGTGTGTTGTTGTGCGTGGCTATTCACCCAGAGTATATTTGTGTCCTCTCTCGCTGTTTGTCTGTGACACACTCACCTTATTAAGTGCTTAGTAAATGCCAGCGGACTCTGTCCTTTATTCCACAAGCCTTGTCGTCCACATTCACAATTCACTGCGCTTCACAGACACTTCTAATCAAATGATGTATTACTGAGCGGCCAAACCAAAGTTCAGCAAAAGAGCGTGTGCATGCTGTCTATCTACTGTATTTTATCAAATTGTCTGCCCTTTTAGTCAGTTTTTATAGCTTTATCCACTCAATACCCCTTCTAAATCTTGCTATAATGGACTGATGTTTACAAAAGGTAGCTGTGATCGAAGTTATGTTTTCTGTATGATCAAGTTACTAAGACCTCGATTAGACGGATTAACCAAACAGTGTCTGTTTGAGTCTCTATCCTTTACTGTTGATTTGTAATTGAGATGAGTAAAGACAAGCCACACACTGCTGATACTGCTCACTGGGAGCACACAGGGAGGATCGGTTGGGAGGAAGGGCGAAACAGAGACGAGGCACACAACAAAGCCTGCTGCTGAGAGTAGAAACACAAAGTCAGAGCAGAGATGGATAGATCCCGACACAAAAGATCTTGTACACAGACTTCTAGGCAACGCGGAGGGAAGACGGGATGATGCATGGGGTGGGAGGGTTGAAGGGAGGCAGGAGATGCGCATCGGGATACCGATCGCATGTAGGGGGGGGATGGATGAAGAGGCGAGATAGAAGGGAGACACGCACCAAGCTGTTGATATCTGTCCAGGAAAGAAGTAGAAAGCAATGTCGCTGTGAAATATTAAAATAAAATACCATAAAATAGCTACTCTATTAATTCTTCATGCAGGTTTTGTGTGTTTCCTGTTATGTGCCTTCCTCAAAAATAAGATGATGCATCTCAAGGGGGTTATTCTGTAACCCTCTTGACTAGAAAATCCAAGATAGGGGAGTTGAAAGGCGTGTAGTCTTTACACAATCGCCAAATTTACCCCATTTATCAAACTTTTAAAGACCGACATTTTAAAGACGGCCATTGAACTACTCATACGTGAAAAGTGAAGATAAGGTAAGATTAACTTTATTGATCCCACAGTGGGGAAAGTTCACCGTTACAGCAGCTCCAAGAAGAAAAACTAGTTTAAGGCAGTACAGAATAAATTAGAAAGACAGTGCAAAAATGCAGAGAACAATATGTACACAGAATTTTTAAGACTATTTACATGAGGAAATATTTACATGAGGAAGTGAAGCATATCTAAGATTGAATTTGTGATATTTTATCCAAAATATTATTTTAAAACTGTGTAGATGATCATCGAACTACTCAAAAGTGACAAACAAATCAAATCTAAGCTTGAAATTGTGATTTTTCATCAAAGTCGTTTTATTCTACATGTTTCATTTAAAAATTTGCCATAAGTGAATCATTTGCTTTTACAAAATTCTGCAAAAACACAAAAAATTCAATGCTTGGTGTAGCTGGAAGGGCATTTGGGACCAACAGTTGTATGACAGTAACTGAGGGAGTTTTTGACTGAACTGCAGGCAGTGTTTCAAGCTGTATGGCGTTGTAGCTCTGCTGAACTTCACAAAACATTTTTTAATCCTCTTTACTTTTAATCCTAATTGTGTTGTTCCCATGTAGGTACACGTACTCTTCATTTTGCAGTGAAAAATGAGCCCACAGTGAGTCAAAATGTATCAGAAGCTGTTTAAGATTAACTGAACTTTGAAGTAATCAAGCCTCTTTTTTGATGCCCTGGAGCAGTTATTTTTGCTATCTAACGTCAAATACATCTTTAATGCAGCTTGCAGTGGTATTGGATTGTAATTGTAAAAACAAAACAAAAAAAACCCCACACACATTACATTCCCTGCACTTTGTTCAGCATGCTTGTAAAACGGTCTGAGCAGGTACGCAGTGCAAGCTCAAATCACCATAATCCTCACCACTAAAATTGCCCTGCTGCATTTTCGCCACTATCAACACACCCCGCTGCACCGCGCCACCTACTTAACTCAAGTCAAGTTCAGGACAAGTCACCCCAATATCAAACGCTTGCAGTCGACAGTTAAAACCTCTGTGCGTCTGTCGAAAATGTCACTCCGCCAACCTAAAGCCCCTCGATGCTCTGTCATGAAAATGGAGCCCTTTGACTCGTATGTGTCTACATAGCAGCTGCTGTAGCGCTTTCCCCCTTTCTTTTTCCACCTTGTCGCCTAAGCTTTTGGCAGTAAGCTCCACGTCCATTAATACTGCAAGAAGCAGAGCCCCGAGGCCAACAGAGTGTGCGTCAATACCTGAAGAATACTTCATGTGCAAGACGTATTGATCCGGCGAAATCTATGCATGGGACATTGTTGGCCAAGGCAATAGTGCATTCCACAGCACCTGGCCAAAAAGTGAGGCCTTCTTTGTTTGCAGTGAAGAAAACAGAGCTGTATTGAATGTGAATGCCGCTGAATTTGGTATTTTAAGATGTAAATATTACTAAAAATACCCATTACCTAACAAATAGATGAAGCTTCTATATAATTCAAGGTGCCAATTCGTAGATTCCACCACTTTAAAGACAAATGATGATCTGTGAAGAATATATGAAAGGTGTGTGGTAGAAACTCACCTTACCTGTGCTATTTCATTGTTCATTGTGGTAAGCTTCTTTCAAGTAGACATATTGATTGTAAATGTCACATTTTTTAAATGGAATTCTTCCAGTGCTCCAAAGATAAAGAGGATTTGGCAGGAAAACCTTGTGGTTTCATGCACAATTGGTTAAATGAAAAGGGCAGCGTGAAGTATGGGCCATTTAGGGTGTGGGCAGGCAACCATTAAAGTGACAAGCTGCACAGGAGTTGGTCGCTATGCTTTCCAGCTCACACTTTTTCACTTTTTAAGCTCATGAAGTAAAAAAGTAATGGTTCGTTCTTATTTAACCTTCTGAAGCCCAAACAGTGTCCAGGTGATTTTTTTGATTCTGTTACATTTTTACTCGGTGTGGGTTTATTTTTCACAGCAATATAAAGTCCTGCACCTCTATGGAAGTAGAACAACCATGACTATAAGTAAAGAGAACTCCTATATGTGTTTTGTGCGGTAAAGCAAAGTTACAATGCTATGAATCTTTAAAAAGAACTGACGCTGGGTCAATACTGGAAAAACATGTTGGCATATTATTGTTGTTTTTAGTGTAATCAACGTAAGAATTACATTTTAATTTGTTTCCATCTTTGTCATCTCTTTTTGTGTAAACACAGCCTGCAGTTCAACCCAGTTCTCTCTCACTTTTTATCACATTTTTGTTGATCAAAGCTGAGTCGCTAATGGCTTCACCGACATTTTATCAAAATGTCACAATTTTCAGATAAGATCCAGTTTACTTTTCTGATGGAACTGCATGATGAGTGGTTGAAGGTCTGCTGGAGAGTTTAATAACTGCCAATTGTTTCTGTTTTTAAAGTTTCTGGATTTTTTTTTTTAGTTTGTGTTTTTTTTTTTAGGATTTTTTTAAAGTTTTTTTCCAAACTCACGTGTGGTTTTTGGGAATCAGAGGGTTAAGGTGTCTTTATGGACGAGCCAGGTATACTGCAACATGATTGTATAACTTTGTTTCCAAGGAGCGTAGACAGTTTATTTTTTATAAAATTTTAAATGAGATATGTAGAATAAAGTGGTTTTAATTAGGGCCCAACCGATATGGGTTTTTGGAGGCCGATGGAGATTCCGATACTTGGCAGGAAAAAAATTCCGATATCTGATTAATTGGCCGATTATTTTTCAAATGTACAATAGATAACTTCTTTTTAGGTGATGCCCTTTAACATTAAATCACATTTTCTCTACTCCATTGTTTTCTTTGAACAGAAGCCAGGATTCATATGAACCAAAATAAAAACCAGATACGCCTTTCTCAGATGTAAAACCTCCAGGGCCGGCCCTAGGACTTTGGTGGCCCTAAGCAAGATTTTTTTTGTGGCCCCAAAACATGCTCAGGGCAACTACCAAATCACGTGCACAGCTTGTAATTGGGTTAAAACACACATGCACATGATTAACAGCAAATATTCTGCCCACTCCTGAACTTCCTTTTTGGAGCCATAATGCCATCTCTAGTGCTACTGCGTTTCCATCTGTGGCTTCTCCAGACCAGTGTAATCGATCAAGTTTGAAACGGTGCCGTGGTGTCACAGTAGCCTAACTTACGCATGAAGCATGGAGTCACCAACTGACTGCTGGTTTATTTTTTCTTTCCTGTATTTTTCCCGTATAGTTTTCTAATAAGCCAGTTTAAATTGATATGTTACCATGATGATTTATGTTTTATTGGAATAAAGACAGGGACAAAATGCGAATCACTCACTTATTGTGGTGTGGCCCCCTCTAGTGGATGTGGCTATAAACAACGGCATAGAGTGTTTATGCCAGCGGCCGCCCTGAAAACATCATCTTTGACAGAGTCGCATTTTAAATATATAATGGTCACACATAGTCCGACACTAATCCACAGATCCATTCTGTTCTTACAGTTTCTGATTCTGATAAATTGTGTTATTTTGGAGATTGTTTTTAAAGAGAACATGCATTTTAAACTTGCTGTTGGGTTTTGGGGTTCAGGTGATTGTTTTTCACTGTTTTCTGCAGTGGTTGTATTTCTGCTTCTTTTCACCTCAAAAATCAACCAGCTGTGTAATTTTCCTAAGGTCCCCACAAAGGTCCCCAAACCTTTTGTGCACAGCCATGCATGCAGCCAATATTTGAAAAGCGCACACAGTGTTGCCGTCACTCCCATCTAACTGGAGGAAACTGCATTAGAATAGCACACAATAGCCTCTGTCAGTGTCAGGTGCGACAGCCTGTTGCATCAACACACACATGCAGGCGTGCTCATACACAAACGCAGGCAAACACACAAGCCGTGATGCATTCATGGACAGCTGCGCTTTTTATTTCTATTCCCATTCAGACATGATGTTTTCCCACGCAGATGCTATCAGCAGCAGTCAGTCTGTGTGGTCATTGCTATTCAAAAACCATAATGCCATCCGTATATTCTGTTCCCTCGCAGATTCTAACAGGAACAAATTACAGCCTGAAGTTTCTGTGGGCTGGCTGATCGGCCGGCTGTCTGCGCCGTGTTGACTTATCGATGAAGTCGCTATTAAATATTTAATGCACGCGCGAGTGTGTGTTTAGTTTAACACTGTAATTGTCACTTACAAATGGCTCCATTAACAATCTGATGCACAATTTTCATTTCACAGACGTCTCTTTGTGCACTGCTGGGTGACTGATTCTGTTGGTTTGGCAGAGATAAAGATGGATAAACCGTTAAATGCAGAGTGCTTGTGTTTGTGTGCATACTCAAGTGCTGTGATTTCGGCTTGTGGGCTTTTTTTTTGTGTTATATCCTGAAGGGATGATCAGTGGGTTGCTGCTTATTGTGGGGATGATTGATAATATATGTTTGTGTCTGGAGAATTTTTTGTGGGAACCATTAGAATGATCAAATATTTTGCCTGATTATTATTTAAATGATGAAGAGTCCATGCTCCATATATAGTATATTAGAAAATAAATAAATAAAAACGCACAAGCTCTGTCAGGCAACTTCACTGTTGTCTAGAACTGAGTAATAAGCAGCTTTTAGTTTGCTTTTTTTACTTTCCATGTCATACCAAATGATGTGTTTGAGTAGATTCCAAATATTTAAAATGTTTGTAATACTTATTTGTAGCATCATGGTATTATTCATGCTATATTTTTAAGGCAGTGGGGTGTCACCTCACCGGCTTTTTAACCTTTTGTTGCACAGCATGTGTCACAGGTGACCTAAATCCCATGGAAAATGGGTATCTCCTCACCCACACTGTATCAAAGGGTTACATATATCAGCAAGCACTATCACCGTACTAATGAAATATATAGCCTGAGCTCATCCGTATAAATACAATTGACTCAGAAGATGGTGAAACAAAAACAAACAACAAAAATGAATGTCCAGTTCTTACATGGAAAAACTAAGGTTGGACGAGTTAATGAGTTATTATCGTGTAAACACATTAGTTAATTTCCACCAGCAATTATTTTATCATGCATTAATGCAGTTTTATTGTTGTCATTTTGAAAATCTGTTGCTCCCTGGCTTGGAATACATATGCAGACAAACCGTGGGTAACAGGAGGGATGAATGTTGATCTGAACTAACCTGGGATGGACGTCATCATGTCTCACCCAAACTAACAGTGGATCGAGGCTTCGTCAGACTGGTTGGATGCAGCGTATGGGAGAAGTATCGATAAACAAAAGCAAGACAAGCTAAAATACCACAGCAAAGTAGTTAGCTATAGACTCCATCCTGATTGGTATTGTGGAAGATGTCGGTCTGAGGAACATTCTTAGGATAACACAACGACTGATGGCACATATGAGCCTCAACTTGCATCACTGGAAGGATTTTGTGTGTGTGTGTGTCTGAGAATCTCCGAAAGAAATGGACTTCACAGACTAAAACATCTTCTGCATACTCAATCCCTGATGTGTACTTTTGTCATACTTGACCACTTCACCTGCTACTGAACTATTTATGCTGCTCGCTGATAAAAGGAAAATGTCCCTGCTAGTACCTGTTCAAAAAAATAATAAAATGTATAAATGTTAACCTGTTGTTCCTGAGAAGGTTCCTGTTCTAATGTTATGATCATGGCTCTGGCCTCTGAGGGTAACTTGTTTAACAGACTCGATAAAACGACGTTAATACCCTCGCCGTGGCAAATAGTTTTGGTTTTATTTGATTTGATTACATTAATGTTTAGGTTGAGATTTACAAATAACTGCTAGTGTAAAGGGAATTCAGCTGTTAAAATGGACTTTATTTCTTTAAAATGTTTTCAAACCAAATGTGATTGCATTTTTATTCATAGCACTACTTTTAGAATAAAAATGTGCCATAATTTGGCACATATCAATGCAATTAATCGCAATTAAAATGTTGAATCATTGCCCAGTACGAGTAGAACTTAAAGCCTGGACTTCACCCACAGATGTGTCATCAGCATCATTTCCACATAGTTGAGACAGATCCCTCTTCATGCAACAACCTACGTGTCCTTAACCTTTGTTGTCACCCTCCACATTGCTTTCTTTTACTGTCAGCAAAAATGTGTCTCAGTGCAGTGATGTCTGGCTTCAAGTGATGAGTAATACCATAACATTAAAACCACCCACTGGTAAAGTAAACAAGATTGATTATCCTGTTAAAGCAGCACTCATCATCAATTGGGATAGATTAGGGAGCAAGTGAACAGTCAGTTCTTGACGTTCAGGAAGTCGGAAAAACAGGCAATTGAGGGAATATGAGGGACTTGGACAATGGCCAAATTGTAACGGCTAAATGACTGGGACAGTGTGTCTCTAAAAGAGCAGATCTGGTGAGGTGTTTCCAGTGGTTAGTGCCTGCGAATAGTAGTTCAGGGAAGGACAACTGGTGATTCGGTGATGAGGCCCTCTGTGCCCATGGTTCACCTATGTGGATGTAGAGCTGAATGTTATAAAAACCAGCAGTTTTGACACCTTATTTCTTCGACCAGGCCGATTTGCACCTTAATTGCATGTACTTTTGTACACTGGTTTGCCTATTTTCTTGAGTGTAAATGAAAATTAACACGTGTGAGCAACTGGATGCCTTGAATTTCCCCAAGAGGATGAATAAAGTATCCATCCATCCATCCATCCATCCATCCATCCTTCCATCCTTCCATCCTTCCTTCCATCCATCATATATGAACTGGATCATGGCACCATGAAGAAGGTGTTGTGGTTCTGGTGACATTTCTATATTACAGGGAGTCCTCGGTTTACGATATCATCGACCTATGGCGTTTCGTCGCTACGTCAGAACCGTTTACGTGGAACTACCGTAATTTCCGGACTATTGAGCACACCTGAATATAAGCCGCACCCACTAAATTTAAAAAGAAAAAAGGTTTTGTACACATAGAAGCCGCACCTGACTGTAAACCGCAGGTGTCCATGTTGTAACATGAGATATTTTACACAGAAAGATTTTTGAAACTTTTAATTAAATAAATGCTTTTTTTTCCAAGCAGTGTAACATGGCAGTAAAATGCATTGAGTCAGTTCACGCTGCCGACTCAAACGTCTCACCATGGACTCACTGATGCCAAGCTCACGTGCAGCAGCTCTATTTCCTTCTTCAACAGGCAGATCGAAGAAGGAGAATTCATGACTCTTATGAAAATGAACTTACACCACCTGTAGGAACGGAAGTCCGACATAAGTCGAAGACCCCCTGTATATGTACATCCAGTTTCTTCTATGTTGTTTACCAGGACAAAAAGATGGCAGCAGGAAGCATTATGGGAACAAGGCACACTAGTGGAGGCAGTGTGATGACCTTTGCGATGTTCTTCTGGGAAACCTCGGGTCCTGGTCCATAGAGATGATTCTGTGGCATCTACCTCATCGTAGTTTTAGACGATTAACACTTCTTTTCTGGAAACAGTATTGCCTTATGGCCTCTTTAAGCAGGATAATGCTACCTGCAACACAAAATTTGTTGAAGGGAGATCGAGGTGTTGACTTGATACCACAGAATACTGTCAGAGATCTGTGGAGTCCAGATCAGAGCTGTTTTGGTGGTAAAATTTGGATTACAATTTTAATGTATTTTTTCCCTGTTTTTTCCCCAATCTTTGTGTGTTTGGCTGTCAGAAACGGCACTGTTAATCCCATACCATTTTTAGTTGGGCATCCATTAATTCCACTGTTGGGAGTGCGACGCCAAAGCAAATAGATTCTGATTGTCAGTGTGTTTAATTGCCTTCAAAATGCATATATGTTTTGATCATGTGTTATTTTTCTGTATGTGAGTGTCTATCTCCCGCTTTGCTTTTTCTTCTGTTTGACACATATAGTATTCTTCTACGGCTGCAGTATATTTGTGTGTTTATGTGTGTGTGTGTCTGTGTTTACATGTGAGATCTTTCATCCCTCAGCAAAGACTTGGGCTGGAGGACAGCAGGGCATCCCAGCCTGGGGAGTAACAGGCATCAGCGGGAATCTGATGCTGTGCTGGTGTGTGTTCAGAAAAAGAAAAACAGCAAAGAAGCAAACACATATATATACACACACAGACACGTGCACGCACAGAGACCTAGTCTGAGGGCACTGCTGTAATTGGATGTCTGATTACTGTCAGATAGTGTGTGTCGGAGAGAGAAACGGGAGGGGGGGGGCGCCAGAAAAATGAAAGAAAATTCTTCTCTGAGGGATAGAGGGAGAATGCTGCAACAGTCGAGCTGAAGAAAGAGAGATCGACACCCAGAAGTCACATAAAGAGGGAGAGACGGGCGGGAACAGAGAGCGGCAGACAGAGAGGAGTGGGCATGCTCCCTCGTTGTGATCTCTGAGCTTAACACTGACCTTGTGCTTTTTATCTGCAGTCTGACATCCAATCATCCCTTGCTTATCTCTCTCCTCCCTCGCCTTATACTCTACATCTTTTCATCTTCCCATCCTTTTCCATTTCCTCCTTCTCACCTTCTGGTTCCTCTCCTTTTCGTGTTATCTTTCCCCGTTCTCCATCTACCGTACTTCTCATCGTCCAACCCTTCAGTCCATCCTTTTTTTTTTTTTTTCTTTTTCGCTGCTCGCCAGCTATTTCCTCTCATCTGCCCCACCCGGTTCCACACCCGGACTCCCACCAGTCTGCAGAAAGCCGGTGGGATTAAACTGATTGATTGGAAGTACTGGTGATGCGTGACAGGTGCCGGAAGGTCAGATGACTCAATGGAGACATTAACTGACTTGTCTGCAGCCTGAAGACTTTCAGAACTAGTCTCCAGTTGCACTTGTCAGCTCTCACTGCAGTGCTGATAATATACAGCTCATCTGAGAGACTACAGAGCTCCCTGTGTACTGTCTGAGGTTACAATGATCGGTGGGGAACATGCTCATCCTTCTGTACGTAAACAAATATGCACAACATTTGTAGTACATGTCATGTTTTAGACTGATAGACTTGGGATATAACAACAACACTTCCCGTTTTTGTGTTTTTGCAAAATGGGATTTAGACTGCGATCAGAATTATCACGGCTATTTTATGAGAGTGCTTGTAAAAATGCAATTTGATCGCATGGTGTATGGTTATGGTGTAGAGCTACAACCATTATTGGATTAGCCGTCAACTGCTTAGTGGATTTGCAACTGTTGTGAATCAATTATTTGGTTTCAGTGATTATTTTTAAAGGAAAAACTGAAAATTATCTGATTCCCGCCTCTTAAATGTGAATATATTTCTTGTTTCTTTGCTACTCTATGACAGTAAGCTGAATATCTTCAGATTATGAGACTTTTGAAGGCATCGTCTTGGGCTTTATGAAACACTGATTGAGATCTTCCATCATGTTGTGACATTTTGCAGATCTAACAGCGAATCAACTAATTGAGAAACTCATCCACAGATGAATAGTCAATGGAAATACTCATTAGTTGCAGCCTTATTATGGTGCTCCTTCAGTATTCACAGGTAGATGCTGCTTTAGTCGTAGTAGCTGAAAGTAGTACTGTTTCATTTTCTCTAAATCAGTCAGTCTTTTTTCCCTGACATGTGAAACAATCCATTTTGCTGTTACTTTGTTGCATCGATGAAGCGGCCTCTAGTTGTTGCTTTCATAAAAACAAAGTGAGGCATGAGAGGATGAAGCTGATGGAGAGGATGAAGTTCTGATTCAGACACTGCTAATGATTAGAGTGCAGGTCCGGAGGTAGTAACTGAGCCAGTGAAGAGGAGAAAGTACTACATTCAATCACAATTTCTAACGCAGCATTTGTGCTGCAGATACTATTCACGACTTTGGCTTTCCATAATTAACTGACCATGATTGACATTTACACCCGCTATGCACACAAAACAGACCATGTTGATGTAATCATTTGGTTTCAACGTGGGCTAAACTGACATTAGAGTGCCTTATTTAACTCTTTCTAACTGTATTTTTTGTCAAATGTCTGCTGAGTGGAGACTAAAGGCTTCTCTGTGTATCTCCCGACTACGCGGCTGCTACCGTAGCCTGCATGTGAGGCGTTTATGGGAGATCGGTAAATTGTAGTGTCTATCAAGAAGCAGATGTTGATCAAGTGACGGATTTAGTCTGTTAGCAATTTATGAAAGTGATATTGGACAACCTCAGGGAGGAGACTGGTGGCAACATTTACATATTTTCAGATTAAAATGTTTCCTAAATGTCAAGTCTCGCGTGACTGTCAATCAGTGCATGCAAATGAAGATGACTACTTATCAGCGTGTACGGCTGGTTAATGCTATGCTGCTACCAGTGGGAAGTTAATCTGAGAGCGATGGCAGAGAGATGACACAGACGCTTCTAAAACTAAAAAAAAACAAAACATAAATGCTTCTAATGGATTTTCATGGATTTCAAACCTACAACACTGAAACAGATTCTATTTCATTCTCTCATCCACGCTTGTACAGCGCAGACACCGAGCTCCATGCATTAGTTGTCCACCTGTCTCCTCTCAGACCAGACCGAGTGCTGACTTCAGCAAGACTCCCCGACTCCTGTGGTGAAGACAGACCTGCCACCCCACCCTGAACACACACACACATGCACACACGCACACACACATTTACTATGAGATGGAAGGTGAAATCAGATTTTTAGAGGCCAAGATTTCATTTTCAAGGTCCAGTCTGTTCTCCCCGCGCTGCCTTTCATGTTTGCATACTGGGAAAAAAAAGCACACAGTCATTCCTCTATGTATCAAATTAAGATGGAGGGAAAAAAAAATCAAAGTCCTTTATAATTAATTCATGGCACAGTGCTGCTGCCCTGCAACTTTACCCCAGGGAGGTAAATCATAGTAACATATAGAGGTCAGAGATTGTATGACACAGAATATTATAGAGAATAATGTAACAGTGTCCTTATGTTATTACACCATCAACAAACCAATATACTATACTGCAGAAAAAAACTATGAATTTGTAGTTTTAAATGAGCTGTAAGCAGATATATGGACATTTTAAAGTTTTTTTTAAGTGTACAGGGTTTGTCAACAATAGATTTATTATTATTGTAGCCATTTTGACAAGAAATAGGAGGTAAACACTTGCGTTACTAATCACATTAATGAATGCTGTGTACCTCCATACAATAGAATTATTATAAATGTGATTAGTAACACTTGTTGATGTCAAAATGGCTGCTGTGAAAATGGCCTATTGGTCTTTTTCAGCTTTTCCTGTTAAGAGGTGTTGATTATTGTTATTAAGTCAGTCCATGTCCATTCACAGACAGAATTCAGGAAATGTGTCGCTGCACTGTGGCAGGTTTTTTTTTTTAATATTTTAACAGGATTTTGTGAGTTTCATGTATTTTCCGACCTGGGAATACATCCATTTCCCCTGCAAGAAAAGATCTCACCCGGGAAGCCGTTTTACAGGCTCAGTATCTTCAGAAATACAACTTCTGCAGGTTTCAAATTTGGCAAGGACAGACAGAACTGTTTCTAGCAGATCCAAATAGACAAATGTCTTCAGCAGAAGCCATTAAAAAAAAAAATACTGGGCTTTAAATAATGGAAAAAGTACCAAATTGTCAAGCAAGGGTAATATAGGAACATTTACACGTGGATGCATCCATATTTATTACTTAAAATACAGTCTTTGTTCACCATTTCACCAACTTTTGTGGCCTCTAGCGTCAGTAGAACTTTATGTGTGGCAAATATGGAACGCCACGGTTGCAATTTTTGCTATTTGACATAACAAATGGTCATGTAGGACCACAAAAACTGGTGTGCATAGGGGTCTATGCAATGTCTTTATATGTGCAAAGTTACAAGTTGCTCCTATGTTGACTTCATGTTGAAAATTAAAAACATATGAGGCTTATTTTTTCCTGATGTTGCAATACATATGTTTGAAATGCAGCCTGAGCTGACAAACTGATGATAATTCAGCACACAATAACTCACACTACATCTCATGTTTACTGAAACACGTGGTTTCTTTGTTCGTTTGAGCCACTTGAATGCAACTTTGGGAAATTTTAGTGTAAAGCAGTGCTGTAAGGGAAGCTACAATAATGCAGGCAAAAGGAAAATAATGTTTCTATATTGTCGAGAATAAAGTAGATGCAGACTGAAGGATGGTTCCACCAGCTGTATCTGTGTTAATAAATTCTTCTCGGGCAAGATTCTGAATTAGGTTTTTAGTCACAGTAGATACCACATTATTTGTGCCGAGTAGAACATTGCCGGTATTCAGTATCCACCCACTGATCCAAACTGTGCTTCCATTTGTGCTATAGTACCTCTGACTTTATGAGTGTGCTCATAATTTCACCTCAGTGTGTCTTCACGCCATGCTAATCAAACATTTATCGAAAGTACATCCAATTTCTGGAAACTGAGACAACTTTGCCCATTTTCCCCTTGCCCTTATCGCGTTTCATTATCAGCAAATTATGAGCAATTTCAGGCTTAAGTCCATTCTGCGCTCACAAAAGCTTTTCCACCTCAGGCTCAGTTCAGGTCTGAGCCTCATCTCTTTGGGTTCGGGTTGGGGCCGTGCTAAATTTTCCAGCCCATTCGACGCTCTAAGACCTGCGCCCTTCGAGGCATATTTTAATGGGAGGATGTAAATTTTCTTGGGACAGCGGTTTTGTGGGTGGGTGTCAATGATTCATTAGCAGGCCTGGGGAGAAGTTTCAACTCTGAGAGAGAGAAAAAAAAATCCAGGACGCAATATTTACCGCATCACTTAATCCACACCAGAAGAGAGAGGGGGGAAAATAGTCGGCATAGTTACCGGAGTTCACACAAATACATGCATATGCAAAGACTGGATGGTGAGCATGGAACTCACACAGGCATGTCGGAGAAAGAAGTCACACATACACACAAATCTGTGACTTCAAAGGCCCGATGCTGCAGCGCCTCAAGCCACGAACAAAGCATAGAGAAGCAGGGGGCAACTTTTAATTTTAAAGTGTGTGGTAATGAGGTTTAGAGAGGTTTAAAATTAAAAAAAAAAAGAAATGAGCGTCAAAATCAGTTCTCCTGTCGTAATAATTCACTGGCAGGTATTTATGCGGGGGTGAACGCAGAGGGCGGTTTTCGCAAAGAAATGCGCGCTAAGCCGAAGAAAACAAATTAATTTCTTCCTGTGAGGATTTGTAGAAGCACTCATATTTAGTCCAAGCATATTCAATGTTGTGCTAATAGTCGCAATTGACAACGAGTTGCGAGGACACACGTATAATTAGGAGGTGATGCAGCTTTATCATAACAGAAAATTCATTAAAGACTCGCTGCTTCGCTTTCATTTTGTTACAAGCTCGTCTTTGAATGCAAACACACTCACACACTCCAGCGCCAGTGGCATGAAGACAACTAGCTTTAAAGTTAGTCTCATTTCTCATTCAGCTTAGCAGGAAGCCACATTAACATCTCTGTGTGTCCAAGACTTAATGACAGTATAAATACATTACAGGATGCATGGATGTGTCTGTTTGTGTGTCTGTGTGTGTGTAACTTCTGCAGTGTTGAGTTCAGAGTATTGGGAGCTGTATGGAGTGCAGATTGCCGCTGTTGAAGTCATCTCTTCAAACAAGCCTATTTAATTTGCTTTTAGTAAAGAGAACACAAAAGGTCAGATTGAGTGAAAGGTGAACACGTATTAAAGCTGCACAATGTGTCATTGTGGCATCGCAAATCCGCAAATTACCTCAAACACATCATGTTGCAACTCTTTTGCTGCTATACAGAAAAAAAGGAAATTTGAAAATGCTTCTTATTTTTCATGACTAATCTACAGGAGAGATCTGTCTGATAAAATAGAATTCAGTCTGACTCGAGGGCTCTCGGACGCACTGAGGTTTTTATTAAAATTTTCCCTGCGTGATACAACATTTGTTGACATGCAGGCTCCACTTGTGCACACTGAAACGAGAAAGGAACCACTGAGAAGGAAGAATTAGTTGCAAAAGAGGAACACAAAAGCAGTACAGTAACTGGAATATTAATCTTGATCACAACTTTTGCTTCCCACAATTAAATACACAATTGAATGCGCATGAAGTGAAGTCATTTGGTTTTAACTTGGGTAAATCTGACATTAGGATGCCATATTTCATTCTTTTCTAAGTAATTTTTGGTCATACTTGTCTAAGCTCAATGGAGACTAGAAGCTTCTCTGTGCACAGCTGCCTAGCTAGCTTCTACCTGTGAGATTTTTATTTTTTTTTTTAGGAAAATGGATCATAGTGTCTGTCAATCAGCAGATGTTTGAAAAGTGAGGCTTTTGAGTACAAGTTTATTATATTTTGCCTCCACTGGTTGCACTGAATTCCGGTGAAGATTATTTTTAGCCTTATTTTGGTGCAGATTTTGTACATTAGCATGAATGTAGCACGGCATGGAACTTAGAGCATTGCCCTGTTGTAAATCCAATAAATCCAATATTTTAGCGTGAAACCTGCAAATTAATCATTCAGGTCAGTCATTTATATTGGAATATTTCGGCTACAGAAAGTTTGACGTCGACGGCAAACCTATATTTTGTGAGCAGTGTCTTGAAATCGGTCCATATGAAACGAGACAACACACCTAATTTGTTTGCTCATTCGAATTATATGATGGTAACAGCCAGATTTAAATGTCATCCAAAGAAAAATAGCTATTTTGGATGGGTAGATACAAGAGCCCAAACTAAAAGACATTGTCAGCTTTTCCTTTTTTTTGAATGATGTATTATTTTCTATCACCCCAATCATTGCAGAATGATTCTTTTTATTTTCCTCTAATAGTATTCAAATCATCTGGTAAAAACTTCTGTATTTTTTTCTTCATATGACAAAGAAACAAAATTGCAATGTCCATTTCTTGTTCTAATATAAATGCAAAATAGAGGCAAATCCAGATTGGCTCTTTTGCATGCATGTGTGACATGTATTGTGTGTTCTGGTGTTAATTAGCTTCCCTGTTGTGCCATGGCTTTTTCTTAAAACTTCTTTTCCTCACATTGTCTGAATACACTGGGGATACTCTCTGAATAGTTTGACAAGCTGAAGGTGAGAAGAAAATGACAGAAGCAAGATGCACACAGTGAGAGAGATGAGTAATTCATCTTTTTTTTCTCCCCATTCAAGTCTCAGTTGGGTAATGGATGAAATGGTGCAGGGAGAGGAGAGGGTGTGGGAGGGAAGGAGGTTGTTAATTAAATGCTGAGACAGCGGTGTTTCCCGTCCTGCATCAGAAAAGGATTCAATCTCCAAACAGAAAAGGAGCTAATTACAGACTTTAGGGCTTTTGCTTGGAGAGATTGTGGACACAGTTAGCATTGAATTTATCAACACAACTTCGACCCTGCACCTTTATTTCTTCACAGCTGCAGTGGTTACAATGGATGCAAATACACACAAACACGCAGAAACGCTCATTATTCGGCGTTCGTTCATTACCTGCTGCCTGAACACACAAAAGCAGGCATTTAGGATCACAACAATACACTTCACACCTTCACCCAGAGAGGTTAAAAAAAAGAAAACACACACACACACATACATGCAAGGAATTAGGATTCTGTCACATTCAATTCCACACAGAAGCCTCAATAATCAGGTTATTAGCGATAAACCGAGAGCTCTGCGTGTTGGTGCTCAGCGGATGTCGAGCTCCTAATTCAATTAGGCCGTCGTAGATGAACGCGCTACAATTGGTGAATTATGTAATGAACTGACTATTACCGCGATCCAATTGGGCTTTTTATCTGTCGTTGAATGGGGGGAGAATTTCCTGAGTGGTCTCACATTAGCATGCCCAGCGTGTGGCGTTGTGTCTCTAAACAATTAATTATCCGCTTTTTTGCACAATCAGACAAATTATGAGGCGTTGGCTTGCGCTTGCGATGAAAGTTCACATTGATTCATCAGCTTTTCACACTTCAGTTGCTCTAAATACAGTGAGTAATTTAGCCTTAATCCAATAAAAGGCGGCATTATTGACATACAAACAGCCAAATCATGTGTTTGCTGTCGTGTTTATTCACACGATGACGAGAATCTGATGTCCACAGACGGACACTGACTCGCTTTTTGTCAAGAAGCCGAGATGAAGATTGTTAACCTAGATCCTGACTGAAATCAATAGCAGGGCTTGTAGTTCACAGGAACACTTTGTTGTACATCTGAACAAACTTTTTCTGGGATTTTTTTCCACAGTAGCCTTACAATTTTTTTTTTTTTTTTTTTTTTTGCAAGACAGTTTTCTTTAATTCTTTGGTATCTTATTAAAGCACATCCTTGGTGTTCTGTGTTGTTTAATTTATTTTATGTTAAATCTCTCTTCTATGCTTCCTTTTTTTAACTTTCAACTTGACATTCTGTGAGTGATTAAAAAGAAAAAGAATACTTGACATTTCTCCTCACTTGACCTCGTTCCTGGTGCGAGCTAATAACCGATGCTCAGCTACTTTTTTCACATCATCGAGAATATGAAGTGTTTTAGGAGTGAAAGTGCAGTCAAATGAACAAAGTGTTTGCACCAAGTTTGATATTGCCTTTATCTGGGAAGTCTGTTCTCCATGGGGACAGTTATTGATGACGGCTGTGAGGCTATAAAACAAACGAAGATTTAATCACTTTTACGCCGCTCCAAGGACAATGCAAACATCAGCTCTTGTGTTTATGTGTATATACACACGTGGACAAAATTGTTGGTACCCCTCAGTTAAAGAAGGAAAAACCCACAATTCTCACTGAAATCACTTGAAACTCACAAAAGTAACAATAAATAAAAATTGATTGAAAATTAAATAATCAAAATCAGCCATCACTTTTGGATTGTTGATTAACATAATTATTTAAAAAAACAAACTAATGAAATAGGGCTGGACAAAAATGATGGTACCCATAACTTAATATTTTGTTGCACAACCTTTTGAGGCAATCACTGCAATTAAACGATTTCTGTATTTGTCAATGAGCGTTCTGCAGCTGTCAACAGGTATTTTGGCCCACTCCTCATGAGCAAAGAGCTCCAGTTGTCTCAGGTTTGATGGGTGTCTTCTCCAAATGGCATGTTTCAGCTCCTTCCACATATGTTCAATGGGATTCAGATCTGGGCTCATAGAAGGCCACTTTAGAATAGTCCAACGCTTTTCTCTCAGCCATTCTTGGGTGTTTTTGGCTGTGTGTTTTGGATCGTTGTCCTGTTGGAAGACCCATGACCTGCGACTGAGACCAAGCTTTCTGACACGAGGCAGCACATTTCTCTCCAAAATGCCTTGATAGTCTTCAGATTTCATCGTACCTTGCACACTTTCAAGACACCCTGTGCCAGATGCAGCAAAGCAGCCCCAAAACATTACTGAGCCTCCTCCATGTTTCACCGTAGGGACAGTGTTCTTTTCTTCGTATGCTTGGTTTTTGAGTCTATGAACATAGAGTTGATGTGCCTTACCAAAAAGCTCCAGTTTGGTCTCATCTGTCCAAAGGACATTCTCCCAGAAGCTTTGTGGCTTGTCAACATGCATTTTTGTAAATTCCAGTCTGGCTTTTTTATGAGTTTTTTTCAGCAGTGGTGTCCTCCTTGGTCGTCTCCCATGAAGTCCACTTTGGCTCAAACAACGACGAATGGTGCGATCTGACACTGATGTACCTTGGCCTTGGAGTTCACCTTTAATTTCTTTGGAGGTTGCTCTGGGCTCTTTGGATACAATTCCAACGATCCGTCTCTTCAATTTGTCATCAATTTTCCTCTTGCGGCCACGTCCAGGGAGGTTGGCTACTGTCCCGTGGGTCTTGAACTTCTGAATAATATGAGCCACTGTTGTCACAGGAACTTCAAGCTGTTTAGAGATGGTCTTATAGCCTTTACCTTTAAGATGTTTGTCTATCATTTTTTTTCGGATGTCCTGGGACAATTCTCTCCTTCGCTTTCTGTTGTCCATGTTCAGTGTGGTACACACCTTTTCACCAAACAGCAGGGTGACTACTTGTCTCCCTTTAAATAGGCAGACTGACTGATTATGAGTTTGGAAACACCTGTGATGTCAATTAAATGACACACCTGAGTTAATCATGTCACTCTGGTCAAATAGTTTTCAATCTTTTATAGAGGTACCATCATTTTTGTCCAGGCCTGTTTCATTAGTTTGTTTTTTTTAAATAATTATGTTAATCAACAATTCAAAAGTAATGGCTGTTTTTGATTATTTAATTTTCAATAAATTTTTATTTATTGTTACTTTTGTGAGTTTCAAGTGATTTCAGTGAGAATTGTGGTTTTTTCCTTCTTTAACTGAGGAGTACCAACAATTTTGTCCACGTGTGTAGAATGCCTTGTTGCTTCATGATTTGCTGTGT
Organism: Acanthochromis polyacanthus; assembly: GCF_021347895.1. Classification (NCBI taxonomy): domain Eukaryota; kingdom Metazoa; phylum Chordata; class Actinopteri; family Pomacentridae; genus Acanthochromis; species Acanthochromis polyacanthus. The sequence continues at coordinate 44,401,614 of NC_067113.1, read as the reverse complement.
TGTGTGCTACGTGTACAAAATGCACGTGTCAAATTTGGTCATTATCCTTGAGAAAATACTCCCAACTTGCCAGCGTTTGTCTCCACGGTGAGGGGCGGAGACGGGGGTTGCCTGTGCAGATTTTGTCACTTTAGTTATTATCCTTGAGAGGCTTTTAATTTGAGGCTAATGAGTATTTGTTTTAGCAATCATGCACGCTGGCGTGTGTGTGTGTGTGTGTGCGCGTCTGCGTGGGCGCGAGCGTGTGTGTGATTTAGGGTTGTGATATAGTGGAAGCGACAGACTGTACAGATGTTCAATAAATGGACTGGAACAGGCAGGGAGGAAAGGGGACATCATTCATACTCTCTCTCTCTCTCTCTCTCTCTCACACACACACACACACACACACACACACACACACACACACACACACACACACACACACACACACACACACACACACACACACACACACACACACACACTAATGCACGGAGACAAATGACATGAACCGATGTGTCTACTCGCACACTAAAGACATGGATGCACACAGTTGGTCATACATCGTGCGCTGGTTACAGGTGATGTGTAACAATGACATAATCCTCCACACACACCTTTCACCTTCAGCTGGGCTAATGATGCAATTCAGCAAACCTAATTAACAGCACAGAACTCCAATATAAAGTCTGGATTAGTGCAAAACAGCACGAGATGTTAGGCTGTGTGTGTGAGATCAAAGCAGAGCGAAAGAAAAGGGATAAGGTTACAGAACTTATCACATATTACTAATAGCATAATTGCCGTCCTCAGCGGTGGTAAATGAAAGAGTGTGAAGTGGGTACAGATCATTTATTCTTGCAGCTCACACTGCAGTAATCTTGAACCTTTGTTTCCATTTCTTCTTGCAATCCGCACCTCCAACCTCCAGCATCATTTAATGTTAACAGATTCTCTTTTTGTTTTCTTTCCTTTTTAGTCCTTCACTGCTCTTAATCAACAGTTTTCAAAAGGGATAATATTATCGGCCTGATATCAGCGCAAAAATGTTATATCGGTCAATATCGTTGTCAGGTTTTTTTTTTTTACTTATCATGAAAACTGATAAAATAATGCCTGGATTTTGCCCTCATTTACTCATAGAGGGAGGGAGGGAGGAAAAATATGAACTGTTGTTTGAGACAATTTAAAAAAGGCATAAATATGGCATTTTTTTTGTAAGTTTGTTTCCACGACAGGAGATATGTGATATTAACTAAAATGATTAAATAGCCCACATATCGGTATCAGTAGACATCAGAATCTGAAATTGAGAGTTGGACAATATCGGCATAGCTGTTATCGGCAAAAAGCCAATATTGGACATCCCTAGTTCTCCCTCAACTAATTCCACTATTTTTTTGTCTTTTCGTCTTCTTGTCTTTTTTATGTCTCACTTTTAATGCTACACCTTAGTTTTATCTACTTTCTTCTCTACACAAGAAATATTGACTATATATGAAGATTCTATCCAAATGCATGGGGAAAAAATTGTTCATAGCATGATTTATTGAGAGAAAAATCCAGATTTTGTCCAGAGAAGCTGCAGTGAATTAGCAGACTTGGATCAGTTTAGACATTTTTAAAAATCCCTAATTTAATTGCACCTCCAGGTAACGTGCTGGCAGCACATTTTTTGTGATTTTAATAATTTACTTTACATTTACAGGTTTTTTTCTGCTATACATATATCAATTACAGAAATGCTCTTGTCTTTGACTGTAGATACTATTAAAATAATAGCAAATATCTGTATCTTTATTGTAGATTTACCATTAAATAACAGTTTTTTACTGTCAGTGCACCATTACTAGAAAATGTCCCTGGTATATAAAAAAAAAGTTCAATTCTTTTAACTACAAAGTCACCATTGGAACATTTTTTAAATTTATTTCTTTTTGTTATCTGTGGACACACTGTTAATTACCAGAAAACTCAATGTTTTTTGAATTAGAAGACAAAGTCCTAGTAATGAGCTACCAGTGATTTTTCTGTTCTACAGGTTTACGTCTTAGAGTTTAGTCTCCTGTCACCAAACTGCCTTTCTAGTATTTTTATTAGTTTTTTTTTTGTTACCAAGAGTGCTTCATGTTTCCCTGACATCACTTGCAAATGCCGCTGAAACTTTTTTCTTACCTTTTCTTTGATTTACCTCACTATGCTGCTCCGTGCTTTTGCTAACATTCCAACGACCCATTTATTCGTAAAGCTGTGAGGCTGTTCTGAGCATTACAGCCTTCATCCAAGGCCTGAGAGCTTTCAAACAAGTTTGGAACACTCTTGTGTCAAACAGTTGTAGGTTGAATCAAGGTGGAGCGGCTGAAAGTTTACGAATACAGAATGAAAAAATGCAAATCAGTGGCTGCAAAATAGACCATTAATTTTATCTCTCTTTTTTTTTTTTTTTCTGTTTCTTTCCCAGGTGGCGTGTGCATCGCCCAGTCTTTGAAGATCCCAAGGGAGCCCAGGCCAGGGGAGTTTGACAAGATCATCAGACGCCTGCTGGAGACCTCCAATGCCAGGGCCATCATCATGTTCGCTAATGAGGACGACATACGGTACGTGCCGTGCACTCAAACAGGAGCCCTGCTGCACACTTCCCCACCTGCTACCAGTTATACTTTTTGTTTAATAACATCTCCTGTGCCGGTTTCTATGTGTTTTATTTCACAGCAGGAAATCTGTGACACCTACATGCCCAATTTGAGTTAAAATGATGTTACGCAGCTGAAATTAGGACAGAAGTAGAAGTTGTAAAGGACAAGCTTGACTTGTTCACTTGTTAAAACTGTTGCATTGAGTCGCTGTAGCCCTTAAAGTAATACAGAGTCGAACCCTTTCTGTGATGAATGAGAGCTGGATCAGACAAGTTCATGCTGTTCTCAGGACTATGTCACTGAAATTTACTGTCTTGAAAGGTCAATCAGCCACTGATTAGATCTAACGTGAAGTACCCAGTCATAGGCGCATTTATGTCTATTTAAATTTGCATTGAATTAGCAGAATTGGATCAGTTAAGAGGGCTGCACAGTGGAGTAGTGGTTAGCACTTTCGCCTTGCAGCTAGAAGATCCCTGGTTCAAATCCCAGGGTGGGCCTGGGATCTTTCTGCATGGAGTTTGCATGTTCTCCCTGTGCATGCGTGGGTTTTCTCCGGGTACTCCGGCTTCCTCCCACAGTCCAAAAATATGCTGAGGTTAATTGATGACTCTAAATTGTCCGTAGGTGTGAATGTGAGTGTGATTGTTTGTCTGTATATGTAGCCCTGTGACAGACTGGTGACCTGTCCAGGGTGTCCCCGGCTCCAGCACCCCCCGCGACCCTAGTGAGGATAAAGTGGTGTATAGAGGATGGATCAATTAAGAGATTTTGTTAAAAAAAATCTCTAATATAAATCCAAGTCCAGGCAGTAAACTACCATCTAATTGTATGTTATTTTCTGGATTTTTTTAGAACTTTATTTGTCATTGCAACAAGTACAACGAAATTGCAAATTACTGATGGATTTACGTAACATTTCCATTTTTTGTGCTGTATATCGATCAATAAGTCGCAAAAATTGTCCTGCATTTGGTTATACATCCAGCATTAAATGCGTCACTCACATGTTGCTGTTCTTTCTGGAGTTGTATTAATTTTCTGCTTTTATCCCTCAAACAGACGAGTTCTGGATGCAGCTAAAAGGAACAACCAGACAGGCCACTTCCTGTGGGTGGGTTCAGACAGCTGGGGGTCCAAGATCTCCCCTGTGATTGGCCAGGAGAGAGTGGCCGAGGGAGCCATTACGATTCTTCCCAAACGAGCATCTGTGGACGGTAAGAATGTGTGAAAACATTAAATCAAACCATGTTAACACAGTAATATACACTACTAGTCAAATGTTTGGACAGACCTTCTCATTTAATGTTTTTTCTTTATTTCCATGATTATTTACATTGTAGGTTCTCACTGAGGGCATATCTAGCTTATCTAGTAAAAAAAGTATGAAATCAGTCAAAACAGGTTTTATATTTTAGATTCTTCCAAATAGCCACCCCACTGCCTTCCACACTCTTGGTATTCTCTCCATGAACTTCATGAGGTAGTCAAATGAAATGGTTTTCACTTCACAGGTTTCTTGCTTCTTAATGGGGTTGGGACCATCAGTTGTGTTGTGCAGAAGTCAGGTTGGTACACAGTTGACAGCTCTATTGGACAACTGTTGGAATCCATATTATGGCAAGAACCAGTCAGATCAGTAAAGAGAAATGACAGGATATGGAAATCAAAGCAAAGGGAGGCTATTTGGAAGAATCCAAAATATAAAACCTGTTTTGACTGATTTCACACTGTTTTGTTTACTACATAGTTCCATATGTGTTCATTCATAGTGTTGATGCCTTCAGTGAGAATCTAGAATGTAAATAGTCATGAAAATAAATAAAACCATTACATGAGAAGGTGTATCCAAACTTTTGACTGGTAGTGTACATGCAAGTGTACCGAACAATAAATAAGGAATCATCTCCAAGAGTTCATTTACATGTCTAACTAATCCCATGTACTTGGCTTAGTGACAAATTAGAGAAAGCAGAGGCTGCGGGTGCTCAAAGTCTGATAGATCAAATTAGATGGACAAGAAAAGACCAGAAACAGGAAAAAATGAAATACAGTCAGGTTCCCTCGCTGTTGGTCCCAGTGGGCAACAAGTTTTTGCCATTAGACCAGAGAGGATATCCTCTTTTGCTCCCTGTCGGAACTCCCTATTAGATAATTGACTCCTGGAGGGCCACAAAGGCGACAAGAGTGAGGGAGAAAAGTAGAAGTTTAAATAAATCAAAGTCAGCTCGGCCTGGTTCACATGAGGAAGCAAGCTGTGGGGGTCTTAAGAAAAGATGGAAAAGCTGTGAGCGAGATGGAACCAGAGGAGGCTTAATAAGGAGAGTGGACAGAGAGTTACCAATTTATTAGGTACACCTGGTGATATGATGCAATGTATTCAGTGATTCTGCAATAGATGGTATGTGGAGACTTCAAGGGGTGTGGATTCAACTGTAAGGTTGTTTTTAAGGTAGTAGTTTAATATCTTATGTTGTGCCTTAAATATTGCATATTACACCAATACCATTCATCTGACTGTCTCCAAAAGCAAGAAAATGGCTTGAAGTTATGTTGTCATTATCAGTCAGACTGTGTCATTTTTACACTTTTTATAAGGATTCTAGCACCAGCTCAAACATGCTAATTAGTAACATTTCGAGGTGCTAGTTGGCGGATATTTTTCTGTCTTTGGAAAGTGTCAGGCTTCCTCTTTTCCCCAGTTGCCGGTCTTGGTGCTAAACTGTCTGTCAGCTGGTTCAGGCTTCACATTTAGGGCGCAGATTAGAGCTGGAATCACTGGTCGGATTTAAATCGCTTTGTTGAGTTCAAAGACTGGTAGTCACTATAGTCTGTCTTTAAGGCAGGGCTCACAGCAGTACGTAAACAATTTAATTCATTATAATATTTCTGTATATGATAGATTGTCCTGAAAATATTTTTAAGCACCAAAAAAAATTACATAATGCATAACTATTTCACATTGTGTCACATAACTGAAAAATAAATGCCTGTGGTCGAGACTGTCCTTCCAATATTAGATGATTAGATAATCCAAATAATTCGGATACTTCAATTCAGATAATTAGAGTATTATCTGGAGTTAAGAAGCAAACATTCAACACCAAAGTTCAAGAATTAACATGAATTTTATCCACTTGCAAGAGCATTCAATACAACCCTGCATTATTCTACCAGAAGCCTTTTATATTATTATCATTATCTTTGTTATTATATAGGGCTCCTTACAACCAAAAACATCACAGAGAGCATTAAAAAACCTTTCCTTGTTCCCCCTGTCCTGCAGTTTCACATTTATTACAGACTTAAATGGCCATAAAAATACAATTTTACTACGGCAAAGATGGACTTCAACAGGTCAGATTAATGAGACTCACCAGCAATCACTGCCATCTGTGATCTGACAAAACAGGAGTTGGAGTTCAGTTTGTTGCTTCCAAGTGTTTGGAAGAGTCTTTCATCTAAATTTCGTAAATATCTGCGGCATCAAACAAAAAGAGAGTTTTGGAACACCAGTAGTAACTCTGTTATTTACTTATGAGCTATTAAAATGATCCCCGCCATGATCAGTTAGCATATAATAGCACTTACCACTGTGCGCTTTTCTTCATATCAGAAAGGTGAGCTGTCAAAGTCACTGTTTATACACTACAGTTTACTCATTTGTCACATTGCATGGATAATTAGTCTTTACTCTTGTGTGTATGGCAAATATAGCGTGCATACTGTGGCCTACACATGAATGACAGGATACTGTGATTTGGACAGATGGAAGAAACCAGAAATGCTCCGTACCCCGTCTCTGAGAAGGGCTTAACTTATCAGAGCTGACTTGAAAGCATCGTCGTTGGACAGGTTTGTGCAGAGGTGTTCACGATGCTAACCATCTGTAAACTCTGGATTGATTCCATGCAGGAGTTCAGCCAGCTGTCACGTATAAATCAATGTATGGCAAACGCTTCGTAGAGACTTTGCACCCTTAACTAGCAACAATTTTCTCTCCTAGCATGAGTGAATTTTTAGAGCCTTACAGTGCCATGTATGGTTTTTATTTTTGTTAGTGTCACATCTGCGATCATGATGGGAAACGTGCGATTCCACATGACACGTGCTTCCTATTGAGTCACACGGGGAGTAAACCTACTGTTCCCAGCAGTGGAACTATCAGTGGAGCTGCACAGGTGCACACAGAAACCATTGCCGTGACAGCTGAAGAGATTAATCAAGGCAGCTCTTGTCAGCTTTTACAGTGAGCCAGGCGTGGGACAGCCTGTCTAAGCCAGTCTGATTGCCCCCCTCCCCCCCTCCCCCCAACACACACACACACACACACACACACACACACACACACACACACACACACACACACACACACACAATTTATGGGTAGTTTCACCTGCATGATGTTACCCCTTAACTACTGTCTTGAAAATTGTACTTTTTTTTTTCAATTAATGAATGTTTCTTTGCAGTTTTTTCTGCACCTGAGGTTCACTGGAATTATATCGCCCCTGTTTCTTTAGTAGCCAATAAATCTCTAATGATGTCAAGGAGAGGGATAATAACAATGAGTCTTCTAAAAATCCAGTTTCCCCCACAGACAACACAGGAAAAAGTGTTTCCCCGTTAAATGGTGGTATCAGCTAAGTAGTACAAGAGTGTTTGTCTTTCTCGTTTCTCCTTTCTTTCACACATCTCTTCATCTCATCCTGCCAGCTACTGACAGGTATTTCCATTCCTCTGAGTGGAGAAATGTGTTCTTCCCCATTTCTTTCCTTCTCTCTAGTTATTAAATTGGACAAGTAGCCGAGCTGTTGTGAAAGCTCGCTTTAAAATGTTTGCTCTCAGCTTCAGAATTTCATAAAAACTCCGATACAGGATGTGCTCCGCAGAAAAGCCTTTTCAGTCATACGTAGACTATTCGTAACACATGCCTTTGTGTGTCAAAAAGTATTACACTGACATGAAAACCTGATTTCCTAGTACAGGCAGTCTCTTTGGAAATGAAGCCCTTAACCCGTGAACCACTGCGTGTTGAAACCAGTTCATCTAATCAGAATGATGCTGGTTCCTTGTGGATCGGTCGAAGTATTCGGTAGAGTTTACATGAGTAAAAACTGAACCCTCTCCTCACCCAATGTTTTTTTAAAAACTTTTACTCCTTGCTGTCTTTTATACAGCATTCGACCGGTACTTCCGAAGTCGCTCACTGTCCAACAACAGAAGAAATGTTTGGTTTGCCGAATTCTGGGAGGAAAACTTCAACTGTAAGCTGGGGATGCACGGTAAACGTCCCGGTAGCCTGAAGAAATGCACAGGTAAGGCTACATCTGACGTCTTCCATTAAATGAGTGTCTTGCCACCATGATTTCAGCCATGTAGGCAAGAAAAAGATGTCACAGAACTGTTCACCTGCTAAACTCCAAGCAGTTTCTTGCCTTTTTTTATTTTTTGCCCCGGACACATCTTTACATCCTTCAGTGCAACATAAAGTCCTGTACCTCTATGGAAGTGGAACAACCAAATATAAAGGGGTGGAGTGAAATGAAAATTTCTTTTGTCCAACATAGAGTGTAAAGGCATGGTTGTTTATTTTCCAAATAAAACAAAAAACAAAACTGAAGTCTACATGTTCAGTATTTTTGAAGTGACCCCAGGTGATCCCAGGAATAAAACAGTGACTCTACATAAAGTAGATATTTTGCTACTTACATTTTTATTTTGTATCCACACTTGTCTGCTAACTGCTCCGTGTAAACGCTGCCTGCAGTTCAACCTAGTTCAGTTGAAAAGTTGTAGATTTTCTGTCGCTTCGGTGCCCTCTGAGTCACTCATGGCTTCACAGTTGCTAAGAGGAGCTCAGAATTTTTTAGTTTTTTACTAAATCTCCTCAGTACAAATGATGAATTTTTGGCAAATTGAAAAAAAATCCCAATTTAACCTTTCTGTATGTTTACTGATTGGACATCATGTCACTGATGAGTGCTTTATTATGTCAGAAAGATGTAAGTCTATAATTTTTTTTCCGTTTTTCACTCTTTTGCCTATGACAAATGGTGTCATTCTGGAGATTTCTACAGATTTTTTTGAGATTCCAATGATTAAAATGATTGCATTTTCCTTTTTTGATTTTTCAAATAACTGCCGCCATTAAATAAGTGAAGGTTTGTTTGGATATTACGGTCACAGAACGGTAAAGACTCCGAGCTACAAATGAGGTTTCACTTTATGACAAACTGTGTTGACAATGGGAGAAAAAGATCCTTTCATACCACAGATGTCAAGTCTGCAAATGTGGACACTTTGTCAGGTGGTCATAATTGATCTTCTGTCATCCTGGCACCACATCAACGACATCTTGCTCAGAGTCGTTCTTCTGATGTTACTTCAATGTAGAACAAGAAGTAATGCTCCATCTTAAAGTGCGTCCTCTAAGCAACCTGAGTTTTTCCAATTACATGGCCCACAGATTAACCACATCACTGTGAAACTTCACTGGAAGATCTCAGCCCTAGAAAACATTGTCAACAGGGATGTATTGACTGTATATTGTAAAGTGCACTGTTTGCTCCAGTAAGTACCCTTAAACACATTGCAGTAGCTTTTAAGAAGCAATACAGCTCAACAGGAATGATTGTATACCTAAAGTTAGAGAGGAAGTGCAGTAATTGCCGTAGTCTGTGCTTAAAAATACAACAATGTGCTCTCATTTGTATATGTGTCTACATACATGTGTGTATTTGTCCTGTAATAGGCTCCCCTTGCTGTCATTTTTCTCATTGTGTTTCTATGGCATGCGTGGTTTGACGACATTTTGCCGTCTTATCAAAATGCATAAAGCTTGTTATTTTACACAAGACCAAGCACTGCAGCTGATGTGGAACCTGCGTGTCGGGCGCTTTGTATGTACATGTGTGTACTTGATCTAGACAGGGCGGCGTGTTGCATTTTTACCGCTCCTGGACCTGTCACTGGCTCCACAAAAACTGCCCTACTTAGAGCAGAGTTAGCGATGTCGTTGCTGATGACCTGCATGTGTGACCTTTCCAGTTTAGGTGCTATATGACCTCCGAGCTGCTGTGATTGAGTCTGTATGTTTATGTGCCTGTCACAGCGAGTATTCCCCGGCTGCTGCCTGCCATTAGTTCACATAATTAGGTTTGTAAGGGCTGTGACTCCCATTGACCGTCTATTACTAGCCGTGGCATCTGTGTATGTGGGCGTGTATGTCGTTGTGCAACAGAGTCCATTAATTCCAAGTGCTGGGGTTTTCAACTTCCAGAACATCAACACAGAAGCCAATCAGCAGCCTGCTGCTCAAGGTCGCCGTGGCGACACAGCTGACGGGAGGATGTGGAAATGGGTGCGATTATTGCATGTGACTGGGCTGGAAGGGAGAGACAAATACAAAGTGTCAACAAGTGCAAATGGGAAAATTTACAGGAAGGGAGATTGTAAAATATTGTCTGGATGCACAAATTACACATCAAGAGAAAAAGAAATGATAATAAAATGCACGGATAACGCGGGAATAACAACAAATTAGAGCCGACAAACTAATAAGACTCAGGTGGACTGAGAAAAGGAGGAGGAAATGAAAATGGTTCTTTCCGAAGTGAACAAATTTTGTCCAAATATGACCTAAGGACAACCCTCAGCCAGAATTATTGAATAAATCACACACTGACATGTTTTAACTAATTACTACCAACAAAAATTGACTATAATTGGCCTTTGGACTTGGAATCAAGACTAAACTCTAAGCACAGAGATGATGATAGAGCAAAAAAAAAAAAAAAAAAAAAAAAAAAAATATATATATATATATATATATACATATAGCCAGTTGCCCCATACTTTTCGCTAGCTGAGCTGCTAGCTGAGCTGCTAGCTGAGCTGCTAAGCTGCCTGCCTGGCTAAATACTGGAGCTATGTCGAAAATTCATTTCTCCATCACTCACTTGTATGAAATGACATATGAAAACAGACCCCAGGTTGAAAAAAACCGAAGTTCCCCTTTAACAAGACTCTCTCTGTTGGGCTTTCCTTTAGTATGACACCCATCTGTAGTTCTTCTTGACTCGTGTGTCAGTACAAAATGAGTTACATGGGTATAATACATATTTAATGGAAGTAACCAGCATGCTTAAGAAAGTAAAATCACTCATACAGTCCTGTAGTTGTGACATGATATCTTCCAGTGGTGTATTTGAACTTTTTTTTTACCGTTGGTGCAGCTCCTCCACCAGTCCGATAAATTCATTTTAATGATTTATTTAGAGTACATTACCACAAGTTTCATCTTTCATCATTTCATCTTTCATCAAGAGAATAGTGAGCACACAAGAAAAGGGGAAATCCAAAGCACTCAGACTTCTGAAGTCAAAAAAAAAAAAAGTAAAAAGCCTCTTTTTTTCCACTCGTGGCTCAAAAGCACATCAGCCTGGACAACTCAGACGCTGGAATAAAAGCAGTTTGAAAGCGTTGCAGTCAGGTAAAACTGGCGCCTGAGGGGGAACTAACTGAAGCAGACACCAGATCACAGATAAGCCTACACACTTAAATGCTCGCAAACACTTACATGCTCTGTGGCTGGAGATAAAATCGTGAATGAGTGCAGGAGCTGTGTGTTAATTAATGTGATCCTTTGACGTGTAGTACTGCGTGTAGTTGCCTTGTTTTTGCACAGATAGAGATGTATATACTCCTGGTACACGTGTCAGTTGGTCAGAGATAATGTCTGGTTCCACTGAAATCCAATTGGAGTTTACCATTTGATTCCATTTGTTGTTGGAAACTGATTTCCCCAGCAACGCAGATCAGAGCAGGACCCGCGCCTAATTGGAGCGACGATGATGGTTGAAATATAAAGACGTTTAGATCAAGCACAGGACAGATCTCAGATGTGTTCATGAAGCCGTGATTTTTCACACCTTTCCAGATCATAATCTCTGACTTACGCCGGGATAAACTCTCTTCTCCTCATAGAAAATGAAGGCAGCAGCTCCGCCTCAATCGTCACACTGTGACTCTGGTTGATCTCTCAAATCATCGCATCCGTGTTCAGTGGAACCAGCATTTCCCTGCTCTGGGATGGACACAAACACACCGAGACAGCCATGACAGATGCTCACAAGCGTACACAGCGACACACACAAACAAAAGGGGAAAAAAAAACAAGTATGAAAGTGCATCCACACACTCTGTTCGTCTGCTCTTTTCCACCTGGGCACATCAATGGATCCTTTCCACCAATGAATGGCATTGGCTGTGACGGGAGCTGTACGCCTCGGGTACACACAGAGGAATTAAAGTGTACCGAGAGCAGGAAACAAGGTTGTTACACTGTTGGATGTTGCTTTTTTCTTTGTCTTTTGTGTCTGTGTGGGTTGTAACTTGTCACTCTCAAGGGAATGACACCAATATTTTATCTTTTCTTCGGTGATCTTTCCTGACTTTGTTGACTGTCAATCATCAACTGTCTCAGTTTTCTCTCATCCTTGATCTGGAATTTCTGGTGTATGTTTTCAGTCAGAAAAGAAAAGACTGATTTGATTCCAAACAGTCAAACTTGTTGGTTATTTGGGATTGGCTAAGTCCGTCTGTGTTTGCTTTTTTAGGCTGATTTTTGTCATTTATCTCGGTCTGCCTCCTTGAGAATTCAACTTAGTGAATAATTCATCTGTAAAATGCAATTCAAAGCATATGCTAATAGGAACTGGCAGTTGAAGTTGTGCGTGTGAAGAGCAAGTTAGCAGCACGTAGCAGCAGCTACTGTGAAGTGCAAGCCAAGTGAGGTTAAGTCACTTTCATAAAGTGTGTAGAGTATTTTTTGTAAAACTAGAATATCCAGAGGTTTCATGGATCTGGAATGGTCACACAGCTCCTTATTGAAGAGTTGAGTCTCTGATTTTGACAGTTATGTTAAGAATAGACTGGCTAGAGGTAACTTGAATGCATCATTTTTGGGCTAATTTGTGCAGAAGTGCTGTGATACATGGTTGTCTAGAAAAGGCAACAACAGCTGTGATTGTTTATGAACAGACAGGAGAGGCTGATCATAGATGAGCTTTGCTGTCATTGTGTTTTTAGAAACGCAAACACAGAGAGAGGCGCAGCTCCACAGTGAAATCAGAAATACTTTATTGATCCCCGAGGGGAAACTGCTTACGTTGCAGTTGCTCCAATTCAAAGTCAAATCTAAGCAGCACAAAAAAAAATAGATAAACATGAGCAGAAAAATGTCCTAAAGCTTAGATAGAAAAAGTAGAACGTGTGTTGTTCTACGTTTACAGTGTAAGAGACAGTAATGGAGTTCTATTTGTGTTATTTCACAGATAATTAGCTATTATCACACATGATGTATTAACTAAAGAAGTGAAATGAAAATGACTTGTCCACTTACAAGTTTTTACTCATTTTAAATCGCACAAAAATAGAAAATCAATATGTGTTGGTCAGTGTTTGATGTTGTGGCAGGCTGTACAAAATACATCAGCGTATGTAAAATTGATCTGACGCTATATGACTCATTCAAATAGTATCGGACACATCCATGAATATATTAACTGGATGAAAGTTTTTGGCATGATGAGATCATCCTCCTAAAAAAGAAATATGACCTCTGAGTTGTGAGATGCTTCAGAATCACTGGTCTAAAAATGGAGTATTAGAGATAAAAATCAGCAATACGGTCTCGTATTCTTGTTGCTAACTGATACCAAAGCATGCCGTTTTTTTAATATTTAATTCACGTTACATTAATAGTGCTGTGTTTTTTTTCTATTAAACTCTCATCTGTTTGCTCTTCACTCGCACCGTTTTGCTATTTCGGTCTCCACTCAAACCCCTTGTTGTTTGTGCTTAGTCACGGCTTTCATTGTTTGCGTGGTCACAAAAACTAATCTGCCTTGTCCTTTTGTTGCATTCAACCATAAATGTGGCAAATAAAAGTGAGCTCAGTTGATGAACGAGCAGACTTTTACATCTCTAAACAGTTATGATGGCTAACGCTTTAAGAAGAGCTATTTGTAGAGCCATTTGCAAAGCGTTTTATAATAATGTATATGTTATGCAGCTGTATAGTTTACTTTTGCGTTGTTTATTACGGATGAATCTAGTGTTGCAAGCCGGGTTTAATAGGACCAGTAACACTCATCCAGAGATCTTTTATCTCTGTTAAATGTGGGCAGAACACATGGTGCTGATGCAGGCAGTGACAAAGAAATACAGAGGGAATTCAATTATCACTGAAGACATCAACAGAGCAGCATTTTAATGTTGAAACTGGGGAGCAGATACAACAGGATAGAAGATTACCTTTGATTGGATTCACTTTTATGCATTACTTTACATTGACAACCGACTGTATATCACAAAATATTTTCAATATTAGTGACTTCAAAGCCCAATCCCAGTGGAGAAATAACAAAATAAATCAACACAGCACTTATGCAATACCATTAAAACAATAAAAGAACCGAAAGTGACATGTTAAAGAAAAACGACAAGTAGAACATATGTAGATTATATGTTTGGGTTGCGCTGAGATTGATTAACTTTCTAGCCATGTTTATACAAACTATTGGAGATCACATCTTACTGTGAGAACACCCCTTTACTCCGTACCACTGTCTGCTGTGCTACATGTGCTGCAAACAGTGCAGGGTAGTTAAATTATGTGATGAAGCTATTTCTGAGTTACCTTAAATGCGTTTTTCTGCATTGTCAACTGTAAAAAAAAAATGTTTTTTTGTGATTTCAGGCCCTGCTGATACTAATACATCTGTCATTTTCCAACATCTGCAAACCGATATATCAGACGACACCTTTTTTTTTTTTTTTTAGCACAACATACATTTGGTTGAAGCAAAAAAACACAAATTTACCCTTCAAAGAGTAAAATACTTTAATAGCAAATAATCTCACTTTTTTATTTAATTAGAGGTCACCTATAAGAAGGCTATGAGGGACACTTTACCATTTAACAAAAGGAATCGAAATGTATTATCCAGGTGACAATTAGAATTAAAGGATGTGTGTAAACAGTCCAAGCTCTGTGGGAGAATGTCCTCAGCTCTCTGGTCTACTTTCCTTGATTTGCAAGATTTCCATGAGACTGTAGTTCCTTTTGCGTGTTCCTCCTAATGAAGGTTAGGCTGTAACTTCCTTTCTGCTTAATGAGCAAACACCGAAGATTATCAAATGCTTGCACACGCCACACACACAAAGTTTTACATTCCCCCAATTTAACATAAATAATTAATACGTTACACAGCGTTATTAATGGGGAATTTATCTTCTAAAGGCTCCTCGCTGATAGTTTGGTGCCCTTGCTTTCTGAACACATGAACGCTTTTTAAACTCACTGAAAAAAAAAAAAACAGCCTTTGAAGATGCAAAGTCTTCATCCAACACTAGTGATGTGTGCACGGATCTGTCTGTGTGAGATGCACACTACCATTCCAGGAGTTAATTAGATCCTGACTTAGCCCAGCATGCGCACATTTACCCTTGCGTACAAACACATGTTCACTCGCTGCAAATAGACCATATCCTAACGAGGTCGATGGGGAAGGAGAGTTATTAGGCTCACAGGCTGAATAAACTGTTCCCTCTCCTGTGAAAAAAAGGCCTTAGGGCTGAACAGACTGAAGGATGGAGACAAACACAGATGGAGAGCTTGATGGACAATTAGAGACAGGAAAGTGCAGACAGACAGATTGGAGGCGGCGAGACGCAGACAGCGACAGACAGACAGCGCTTTATGGCTCTTTGCGGCATTAGTTTTCAGTAGGTGAGATGAAGTGTCATTTAGCTGCTGCAAAATGATCCTTTTTCATTTTCTTGTAGAGGACATGGTTATCTAACCGCTCTCAAAGATGCGCTCTGGGTGCATATGTGCAAGTGTGTGGCTGCCGGCTGATTTATGGGATGCAGCCGTATAACCCAGAGCATGCTCGTAACATGGGCCTGCATTGTTCGACGGAGAAAATGTACCTGTGTGGATGTGTATGTGAGATGCTCGTTGCCATCACAGGCACTATGCTGCATAGCTGAATGCATCAGTGCCTAGCTGCCCATCTATCACCGTTATATCACAGACACACACTTATTCACACACACTCAGGGCAATTCATCTTGAGAGGAACCACTGCTTGCTCTTTGGCTGCCACGCACACACTGTGTCACTGATACGCCATCAGAAGCAAACCCGCTAATGGATACAGACAAAAAGCTACCGGAGCGAGCTAATTAAATATACCTGCTCAAGTGGCAAACTTACACACATTCTGTTGAGGTCCTAACATTTTTTTGTTATGTCAGCATGAGTTACAGCGCATCGGACATTAATGCAGGATTGACATATAAACAAGTGTCTGTTACATTCAGCTCATGCCTGAAGAGTTTACATTTGTTCATTACCTTCACAGTAAAATGCACTTTTTAAAATAAAAAATAACAAATTTTGGCCTTCACTATAGTGCACAGTGGAGAGACAGGACACATGGGGAGAAGAGTGGGGCAAAGACATGAAGTATATGGCTATGGATCGGACTTGAGCCCATGACCGCTGAGTTGGTGACTATAGCTTGTTCATAGGTCCACCGCTCAACTTGTTGAGTTGGCTACAAGGGCGCCCCATAACACCCTTTTAAATCTGGTGTCTGTAGCACCCGCTTCTTGGCCATAATGTCAACAACATCTGGTATGCAGATGATTCAGTGTTGATCAGCGAGACAGAAGTAAGACTCCAAAATCTTTTGGATAAAGTAATAGTCCAGAATGAAAGACTGGGTGTATCCCTGAACACAATGAAAACATTCA
The DNA here is from genome assembly GCF_021347895.1 of Acanthochromis polyacanthus. NCBI lineage: Eukaryota > Metazoa > Chordata > Actinopteri > Pomacentridae > Acanthochromis > Acanthochromis polyacanthus. The sequence continues at coordinate 44,385,169 of NC_067113.1, read as the reverse complement.
CTATGACAGTATTGGCGAGAACAGAACCACTCGTATGTAAGGACACAATATCAAACAGACCGAGAATTTCAGCTACCTCAGCAACAAGCTAACTTCAGATGGCAGATCAGACCAGTAGATCAAGACACGTATTGGCATAAAGATGCTTTTAACAAGAAAAAGACCGCCTTTGTGAATACACACATAAGTATGCAGACCAAACTAAGAATCCTCAGATGCTACATCTGGTCAGTCTTGCTATATGGATTCAAAACGTGGACAATATCAAACAATATGCAGAAGAGACTCCAGGCAACGGAAGTGTGGTTCCTATGAAGAATGCTGAAGATATCGTGGGTAGAAAGAGTAATCGATGAAGAGGTGCTTACGAGAGCGAATGTGAAAAAGGCAATGCTGGCAACCATCAAATTTGAAAAATTTAATTCCTAGGACACGTGATGAGGAGGAATAGTATTAACAATCTTGCAACAACAGGTAACATAGAAGGGAAGAAAGCAAAAAGGATATATATTGACAACATCAAAGACTGGACAAATACATGGAATTCCAACACTGTACTACATGCAGCGTATGACAGAGAAAAGTGGAAAGACATGGTTGTCAACGCAATTACACAAGACACCTAAGAAGAAGAAGTCTGTAGCACTAGTCTCCCTCTAGTGCACCAGTAACAGTGCATTTTATATTAAACAGCAATGACTGATTCACCATAGCAGAATAGCGACGACGCCATAGCAATATAGATGACTACAGCAAAAAGCCTTATGTGGGAGCTTGTGGTGGAAAAACCTAGGATGAATCCAAGACCAGCCTCTGATGCTCAGTATAAAAAAGAAACTTGGGATTCAGGAGAAGAAAAGGAAAGTGATTCATGTCTGAAACATGCATCCCTGCCAATTACGCCCACTGACATATAGCTGTAATTGAACATGTGTACGCTAACAGTGGCCTGTTTACACATCCATCAGTTACACAACAACAGTATCATCCATTCAAAGTGTTATTTCTGACTGCTTAACAAATGTATATCCCATGTTAGTCTGGCTTTAACTACCCATTGTGTAGAACATATTATAGATCAGTCTTCTAGAGGGGGAAAAAACGATCTAGCTTGATTGTATTTCTTTAAATCATTCATCATCGGTGGGGCTAAATGAAGGACGAGCTTTGACGAATGAAATTATTTTGGTGAAATATTTGCATGCAGGAGGCAAAAACTGTCATTAAAATGAATAATTTTAGGAAAAAATAGCCTGGGTTGCCGTATTGCATCTGCCAAATCTTCTGCAAAACTTGAGATTTTTGGTGGGATAAGCTGCTGCCTGGAGGTGGTGATTGGATTTCTGTAGTAAAGAAAACAGTCACACAAAGCTGCCTAAACTGGCTGGTCAACGGGAGGCTTATAAATTCCTCCTACATGCTGTGAGTCAGACTAATCCCACATTCATTCTCCTTTAATCTCACTTTTGGTCTCCTCCTCAACTCCTGCAGGACAAACCTGCCTCTGTAGCTACTAATATCCCCATCATGTTAATCCATTAGCTGCCTTTTTAGTTTGTCTGCTGTCATAGAATGTATCTATAATGTTTGATCACTGCAACTTTTAGTTTAATTCAATTTATTTTTAGCTATATCGTCACAAAACAAGGTGAAAGAGAGAAAACATAACAAATTCAAACAGTTTCCTTTTGCAACCTCTTTGGTGCCGGTGGGAAGAAAAGACTTCCTTTAACTTTAACAGAACAAAATCTCAAAAAGAAAAATCAATCCATACTTCTTGCCCTTGATTGTGCAAGGCTAACATAATATTAGCATGCAGTGTAAAAAAAAAACCCAAAGTGTAGCAAAGTGTGTGTGCTTATTTGTGCATTTCCGGATCTCTTTATGTAGCAGATTAGAGAGGGATGAAGTCCTACCCTGCTAATGTGAAGCTATAGTTTGCGATACCTTTTTTTTGAATATTCATATGCCTTGAACACTGCACCCCATTCTGTCGTCATTTATCAGCCTGCTTCTCATATTTCCTCACAACTTTCCCTCCATGAATTCACAATCTACTTATCACCGCTCATTCTGGTTTTTATTTCTTTTTCCATCCTTCTGTCTTGTTTGAGCCAATTTTCTCTCTCTCCTTTTTTCTCCGTCTTAATCTTACGCTTTCTCCGCTTTCACTCGTCCCTTTTTGTTCCCACCTTTTCCGTGTTTGTTAGGATCTCTATATATATTTGCTTATTCAAGAGTGGGAATGCAAAACGCCCACTCGCAGTCCTTCAGCAGCACAAACAAGAAATCCTCGTTCATATGTTCAAGTGAAAGCGAGATGAAAGGAAGAATGCACAGACAAAAGGAAATTTTCTAAAAAAAAATGAAGCAGAAAGGGAGAGCAAGTGAGCAAGTTGTGCCAGGACAGTGATTCAGCATAATATGAATAATGACGAATGAATAATTTATATTAGTTGTGGTGTACTATCAGCAATAATATATACGAGTAATAATATCAAGATATTAGTCACATATGTCAGTGGCAAAGCATTATTTATGAAAAGTGGCGTTCTGCAGCTTTATAACGCAGAAAATATTCTCGCTGCTGTCTGACAGCAGGCCTGAGGAGAGGAGGGAGAGCAGATGAAAGACGAGGATAAAAAGGCAGAAGCAAAAGACTGCCAAAGTTCTGATAAACTCAGTAGTGTTTGAACTTTGGTCTGATTTGTTTGTACTTTTAGCAACGATTGTCACGATTAAGCAGCACCCGGCAAGTTTGTAGCTGCCTGTGATCAATTAGAGGTGTGACATTTGTTAGAGGAAACGGTGAAATAACCAAAAGAAGTCTTTTTTAACCTGCGGCACGGCTGTTGCACCTTTAACAAGACCCGACGGTAATGTAGTCAGCAGCTGTTGTCTTGTCTTCAGCTAAAATCCATCTAAAGCTCGAATAAACGTGACTTTTCCTTTTTAGAAACTCTTTCAATCAAATGTTCCGTCATCAAGGACATTTAACCAGCTCCCTTTTAGCAAAGCTTTGCAGTATTTTCGAGTGAAAAACCTCACATTGATTTACTGCTGAAGCATTTTTCTGAGAATTGACGCCCGGCTACTTCACGGAATTTAAATTTTATTGACCTAACTGTTGAATCCGCGCGCACACATGCGTTGCTTACAGCTGGTTGATGTTAATATGGTGTTTGACATTGAGCTCCTGCTTCTACACGGGCGCCAATTAGACAACACAACCGCGGACACACACTCGGGTGCAAGCACACACTCTCGCACAGACTTGAATCTAATGACTGGTATTTGTGCGGCAGCGTATTGACATAACCCCCGGCTGCAGTGGTCTCTTGTCAAATCATGTAGAACAGAATCTCTGTCTGATGTTCATTTCCTATTCTCTCCTATTGATTATTCATTTCTTTCTTGGCAGATTAGCCTCAAAGCTAGCTCTGAGCCAGACAAGCACGGTTATACCAGGAGATGTGTGTCTCTTTCAAATATATGTGTGGGTGTGTGGGCCACTCTTTTTCTATGTTGTGACATATAAAGCAAAAACACATTTAAGCAAAATAGGCCCATGTTTGTGTATAATTAATTGTATAGGCAATAGATGTGTGTGAAATGTAATGATGTGTGTGGGCGGCATCTCCCTATCCTGTCATCTCCTTGAAGTCTTTTAGACATGTTTGATAAATGAGAGAAAAGCTAATTAAGCAACCTTTATGTAAATGTATTCATCAACGTCTGCATTGAGTTTGCATTATTCCGAGGTTTATAAATACATCTCCTCCTCATATGTTTTATAAGCCTCTCAATATGTGAGCAAACAGAAGGAGGATGTGATGCAAAAAAAAAGAAAGAAAGAAAATGTTCTTGTAGGGGATGAAAGTGGAGAAGTAAGGAATTGAATATGTGCGCCAAATTGATGTTTAATTAACAAGCTTGTTCAAATCATTAGTCTGTCTGTCATCTGTGGTGCCATCAATCACTGGATGTGTAAAAACCTGCCCGGCACTCTGGTCCATGAAGGCATCCATCAAAGCACTTAGCCAGTCGGCGTTCTTGCATTAGTCTCACCTCACTGAGCTAATGTACTGATTTGTGTTTGTATTAGATACAGCACTGACTTAACTAGCCAAGCAGCGAAGCACACATTTTCGTGTTTTTTTTTTGCTGGCGTCTCACTGTGGAGCCTCTTGGTAGAATAAATTCAGGGGTCTGCAAGTGTGTCTTTAATCTAACATTAAATACACAGGCTTTTGCAGTGAAGTTTAATATAAATGTTATTTTTTTTAGATCTATTACTATTCTGAACATTATGGCCAACTACCTCCCACATCATGATCCATAATGGTGAGTATGAGGTGCGACCAAAAAGTTCCAGGACTGCGTCTATGAAAATCAAAAACCATACCTGAATTAAATTTGGCTCCTGTCACTGCCAAAATAAGCTCCTTGTGCAGCGATAATGAGCTCCAAACGCTTGTCCAATGCTAGTAAGAGTCACTGGAACAGTCCTGGAACTTTCTGATCACACCATGCAATTGACAGATTATACAGAGCTGTTTTACTCGGAGTTTAAAAAAATCCTTGTACACATTTAAAGATTCGTTATCGTGAATATTTTGTTAAATTTGTGGTTTTATCAGTTTCAGTAGAAGTTCGTTTGACGAATTCCTATAATTTTAAGAATCGTTTGCCTTCGGAATCACTGTTAATAGCTGACTTGAAGTCGATCAAAACTTCTAAAACTATCTCAGTAAGTGAGATGAGACATTAGTATTACCTTTGCTACTCTGTCAGTTTGATTTTGTTTATTTCTGAACAACCTTTTGCATTTTGTTGAAGTATTACATCATTATTAACACTTATTTACGTAAGTGCCAAGCTTGTGCTGAATAAAAAGGCAAACACTGTCTGCTTTTATTTATAGGATGTTTTGAAGTTTTTCTCATAGCAGGTATCTTGTTATACAAAGGTAGCACTTTACCCCTGCTTTCAAGGATTTAAAAAAAATAAAAATTGGGATGTTTTCTGTGCCAGGTTAGATTATTCGGCTGATGTGTCATGCAGTATAAGAGGTATTTGAAGAGGCCTCTTTCACAATGAAAATTACATTTGTCATAACGAGGAAAAATTCCGTTATAACTTAATCTTCAAAGTTGTCTTCAAAGTGCTGGGTCTCAACTTTTAAAGCCTTTTCCTTTTGTCGTCGAGAGTCTTTAAAGTTTACATTTTATGCGGCTATTCAGTTTGTAAAAGCAGGTGTCAGGATCTACAAACAGAAGATTATCACAGTTTCAAACAAAACTTTGATCATGAAATCATTTTTTGAACAAAGTCCCCCCCAATCTCTGTGCCTTTTATTAAACCGACCCAAGATGAGTAATGCATTTGTACAGATCTCGAAGCAGATCACAGCGCCCGGCCTTCATGCCTATGCAACACGAACAAATAATCAGCCACAAAATATGAAAATGACTTGGAGGCAGATATGGAGATGATTGCCTCCTCATGCAGTTTTTGGCTGGCAGATCTTTTATGAGACATGAAAGTTACTTTTCATCTATACTTCTGCCTCTCAGAGTTTTCCGTGCAAATCCTCCCCTTCGAAGCCAAGCTGCCTGTGGTCTCTGGTGTCATTAACTGTTAGCGGAAAGACTGAATTTAATTCAGCAGCTTCAGGATGGAAAATGGAGTAGAGCGGAATGTGTTTAAGACAGACAGGGCGCATATCAACATGTAAACATTTTGCCCATCCATCATCTCTGCAACCTGTATCCCTGTTTATCTCTCCCACAATTTCCTCTCATTTTCATGCAAACATCCAAATACAAGACAGCACTATAATGAATACTGAGTATTATATTCAGGTATTAAAGCCCCAGTTAAAGCTGCGTTTCTGTTTCTGCACCTGCACGCATGCAGCATTGAGGCACAGTGAATGGATTTCATTGATGTCACACGCTGCTACTGGCTGCAGACAATGGGCAGACAGAGCCAATGAAAGCGGCATTGTGTTGTACTCTTCACACACTCCGACACGCGCACCCCTTGCTCCGGTTTCAACACCTGATGCAATCCCAGGAAACAGAGACAGTAGTGTTTTCCCTGTTAGCACGACTCCTAACAGCAACAGTCGTTTAACTGTCTCAGGGCAGGATTGCAGTTTCTTGCGATATGCTGATTAATGATGCATCATGTCATTTCACATCTCATAAGAAGAGCAGAGAGAAATTCTCATTATTGCATGGCATGTTGATCTATGGTTTAAAGTACAATACTTTGTTATGAGAATTTGCACAAGTACTGAATGTGTTGCCGATGTACCGAAACAGCAAAAAAAAGGTGATGTTCTGTTGGAACGAAAAGAAATGCAAATCAGTTTCCTGTCTTATTAGAAATCTAGTTACATATAACGTCTGAATCTAGCAATCTTATGTTTGATTTCAAAGGTCAAGGCCAATGCCTCCATTTGTATTCATATTGTGAGGCCTTTACCTTGGTCATGCTGTAGTTGTTTTTGCAATTAAGGCCATCCTTTTGTTATTTATACACTCCCTGTCAAAAGTTTTGAGACACTTCCTCATTCAAATAAATTAGAACCTGTCTCAAAACTTTTGACGGGGTGTATAAGCCAAAGGAAAAAAAAATACCTTATCGACATTGCTAAGAATTTATATGTATGTCACTGTAAAATGCCTGCAGTAGAGATATGTTTTTAATAGGGATGTCCCAAGCCGATCTGAAATATTGGGATCACTGGTCTGATGAAGGGATTTGTTGTTTGTTGTGAGAGCATGATTTGTGGAAGGACGTACGGGATGAAAGTTTTGACTGTTTTTCTTTATAAACAACAGCAATTTCAACGAATAATTGATTAATTGATACAAATTAAGTATAGTGGGCATGTGTCCTGTGCTGACGCTGCAGTTTTAGTCAATGGACAACTCTGTTATTTCCCACTGGGATACAGGAACACTGCCCTAGTCTGGAGGCCATTATGCACCACAAAAATCTTTGTCATGTGGCCTGTTGCTAGCTCTCTGCTTGCCCACATGGAGCTGCCTGTAGTAAGAGGCCCCGTTTCGACCAAGCTTGTTCCAGTGCTAGTTCGGAGCCAGTGCCTGATTTAGCACCAATTCTTTTTGTTTCCACCACCTAAGCACTGGTTCCAGGACCAAAAATCTGATGCTTTTCAGCCACCAACTCTTTGCTGGGCCAGAGTTAAGAACCAAGTACATCCCAGGCTGGGTGATAACTACTAACTATTTACTAACAGTTTGATTATTTGTTTCTGGATTGCAATGTAGGCTTGCAAAGTCAGGAACAGCACTTGCATGATTATGGTGCGCGACAGTGACGCAATGACATGGCTCTAACTTGGCTCTTTGCCAATGGAAAAGCAAACCCGCTCTTAGGAGGTAAGAGATTTGAACCAACTAAGCACTAGCACTGAACTAGCACCTGGTTCTTTTTGGTGGAAAAGTGCAATTAGTGACCGCATCTTTGGGTCGGTATAGTAAGAGTCTACTTCAGCTAATCTACAAAACATTTTCTGACATGCATATAGAGAATACAGGTATTCGCTGTCTTTTGAAGCTTGTGCAAAAACAATGCACTCCTTCGACATTACATTTCAGGATGTACAATAACATCCGTGACCACAAACATAACAATAAGGGCCAGCCTGGATGTAGAAATACAATGTCTTTCTTAATGCATAGTGCAGCTGTTCACTTGTCAGGCATATACATTGGGTTGATTTAAATATCTTTAATGTGCTTAAAGTGCATAATTTTCTAGGAAAATGATATTGGATTTTTATTCAGCAGATACAAATTCTTAAATGATTCCAATAAGATTAGTTGCAAGAATAACTGATTAGGACATTAAAACTAAACTAAAATGACATAAAACTGATAGGACATTCCAACTTTCCATGATATCCACCACCACCTCCTCCTCAAAAAGCTCCTCCACTGCCTACTCGTGCACAGGTGACCTATACTTATCTTTTTGAAGCACTAATTAAAGACAGATCCATTATTTTATGTTGCAATGTCAACCCTATGTTGGAGATTCATTGTCACTAATTAGTGTCTTGTTTATCTTTGCATATGGACTATTAGCATAATTAGCTCTGTGATTATGGTAGAACATTAGACGGGCAGCTCAAGGGCCTTTTGTGAACTAGTGAGACAGTATAGAGGCATATTGTTCTAATGTACACTTTGCTTTCTGCTTTGTATGGCATAAGTGATCAATTCCCATGATGCCTTCACTCCCTGTAATATTCCTGGGATGGAGATAGTACAGTGTATTGTTATTTAAGTAGTTTTTAAACTAAACGTAACTGCAGGCTGCACTGTCCTCTGTTGCACTGGGAATAATGCAGTAGGTGATACTCATAATAGGGCGATGAGGCTGAGTGTGCAAACATAGATGTCTTTGTTGATGTGCTTGAATATGTGTGAGATATAATAAGCCATGAGGCTATATTCAAAGGAAAGTCATTTGACTGTACAGCAACGTTCATATTAGAAGTTAAAGAGTCCCAGATGAGAAAGCAGACTGGAGTCTATCAAACTTAATGATCGAACCAATGATACTCGACAAAAGATTAAAATAAACGGACAGCCACAAATGTAACTTCTTAATTGACTGAGCACACAAAAATCAATTGCCTTTTCGTCAGAAAAGCTATGCACTATAGATTAAAGCTCTTGCGATTCTGTTGCCTTGATGTGTGCAGTCCATTAATAATTCTGTAATGTTGAAAGAGTATCTTAACACCAGGCTGAAAAACAGTTTTGCTGTCCTCTCTGGTTGGAAATTTCAAGCTTGTTTCACCAGAGTGCTTGGTCGCATCCAGTGCCAAAGTTAGGTGATTAAACATATTTTTGGATGGTGATTTTTGTCATTTAATTTTCTAATTTGCTCATTTGCTTCCTTAAAAGCTTAGTAAATAATTAACCTCTAAAACATGATTCGGTGTGTACTCTAACAGGAAGTGGCAGTTGAACCATATTATGCACGTTCTTATTGCTCTGGTTTCCATCTTTACAAAGCAGGCCAGTGACTGACTGACAGCGAGAGTTTAGCAGTTGCTGTTTCATCGGTTAGTGCTGAAAAGTAGTATCAATTCATAAATCGTATTTCAGAACACACCCCAGTTGTACGCCCCAATCATTAAATAGCATGTTATCCCCACTTGTTTGTACACTGAGAGGCTGCAAGTGGAGGCGTCCTTTAGCTTGCCAGTTCCATCCACTTTAAAACCAAAGTGATCCCAAATAGGTCACTTTGTTTTCTTTTTTGCAACGAGTGCCTCCTTGAAAGTGGTGTATATTTGAATTTTTTTCAAATTGTGAAATGGTAAATGTCAAAGAAAATGTCATTTATTTCGAGGGAAGTTTGTTCCGTTTAAAATGAAGCAATAAATACGGAGTTCAAATGATTTTTTTGAAAGAAAAATTCTCTTCAGATACACTTCAGAATTAATGAGTTCATCTATAAAGGGACCGATGTACTTTTTCACCACCATTCTTTACTCTATTGTACTCTATTGTTAGTGCAGCCTTCCAATAAATTCTGCAGTCTGATCCACAGGGATTGAATTTGGACTCATCTGTCTATAATGCCTTTCCAAAAGCTGTTGCTTATTGTGCATACTTATTTTTTTTCCACAAATTTAATCCTAGATGTCTTCTTCTTTGCTTATGAATTGTTCTGTCCGTGTCATTCACCCTCATTGTCCTATTTTAAATGGTCTGTGATTGTAGTTGTATCTATCTGCTACCAATCTGCTGCTCGTCTTTCTGGGTCAGAAAGTCACCCAAGGTTTTTTTTACGGGTTTTTAAAAATGTACTCCACTGTGGAGGATGGAACATTGATTCTTTTTGCTGACCCTCTTTGTAAGCAAATTATGACTTGACTTTACTCTGATCTTGCTTTTCCTGTCTTTCCCACTTTTGGCAACTGTCCTAATTAACGAGTATCAAGGCAGTTTATTGTGGATCGTTTGAATCACTGACCCTAAAGTTTACACAAGCACCTCTCACAGAGGAACAACTGGTGTAATATTTCACATTAACGATGTATTTGTCCCACTAATTTTGACAAGTTGTGTTAAAACCTTCAGCGCCCACTTTATTGGGAAACGTTCAGGATTTCTCCGGCCACAACCTGATTTATTGACATTAGGGGGGAAAATTGCTTGGAGTTGTCTTAAATGTGTCACTACTATGAGTTTATTATTATTTGTTAATCTAACTTTATATAAAATAACCTTATCTACCATATTGACATTTTTTGACCATCTCAATGTAACAGTTTTAACCAAACAGCCCGTATATTCATGGGTAAAACAGGGGACTTGAAGGAGAGTTGGCTCAAAGTATTGTGCTAACTTTGCACTCGCTATCTCTGTTCTAGAGATGTGAGGAAACTGTGTTTAGTAGGAGCCAAATAGCATGAGGTCTCTGCAACAAAACTTTGTTTACATCTTGGAAAATAACTAACTGTGAGGACAAAGGCAGAAAGGCAACAAAACATACTGAAGGGCACCATGCATCGGGAAACTCGTGGTGTTCCTACAATTCTACGATTTCCACAATTCCACAGTTTCATTTAGCAGATGCTTTTACCCTAAATGACGTACATTTGAGAGTAAATACAAAACAAGCAAGGCTCTAGTCAGGAGAAAACAACCCAGATAAGTGCCATAAAATAAGTTCAAGTGTGATAGTAGGACTTTGTTGCTGGATTTTTAGTCGTGAACCTGTTGATGCCAGACTTGGAAAATATCCGTGTGTGTATCCAGATGAGAGAAATCCTTGGTTTTGAGCTACAACTACTGAATTCCAACTCTGATAAACATAGCTGCCTTTAATATGACATCTCACATCCCCAATAACAACCAACAGAACCTGGATCGAATAGTTTTTGAAAGCTAATTTCTGTTTTCACATTCAATCAGATTCCAAAACAAACATTTAAATTTATGTATGCAAAACAATACGTTATTGGCAAAGCTGCTGGAAGCTCATGCAAATGGCCACTTTATTGGGAAATACATCAGTTTGAAAAATTTAAAAATTTCCTTTAACCCCATAAACCTACAATAGCAATATAACGTACCACACAGAGCAGACGTCACATTAAAGAATCTCACACTGAGAGAAAACACTTTGTTTAATAATTAATCCAAGCAGAGCACAATCCAGTTATTTCAGCCTGTAGCTTAAATGCTACATTTATGTTATTTTAAGTGGTATTTTTTAGATTAAAGTACTGGAGCACATCCGACACACATGAAGTCTTTGCTCAATCTTCCATCCGTTGTGTCAGATGGTAGTTGCCTAGATATTAGCTACAAGAACAGTAAATCGACTCCCAATTGGATCCATCACAGCAGTTAGCCAGTCATTTGGCTTCATTAGCTTCACCTTTCTGCACTTTACGATTGCTTTTTGTTTCCGCAGACACAGCAGTTGGTCAAGTATAGTTCAGAGTATAAGTTCTCACTGGGTTTAGCAGCAATAGCCACATTACTGAGGCTTTTACTCGAATAACCTCAGGGCACGACAAAACTTTAAAACCTCTAAAAACTTTTGGTTCTCAGCTGTACAGTACATCGTATATTGACTGACACTGTTTAAATGTGGTTTGCAATCAAAGATTAAACTACGAAGATTATTTTCACAGTTTTCTTGTGACTGACCAAACAGCTAAACTTGAGATGTGCAAATTTGGACTGTATCCAGAGTTTCTGATGCTAATTAGAAAAGCTCTCTTGGCTCTCAGTGACTACTGAGGTGTGAATGTGTGGTAATTATGAATGTTGAGCAGGTTTTTGGCCAACAGGTGCCTCCTTTTGTGGATGCATAAAAGCTTGCTGTTATTTGTTCACTTTGTTTTCTAATGAGATGCTAAATTAAAGGCAGTGATACACATTACAACAAGTCAGCCTCCTCTTGATAAGCAACAAGTTGTTTTTTTTCATGCCTGGTGCAAGGAAATAATTCAATATTTGACCCCCAGTTTCAGTCGGCTGCCCGAGGCAGGACACTGCATGTTCTCAAACCTTGGTCTTCTGGATCATCATCCTATATTTGCACACGCAATCAATATTGTGTTGCCTGAAAGCTTCTTCTTGTACAGTCACAGAATGAAGAGCTGGTGGTTTTGAATGTGGACTGGCTGGAAGGAGTTGCACTTTGGCTCAGGAATATGCAGTTTTGCTCGGAAATTATGCAGACAGACTTGAGAAACAAGGTGCTGCAGCAGAAAAAGAGAAGCTGGTTAGCCTTCTGCGCAGGATCAAAGCAGAGAACAGAGAAATGCTACAAAAACAGGTTGCATCTGACAGACAAAGAGTTGTGCTTTCTCCTGCAAGCTTTATCCTTTTGTTCTGTCACACATACACACACATGTATGCAGTCATTACTCTCAGCCTTCTCCTTCCTGAGCCCAACATCGTGATCAGCTGCATGGCCTGGAGACGACGCTGTTAACTCACTCACACTTCAACACCATCGCCAACAAGCACTCGAATATGCATGCAAAGCACCCGACAGCCTCCTGTAACCGTGGATTGGATTTTATTGGCGGGACCCCATTAATTCCTTATGGATGCTCATATTGATTCAGGGTGCCTCTGGTCTTGTTAATTCAACTCAGCCCAGATGGGTTTTGATTCAGTTTGCGTTGCCTGAAGGTGACTGCTGCTTTTAAGAAATGTGTGAATAGAGTTAAGAGTGATGCAGCAGAGGGAGAGAGAGACAGGAGAGGGTAGAAGGAGGGGAATGCAAGAATAGAGTGAGGAATATATCAGAACAGGAAGGATACAGTTAAAGTAAATATGGAGAGGGAGATAATGAATTTCGAATGCTTGGGCTTCCGCTCTTTGAACTTTTTTTTGATGAAAAACAGAGAAAATGAATGTTACACTCAATTACTGATTCCCGTCTTAATACATCAAGGAGCCTTTATTTTTCACTAGCTCATTATGCTAATGAGTCATCACATAAAGCCCTCTCTATAATTTGCAACTGGGGTTATCTGCATGTTATGTGTGTGTGAGAGAGTCCATGTATGTGTCAGAGGAAGACAGAGATTGAGAGTGTGTTTGCATCCAAGCATGAAAGCCAAATGCAATTAAAGCTGCAAGCAGCGTTGGTTGTGTCCTCGCATCCTTGTGGTTCCGCTATCCCACGTATGTCCATCAGATGGCGCTGCAACTCAGAGTGCATGTGACTGTGATCACACATGTAAAATCTGAGGCAGATTGGTGTATCTACAGGCTAGTTAGACAACACTTCCTGTTTCATGGCGAGACATTCAAAATGGCTGCATTCCGCTGGTCGCTATTTCCATGTCCTCAGACTTTTGCGACGTGTTTTGGTAACTTTTGATCACCCATGCCTGGTGTACATCCTTGCCAAATTTGAGCTCTCTCAGGGTTACCCTGTTTGTTTGTTTTTATCTATCTATCTATCTATCTATCTATCTATCTATCTATCTATCTATCTATCTATCTATCTATCTATCTATCTATCTATCTATCTATCTATCTATCTATCTATCTATCTATCTATCTATCTATCTATCTATCTATCTATCTATCTATCTATCTATCTATCTATCTATCTATCTCTGACTGATTATTGATAAAAAAAAAAAAAGGGTTACCCTGTTTGAGTTTATAGGTTTTGAAAATGTCCAAAAATGACACAAAAACTGTCCAAAATATGACACATAATTCAAAATGGCTGACTTCCTGTTGTGTTTTGGGCATGGTTGTCATTTACAGTTTTGTGCATCTTGATGAGTTACATATGTCTACCAAATTTCATAAGACGAGATCAAACATACTGGTCCTAATAAATGTTTGAAATTTTCCAGGGTGTGCTATTGAGCCATTTTGGCACCCTAAAATTTCAAATGTGTGTGCAGATTTTCACGCATTTTCGAGTATGTTTAGAGCATAAAAATTTCTTCCGTCTGACGTCGAGAGTATAATAATAATAATTCCTTGCATTCCAGTAGGTGCTCGGATCCTAAATATTGATCTCTTCTTGATGAACCTAAATATGACGGAACTAGAAAACAACGAAACACAAGAAAGAAAGTCAAAATGGAATTAAAAATTTGAATTAATCGAACATTGTATGGCCCGTATAATTTAAAAAGTATATAACATGACTGACTTAAATAATCCATCATCCACACATGGTCACTTGAGCCGAGTCACAAAGAGGATGCCGTGTCTTTTGTCCTCTCCAAACACTTTCCTGCCTTTCCCTTATACACAGAAATGCTATTATCAGTGGTTCAGAAGATGTAAAGAAGGGGCATGTTGTTCTTCCTTCTGTAACTTTGCTACCAGGGCGAGAATGGACTGAGAGGAGTTATTTGTCATTGTCAGCCTGAGTGCCTCGTTGCCTGTCTGCTGGTCAGCCTGTCTCGCACAAAGTTTTCATCTCTTTTTCTTTCCCTTTTACTGCCTTGAAGTGTTTCCTCACCGAGCTCCACTTTTTTTGTTTATTTCTTCCCTGTTGTCTTTGTTTCATCTCTGCTCACCCTTTCCTGAGCCAGACTTTCATCTGCTCTCTTTTGTCACATCTTTCCTCTCTATAAAGCACGTTTATTTTTTCTGTCACTGCTTACCTGCGATCCTGGATGGAGTTTCCTGCTTTGATTGTGACTCAAATTCAAAATGTCTTCCATGGCAACAATTTACTACACTGTGTTTTTTTTCTCTCATGACTTTTTCTTGTTCTTCTTTCAGGTTTAGAAAAAGTCGGCCGTGATTCCAGCTATGAACAGGAGGGGAAAGTTCAGTTTGTGATGGATGCCGTCTACGCTATGGCCCACGCTCTGCACCGGATGCACCGCGAGCTCTGCTTCGGATACCCAGGACTCTGCCCGAGGATGGCCAGCAACATTGACGGCAAAGAGCTGCTGAGCCACATTCGTGCCGTCAGCTTCAATGGTGAGTCTTAACCTTCAATGTAAAAAAAAAAAAAAATACACTTCTAACTGTAATGTTTCACAGCAGTTTTCTGTAATATTACAAATTTTCACCATTGACAGTTACTAACTGCAGATAACTAGTAAAAATCACAGAAAAAAGTATGCATTAAAACCGCAAATCATGTCGACATCTGTAGTTTTATTTATTGCATTTTGATCTTTTATAATGTTTGACTATAAAATGACACTATTTTAAATCTATAAAAAACAGCAACAAATATAGTTATTTTACAGATGTTTGCAGTTATTGGAAAGATTAGTGTATTGAAGATTGAAAAATGGTAAATATATATATATATTTGTAAAATAAGTTGCTTTCTATTTTTCCAATAATTTTGTCAAATAACGTTAAAATCCAGTGAAATCATCAAGTAGTGTCAATTTTAAAACAGCCAAAGCGATACATAATTGCCAGATCAAACATTTGTATTTTTACAGATAATAATTGATTCTTTTACAACATGTGACTGTCAAATTATATAATTTTACTGTATTTAAATTTGCTAAAAATTTAACTGTTTTACAGATATTAGTGATTATTTTCATAATTTTTAATTTTAAAATATTTCACAATTTTTTTTAAATGTGTTTTTTTTTGACATTTTGATGTCAGAGCTTCTATAATAATAATAATAATAATAATAATTTTGTTGTTGTTATTGTACATGTAGGAGTCCGCTACGTTGGTTTTTCTCCACAAATGGAATTTTTCAATAGAGGGGATAAATTCCATATACCTACAAATACACTGAGTCTACACATCTGATGCATATGTGTTTAAATGCATGTACACACAGTAAACTTGACATCTTACGAAGCAGAATTCACTCTGTTAAATCCCTAATATCCACCTAGCCATTTAAATTTCCTTGTCATGCTTCATGTTTTCACTTCTTTCCGGTATGTTACTGATGATATCAGCCTTTCTGGACAGATCAAAATTAAAGGAAATGAAATAAATTAAACTGCGGTAATTTAATCGAACAGCAGGACTCCAAATTAAAATTTCTCTCAGCTGCCCCCTCTGTTTTGTGGTATAATGTGAGAGAAAGATTGTGAATTATTAAATCCCTTTACAATCAGATATAAGTACATTTATGATGAAATGAAGAGAAAGAGAGCCCTATATAGATACAGATCAGCACCGTTTAATGTAGAGCTAAGTGCAAAACTCAAATCACAGATCATGGACCTTCGTTTACTGTCATGGCATCACTACTATGGAATCTCTTGCAAACTCAGTATCTTCTTTACAATCGCTTCTGACAGCTTGCTTTTATCATCAGGCTTTCCTATGATTTCTGTTGTCTTTTTTTATGTGTTTAACCTTTAACCTCAAGTAGTTTTGTGGGTTTTTTTTTTTGCTCTTGTCACATTGTTTCCCTCTGTGGACCTCTACAGAGGCTGCAGAGAGAACTCAGAATGCCTTTTTTTAAAATTATAATGCCTTGAATCATAAGATGTTTGGATAATATGGTACTATGATCTTTTCCAGGGCCGATACCAATGCCGATTCTTGGTAATCAGCAACGGCCGATATTTGTAGCTGATGATATACATTACATGTAATGATTTAACAGCATGTGATAGTAGAGAACCTGTCATTCATAATTAGACTTCTTCATTCATACGTGTGGCTATACCTGAATATAAAATAGAAATAGGACTTATTAAATTGAGACACTTTTTCCTTTTATGTGGGATTAACTGGACTTGATCAGTTTGTCTCCTGGACTTGCGTCCAGTGTTCTTCTCTATTTTCTGTCACTTTTATTGCCCGGTAAGGCCCGTATCTTAAGTCATTATTAACTATTGTTTCCCAGACTTTTTTCAGGATAATTTTTGGCTGCCTTCTAACTTAGCGCCAGCCCTTAGCGTAGCCTTAGCCACTGTGAGAGAAGCTAGTTTCCTGGTTTGTGAAAAAAAGAGCATTTGAGTTATCAATAATCAGTCAGTTATAGATAGATAGATAGATAGATAGATAGATAGACTTTTAATCCCGAAGGAAATTCAAGAATAAATATAAAGAAAATTAATATGAAGAAAAGAAAAAACACAGATACCAATAAATGGAAAAATGCCAAATATCAGCCATGATACTAGGCCTGGCCAATAATCAGTCTATCCCTAGCTTGAAAGATACAATCCAGCCTGGTCATAGGCGGAGGATTTTAAATTGTGTTCTGGATTTCACAGGACTCCAGTGAAAAGACATTAACATGAGAGAAATATGATCTTTCACGATTCTTGCTGCATATTTGGGATCAGCTGGAGGCTTTTCAGAGACTTATTGGGAAATCCCGATAAGAATGCATTGCAGTTGTTCGGCTTAGACGTAGCAAATGCATGAACAAGCTTGAATTCTGAGACGGGATGTTCAAGTCAGTAGTCAGATTTAAAATTCTGAGTTGTTCCTGCAGCGTGAATTATAGAAGGGACTAATTAGACTCTATAAAACTTTTAAGACACTGTACATTGCTGTTGTTGTGTTTATTCTCCTTGACTTGACATGTAATTTGTCTAATCCTTCTCACACAACACAACATGTTGCATTTCACCTTTAAAATTAAGCCTTCAGCTTTCCCCAAACACATTATATCTGCCTCTATTTTGCTTCTGTCGTGCTCAGTCATTCGTTTCCCCTCCCTCCCTCCCTCTCTCTCTCTCTCTCTCTCTCTCTCTCTCTCTCTCTCTCTCTGCACGACTTCCTCGACTGTTGACAAATTTTAAGTGGGTGAAAAACATTTGCTCATTTCCAAGTAGTATCAGGCGCCTCATTTGAATATTCTCTTATTAATCTCCTTTCTCCCCCGTTGATGCGCCTGTACCTGCTTTTTCTGTCAGCCTTTTCATTTCCTGTGTTCCTGTGTCCGGTATTGTGCAGAATACATAATAGCTGATGAGCTATAGAGACGGATGGCAATGAAATACAGAAAAAGGGGGTCATATTGCCAGGATTACAGGAATGCTCATCTGATTTAGAGGTGAGATTAAAATTTCATGAATATCTGCGAGTGGGAGCGCAAAAATGTGTGCCGCCGCTGTTTGTTGTTTCCGGTGTTATCTCGTGTCTGTCATTGCAAGAAGTGTCAGAAACCAATTCGCAGGCGAGGCTCTGATTGCTCTTTCATACAGCAACAGCAGGTTTATGCTCTGGGGTGTTTCTCGGTTATTGCCGGACCTGGAGGGCAGAGAAATCATCCCATAACCACAAGGTCGCAAACTTTATCCCCAAATGAATCACTCGAATCCTGAAAGTTGTCCCACACCGAATGAGCAGCGAGTAACCCCGGCAGTATTTAGAGAGAGAGTGAAAAAGTAGATTAGATAGAGCTGGAATGATATGGGAATATGAGGTTGATGTCGGCGCTGTTTCATAAGCTGGTGGCGAATTTAGGCTGTGTCACTAAACAGCTGGATCAATATGATAAGTGATTTTCTAATGGCAGGCTCAGATTTTATATCGTCGGAGGCTGTTTTCAGGAGCCTTAACCTGGATACTTTCTCTGTTTCTTTGTCATTAAATGTTAAAATCGCTGGCTGTGTTTGTTCGAGGTGCAGAAGAAGAGCCATGGGGCTTCCTGGGTGATTGCTGTAGTTACTCCTATCAGGTTTGTTCTCACCGGACGCAATCCTACAAGACGTAAAGCTTTTAAGCCGGCTGTTTGCTGTGTGCTGAAGTGGGCCTGGGTATATTTGTGCTTTCCAATTAAAAGTAGTCTTCTTATTGATCTGTTTAGGGTCGACATGACTCTGATAACACTAGAGAGGAAAAGAGGGCAAAGATCGAGGGGAGCTGTGTTGCACAAGGGAGAAGAGGAAGGATAAGTTAAAGTTGCTGGAGCATGGATTCCCGTTTTCTCTCTGCTCGAGTCGGATCCATACCGATTCACCTTTTGGAGCAGCTGCATGAGAAGTGAGAGAGAGAGGATAATTTCGAGTTGTCGGGGCAGCGATTGTTCTCCTGTTGGGGCTGTGACTTGCAAATTCAAACTTAACGGGTAAGAGTAACAGAAAAGGAAATAAAGGTGAAGAGAAACAAGATTAGGAAGGAGGAAACACAGAGCTAATTAGGGAGGACTCACCTCTTGGATCTGTGGGGTGGACTTTCCCTTAAACACAATGTGTTAGACTCCCCATTGATGAAGGTTTTTTTTTGTTCAAGCTCAAACTCTGACCAGTCATTAAATTGTGAGCTTTTATTTTGATAGGGCAGCCATCTTTGTTAGAAAGTTTTAATCCTCCCAGACAGCAAAACAAATCCACCAAGCAGACATACCTTTTAGCTTTAATTTTTTGCTTGACATCAATGGAAAGCTGTACATTAGGTATTTACCACAATTTTATTCTTTGTTATTAAGATTTCTCCAGAAGCATCAAATATTTAATAGAAGACTTCACCTTAAATCTCCTACTTTTAATACCCCCAAATCCCTGCACAGACGCGTGAACACCACACAGGTTGGTGCATTGCAGAGCGGCTGAGGTGAACAATAAGGAATCTGACCCTGGAGCAGCAATGACACGGTCCAGCTTTTATTTGTTGGTGAATTTATTGGCTTGTCCAGGCAATCACACACATTCATGCATATAAAAATCATGCAGACAGACGCATACCAATGCACCAAAGCTATTAAGAATAATGGAATCTAGAACTCTGAAAAATTCTATGCAAAAAAAGAAATTAGCTCCAACAATAAGCAAATATTTCTTATTCAAGGTGTGTTTTGATGTGTTTCCTCAAACTTATAAGTGTTTTATCTTTCACGTGGTAAGTGGCTGTCTTATCAGAAAAGTTAAACCATAATTTCAGCCTTGAATTAGATTTTTTTTAGTCTTAGCAGCTCATTTGCATATAGAGCAGGAAAGTGAGATTCTATCACGAGTGGCCACACAAGACACATCTGGAGACGCATTCTGATGCCAGGTGTGAACCGACACACTTATGATCGGATCATGAAGGCCGTATGTTAAGATCTTGCGGTGGCACATTTAAGTACTAACATTCCTTTTTTTTTTATGCCGCAAAAATGTTGTTCTGCTTGTGCTGTCCTGACTGATCAGTTGGGTGATTTAGTTGGTGTTTCTCAGTCAATAATTCCAATAACATTATTTTAAAAATTCCTTTTTGTCTTGCTTTCTTTTACTTCAGTCCTAGGCAATCATTACAATACGTGGGTACATATAGTAGTGCAGTGTTCTGTTAATACAGATAGAGGCACATAGTAGAAACCATACTCTAGCAGTAACAACCAAGACCAGTTCAAGGGCACCCATTGCAGAACAAAACTATCAACTTTCTAAGAGACCAGTGCCTCTATGATGTTTTGAATCACATTTATAGAGTTGTTCTATAATGGCAGTCAGTGAAAATCGCTTTGACTTCAATGTATTTATTGAGGAAACAGACTCCAAGATACTTCAAGTTAACTTGCATTAACTTTAACCCATGAGCTGCATGTTCTCATACACTTTTCTTTGCTTTTTTCTGTCATTTAATTTGCAGGTCAGGCCAGTGGGCAAATGGCAAAATAGCGAAGTGTCGCCAAAATGTGCAAATTCAGGGTTTATTTTTTATTGAATCAAGAAACGTTCTGTATCGAGAATTTATTCTGAATGGAATCGTAGCACACACACACAAAAAAAACTTTGGTATTGAATCAAATTCAATCATGAGGCTGCCAAAGATTCCCACCTCTAGTGCAAAAAGAAAGCGAGAAACGAGATATTTTGGGCCTTTTTGTGGGCGTATACATGTTTTTCCATGCAAGGAAGCTCATTGTGGTCATATCGCTACCAGGTTATATCTCCTGCCGAGAGACAAGATGGACAATCCCATGGCAGCAGACTTGCAGTAATTAGAGGGGCTTGACTTTGACATGCTGAACTCTGTACCTGACTGAACAAACCCTGGAGGGGGGAGAGAGGAAAAAATGAGGGGAGGAGACTCACCAGCTGGGGGTGTGGAAGCCTGTTCACCTGTTCAGAATGACCTCAGAGGGAAGGAGAGGAGGACAGTAGTGGCGGAGGAAGTGGCTTTGAGATGATGAACTTGAGCAGGCAGAGGCAGCAAAGGAGAATTGGAAGGTTGGAGGGAGGAGAGAGTCTACCTGGGCACAGTGACCTTGGAGGAGAGAGCATATGGATGAGACGAGGGAGGGATGCAAGCGAATCAGAGAAAAAAAATAAAGATGGACAGCTGGCTTAGGGGGTGTGAAAGCCTGTTGGCAGGGGAGGCAAAAGGCAATGAGGAAAGGGTAGAGAGATAAAAGAAAGATGAACTTTGCTCGGTCAATAACGGCTCTGGACAGAAGGCATGAGAGGGAGAAGAAAGAGTCGTTTACAGTCCGTCCATTTGGCAAGGAAAGAAAAATGGAGAGAAACCCACAGTCTGGGAAGAGTAAAAAAATAAATAAAAATGACGGCATGCAGTACTTCAAGAGCTGAGTAAAATGACCTTCAATAGAAAGTAAAGACACAGACAGTGAGGGAATGTGCTGACTGGGATTTATCAAAGTTTACTTGGACTTGATGACCTCAACAGAGCAAGAAAACAACAACTAGGATGAATTTCATGTTATATAGAGCATAACATTAGAAGAAAGAGACAGCAGAGACAAAGACTCTA
The DNA here is from genome assembly GCF_021347895.1 of Acanthochromis polyacanthus. Taxonomy (NCBI): domain Eukaryota; kingdom Metazoa; phylum Chordata; class Actinopteri; family Pomacentridae; genus Acanthochromis; species Acanthochromis polyacanthus. The sequence continues at coordinate 44,363,510 of NC_067113.1, read as the reverse complement.
CTAACTTTAAGTGAGAGAAAGATAGGGGACTGACAAATGGAAAAATAAGCGATAAAGGTTTCGAAGGAAAGAGAGGATGGAACAATGTCTTGGTTTCATATTCAAACTTTATGTAAAATGTGAGGTCTGACACGTGATAAAAATTAGCCTCAAAAGTTGTCTGACTTTTGAAAACAGTGTTTTTTCCATCAACCTAAAGTATTCATTCTCTTTATTTTCAGCTGAAGCAGGATATTTGGCCAATTCTGTTCCAACTGTAGATGATTGAACCAATTACCTAGGACTTTACAAACGGCTCAAAGTCTGCTAAAAAATCATCTTTATGCTAATTTAAAATGTCATCATGTTGAAAACAAATCACACAATACATAGTGCCTGCCTAGTATAGTAGCATCTTTTTTTAAATCAAAATAAAGCCAGAGTCCAGTACAAATTGAAGGTGATTGTTGGCTTGGGTTAGTACATACTAAGGCTGCACAATATATCGTTTTTATCACTATATATCATTTAGTATTATGTCCATCTGTCCATCTATTTATCTGTATTTTATATTATAGGGATTTCCATTTTGTTCACGTATAGAAATATTCTTCACTGAACAGCACAAATCCTCAAAATACAATAAAGGCTTGAAAAATACTTGTAATTATAGAAAATCGCTGTATTTCTTTATTCATTTTTACAGTATTACAGGACACTTACATGCCCCAGTTCCTTTTTTTGTATAGCTGCAAACAAGAAAGCTTAGAGAAGATTGTCGTTTAATTTTAATGCACCTTTTGAAATCGAAGATAACAGAAATTATTTTTAAAAATTCAATAGTACCAGGAGAATGTGATTTCTTTTTGGGGACTAAATGAGAACCTTTATCAACATTTGCTAGGTTTGAGGTAGTTTTTTTAATGCGTTTTGCACTGGAGAGTGGATATTTAACTTTAGAATGAGCCAGGCTGATTCCCTGTTAAACGATATTTATGCTAAGCTAATTGTCTTTAATTTTGGCTTTACACCTTCTCATAAACGCTTGCAATGAAAGAAACATTTAAGGTATTTCCCAATGTTACAATAACCCAATTACAAGGCAATATGCAGTCTGAAACATTGCATTGGGGGATATTCTAATAACCTAGCATTGCAGGCAGGTCTTTGGTGTCGTTCTGCCACACAGACACAAATCTAAGTCCTCAGATTCACACAGAATCTCCTTCTTAATACCTGCTGGCCATTTAAGTGGGCCGCAGGTAGTAAGTAGATTATTGACATGAAGTAATAACACAGGAGGTAGTAAGTAGGAGATTATTGACATGATTTGCGACCTTGTACAGGTAGCATCTCTGAGAGTGGACACCCCATAAGACGCTCTTCATATTACCGGCAGGCTGGTTGAGAGAGTAAACATCAGGAGTGTAATCGCAGGAAGCGAAGACCTATCCTGTTAATATACACTGACACAGCCTGACAGTCGGAGTTTATATATAGTCCAACTTCCTCCATGGAGTGTTTTCTATTACTCTTGTCTCCTTGTCATTATCTTCTCAGCATTCTATATTACCTCTCACCGCTGCAACGGGTTAATTTCAGCAAGGTGCTCTTCGTGTGAATATAATTTTAGATAAGTAAACAGAGTAAGAATAGGCTGATATAAAAGCAATCAGTCAGAAAGCCAAATCAAATACAGAAGACAGGCAGGCATGTATCAGCGCAGACACGAAAACAACCTAGAATCGGGACTGAGACGAGTTTGAGGAAATGAGAAACAGGAATAATAATTTGTTGTTGCATATCCCAAGACGCCACTAAATCTCACAAAGTTTTTTTTTTTCTATTTCTGTCACCAAATTTTTATTTTTGTCAGGGATGTGTTGTTGACAGAGATTAAATTTAACTGGATACAATGCAAGTCTGTCAGCTGGAGAGACATGGAAATACAAGTACACATAATCAGCTGGCTGACAGACACGTGTGTGTATCTTCTGCATAGTTACTCCACCAAGGAACGGCGTCTGTCCGTCTGTCCGTCTGTCTGTCTGTCTGTCTGTCTGCTACATTGCTCAAAAACAGACTAACAGATCAAAACAAATTTTTCAGGGAGGGTCAGAAATGACACAAAGACCAAGTGATTAGGTATTGTCAGTGATGTGGCTTACAGTCTGGATCCACAGATTTGTTAAAGATTTCTGTATCATTGAGAGATAACTGTGTGTTATGACCCTGGGGTGCTGTGCTCCTCATCTTCTGTTATGATTTGTATTGTGAACAGCTGCGAGCTTGTCACAAACCTTCATCTGCTCCTACCTTCCGTGGTTTTGCCCCACCTACAATCCAAGAAGCTGAAGATGGATTGATTTCAGGACAAGCGACCTCCTCCAATCATGATGCCAGGGAGAATTCAAAAGCTGAGTTGAGCTGCCCAGTTAGCGATTTATGAACAGTGGTGTTTGTGCTTATTGTGCACGTGGAGGACTGAATGCTAGTGAGCGTTTCCAGAAATACTTATCCAGAATTGGTTGTTGGTTCGGTCAGCGGTGCTATTGCACAGTATTTTGGTTAGCAAGGGTATTTTTGTAATAATTATCTTTTATTTTCTTATGGCACAGTAATATCAACTTCTGAGTAAATGTCGCTTTCAGTTATGTTTTCTTCTTTTCTTTCAGTAGCACCGTTTGCATTTAAACCCCTCACTTTTTGTGTTTTATTGTCAACACACCGTTTTCAAAATGACTTCCAGCCCGTCACTCTGAAACTCTGCGTCGTTTGACTTCCCTTGGTTGCCGTCCGGCTGCCCCAGACAGCCGGGTCGTAACACTATGACTACAAGTGGACGCTACATCAGCTGCCTGCTGACGGTCACATGATTGTGATCCTACTACAAATCGACCACTGTGGACTTATTGGGGCTTATCCGTCAGAAATGATGCAAGGAACAACTGATTAAATAGTTGGGGTGTTTCCGAGTCCCATCAATTCCTGCCGCCTGCTACATATTTAGGTTACACGATTCGGTATCCGTACATAACGTACTCTGAGTGCTTTTCCAGTTTTAAAAATATTTTATTGCCATTGAATGTGTAAAGTACAAGATGGATGGATGGAGGGAGGGAGGGAGGAACATAAGGGAGAAAAAAGTAGTGATAAGCAATGAACAGTCTGTCTGTATAAAGGCTAATCAATATGCAGAAAGATAAGTTTCACAAGGAGGAAGTATTTCTGTTTCTGCACAAACATCGCACAAACTAAGAAATATGTGCTCGTTTGAAATGTGATTGCATTATCTCATGAGTCACTGCATAGGAAAACCAGTCTAACATCATTACATGTGCTTCTCGTGCTTTCTCGCCCTTTTCTTCTGCCAGCTTTGGTAATGCAGCTCCTTGTTTTGTTTATTTCCTCCTCTCCCTCACTTTCATCTTCTCTAAATTGTATTTCTGCCCCCCTTCGTTCGGCCCGTTTTGTCTCTTTTGATCAACTTAATATGGCCCGCTGCCTCTGTTTTTATCGCTTTTTTCCTTACTCCTCTCCCGTTCCCATTTTCTCCCAGACTGCAGTTCATGACACAAATATTGGCTCCGTAAATTAGTTTTCTGTAATTGCTGCAGGTTTTCACGCCAAACTTTCTCGTGCTCAGCATGCGCGTGAGCTCATATAAGGTATTTCTGCGTAAAAACATCCTAATAAATAACCTTTAACTTTAGTTTTTCTTCACAATCTTCTTCTCGGTTTTGTTATTTAGCAATGTTTTATTCCTATTCACAGCGGCAACCGTTTAGTTTTGGATCCTGTGTTGTTTTTTGTTCTATTATCTGCTCTGTTTCTCCCAGGCAAACTATCCTCTTGCCTTTTTTTCAGCTCAGACAAGTGATAATAGAGACGGTTTAACAGGAAGGGGATGGATAGGTTGGAGGAAAAGTTGGTGTGCTTTATATAATGTACAGGGGGGAAATGGGTAGTTTTAGAGATGGAGAGCGGCAGGATGAAGCAAAGCTGAGAGGTGGAGAGCGAGCAGGAGGGGATGGAGAGGCAGAATAAGCTTTGAACAAAGGGGGAGGAGGAGAGGAAGGAGGAACAGCTGTTGTGGAAGGAGGACAGGGTTTGGCCACGAGGAGAGTTTTACAGCAAGCAGTGAAAACTGGCTCAGGAAAAAAGGGAAAAAAACACTTCTTTTCTGATGGAAAACTCAGAAAAGAGCTCGAAATAAGCAGTGAGGACTCGACTTAACCAGCTGCTCAGATTCAATTACCTCCTCCGCTGGAGACTACTGTGGAAATGACAATGTTTCTTTGCGGGATGAATTCGGGCTTCATTATTGCTTTTTTTCTTCTTCTGTCATTGTAGATTCCCTTTTTGTTTTTCTTGCACTGTCTGTCTGTCTGTAGCCCTATTAGTGCTATCGATGCACAGCACACAGATGGGAGCCTGTTGGCAAAAACTCTCTCACACACACCCCCATGTTTTATTAATGCATGCTGCAGTGTAGTTTTTTTTTTCTGTTTTTTCCACTGCATCTCCCCGTCATAAACATTTAGTTTCTGGTATGAAGAACTTTCTATTCATCGTTAGTTTTTCCAAAGTGAACCAGGCAAAGCTCAAGGCTCCTTAACAGCCTTCTGCTTGTTCTTCTGTCTTTTCTTTTTCTGTCTGTCCTTTCCTCTTTTTCTCTTTTTCCTTTTGTCTCATTGTACGTCTTTCTCCACTAACACTGAGAGGTCTGAGGCTTTTCATACACCCTCTCTCTCCCTTCAATGTCTATCTGCCTGTTTCTATCTCTGTCAGTCGGGAAGGTTTTTAAAGACCATGCTAATGGATATTCTCACACATTCTGTAGTTCTGCTTTCTGCCTCTCTGTCTCCCCTCTTTTCTCCCCCTAGTCTTGCATTATTCTCTTTTTCTGCCAAACCAAGAAACTTTGGAGTGATTTTCACATATATTCTCCCTTGTTCACCCTCATTTCGCTATCTTCTTTGGCTTTTAAGTCAACCCGTGTGCCTCTGCAGCTGTCTGTCACCTGGCGAGGGTTTGATGCGTTCCCGCAGACCCGCTTACTCTCATTTTACTTCCTCTGTCATTAATTTTCCTCCACCCTTTTGTCTTTTCTCTCTGCCTTTCTGTGGTTGTTAAGGCGACTCGGGGTTGACGCATTCCTGCTGTCTTGCTCACTTTTATTCCTTTTATTCCTTCTTCTTTCCACCTTTCTCACATGGGTGTGACTGACATTGAATATATCTGAACTTAACGGCAACGCAAATCAATTCTTCATCTCCTTTCCTGTGCCAATATCACCGATTCATTCTTATTTCACCCTTATTCTCCCTCGCTAAATGTGTCTCTGTCTGCGAGTTCATTTCTGCTAAATTTAAATTCACGCCGGCTTCACCGCATGAAATCTTTCATTCGTTATTAGATATCCTATTATATTATTGAAGCAAAAGGGTCATGACCTCAGAGCTTCTCTTGCAAAATTTTGAGGAAAATTGTGAGACTTCTGATATTCTATTGTTGATACCCAGAGGGTAAAAGAGTCTGACTCAGTTGAGAAGCTGCTGAGTGGTGCCTCTGGCGTTGCAGGCAAGCAGTATGTTGCTAGAGGACACTTCAGCGCCGCCTGTGTCATTATGACGCCTTGCTGCTGCTGGGATGGAACCTCAGGAGTTAAAATAAGCCCAGGACAGCATTTGCTTGCGCTTAAGAACACTCAAACAAATTCACACTTGCACACGTGTTTTAGCCATTCTCCCCATGCTTCGGCATTTGAGCAACCACCTCCCCCAAACTCAGTTTCCAATGTTACTTCTCTAAATGAAAGAGAAACACTGCATTACGTCAACCTGCCTCTTCCCTCTGGCTTTTCAGCTCCTGCTGTGTCATTCAGGAGCTTGCTCTGAGCTATGCAAAAAGAACGGGTGAAGCAGAAATTAGCATCACCAGGATTTCCTGTGCACAGCAGTCACAGGGAATATGTTCATGTATGAACTGCATGCTATGTAGTCTGGATGTTTGTTCAACAAAAAAAATGTGTTTTCAAGTAGTGAGCGTAGTGCTAACTTTCAGATAATGACAAATGCCTTCTGCAGTGCGGTGTCTTGGTTTGAATAGCAGGACATAATGGGTCTCTTCACAGGATGAGGTGGAGGTGTGTTGCCAGGGCAACAGGTGAATCATTTATTTTTCAAGGTCATGCCAACTAAAGCGGGAAGTTGTGAAAATGTACAAGATGATAAGTCGCTGCTCCCACACCGAGGACACTAACACACTCACAGGTGTGTTGCTTTACTAGTGTGACTGATGTTGGTCTTTTCCTCTGCAGCAAGTAAATAATTCAACTCTGATTAAACACTTAAGACTATGATATATAGTGCATAATTATTTTCTGTTTACTTGAGATGCATTTTTAACATAACGGTGGTACACAGATGCTCCAACTAGAGCTGGCCAATAGCTGAAAAGTCTATCATGATGAAATGTTTTATTGACATATTTTAAATGAAGATCAAGAGGAAAAACGGTTTAATTTTGCATTACCGAGCTGCTGTACAGGTAATAATTTAAATGTTACACAACAATGAAACCCACACACTTACAACTACACACTTGCAAGTAAATAAAGATAAAGGAAGAATTTCAAATTCAAATATATTAAATAAAGGAACCCGGAAGTGCATGGAGGGCGACAAGAGCAAAGTTGCTGCACTACAGGCCTGGCTGGTCATTTTAGCCGCTATTTGCCGATTATTGATAAATGAAATGTGCTGCTTTAGGTTAGGTGCAGCGTCTTTGTCTGTCGTCACTCTGTGGTCTCAGAAATGTCTCTCAAGCAGAAAAAACTAAACAAGAAACACATTGCCAGAAACCAGGAAATTAGCTTCTCTCACAGTGGCTAAGGCTACACTAATAGCTAGCAGCTAGGTTAGAAGGCAACCACAGATTACCCTGAAACAAAGCCTGGAAAACATTTAATAACTAGAAAAGCACTCTGAGTGCTGACCTCCGCCAAGGATAGAGAGGAAAACAGGAAACCCATGCAGTAAAGGAGCATGAGCTGGAATCGAACCTGTGTCTGACACAGTTCTGTTTACAAATCACCTTCTTAACCAGTTGAGCTATCTGGACACCTTGTTCCATTTTGTTGGACGACATACTAACCTATGATGTTTTTGTCATATTTTGGACCACATACTGAAACATACTAAAAAATTCAAAGTGATCCAGAATCCAGGATCCTTTCTGGATTGCCACCAAAATTAAATCAGCTCTTCCTCTTACCATAGTCTACATCCCCTCAAAATTTCATCTGAATCTGCCCAGGCGTTTTTGAGTTATCTTGCTAACAGACAGACACACAAACGCCGGGTGTCACATAACCTCCTTGGCAGAGGTAATAATCCTTTGAGAGCTAGATCTCAGTTACAATTAAAGTGACAGAACAGAGAAATATTTAGAATACATAGCAGAAATTAACTGCGGGAGACAAACTGATCAAACTCAGGCAATCCTACATAAACAGAGGAGAGCATCGTAATTTAATCACTCCTTCCTCCTTCCTTTCTATTTTAATTATTCAGTTATAACCACCCTTATTAATGAAGAAGCCTAGTCATAAATTACAAAATCTCTGCTATCACATGCTGTTAAAACATTATGTTTAATGTGTATCAGAAATCACTCTTTTCTTTATGACCAATGTCAGCATCAGCATTGGCCCTGTAAAACCTATATTAAACCCCCCATGAAGCCCAGCTCACAAGGGCAAACATCTCCGCTGGTTACAGCCTTCACGAGGGGGAGTTTGCAGACATGGACGGAGGCGACAAGATCCCCAACCAATTGTGGCACAGTTGTGCCTTAGTAAGCCACCACGGCAGCCATAGCAGAGTGATGGAGGTCAAAGTATTATTATCAAAATATGAAAGCCTGTTTTTGAGCCAGAGATGAAGCATGCTTGGATTTTGTTTATGGATCTGCACTTTTCCCCTTTATTACACCTTTTTCATGGCGGTTTGCATCTGATGCATTGAGGTGAAGTCACAAAACTAACATTTTATGGAACTATTTTCTTATTGTGTTGATTAGTTTCTGCTGCCAGGACGATAAACTATCATTCTATCACCCAGACCTAATGCCAGCAGCTGACATTTTTCTGGAAATGTTGTGTTGACTGAACCAAACAAGCTTCACAAATAAGATTTATCAGGCCAGTAAGCCTGTCCATGCATCTCTTAAACCAAAACACAAATCAGAACTGATGAGGCGCCATCAGCTCCCTGTTTTTCCGCCGTATTGGCTCGATAATGCCAGCTCCTGTCAAGCCTTTTGTACGTGTGTTTTCAGCAATTTCTGATGCTTTTAAAAGTGCACTGTCTTTATCCACGTTACCCAGAAATTGCTAACAAATTGCACAAACACTGTGACATTGAGCAATCATTTCCCACTCAAATGCTAAAAAGTAAATGGACAGCACTTAGATGGCACTTTTCTTGCTTTAGTGGTTTAGGAAGCACTTTGTAATATTTGCCTCTCGTTCACTCACACGCCAGTGGTGGTAAAGCTGACATGTAAGGTGCTCACCTGCTCGATTTGGGGTTTAATGTGTTGTCCAAGGACTGAACCACCAATCTATGATTTCCCTGATGCACCACCTGAGACACAGCTGCCTCAACCGCAAGGATCAACAGGCTGCTTTGCTCAGCCCTGAAAACAACACTTTGGGTTGCCGCATTACTGAACAGCTCTCAAAAGGCCTGATTGATGTGAAGGGAAAATTACAAGAAGTCAATAGCAGAGTCTGGAGGAAGAAAAAGTTCATCTCTTTGTTTTAACTTGCAGACTGGACTTGCAGTGAACTCTGTGCTATATAATCACTCAGTTTAGGTAGTTTTTCCCTCTACTATTTTTAATTTTGTACTTTCAATCAGTTTGATAAGTGGTTGAGATAAACCGAGGCAGAGAGGAGTGAGGTCAAAAAACAGACCAAAGCGGCAGATTGAGACGGACTGATAAAACAAAGGATAAATGAAGTCAGTAAACAAACGGAAAAAGAAAGATGAGGAGGGACCACAAGGTGGGACAAAATAATACATGATTAGAAGTGGATGTAGTGATCGAAAAAGGTGAAGGAAACAACGATGGTAGGTGCAAAGGGTTCAGATAAGGGTGAAGAAAATGGATATATTGGGGGAAAGAAAGTAGAAGAGAACACGAGAATGTAAAATATAAGCAGCTTTGGTTGTAATGTTTATCAGTCTGATAGGAATTTTACCTCTGACTAATTCTGAGGTATGAGGTAAACAGAGAAAAGCAATTTGTGTTTAAGGTGTGCTCATTTTGCACAGAAAGAAAGTAGTGAGGAAAGAGATTAAGAAAAAAAGATCTGGAAGACGAGAGGAAGGGATAAAATTAGGGAGAGAGGAGGAAGTGTGATATTGGAAGGGAAGTGGGATGCATGGATGTTTTGCGGAGGTAACTTGTGAATGATTGAAAGTGCAATAGTGGTTGTTTATGTTGTCCATCTGTGGCTGCCACGGTGTTGTTGGCTATTCTGTTGGGGTGTTGATAGGTTGTTACAGGTTGCTTTCCTGGTGTCTTTGGCAGAACATTGCTGTGTAGCTTTTAGGATGCTTCAGAAGGTGTCTATGGTGTTGCTGCGAGGACTTCACTTATTGACTATGATGGTGTTGTGTTGACTGAGTAGCTACTGGGAAGTCAATTCTGTTACTGCTTTTGAATATTCCACTTGGACATTCTTTCACTTTCCCATTACATAGTGTTTGCTACATAGAAAACCTACGAGGCGACAAGCGGCAGACAGTTGTTGATACTTTTCAGACACTATTTAGGTTTAACACTCCGACATAATCATTAGCTAGATGTCTGTGATTATCGCTGTCATACAAACAAATGCTTGAACATCTGCGCCTCATTTATGTTTGCTTTTCTGAGGGTAAATAGCTGCACTTTGTAATTGTTTTATCTCTCCACAAAATGAACATCAAATCCAACATAGATCTGTGCACAAGTAACTTTATATACAGCATACTTTGGCTGCGCTATTATAGATTAACCTTCAATATATTAACTGTAAATTAATTTTATTCATGGAAAGCAGTCAAATACCCTGATCAGGCCTAACATTATGACCACTGACAGGTGAAGTGAATTATCTCCATATGATTATCTCGTCATCATGGCACCTATTAGTGGGTTGGATTTATTAAGCAGCAAGTGAATGTTTTCTCTTAAAGTTGAAGCGCTAAAGTTAAGTGAGTTTGACATGAGTCAAACTGTTATGGCTAGACGACTGGGTCAGAGCATCTCCACAACTGCAGCTCTTGTGGGATGTTTCCTGGTCTGTTGTGGTCGGTAGCTGTCAAAAGTGGTCCAAGGAAGGAACAGTGGTGAACTGGCGACAGGGTCATGGGCAGTCGAGGCTCACTGATGCACGTGGGAAGGAAGGATGGCCCATGTGGTGTGATCTAACAGATGAGCTGCTGTTGTTCAGATTGCTGAAGAAGTTAATGCTGTTCTGATAGAAAGGTGCCAGAATACACAGCGCATCATAGTTTGTTGTGTATGGAGCTGTGTAGCTGCAGACCAGTCAGGGTGTCCATGCTGATGCTTGTGCACCGGCTATAGCACCAACAGTGGCCATGTGAGCATCACAGCTAGACTACAGAGGAATGGAAGATGGTGTCCTGGTCTGATGAATCACATTTTCTTTTACATTACGTGGATGGCCGGGTGTGTTGCTTACCTCGGAAACACATGGTACCAGGATGCATTATGGGAAGAAGGAAAGCCGACGGAGGCAGTGTGATGCTTTGGGAAACATTCTACTGGGAAACCTTGGAGTCTGCCATACGTGTGGATGCTACTTTGACATGTACCACCTACGTTAACATTGTTTCAGACCGTGCACACCCTTTTCTAGAGACGTTATTCTCTGATAGCTGTGGCCTCTTTCAGCAGGATAATGCTCCATGTCACAAAGTAGAAATGGTTCAGGAATGGTTTGAGGAGCACAACAACCAGTTTGAGGTGTTGACTTGGCCTCCAAATTCCCCAGATCTCAATCCAATCCAGCATCTGTGAGATGTGCTGGGCAAACAAGTCTGATCCATGGAGGCCCTACCTCGCAGCTTACAGGACTTAGAGGATCTGCTGCTAACATTTTGGTGCCAGATACCACAGCACACCTTCAGGGGTCCAGTGGAGTCCATGCCTCGACGGGACAGGGGACTTTTGACAGCAAAAGGGGGCCAAAACAATATTAGGCTGGTGGTCATAATGCTATGCCTGATCAGTGTATACTAACCCTCTGAACTCCAATCAGATTCTGAGCATTTACTGTGAGCTGATTTTTCATTGCAAAATGAAGCCCTGCACATCCATGAAAACAGCACAAGCATGACTAGAAGTGTCTTTTGTGCAGTTTAATGAAGTGATAATGTCACAAAATAAAGAATTAAAGTTGAATTTATATGTATAGATGCATTCATCACGCTTTTAGCTTTAGATTAGTTATGTTTCCTGATTGAATGACAAGTCACAGATAAGTAGCTATAAGTTCTCAGAAAGCCTTTACAGTTTTTACAGGCTTTAATAAATGGTAATTGTTGTAAAGTTTAGTTTTTTTGTTGTTGTTGTTTAAAAAAAAAGACAACATACATTTCAAACTTGCTTCAGGTTTTGATCTTCAAAGTGTTAAAATATCCATTTACTTTTAAAGCAGCACTTGCCTTGTTGTTGTATCTCCAGCACAAGTATTTCCAAAAGCATTTTCTTAATTTAGACTGAGCTACTAAGTCTTAATTATGGTTCTAGTAGGTGTTTTAATAATAATTGCTGCAGAGGAGGAGTGGTGTGTTCCTGTAGTGATTAGCCTCTGTGTGCACTACATTTTATAGATATACATTATATAGTGGCTGAAATTCTCATGTGGGAGTTCAAACTGTAACCAAAATAAGTGGACGAATGCGCAGTCCAGACAGCTCAGGTGTTTTAGGTGTATGAATTGACTGTAGTTGCTAGGCAGGGCTACATGGTTACAATAGTGTGTGAGGGTCCTTTGTGCTAATTATCAATAACAGATTACATTATGGTGTGTTTTCCCTGGCAACCAAATGAACTATGCACCCAAAATTTCATATTTAGCAATGTTCTATTAAAATAAATAGATGATAAAGAACTGAAAATTATTTTTGGTAATTAGTGTAAACAAGCTTAGTGAATAAAATAACTATTCACAAATGTAATAATATACATGTCATTGAGTGTCTTTATGTGTACTTTTGTGTGAGCATGAAAGTTAAAGTGGGATTACTAATTGTTACTTTTAGACGTGTACTAGTTCTTGCAGAAATGGACCTTATTCATAATTTGTGGAATCAATGCGAAGTTGAGACGTCTACTTTTGTCTCTCTATCGATTCAATCTACCTCCATTCATCTTTCTTACATTCTTTCAATACACCTCCAACTCGTTCCTGCTTACTCTCTCTCTTTCACCCATTATGTGTCCCTCATTATTTCTGTTCACCGCCACAGAGCTTTTCCTTCTTTCTCTCCTCTCCTCTTTCTTTCATCTGTCTTCTCTCCCGTGTGATTGGTTTTCTTCCTGTCATATTGCACAATCGTTTCTCTCCCCACCCTGCTCTTTTTATCTGTCTCTCTCCACCTATTGTCTTCTCTTTTTTTCTTTCCAATTTCGCTTCTGTTTTCATCTCAAATGCTTTTTCTTTAAATTTATTTCTGTTGATATTTTCTGTTTTGGGCACAGATGCTTTTATTTTTCCTCGGTTTTTCCGACTCTCCCCCTTGTGTGTGTTTGCTTCTGTTCTCTTAGTGAATTTCCAGCCTCACACAGTTTCTCCCATCTACAAATGGGAAACAGTTTTTTTTTATATATTCTCATCATCCCTCCATCACCCCACCATATCGATGAATTATCGTATACAGGTGGAATTTCCATAAAGCAGTGATTTCTCCACATGTATGCTATAATTGGATTTCCTTTATGGTACGCCAGATTCGGTGATTTGATTTGATTGTATCGCTACTTCAAAGAAAGACAGAAAGAGGGATAAAAGGTTTGTTTTCAGCCTTATTGGTGGTGTGAAAACTGAATCCTAGAGGACATATAAATTTATCCACGCATGTGCATATTGAATCACACAGGCGTACACAGGTACAACGCAGCACATGCTAAAGGTGACTATACCTTTGATGTTACAGCTCATAGACATGTTGCCTCAGAAAATGCTCGTTAACCCTCTGAACTCCACACCGGTTTTGCTTCGTTTCAATGTTTTGTCACTGCGAGCTCATTTTTCACTTTACTATAAAATCCTGCGCCTTTATGTAAAGAGCACAACCTTTCCCAGAAGCAGGGAGAACTCCGTAATGTATTTTGTGTCTTATAACAAAGTTGGAATGCCATAAATCGTAAAAAAACAAAAGTTGAATTCCTTTGATAATCTTTGTCCCACCACAAGTTCCACCAAAAAGAATAAAAAGAATATTTTTCACCAGGCTTTTGATCACAGCTCATTATGAATGGCTTCTCATTTGTGGAAAGGATAGCAGAATTTGGGGATTTTTACAGAATCTGGTTAGAGCAAACTGCCTGTTTTTTGGCAATTTTTGAAACTGGCATGTCATATGGGAAAAAAAAAACTTTGATTAAATATAAAAAGAAAATTATCCATACCCCCAGCAAATTTTGAGTTCAAGTTACTTGGTAATGTAAATAAAAGCTGAGAAATTCTTTTTTCCACTATGATGCCTTCTGTATATCGTCTTATCTGTTGGGAAACACCTGTGTCATTTCCAATCAAAAAAAAAAAAAACTTGCTGGTTGAATAAAAGTAACTTTAAGTAAAAATTTGCTAGGGGTATGAGTAATTTTGTATGTTAGCTATACAGAATATTGATATTAAAACAGAGACAATGCAAAAAGGTCAACATGTACAATCATCTTATTTTAGTATATTTTAAATGCATAGGTTCCAATGAAAACAGAATGTTATACACAGTGGTAGTCGATCAGTGCACTGACAGTCTCTCTTTCTCTCTAAGGTTAATCAAACTTCATCTGTTTTACTTGACAGCCATGTTGTCGGTGACCAGTAGCTGTGGTCAGATCCTCTCTTTCATCCTTTTGCATCATCTTTTTTTCTGCCTAAAAATCTGTGAAATTCTAGCTGGTGTTTGTCATCATGCCACTTAGTTGTACAATGAGGATTTTAACAGTCTTCACTTGAGGCAGCGTGACCTCTTATGATGCCACATGAGCACAGCAAGATGTGATAATCATCCTAATTTTCACTCTTTGTTTGAAGTAAATACAGCTTTAGGATTCACATATTTAACAAAGATTTGAACCCACTTATCTTAGGAATTGTGGTCCTGTTCTTATCAATAAAATACAGGTGTCATGTAGGAACAAATCAAAATGTATAAATATGGCTTTAAACGACTGAGCTGACATTCTCCTCAACATGTGTTTCTGTTGCAGGAAGTGCCGGTACGCCAGTGGTTTTCAACGAGAACGGAGACGCTCCGGGAAGATACGATATCTTCCAGTACCAGATCACCAACAGATCTACTGCTGAGTACAGAGTCATCGGCTCCTGGACCAATAAACTACACCTCAAAGTGAGCAAACATTTCAAACAAACATTTCATTCACATATTGTAGCTGCAGGTGTACTACTGCCTCGTCACATGTTGAACCATTTTATTATTCTAGTCGGTGACTTCTGCGCAGTAATGAAAAACAGTTTTTACAATAATCCAAAACACATTTTGATTTGAGTGGTTTATTAAAGCTTCTGAAGCGCTATAGATCAAATACCCTGGAAGAATGAAAGTTCAACATCACTGCGAGCAGCTGCCATGAATTCCAAATCCCTTGTTACGGGGGCTGGATTTGTTTGAGTTATTGCTCTCATTCAGGAGCTAAACTTCGCTCAGATTGAACTTTTTTTTTTTTTCCTTTTTTACACGAAAGAATGGATCTTTTCCTCTATTCAGAATACCAAGTCTTGTGCAGACACACACCCACACAAGGTCACACACCTACAGAATATATATATATAACCTGTAAACTGCAGACACTGGAGTCAACACAAAGTGAAATTGCATTGTCTTTGTCTGAATTTCTCACTCGCTGACTAACACACACACACATGCACATGAACTCCTTGAGCTCGCTGAAGTGCTTTGGCGTTATAAATCCACCCAGGACTTCATTAGAAAGGCCAGATGACAGATAAGAAGACTAATAGACACAAAATGCTTTCTGGCTGATGGACGGCCTGGCTGACTGTGTGAGAGGAAGAACGATTTGGAGAGAGACTGCAGCAACGCAAAGGACAACACACAACACATGACTGGATACTTTGACAGATGACAAATTAACAGATGTGTTTAATTTGATTTAACAATCCAGCTGGGTTTGAAGACATGCAGGAAGATGCTGTGATGATGGCAGCAGGTGGAAGTTTTCATGATCAAATGGTTTGAATGTGTGCCGGTACAAAAACACAACATCTCTGTGCAACAAGAGATGTCTCGGTCCAACAGGTGACTTCCATGATCCATGTGTGGTTAGACGTACAGTGTTTGGAAGCATTGAAGCTCATAAAGTGACTGGCACAGTGACGACCTTGGTGAAATAATGTGTAGAAAAATGAGCATGCAGCATGAAGAGCACAAAGGAAGACAAGCGAAACCAAGTGCAGTTAAACACTAACAAATGTGGATCCAAGCAGTATTTTTTTTGCAATGACAAGAAAATGTATCCATCCATGCACATATCACAAATCGTGACTTTCTAATTTTGAGCTTGTTTGGCGTCAAACCAACCAGAAACGACACCAAGATAAGAATAATGTCATTCAGCAGGAAATACATTTGTGGAAAACCAGTGGAGAACAGGCCGGGTGTCTTGGTAAATGGCCAGTATGTGGTAGAATTTGGATAACATTAACCAGAGTAATTTTACTTCCCAGTTCCGTAAAGTTTGCCATCATATATCAGGATACAACACAACTAGTAATAGCTGTTTAATACTTGATTATTGGTATTTACCATGACAGAAGGTGATGCACATGTATCACTTGGTTTTCAGTCATATCAGGCTTGTATTGCATAAAGTGACATTTTATTTTAAAGGGCTACATGAGAAAGAGAGCTGATGAGTTTAGAAATATGACTTACCGTGCACAGTTTGCATTTTCGCTAGGAGGAGTCTGACACATCTGTGACCGTTGCCAGTATCAGAAGCTGCTGCTGATGGTGGAATTGAAGCAACTGTGTGAATTAAAGAAACCAAACCAGCCATGAATTTCACACATCATGACTTAGACATCCAATCCAGAACTTCATCATGTCTCCATGAACACAATCCCCCCATGAAAAATGAACACTGCACATGACCGTGTTTCACATCCGTGATGTAGCAGCGAAGTCCCATTTCTTCCCCTGCACAAAACTGGCCAAGCTAAGAAAGCTAGCTTTTTGTTAGGGAGAGTGGTCTTACTCTGCCAGCCTATTCTGCAGATCATTAAACACACTCTGCTCGTTTATATGTCTTTAAAGCAATTACAGTGATCTTGGGCAGGGCTAAACGAAGGGCACGATTTCTGTCTTCCCTCAAAATAATGATGATTGGAATTGTTTTAGTGAAAAAAGATTGCGTGCAGGGAGATGTGTTCTGTCATTAAAATAGATAATCAACCTAAGAAAATAAAAAATAGCACAGCTGCCTCACCGCACAATCCAAATTCTCTGCAAAACTTGAATCTTTCAGTGTGGTGGGTTGTTGTTTGAGATTGTTCTTGCTGTTTCTTGTCGCAAAGAGACCAGAAACTGTAATACACATGAAGAGGACAAAGAAGACTGAAATGAGTGGCTAATGGCAGGTTTCTACCACATCCAGTGAGTCAGACTAAGGAGAAGTGTAGACTGGATGTCCTAACATGCCGCACAACCTGCACAAAACAATTATCTATTGTGATGAAAAACCAAAAAACTTTGAAACTCACAATCACTAGAACTCACCATTATTGCACAGAACACCCCTTTTTGTGATTTTAAAACAATTAATTACAGAAAAAACACACCCTCATCCATATTTCTGCCTTTATATCACAAAAAAACTTCTAAACAATCATTTCCAAGAATTTTTAAATACAAATTTAGTGGAACATTCACCCTGCAAGCTGCTCTTTATGCAGAATCTTACACTTTTGCTATTACTGTGTCACTTATGCCGTTAATAAAATAGAGGCTCATGACCAGGCCTGTGTTTATTTCAGCAGTGCATAATTCATGGGGTTTCTTACAAAACAAGGTGCGTATTTGGCTGTGTGTGTATGCAAAGACTAAAGTGAATCCATGAATAAATAATGAGGGAAAAATACTCAATAAACAGTGGAAAAAGCAGCACACAACAATAACAGTTTGCAAGTTTCCCCTTATGGATATATTTGCGGCATTAAGTCATGAACAGCGAGTAACCCAATAACGGAGCTCAAATTCGGTGTGAATGCGCTTCTGTTTGTGTGTCAGTGATCCAATCAAGTCCACTTTCTCAGTCCCTGATGAGTTTTTTTCCTCCTAACTAGTTTTTGTTGGACTGGTACTTCTGCGGCTGTTTTAAAACAGTAATGCTCCATTTTATTCAGCACCATCGGCAACAGATAAACCTCGGGGGAATTGGTGTAATGACGGACTTTATTACAAACACTAGCACACATAGCTACAAACTGGAACGCACACTCACGCATAGCAGGCATAAGGAAAGCTCAGATTCACTGTACTACCAGCGTGACAAAAACACAAACAAAATACACACACATGGAAGAGCATGCACACACACACACACACACACACACACACACACACACACACACACACACACACACACACACACACACACACACACACACACACACACACACACAGAGAAGGCAATACAGATGGCCTATTTGTGCCAGATCTGATTATGGTCTGATTGCTGGCTTCCAGACTAGCTGGTGTTAGTTTTGTGCCTGGCAGCAGTCAGGAAAACGATCAGAGGATCCGCTTGTGCTAATTGCTCTCCAAGATGCCCTGAAGACGCGCTTTCTGCAGGTACAGAGAAAACCGAGCGTTAAAAGGACTGTTAACACACAGTAATGTCAGCTCCAGCAGATGGCCACCAATCTTTACGCTGCATTATACCCTGAGAGAAGATTGGAAGTTTTGCTTTACCGTTTAAACACGCAAATAATTCCCGGTGCCATCTTTCCCTCTCAGGTGGAGGCCATGCGTTGGAGGACGGGGGACCCTTCTCTCCCAGCGTCCGTATGCAGCATCCCATGCCGTGCAGGCGAAAGGAAGAAAGTGGTGAAAGGTGTGCCGTGCTGCTGGCACTGCGAACGCTGTGAGGGATACCACTATCAGGTAGATCTCTGAGGAAGACATCTTAAAGGGGAACTTCGTTTTTTTCAACCTGGGGTCTGTTTTCATATGTCATTTCATACATGTGAGTGATGAAGAAATGAATTTTCGACATAGCTCCAGTATTTAGCCAGAACGAAAACCTCCACATTACCTGGCGATCGCTCTTTGTTGTGGTCTGTATCCAAATCTCATGACGCTAGAAAGCAAATCTCGTTCCAAAATCGCGAGAGCTTGCGCCAAAACACCACGCCAAAACACCAGTTTTGGGGCGAGCTCTTGCGCGATTTTGGAACGAGATTTGCTTTCTAGCGTCATGAGATTTGGATACAGACCACAACAAAGAGCGATCGCCAGGTAATGTGGAGGTTTTCGTTCACTTCTCATCTCTAGTATGTTGTGGGACACTCATTGAGACTATCCGAGCCGGTCAGTGTGGGGAAGAAAGCACGTTAGGGCAGACTTTGATGCGGGGGGGCCAGCTGCCCCATACTTTTCGCTAGCTGAGCTGCTAGCTGAGCTGCTAAGCTGCCTGCCTGGTTAAATACTGGAGCTATGTCGAAAATTCATTTCTCCATCACTCACATGTATGAAATGACAAATGAAAACAGACCCCAGGTTGAAAAAAACGGAAGTTCCCCTTTAAGCATCAAGACTCACACAGCAAATGACATGAAACTAAACCTATGTTGAATCCATAGTATTCAGTGCATTATTATGCTGTGAAGCTTTGCATGCATAAATACAACCAAGCAACAGGACTTAGCTAAATAGAAGAGAATTGACTTTTATTTTGTTTTGGCTTCTTCATCCTAACTTGATACTGGAGACTTTCTACAAATCATGAACAGCTGAAACTGCTTTTCAAAGTATACAGAAGAAAAAAGAAACTGCCAGGGTGACGATCAAAGGCAGCAGGATTTTGTTGAGAGGGAAAAAAAAGTTGTTTTTTTTCGCATCAATGCTTTATCACTGTAGCTTCCAATTTCTGTTCAGCTGGTTTCTGCAGAGTCACACACAAAAGGGAATCCCCTGACTTTATATGACCTTCATTGTTTGTGTTTTAAAAGCTGGGAAAGCCTCCAAAAGCCAACCAGTCCACTCCTGTCAAAACAAAAAGCACTAAAAATGCAGATTTTGACCGAAACATCTAACCTTCGTTGAACTCCCTGCACCTGTTCCACAAATAAAATCTCATTTGTCAAAAGGCTTTACCAATGAATCTGCTGTGAGACCTGTTTGTAGTAGCAGAGACTGCAAACATGGTTGCATCTGCTTTCGCACAGCTGTTGTCTGCTTGCTCTTGCGCCACAGCAGAGTTCTAATCTGTTTTGTTTTTGTTTTTTGTTTCAATTCATTTCAGGCAATCACAAAAAAAAATCTGAGGCACTTAGGTGGCCCATTTTACATTTATATATGCAGGAAGGACCCCACAGATGCTATTAAAGCAAATAGAATGGCGTAATTTGAGGTGAGGGAAGGGGTCTGATCGCACATTATAAAGATACATCCCCCATGTTAATTATATCATAGTCGGGGACAATTTGGCAGCCCATCATCCTTCATGTTAAATTAGAAAAATCCATGAGTGAGCAAGTGGATGTGCAGAGAGTTTCCTCACTCAGGAAGCAATAAAGGACCAAGCAAATATCCGTCATTACAGCAGCTGTTTATGCTTGTCAGAGTGAGCAGTCGATAGTCATTTTACAGATACATGCATTTGCTGTAAAATGCACACAACTGTAGGTTTGAGATTGTAGCACAGTGCAAAGTAGGATTGCAAAAACAAATGTCCGACTAGAGCAAAAATATTGTTCTCCTTAATCAGTACCTTCACAGAGGTAGTCAACAGAGATTATCTTCAACCTCCTGCTAGGTGCTAAGTTGTTGATTTTTTTTTTGTTTGTTTGTTTTTTTCAACTGAAAGAGTGGAAGATTAAAATGTAGTTGCATCTATGTGAGAGCTTTACATAGATTCAGTTGTTCTTTGATTGTAGTAACTGTGGACCAAAAGAGACTCCGGTTGGTCTACTCACATTTGTCTTTACCGGTCCAGGCCCGATGCTAGATTTGACTTGACTTGTTTTTCTTTTAGTGTTCAATTTTCCAGCTATGAAAAGGATGGCTAATAATTAGTAATCCTTAAAGGGTTCAGGCCAAAAGCACTAATTAAAACATTGACAGCTCCTATTGGTTAAAAATGAGTTTCAACAGCTCTCTATGACCAGTGCAGTTCGAGTTCATAGTTCAGAGACTTAAATGGATTTTATGACAAAGAAGGAATTGGCTCCATATAAGGCCAAAAGGTTTTCCATCTAACATTCATATAACCTCTTATTATTTTAAAAATATCCTCAACTGGACTTCTCTTTTTATTCTTGGAGTTCTAGGAATAGGGCATCATCCGAAAGTCTCATTACTGACTCAGAAACAACCCAAGCCCTACATGCCTTGAGGTGTGAATGAAACGGCAAAGTGGCAGATGACTTTAGGTAATAATGGTGGTGAAACTGACTTGAGTAGGGATCTCAAGACTATCTGATAAGTACCTGAGTGGTGCCATAGACCTCCTCCTCTGTTTAGAGCTGGCTATGCCATGGTCTAGCAGAGAATGAGGTTTTCAGTGCCACTTATCAGGTATTTGTAGCACAGTCTTGAGATCCCTCCTTTGACAGCTTCACCACCATTCACACCTTGAGTACAGAGTATAAGAGTATGTACCTCAGACTCCCTAAAAATCTGTTAGAACCGAAGAAACCTCTTGGATAAGAGGGAAACATTTCAAGAACAAGCAGAAAAGCCTAGTTGTCTTCTACTAAAGCTCTGAGGATTATCGTGACCTGGATGACAGAGAATCTACACAGACATATTTCTAATGTCTGCTCTGATTAATCAGCATAGCAATGTCCCATTTATGCCTTTCTTTTAAGCATTCATTCCTCATTATCCAAACTCTCTCTCCCTCTAGGCTTCAGAGTTCACCTGTGAGCTGTGTCCATATGAGATGCGACCCGATTCCAACCGGACCGGTTGTGTTCCCATCCCCATCATCAAACTGGAGTGGCACTCCCCCTGGGCCATCTTCCCCGTCTTCATCTCCATGCTGGGCATCATCGCCACCTCTTTCGTGATCGTCACGTTTGTCCGGTACAACGACACGCCCATCGTACGGGCGTCTGGACGGGAAATGAGCTACGTACTGCTAACGGGAATCTTCCTGTGCTACGCCATCACCTTCCTGATGATCGCAACACCGGATGTGGGCGTTTGTTCGTTCAGACGGATTTTCTTAGGCCTGGGGATGTGTTTCAGCTATGCTGCTCTGCTCACCAAGACCAACAGGATACATCGCATCTTTGAACAAGGGAAGAAGTCTGTAACAGCACCCAGGTACAACACCGGGTGCTATCATTATTCGTACACGTTTGGCTTTGTGCGCATGTATGTTCAGTCTATGTGGATTTTGATGGGTGTAGTGACACTTAATGTTGCTATTAGCGTGCATAGTGTAGCTACACAAACATTTAACCTCCACTTCCTCCTTATTAAGCTGCTTGCAATCATTATCCATCATTTATTTTTCATACATTATTCATTGGAGTCATGAACTCACACTCACCTATTGCACTGTTTGCTCTCAGTGTGAGTGACTCTGGGAGAGAGAATCAACTAAGAGGCTAAAATGTTAATGCAGGATTTACTCGGGCTCCGGTTCATGTTGGTGCTACCCAGATGGTCAGCTGTATTTTCATTCAGCACTATCCAGCGAAACATTTTTCACAGAAATGATACTGTAGCTGTTCCAGGGTGTGTTGTGCCTCCAGGTAGTCGGACATTTAGCATCCTTTGAACCTGGGACCTTGGAGAAACAGGTTGTTTCTTCACAAGGATGTGAATAAAATTACAGCGTTTGTTTTTGGATATTATTATGTGTCCCCAGTTTTATTTTCTTTTTCTTCTTTTTTATCTCTCTGGCATTCTAGATAATCATCATATTTCCTCTTTTCTGTGCTATTGTACTACAACTGCTTCTCCCTGCCTCTAACTTTCTTTCTTACTTCAGAAATCCTTATTGCCTTTTTTCTTGATCTCCTCTTCCTCTTTGTGTGGGTTTGTTGGAGTGTGTGGCTGCATTTATAAGAGCTGATATGCTTCTGCTGTTGAGTGGGAGACTTTATCAACTTTTTAGATACCATGAAAAGCTTCTTTGTTTACAGTTGCATGGACTAAGATTTTTGACTGTTTTTGAAAGTGTTTTATAGACCTTATTAGCCAAAGAAAATTATATTACACATTAAGATGCTCTAATGTAATAGCAATACTCACAGCATTAGTTGCTTCATTTTTTATTTTTTTTTTACTTTTCTATACCACTTCTTTATATCAATTCAATAATCCTCTCCTTCGCAGGTTCATCTCTCCTGCCTCTCAGCTCGTCATCACCTTCTCCCTGATCTCCGTTCAGCTGTTGGGTGTCTTTGTCTGGTTCGCCGTGGACCCTCCCCACACCGTCGTGGACTACGGCGAGCAGCGGACCCAGGACCCCATGTCGGCGCGTGGAGTCCTCAAATGCGACATCTCGGACCTGTCCCTTATCTGCTCCCTGGGTTACTCCATCCTGCTGATGGTGACGTGCACGGTTTACGCCATCAAGACACGAGGAGTGCCTGAAACCTTCAACGAAGCCAAGCCCATCGGATTTACCATGTACACCACCTGCATCATCTGGCTGGCGTTCATACCCATCTTCTTTGGCACGTCGCAGTCGGCAGAAAGGGTGAGCATGTGGGGAAGGTTTCTTGTGAAGCTTGCCTTAACTGCATGCCAGACCTGTTTTCTTTGGAAAATATGGTCTACAAAGAGTGTTGGGATACACACTGCCCGTCCAAAAAAATAATAATTAAAAAATGGCACACTAAAATGTTGGACTACCTTTAGTTTTAGTATGGCACACATTACCTGTGGCATTGTTTTGATAAGCTTCTGCAATGTCACAGCATTTATTTCTGTCCAGAGTTGCACTAAATTTCCACCAAGATCTTATATTGACCGCTGCACAAAGTCTTCTCCATAACATTCCAAAGATTCACTGTGGGGCTGAGGTCTGGACTCTGTGGAGGACAATCCATGTGTGAAAATGAAGTCTCATGCTCCCTGATCCACTCATTCTCAAAGTGAGCCCCATGAATCCTGGCATCATCATCTTGGAACATGTCATCAAGGACGAACAACTCCATTAATTAATTACCTATTTGCTTAGTTACATCCAAGTGGCGACCTTTTTTTTTTTTTTTTTTTGGCCAGGCAGTGTATTATATGAAGAGTTCATTTGCCAAAACAGGTAACTTGGTTTTATAAATTTTCAGGAAACTCATTTTTATTGCTTACTTTAGATAATAATAATAATAATAACACTAATAATTTATTTATTTTGTATTTTGTCATGTTTTTTTCTACTGAGTCAAATCTTCAGTTTGATTGATATTATACCAGTAAACAATAAAATATAAGGTTTTCTGACAATTTATCAAAACGGAATTATTTGTTTTTGCAAAATGAACTCTTCATATGTCTGTACATCAGCTCCATCATGTCCAAGGATTTCTGCAAAGAGGAAGAGGCCATAGTGTGTGTGTGTGTGTGTGTGTCTGCTTGTTTGTCTGTTGGCTTACCTGCTGTTTGACCTGTTTGGGATTTAAAGCAGTTTCCTTGGGACACCACAGTCTACAGGGAAGATAACAACAGGCTGAGTCAGTGTAGGTGGTTTGGTTTGGTTTGTTGGTTGTGTGTGTATTTGTGCGTCCATAGTCAGTTTCAGTGGATTTCGAGGATTTTCGGAAATGCGCTATGTTTTTGGGGGATGTCTTTAATAACATAAGAATTCCCTAGCAGATGGGAAGTGATTGTGCAGTTGATGAGTCATTTGCATGTATTGGTGTAGCAACATCACTCCCTCCCTGCAAACTCTCTTGGAGATCAGAACTGCGTTTCCTGCTGCTGAGGGACAAATGTGTTTTACAATTGTAGCTGCAGTGTTTCCTCAAAGATATTTTTCAGCAGCAGGGGGGAATGAATTATGTTGTACCTGAGCAGTAGAGGCATGAATATCAATAGGGTAATTAAAAATAATGGAAAAAAAGGATAGATTAAAGCAAAATTATGGGTATTTGTTAACACGAGTATGCATAGAAATGCTCTGAACTGCCTGATGTGGTGTAAAGCTGAATACTCGGCATGATCAGTGTGGTAGAGCCATTGGGGCAACTTTGTTTTGTCTACTCATTTAGGGCCCTTTCTTTTCTCTTTTCCCATGCTCTCCCCTTCTTTTGCCCTTTTTCTTGCTTCACTAGTCTCCACTACTGTCTACTTAGTTAGATAATTGTCTCATATCATAGATGTTTGATCAAGTAACCAAGAAGAACATTAACATATCCTAGGGTTAAAACCAGAACCTTGTAGTTAGATATGGTCTTAGTCTACATTAGACATCCTTATTTTTTTGTTGAAATAGTTTAGCAAAATTGTCTGAACATTGAGCTCTTACAAAGATTGTTGATATTTTTTTAAAAGGGCACATTTTTTCATTTTAGTGTTTTTAGTAGACAGTAGTGAAGATAAACGAGGAATATGGAGTCTAAACTGAACCTGAAGTCACTGCCCAGATAGCAAACTATGGGTGAATCAATGTTGAATCTATGTTGAGACCTAACGTAGAAATTATACAGAAAGCGCAAGGTTGATAAAATGTTGAGTCAACGTTTGCTTTTCAACCGTAAATCACACTTTACCCAGATAGCAAAAGATGTTAAATCAATGTTGAATTAGGGTTAAGAAGGTTGAATTTTGGTTACGGTTGAAGACTGATGGTTGGATCAACGTTGATTCAACAACATTTTGTCAACATTGAAGTTTGTGTTTAAAAGATGCCATTGAATCTACACTGTATTTTGGTTTAATTAAAATGTTTGACAGGTCAATGTTTAATTAATGTTGAATCTATGTTTGCAAACATGTAATCTATGTAAGCAAACATTGACTCAACATTTTATCAACCTTGCACTTCCTGTATAATTTCTACGTTAGGTCTCAACATAGATTCAACATTGATTCACCCATAGTTTGCTATCTGGGTGCTTTATTTAATTTGCACTCACCTGGTATGAACCTTAAACACTCAGCTATTGGGTCGCCCATATCTCACTGAAGTTAGTTGCTATATTTCACTGAGATTGTCGATGTTGCTAGCTAAATCTACCTTTTACTCTTACTTTTTTGCTCTTCCTCTTGTCTTTGCTACATGTCTTCTCTTTCTTTATCCAATCTTTCAAATTAATAACCCTCTGCGGAGTCGTGTAATTGAAACTTCATGACATTTCATAGAATTCTGCAGCAGCGGCAGCAGTAATGTATGTAGCGGAAACACTGATCCATTCTATTGCCTCAGAGTCTTAAGATCTCCTGACAATCCCTCATGAGTACAAGAGGATTTTCTGTCTGGCTGATTGACTGGATCGATGCCATGATCCCGGCTTTTAGAGGGTTGTACAGTAGAACTGATCCCGCCTACCTGCAGTTAATTTCTGATGGTTGTTTGATGTGAATGAAAAGTAATCACAAGAGTTGTGTGTGCATTTGCGCAGCCTTACATCCAAGGTGTATCCAATAATTGATATGTTTTCATTGTGGGTCATCAGAATATTGCATTTTTTGCATGTTTTACTTTGTCTATCTTTTCCGTACAGTTATCTACTATGTTTTACACACCAATATGCACATATAGACATGTAACATTTCCAATTTCAAATCTTCAGAATCACAAAACACTGAATGGTTTGGTTTCATAAGTGATAAATCCCTCAAGTAAATCTAAATTCAATCTAAATTCACCTGACAGTTTTAGATGCTCATTTCTTACAGCCACACTGAGGCCATAGCTTGTGGTGATGGGTTAAAAAGAGCTCTCACTTGATCTTTACAGGCTTTAAGCCAATATATATATATATATATATATATATATATATATATATATATATATATATATATATATGTATGTATATGTACATATATATATATATGTATATATATGTTGGTAACCGCTGCACTGAAATGGTGAACAGGCATGTTAGAGATTGAGTGATAGTGTACAACCTCTGAGGTGTCCTTTCACCTTATCAGTTCAGGAGGTGTGGACACAAACACCAGCGCTAATCCGATCCATAAAAACACACACATAGCGAGCCGTCATGTTTACTGGAGCTAAAGCAGCTTATTGATTCCATTTCTTGATAGTGTGACTATTCTGGCTTTAACAGTAAAACACTTCATTCGCTCATTGAGATTCATGGTGAGCCTTCGATTGCAGATGCCACAGTTTGTATATTGCGATGCTATACACGTACTCCTTTGTATGAAGTGAATGCGCACATAACTGTAGACAGATAAGGAGTAAACGAATACATTGGCACAGTTGGCTGGTGTCAGATGTGATATGCACATACACTTTATAGATTTATGGCACGTTATGAACCTGAAATAGTTTCTGAAACATGCATAAAATGTCTTATTCAAGCTGATGTATTGCTAAAAGCAGAATCTTATAAGTCATGCGCATGTTTTTGTGTGTTTTTGACAAGACATCAGTGTAGGACCTTGAGATAGCCATCAACACGAGCTCCAGTGTCATTATTCCATCCCGCTGTGTCATTCTCCTCTACATACAATCCCTACACCATATCTTCACACTTTCCCTGCCTCTAACTCAATAAAAATGAGTCGACTCTTATAATCTCTCCCTATTTTGGAGTGTCTGTCAGGCAATTTTCATTCCTCCCTTTTCCCAGTGTCTGAGCCCATTTCCCTTTCAAGGCGGGTGCCAGCCTCTGTCGCATGGCAAAAAGCTGACATCAAAGTGATCCCGTCTAATCACACATCAGGGAAATCATACTCCTGCTGGATGTTTCATAGCTTCTCCCATGCTCACTTTCATTTCCTTTTTCTGCAAGAAGCTGGCGAGTTTTGGAGTTGTTATTGATGCAGGAAGTTTTAAGGGAGACAGTGAGTTTTGTATCCCTGCAATGGCCTGTTTTATTTCTCCACAATCACACGATACAATCTGACGGCTGTTAAAGTTATAACTAGAAGGGAGAATGTTGCTTGCTCGCTTTTCTCAGGCAGAAACTTCATCCAGTCAGTGTTTTATTTTTGTTATTTTTTTTCAGACAGGTCATGTTATGACTACTGTTGGAGTGATATTGGTTTTTAAGGGCTAAGGCTGAACATTGGTGGTCGGGATAGTCGATAACTGATATTTGGAGCCATTAAATATTTAATGTAGTGTTTTAGCAGCATGTAATAGCAGCAAGCCTGTCATTCATAACTAAGCTTCTTCATTAATAAGGGTGACTGTAACTGAATATGTACAATAGAAATAGGAGTGATTAAATTGGGATACTCTCCTCTGTTTACAGGATTGATTGACGCTTTTATTTCCCACTAAAGTCCATATCTTAAAGCATTATTGATTATTGTTCTCAAGACTGTTTCAGCCATTCTGTGGCTACCTTCTAACTTAGCCACTAGCTGTTAACATAGCCTTAGCTACTGTGAGAGCAGCTAATTTCCTGTTTTGTGGTGACGGCTTGCATTTCTTGTTCAGTGTTAGACTGAGAGACATTTCTTGGACCATAGAGTGACTACAGACAGAGAGAGGAGGCTACATGAGATCTGAAGTAGAACATTTAATTTATCAGTCAAAAATGAAAACAATGCCAAATATCAGCCTATCATCCAGCCTGATAATCAATCTATCCTTAGTTATGACTGCTGTAAGCCGGGAATGACAGAGTAAACTCCTTTGGTAGTGCCACCTAATAACTATATTGTTTTGTGACCTTTTAAATGGTGCTGATGTGTCATAACACCACCACAGTGTATTTATGCAAACTAGTGGCTGCAGAGGTTATCTGTGTGTGTGTCTCATGACTTCACAAGGTTAAACCTGTGTGTGCATGCATGCGTGTCTACATGTTATCCGACATGTGCGAACGTCCTGTCGTACCGAATGAGCGTCCACGCCATGTTTGCACCGCTAATTAGAATGTCCAGCAGCCATCCACGTGTATTTATGTTCATTGGATGCGTTGTATTTAATTGGAATATCAGCCGGTGCACATTTGTGTGTGTCTGCATGTTGTTTGTAATTGGAATATCCTCCGGAGTGTGTGGCAGCTGGCTGGCTAACAGAGAGAGCAGAAGAGAGGGAGGAGTGAGAGGAGTAAACAGGTAATGATGTGACTTGCTGATGGGGCTTTAATGAGGAGAGCTCCACCAAGGGCAGAGGTTTGCTTTCTGAGAGAGCAGAGGGGGGGCAAGGCTACACTGAAGTTAGTTAGAGGTTAGATGACAGCATGACTCACATTATGATTAGCTTTGTCATCCATCATACGCTCTCTAATCATTCTTCAGTATTTGTAGTAGCTTCATGTGAGAATTAAAAACAGCTGAATGCCTTTGCATACAATTACTCGGCTATGTTGCTGCTGAAAATCAGTTCTTGAGCATCCGTAGAGCGTTGTTTTGGTCTTCTACCTTCTCTGAAATGCTGACATGTATGAAATGTGCAGCGACTTGAAAAACATCCCAGCAGTTTCTTCTTTCTTAATGGCACTGAATGTGGTGTCGGGGATGCCATGACGCTAGTAATTAGGTACCACATTTCTGGTGTCATAAACTGGTACCAATACCGCTGATATCCACCTATTCTTTTAACTAAGCAGTAAAATGAACGTCAGCAACGTTATGTCTCAGTTTATAATTTACTCATTACTACTTACAGATCACAGTGCGTCTATAAAGGAACAAAACAGTTCAATCACAGGTATCTGGAACTGAATGATATTGTATTTTACTTCATCATCAAAACGACAATAGTCATACAAAAAAAAAACGAACAAAACTAAATTTTACAAAAATGAGACACAAAATGACAAAAACGAGGGACAAAAAAGGGACAAACGACATGAAACAAAACAAAAACGAGACAAAAAATTGCATAAATGACACAAATGAGACCAAAAATGACAAAAGCAAGAAACAAAATGACAAAAAAACATAGAGAAATAACACAAGCGAGGCAACCCCCCCCCACAAAACAACACAAACAATACACAAAACACATAAAGCAAAACACAACATGACAAAAATAAGTCAAAAAGCACAAGTAAGACAAAAACGAAACACAAAACAACAAAAACATGAGACAAACGACAAATTAAGCACTAAAATGAATGCATTTCAACATCAACTCTGTCAAAGAAAGAAAAAAAGGTATTTTATTTGAAACAGTATTGTGTTCACAAATAAAACCTTTATCATGGTAGCGTTAGCATTTCTACTGCAGTGCCCATGCAGCTGCCTGATACATGAAAAATATCTATCCAAATGATGAATAGACAAGCTGTAATAAATGTTTTGAAAAAAATCACCATTCTAAAAATCAGTCAGATGTAGCCTTCAGGTACTGAAAGCAAACAATACTGTGTTATAAAACTCACTCATCCAGTTCCTTTGTGAGCGCTTTCATGTGAGTTTTTTTGTCAGGTTTGGCTGTGTGTTGGTTTACTTCGTGACTGTCCTTCCTGCTTGACATCCTCATGCTGATGTTGAGAAAAGGTCATTTGGAAATCCACAAAAGCTGCTGCACACAGTGTGCTAACACAGGCATGCTCAGTGGTAATGTTGGTGCCATACTAGCATTATTAGCTAGCTTAAATTATGAGCTATTGCTCTGTTTGCCTAAACAAGCTAACATTAGCCTTTGTTGTAGAAAAACTGCTATAGCTCTTCAAAAAATCAGACACACTTTGCTGGGTCATTGGTCAATGTACTCGATTGCAATGAGGATAGAAAAATACAAAACTCTTTCCCACTGGCTCCTATAATAAGTTTCTAGAAAATGTAAGAAATGCTGAGTCCATCTTTACAAAGACAAAAAGCCTATGACAGAATAAAAGCCATCCTCCGAAAGGAGCTGGAGCTTTCTTGTCCAGATCATAAATCCTAATATCACATTCCTTATGTTCACCAAGCAGCCTTTACAGACTGAAACTCCATTCCTCAAAAGAGCTTCAAGTCTCTAGTTCCACCCCAGCAGTCTGTAACCCAAAACACACATATTGTTTCACTGAAAAATGAGTAAATACAGAAGCAATTGACCGTGAATAGATCATTAACAGATGATTAATTTATGAATAAATGATAACCCAGGAGCTTACAGTTGATTCTGCTTTCAGGGACTGCTGTGTGTGGAACGTTGCTGCAGCAGATGGAGCTGTCACAGTTCACAAACGGCAACCGTAACATTCCAGTGAACATTGTGAAGAGGTGTTGTTGAAATAAGGTCATAACTCAAACTCTTCCTCATTGAATTCTGCCTGCAGATCCAGATGTCTGTCTTTGAAATGCTTGAAAAGTTTGAGGTGTCTTCCCAGTTTGTTCCAAATGTGACCCATAGCTGCAGTATGACTGGTACCGTGAAAAAATAGGTGTGGTCATGTTTGTAGAATTTTGGTGTCAACGGTTTCTCTGAAGTAGTTATAAGGCCTCTGTTGAAACAGCGACTTGCACACTATGTGAGGAAATGTTCAGTGGCTGCTGTATGATTATAGGCTCTATTCAGTCTGACTTCACCAGGTTTGCTTCAGTGCTTCTTTTCAGAGCAGCTGTGGCAGAACGCGCCTCTTTGGGCACATTTTAAACGTATGCCTCGGCAAAAGAATCTTTCCAGGCTTTTCAATAGCAAATAGAATTTGCTCATTTGTCATGGAGATATCTCGGTGGGCACTGGTTGTCTTCGGTCGGCGGGTAAAACAGGTTTTTCATGAATTGGCGCTTTCACCTCTGCTACTCTTGCTCTCATGTCAAAATGCCCTTGACCCAGACACAGAAACCCAAATCCTTCCCAGATTTATGCCAGCGCCTTGTTTGATGCGATTTTGTGTGTCTGGACAGATAAAATCTAGACAAATCATAAATCAAAAAAATTTATCATGTACAAGATGGCCTCGTGCACTGACTGTAAATAGCCTTGTTGTTATTTTTATGTTCGTCCTGTGACTTCTTTACCCTTTCCTGCCAGTGTTGTGAGCACTTTCAGTCATTCATTTAAGTATAACTTGAAGATACTAAACAAGGAGTTTCAAACTCATTTTAGTTCAGGGGCCACAAAACAACAAAAACGAGAAACAAAATGACAAAAACAAGAGACAAAATACTACAAAAATGAGATCCAAAATGACAAAAGAACAATGAACCATCTGCTATTTTACTTCATGATACATGAAGGTTTACTCTCTCAGTACTGTGTATTTATGATCAGAATTGCTGATTGTAGTTCATTTACTGATGGGATTCTGCCACACCCTGCTTTTCTTACCTCATCCATTCATTCCCTAATGTATATTTCCCTCTCATGCACCTACATTTGTATCTCATATGCTCCTACAGCCATATTTCTTCTTTGTTCCCCTCCCTGTCTGAAGCCGTGGCCTTTCATTTCTCCCCATTACTCACCCCCTGTCCCTCACTACTTCTCTGAATATTCAACGTGGCTCTGAGTCACTGTGGGCAGAGACAGAGAAGAAGAAGAAAAAAGGCAAAAACACAAAGAGAGAGAGTGAGAGATAACAATTGAAAGGTACAATGAGAGGTGGGAACACACAGGGAGACAGTGAGACGCAGAATAAGAATGCGAGAGATGAATCATGAAAGAAAAGGGAGAGAGGGATCCTCAACCATCACCAACCGGGGAAGTATTGTTTTGAAATAGGTTGCGCTACCATGCAGAGGATGCCGGCTCCAAACAGCTTCTGCCGCACCCTGCAGAAATGTGAAAGATTGCGTGTGTGCTGTGTGGCTGTGGATGTGTGCCTCTCTCGGCTTGTTGGAAAGCCCTAACCACGGGGTACATCCTCTCTCCAGCTATCTCGGCCTGTGTGAGCCTCATCATTTCTCTGCCTGATGCTATGGACAGAAGGCCATCTTTCTGTTCTGTGGTTTCTCTTGCCTGTGTTGCCTTCTTTGTGTCTCCCCTGTGAGCCGCCTCTCCTGTCCTCCTGATATCTTAAATATGGTCAACTTGTTATCTTCCTGCCTCCAACAGAGAGCGAAGCATCCATTCTGCTTCTGCTCGCAAACCCATAGGCTGTGTGTGTCTTTTTTCACAGCAGGCGTGTTTTTCATGTTTGTTTTTAAGTCCTTATGTGCACACCAGCGGCTTGCATAGCGACATATTTGAGCAAGATCTTTCTTTATTAATTAGGCTGAGAGTGCATGGGCAGGAAAAGCTGTTCTTCTGCTTCCAGAAGACATTTAATGCTAATATCTGACATTTTATTTGGATTCTGAGAATGTTTGGACATGACAAATGTAGTCTACATTTGTAGCTGTAGAGAGAAATTATAGCTGTCAAGTCAGTTTGAAGCAATGTGGCAGGAAAAAAAAAGAAAATGTGAAAAATACATGTTTCCTTTGAGTGCTTTGGAGTGAATACATTCAGGTCAGAAGTGTAATCAAATAGTGACACAACAGAAAAACGTTATGACAGACAGAAACAAAGCTAGTTGTTTGCCAGCTGGTAAATATACCTCCAAGAGAAAGACGAAAAGCTTGGGCCATCTGTGACAAAAGTGGAAGAGTCTTCAAGAAAAGTTGCAAGTTTTATGTGATCCAGAGGCAAAGACAATGAAAGAAGGGTTTTCATGTGCCATTAATCTCTTTTGAAACCGTCAAAAACCATTTCAAGCAAGTGTAGAAACTTTAGAATTTTGCTTTTTTTTTAAGCAAAGCTTCAAAATGCATTACCCGCAGGTAATGAGGAGTTTTCAAACAGACTATGGAATTGCGTTGGATGACACACATAAGGAGAAACCGCTTGGATATTCTCCCCTCTAATCTCAGGCATTCACGTATTACAAGATGATAATAAAAGATTTTTTGTCACGTCTGAGGGAGCAATCACACCTCACATGATCTCATGGGGAAACGGATATAAACAAAAGGAAGGCTATGGAGCAACAGCTGGTTGTAACGCGTCGTATTTTGCAGTGAGAAAAGATTAAAGCAGAATGAGGCTGCATAAAAAGTGGCTGAGAACATGTGGTCAACACGGGTTGCCTTTTCTTCAGCAAGTAGTGGAGGTGAGATTTTAATTAGCGTTTTTAAATATATGCATGCTAGCTATCGTTAGCCTCAAGCTAAAACACTGAGCATTGCTTGGTGTTTGCATAGTGATCGTCCAAATTTCAAATTATAACAACCAAGCTGTAAATTTTTGATCGTATTCACGGTGGCCTTGCTGAGTCTATGAGTAGTTCTGGATCTGTAAACCCCTCAGTTTGCCAAATAACATGGGTCAAACATCAATTCACACCAAGATCCTCGCCATATGTTTTGCTGAGTGGTTAGGACCAAAGTGAATTATGCAGCACAGTATTAGACGGTCACGACTGCGTGTTCTGATCTGTATGAATAGGTAGGTCCAGTCACTGAAGCTGCTATTCATTCACACCTATGCACTTTGTCTCTCTCAAGGCCTCCTATTTACAAGATCTCTCCATCTCTTTCCCACAAACACACACAGAGTTTGCGTTTGATTCTCAGGAGTACATCAGGAACCCACACTATCTGTCTCCCTCCCTCTCAAATCCATCTCTGCCCTTCACAACACACACAAACACAGGCATTGTTGTGTCTCTACATTCAAAGACAGATTTATGGCTGCGACTGAGGTTCTGCTGGAGGACCAGTGAATGCCCAGATCCTTAGCCGGAGTAACCATCGGTAATCAATCTAAGGTAATCAGAGGAGGTTGGCAGAGACAGAGGAGGAGAGAAACAAAAGGCCAGGAGGGTGGGAACAGAACTGAAAAGGAGAAAGGAGGACATAGAATTAGGTCTGGAA
Source organism: Acanthochromis polyacanthus (assembly GCF_021347895.1). Taxonomy (NCBI): domain Eukaryota; kingdom Metazoa; phylum Chordata; class Actinopteri; family Pomacentridae; genus Acanthochromis; species Acanthochromis polyacanthus. The sequence goes on along the minus strand of NC_067113.1, from coordinate 44,329,119 downwards.
AAAAGATGGAAAATGCCACATTGCAGGGGTAAACATGGTAAAATGCTGCAAAGACGGAATAAATCAGAGCGTCGGAGTGCAGCTTGAAAGGGACTTAATAGCAGATAGAGAAACCCAAAAGAAGGAGGTGTTGACACAACCATCAAACATTAAAGATCGAGGAAGATATCCAAGCTAATTTTGAGAGTACAGAAAGAAGGGCTGGAGCACACTGCTTAATTAACTGCCTTTTATTGTGCAAACAGAAAAGCATTTCAGCATTACTTTGTCTTCATCAGAGTCAAAAACTTTTCCACTCTGTTGTCCTCAAGCTGAGAAGCACCTACTTCAGATGTTTCCTGCATGATGCATTTCTAATAGATGCAAGCTTATATTTTAGAGAGAAAGAGATTTACATGCAGGTCAGACTCGGGAAAGACAAAGACAGGCTGAAGAGGTAAAGGGGGAAAAGAAAAGTGTCTTAATCATTCAAGAACTTGACAGAAGTTGTGCAGCCGCCAGCATTTAAACTTCACAACTGAGGGTCTCTGTCACATCCATCTCAAACAAAGTGCACAAATGTCTCAGGAAGATCACAGTGCAGGAGTTATCTTATCATTTAATATGTTTTTGTGTGTACTTTGACTGGCATTGGGACAGATTTAGCCACAGTCTCTAAAGTCTGATACTTTCAAAGTGTTTGTATTCCCATCATACAGTACATGGACCTCACAGTGTGCGTCGTATGTTTTTTTGACAGTCCTCCATGTCTAGTAAGAGTAAGTTTAGTTATGAGATCTTCAATATTATGCAAATATTCTGAGTAACAGAAAACATGTAATTGGTTAAATAGCTAATATCTCACTTCAAAGTGCATCCATAAACAAAAAGCCTCTCATGCTAATGATAGAGCATCCAAATGCTCTCAGCTAACTGAGTAACAGTAACAGTAACGGATACTATATATGCGAGCAGGTAGCTTCCTTCTTTCATTAAGTGAGTGTAGAGTCTGAAAGCTCTGTTTTGAGACATGCAAACTCAATGACATTTGGAATAAAGCCCTGCATCCTGTGACGTAAGTTCTGATGCAAAATGGACTACTTTACGGACTGAAATTGTGTAAATATGATAATTCTTAGCTGAAAAACACTTATCCAGTTCAGGGTAACACCAAGCTATGATTAAAGAGCAACTTCCAGGTTGGCAACCCCGGTGAATAATGTGTTGGAAATTACATAGTACCTAGGTTATGCGATAAAAGTGTCTATAAATAGGCTAAAATAACATTTAGAGTAGCTTTTGTAACTGCTTCATGTAACATAATGTGGTCATGACATCATCAAAGAGTTTAATACTAAAAAATAAGGATCATAACAGTAGTTTTAGCACTAAAGAGGTACAAGATGTATATTGTGCACATGTGGCAAACTACAGCTTTCTAATTATGAACCTGCCAGGTGCTGAAGAGATCGGGGACAGGAATTGGGGAAAATAATTGCAATTAGTGTGAAAATAATTTGTTTGTAAAGACAACCTGTGGAGAACAGTGCAGGCATCTTCGTGAATAACTGACTTTTGTTAGAATATTGTTCAACCCGGTCTCACGGGGATTCGTGAAACTGTCACGTAAGTTTTAGTTTCGGTTTCGTGCGCACCAACACAATTTCGTCATGTTTTTCGTGCCGCTCACCACGAAATGTTTTTCGCTGTGGTAATCACATCTGAAAGTGGTTTATACCGGCGGATTCATGACGATCTAAGCTGTCCATCGGCGTATACTGCTTGTGTGATCGCGTTTGCGGCCGCCGGCCGCCAGACATTCTTGAAATTCCTATGCAGATTGGTAAGTGTACCACCGGCTTATGGTTAGGTTATGGTTAGGGTTATGGTTAGGGTTATGTTTAGGGACGATGTCATGCAAAATATAGCGTTGGATTCGCCACGGTTTTACATTAAAAATAGAATATACACATTCTTTTGAAATACGTTCTGAGTGGCACGAAAAGTCCGCCGTTTAAAATACATTGGTGCGCATTTCGTGGTGAGCGGCACGAAAAACATGACGAAATCGTGTTGGTGCGCACGAAACCGAAACTAAAACTTACGTGACAGTTTCACGAATCCCCGTGAGATTGGGCTGTATTGTTAGTTAATCTGCTACATTTCAGTTCGCTATCAAAGACCAGGATATAGCCCAACTATTATTGGCCATTAAATACTGCAGTACTGATGCCTAAAAGAGACACTAATACATTAGTATCAGCTGGTGTCAGTCACATCTGCCTTGTCTATCTAAGAGAGGTAGAACAGAGCTGATTATTTGGAAATTTGCAAGCATAAAAGCTGATTTTCAGTGCACGGTTTGGTTTTTCTAGGACTGAATATCAGACGGATCTGTAGCCATCACTCACACTAGCAACATTATCAGAAGTGTGAACTCTGTGCACTGAAGTTATCCACAATCCAGTATTCCATCACATCTCCAGGACATATTCATTCAAATCACAAACACCATGTACAATCAAGTTTTTTTTTTGTTCGAGAGCAAGCAGCGAAGTTTCTTCATCTGCACAATATCAAGTCTGGACTAGATCTCCAGACAGTCTGGAGTTTGTGGAATCTGTTCGACCACAGCATAAGCCACAGTGACTTAGACTCACTACTACCTAATAGTGCAAAGTACTCTTTCCATCTCAATTTCTACCTTTACACCTCATAAAACATGTACAATTGTGCATTAACTTTGCAAACTACCATTTCTATGGATATTTAAGAATAATTCAGTTAAAAATTCAACCTGCAAGTTGTTATTTAAATAAGAAAAAAAATTAACATACCTTTCAAATGCAAACTTTCTTGGTTTGAGCTGGAATTAAAACTAATATTTAACTTTTAAAATAGAAACATTTGAATGTTCTTACCAAAGCTCCCACTGCAGTAAAGCACAGAGAACAAATCACTTCTCAACAAAGGTTTGTTGGGTTTTTTTTTTTCCTCTGCTGGGTTTCGACTTCATTTTGTCTTCATTCTGACAGAATTTATCAATCCTTGGGGTGATTATCTTCAGCGGGCTGTGTGTGTGGGAGGAGGAAACAGTAAAATACTTCATTTATTTTTGAAGGAATGGGTTTTGTAATCTTTTTCCAGAGTTCTGGTGGGATTTGATCGCTTGGAGAGAGAATGGAGAGAGACAGACAGCTCGTGTCAGATCCTGACATCAAACAGGGAGATGTTGAAGGATGGGGGGACGCCCAAGGGGGACCTCACACAGGGACGCTCACAGTGACTTACACACTTTATGCATGCTCTACACTCACAAACACATACATTTAGGTACACTCACATGCACACACCCACACAAAGACTCTCGTCTGGGGAGCGAGAAAGACGGGCGACGAATACTGAGAATCCAAACTTTTATTTCGAGGTCCAAAGCGGCAGTCATCACCATTACATCTCTGAGTAATGCTGCTGTTTATTCACTTATTTTCCACCTCCACATCAGTCACTATTCTCCATATGTCACTCTGTTGAGGCACAAACTGCAAGACGAAGCAAGAATTAAAAATCTCCAACACTGGCACGACTGGTACTGGCAGTTTCTTTTTGTGCCCATTAACATTTCAAAATGCACGATTTCCAAATTCTGTTTATTTTCCCAGTCGGTTGACAGAACACAATGCATATGAAGTATGTATAATGAATGGTATTTCAAATAATTCATGCAGTATTAATTCACCACGAGGACGATAATTTTGGCAAAACATTGGAAAATAGATAAATGATGCCATTGTAGATGCCTCAATTTAATTAGCGCCGTGCTGCTGGTCCCAAGAGAAATTCAAAGTTTGTTGCCTTTCAAGCTGTTGCTGTGCAGATGCAATAGTCTGGCTTCAAGCTGCTGGCAATGGATAGGAAATACTTGAATTGAAGATTTTGGAGCTTTCTCAAACAAATGTGACAGGAGCCATACAGGTCTAAATTGGGATTAAAAGGACTGGTCAGCTAAGAGTTTTGGGTTAGTGGCGTGGAGCTTGAATTATTATTCCAATTGGCACTAAAAGATGAGCTAGACCTTAATGTTGGAGGGAAATTTGAATCTATATCCTCATTAACTGCTGTGCATCTTATAAGCCACTAAAATGAAGGGCACGCTATAAGTAGTATACAAGCAAAACATTGATTTCAGAACTTCCTTAACCCTTTGAAGGGTCAAAAGTGACCCAAATCCAGTGGAAAATATAATGTGTATAATAGTGTGATGTCACCATTTTAGCAGATCATTGTGACAAAGAGGGAGCTGAACTGGAGGGCAAAGTTGTCAATTTACCATCTGGTGTTTGTTCTATCCCTCAACTATGGTAGTGAGTTCTGGGTAGGGACTGAAAGAATGAGATCACGGATACAAGAGTCCAAAATGAGTTTCCTCCGTAGGATGGCTGAGGTCAGCTTTAGAGACAGAGTGATGAAGTTTGGAGTGGAGTCACCATAGGTCAAAAAGAAGCCAGCTCCATTGGTTCTGGAATCGGATTACGATGTCTCTTGGGAGCCTTACTTTGGAGATTTTCTAGGCATACCAAATTGAGAAGAGACTATGAGGCAGACCAAGAGCTTGCTGGAGGGATTGCATATCTCATCTGGCCTGTGAACGCATCGGTATCCAACAGGAGGAAGTAGGAAACATTACTGTGAAAAGTACCATCTGGAATATCCTGCTTAGACCGCCACGACCTGATCCTGGATTAGTGGAAGCAAATGAATAGATGTTTGCAAGTTTGTGACGTCCATGTTTGACAATAAATGCCAACCCTGTTAGTTGACTGTTGTGTTAATATTTTCCAGCATCTTAACATGCCATGCAAACCAAATCACCATCGTAAATGGAGACAATTCTACCAGCTGCAACATGTGTCAACATGTAGACAATCAGACCACAAACATCATTTGCCTTCATGGTGATGTCAACTGTAGAACTGTGAAGTTTAGTGGCTGAATCTTGCAGTGTTGTGACGCTGTCACGTTGACAAAACCTGTCCACAGACAGACAAGCATATAACCACCTGCTAAAGTACTGAAATCCGCCTTCGCCGTAGTTCCTGCTACACTCTAAGTCTCCAGGACCACATTTTACCATGATGACACACACGAGGTGAAAACAACAACAGCTATGCTCTCGCAGGCGGTAACAAGCCATACTTGTCAGGTTTCTGAGTTTTCCTGCAGAGCACACTTAACAGCCCACATTTTTTTTCATACCTCAACTTTAGAATACGGTATACCAAAACAACAGTTTTACTTTGGCTGTAGCTGTGGATGCAAATTCCAAGATCTACATTTCTCTAGTCCAGGGAGCCAGGGTTGACTTGCTTTTCATAGCTGGCTGCAGCTTGTCTCTGCTCTCGCTGCTACAGCATTTCTCTCTAGAATTAGCTGTCATTAGCATGGCTATTGTACACAACATAATGAAAACAGCAAGCAATATACCAAGAGAACAATATCTTGGGGACTGGTGAGATTTACTTACAGTTGCAATTTTAAAACAGTGTTCATTTGGGAGAGTTATTGGACTTTATTTGAATTAGAAATATTATTAATAGCATCTTCTTTTTTTATTCATTTCATTAGACTCACAAAAGAGGATTGCAGCACAACTTAGTGACTGTAGGAATATGTTTTGTATAATTTTTAACTGATTTCTGTCAAGATTTCAGATTCTGAAAAAGGAATATTTAACATCTGTGGCAGAAGACTAGAAACAGTCACTCGCATTTCACCTGCTCAAGGTGTGATGTCGTTTTTACCTCCAACCCTGACAGCATTTTGCGGCCTGACAATGCTCTACGCAAGTCCTTGCTGGGCATTTTAATTGGCTGGAGTTGCTGCACAGTGGTACCACAGTCATGTCACTTTAGAGAGGAGAAGAGAAAGCACACCAGTGACAGCAGGGCCACCCTCACAGCGTGCGGTACAATGAAACTTTAACGCATAACTCAGAATTTGTTTGACTTCAGGGTTCTGGCTCAACCTCATACAGATTTGCAAGTCGATAAGAGCTACACTAACAAGCTGTGGCAGAGCAAATACAGCTGTAGCACAATTTTACGAAATACCCTGTGCACTCTTTTATAACACACATGGACCCTGGACCAGTGTGGATTAGATGGAGAAAAAATGTCTCTAAGTGCTGTTTTGTAGAAGGTAATGAGGCACTTGAGGACAACAGTGACCAGTGAGCTTGGGCCCAATTAAGCTGCACTGACACCGAGTTAAAATATTATAGTGGAGAGTCCTGTGTCTCAGAGTTATTCATCATAGCACCATGTTGGAAATATGTCATGCGGAGAAGTGTGACTTGAGGAGTTAACAAGCACTGAATAAAAACTACCTCGAGAGACTAAAAAGCTGCAAAAGTAACTTTTTCACACATAAGAATTACCAAAAGAAAAAAAAAGAAACACTTGCTCCTCTTACCTTTAAGTCATTATTGAACATCGGTAGGTTTCTCAATGATACCCTTCTAACACTCACTGTAATTGGTGTAACTTTTATCGAGTTGTTGCTCTCTACTGTGGCCATGAACTGATTTGTTTTCTGAATTTTTTCAGACACTGAGAGTGTCAGCATTTTTCAGAGCAGCTGGTGTTTGGGGAATAAATCTATTTAAGGTAGCTGGATGCAGGCAAAACACACTTTATACTTTGCCATGATGCATAACTGATGTGCAGTAAACTGAAGCACTAACGGAAAGTATGGCCTTGCTTCTAAAGCGAATTATTTTCTGCTCTGGTATCTTTTATAGAAAATTCTGGTAATTAGATGTCTCTATATTTCAAACAGATAAGTCTACATGAATCATCTTAAGTATATATAATGAAAATTCTCCTCTCCTGCTTGCAATGTTTGTGTAGATTGATATTTGTTGTACAAATGTACTAATCACAGTATCTCAGTAAGAGATTACAAAATGAAACTGTCCTCTATTTGGCCAAGCTGCTTCCTTCTATAGAGATCTGTGAGATACATTTCACTGCCAGTTGAGTTCAGAGCATCAGATAAGAGGTGAAAATGTCAGATGTCTTTCCTTTCAGTTTCTTCCAGCTAACGCAGCACCTTCAGCTTGACTTAGTTTGAAGTGAAGGAGCAGATCAGAAACCACGCATTATGTTTAAAACCTCATAAAGCAAGCGTCACACCGCTTGCCTCACTTGTGCACGACAATCTCGGAACCTCTTGCTTTTCATTTTGCCGACCTTGTTAACAGCTCAGAGCAGTCTGCGGATGTACGGCTCGGCCATCTAGGAGTTATATGTGGAGTCTAGTTGTCAGTGAAAACAGACAGCGAGAAGACCTGCTGATTGTCATCTTAGCAGTAACATTACACAAGTAATGTCAGTAGTTTTAGTGTCTTGTATACAAATGTGATTATGTCAGACATGAGAAATTGCATGTTATTAAATCTTAGATGCGCAAGTGAATGGACCCTATACTCGTCAATAAGTGGGTTAAAAAAAAGAGCCTTATCAAAATTAATGTGTTTTTATGTCATTTTGGTTAAGAATAGTCATTTTTATTTTTGTTTGTATTATATATTGGTTATATTGGTCCACACAAGAATGATTTCATGTTAGAAATATGTTTATTATTCACTTTGTAATGTATTTTTAACATTTTTTTTCATTTAAAAAGAAGTATATTACACAACATGGCAATAGAAGAATAACAACATCCATTTTGTCGACATTTTTCCACTCTTTTCCTCCAAGTTTGTGCACTGCATCACCTCTTGTATGATGTTATCAGTGATGAAGAGCTTGGGATAGTAATACAAATATTGCAGTTTATTTCAAAGTGCAAAAGGTAACTTAAGTATTTAAATGGGTGATACCAAAAACATGTTCTTTGAGGAATAGCTGGAATATGAAATGATGAAAACTTTTCATGCAAAGATACACAAAGATACACAAAGCTATTGGAAGAAATCAACCACATTGAGTCGCTTTTGACCCACTTATGCGTCTAAGAGTGAATGGAGAAAGTGGAGAGTACATGTCCAGTGTACAGTCATAGCAGAGCGCCAGTGTGCAGAGTCTGTAATTATGCCAATAAGTAAACAAAACATGAGGGAAAGGGCAGTGTTTTTGAACTCTGCTCCCTGTTTCTCTCTCTGCTCTCTGAAGGACAGTAAATGAAACTACATTAAATAAAATTTAGAATTAAATGTAATCAAATGTTCTGTTAGTGATGGACATTATTAAAGGCAGACTCAGTGTAGAAACAAAGAACTAGCAGTAGCTGTAGCGATAAAGGCGGCCTTCAGGGAATGTAAGCTAAGATTAGCTCATTTTAAAGACATAAATTGACTACAGGGTTAGTTACATGGTGGCCTCACAGGAGTTTGCATGTTCTTGTGGGTTTGCACCGGCTTCCTCCTACAGTCCAAAGACACGCTTAGATTTAGTGGTGATTTCCAGGGTGTAATCTGCCTTTCACTTTATGTCAGCTGGGCTAAGCTCCAGCCTCTACTTGACGCTGTGCAGGACACATTTGTGTACAGAAAGTGAATGAAGGGAAATAAATGCTGTCACACTAATAAGTGGGACATCTTTGACATCTCATCAGATATGTGCTTCCGAGAAACTTGGTGGCATATTTTCTGCTTGTGTTTGTCAGCTACCTACTCACACAGTAGCCAACTGGGAACTTGTTAGCATCAGTCAGTCACAACAACTCTCCAGTCTTCTTTCTATTATTTCTGTACCAGACCATTTACTCCCCTTGCATTCTGTCTCCAGGGATGTCAGTCATTTCATTAAATAAGTTTAATTGAAAAGAGTAAAACACCTTTCCAAGCCAAGAGCAATTTTTTTACACTCACAGATGAGACAAAACTAAATTGGATGGTTCAATATAGGTAATAACTAGCCCCCTCCATTTTGGACTTTCTGGCCTCTGTTGTCAACATAGTTTGCTTTCCAACAAAACCAGATAATCAATGTAAATAAGACATGAATTATAGCAAGATAAAATAAATATCAACAGTTAAAAATAAGGCATGTGATAAAACAGAGAGAAAAAAATAAGATACTGATATGCTGACATGGGCTCCCAACAGCAGAGGACCTTCAGTGACCAGTCAAGACTATAGAACTGTTAATTTCAGACAACAGATTACAAATACAGTCAGATGTCTGACAATTCCAGGCTCTAAAAACAAGACAAAGATCTTAAAATTAATTCTTAAAGTCAGGGGTGGGAGGGCAGCTATGATTGAGATAATGTGAGTGTGTGTTAACAGCCTGGCAGGAACGTTTTGAATTAGCAGTCCTTGGATGTTCCGCTTTCTGATACCAGAGTAAAATACATTACAATAGTCGAGTCTGGAGGAGATGAAGGCATGCATGACCTTCTCTAAGTCTGCAGCAGAGTCAGAAATACCACCCTGGTTGCGGGTCTCTTTTTACTCGATAAGGAACCCAGACTAGAGGAGAGATTGCTAATGCTGCTGGTGCCAAAGCCAGGGGGGGTAATTATGATCGTTTCAGATTTGGAGTCATTGAGCTGCAGGAAATTCTTGGACATCGGATTTTTAATTTCAGCAGAGGCAGGGCATGATGTGACAGACATCTGTGGTAGCAGACTGTAAAGGGGCAAGGCTGAGCTCAAGTCAAGCCGAATAAATAAGTATTTCGTAAGGTTTTAGCTTTCAGAGTCAAAAACTGAATGCACATCCTTTGACAATATATAATGTTGGCACTCTATTATTAATGAACCAAACTATTGTAGATAATAACAAGCTATTTGTTGAGAAGATTACCTTTTTTAAGTACATTTGACATTGATATTTTTTCATTATCTCTGCCAAGAAGGTAATTGTTTTTTGAAAGTCATGTTGTTTTTTAAAAAAAAATCACCCAAGTTATGCCATTTTTGGCACAACTATAATACCATTAGTGACGCAGCTAAAACCAGAAGACGTGGCAAAAATTAAGGGACTTTTGGGCTGAACTGCGGGCAGCATTTATTTGTACCGACCAGATTCGGTGAAAAACCAAAGAATTTTGCATTCCTTGGCACAACTGTAGAACAAAGTAATGATTCAGCTGCGACCAAAAATGACAAGACCTTGAGAGTCTGAAACAATGCACAGACTTTCACAATATATAATGGTGGCATTCTGTATTATTATTGAACCAAACTATTGTAGATAGTAATACACTGTTTGTTGAGTAGCTGAGCTTTTTGTAATGTTTTATAGGCATTTTTTGGGCTGTTTGTCTATCCACAAGATTACACAAAAATGCCTGAATTTCATGAAACTTAGTGTGGAGAGGTAGAGCCCTGGCACAGGCAAACAACTATTAGATCCAGTATAAGCGGATCTAATAGTTGGATTTCGTGTCATGGAAGAATAGACAGTGTTGCTCTGCGTACTAAACTTGGAACATCAGAAAATAGTCGCAAAAAATAAGAATTCCACCGTGACCGCTCGCATTAGTTTAAATAAATAAATAAAGCTGAAATCTCTTCACCCTCCCGTGGCTCAAGTGATTAAAATGATGAGCGGTCCCGTGGCGTGAGTGGAGAGAAACAGGAGGTGTCAATTAGGCACACAGAGAAACACTGACATGCAGTCCCGGGAGGGTTTGACACTAAATTGTGTCATGAAGTTCATTCAGGACCCCCTTTGGCAATTTGAAAAGTGGCCCTGCTTGCAAAAAATATTCGGTTATAGGACAGGCACCTATCAAGGACACCTTAACTCATTATCAACATGCACAGACGGCAGCTTGTTAAATGATGCAGAGCTGACATGGAGAGAAGAAAAGATAACTCTGCAGAACATAAGACAGAGGTTGAGAGTCAAAAAAAAGATGGAGAGAGATAATGAAGGAAAGAAGAAAGAGAGATACAAAGGAGTTTAGACTGCAGTGCCAGTGAGCCATTAGAGATTGTATGGGCAGGAGTAAGGGAATGACGAAGAGGCTGATGAAAAGTTGGAAAGACAGAAGATGTCTTTGGAAACGTTAGATGTCACGAACAATGCTTTGTTGCCCTTATATTCTTCTTTTTAATTTTTTCCACGAGCCCATTTTTCTCTTTGACCGTTCGCTGACTCGAGACAAGAAGCACAGTCGCCAGCAGTCATTTATTTCAAATGAGGGCTGGGAGATGAGAGGAGAACGGCGTGATGTCTGGCAAGAGATCTCAGTGGCTCTGTGATGGCAGAAAGTTGAACACAAGTTCATCTTTAAGCAAACGCTCAGCAATCCGGTGCAACGGTCTCCAAACGAAGGGCAGATATTCCTCCACTGTGAAGGGATTTTTTTCTTCCTTAGCCTTAACCCTCTGAACACCAAAAAGTAGCTGGTGGCTTTGAAAGTCAGCATCAGAAAATCCTGGCCTGACACATTTAACATCTACGTCAATCACTGCGATCCATCACAGATGCAGAGAGCCTTCTTCCTGTGGACAGAAGCTGAATTTAAAATGTAAATTGTTGTCTTTTAAGAAATCACTGAAATTACACTGTTTATCAGACCTAGAAACTGTGAATCAGAAAGAATCTTGGGATTGTCAATTTTCCGACAGTCATTAAACTACAGGGGGTCCTCGGTTTACGACGTCATCGACCGGTCATCATCGTCTACGGCATTTCGTTGTTATGTTGGAAGTGGTTACAGGCCAGTCCTTGGTTTAACGTATGTGGTTGGAACTGGTTACGTGGAACTATTTGACAAGCGGAGCGGACTAATATGTCATCTTGCGTCTCTATAAGACGGCTTTGTTTATATTCACCAGTTGTACGCCACCTTGGATTGTGCTACATTCCAACCCTTGCCCTTCATTATGGCTCCCAAGCCTAAGTCAGACTCTTCTGATGGCATCTCCATGGAAATGAAATTAGATATAATAAAATGCTTGGAACAGTGCGAAACACTGATGAACATCGGTCAAGTTGTAAAAACAGTGCAACATATTGTAGTACTCTGTAATGAATGAGTGAGACTTTACCTGGTTCTCTGTTCGATTATTGAACCTTCACACAGACTACTGGACCGTAGTCAACGCCAAAATAACTACAAAATTTCTATAACTTAGCTCCAGAATTAACCGCTCTCCAACCAGAGGTGAGCTCACTAAACATGGTACGTTCACTGACATTAGGTACATCTCGAACTGAACAATAAACATGAAACCTCAACATCAACAACAATATCAGTGCGTTACAACATTCTGTTATGTTCTTGTAACTGACTCATACATGCATCAAAGTCATTGTTATTCATGACTTTTCCAAAGAACTGAACGATATCGTGATGCACGTAACGGCTTTGTTTAGATTTTGGTCGGAGTTCCGACTTATGGCAAAAATCAATTTACGCAGGTCAGGAGGAACAGAACTCTGACGTAAGTTGAGGACCACCTCTCATCATTTGCAAATTGCTATGTAGTTAAGAAACTTAACTATGTCTAATTTTAAATCATAGTATTTAATCAGAGTCATTGTATTTTGTGAACCAGTCGAAAAGTCACCAAAAATACACCATTGCACAAACCAGATTTGGTAAAAAAAACAAAAAACTAAAATTTTGCATTCCTTGGCCCAGCCATGAAGCCATCAATGACTCAACTGTGACCAACAGTCCTGTGACAGAAAGTCAAGGACATTTGGGCTGAGCTCACCTGAACTGCAGGCAGTGTTCACACATTACAAGTGTGAGCCAAATTTGAAAAAAAATTACAAATGTAACTAGTAAAATATCTTTCGTAAATACAGTCATCATTTTTTTCTAGTAATAACACCTGATTCTATTTCTTCACTTTTTATAACAAAATATATGCAATAATAAACATTGCTTTATAATAAATACTAATCCGAAATTCCATTCGTTTTTTGCAGATAAAGAAATGTAACTTTCCTTTATTTCATTTTTTCTATGATTTATGGCATTCTATCTTTGTCATGCTACCCCCAACTTCTAGCCATGGGTTGTGCTGTTTCCATGGTTGTGCAGGGCTTGATATTGCTGGTAAAATGAGCCAACAGAGAGTACAAATGTGACAGAACTGGAAAATGACCTGGAGCTGGTTGAAATGCAGAGGGTTGACCAACCATTTTTTTTCTCCCAAATCCATCCCACTATGTTACAAGATTCAATTTTAGCAATGCATACATCTGTGCTGGAAAATATATGGAAAACTGTTACAAATCTTTCAGAGATACTTAGTCAAATTTACTGTAATAATCCACACTTTGATCAAGCATTGCATGCATAGATTGTTGACCATATGGTGTAAACCAACAAGTGACAACAAGCAGCTTTTAGCCATGAAAACCAGGTGCTGTGATGAAGCAGAGTTTGTGTTAGTGTTAATTTTAACATGCATGAGCCTCCATGGTAGTATCCCAAGGGACATTTTTCCATTAAATCACATACAGCATGATCCTGGCCACGAGTGATGCAGGACTTTGTTCTGAAGTTCAGTCACTGTCCTTCTCTTTTGCTCCTTCATTTATTTCTCTTCGTCACTTTTTCTCTTCCTGTGAGCCAGTGATTGTACTCCAAAATTTCCATGTTTGTTGTTTGCTTTTTTTTGGTTTGCTTTTTTTCCACTGTTTTTCATATTCATGCCATCTTTTTCCCTCTTTCTTCTTCTCTTTCTGTATCTTCCTTCCTCTTCATCTGTTGGCTAAGTTGCATATATTGCTGGCCAGAATTCTATGATTTCACCATTGTTTTTGTGCTTTGGGGTATGAAAGGAGTCGCAATAATCGCAGGTGGAGTGTAATGACTGGGAATGTTTCATGTGTTGATTCATCAAACATGAGAAGCCAGGGTTTTTGTGTGTTTCTGCTCAGATTTGTATAATACATGAATATGTGTGCGCGCTCATTCAGACTGCCAAAAGTACTGAACATTTTGCAGCACCATGCCTCAGGTTTTTGGTTTTGAAAAGAGGCATTAAGCTCCATCATTGCCACTCTGGGGTTTGCATTTCTCAGTTTTGACAATGCTATTATCAATTTACAGTATATAACAGATGATAAACTTACACTTGTACATATCAGCGAATGTCTGAGAAGACTGGCCTGTATTGGTTTGTTTTCTCCAGATGTAGCCTTTATGAATTCATTCTGTATCAGAGTGTCATTTATAGTCCAGCCAAGCCAACTCAGAATAACCCTTTACATTTTCTGTCAGGCTTCAGCTATGAATGGGTTCTGCTGTGAAAAGAAGGCTGCTCTCCCATCACCCATTGATGTGTGGTTGAACTATTAATCTGCCTGTCTGTCTGGATCAGCCATGTGTCCCTGCAATCATGTTCGTACACAGATATTCAGTATTAGAGACTCGCTGTACGTTCAGTGTGGCTCAGGGATGAAGAGAAATTGAACAGAATGAGTGACATTTCTGAACATGCCCATGTTTGCCTTTATTCTGAATGTGCTGCTGTTGGCCTGGCAACCAACAAAACCAGCCACCCCAGTGTGAGAGGTGTGGGATCATCAAAATGGCTTTGTCTAAATCCACATTGAAGGTCCCATGCGGTGAAAATCAATTTTTATTGTGTTCGCTGTATTGTGTTCCTATAAACTCGAAGGTGTCAAGTAAAAGCTGTTAAGATATGAAGACATTTGCTTCTGTCATTGCTCAAGTGCCCCCACAACTAGATAGCCTCCCAGTTTTACAAGCCAATAAGAATTTTACTGAACTGACATGTTGCAGCTGAGGAACTAATGGTCGTCTAGTTGAAACTTTGCATAAATCCCCCTCCTCGCTGCCACTGCTTGTTTCAAATAAGCAGGCACCTCACAGGCCTCATTGTTTATTTGTTTTGAAGATCTGCTAGCTCTAAAATGTCTCCACAATGAGCAAAAAACACCAAATGTTCTGCTCTTGGCTGAAAGAGTGAACACAAGAGTCTTGATGCACTTCTAGCATCTGAGGGATATGAGCTTTAGTGGGTTTCTTTTATTTTTGACGGTAATGTCCCCATAACAATAAGTACAACCTTAATGTTAGCATGTTGTACAGCCAGTGTGGTTAATGTTACCTTTAGCTTTGCTTGTCTGCTTACAGGTAAGAGCTCTGTCTGTAATTTTCTAAACATGAGGCCAATCAGAAATGGTGAAAACTATAAGACCCATTTGAAACCATTAAACAAGGACTTACTGTGCTTTCAAGTCTCCTGTTGTGCTACGGGTAACATAAACTCAGCTATCTTCTCTCGTGCTCTCTGTGCTCACATAAACTACATTTTTTATATAGCTGAATTCCCAATAATTCAACTGTATACACATATTTTTCTATTTTTCTTGTCAGACAACAGAACAAGACTTGAATGAAACGCAGCTGCAGATTTTCAAGCTGTTACCCTGTACTACTAAAACGCAGATTATATAAAAGCAACATTGTCTAACAAACTCACCATATACATGTGGATTATCCATGGAAGATAACTGCTCAAAGAGAAAGTGAGAAGCGAAAGAAAATCCTGGTGTAGCACTCTTTAACATCTATGTAAGCTCCTGTTTGGTCAGCTGTCATGCTTTGCAATGTCAATCAGAGATGCAGAGAGAGTCTTCTTCCTGAAGGGGGCATGGACAGCAGCAGCAGCTCAGCTGTATTTAAAGCTACAGACACTGAAACAGCCCGTTTAGGACAGGGTTAAAACCAGGAGTTGTGCTGTCATGGTAAAATGAACAAGCAGTATTTTTAGCTGAAACATTGTAAGACATTCTGAGGTTGTGTGGGACTTTTGTTATTTTGCTGAAAAGGGGCACAGCACATGACTTTTAAACCCTTCTTGCTTTTGACCTCAGTGATCCATCTGTTTATAGCCCACTGGGTCTGAGGAAGTATTTTGAGCAACATTATTTTTCCAAGCTTGTTCAGTATAAACTAAGGTTGCTCAGAAAAGCAATAAAGCTGTCGATGAGGTAGCGCTGTCGGCTGTTATAAATGATGCTAATCAACGCTGTAATAAGGTCCGGGTTGAGTAACGGCGGACCTATCCTTTGAGCGTTAATTGAAAAATAACAAGCTGTCCAGTAGATGAAAATCCTTAGATGAACTGTTTCTTCACTGACACAAAATAAAATGAGATGATACTAATAACGCCTTTGTGTAATCAGCACATCACTGCAAAGTCAGAGTCGATGGTGTTGCCCAATACTGACCAGGAATTTAGCTAATGCATCACTCCCTTTGACCTCAAAAGTAAGCCGAACACATGGTCTCCACATGGCCTCTCTCTCCTGCTTCTTTTTCCTGAATCTCCTCCTTTCGCAGAGCAGAAAGTATACATCTGTAAATGTTTCAAACCTGAAAGGAGCACATTGAAAGCAGCCATCAATTGTTAATCAGCTACTTTCTGAGTGTGACTTTTGAGATAGAGCGTTTCTCCGGTGCACATATTTGGAGCCATTATCAGCTCTGGACAGCAAGGTGGAGGATGACAGGTTCAGCCTCCAGTTTGTGTGTGTGTCTTTTTGTAAATAGCAGCAGGAAGCCACAACTTTGGACTAAAGACTAGAATGTAATGGAAGCAGCGATCAGCAGATTTGGCTTTTAAGGAAGTTGCCGTCTTTCCTTTTATTTGTATTCTTCTCCCGCAGGTTCTTTCATTTTCACTGTTCTTCATTCGCTCTTTCAATCATGTTTTTCTTGATCTCGGTTTCAGTCTCCTCTCTCTCTGTGAAAACATGTTTTCCCATCTCCATCTGTTCCTCTCAGATACAGCAAATCACTGATCCTTGTATCAGTACAACACAATTAAGCGCAATTTGTTGGCAGGAGCTATGAAATAGAAACAATATGGCAAAGTATTAATGGATCTGAAAATTCCCTCTTGCAAATTTCTCTCATGATTTCTTCCCTCTTGCTTAATTGACGAGCTGTCTCACACAAAACTCCAGTCCTGCTTTAGTGTTTCGTGCTGTTTGTGTGGAACTCGTGGGCTGTAAACTGCGATCAGAGCCTGTAGGGCAGCTGAAGGCAGGGCTATTTACCCCTGGCTAACACACTCTTTGATGTTATGACATGAAGGTCACCCAGAATAGAAGAAGAACCCTACGTGGGATTTATTTGTCAAGGTGCGATTACATTCTGTTTGCGTGAATGCAGGTTTGTCTTTATGTATGCAGGAGTTCATATTAGCGCATGTGCTCACGTTCATTTGCCTCCAGTTTATTGGCTCTGCTCTCATCTTCCCCTTTGGCCACTGTCAGTGTTATCAGCTTACACCTTCAGGTAGGTGTGTGTAGCCTTCCTCTTCCAGATTTGTGTGGAGCATTTTGAGTTTGGGACCTTGAGAGTGAGGATGTTGTTTAAAAACTTGGATTTAGTGTTAAGGCTAGAAGCAGGGGTTGGACTTTGGAGTGTAGTTCTGTTAGTTAGAGGGTCCAGGAGTCCTCACAATTGTAGATAGATATGATTTATTTTTTTTAAATGTGACTTTCAAACATCACCTCAGCCACCATCACGCTAATATTCAAAGAAGCCAGTGGGGAGATTCAGGTATTATCTATTTAAAGCATTAGTTAATGAGATTTCTTATGTCTTAGTTGAATACTTCAGTGCAATTTGCTGATAAGCTCTTTCTGATGCCGGAGTAAAGAGCCCTGGTCAGGTTTTGTTGAGAAAATGGACACATTTTACTTAATATTCTGTTACTGCAGAGCAATTTTTCAAGCATTACCTCATTTGAAGAGCATAAAACTATTAATTTCTGCTGTGGTTAAACACAGAGGTCAGCTCAGGGCTGCTCCTATTGACTGAGAGACCTGAGGTCCTGTACGCTTTCTAATTATTATATTTAATTTTTTTTTGTGTCGATTTCCACTTTCAGGTTTTTTTTTGCAAATGGACTAGTGGGTTGTCTTTTCTAGAGGCATATTTACAGCCTACACCGAATTTAGAATTAAATGACCAAATTAGAAAATTAAGCAGAACCTCTTCCTGAAACTCTTTCCCTCCATTATTCTACTGAATGTCGGAGTCCCGGTATCATTTAGTTCACAAGGAATCGTAGCACCAAACGTTTCTGTAGTTAGAGATATCCAAAGGGTGTTGTATGTAGTCCCTGATTAAACCAAGAAAACTCATCACTGTGTGTAAAAGTCACATATTTAAAGCTCTTTAAAAAAAAAAGCCTTCTTTTCCCCAACAGATTCTGGCTTATGTGAGCAATTTTTAGATTTTTTTTGGGCAATATTTTTCAACAAAACATTAGGACTAAAGTGAATTTACAGGAATACTGCAATTTGAAGTTTAGATTTTGAGATTTTTTTTCCCATTGTAACAGCATAATCACAGATAAGTAGTTCAAGGACAGTCAGAAAGCTCTCTCTATACACCGCTTTATCCTCATTAGGGTCGTGGGGGGTGCTGGAGTCTATCCCAGCTGACTCGGGCGAAGGCAGGGGACACCCTGGACAGGTCACCAGTCTGTCGCAGAGCAGTCAGAAAGCTGATGATGTGTTCTGCTTTTATAGTTTCAGCTTCTGATAAATGGCCATTTTCTAAAGATAACGTTCCTTTTAAATCCATTGGCAAATTTTTAGAATTCAGAGCGTTAGAAAAGCTTCAGATGTAACTGTGTTCAAACTGATTCTGAAGAAGAATTACAAAGAAAGTATTACCTCACAGACTTGACAAGGCTAGCTCCTTCAGTTTGTTATAAATCAGGGCTATTCAGCTAAGATTCAAAGAGGTCCAGTCAGAGAAAATGTATAAAAGCAAATGTCTAGAACATCATCAGAGACGCCTGGTGCTTCCAGCCCAGCACGGCTTGAAATCTCTAGCCAGACTCTTCTCCTCTGTTGTTCCCAAATGGTGGAACAATCTACCAAACTCTGTGCGTTCTGCTGAGTCCTTTTCTACTTTTAAGAGACAATCGAAGACTCAATTGTTCAGAGAACACCTAGGCACTTAATCTGACTCCACCTTAGGGGTAGAATAAGTCAAGTGGTCCAAAACCCAGCACTTATTTAGCGCTGACAAAGTTGAAAAAAAAGGGGGGGGGGGGGGGGGGGGGGGGGCGTTGTTAGCAATTCTTCTGCAACTTGATGGCAACACCTTTGACCAATCGCACTTGAAGCCCCTTTTGCACTTACTACAGGTTTTTCCTTATGTCTGAATTCTTGCTTGTGTTGTACGTCGCTTTGGACAAAAGTGTCTGCTAAATGAAATTGTACAATTGTAGAATCATAACCTGAATTAGTGTGATATGTGTTGATGTAGCCTAGTAGTTTTATTAGCGTCTGCATGGAATCAATAACTGACTGTTAAATCAAATAAACTCAGTACGATTCAAAAACAGTTTGACATTTTTTAATAAATAACTTTTGACATAACTGTACATCTTTAAATAAGGTGCAGAACTTTAAAAAATACTGACTTAACAACCTGAAGCAACTTATATACACCTTTAACAATACCAAAATCTCAAAAAATGTAGGTGACTAAATGAAAACGGATGTTAATTTTGAATAGAAATGCCGTCTCCAGTCGTGGATCAACCATCATCCTCAGCAGCAGCATGATGTTCACTTTTTCTGTCTCCGGTGAACACCCACTACAGAGTTAACGGTGCAGCTTGACTGTCTGTCTGTTCTTCTTCCTCCTCCTTGTCAGCCTGTAGTTACCACCACTTCCTCACTCAGTGCATTTGGGCACTTTTTTTTTTTTTTGGACAGCGTTGGCTACTGTGGTCACTCTCTCCTTGTCACTTGATAAGCATCTCCACGAGTCGCATTCTTCTCTTATTCCCACTCGCTACGTCGGTAAACTTCAATTTTTCTGTCACGTTTCTTCCCTCCCTCCCTTCCTTCCTTCCTCTCCTGGTGACTCTCTGTTGCTTTTACCTCTGGGCTTCCATTTCTGCTCACTCCACCCGTCCCTCCTCCATCCTTATATATATCCTGTAGACGGTGCTTGCCTGATAAGCCCCATGCCTTGAGAGCTTGTCAGTGGTGTGGGTGAAGCCTGTCATTACATCCGTCCTCCTCTGAACTACTCAGAAACTCAACAAGGACCTGAGGACCAGCGCTTAGTCTGCTTGCAGTGTGTATATATTTGTGTGTCTGCCTTTATTGTAACTGTTGTCAAAACATAGAATGTACAAATTTAGTTGATTGTTTGCCTACAGGACATGTCATCATATTTGTCTCTTGGTGTGCTAAACCTTTCCACCAGTGCCTGCCACCTAGCTGGCTCGGTCTGCCTGCCTGTCTGGGTATTTGACAACTTCAGTTATTCAGCTCACTCAATGAAATATAAACAGAAATGCACTGAACTTTATTTCACCAACAACTCAGTCTCTGAAAACAAACTTTTCTGGGTCTTCCGCTCACCAAACTTCATCCAGACTCTCCGGAAAACACATCTGAAAGACAATTTAGTGTAATTTCCGTCACCGCCTCGTCGACTGATGCCGTAAACTGCACTCATCTGGTGTTTCTGACAAAAACCCTTAGAATCACTTCAGCCTTTTTGACAAGGAGATAAGCTCTAAAGAACATGGGCAATTAAGCAACTTCATCGCCGCCATCATCTCTTATGGTGTTTGATCTACCTGCCTGTGTGTCGCTGTGGCTGTCACCGCGCAAATTTTCTGCTAATCTCACCCTTGTTAGACCGTCCTTTACTTCCTGTTTTCCTCGGCTTCCCATCTGTCTCTCCGTCGCTTTCTTTCATCAGACGCATTCCGTAGCCGGACGATTAAACAGACTCTCTCTGACAACTTGAAATGTGATGAATGACTCCCTCTCTCTCCCTCTTTTTCCTCTGTATATGTTTCTGTCTCGTTTTAGATGTATATCCAAACTACCACCCTGACCATCTCTCTCAGCCTGTCTGCCTCGGTGTCTCTGGGGATGCTCTACATGCCGAAGGTCTACATCATCCTCTTCCATCCCGAGCAGAACGTGCCCAAACGGAAACGCAGCTTCAAGGTGAGGTCAACTCGAGCGCTGAACTGTTTCAGCCTCTAAGGCATGATTAATGCTAGATAATCTAATAATGTAGAATGATATTGAAGCCATAACTGGAGTTGAATCCTGTTTAGAGTCTCATTTGTGACTCATATGATCATCCAGGCAATCGTGACAGCAGCCACCATGTCGGGAAAACTGACCCAGAAGGGAGGAGACCGACCAAATGGAGAGGTTAAGACCGAACTATGTGAGAGCATGGAGACCAACAGTGAGTAAGAGAACACCCAAGTTTTATATCTATACATATAAACGATATTACACTCGGCTGCTTTGTATTCAACAAATTTTTAACTGCATCTCACAATATTTAGTTCTAAAAATGCAGCACTGAGGTTAAAAACATATAAAAGGGTTAAAAATCAAGTATGTGGGTGATAGCAGATGAAAACAGTGACTAATAAACAACTATTTTAGAGGAATATGTTGCAAAAAATAAAAATTTGTGATGCATTACAATGCATAAAGAGTTGGTTTGAGTTCACTTTAATGGAAAAATATCAAGTACAGTGTATCTAATACTCTCTAACTTGAACTTCTCTTAGGATTAGTAAAGTATCTATCTGTCTATCTATCTATCTCTGTCTGTCTGTCTGTCTGTCTACAGGTTAAAAATGAATCTCAGAGAATAAGAGCTGCTATTTCTACCACCTATTTGATTCCATGAACAGATGCTCATGTAGTCAAATCCTTTCTAACCACCCAGCATGTGGACGACACATGTATATTTTGTTGATAAATGATGGAGTAGCATCATACAACCTAAATATTTTCCCATGTGTGCATTCTACTCAGATGTACCTTGCACGTTATTTTTTGTTTGTTTTGCTTTGAATTGAAAATTAACTTCACTTTTTTGCATGACAAACGGCTACAGCAGTGACCATTTTTAACAGCACGGTTGCACAGTCAGTCAACTTGCATGTAAAGCAGTTAAAAATGAATATCAGCCAATAACAAATGGGTGCTTCCTTGATGATGCAGTCCAGCAGCTGTTCATATGAGGTTATTTAGATGCAATCAAAAAATTCCCCAGCCACCCAGCGTAAGGATAATAAATGTATAATTTGTTAACCGCATGTCATGCTGGAGTAGCACCGTAGAGAAAAATCAAATGTTTTTCCCATGTGAGCATTATGATCAGATATACCGTTTGCATTCAGTTTTTGTTTGATTTTGTTTGAAAAATAATTTCACACATACTTTGTTTTTTTGCATGGCAAACAGCTGCAGTAGCGGCCATTTTTAGCTGATGTGAATCTCTCATACACCGACATCAAACTCTATTTGCTGTTGAGCTGCTTCTTTCTGTGTCAGCAGTTAAAATGACAGGTGTGTGTGTGTGTGTGTGTGTGTGTGTGTGTGTGTGTGTGTGTGTGTGTGTGTGTGTGTGTGTGTGTGTGTGTGTGTGTGTGTGTGTGTGTGTGTGTGTGTGTGTGTGTGTGTGTGTGTGTGTGTGTGTGTGTGTGTGTGCGTGTGGATACATGTGGTTTTGTATGAGGTTTCATCATCCTGCAAATTTGAATGGATTTTTATGTCCTTCATGTGTCGTGTTCTCATCAGTCGTGTGTCTTTGTAAGTAATTAAGTGAGCACATGTACAGTCTAAACAATGCTTTACACATGTTGGTGTGCAGGTATGCAATAGGTTTCAGATCAGGTTTTCCTGTCAGTATTTTTTTTTTGCATCAGTGAAGGAAGCAGTTTATTCATTTATGAAATGGTTCAACTGCTTCATCACCTCTTTAAATGCTTCTCTCTGCAAAAACTTATAATTTCCATGTGTTCCCAAGTTTAAGGGTCTCTATTTTATATGCTTTAGTATTGCATGTATTGTTCCAGCACTGAGTCACAAGCGGAATAAAGAACATGACAGCATCAGAGTATAACAGCGCTGCAGTTAGAGGCCTGCGGTGTTGCAAAAACATTGACATTTACCGTAGAAACGCTCGAGGGGACGCGAGACATCATGAGTTTGACACGAAGCCCCAACAACTCAGCTGGACTGTGGATGTGACACTATTACGTGGCCGTCTGTAGCCAATCTGCTCTCAACTGGTCTTTTTTTCTTTTCCTCTCTCCCTTCCATTCCTCTCATTTGTCGCTTTTCCTTCATTCTCATCGCTTCTTGTTTTTTTTTCCCCAATTTTATCTTTACTTCCTGTTTCCCCACCACCACTTTTCCACTTTTCTTTTTCTCTGTCTGCCTCCTTTCTTTCATCCTTTCAGCTTCATCAACTAAGACGACATACGTCAGCTACAGCAATCATGCCATCTGAAGGGACCACAGAAGAAGAAGAAGAGGAAGAAGGGGTTTGGACAATAGAGGGGGCGTGTCTTGGGGGGCGGGGCCAAGAGAGAGAAAGAGCCGTCATTCGAAGCCGATTGGCCGAAGAACTGGCGGACACACAGAGCGCCCAATGGAATCCAAGCATGAGACATTTTGTATTGTTCCCCATCAAAACCACAAAAAGGTGGGACCACATAAACAGCCAATCAGTGTGCCTGCTTTCCTGCTGCTCACAGCTCATTGGTCCTACCATGAACTTACCTGTTTTAAAAAAAATAAAAGACAAACATGAAAAAAGTGACATACCATAGGACACTGTGGTGGACAGAGTAACTATTAAAACCTTCAAAAAAAATGACAAAAAAATCATAAAAATGGAACTAAAATAACAAAAAAATCAGAAACTGTGTAGACATTATATCTAAAAGGGCAAAGGTGGGGCTGAAAAAGAGATTTAACAGATTACATTTTAAAAGATATTTAAAAAAGAGAAATGTAAGAGAAAATCTATGAGACTCAAACCTGTTTGTTGTTCTTCTCTACTTGTAAGTATTTTTGTGGTCGTGACGATTTTTTCATTCTTGTCTCACCGTTGTCTGATGGATCGCCCTTGCATAATGAGATGAGTGTGTTTCCTCCTGCTGTCTTGGCTAACCGGGTTGTAGCCTTGGGTTGTGAACCTGTAAAATGCCATGGTTGAAGCATGCCAGTTTTTATACAAAAAGGAGATTTATTTATAATAAAGGAATGTTTTGCAAATGTGTAGATTTGTTGTCATACTTTTGAAAAAATGAGGGTCATTAAGCGGCATTTCTGTGAAAATGTGACAGTTGTTTAATGGGAAAAACATGCTTCTCACATACAACAAGTTAAGCAGCAAAAAAACATCTTGTTTTCCAGGAAGACTTCAGCACAAGTTGTTCCATTTGCTTTTATTACGTCCTCGTAAGCCTCCTCTGCCCTTTCTTCCGGAAGCTTCTCGCTCAGCAGTGATGGGAAAAACCTGCCAGGAGAAAGAAGAGATGGAAAGAGAGAAAGATATTAGAGCAAAAATTCCCCCCTCTGCACACCTGCAACAACCATTTAGATGTCCAGCCTTCAAAAATACACGAGAACTAAGAAAGAAACAGTCAACTGCATCACTGAATCCATTCTTGTTGGAGAAGAGCAAATCGATAATGCTGAAGGCGAAGTGAAAGGACAAATCACACCTTTTACAGGAGGGTGGTGCGCCAGACACACAGATGTCGGAACAGGAGGTGTGAAATTCAGTGTGCGTGTGTGTTCTGGTGAATTTGTGATCTAATCCTTCTTGTAGGTTCCTTTTTTTTTTTTTACAGTTTCCTCTGGATACCATGAAATTCCTCCCAGAAGACAAAGTAGATGTGTTGACAAAATAGCAACTATAAAGCTGACAGAAAAGGCCTTGTTTCTGCAACTCTAAAATTATAGTTAAAGTACAATTTCTGAAGCTGGCATTATGTGTCCGATTTATTTATTTTTTCTGCCAAATCCCACATGGCCTTGAGCAAAGCAATAAACTACCTGTTTATTTACTGGAAATTGCTCAGGAAAGATTTGGAGCGTGTTAGTACAATCCTGTGCCCAATGGAACTTGTTCCTGAGCCAAATGCTAAATTTTGCAGACAAACATGTTGAATGAACAATAGTAGTAATTTCTGTGGCTGACTTCTCGTGCTTACTCTACCACCATCACTTGTAAACCTTAACAGCAACTTTTACTGTAAGGATTCTTGGTTTGTTTCAGTAAAACCACATAAACGTAGTCTAGGTCCGTGCTATTGGTTTCAATAGTACCACATAAACTTAGCATAGATCTGTGTTTTTGGTTCCTCTTACCCTTTAGATGTCGTGCAGATATTTGACCCAACGGTCGCAATGGAAAATTACCCAATGGATTAGAGTCAGAGGATCACTGTTAAAGTCCATCTCCAATTTGATTTAACTCCTGTAAATCATTTTCTGTGAGGCACAATAGTATATTTTTCCATGTTTGTTCCATGAAAACAATCCTTTTCTGCCTTAAAATGGCTTAAATTGTTGCTTCTACGAGACCGTACAGATCAAATGTGTAGATCTTTATCTTAACCGCTGGTCATCTATGACTTCACTGAAACACTGATTTGGTTCATTCCACAGTGGCAGTTCTGCCTACCAAAAGTGGCCCACTAGGCTTACCCATTTAAAGTTTGAGAATAGGTTGAGATCGTTTCGGCCAAGATCTATAATTATTCGCTTTACCAGATAAAATTGTGGGAGTTTGAGTGGCAGCTATCCTTAGGGAAACTTCGGAGGGAACCAGCTACTAGATGGTTCGATTAGTCTTTCGGCCCTATACCCAGGGCGGACGACCGATTTGCACATCCGGACCGCTACAGGCCTCCACCAGAGTTTCCTCTGGGTTCTCCCTGCTCATGCATAGTTCGCCATCTTTCGAGTCCTATCCAAATCCAAACTTTGGATATGGACATAATCCAAAATTGTAATATTGGAGTAATTCAACCATACATGTTAAAGCCAGTTCTGAATTATCTGAAGCTGGACAGGATTGGTTCCTTAGGTTTGATACGTATGAAGCTGTGGAAGTCTGAGTTTGCTGTAGAGGTGGAAATGTTCATCTACAGCAGGGGTGTCAAACTCCGTTCCTGGAGGGCCACTATCCTGCATGTTTTAGATGTTTCCCTCTTCCAACACACCTGATTCAAATGATCAGGCTCGTTATAATGCTTCTGCTGGGCTTGATGATAAGCTGATCATTTGAATCAGGTGTGTTGGAAGAGGGAAACATCTAAAACATGCAGGATAGTGGCCCTCCAGGAACTGAGTTTGACATCCCTGCTCTACAGTGTTTCTCTCATGAGGTCAGGTTAAAAAAAACATTTTCACATCTTAAAGACATATACCCCTGGAGACCATCAGTCAAGTACAGACCAATGTGGTTGATTGAACAACAGTTCAAGATTGTATTCCTACCGAGATGCCACCAACTTGATTTAGTACATAAGCATTAGTGCTACATCTTACAATAATATTTTATCGGATAACTGGCTAGACCTAAATTGCTGTTTCATTTATATACATAATAGGTTTTTCACATCACTGTGTGTATATTGTGTGCATTGATAAACTATAACATCTATTGATCATCTTGCAATTAACCAAATGTTCCATTTTGATTAAATAGCTCATCTTTTTTTAGAGTCGAGAAAGTCCCCTGAGCCTGCTACTGCTATAACAGTGACTGTCAGTAGTTTCTAGAGGTTTCAAGTCATTCATCAAAAGTCACTCTGGGACTTGTAGCAAATCTCAATCTGAAGCAGATGTCTTCCACTCCTCCTCTTGATGAAATGCGGAACTGTCGAGGGATCTGGGGGCTGCATCCTTTGACACTTGTTTGTCATCACACATGTAAATCTGTCTGAGAGTCATCCAGTGTTTCCTGAAAGAAACCAGATGGTGGATGTTTTGACCTCGTCGTCACTTTGTCAGTGAGTGATGCAGCTGGTTTGTGTACAGGATGGATTTGGTGTGATTAATTAGCAGTGAATCAGACTGACAAAAGCGTCAGAGCGCAGGTGTCGAAGACTGATATTCAGCCAACCATAGCTCGCTGGAAAAGCACTGTATTTTTTGCAACAGTAATATTTCATGTGAAAACCTGGTATACCATCCTCAATGACCAGATTTAACTTTGAGACGCAGGTACCTGAGACACCCACTATGAAATACAAATAATCTTCGCTCAGTGCAAATTCCAGAGTAGGTACAAGTGAAAACTGACTGTTTTAGTCACAGCATGAAGCACTCATCCCCAGAGCCCATACTCAGATATGAAACACATCTCACCACAGGTATAACACAACACAAGACTGTGTGCACTATGCTGAGAACAAGCAGGTTAATTATCTCTTTTTCTGAAAAGATACTCCATGTACATATAAATAAGATAAATGAAGGAAAGTATCTCTCAACAGTTGGCCATTTAATATTCAAATTCATTGTGTTTGCACTTAAAGACAGAATGAGTTTTAAGTGACTGATGAACACTCAAGAGTTTAGTGCAAGCAAATCTAGAATGCTGTATTTTGCCTGTTAGTTTGTGTTTCTGTTCCAAAATAGTGTTGGTTTTGCGGCTTGGAAATCACTAGGAAACCTTCGCTTGCATCATTGACCGTATTAATATGGATGAACCAGGTTTTGTGGCTCAGTGTTGCGGCTCCATCTGTTGACATCTTGGCAGTGTTTGACTCTTGGCTAATCCAAAAATGTGCAAAAAGTGGCCACACACATAGTTAGGCACAGCATTGTTAAGCCCTCATTCAAATTAAATGGGCGAGTTATATAAAAATTCACTCCCCGTGCAGTTGTCACTAAGAGGAAAACTAACTACAGAGACCAAAATCTGTTTTTGTATCAGGCTGTGAAAGCGTATATTCCTGGTGTAAAATCAGGCTTTTTAACATGGAGGTCAATGGAGGCTGACTCTCTTTTGGAGCCTGCCTCGAGTGGACATTTGAAAAACTGCAGTTCACTTTCATGCAGGCTCCACTTCTCTTCTTTTATCCTTAATCCCTGGAGGCAGCTGCATGGTTTGTACTCAAACTTTCTTTAATTGGAATTTTACATTTCAGGGCTGTTTAAGAAAGAACTGCTTAACCTTCTGAACCCTAAAATCTGCCAGTGGGTTTGAAAGGAATGTTGTCTTTTTTAAAAATGCCAAAATCACCATATTTAGCAGAGCCAGAAACTGTAAAGAAAGATTTGGATTTTCTTTAAACTTACCATCTCTGATGTGCCGTTTGATCGAGGAATAGTGGTAGCACCTGTAGGCACTTTTTAAAATCATTTTTAGCCATGATTGTGCCATTTTCATCTTATGTTTTTGTTCTCAGCACATTACTGCAAATACAGTATCAAAAATAACAGACTTTTATGAATAGAAAAACGAAAAGATCCTTATGTTGCAATTATTTGAGCACACTTTTACATTGGATCCTTGGTAAAGCCACATACTGTATAAACCGTTGTAGAACACACAGGAAACAAAGAGTAGCCTTTTTATGCATCGACCTTAGCTTTGAATTATGAACTTTTCAAAGGTGACCTGAGTAGGTGTTGCTCCAGTGGGACCTTGTTAGGTAAAAGAGCACCTAATAACCTTTTTGCCAAGAGAAAGCAGTGTGTCACCGCACAAGCTCCACTGCTGGATGTCGGACTTAACAATGTAGCAGAAGAAAACACAAAATATATCTGACATTTCCCTAATTCATATAAAGATTATTGTATTTTTGCTCCTCATTATATTTGTTTTGTTATATTATTGGACTCTATTTGCTTCAAGCTCCTCGGCAAACTGTACTGTAGGCAGTGCAGAAAATGCTCATCTCTAATCCATATTGTCTCCAGCCCACTAATTCAATTACCAATCTGCAACCAGTGTAGCCAGTGGAACAGAAAACAGTGGGGGGCTGAGGAAAACCACTCTCTTTGCAAAAATCACCCCCTTTCCCACTTAAAATGATTGTGTTTAAGTGTCTGTTGTTTGTCTCTGTGAACAGTGGATCGAGGTTTCGGTGCAGCAGGAGTGATGGGCTTGCTGGATGCTGTTGCCATGGCACCCAGACCAGATGTCAGAGTCAGTCAGAAGGTCCTGATCGGGCTTCTATTTAATAAGCATCTCAGAATTACTGTTACGAAGCTCACTGACAGTGAAACTAGGACTGAAATACTTAATTATGAAGCTTTGTGTTGGAAGTCTCAGTACGCAGTAGATTCCTCTAAAGTTGAATGATATTAATTGATACACAAAATACACTTCATTGTAGTATTTCATTTGACATCCTGGTATTTAATCAATACATTTAATACACAGACAGACAGATTTAGCCACAGTGTACTAATTATCAAGAGTTGTGCACATCCTAAGCTGATACAAATGACACACAGATTTCATTTCATCTTACATAACTTAAACCGGTTAAATTTTACGGCACCTTTCCCCATCAGAAATGAAATAAGTGATCCGGTCTCACTTTAAGAAATGTTAATTTGTCACGCTATTGTTGACCACTTGCCAAATCTCAGCCACAGATGCTACTCCTGTGAAGCTCAACGCACAAAATTAAAATTATGAAACGATGTGGATGTCAGACGAGACAAGAGCCATTTTCCAATAAGTTTATTCTGTCTGTAAAAGTGATGCCATTTTGTCATTTAGACAGATCATTTTTATCCTACATGTTCCTTATAGCGTCATTAAGACAAGACACCAAATGATGAGAGACTGAACTATTAACTTATTTATGATTTCTTTAACCTTTTATCGGTCAAAGGATCATATTTTGTAATTTCTGCCCACATTAAATACGGTATTGCTCCTGCCCTTCAGTGAGGTCGAGAAGCATGTGGTTTCTACCCAGCCAATCAGCGAAGGTCACTCTACATTTACAGCACACTACATCATGGCATTTGACAAATCAGCAGAGGCCTGGAACATATCAAACTTTCTCTTTTCTCCAAAGTTGGAAAAAGATGGACTTGCGTCTCAGTCCTCTTCCATATTTTCGGTGGAAACGTCAATCATGGTTAGTTGATGAAACTCACACATTTTACAGTTGAGTAGTTGTGCTAAGTGATGATATGTACATTTTTTTTTTTTTTTTTACCACTAATGGACAAATAACTACATATGGTAGCTTCATTGGCTTTGAGTTTCAACATGAAAATTAAACATTTTGAAAAATGTCACAAAAGCTTAAAAAAAAAGGTCTGATGTCCTCCAATAACACTCTAGGGTTGAAATTTTGAATTTCAGAGTATTTGCCATTTAACACTGATGTGTGATCATCTAACTACTACTTCACCAACAGTAGAAGAACAGCACAAGTTGCAATTTAACTGATCAATGACATTACCAGTGCTGTTGTTTTAGGTGTGCAAATTCTTGCAGCTGTCTCACATTGGAGACACTTCTATGGATCTTGCTGCTGTCTGGTGCTGCAGGTATTTAATAAACTCAAAGGAAACACTCCTATAACTAACTGGAAACAATAAACCTGCTTGTGTAATGTGAAGAAAAGTACATACTCTGGTTTGTTGTTGGATCCACACCCAGACTCGCCCTGCTTTCATCTCGGTGATAATGTATAATTACAAGTATGTCACGAAGTTGTCAGTGCTGGTGTTCCACATGTGCAAATGATTGCAACTGTTATGCTATAGAGAAATTCATACTGATTCTTCTGCTGTCTGGTTGTGAAGATATTTCATAAATTCAGATGAAAAATCCAGCTGGAAGAAACAAACCAAACTTGAGCTGCTTTTTACTGTGTTGTAGGGAATTACATTTATTACTGGTGAGTATCATTAATTTAAGCTGTTAGTGTCTGTTTTTAAAGTTTTATCATTGTGGGCATTTCAGTTTGTAGCCTAATACATTTGAAACTGTGGAACAAAGTGAATGATAAAGGTGTAAATTTGGCATGCAATCTGTGTCTTTTGCTCTCTGTGATGTTTTAGATGAACAGTGGTGCTGAAATGTGTAAAAAAAGAGATGCCCTTAATGATTTCACACAGCTCAAACTGCTGTCGCTTGTGTTTGTTTATCCATTAATGTGACTCCATGCAGTTCAGACACAAATGTCACTAGACCTGACCTAGTGAGATCGCCGGGATTTGGATGTGAATCAGACACGTTCAGTTGCTGGCAGATTAACCAAAAAAAGTGTGCGTCTGACATAGGTCCTCATTTCTACCTGGCAACTACTACTTTTGCCACCTGAAAAGTTGAAAACATGCCATCTGTTATGTGACTACTAGCGCACATTTGTCTGTTTGCCTGTTAGCAACATAACTCAAAAACAGGCCAACAGATTTGAATTAAATTTTCAGGGAAGGTCAGAAATGACATATGGATAGACTGATTAGATTTTGGCAGTGATGCAGCTTATAGTGTGGAGCCACGGATTTGTTCAAGATTTCTGTATCATTGCAAGATCAGGGCACGGTGTTACTGTAGCTATGACAAGTGAACTACTAAAAATCGACCACTGCGGACTTATCAGGACCTATCCGGAAATGATACAAGGAACAATTGATAAAATTGTGAGGGTGTTTTCCCATCAATTCCCGCTGCTCACTACATCTATATTGAACGCCCACATTATATGTTGCCGTGATTTCTGCCATCATTTTTTTTCAAGATTTCATCCATTGGAAATGGTACAACGACTGAGCAGCCTTGGTGGAGCACTGCGCTCTTTGAATGGGTTTCTTGTTTTTTTAAATATATTTCCAGTAGGGCCAGACCTGAATATTCAAATATTCTCCCATTGTGGTGGTATCTGAATATTAATTTTGAGGAGTCGAAGACGGAGATGTCCATGCTAATGCTACGCTAATAGTGTCGGACTCTGATGAACAACCTGAGAAACAAGGTCAAAGTGTCACCAGTTAATGGTTGATCAAGGTGCCATTTATAATAAATAAATGAATAAAGAGCAGTTTGTAAGTTAGAATTAGTACTACAGCACTTCTGGAATTATAAGTGCTGTAGTACTTCAGTTACCTGGATGTCCATACATCCTCTATACACCGCTTTATCCTCACTAGGGTCGTGGGGGGTGCTGGAGTCTATCCCAGCTGACTCGGGTGAAGGGAGGGGACACCCTGGACAGGTCGCCAGTCTGTCGCAGGGCTACATATACAGACACACAATCACACCTACGGACAATTTAGAGTAACCAATTAACCTCAGCATATTTTTGGACAGTGGGAGGAAGCCGGAGAAAACCCACGCATGCACAGGGAGAACATGCAAACTCCACGCAGAAAGATTCCAGGCCCACCCCGGGATTTGAACCAGGGATCCTCTTGCTGCAAGGTAAAAGTGCTAACCACTACACCACTGTGCAGCCCTTACCTGGATGTGTTGGCACATATTTTTGAGCAAAGAAACACAATGTTCAATCCACCCCTTACACTTTCACTCTTGTGTCTTCTTTGTTTTGGAAGGACTGACAAAGAACACCTCTCGCAAACCACTTTAAATGTAAATTAGCATCACTTCGGCGGTGCTCCAATACAACATGCAGAGAAATTCAAACCTTGACAAGCCTGTTTTTCTTAGTTACAGTGACTAAACTATAACTGGACAAGTTGTTGTTGGAGGAGGGGGATTAGCAAACTAACAGTAAATTATTTGTGTGTTTTTTCATCTGTCTGAGCAGCTTCTTTCTCCCTACAAACTTGACATCAAAGCTTTGTGACTATATTCATTGATACAATCAGTCCATGAGGCAGACTTTGGTTATTACTTTTGATTTTGTAAGAGTACAGCAGAAACTCTAGGCCATCAAGATAACTGGTTTGACTCTGTCTGTAATAGAAAGAACAGATTTCCTGAATAACTGACCTCTGCGTTGTGCAAGATAACCATGTAATATGTAGGTCACGAAAAACATAGTGTATATATTAGACATCATTATTACTTAATTTAGCCTCAGGGAAGCATTTGTCCGATTATTTCATTTCAGTATTCGCATCTTTCCCGTCCTAATAAGATTTGCTGGCCCCAGAGATTCAAAACTTGTCTTTCCACGTACTGTTGAACAAATTATTTTTTACTTGCTTATTTCTAGTTCAATATTAAATTTAGAACACTGTGAGAGAGTGTGTTTGCATCCTGAGTTATTGAAAGTTAGAGGTGGAACAAGTTTAATTTCAGTGCTTCCAGGTTCTCTTGCAGAAAATACTCGACACATACAGAGGCATCGTCGTAAACACAGATGTATTTGTAGATGGTGTGTATAAGTCTATCTCTGAACAATGGCAGCAGGAAGACATGGTGTATTCAGAGGCATAAACACAAACAGACTCTGAATTAAAAAGAGAATAATAGATGCACCTTGTTTATCTTTATCATCATCCTCGCATCACCCTCCTCTGCCTATTATATATTTAGTGTCCCATCATTTTCACAGGTTGTCTTTTGGGACACATCAGTAGCCCTATGGCTGTGCACGCCGTGTTGCACTCACTTCCACTTATTCCTATTTACCAGAATACATCCGCAACTGTTTCTGTCAGTCCCGCCGTGCACGTATGTGTGCGTGCGTCTAAACACACCCCGGTGAGGAAGTGGGACACCTGGGAGACACGCCAACGACAGAAATGTCTTACCTGTCAATCAAGCGCTCCCTGCACCATTATGCCGAGGAGGAGGAGGACGAGAAATCTGAAAAGCTTCCATCCTCTTAATGAGGAAGGCCTCCATTTGGGAGTTAAGAATGCTTAAGGAACGGAACAGTGATTTGAGAGGGAAAACAAAGAAAGGAAAAACAGTTTCTCTGTGTTTAAAATTTCTCAGGCAGCGTGTGAAACCTCCCAGCCGAGAATTTATCGTAATTAGCTCTGTCAGATGGCCTGTGCCAGGGGAAGCTATTACCTTAAATAGACTCACCAGTGATACGGATCCTGCTTCTTACAGATGTTTGCGTGCCTGTTGAAGACACAGCTGGCTGGCCCCGGTGTGGGCATTTTTCCAGTTTTGTGCATCTGATTACTGATGCAGAATTAAAATAGATAAATTGGGAGTTCTCAATTAAACCAAATGGTGAATGCAGCGTGCACAGAGCTACACATGCTCCATTAAATATTGAAAAAGAACACAAAATACCTGCACAGTACCACAGACACTTGAGTTTATTGTGAAAGTTACAAGCTACAAAGAATTTTGTAGGGATTTTGCTTGTTTTTATACATTAGAATAATATAAGGGGAGGTCAGTTTGGTGTTGACATGAATAACTGATGAAATAGGTCGATGTATGGGTGTGTGTCCCCACAGTAACATGCTGTTCAATACTGTTTCCTCTGGTTCAAATAAGTGCTGTAAAATATGAAGGTTTGGGTTTGTCAGCTTTATATTTATGTCACTGT
Organism: Acanthochromis polyacanthus; assembly: GCF_021347895.1. Lineage (NCBI taxonomy): Eukaryota > Metazoa > Chordata > Actinopteri > Pomacentridae > Acanthochromis > Acanthochromis polyacanthus. The sequence goes on along the minus strand of NC_067113.1, from coordinate 44,294,895 downwards.
TCACTTCAGAGCCTGACTAACAATGGATTTTTGCAGCTGATGCCACTCTTTAAGCAGTTAAAGTTGTCAATATTGATATATCGGCTGATATTCTTTATTTACATGCATGTACTTCAGCAAACCACAACACAGAAGCTCTTGGGGTGTCCTGTGGTTTTGGATGTGTTGACAGTGGATGTTTTGGGTCCTGTGGGTTCCAGGGTGGGGCCCCCATGGATCAGTGTTGTTTTTGGCGTATCCCTTGGATGCTCGATCAGATTGCAGTCTAGAGAATTTGAACACCAGATCAACGCTTTGGGCTCTCTGTCACGTTCCAGAGCAGTTTTTTGTCATGTGGTGAGCTGTAGTGTCCTGTGAAATGAGGCCACCAAGCTGGTGAGTTTGGTCTGGAAGAGTGTTTAGGCAGATGGTACGTATTAAAGTGACATGAATGCCAGGACCAAATGTCTCCAGACGGAACAACTGATTGTTATAAGATGATTAATTTTCTACACTTAATCTGTCAGCGGTTTCAGTGTTGTGGCTACATACAGTGTATTAGTTATATTGAAAATGGAAAGAGATGGGGCCATACCCGCTAACTTTCCAGGAATGTATTTCACAAACGAGTAAGACCTCAGCCTGACTCCACCGCACAATGTGATTAGACCATTTCTAAGTTACCCCCAAGAATATCTTTCTTCATTATTGCTTGCTCAAGGGGAATCCAAAGGGAACTTTGGATTGTTGGGTTGTCTGTTTAAAATCGTAGGGTCTTCAGCGCAATGACATGACACAGGTTGTTAATTGGCACTATATAAATAAAACTGAATTGAATTATGTCTTCTAAAAATAATGAAAGAAGTTTGTCTTTCCATGCATTTTGGATAACATATCAGATAAGGTTGGTCGAGCTATAATAGGGCAATGATGGTTGATAATGCCTTTCTAACTCTCGTTCACTTTCTTCTAGACTGCAGACGTTTATTGAGACTAGACTTGTTGTAAATCAGAAATGTGTGTATTTTACATTCATGATCAGTTGTGAGTTACTTCCAGTTGTTTGTTTTTGTGTGTTTTTCTGTGACCGGCTATGATTGTTGTTTGATTTGCTGTGCACTTTGCTAGATCTCGTGCTCACAGCAAACAGGTTAGGACACATTTTGAGCTCTTCTGTATATTTATGCAGAGATATTCTTGAATAAGGAAGAGCCTTATTTCTATGTAGAGAAAAATAAAAACCAAACACCTACAGATAACATTTATGGACAGCAGTAGCTCAATCCTTGTCACATATTATATTGTTTAGAGGAACAAACATTTTACGTCATATTACCTGTGACAAGTCGGCTTCAAGTCAACATCCATCCATCCGGTGCCTTCTAAATAAAGCAAGACCTGCGAAAGACCTGCAAATGACTAATCTAGCTAATAGAGGAGCAGGGAGATAACACTCCTCCATCTGTCGCTGAAGGGCAAATTATATACCAGACTCTGAGGTCACATGTTGACAAGATTATGAGGTGCAAGGGTGACAAGTCTGCAGCTAACACCTATAGACGCAGCTGCAGAGTTGACTCACAGCTGTTAGTAGCCACTGAGCTGGTTGCCTGGTGTTAGCATCTGGCATATGGCTTGGTAGAAGATAGCAGCCCTAAACCTGAGAAGCAGAGGAGAAAGGAAAGCACATTTTCAGAGAGAGAGAGAGAGAGAGAGAGAGAGAGAGAGAGAGAGAGAGAGAGAGAGAGAGAGAGAGAGAGAGAGAGAGAGAGAGAGAGAGAGGAAAGTTGGATGCTGGAGAACTGGAAAAGAGGATATAAGGTGGAAAAACACAGGCTAAAAGATAACCTGCGAAGGGATTTCAGGCTACAAAGACACAGCATATACTAAAACCATACATCCGTTACTTTGACATCCCTCTGTTTGTAGCAGCCTACATGTGGCTTAATGCTCCCTGAAAAAGGATGAAAATGTGGTGATGGAAGAGGGAGGGAAAGCAGCAGAGAACTCCTCCCGGGTTAAAGCTTGCTACATGTAGCATGCTTCGGCCCTGATTAGAGCTTGCTACATGTGGTTAACATCTGCTGCAGCATGTGGCTGTGTAAATATTAGCAAACTAAGCTGTGCAGAGGGAACGGTAAAGAAGGAGCAGGTGTTTCAAGAGGCCTCTTCTGCACCAGGTATTAACATGCGTTTGCAGTTCGTTCCGAGCTTTTGTGCAAATCTGATTTAGCTGGATTAGCACCTCTAAAACATGTGTTCAATATTAAACTTTGAAACCTGCTCTCTTATCTTATGCAAAGTTCATTCTCTCAGGTAATACTAGCAGACTTTCAAATTTCATGATCATATTCATTCTTATTTTCAAATATTTACTGTCACAGTTGATTTCAGTATAAGTGAATAGTGTTCATAATTCACAAAATGGTCACAGTACTGGTAACACTGATGAAGAGATACAGTATTTACACCTGGTATTAACATAGAGTAGGTCTATATTTAAATGCTGCCATCTGATTTATTGATCTTCACATTTATTGGTGCAGCATTTTTGGTACCAGACCTTAATTTTTGCCTAATGAAGGCCTTTATTAAACCAATAAATGTGTCTTTGCAAGTTAGACGGATTTCTCTGTGCACAACATTACTCAAAAACGGACAAACGGATTTGGATGAAATTTTCAGGGATGCTCAGAAATGACACAAGGACCAAGTGATTTTATTTTGGCAGTGATGCAGCTTATAGTCTGGATCCACGGATTACTGTCAATCATAGACGTCAGTTTAGGGGGGGGACGGTGGGGATGTGCCCCCCCCCCCACTTTTTGTCAGGGGTCATTTTGTCTCCAACACATTCAAATTCTTCACATGTAAGCCGTTGTAAACCCAGTTATTTTCAGCAGTATAGAAAATTCCGACGCTCCTGAACGCACCATCCGCACTCGGCCGAGAGTTGCACAGACACGCAGCACACCTTCGTGAGGTTAAAAAAAAACGTGCAGATGCTAAATTTGCGCTCGTGCCAAGTGGAAGCTCCGACCAGAGGCGTGCAGGGGCAAAATTTCGGCCCGGGAGAATTAGTACTATAGCAGCCCACAGACCCCTCTACCTGCATGTACCGATAGCTCAACAGGTTGAGCCTCCGCCTTTGGTGCGGTGGTTGTGAGTTCGAGCCCAGCTTGTGGCAATTTGCTGCCGTTCTTTGACATTTTCTCAAAGTGCTGTCTTACCAACGACACGGAAGCATATGAGAAAAGCAGGCGTGCCGCACCAATGCTAAACTTTGATCTCAAGTAGAGGGCCACAAAATATCGTCCCACAGGCCGCAGTTGGCCCGCGAGTTTGAGACCCATGATTTAAAGCATTATTATTATTATTATTATTATTATCATTATTATTATTATTATTTTATGACTGGAGCGGCCCAACAATAAAGCGGCCCACCGATTACCCAGCACGCCACCCAGGGTGTGCATTTCCATCTGACAATGGCTGTGGTCTCCATCCCCCCCACTTTTAAAAACAAACTGACGCCCTTGCTGACAATGACATGATTGCAATCCTACAAAACATAGATCGCTGCAGACTTATCGGGACTTATCCATCGGAAATCACACAAGGAACAACTGATTAAATTGTGGGGGTGTTTCGAAGTCCCATCGATTCCTGCCGCCCGCTACAAATTTAGGTCATGCGATCCGGTATCCATACATAACATACACATGCATACCACACTCCTGTGCTCACCGCAAGGTCATTTATTATTAAAGATTCATCCATCGGAAATGATACCACTGAGCAGCATTGGCGGAGTACTGCACTCTCTGAGTACTTTTTTGATTACTAATGTCTTCTTTTTACAATTTACTTGACCAAGATGCAGTCATGTTCTGATCCTGATGCATTCTGCATGCATTTACACCTTTGCATTGAAATCCATTTTACCTTGCACAGATAAGTAATCTGGATATATGTTTCTACCCAGTGTGCATAGGTTAAGCTACAGAGAAAGATCGGTAGGCCGTGAAGTGTACAAACACCACAGATTTGAAGCATCTACGGGTGTCTCCTGCTGGGTCTGAGATGACTCACCTCTCTTAGCAAATGCTTTAAATAGCTGCATGTTACCGTCTCATTAGATCTGGTGTTTAATACTGAAAAACAACCCCTCAAATCAGTTTCCACTGAGGCTCAGATGTGCTGGTTAATTTAGAAGAAACAACAGCAGAAAAGGTCTGATCATTGACCAAGTTTAAACCGGCTTAAATTACTATAAAATCCCTGATGATGGCTCAGAAGTGATAACAAGGGAAATAAGGGAGGAACCTCCTGAAAGCATGACTGGCTCCTTGACAAGTGCTGACTTCACCTCTCTATGAGTCAATCCAACAAGGGGGGGGGGGGACTCCTTTACCCCCCATTTGCTTGACAATAGGAATTAATTTCAAATCACGCATACGTCTCCCAGATGAACGTAATTGCTTTTCAGACTGCACTTTGCCAGCGAGAGCCTTGACAGTGGAAATGAAGCTGACACACAATCTTGTCCTCTATTGTACTTGGGAGTGCAACACACACAAGGTTTTGTGGGGGATTTGTCACAGTCTTTTATCTCTGAACAATGGATGACTTTGCTGTTGTTACTGATGCTGCCCCGAAGTTTCTGCTTACAGTTTTGAAGAACTGAACCGTAGAGAAGACGGAGTGAAAAAGAGTTAGGAAGGGGTTTGTCAGGTAGATGTTTTTGTTTGATTGCTAATTTGACCTTGTTTAAAGCAGTTTGTTTGGATTATATTACATTTTTATTACATTTTGAATTGTAGTCAACCATTTTCTCCAGCAATGGTGATTCCATTTTTTTTCATTTCTTGTTTTTTAAGCTAATTTTAAACTTTTTAATGGTTAGTCCTGTTTAAACCATTTGTCGGTCGGTTATTTGTTCACCACATTGGTCCAAACAAGAATATTCCAACAACAGCATTATAGTATTTGGCCCCTTGACTTTTTATATCTTCTGGAAGTCAGATTTTTCATTTCAATTATCTAACATCTATGGATTTGCATAAATGCAATCAGGTAACTTTCATGATCCTTGACTTCTCATTCAATACCAACATCTAGTCAAAATTTCAATTTGTCCAATACTTTATGGCTAAATATCTACAAAGTATTTGGCCTGTCAAATGACAAACATGCCACACATTTTAGCATTACTAGTATGTTGTGTTTAAACATGGCGTCAGGGAGATATGGTTGGCTATAGATGTTTGTCTTGTTGCTAATTATTTATTCATGTAGTAAAAGTTACTTTACCACTGAATATGTTTTGTTAAGTTGGTTGGAAAAGACAGTTTGACCTGGACACATGGGGAAACATTGTACCAAGTATATCGTCTTTGTCTTCTTCACCTGGTGCGACTTCTCCTCTTCTATTTGCCTGTATGTTTTTAAAAAGACTTAAAGAAAACACAAAATTTCAACCTGTAATTTCCTTACTCCAGCTAATGGTTATGTTTTTAAATTATCAGGTTGCTTCAGATGTCTTTGTTTCAGAACCATCTGAAAACCGCTCACATTACCAGATACTCTGTGCTACACATCCATAGTGATTGATGGGGAGGTTTGGATAAATGTGACCAAACCTCCTGAAATCTGACTCTGGCCTTTAAGTAGTTCCGGATCAATGAGAAATTCAATAGTACTAATTTTCATTGGAGAGTTAATCCATCGTCTGCTTTGAAAGGTTTTTCCACCAAACCAAACTGTAGAATTCATCGAGAAACTTGAGATTCTTTTGGGCATAGAAATAGTTCAAATCAAAGCCACTGAATATTAACACAAACCATCAGCTTTACTGCGAAAATGTCAGTATTGGCCTTTAAAAGCGCATTGACAACGGAGCCCATAACTCTAAGTTATGGACTTGGCTTATTTTATGCGCAGAGAAATGATTCTGTGCACATAAAATAAGAGCGTACGAAGAAGTGGGGAAGATTTACAGAGAGGATGAATAAAAGCAGCTTCTCAACTCATCACAACTAAAATGAACACGCAAATGGGGAAAAAAAATGAAGTTGGCAAACACAAGCGAGCAAGATGAGAAAGTGAGTGACTGACTTAAATGTGTCTGCCTTGTGTGGTGGAATGAGGTAGAATATTAAACCAACTTGTCTTGGTGATAGGAAGTCTATTGCATGTGGGGAAGGAGATTTAATAGGCTTGAAAAGGAGAAATAGTAAAGAGAGAGAAGGGAGTGGGGGAAAAAATCAACCACAGATTAGGAAATCACAGCATGCAAGTGCATAAATTATATTTTTCAGTCACTGCTTGTCTTCTCTCCCATTCTGTCACTTGTAGGAGTTGTTGTTGGCTGATGTGGCTGATCTTACATGACAATCTTTTGGGGCGGAATCACGGTTGGACTCACAATTTACAATTCATGTGATCAGGTGATTCATTGTGCATATGGCTGCCAAAATGCAAAACCTGGAAATTAAACTTAAGGCACTTCATTTGCTGATTTATTCTCGTTTTTTACTAGAGGTTGTGATTTGTATCTTCACTGCTTGATGAGACAAGCTGGGTAACCTGAATTGATCAGGAGAAAGATGACGTGAATATGGTTCAAGATGCTTTTTCTTTCACTGCATAGATACATAGAGTTAGTTGTTTCCGAAATGAAAAACTCAGAAAAGGAACATTAAAATAGCAATGGTTTATGCATAACTATAATAACTCTGACAATGTCCTGCCAGACAATAGTAAATTACTACTTTCAAATGCGAAGACCCAACTGATCCCACACTTTGCTATAATGATAGCCTTAGCAAGAATGACAGCGTCAAGTATATGATTCTGTACATCAAGCTAAATTAGTGATCTCATTTATCAAAGTTTAAAACTTTAAAGGGCAACTTTCAAGACTTTAAAAACATATAAACCACGAGTATAGCAGCAAACAACTACCTGTTATGTAAAATCTAAAAAGGTGGAGTAAAGGTGAGAATGAAGTTACATTCGCTCTTTGCATTTTTTGTAATTCAGGCTTATCTGTTCTATGTTTTGGAAGTTGGCCCGGCCACACCTGGACATTAGTGCATGTGAATCCTTCCCCTTGAAATTGTTGCTTACAGCACACCGGAAAAGTGAAAGTGGTATCCAGTGTATCCAAAAAAAAAACCAAAGAATTTAGTGGGGGTTTTTTTTAGTTAGTTGCTTCGTTGACCTCAATATGAGAGTCTCTACAACTATTTTTAGGCTAGTCTGCTCCTCCTTCTCTGTTTGTGTTTGGTCTGCTCCGGTAGTTGAGTTTCTTTTTCCACGTCAAACCAAAGGGACCTGTGTTCAAACAGGGGCAAAAATACCTAAGCAGACCAGACCGAAACGAGCCATTTAGTTTATTTTAGAATGCTAGCATGTCCTAATGATAGTATTGATTTTACTGTGAAGCACTTTGTCAATTCATTTATGTGAAAAGTGCTATATAAATAAACTTTGCTTGCTTGCTTGCTAGTGACTGGATTATTTTTGACAAGTCCAACATGCACAACCTCTGTGGTGAAGGAAGGGGACGGTGTGGCTGATGTACCTGTTTCCTGTTCTGAGATGCTGGGGCTCTAGTAGCATTGAGTGGGTTCTTACTGTTGCACATAGAACAAGAAAAGAACTCAGAGAGCGCAGTACTCCACCAAAACTGCTCAGTCATTGTGTGATTTCTGACGGATAAGTCCCGGTAAGTCCGCAGCGGGAGATTTGTAGAAGGATCGCAATCATTATTGTCAGCAGGCAGCTGATGTAGCGTTCACTTGTTGTCATAGTTACAGTGACGCCGTGTCACTATCTTGCAATGATACAGGCATCTTTAACAAATCCATGGATCCAGACTACAAGCCGCATCACTGCCAAAATCTATTCAGTTGGTCCTTGTGTCATTTCTTACCTTCTTTGGAAATTTCATCCAAATCCATTAGTCCATTTTTGAGTAACGTTGTGCACAGTCAAACAGACAAACGTATGCTGGTCGTCACACAACTGTGATGCATTTCTTGGCGGATAAATTATCAAAAGAACACAAAATACCACAAAAATAGCTTAAATAGAACCCAGAAAACTTTTATAATCCCTTCCTTTCACACTGGCAACTTTGAATTTGAATCTAAATAAGGAGAATTTACGGCAGCGCTTCATTCAGGATGCTGATCGCTCATTTTTATTGTTCATCAGCTGTAGTGTCTTGTGTTTACATAATAGATTCCACCTCCATAATGCGTAATGCGTCCAATAAGCATCGATGTGATTGTGTCATAACCAGTCACGATTTCAGAAAGATTTGTACGCTACTTTTGATATATACTTCATGATGTGATCAGTATGATTCATCTGAAAAGCAGATGATATACCAAATTAAAATTGTCCATGATATAAGGTCATGGTCATTGCCTTTACCTAACTGGGACTGTACAATAAAGCAGAATTTTTTCATTCAAGTCGATGAAAACCTCTTTGAGCAAGTTTGGACAACAAACTTCATTACACTGAAATCCATTCAGTCCACAGAAATGTGCTCTGTGACTGATTCATTTTCAAAGCACTGCAAATACTGAGGACTATATTTTAGCCAACGAGACAACAAAGCTTTGAAATTGAACATTGGTTGATAAAAAGGGGACTGCAAAGTTTTTTAAAAAAGCTAATCTTCTAAAGGAGTTGTCAGAAAGCAAATAGGACCGTGTTGAGCAGATTTCCAGCTTGGCAGTGTCACGTTTGGTTTCTCACGGCCGAGTCTTTGCAGTGTCATTCAAAAGAAACATTTGCTTAATGCCAAAATCAGTTCATGTGTCAAATATTACAGCGAAAGAATTAAACTATAAATCCCCACGCAGGTTGTGAGAAGGGCGGAACCCTACTGAGTGCAAAACAATTCTCTCAGCTTGTGGCTTGGATCCTGGAGGAAGGATAGAGAATGCTGTGGTGTTTGAAGATTATATGCTTTTGTGATTGCCAGTGACTAGTACATGAGAATAGGCATCATTTATAGAACATTATCAGACAGGCAAATGGACCTTTTGGTGTTAAATAATTACAGGCTGTTTTAAGAGTAAGAGCACTATGCTGGAGTGAAACCAAATCCTTACACTGACAAGTAAATCAGTGTATTGGTTTATACAGGTGCCTGAAAGTTTTTAATGCCATTACTACGACTAGTTGTTGCAGTTTTTGAATGATCATATATTTCGAATCGGGCTTTTTGTCATCTTAAAAAGGGCAGCATGTCACATTTTGAGCACCAACTCTACAAGACATCCCCATGTGTCATACTGACATATTACACACTCTGTGTTATCTTATTAAGTGAACCCAGAAAACCTTGGTAGCTGAAGCTAGAAAACGCTTTCTACTACTGCGACGAATGTGCAAGATAAAAAAAGGACATTTTCACATCACGAACCGTTATCAGTTATCATTGCTTCTCCTACCTTCGAGAACTATTTGTATTCATATCAAAAGAGAAGCAATCTGTTACCGCTTGCAAATTCAGTTTTTCTCAATTACTATCTGTGTACTACTGCAACCAGGGAGGGTTTAGTGTTTCATGCAAATTTGTGTGAAAGTCGACATAATGGCAGTCGACTGTTGAAATTGGCTTGGTATGGTCATAGCAGGCTCTGAAGCAAAGGCAGAGCTTCCTATTAAAGCTGAAATGAGTCCAATCAGTAAAAAAACAAAAAAAAAACAGTTCACTTAAAAGGGTGTTTTTGTGCATGTGCATATTTGAGTAACCGTAGTGACATTATATAGTGACCTTCTTGTGATATTCACAGCAATTGATCCTAAAGCTGTTCCACGGCTTTACAAAGGTTTAAAGGGAACGCCACGCTTTTTAAACTCCACACCAAAGAGAGAAGGGAATAGCCACTGATAAAAGCGCGGTGTCTCTTTGTATTTCACAGCAATCAATTGGACTATGTGGTTTCCCCTCTCTCTGTAATGCACCTTGGTTGCTCAAAGTCTAAGTTAAAAAGAACAGCAGTGGGTTTTGCTTTGTCAAGTTCCTCCCTTTGTAAAAATGCACAAACTTGCCCCACGATACCATGCAGGTAATGTTTTGCATTAGTGCTTTGCTCATTGGGTCCAAAGGGTTGCGATGTAATTTGGTTTAAACTGGATACTTGTAGGCTTGTGTGTCTATACAACACGGTCTCACGGGGATTCGTGAAACTGTTACGTAAATTTTTTGTTTCTTTTTCGTGCGCACCAACACGATTTCGTCATGTTTTTCGTGCCGCTCACCACGAAATGTTTTTCGTGTTGCTCACAACGAAACCCGCTGTGGTAATCACAGCTGAAAGTGGTTTATACCAGCGGATTCATGACGATCTAAGCTGTCCATCGGCGTATACTGCTTGTGTGATCGCGTTTGCGGCCGCCGGCCGCCGGACATTCTTGAAATTCCTATGCAAATTGGGAAAAAAAAAAAAAAAAAAAAAAAAAAAAAAAAGGTAAGTGTACCACCGGGTTATGGTTATGGTTAGGGTTATGGTTAGGGACGATGTCATGCAAAATATAGCGTTGGATTCGCCATGGTTTTACATTAAAAATATAATACACACATTCGTTTGAAATACGTTCTGGGTGGCACGAAAAGTCCGCCGTTTAAAATACATTGGTGCGCATTTCGTGGTGAGCGGCACGAAAAACATGACGAAATCGTGTTGGTGCGCACGAAACCGAAACTAAAACTTACGTGACAGTTTCACGAATCCTCGTGAGATCGGGCTGGTCTATACATATATATAGGAATTTGGTTTTCATTTTTAAGCACATATTGTTAGTGTATTCATCCAAACCTGCATCTTAAACTGCTTTTATCTTTCTACATACACCCATAAAGTGGCAGAATGGGCCAAAAGAGAAAGGAAATACCAAAAGCATTTTAGCCATGAGATGGGTTGTACCTTTAAAAGCCCTGACCTATTATCGTAATGGGGTTTGGTTGTGAAAAATGGATGCCCCTGAAGAACTGCCCATTGTGGGGCCACAATTTTATACATATAAACCCTCTTCCTCTGCCCCCGCCACGTCAAGGCATTTCATCTAATGGCTGAAATGGCACTCCTCCATTCTCCTTTGCAGCGGGAACCATTCGCAAAGTGCCAAAAGGCATCTCACTGCAGTCCTGGTGATTGGTCATGTCATGCTGTGCCGCTGGGTGTGTCATTGGGTTGGCTGGTGAGTGTGTAAGTGTGCACACAGGCTGTTGTTTTCTTCCTGTTCATTTGCATGTTTCTATTTGCAGAAGAGGAACCTGTGTTAAAGCACAAAAAGCCTGCAGGTAGAATTTGCTGTTTGTCCTCTGTAGAAAAAACTCAGATAAACGAACATCCGATGAGAATAAAACAAACATTTTTAAAAGCGAGGTATTTTATTGAAGGAATAGTTCTACCATTTTGCAGGATATGTGAAAGATAAATAGATACTGTTGTCATGTGGATAAAAAAAAGATGTAGTCTTTTTGTAATTTTGTGAACTTTTGACAGAGTCAGGCTTGCTGCGTCAACCTGTTTCCATTCTACAGTTCTACAATTTCATTTAGCAGATGCTTTTATCCCAAACGATGTACATCTGAGAGTAGATCCAACATAAGCAATGATCTAGTCAAGAGAAAACAACCTAGTTAAGGGCCATAAAACAAGCTCAAGTGTGATAGAACCGAGGTGTCTGCAAGCAGTGCAGGAGGTAAAAGGATTTTATTTTTTCTTGTAGTCTGTCAAGTGCAAAGTTGTTCAGTGCAGAGTTGGGTCTTGAGTGAAGCGCTGGGTCTCTGTGCTAAGCTAAGCTAACTCCATAGTTAACACCAGTTCATTGTTTCTGCAAAGCTAATTGTGGTATTGCACTTTATTGCAAAATATAGCAGATAGTTGCACCATGTCAGTGATTATTCTAGAGCTGTGCCGAGCACAATCGAGGCACTTGCAGCTGAATTTCGCTACCTTTCCATAACACAGGACTTATGGAGAATTTAGAACTTCTTTCTGTTCGGCTGCTATCGATGGAAAGCATCGATAGCACCTCCAAAGTCTGACTGCAACTACTTCAGTTACAACCCTTGAATTATGAAGCTGTGGGAGATGACAAATCTCCTTGCACAGTCTCTACTCAGAAAACAAGCATCCAGTTTGTTTTCCTGGTCTATGTCCAGTTGTTGCAGTCTCAAATTTTGACTAGCACTTCTGCATCCACGGAGATGATCCATTTGTACTCTTGCAAATTTGAGCAGATGAAGAAATTTACACCCAAATTACAACAAATTATGCTGCACGCAGACTCTACATGTGTGGATGTTGCTCATAGTTATATCAGTAAATAAGATGAGCTAAGATTAGCCTTTATTAATCCCACAGCGGGAAAGGGGATAGTGCAAAAATGTAGAAACATCAGTTGAAAAAAATTGAAATATACATTAGTACTGTTTGTGTTGTGCAGATTGTTCCATACGTAGAAATCCAAATGCTGCACGGATTACACTGAATGTGGAAAGTGACAATATTGCACAGGATTACTTAATATGTAAGAAAATACTGATATTGCACGGACTCTTGAGTAGAAAATGTGGATTTGCAAATTCGTACATGTTTCTTCCATCAAGGCCAGAGCCAAGGCGCTTTGTGTTTTGTGCTGTTTATCTCTGTCAGCAAGACTGCACAAAAACAACCTCACCAAATTCCATGACACTTCATGAAAAGGTGGAACATGTTCAATGGAAAATCTGTTACATCTGGGTGTGATTGCAAAGCTTATTCTAATAAAATAATGAGATAGGACATCGACCTTGGAGGAGAATAAGCTCTCCGTGTGTGCTTCTACTTACACATGTATTTATGCTTATGTGACTTTCTGTTATCAATTGTCTTGTATTGTGAGTCATAAACGTCAGCTTGCAACAGTGGATGTAAATATGGCAGAAGCTTGAATATGAGATAGACACTGAGATGATGTTGAAGTTTTAATCAAGGCGGTGGTCATAAACTTTCTATGTAAGGGAGGTTTAGAAAGTTTGCCGCCCTACAGACTCATTTTGTCAACAGTGAGACCAATCAAATCTCACCTCAATCGTGCGAGGATCTTACCCGAGGCGTTGTAATGACTATAATAGCGGACGTGATAGCGTGATACCTTCTTATTACCTGAACTGACTTGGCCTGAGCTTCTCTCCACCATGCTGACCTATTTTTTCTCCACTGTGATTGAAGAAAAGAACAAACTTTTGACTTTAATAACAATGGAAATGAAAAAAGCACAATCCCAACAGCGAGTCATGGTTAGTTTTCTGCCAACTGTACACTGTATAAAGTGTATTTGAGCTTTAGTTGGAGTAAAGTGTTGTTTCAAATGTTTCTTACTTGGCAGTTGTACTCTTTTTTTGGGTTTCTATCAACTTAAATGCCATTTTATCCCTTTGAACTAATGTTCTAATTACAAATAAAATGTGGAAAATTAGGCTTACTGCTCCTTTATTAAAGTTATTTTTCAAGCCACTTTATATTGTGCTGTTTACAGTGTGTCAGGACTATATTTATTCACTTTCATTTCTCATCCTTGTACATATTGTTAATATTATTACTATTGTCTTGTCTTATCTTTAATGTTCAAGCTTTTTCTGCTGCAACTCAACTACCATGATGTTTTCATTCATGTTTAGTTTTGGATATAGTGAATGCTAAAGGTGGAAAAATTGAAACTTTCAAGATGACTTTCATTCAAATGCACCAATGCAAACTGTTTATTTCAGTGGAATCAAACAATTGCAGTACATCTAACCTAAACTAGTGGCGTTAATATTTCTTGTCAGCTTGATCTGGATTAAAATAATTTAAATGCGTGATATCTATTGATAATTATTTGTTTAAATATGTGAGCAACTGCTATTTTAGTTACAGAATGAAAAGCAACCTCAAGCTAAAAAGATTGTAAATGACCCTCTTAGTGACCAAAAAGCCACACAGTACATCTAATATAATGTAAATAAATGCGTGGTGCACAAAACATCAGGTAAATATTGTGGCTTTTTTTCAATTAATGCATGATATTTTTGATGCCGCAAATGAACAAGTGAGTAAAATCTGTTTTTGTATCTTATAAGAACATGCCAGTCAGTGGAAACAGATGTAAACTAAAAAAATAAAAAACTTCATTATACCCTTTAGATTTGCCTTGACACTAATAGTTTCTTCAGAGCCGATCTTCACAGCCACACACAGCACCTTAGGGCATTGCAAAAACATTCTGATGTTATTTTACAGGCGTCACTGAACTTGAGCTTGGCTGAAAGAGAGGAATATGTCAACTCTTATCACTTCACAGGCATCGTCACGAAAACTCGTGAGAGCAGCTCACAGATCAAAAACTTCGATATTATTTGGCTTATATATATTCTGTAACTTTTTCGTGTGTTTAATAATGCAAAAAATGTTTGTCACCACACATATCGCACAGCGAAAAAGACAGTTTAATGCGGCATGACTCTGTTTTAACCTCTTATTTGCATCGTTACACTACCAGAGAGCTTCCCAGTGCAGTCACAGTGTTGTATCTCTGAAATGACACCCATAAAAGATATTCCTCTGCAGTCTGCCGTCCCCATGGGTGCTGCTTAGGTTTGTGCTTCCTGAGGCAAGAAGTCGCCGGTATACTGATGTGTCAGAGCTAAAGGTAGCATCAATAAATCACAACCCAATTATTTTGCGATATTAGCTTGATTAGCATAAACAAACTGCAGCAGTGCTAAGATATTTGGCTAGCAGCCTCTGCGCGGTGCTTCATGTTGTGTTGCCAAGTCAGGTTCCACTTTTAGTTTTCAGCTCCTGCATTCTCACTATTCAGCCCACTTCCATCTCAGCATCAAATTCCTTTATCTGTTCTGTTAAAAACCCTTTAAGCTTCAGTGTACCGCCGGCGGTACACCTACTAATTTGCATAGGAATTTCAAGAATGTCCGACGGGTGCAAACGCGATTATACAAACACTATACACCGATGGAAAGCTTAGATTCTCATGAATCCGCCGGTATAAACCACTTTCAGATGCGATTACCACAGCGGGTGAGAAAAACACATTTGTCCGACAAAAACAAATATTCATCCATCCGTTCTCTATACACGGCTTCAAAGCACACAGCGCGACTCACATTTCCGGGTTTATTATTACACACACAAAAAAAGATTCCAGAAAAAACGGCCATAATCCAACCTTTTACATCAGATGACACAAGCCAGTAAACTATTTTGTCCAAAACATGTCCTGAAGTCGGTATAAAATCCCCGAATCGGTCGTTTTCAAGGAAATGCACCTCCCGATGCGCGTCCAATATTCCCCGTATTTTTCGTAATTTTTTTTATTTAAAAATAGAATATTAGCGATTTTTTGTACTGAAAACGGCTGGAATTGACTGAAGCTTAAAGGGTTAATGAACAGTTTAACAAGTAGGAAATTACACTCATTTGCTTCTTTGCTGAGAATTAGTTGAGAAAATCACATTTATATCCTTGTTGGCTTATATTAACACGGAAACTGGAAACAAGGAAGAATGTGGCTTTGTCAGAAGGTTTCATTTTTTAATCTGTAAAAACAAAAAACGCAAAAATAATTGCTTATACAGATTATATTGCATAGATATCTCTCCATTAAAGAAAATTTCAAGTTAACCTTATTATTCTGCCATGCAAACTGCTTATTAGAGAGAAATCAAATGAATTTTTTTGGCATCTCTCTTACACCAGTTGTGATAATGAATGAATGAATGAATATATTTTATTTAAGTGTCATGCACCCATATAAGTGCCCAGCCCGTATGGGCTTATATGACACTAGTCATCAAACAGAGAAGATGGCATACGGTTAAATGAATCACTATAAACATCAGATTGTATACATAGTTTTCAGTCTCAAAGTCCATGCCTTCTCTATGTAGCTTGCAACGGAAAATATTTCGTTTTCAAATAACCATTTTAACATTTCTCCCTCGGACATCCAAAACAGATCAGGATTAACATTCTGGATTTTTGCAAACAAAACAGTTCTCAAATTCATATACAAAGGACAATAAAACATAAAATGAAATTCATCTTCAACCAAAGACATATCACACACAATACATAGTCTTTAATCCTCGGGGATCCCTTTGTAACGACCTACCTCAATCTGTAGAGGCAGCGCTCCAGCTCTGAGTTGAGCACACAGAGACCTGTGTCCTCTTTTTAAGTAACAATTTACATAAGGCTCTACAGAAAAACAGTCCTTCAACTGAATGTCCGTTCGTAATTTTGGTTTACGAAACAAATCGAAGTGCCACTTTTCTTTATAGATCTCAAACAGTATCTTTCTCTGGTCTCTTAATTTACACTGCAAATTATTTTTGAAACAAGGACTGCAAATTCATACTATATCTTTCCTTAATGTGGATAATAGTAATACATTTTATGTTATCACTTGAGGCAAATCATTTAAGTTTGTCCAACAATTCTCCTTATTCAGTATATGAGCAACTGCTATTTTAGTACCGGAATAAAATCGAACTAAAGCTAAGAAGACTGTAAGTGACCCCTTATGACCCAATAGTACATCTAATGTATTGTAAAAGAAAAAAGAAGTGCTAGTTCCACACAAAACGTGATTTAAACATACATTTTGTAGTTTTTGTCTTCATTATTTTGCAAAGTAGAGGTACTAAACACTCCTTTTTTGTCTTAATTTTTCTACTGATGACATCTTTCAGTCTTGAATCCTTCCTTATTCTTTTTTATTAACATGTGTAGTCTACTTTTTTAACATTTCACTCCCTGTCCTGTGTGTTTCCTGTCTCTCTCTGTTTTTTTTCTCTTTGTCCTGTGCTTTTTTTACTCTCCTCTCTCCCATCTCGTCACTGTCATTCTCCTAAACCTGCTCTGCCATCCTCCACGTCCATCTTTCTGTTTCTCACGCCCACACATAGACATTATCTTCTTCTTTTACCCTCTCTAATCAATAATGGATAAGGCCCCATAGTGTTAGGACTCCTCTCCTCCTTTTGACCAGCTCCGGTGCTGTGCGAGTCGGCTACATCTATCAAGACTGTTACACCTCCAACCCCTGCGGCTGCTGTTGCTGCATCGTGATTAGAAGGCCTGAATGTGTGTATATGTGTGTGAATTTGCAAAAGGGCAGGAAGAGCAATTTGATAAGACCATGTTAGGCCGGGAGCTTTACATTTCTATTCATAACCCCCCTGGGAGCACAATGTGCCGCTACAAACCAGCACTGCATTACAAAATCTGAGCAAATGCTACAGTGATTATGGTGAGTGAAATCATTATGCTTACCACACAGCAGGTGGTGAGGCAGGACTAAGACCTGAGCTAATCCTCACAGCACTACCTCTGCTATGAACGAGGAGCAGAATACAGTCAGTCTCGCCTGCTTTTGATTACAGGTTGGCCACCTGGTTTAACACTTCGTCAAAGGCCATTGGACGTCCACACATACCCAACATATAGCACACGGTAATCCTAGCTTCTGATCAGTTCTGTTAAAACTATGTAACTGGACACGTAAACTGTCATTGTTTGTTAAATATTAAAGTTTATAATACAGTGAATTATACTGCAACATTTTGGGGAAATTATACAAAACTGAATGATCTACAACTTCAACAATGTACAAGAAAATCTGTTACAGAACAAAGGAGAGGTTGGCTGAAGGGAAGCAACATGAAGGAACACACCAAGTTCTGAGCTTATTAATCAAATCAAGAGAACAAAGGAGAATCAAAGGAGTGTGGAGACTCTGCTACTGTAGATCCTTCCATCTGGGATGTTGGCTAAGACAGAGAGCTGTAAGAGAAGGAGGAGCTATTAAACTCTACAAAGAAGCAAGTAGAACTGGTCGACCATCACAACTGAACAGTCGAACACAGAAAGAGTGGGACATAACTACTCCCACTCTGAAGAAGATGGCCAACTAAGCAACACCCTAATGGAATATACCAACTTAGTTACACAGTTGCTCTTTTAAAATCTACGAAAAATCTTTAGTCTGAAGGAAACACCAGAGCAGAAACTGTGCATTCCTGAAAAAAAACTGCATGTAGGTCAGGTCCAGTCTGTGTATTAAAGTGTAATTCATTTTTTACAACTATTATCTAAAATAGAAGAATAACAAAATGACTAGTCTAAAATGGTAAATGGCAGTCTAGTTTCTTTTTGTCCATTTTACCTCATATGTTAAAATTCACAAATTAAATTAAAGAGTGACCTGAAAGTAATGATAAATTTCCAAAATAAAAGTTGCCCTAACTGGAACTGGACACATCAGCAGAACAGGGCACTCTGTGAATTCATCTTTTTGTCTGTTAATAGTGCTGAAAAGGAATTCTACTTTCATGCCAAGACCGGGTCCACCACCATCTTGTCCTTTATACAAGTGGATCTCTAAGTGGTATCTCCGCTAAAACAGGCTTCATCCCAACAGATCATGATTTTAGATCATTTTACACAGGAATACCTAAGGGTTGTGAACAGTGTAAACTACAACCGGAAAACTTGAAAAACCAGCAGTCTGAAGGAAACACCAGAGTTAAAACTGCGTATTCATGGAAAAGGTTGCATGTAGTTCAGGACCTTAACAGGTTTACTTCTGCATGCGAAAGACCATCTGCAAGCATGTTGTCCTTCCCACAAATATTGTAGATCTCTAAGTTGTATCCCTGCAAATAAAGACTTCACCCTAATACAGAGTGATTTGAGTTGAAGGAACACCAAAGCGTCTTGATAAATGTAAACTACAACCCGTAAACTAGAAGAACCAGTGTCAAAGTGTGCAAGAGTAAGAATTGGGGTAATGGCATTCAGAATTCTTAGAGTAATAGCAAACAGGGGACTCTAGTCTCATTGAGTCATCTTGAAGGAGAAAGGAACTCCCGCATCAAAATCATTTACATCAACAGCAAGTTTGAAGGGCACCTCAAAGTTTTGGGCTGTCAGAGCACCAATCAGAGTGCTTTAAAACTTTCGAATCCTGACTGACAGATCTCAGGCTAGACAAAAATAGCATTCAGGCTATCAGAGACAGGCTACTTACCACCACATCGCACTAAGGGATCAAACCTTGTTTCATATCCCCAATAGTCAATCCCGGACAAGCCCCCATGTGTTACAACCCCGACTCAGGGGGTAACAGTATAAAGGAAGAAACACAATGGGAAATAAAGTGATATCTTGAGACTGTGCAGCTGTATAGTCCACTGGCTGTAAGAGGAAAAAAGAGAGCTGTTGGAGGAAGATGGGCTTTTAAACCCTGGAGAGCTTGTGTCACACATCAGCAAGTGGAACCGATAGACCACACCTGCACGCCTGGTTCGCCTGCAACCCAACAGAACAGGCAGATATAAAGTAATGTCCTGGGACACAGCAGTGAGGAAAACAAAAGATTTGTATATGTTTGGTTGAGTGTAACTAGAAAAATATGCAATTATATGCAAAGAGAGAGAAGATAATAAAAGGAAGAATGTTGAAGGAAAGGTCAAGAGGGCAGAAAAGGATTTTTTTCTCATCTTTTTGAATATTCTAGTGGTTGAGTTGTCTGTGGCATGGTCTGTATTGCTGTGGCATTTCACAGTTGGTGGATGGTTTCACATCTTTCTCTACTTGATGTTGTCCTGGGAGGAATTCCTTTGATATAGGGGGGAATTCAGACCAGATTTTCTAAATTCTAATGCTTAGTCCCTGTGTTAATTATTCGTTTACCTCTTGATGAATGCAATGTGTGTCCAAAAATCATTTATCATCAGCCTTTCTGCTGATCTCTTCCTGTAAAATTAACACTTTTGATGAGTCACCTTTGATATATGGGCCAAAAAATAAAATGGACTAACAAGATAATAGGTTCATTATTTAAAAACATACTTGATTATTAGCAAGTAGCTAGTTAGCAATACATTCAAATGTAACCAAAACTTTTTTCCCTTTTTTTATTAGTTTTTTTGCTCATGTGTGACTCGGATCTGTTTTTTTTTTGTTTGTTTGTTTGTTTTTGTATTATGTAACAGTATAAACTGCTCAAATTGTGTCATCTTTTCAAATTTGATTTCTGCCAGTTCCATATGTGGTCCTAAATCACATAAAGGTCAGATTTTTTTAACTTCCCCTTAGTTTACGGCATCATTTTGGAAGTTGCACAACTTTTACCTCATTCTAGATCAACATTTGTCACAATACTGTGATGCAGGAGGCACTCAGTCAGTTGAGCAGACCGAGGATTTTGCAATTCTGAACAAGTGAGACAAAGTGCAGTAACCCACACTATTCACCAGCCAATACAGCTTAATTCTTGCATACTGTCTCAGGGAGATAGGTCGCCTCAAACTAATGTCTTACCACAAGAGTGTTGTGGAGCAGTGCTGATAGATGTAGTTAAAATTAGCCCCTGACATTCACTTTCCTGTCTCAGATTCCTCATCCACACACACGTCTGTACCGAAGTAGCAACTACTGCTCCACAAAATGCAAACCAGCTTTGTACCTCACTACAGCCACCTGCCATGCTCGCTTTTGGTTAGATTTAGTTAAACCTCTCTCATAATTTAACTCAGTTCCTCTGAAATATGTCCCAAAGATACATAAAGGCTTACTGAACTGTACCCTTAAAGTGTAGCTGTACAAAAGTTGGTATCATTTCATTAAAAGTCATTTGCACCTCTGGTTGGGGGTTCTCTGTTGCACTTCTACCCAGACTTAACACTAATGTCACAGTGAACTTGAACAGTCAGTTTATATGCCAAGTCTGCGCAGTTTCCCCGCTTTAAAGAAAATTTGTCTACTCAGAGTTATAACTGGGTTCTGCTCAGGTTTTCCTTTACCCATCATCTATTTGCAGGTTTGGCAGTTCAGTTCAACAGCTTGGTTTGGAGTTTCCATTGGTTCCATAGGTCTTGGCTGTTAGCACCATCCATTAGCATTAGCCATTAACATTAGATGTTGGCATTAGGTGAAAAATCTTGAATGAACCAAAAGAAAACATGGAAAAAGAAAATGTTTAAAATATTGCACATACTGTGTATATCACTGCAAAGAGCAGAATGGAATACAATCGGGTAATAAAACGGACACCTTGGAAAATATTGCACATCAAGTCGTCTTATTTTCCTTAGATTACGCATTAAATGTAAATACAGATAATCATGTATCATATCTATTTTTATGCATTTTGACATTTACTGGATTTTAACTTTGTTCTATATTTACTATGATATGAAGACATGTTTCTAATATCAGATTAAATTATGAAATGTTTTAAATCATGCAAGTTTAACCGCCTCTGAATTTCAACCACAGCTAAAACAACAGCAATTAATTTGTTTTATTCTTCAGTTTCCACCAAATTTTACCAAAGTGACGCACTTTAGATGCACTTAATAAATAACCAGCATTCATCTCCATAACCTCCTCTACTTAACAAGCAGGAACCAACTTCAACATCACTCTTGAAAGGTGACATTTTCAAGGGGATGTTAAGTTATTTTATGAAAAATTTTCCTAACAAATTAGGTATAGATTATAGTCAGAGGATCAAGCTAGAAGCTGTATTATTGTGTAATAGTGCCATAATCATAGTTATCTGAAGAAGTTACACAAGTTTAACAGTAAACTTACAGCACAACTCTGTGAATAAATAAACTAAGCTAAATCACAGACCACTGCTGTATATATTGTTATAGCCCCTAGTCGCTGGTCTGAAGTCTCTACAGGCCTCAGCTTAAGACTCAAACATTTTTTCTCTACTTTAGTGCTGGCTGAAGTGATTGAAGTGTGTAACATTTAATTAAGGTATTTTGTAGATAAAAATGAATGTATGAGTCAAATGATTTCCAAAACTATAATTGTGGAAAGTGTGTAAAGATTTAGAGTAACATTTTTTATATTATCTTTAATATCTGTTTCTTTTGTGGATGTTATTTCTTTTACATCTCTCACTTCACAGACCCGCTTACCTTTACTTGAACTCCCTGATTGCCTGTGTATATATGTCTTTACAGGATTGTGTACGTATGCATATGTGTGTGTGTAGGAATCGGTGTGTGTCAGGAGTCCTGAGCCACCAGTGGGAGGTGTTTCCCTCTGGGAACTGATGTAGCCGGCTTTGTCTTGCTCGTGCTGCGGGGTCCGTGACAATCTCTTACTGAGGCTATGATGAGCTGACACCCAGGAGACAAAGAGTCCAGGCTGGGCTGAACTAGCGAGGGATGGAAAGTTGTTCTGAAACATCCTCAATGGAAGACAAAAAATACAAAGAAAATAAAAGAAGAACAGATTTGGAGGATGGAACAGAAGGAAGCCAGGCATGTACTAATGAACAAGTTTAATACAGGCAGACTTTCTTTATGTTTACTGGTTCAACAAAACCTAAAATCCCAGTCAGAGAAAATGGGTGTCAGGACAGTTTTTCACAAAAAGTTTTCTTCATCTCTCTCTCTGTGCGTGCTCCGACTAAAATGATTGTTATAATGGAGAGCTATTAGGAACATAAAAAATGTAATAAGTAATAAATAAATCATTATAAGTTAACTTATTTTACCACTCTCTCAGTGCGGCAGTTTATTTCCAGCATGACAGTTGCACATTAGAGCTGTTAAAACTTATACTTCATGCAATTTAACATGACACTCAGGAAGTGTATTCAGGTCTGATGCTGTCCCATAATGGACACTTTAGTTTGTGACCAAATCCAAATGATACTAATGTTGTGGCTAGCATCTTGTCTGTGATCAACCAATAGACTAATCAGTTTCCAAATCTGTGTTTTACTGTGTGGTACTCGCTACAAACAGACTTCAGACAGACATTTTCTGCAACATCAGCTGAATACGTATCAGTTCCTGTGGCAATGTGCTGCATATAGTTTGTGTTAGTGTAACTACACAGCTATGCTCAGTGGTATTTCTAATGTAAGCATGAATAGGTCTGCGTATATTATCTATTTCCTCAGGTGAAAATCAGTATTGCTCTGAGAGAATATTGCCTGAAAGAGGATTGGTGAATTGATGTTTCTTACAGCTGATTTAAATCCCAGTCTCCGAACTGTGCAATGCGGCATAAGTTACCATACCACCTTTGTGAATTCTCTGTA
Source organism: Acanthochromis polyacanthus (assembly GCF_021347895.1). Lineage (NCBI taxonomy): Eukaryota > Metazoa > Chordata > Actinopteri > Pomacentridae > Acanthochromis > Acanthochromis polyacanthus. The sequence continues at coordinate 44,271,762 of NC_067113.1, read as the reverse complement.
AATTCTGGTTTCAGGCTCAATATATACCTTCCATTTGTCTCGTTCTGTAATACGCCCCTCAGGAGCCACTTGCACTGAGCTGTTTTCTTAAGTTCAGACTTAGCCCAGCTGTAATGTCAGTTTTTGAAAGGTCACAATTGCTGCGTTCAAAGTTACAATGGATGTTTTGCTGAAATGTGAGGCTGCGTTTGTCTTGCTTGATTGAACGCTGACGCAGTTGCCACTTACTGATTAACATCCATTTTGCCAAAAGCTCCTCTAGCTAAGACTTGTTCCACCCAACTTAGCAACTCGCTGGTTTGATGAACATTTACTAAGAACTCAAGAACGACAACCAAAGAACTAGTGCAACCCAAACTAATGAGGAAGGTAATAGTAGAAATAGGAGCAAGAGGGATCGTATTTAAAGAGCTAGATGAGAGAGAATGGAGAAAGGAGATATTAAAGAATGAGTAGAAGAGAAGATGAGAACAAAAGAGCAAAACATTTGAGTTAAAGGAAGGCATGATAAGTTCAGAGACATGCACAAGGGAAGTAAAGAGAGGGATGAATGAGAAGAGATGACTGACAGAAATATTTAACTTGGTGAATGTGGTTAGTATTTTTGGAGAACAAATAAAGACATCCACATTCAGAGTCTTATTTTTCGGATGTAATAGACTCACTGTGCTGCCTCTGTATAAAAGAGCAGTGGAAAGAAGCAGTCGGGACAAGTATATTTTTTGAAGGGAGCTCTTTGATGCCACCCTCCTTAGTTCTTTCTGTTATCTACAATCATTCATCAGAAGCCCTGGACAATTACCAGTACAGAAGTTGTTGGCTCCCTCTTTACAGAACTATAAGGTCTTGACCTTGATATGTAAAATGCCTCAATAGCATGCATTGTGATTTGATGCCATATAAATATAACTGAATTGTGTGCTTGCTTGAGGTGTGACAGAGAGACAGGATGAATTAATATTTCACATGAGGCTGGCTTGCATGATCCTCCCCACTGCAGCAGAAATTGGCATGCGGCTCTTGTGCGTATATGTGTTCTACGTGTGTGACAAGAAAAGAAAAGAAACCCACTGAGATGTGCAGCTGTGCTACATAGAATGCGAGGCCACATTGTTGAATTGTGCAGCTGGTATGAAGATAGAGCAGAGAAGGAGAAGAAAAGACATGTAGCTTAGAGGATAACAATGAATAAGTAGCTTTTTTAGAGCAAGGCAAGGGGATTGTGCGGGAATGTAAATGCAGAGAATCAGAAGACAAAGAGAGCATAATGAAAAGAAGTAAAAATGAAAGTTGTAGTTTGAGTGAATGAATCAAAATTTGCTTCCAAATGAAGCCACTTAAAATATATACAACCCTTCATCATAACTGCAGAAGTCACTGCTAAAGGTGGAGTCAGTAGTTAGCGTATTCAGATAGCACGTGTTGGATTTACTGTCTCTCCTGCTCCCACTTCCCAACATATACTGCCATTTTTCAGGACAAACTGGAATGTTGTTGCGTATATCAATCCAGGCCACTTTCTTTCTTATTTACAGACCCAGAATTGCCAGCAGACTATGAGGAAAAACTTAACCGAATTTGAGACAAAAGTGTTCTGGATCAGTCTTGCTGACTCTACCTTTACTGAGAGATTTACTGTCTCTCTTGCTCCCACTTCCCCACATTTACTGTCATTTTTCGGGACAAACTGGAATGCTGTTGCCTAAACCAATCCAGGCCACTTTCTGTCTTATTTACAGATCCAGCATTGCCAGCAGACTATGAGAAAATCTTAACAAAAGTGTTCTGGATAACTCTTGCTGACTCTGCCTTTAACTTTTCACCAGCACTCACTTGAGAAAGTATTCAGGCCCCCTTTACATTTTGCATATCTCATTGTGTAGTAGATTTCATTTTGAATTACATCTAAATAAATATATAATACATATTTTTTTAGCTTTTGTGTCATAACGGCTATGATTCAAGGACAAACAGGTGGCACACAGATCTGAATTCGTTCTTTCCCTGTTTGGGGGATTTTCAAATGAGAAGTAACACAGAGATCCCCTGCTGTCAGTGCAAGCAGATGATGAGCTGCCAGCACCTGTCAGCCTCCCTCTACTACAACCTGTGTGTACAGCATGCAGCAAATGTTCAACTCATTTTGCCTAAGAAAAAAAACAGCTATCCTCTGATCTCTGAAAGGTGACTGTGGCTTGAAGAATACTGTGTTTCAGCACGCACAGTCCTCCTCAAGCTCCTCAACTCTCCTCAAAAGTTTTATTAAATTGTGTTAAAAATTGCACCCAGTTTTTTATGACATGCCTGCCACACTCGTGAAATTTTGACAAAATTGTTTCCAGCAGATCCAAGTGATTGGATGCCTCTGTCAGATGGCAAATTCTTAATTATTAGTCCTTGAAAATGGGGGAAAAAAAGTGCAAGATTTTAAGACTCAGGCAATACTGAAGCCACAGAAAGTTCTTATGAAAAGTTCTTATGAGGAATCCCTTGCACGGCATGTACCACCAAGTAATTGGCCAGTATTGGCAGGAAGTTATGCCCCGTTCTTTGTTTACATCCCATGCCAAACGGGCACATGAAACAAGCTGCAAAAAGGGCTTAGACTTATGCCACCAGGCTGTAAGACTGCTGTCCTAATTATAACACTTCTGTGTCGAGCGGAGGTCATTAAGCCTCAGGGAAGACTTTGTCATGGTGCTTGTTTACTAGCTAACCTCCACAACTCTGCTTGCCAACATGGAAATGCCTTCTTCTTTTGGTCGCTACAGTATAAAAAAAGAAAGAGACCTGGTATGTATGTGTATGGATGTTTCTATATTTCCTTCTAAAAACAGTCTTTGGTTGACATTTTACCAACTTTTGAGCCTCTAACATCAGTAGATGTTAATGTAGAGCAGGTATGGCAATCCAGTGTTCCAGGTTTCTTCTCTTCTGACATGCCAATATGCTCCTATGAATGCATGGGATCCTAAGAACTGGTGGCGTAGAGGTCTATATATTATCGTTACAATTTGCAGTGTTTCAAGTTGTCTCCATTTTGTGCTCATGTTGAAATTTAGTTGAAAGTTGAAAGGTGATGAAATGTTTTTTTTTTTTAAATATATATTTTCAAGGGTAAATCATAAAGAATTTGGCCTCTGCTGGAGTGATTTAGTCAATGGAATCTGCTGGAAACAATTTTATGTCTGTTTTTCTAAATTTATATTTCTGGAGATATTAAACCCTTAAAGTCACTTCCTAAGTAAAGTGCTTTGTGAGAGTGAAAATAGACAAATTCCCAGGTCTGAAAACATTTGAAATTCTCCAAATTTTGCCAAAATGTTCTTACAGAACTCACCTGTGTGTCCCAGAAGAAAAGCAATATTTTTGCTGATTCCTGTTTGAATTAAATCCCTTTTATTTCACTTAGTGAGGTTGTATCTGAAGCACATATTGACCAAACCCAATATGCTGTTAATGTCTGGTGAGTCTCAAACTCACCGTTCAATGAGTTATCTTATCTTTTCACATGCAAAAGTGCTGCTTAGAGTTTTCCAGTGAAGCTGTAGAAGCACTGTTTGTTCTCACACCCACACAGAACGTCTGACTCAGTTTACCGAACAATTATTTCCTGCTGTGCTGTTTTACTTGGCAGCAGTAAAGAAGAGTGTAAATCCTCCTGGAAGTCACCTTGATAGATGTATCACATGCAGACAATCGCCTGGTTCTCAGCATCTGTGGACTCCTCCACTTGAATAACACGCCACAGAGACTTGGTAAGCCTCTCAAACAATTGCCCATCGACATAGACTGCAATTTCTTCTATTCTCCTCAATTACGGTAGCAGAGAGGGCAACGTGCCCAGCCCTATTAGTTGCCATTTTGCCAAAATGTTTCAAGTACTCATGCTTCGCTGGTGGCACAATTAACTTCTTTTGTTTTGGCAAGTCAACTGGCTCACAAATGTGAAGCCCAAGACAATGACGTTAAATGAGGATGCTTTGCAATATTTGCATCTTTTTCCAATTCTGAAAATCCGTCATTAGTTTGTCTTAAGTGAAATCCAAATATATAATTCCAGATATCACTCAAATGACCTCACAGTCATGGGAAAGTCAGGAAGTAAGCGTAACAAAGAAAAGAGGTACTTGGAGAGGAAGGACATGCAATTAGGAGGAGATTCCAAACATATAAACAAGTTACAAAAGCAATGAGAAAAAAGGAAAGAGATTAAGAAGATCACTGTAAGAGGACTGTGAAAAGATAGAGGAGAGTCATTATTACTTAAGTGATGATCAGCGCACATTTGTCCTTCTGTCTGTTAGTCTGTTGATCCATCTGTTTGCAACAGTACTCAAAAATGAACGAACGGATTTGGATGAAATTTTCAGGGAAGGTCAGAAATGACACAAGGACCAAGTTATTAGATTTTGGTAGTGGTGCAGCTTATAGTCTGGTTTCACAGATTTGTTGATTTCTGTATTGCGAGATAGTGGCACGGTGCCATTGTAACCATGACAACAAGTGAACGATACGTTCCTACTACAAATCAGACATTGTGGACTTATCGGGACTTATCTATTGGAAATCGTACAATGACTGAGCAGCCTTGGTACTGCGCTCTCTGAGTGCTTTTCTTGTTTGAAAAATGTGTTAATGTCTGTCAGCAGAGGAAGAAAGAAAATGAGATGGATTGCTCAAGTCCCTACAGTATGTGCTGGCAAATGAAAAAATTAACCAGGAACAGTGTGATCGATTTGCACTAATCTGGAGGCTCAGATGTGGAGCCAGCTGTTTCTGTCGTGTCGCATGTTGACGGTGCAACAGAACAGCACACCTGTTAAATAACTCACCATTTGTGTGTCACCTGTAGCACGCCCCTTTATCAAGGGATATGACAGGCTTAGAAGGGTGCATGCTGTGTTGTCAGTTTGTGTTTTCATGGGTGTTTGCATGGGTGGTGCATTTGAGTCAAACATGCAAATGTCAATAAACGACACTTACTGATATTGTTTTTTACATGGGCCTAATAGAAACTCTGTCATACCCTATCTGAGCTTCAACACACAGAGTATGATGGCGTAATGTTAAAAGCAATGACCCCTTGTTTGGACAGCTTGTCATCAAGATAGCTGAGTGAGGCCAGTTTCAAAATTTGCATTATTAGCACATTTTGTACAGTGCCCCTTACAGCTGCATATGTATACACATTTACATCAGAAGACTGTGATAATGTAGTGAGATTACTTTCTTTCAAGAATACCATGCTTGATACTTTTAATAAAATACACACATACAACACAAAGGAAATGACTACAATCAACTTATCTTTACTCGTTTATTTAATTAAATTCAACCTAAAATTTCTAGTTGTTTTAACTTCACATCTTTAAACTTAAAATGAGTTGAATTAATTGACACCTGAGAGTCGACACATTTAGTTTATTAAAAAAAGAAAGCTAGCATGCACTAGCATGTTCAAATCTGAAAAATCTTCACTTTTGTTTATTGTCTAAAGAACTGATTCATTATAGGAAAGTGTGTCTTTAATAAATGTCAAATAGAGACACATTTGCTTCTATACCCATGAGCAGAAATGCAAACCATGATGAATTTCAGTATTGAATTGAATCCCTACAGCTGTACAGAGAATCATCTCACAAAATGACAGTTTATTTTTTATAGCTTAAAGATCTAAGTTGTAATATCAACTGAAGAACTGACTTTTTGAAATGAGAAGCAAATCTATGAGTTATTGAGCCAGCTGCTTTCAGTCGCTTAAGTTTACCCAGTTTGTTTTACAATTCTGAACAAATTACCCAATTGAACTTTAGTTAACTAATATTTAGACAATTACACACATCACTCATAACACATTAACTCATGTTTTTGCTTTAAACAAACTTAAAGGAGTTGCGGTGCACTAGTTTCTGGGGTACTTTTCTGTATGCTGTAGCCTGAAATATATTTAAATACACAATGTTAGACCCCCACTGCATCCGTCTAGTTGCACAAGCTGTTAGCATTCAGCTTGTTTGAACACACACACTTCCATTTTGCTTTTAGTGGTGTTTGATCATAATTGAATTTAATTAGTCAGTATAAATGATAATTATCAGTCCATAATTAAATGCAAATAATGCAGTCTGGATGTCTTATAAATACTATGAGTCACTAATGAATTGTGAAATATCTGCACAAAATGCGAAAAGGGGGTAATGAGCCAGCCCTTGCATGCTTGCTGAGCTCAGCAGTAACCGTTTGAACACAATCGTTTGTGTGTCTGTGCATGAACATTTATTACAATGTATGCTGGTGTGTGTTTACACATGCTTCTCTGTGTGTATGTAAGAGAATCTACTATATATATCCTACTTGAGTGGTAATACTTAATAGACTATTTTACAGTAACTAGATATTTTACAGACACACAATTGTTGGTAATTAAAAATGCAAACTGCTAACAAAACAATGCCAATGCACTCAAATAGAGGCAGTAATTGAAAATCAAAGCCCATACAGTATGTATTGCCTATAATGTAGGCACTATGGTGAATGCTTACAATGTTACATTAAATACAAAAACTTTGGTTGACAAATTAAATAAATAGTTCTTGTCACAGTGCAAGTCAAGCAGGCAGCTGGTTGTAATGTAAATTGCCACATCATCACATATCTTGCTACAATTGGCTGTCAAGTCTCTGTATTTCATACATTTTGCCATCTCCTCCACTATATTTACTCAAAACTGCAGAACTTTCGTCTTCCCCTTTTGGCAGTAAGTGTGCTTATACAAACATTTTTGGTGCTTTCTGGGTTTTTGTGCCTGGAGTGTCTCTTGTCACCACCTGATGTGCAGCCACAGCTGTTTTTGCTCACTTCTTCAGCTCTGAATCATTGCTGGTTAACTTTAACCCCTTAAGCTTTTGTGTACCGCCGGCGGTACACCTACTAATTTGCATAGGAATTTCAAGAATGTCCGACGGCTGCAAACACGATTATACAAACACTATACGCCGATGGAAAGCTTAGATTCTCATGAATCCGCCGGTATAAACCACTTTCAGATGCGATTACTACAGCAGGTGAGAAAAACACATTTGTCCGACAAAAACGAATGTTCATCCATCCGTTCTCTATACACGGCTTCAACGCACACAGCACGACTCACATTTCCGGGTTCATTATTACACACAAAAAAAAAGATTCCACAAAAAACGGCCATAATCCAACCTTTTACATCCAGACAACACAAGCCAGTAAACTATTTTGTCCAAAACATGTCCTGAAGTCGGTATAAAATCCCCGAATCGGTCATTTTCAAGGAAATGCACCTCGCGATGCCCGTCCAATATTCCCCGTATTTTTCGTAATTTTTTTAATTTAAAAATAGAATATTAGCGATTTTTTTGTACTGAAAACGGCTGGAATTGACTGAAGCTTAAAGGGTTAACCTGCATTACTGGTGCACCAGATTGGTATTGTTGCCCTCAATCACAATTCTGTCACCTTATCTGGCTTGAATGCTGTGGATGTTCATTTAGATGTGAGAGTCCTGCTTTGTAGCTTTGAGACGGTAGCCCGAGTGTCTGCGTGGCCGTGAAGTCACACAGCTCTATTTATACCACAGTAGGTACGTGTTGGTCTGTTATGCAGACTGGCAGCAGCTTCATTTAGCAAAGTAAACGGATATTATGAAAAAACGGTCCAAGTTACTGCTCCCTGCATAAAAAATGGAGGTAGTAACTCTTGTAATCTTCAACATCTAAGTTCATTCCAGGAGAATTTCTGTGGTTGTGTTTATTTTAGGAACTTTTTCTGTCTTTACCCCAGATCAGAATAGAACTGAGAGGCTGTGAAGGAACCACAACTGATTTAAATAGCCATTTGTAGTTTTCATTGTACCAGTCCAATTTCTGGTTTCTACATGGCCAGTGCAGATGTGGAAAACTGGTGCAGCTCTGTTTGTACTACAATAGCGGGGTCAATATATCACTGTGGGACTTTTTGTAGCATAGTTGACATTTCTGTTGTTTTCAGGCCTAAAATCAACATGGCCGCCTATAACCAAACACCACATGGCATTTGTACAGAAAGATTCTTAAACCTGTTGACATGCCATAAATCCACACTTGACTCACACACTACTTTATATTAAATATCTCAGTAAGCCTTGGAGTCTTGCCAGTCTTTTCTTCAGGAGGAAGTGACATCATGTGGAGCAGGTCATGTGATCTGGAATTAACACACTTCCTCGAGAGGTGTTTTTGTAATGGGGAACTTAACTGAAAGTGATTTCTCGGACACGGATGCAATTTGTTATTTTCCATATAAAATTTGATATATTGCCAAAAAATATGATTATCGCAACTTAATAAAAGAACACAATCAAAACTATTTCTGAATGAGCTCATTTTATTATTGTTTATCTAATTAGAAGGTGGTAGTTCTTAAATTTGCACGGTTATTTAGTTGACATTTTAGTGATATCCAGTCATTTTTATTAATAAGTGATTGTCTCCATAATAAATAATTATTGAATTTGTAAAGACATGATCATAATGAACATAAAAAAACATTAGGGTTTTTTTTTACTTTCAGAAAAAATATATGCAAGATATATCCCATGGACTTCAAGTATATTGACCCGGCTATATGTTGGTTTGTTATGCAGATAGTCACATTTCACCTCATATCAAACCCAGACATACACACAGGACTCCCATAGAGGTTTCTGAAAGACTGATTGTTATTGTGACTTTGCACTTCTTTTTTTTTTTTACAACATACAGCAGCTAGTTAATGTCAATGTGATTATTCCTGGGGTATGCCAAACATAGTGGGCGGACACAGCTCAGGATATCTGGAGAACATAGAAGTTGACCCTTACAAAGCCATGTTTCTGGAGAAGTACATATACTAAAACATATACTAAAAACCACCTTATCCGTAAAAATATCGATCAAGTCTTGCGAGGTCGCATTGTCGTAGACGTTCGCCATTGTGAATTCTGGCCGTGTTATTACGGTACACGGCCCCGATAAAAGCTTTGTAATTGTGGCTTCGTTATAACGGCTCACACGGCTTTATCTTTTCAAAGAAGCAAATTTGGGGCCAATGTTTATATCTTACCATTGGTTGACTTAAACATACGGGTGTGTGCATATTTTATGTTAATTAGGGGGCCGAGAATGTTCGGTTTCGGCTGTGTGTATGAGTAAGCGTGAACCGAGTATACTCGGTCCCGGCTTTATCAGGGTTAAGTTCCTCCAAAGTTTGTCATCGACTACCTCAATTATAACTTATTTAATGATCAATTATGATGGTTTGGATAACAGCAAAGCTCCTCATGGACCCTCACAGGTTTGAGTAGATGCCAAAATTGACAGCAAAAGCATGAATCAGTCTTAAGACTTGCTATCGAACTGACTAATATGTTGTCTTCCTACTTTACTTGACATCTTTAAGCTAAATAACTATTTTTCCTCTTTTGTAGACAATGTATAAGCTGGTATGCTGGTTCTGTTCAATAAATTCAGGTGTAATATATTCATCGAAACATAAGGGTTATCTTAAAGCCTTGCAAGCTTTGTAATACTGCATCTAACCACAGAAAAACGGCTCCGGGTATTACTGTGAATCCACCAGTGTTTGAAGGGAAAGCTGCCATCTCTTGCATCATAATGTACAGTATACAACTCGGTGAGATGTAGAAACGCCAGCGGAGATAGCAGGTAATGGCTTCAGCCGTGCAGGTTTATGGTGATGGTGGAGGACACGGATACCAAAACATTTCTCAAAACTGATACACAACACTTTAGAGGCGATGAAACGGTAAATGCGGAAATGATAACAGAAACCTCACAGGTCATAAAGGATTTGACTGTATTCGATTTTCTCAGATGTCACAAGATGGTGGCCGACATAAAACAGGCTGGAGATGAATCCAATGATATACGCTGACTGCTAGAGTTACCCCAAACAAAGCTCACTCACCGCTTATTATCATGGATATTGGCCTGTGTGTTTTGAGATGCATTATCATAAGAAGCAAATTTACAGTCTGTTGTGACCTTGAAATGATGATTTTATCAGAGCGGTCTCAGCCTTTGTGCTTCCCAGCAGCTCCTTGTATTTGAAGAAAGGACGGAGACAATTACACATTCACATATATCAACAGAACTACCATCCTACACTTGGCGAGTTCCTTTCAACGGCCATTTGAGCAATTTTGCGCCTCTGAATGGTTGATGGGTGTCGCAAGTGGACAAATAAACAGAAATTCCTCTTATGATAGCTGCGACTGATGGTGTGTACAGAGAGAAAACGCTTCAGACTCGGTTTCAGTCATCTGTCTCACGCTTTTATCGGAACCCATATGCTTCCATTTTAATCAGTCCTGCTGTCTACACAATCTACGTTATGGTGCACGTTTTGCTCCTGTAACATGCTCATAAAAAGAAGCATCTGCTATGTTTCATGTCTATCTTATGTGTAGAACTGTGGTGACCGTGTATTAGCCTGTCAGCGCTGTCAGAATGCACATGACCTGCAACTCAATACCAGGCTACCTACTGCTCTGCTAATGTGCTGCTCATGCTAATACTCTTCTTCCTGTTTGTTAACAGCCAATGCAGAAAGCACCAGCAATTACAGAAAAGTCCTGCGAACAGGAAAAGCACTATAACACACAGAAATGCTCTGCAAATACAGCAAACAGGCAGTCATTAAGCTGCTGTGAGCATTTTTGCTTATTATTCAATCAGCTCAAATAATATGAGAAAATACACATAATTAATTATGAAACTGGCGAGGTAAAATGGCTTTACCTTTTAACCTCCACAATACATAAGCCAAATTCAAGTAAGTAACCAGGAGCCCATAAATAGTGAAATTACATAGGCTTTTTTTTTTTTACTAGTTACTAGTAACTAGTAAAATATTATTTTTTTATTATTTTCTATGATTTATATTTATTTATTTATTATTTATTTTTGCTATTTTTTTGCTAATTTTTGTCTATATTTGGGTTTATATATATATATATATATCAGCCCGATCTCACGAGGATTCGTGAAACTGTTACGTAAATTTTTGTTTCGGTTTCGTGCGCACCAACACGATTTCGTCATGTTTTTCGTGCCGCTCACCACGAAATGCACACCAATGTATTTCAAACGGCGGACTTTTCGTGCCACCCAGAACGTATTTCAAACGAATGTGTGTATTATATTTTTAATGTAAAACCATGGCGAATCCAACGCTATATTTTGCATGACATCGTCCCTAACCATAACCCTAACCATAACCCTAACCATAACCTAACCATAACGTAACCATAACCCGGTGGTACACTTACCAATTTGCATAGGAATTTAAAGAATGTCCGGCGGCCGGCGGCCGCAAACGCGATCACACAAGCAGTATACGCTGATGGACAGCTTAGATCGTCATGAATCCGCCGGTATAATCCACTTTCAGATGTGATTACCACAGCGGGTTTCGTTGTGAGCAACACGAAAAACATTTCGTGGTGAGCGGCACGAAAAACATGACGAAATCGTGTTGGTGCGCACGAAAAAGAAACAAAAAATTTACGTAACAGTTTCACGAATCCCCGTGAGACCGTGTTGTATATATATATGTGTGTGTGTGTGTGTGTGTGTGTGTGTATACATTATTTTTTGTTTTATTTATTTTTTGCTATTTTTCTAGATTTTCATTTTTCTTTATATATACATTTTTAAGTTTTATTTATTTGTTTTTGCTCGTTTTTTTCTATATTTGGATTTCTATATAAATACATTTTTGTTTTATTCATTTATTTTTGCTTGTTTTTTTTTCTATATTTGGGTACATGCATATCCACAGGTTTTACAGGGTTAACATGGAAATAATCCAGAAGTTCATTTAAAAGTTGTAATGCTTCAGATTACTTATGCTATGTGGAACCATAAATAATCTCTGCAAGTTTAATCTAGGCTTAATTGTGATTATCTGCAATGATAAATTAATCCAATAGGATGTTAACACAAGAGGAGAAAGCTTGCAACTTCATGAAAAGTGCCCCCACTGGAATCAGTGCATTCATCTTTGCTGTTTGTTGTGTTTTTGTATTTTATAGTGTTTTCTGTATTTGGAGGGTTGTTCCTAAACACTCTCGCTGTTTCGTCAAATTAGTGACAATGTTTTTTGATTTGCTTGTGTTTCATTTCTTAAGTAGCACAGCTCTCAGGGTCACTGTACTTTCAGGCATTCATATAAAAATACTATGAATTATTTACAGATTGTTTAGACATGCATCCATTAAGTTGCTTCCATCTAACGATGGAAGCAACTTAATGGATGCATGTCCATTAAGTTATGAGATAACTTATGAGAGTTATCTCATAAGTTGCTATCCATTTCCACAGTGTTTTAAACATGTAAGAGCACTGGTACAACAGCAGTCATCCAATTAAATCATTTTTGAAGCAATCAACAAAACAAAACAACAAAAAAATGCAAATTCTCCAAATGCGACGCTTTTTAGATGAGAACCTGAAAACATTCGAGGGAAATCAACAAAGAACAATGGCTCCCACCTCTTACCAGCCTGTTTTCTGTTTTTCAGAAAAGTGAGAAATGCATGCATCTGGTATCTGATATATACACCTTTCTGAACATTGTGAGTACACACTCACACCTCCATAAATGGGATTTAAATTTGTGTTGCCAGAGGAGCGACGGGACAACTTGAGCTTGGATGTTTACGTGGTCTTGTCAAAGAGCGCTGCGGAGGATAAGTGTTTCCTGAATCTGTAATAAGAACATTGGAGAAAAGAAAGGAAGCTAAAGTAGTGAAGGAGGAGGGTGGGGAAGGAAGGATGATGAAACAGGGACTGACAAGCACCTCCAGTGTGAACTTTTAACTTCACTGGTGCACAGAGATTGAAGCATGAGCACACGTGAACGAATACGACAATGAAGGTGGATATCAGCGGGTTTGAGACCAGTTTGAACTTTTCACCGGTCAGAGGTTTAGTGAGAGAACGGATAGTTTTGTGAAGGACAGCTCGACACACACACAGATAACACACACACACACACACACACACACACACACACACACACACACACACACACACACACACACACACACACACACACACACACACACACACACACATACGCCTACCTCTGCATCAACTCCACTAGTGTGACCCTTAGGCTGCTCTGATGGCCAATTTCCAATGTAAATTAGCCATCTCTACGCCGAACATGTCTGAAATGCCATTACTCATGCAGATATTGTGAAATCAGCCATTAGCGGCAGAAACCTCATGAAAGGTTGTTAAGGTCTGGACTGGAATACTAATTATGAAAGAGCTTCACTGCTCAGGCAAAGGGGCAGGGACTTCAGTAGCCGGTGGTGACCAACTAGCAATTATAAGAAACATCTTGAATCCATTTGCTGCATTATACCCAACGTGTGTGTATCCTGCGTCAGCTTTCAGTGTACACACAAACCCAGCTTGGATATGCGTGTAATGTTAAAGCTGTCTGTACAATAAAGGCATATAAATTCTAGGTCTTTTGCTTCATTTGATAGTGACAGAAAACAAAAACTATAAAGGAAAAGGTAGACGGAGAAGCACTTTTTGGAACCACCGAGCTTACCAGGCTTGTGAGCCTGAGTGTAAGAAATCTGGGACGCACAGAGGCTGTGGTGTGTGATTCTGCTATTACAACAGAGCACAGGGGAGATAGTACACTAGTAACACATTCCTTGTGACTAAGAATGAATTATTTATTTGACATCAAACACTGCAGAGTTGTGGATGAGCCGTAATAATTGCACGAGTACAAAAACACATGGGATGCATTTTTTTATTGAGTCAGTGTTAGAATATCTGTTATTTGGTCATTTTTTAGACTTGAACAGACGCCACCAACAGCGACAATCTCTTATTTGAGTGGAAGTTGTCATGCAAGAAATTGAAAATACCTAATGAGAAATGAAAATTAAATTCTACTAAGTATTGAGAACAAAATACTTGATCTCAAACAGAGTACTCTATTATTTTTAGTGTTAAACCAGTGCATAATTCATAGTCATGGATAATTACTACTGATGCTTTAACCTTCTGAACATAAAACCTGCTATTGGGTTTGACAAACATGTAATTTAAAACCAAAAAATTGCCAGCATGACATCCTTTACTGGAGCCAGAAACTCTAAAATAAATAAATAAATAAACTTTTCCAAAAGTTTTTGAACTAATCACATCTGATGTGCCGTTTTATGTCTAAACTTGAAATTAAAGCCACTATATTTTATATCTCATTTAAAAATATGGCAAAAAGAAACTTCCTCAAACCAGATTCTGTCAACAAGAAAAAATTGTTCACTTTTTGCTGCAAGCAAGCAGCAGTTAGTAATTCAGCTGTGATTCAGGGACTTTTCAGTCGAGCAGAAAATATACATGTAAATAAAATAGAAAATCACCTATAGCATTTACGGATGCATTTTTTTCTCTACTGTCGGTATCAAATGTGGCAACTTGGAAACATACTGTACATGTTGAGGCCAGGTTTGCTCGATTTTTTTATTCAAGAAATTCAAGTTTTGTTTGTCAATTCTTGGGATTTATGACATTCTAACTGTGTCCTACTACAACGTACCTATGTTTGAGTTCTCTCTAGTTCTAGTTATGGTTGTGCTGTTTCCAAAGAGGTGCAGGTGCATTTATATTTGCAGAGAAAAATGAGCCCATAGCGAGTAAAAATGTGACTGGAGCAAAAAAAAATCATCAGGTATCTGCTTTTATAGAGCTCCGGACGTCACGTGACTCCGTTTGTTTACGCCGCCATGTTGGCAGGAAACTCTGCTTCAAAATGAATGGCGCTGGTAGAAAATTTACGCCGTCTGAGTTTACTTTTCATTTTAAATCAGACGATATTATAAAATATACAAACAAACTGGACAAACTAAACATATCCGATTCATATCATGCCCCCGGTATCTTATTTAAGAGTCTTGAGGCGGTCGGAGCGGACCTTTTACCGGACCTGCGGTACCCTGACATCTACAATTACCTGATAAATTTTCCTTCATCCTACTCCGGTGAATCTCTTAAAGCGTGTAATGAAACATAAAACATATCAGCATCATATTGCTAGAAATTACGCGATCAGATATAAAGCTTAGGAAACGGATTCTGTACCTGATACAAAGTGGTCGCTACATAAGGGGAATCCGTTGCCTGCGGGTTCCCACCGCTCCGTTTTCTTCTGCTCGCTTCTTGCGCGTTTTAATGGCAGTGATCCACCTCTGTCGTCTTTCAGGATCTTTGGGAATCCGATAAAATGCTCTCCCCTGTGCTCGTCCTTGGCTGTTCTGGCATCCCGGGGCGCAACAACTGTCCACCATATCTCTGATGTCGACGCTGAAGAACGTTTAGGAGTTAGCTGGCAGTAGTTTAAACAGCGCGCCTTCCTGCCAATATGGCGGTGTTTTGATTTCGACTGTTGCATGCCGGGATTGTGTGACGTCATCTCCCGGAGCTCTATTTCAGAGGGTTGATGCATTAGACAGTGCTTTATATACTGTTTCCCAGTTTAAGCTGTGATATTATATAACTCACAATGAATGTGTTACGATGTCAAAGGCAGAGACTCAGATACAAGCAACAGAGACGCGGCAGACTGGCATATAAGAGTTCACAATTATTTATTACAAAAATACACAATAATACAACAGGAGGTAATGTATTTGAGGTAACAAGGCGAGGCGGTAGGATGCTTGATGCTACAGCTGAACAGGGCCCTCTGAAGGACCGGAAGGGAATGAGAACGAAACTTTATGTATTAAAAACTAGTATTTTAGTGGAATAAACCCGAACTACTACCAAGGCAGAAAGCAATTCATAGAATAGAATAGCTTTATTGTCATCATGCATAGGTGCATGATGAAAATATAAATAGCTTCTGCTACAGGGTGCACTGATAGCAGCAATAAGAAACAAAATATCAGTATTAAATAATAAAAACAAATGTACATATAAAACAAGACAGTATTAAAAATAACATATGCAAAGGAGGCCGGATATATACCATATGGGAGGTAAATGAAATGACATACAGTATAAACTAATAAAATAGAATAAATGTGGTCAGGAAATGGCACGTAGGCAGCATTTCAACCGTTTAAAATGACACTGTGCTTTCTGGTAGACAAGTGAACACGTACAAGGAAACACAACTACCGAATAGTTGGGCGCAGGGCTGAAGCTAAAAGGATGCTGGAAAACGCTAGTAAGGAAATAACCAGTCTGAATAGAAACTGAACATACATAAAAGTGGACTGGCTCAGAGAGCGGACAGGGAACTTAACTGTCCGAGGTGGAAACAGGTGATGGGAGGACTGGGCAGGAGAGGTGGCGTGTGGCTGGTGGAGATCCAAACTGGAACACAAGAGAGTACAGGTGAGCATAAGCAATGAGCTAGACTGAACCAGGGCCAATACTAACTGGGATAGTTCACGATCCAGCGACGAGTAGTGGCAGAGTCTGGCTTATATGGATGGAGGAGGGATGAAGATGGGTGATCACTCCCGCCTGCTCGCTCGCCAGTTCTGCTGATTGTGATTGGCAGCACCTGTCCTCATGCCACACGCCACCAAAGAGAGAGGGAGAGATGAGGAAAGGAAGGGAGAGTCTGCAACTCGCTGGCTGCTGAGGTCGATTTGCCAAATGTAGTAAGTATAGTTTTGAAAGAAGTACTAGAGTTAAAAGTAGAATGTGGTCCAATAAAGTTTCAACCAGTGGACTGACTTCTAGTTTCCTCGTTTGCTCCAGAAATGTTCGATATGAATCCAACAATTACGCAGATTATTACCACCAACTCATCAGCGATATCCCTTTCAGTCACTGCAGGTCAGAAGGGCTTCATCTGTGCATGTAGACACTGAATACTGTGAGTTCAGACCTGATTGTAGGATGCAATGGTTTGGCTATTTGCTACAGAATGGTTTGTGTGTGATTGGAGCTCTATGCTAAATATGTCCACTCATCTCTGGTGTCACCGAGAGCCCCGGGCTCACACCATGACGTTAATAGTTTGACAGGCCCCACTGCTCGTCTCGCTTTCCCTCCCTCCATCTGCTCCTCTTCTCATCCCTCCCTCTGGCTCTTTCCCTCTTTCTTTCCGTCACTTTGTGTCGCTTACGCTCTTATTTGTTATCTCTTTGTGCCTGCGGACAAATGCTGGTCACAGCTATGATACAACCTGCATGGGGAAGAAAATTGAAAATGAAAAGTATTGAATTTTTTTTCTATTTAACGTTTAAGCAAATATTGTCAAAGTGCTCCGTCAAGTTTTGGACGTGTTCTTTGTCCCACTTTGTTTTGACTATTGGTGTGTGTGTAGAGTTTACTCGGTACAGAACTTTAAGGTTGATGTCATCCTGTCCACTGTGTCTGTTTGTGTACTTTTTTTGCTATCGCGTACTTTCGAGCCACATGCAGCCTTTAAGTTGGATCTCCGTTGGACAGAAGCACTGCTCTAAGTAGCATCATTGCTAGTTTAACTCCATTTCTCAGATGTGTGGTGGAAAAACTGTTTTCTGAATGAAAAAGGTTTTTGTCAAGAAGCTCTAATTGATCAAGAAGTACAGTATCACACATGCTTCTTTTTTGAGCATTTCTGGAGCTTTCAGCGCTGTCTAAAGTAAAACTAAGGATCAGTACTTGACTTCTCCACCATACATGGACATACACAAGCTACAACATTAAAACCACCTGCCTCATAATGTGTAGGTCCACCTTGTGATGCCAGAACCAGCCATGACCTTTCGGGGACCAGACAAAGGTGGACACATGTGGTGGAGTTCTGTGGTGTCTAATTTTGAGAGTTTGGCAGCAGATCCTTTGGATTGCAGGATAGAATCTTAGGGAATCAGGTTTCTTCCAATATGGACTCTTGGCCGTGTTCCTTGAGTCATTTCTTAGCAGTTCTTGCAATGTGCCGTTGCAATGGCGTTCTGTGTGACTAGTTTGGAACCATGATTTGGCAGATGGTATATCTTGCAGTAATATCCACATGAACCACAAGATGGTCAGTGTTTTTCAATAGGTAACTACTAGTTAGCTGTGTGTTTTTCACTGTCAGTTGGCTGCAAATCAGTAAAACTAAACTCAAATGAAGAAAGTAGCTTCAGTGTTGTTGTAGCTTCTCTAGTGGTGGCTTCAGTGAAATGATGCTTCATTTAGCATAGAGTTACTGTCTCTACATTATATCTTCCAGGTAGCCTTTCCAGCACAGAGCTAGGCGTACCGTGTTGCTAGGAAGTTGATGGATTACTTAAAATGTTCCATATTTCAACATATATTGTCGCTGGCATGATACCAAAACTTTTCAATCCTTCAAATGAACTGTTTTTCCTAGAAAAAGTACGTAAACCTATGCGTACAAACTTAAATACAGTGATAAATGCGTGAGCTTTAATAGCAATAAGATTGTAACACCGTGAAAGGGCACATTCTTGCGAAAAGTAAGCAGTTTTATATATTTTTTTAACTTTTCTTCACTGAAATCAGTAATATTTGTGACTGAATTTTTATATAATTGCAAAGACTATCGACTGTTTCTGCTACATTTGTTATATGCTGAATATTTTTATAATTTTCCATAGAACTGACTTTCGAGCACTGATATAAACAAGCTGTTAAAACCTTGTGTCAGTTTGAAACACTTGAGAGTAGTTATGTATTGTTCTATGAACACAATGTTACTACACATCAGTGCGTGTGGACTCTTTGGCTTGTATTTATATATGGTGCCAGCCTGACTAAGTGTTGGACTGAAATTGTCCAGCTTTATCAGAGCATTTTGCATCAGACTGAGCTGTGGCTCACATCAGCTGGTGGCATTTGGCTCCCTCCTGGTGGACTACGTTACGATTCAGGCCTGCTTGAACGGACACCAGACTTGTGGCTGGCATTCGGCCGCAAATGGGACCATATCTTAGCTTCTTATTTGCTCCCTGCCAGTGGAAATGTTCTGCCTTTGCAACAAGAAATGTGCTTGGCTGCAGGTCAGAGAGGATCCTCGGTGGTGATTTATGCTGCGGCGAAGCGTGTTTCCCGAGAAGCTCCGATCCCTTCCGATGAGCTATGATCGCTCACCTGTACACGTACATCACATAACAGTCAGAGAAGTAAGTCAAGAGAAAGTCTGTTCCCCTGGAGTGAGCAATGATCAAGAGACCTACAAACACACTCACACTCACACACATTCACACAGTATGATGAGTTGTAATGATGAGTGAGGGTGTGACGGATTGAGCCTTCATTCCAAGTTTGTCCACGGTCTGAATAACGGCCCTGGAAGTTGTCCAAGATTCTCGTTCCTCACTTTTCCCTTCTTCTCTCCAGATTGTTTACACTGTTTTTATTTGTCTCGATCCAAATCCCACATTTTAAAGCTGTATTTACATATTTTCCCCCCCTCCCCTTTCCTCTAGTCTTGTGAAATGGTAACCCGGCTTCTTACTGTGTTGTTTCTTCCTATATTCGACTTTTCACAGTTTTTTATGTTTCCGT
Organism: Acanthochromis polyacanthus; assembly: GCF_021347895.1. Taxonomy (NCBI): domain Eukaryota; kingdom Metazoa; phylum Chordata; class Actinopteri; family Pomacentridae; genus Acanthochromis; species Acanthochromis polyacanthus. The sequence goes on along the minus strand of NC_067113.1, from coordinate 44,252,197 downwards.
TAAATGCAGCAAAGACCAATATTATTGACATTTAACTGGAGTGGAACCACTATGGGTTATTAAAAGGTTCACTGTCAGTCTACGCCAGCCCAATGCCCTTTGTTCTTTGACATTTTATTACCACTCAACTTATATGAGTGCACAATATTCCGATCGGCTTCGTGCCAGGCATCTAACATTATGATCTTCACTATTCAATCACACTGGAATCCACTGCATTCCATAGGAGTAGCAACAGTTATGCCAAAACAAACTCTTTACTTGTGGAGATGAAGAGCAAAACATGTAGGCATGTTGTCTTAAAAAAACACTATTGATCAGAGCCAGAAATTTTGAAAAACTGAAAGAACTGTGGCATTTTCAACTTTCTAGCTGTCCTTGAACTATTCAAAATCACTATATTCTACGTGCCTCTTTGAAAGGTTTGTAAAAAATATAGTTTACGTTGACAACTGTGAAACAATTACTGACTCAGCTGTGGGACTTTTCAGCTGAGCTGGGCTGAAGTGCAGGCAGTGTTTATTTAGAGAAGGTAAGAGACGAGCATGAAAACAAATTGAAAGTGCAGGCAGATAGAAAAATTAATTTCTTCGTATGTGGAGCCACCAGTCTTTTCCAGTGCCTAGTTCTATTTGTAGCCACTGTTGTGCTGTTTCCATAGAGGGGCAGGGCTTTATATTGTAGTAAAAATTAGCCCACAATGAGTAGAAATGAGAAAGGTGCAAAAAACAATATATGTGTGTTTTTAATGTAGGCCTTATTTAGTACTCATTGATATTACCCTTTAATATAAACTGCAGGAAATATCAGTGGACGCATACAAAATTATGAAAAAAATTGATTCAATTGCTATATTCAGTGATTTTTGTGTAACATTCATAAACACACATTTTTTAGGTTTTAATAGAACTCTTAGTGCTCGGATTTTAAAATGCCGTACCAACTTTGGATCAAAGTGCAAATCCTCTCGAGCATTTTGTGTTGGGACCAGGCTAAAGTTATGCACTGAAGTAGAGAACCAGAACTTGTCTTACATTTGTAATTTAACACAAAAATGCTTCAGCAAACATAAATGAATTCATGTCCAACACATTGTTACATTTTCTCTGTTGTACATTAAAATCTATAATTACTTACAAATGATGATATATTTCTCAAATGCAAACCAACATTTTCACCAAAATTACAGCATGCAATAACAAATAAAAAAACAACTTGATAAATGTCAGTTTATTTTCTATACTTAAAGACAAAAAACTGTGCAGAATCAATCTGACCAGTAAAGGAGAATCTTAAAGGTTTTGTTGCTGACTTTCATCTCCATTCTACATAATAGTTGAATCTGTCAGCAAAGCATTGTGACTATAAACTACTCTAATATTTTAAAATGTTCTCCGCACAAATAAAAGGGAGCTGCTGAGAACAGTCTTCATCACTCCACGTGTAGTCCGCGTTGATGACCCCACATTGGTTGGAAAATGGCATCGCAGGCATTGTGTCATTCTTCCAGTTGCTCTCAAACACTGGACTGTCCCTCCAAATCCAGAATCCAAACAGAGTACTCTGCCTCAGACCGATCCAGAATGTACCAGTGATGTTTTTGACCTCCAGCCATTGCTTGACTGCTTCCTGGTCATTGCCATCCTTGATCCACAGCAGGCTTGTGTGGTTTTCCTCACAGTAGTCAAGAGCTTCTTCCCAAGTTGCATTTTGGTTGATAACTCTGATTCTTGTATCGCCTGAAAAGCAGATAAAAGGCAGAAGTAAGATTTACACAAATAAGAAATACAGGTGACAAGTTCAGTCACATCATCAACATTCTGCCTCTTAGTGGACGTGTGATGTCCTCATCTGTTCTGTCATCGTGACCATGACATCATTTCCTTACTCAGGATTTGTCTTTCACTGACATCATCACTATAATTAGTTTTCTACTGATCTAAAGGAAAGACTGAAAATAAATGGATAAAGTTGTCTAGAGTTTGTGCATGTCTAGTAAATAGAACAATCTTAACTAATACAGCCCAGTATGGTTCCATGAATACATTTTTCAACCTTTGTATTGCTTACCTGTGGAGCAAATTACTTTTGCGTTACTGTAGTACCCGAATGGTTTCATCGGTTTTGGGCTTCGATCATGAATTGTAAGGTTTTCGTTTGGTTCTTCAAATGATGAATAATCAGACCAGGTTCTGTACGTGGAGCAGGTTTTGTCGACCCATTCCCATTCATCATGCAGGAGTCCAATCCAGAAGGTTTTGTTCTTTCCTTCTTCAATCACTTTTTGGTTTTGTTTCTCATCTCTGATGCTGACTAAATGACTGTAATGCTCTCTGCAGTACTGCTCTGCCTGGCACCAGTCCTTTTTCTCCTTAATCAGGAAGTATTGATTATCTACAAAAACAAAAATATAGCATTTATTTTATTATGGATAGATATTTACAATGGAGACATTAAGCTTTCCTTTAGCTTTATGAATCTTATTCGTGTAAATGGTAAAATTACTTTTTTATTCTTTTTTTTCCACTTAAACAAAAGTAAATGCTGTAAATCATGACAGACGGATGGTCATGTGTTCACAGGTGAATTACACTAAAAGTGAGCTGAATTAAGAACATATTTACATATACTGCATATTAAACATATAAATGTGTGCAAATTTATATTTTTTTGTGTGATTTTTCATTGTCATGTTAACAACCAACAAATTACTTTTAAACCTTCATTAATAGAAAATTGGTTCAGTTTAACATGAATCTGTGATCACAGATGTGAACAAAATATTGGACTGTCTAATGTGAATGTAGTGGTACTGTACTGCAATATGCTGAATAACATTGAAACTATTTTATAATTTGAAATGGAAACAAGGGAAACTATGGAAATGAGAACAAACATTGTTTGCTGGAACTTACCTTTGTAGCACATGAAGTAATGTCTGTCTGAACAATTGAAACCTTTCCATGTGTCCTTGTCCATGGCTTCACAGATTTGTTCTCCATCAGCTAAGTTTACACTGGACTTACTGAAATTGAACGGATCACCGTTGGACCAAGTAGTAACATTTGTTCGGGTCTTAGTCAGACCGAGCCAGACGGAAGAGATGTACCCAAACAATTCTGAACTCTTTTCCATATACTTCTGCATGAACGTGGCATCCTCATCATCATACAGAGTCACAAGTGATCCATTACATTTACTTTGTGCATCATTCCAGGCTTGGTCCTCCAACACATTACTGAACTTTCGTAGGTGATTTGATGCAAATGTAAACTGAAAAAATCCTGTAAAAAGGAACATAAACTGTATTTTATTTTACTTTTACTCAACATGTATGGTTAAAAAAACAACATTACAGACTGTTGGACTGTTGAAATGGAGTGCACTACTATAAATATAATCAATATTAGATGTCACAGAGCAATAAATTGATTCATTCTTCATTGGTGTGCAGCTGCTGCTTGTTATTAAAATAAGAATGTCTGCAGCAACACGTACAAGTAACTCGATTAGTGATCGCAAAAGATACTGACTTAAAGAGATTTATCTCTAACTCTACCATGCATATACTGATGTTGACAAATCATCTACACAAAATCAAATGTAGACCAAGACCTGGAAAGGAGCCCTTACCTGAACACAGCAGGAAGAAAACAAGGATCATCATCACAGCTGTGGTGAGATTCATGTTGTGAAAAGACAGAGTTGAGGATTTCTAATTAGAGGGAGAGATCCAGATGATGTCATTTAGAAAAGTGAACAAAGTCTTTGTACGTGGATCAGAAATAAAGAAATGTTTCAGTCCCTCATTGTTAGCTAAGTCTCTTACCTGCTGGAGAGCCGAGTGCCGTCAGTTTGTCTTTAGCAGTTGCAGCACTTTTGTACTCTTTGAGGGTGATGTAAGCTCACTGAATATACAAAGTCTGCCTTTTTTTTCCCCATGTGTGTATTTGCATGTGGACATGGCATGACATTCATGATCCACTGTGGATGATATTCAAACTGTGCTTCTGTAAACATCCTCTCTAATGGAACATCGCACCAAGAGAATCCAGGTTTTTATGCTGATATATTTTTATAGAAGAAAAATCAACACCAATGAGAAAAATGTCAGATAATACTTCATGTTACACTCTGACATTAGAGGAAAATGGCGACAGTCTTAATGTGTTTCTTCGCATGGATATCTGCTTTTGATTGTGATTTTTACACCCTTTAAATAAAAAAAAACACAATTTAAATCGTAGTTTTGTTAAGGACTCGTATGTTGAATCTTTAGTTGTGTAAGCTAGAGACACCCTCAAAAAGCAAAGCAACAGGTCAGAATAATAGAGAGAAGATAAATGGTAAATATATTACCAAAATTATAGAAGAGTCAATTTTTCATTTGTCACTGATCTGTCCAAAGACATGCATTCAGACGTTTACACACAGCTGTGAACAAGCTTCTGGCATATTCCTGGTTGGATCTTTGACTTCTTTGCCTGAAACAAACTGACTTAAAAAGCAAATCTTGTTAAGTGTAGCCCGTTGTGATGGAACTTAAACTTTATTTGATAATGGGAAATAAACATCACAGTCATCACAAAAATGCTTCAGCAAACATAAATGAATTCATGTCCAACACATTATTACATTTTCTCTGTTGTACATTAAAATCTATAATTACTTACAAATGATGATATATTTCTCAAATGCAAACCAACATTTTCACCAAAATTACAGCATGCAATAACAAAAAACAACAACTTGATAAATGTCAGTTTATTTTCTATACCTAAAGACAAAAAACTCTGAAGAATCAATCTGACCAGTAAAGGAGAATCTTAAAGGTTTTGTTGCTGACTTTCATCTCCATTCTACATAATAGTTGAATCTGTCAACAAAGCATTGTGACTATAAACTACTCTAATATTTTAAAATGTTCTCTGCACAAATAAAAGGGAGCTGCTGAGAACAGTCTTCATCACTCCACGTGTAGTCCGCGTTGATGACCCCACATTGGTTGGAAAATGGCATCGCAGGCATTGTGTCATTCTTCCAGTTGCTCTCAAACACTGGACTGTCCCTCCAAATCCAGAATCCAAACAGAGTACTCTGCCTCAGACCGATCCAGAATGTACCAGTGATTCCATTGACCTCCAGCCATTGCTTGACTGCTTCCTGGTCATTGCCATCCTTGATCCACAGCAGGCTTGTGTGGTTTTCCTCACAGTAGTCAAGAGCTTCTTCCCAAGTTGCATTTTGGTTGATAACTCTGATTCTCGTATCGCCTGAAAAGCAGATAAAAGGCAGAAGTAAGATTTACACAAATAAGAATTACAGGTGACAAGTTCAGTCACATCATCAACATTCTGCCTCTTAGTGGACGTGTGATGTCCTCATCTGTTCTGTCATCATGACCATGACATCATTTCCTTACTCAGGATTTGTCTTTCACTGACATCATCACTATAATTAGTTTTCTACTGATCTAAAGGAAAGACGAAAAAATTAATGAATGAAAAAGTTGTCTAGAGTTTCTGCATGTCTAGTAAATAGAACAATCTTAACTAATACAGCCCAGTATGGTTCCATGAATACATTTTTTAACCTTTGTATTGCTTATCTTGGGAGCAAATTACTGTTACTTCATTGCTACATCTGTGTGGTTTCATCAGTTTTGGGGGATCATAGAATTCCTGATCTGTACATTCTTCATCTCTCTCTTTATTACTCTCAGATAAAGTCCAGTCCAGTTCTTTTGCTTGTAACATGACATTGTACAATTAAATTTAACATGTTTAATCCCACCATCTGGTGAAACCACACGGAATGACCCATTCTTTAACCTTTGTATTGCCTACCTGTGGAGCAAAATACTGGTGCATTGCTTGAAGGCCCACGTAGTAGCATCAGTTTTGAGGACTGAATTGCATATATATCTACATCTTCAGCATGTGATAATTGACCCCAGGTTCTGTAAGTGGAGCAGGTTTTGTCGACCCATTCCCATTCATCATGCAGGAGTCCAATCCAGAAGGTTTTGTTCTTTCCTTCTTCAATCACTTTTTGGTTTTGTTTCTCATCTCTGATGCTGACTAAATGACTGTAATGCTCTCTGCAGTACTGCTCTGCCTGGCACCAGTCCTTTTCCTTCTCAATCAGGAAGTATTGATTATCTACAAAAACAAAAATATAGCATTTATTTTATTATGGATAGATATTTACAATGGAGACATTAAGCTTTCCTTTAGCTTTATGAATCTTATTCGTATAAATGGTAAAATTACTTTTTTATTCTTTTTTTTCCACTTAAACAAAAGTAAATGCTGTAAATCATGACAGACTGATGGTCATGTGTTCACAGGTGAATTACACTAAAAGTGAGCTGAATTAAGAACATATTTTCATATACTGCATATTAAACATATAAATGTGTGCAAATTGATATTTTTTGTGTGATTTTTCATTGTCATGTTAACAACCAACAAATAACCTTTAAACCTTCATTAATAGAAAATTGGTTCAGTTTAACATGAATCTGTGATCACAGATGTGAACAAAATATTGGACTGTCTAATGTGAATGTAGTGGTACTGTACTGCAATATGCTGAATGACATTGAAACTATTTTATAATTTGAAATGAAAACAAGGGAAACTATGTAAATGAGAACAAACATTGTTTGCTGGAACTTACCTTTGTAGCACATGAAGTAACGTCTGTCTGAACAATTGAAACCTTTCCATGTGTCCTTGTCCATGGCTTCACAGATTTGTTCTCTATCAGTTAAGTTTACACTGGACTTACTGAAATTGAACGGATCACCATTGGACCAAGTAGTAACATTTGTTCGGGTCTTCATAAGACCAAGCCAGAAGGTATTTATGGAATGGTTTTTCGCATAGTTCTGCATGAACGAGGCATCCTCATCATCATACAGAGTTACCAATGATTGACCTCTCTCATTACATACACGTCGTGCTTCAGTCCAGATTTTGTCCTCCGACGTATAATTGAACATTCGTAGATGATTTGATGCAAATGTAAACTGAAAAAGTCCTGTAAAAAGGAACATAAACTGTATTTTATTTTTCATTTCTCCAACATGTATGGTTAAAAAAAACAACATTACAGACTGTTGGACTGTTGAAATGAAGTGCACTACTATAAATATCATCAATATTAGATGTCACAGAGCAATAAATTGATTCATTCTTCATTGGTGTGCAGCTGCTGCTTGTTATTAAAATAAGAATGTCTGCAGCAACAAGTAGAAGTAACTCAAGTAGTGATAGCAAAAGATACTGACTTAAAGAGATTTATCTCTAACTCTACCATGTATATACTGATGTTGACAAATCATCTACACAAAATCAAATGTAGACCAAGACCTGGAAAGGAGCCCTTACCTGAACACAGCAGGAAGAAAACAAGGATCATCATCACAGCTGTGGTGAGATTCATGTTGTGAAAAGACAGAGTTGAGGATTTCTAATCAGAGGGAGAGATCCAGATGATGTCATTTAGAAAAGTGAACAAAATCTTTGTACGTGGATCAGAAATGAAGAAATGTTTCAGTCCCTCATTGTTAACTAACTTGTGCATATACTCACTTTAAATTTAATAATGTCTCTTACCTACTGAAGAGTCGAGTGCTGTCAGTTTGTCAGTCGCAGCCACAGCACTTATGTACTCTTTGAAGGTGATGTAAGCTCAGGTGTTTTATTTTACATATGTGTACTTAGTGAAAGCAGTGAAGTCCTGAGTTTAATGATTAGCTGAATGCTGGCAAGTGTGGATGATATTTAAACTGTCCTTCTGTAAACACCCTCTCTTATGGAATACCTCACCAAGGGAAAAACTTTGACTTAATTTTGACCAGAGAACCCAAAGAAAAGTGATGCAACAATTCAGAAATGGTAAAGAGAAGATCGAAGCTATGGTAAATATGTCACGAAGATTTTCAGTAATCCAGCCCAACGCATGCATTCAAAAGTATACATACAGTTGTGAACAAAAGTTTTTCTACACTTGTTAAGACCATAAATAACGTGGCAATCTAGAATTTCCAACACATCACTAAAAACAATCATGCATTTTAGGTCTTCGATAGATTTATTACGGACTTTCTGAAAAAAAGACAAAATCTGCTGGGTCAAAAATATACAAACTGCCATTCTGAAATTTGGCTAAATGTCCCTTTAGCCATTTTCACCTTAACTAGGTGTTTTTGTTAGCCCTCACAAGCTTCTTTCAAATTTCTAGCTGTATTTTTGGCCACCTCTTTTGAAGAATTTGTCCAGTTCAACCAACTTTGTTGCCGTTCTGACACAGTCTTTTGCGAGACCAGTTTAAAATTTTCATCCTCGCCTGAGTCATCCATTTCGTTGCCATTTTGAAGCATGTTTGGGGTCATTGTCTTGTTTGAATGCCCAGACCAAACCTTCTGACAGATAACTTTGGATTTTCTTGCAGAATGTTCATGTAATTCCCGTTTTTCATTCTTTCACTTACTTTCTTTAAAGCACCAGTTCCACTGGCAGGAAAACAGCCTCAGAGGATGATGCTGCCACCACCATGCATGAGGGTAGGTAGGGTGTTTTTGGGGTTAAAGGCCTCACCTTCACTCCTCTAAACATACGTCTGGTCATTGTAGCCAAATATTCATTTCTTTGTTTGACTACAGACCTGTCCTCCAAGAGGCTTTCTCTTTGCTCATGTGTCAGCAGCAAACTTCAGTCGAGCTTTTAGGTGCTGCGTCCTGCATGGCAGACTCTAAGCTCATGGTGAAGTAGAACACTCCTGACTGCAGCTTCTAATTTATTGCTCACCTGCTTTTTTGTGATTCTTGGTTTAACTCTTAACCATCCGGACCAATTGTCTCTCAGCAGAAAATGATAGCTTGCTTGTTTTTTGTTTTTTTTCCTGACCATGGCAGTGACACATCTGTACCACAGTTGTGTACTCCCAAACAAGTCTGTGCAGAGTTGATTTGGGGATGTGAAACTGTATTGGAATGGCTCCAATTGACATTCCCGAGTTACTGAAGTCCATGATTTGCTTTTTTAGATCTGCGTTGAGCTACTGTCGTGTTTGTGGTGGAGTTTGATGGGTGCCTCAAATGGGCCTTATTTGAACTGGCTCTGAGGACTCACCAGCTTTAGTCAGTACAATAGTGGTAATCACTCACAAGACATTAAGAGGTTTTGCCACCAGGAAAATGTGATTAACCCTTTAATTCTACAATTCTACAATTTCATTTAGCAGACGCTTTTGTCCAAAGCGACGTACAACACAAGCAAGAATTCAGACATAAGGAAAAACCTGTAGTAAGTGCAAAAAGTGCTTCAAGTGCGATTGGTCAAAGGTGTTGCCATCCAGTTGCAGAAGAATTGCCAACCACCACCCCCCCCCCCCCCCTTTTTTTTTTAATTTACTTTGTCAGCGCTAAATAACACAACTTTCTATATGACTAAGGCTACGTTCAGACTGCTTAATGCTCAATTCCGATTTTTTTGTGAAATCCGATTTTTTTGCGAGTTCGTTCACATTTCCAATTAAATGCGACTTGTATGTGATCTCCTGTGTGAACCTCACACGACCCAAAAGTGTCCCGCATGCGAAGAGGAGGACACAAAAACGACCCGCAGAGAGCGTGTTCAGTGTTTACGGAAGTAAACGTGGACGCTAACAGTAGAGCATGTCTGGCCATTTTAAAGTTGTTGTCCAGTTGGAGCCAGCATATTTATAACTTAATTGTTTTAAGGAGAAGGTCAAGAAGGAAGAGAGCCAGGATTTTGGCCCTGGCGTTTTGTGGGGCAGTGGCAGCAACGTCTGTCCAGAGAACTGTGTGGGTGCGGAGTCGCAGCCAGGAGTGGTGGGATAGTGATGTGAGAGGCTTCACAGATGCGGACTTCATTCAGAATATTCGAATGACAAGGGCGACCTTTACCTGCGTATATGAGCGCCTCTTTTTAACACTCACGGCAAGACACACGTCTTCGGCAGCCCGAAGACGTGTTTTGCTTGAACAAAGAGTAGTGACGTTTGTCGTGTACCAATGACGTATAGGTCGGATAAATGTGACCTGGCCGTTCAGACTGAAGTCGCATGGCAAAAGATCCGATACGTATCGGAATTAGGACCACATATCCAAGTGGCCTGGGTTACATTTGAAAAAATCAGATCTGTGTCATTCAGACTGTCATGAAAAGATCAGATACAGGTCACAGAGGGGCAAAAAAAACGGATTTGGGTCACTTTAGCCTGCAGTCTGAACGTAGCCTAAAACTAATAAGTCAAGTTGATCTATTTATATTTTTAACCCAGCAGAATTTGCCATGTTTCCAGAAGACCTAATTTATCAACAAAACAAAATGCATTATTGCTGTTTGTGACGAAGACGCTTGTTTATCTGGATAACTGACAAGTGTTCAATGTACTCTACTTTTCTAAATTTCTGGCATTACGTTTGAATTAAAGAGTTTAGTGTGGAATTATTGTGCAGCTCAGACAAACAAAGAGTCCACCTGTCTATGCAGTCCATCTTCCTCTTTTCAATAACTGTGTCTCCTGGGAAAATTATTTGCATGCATGTCATTAGCAAATTCCAAAACACAACACTGCTAGATTACTGATAAGCACAAAACTCTGGGACAGACAACATGATGTTTTGCATTTATTATATTTCTCGTAGTAATTTTTTTCATAGTCAACAGGATTGCAAAAAAGCAGTTTATGTAGATGACTTAATATGGTCAAATTAAAGCTACATGTTTTAAATGGGTTACGATAAAATAATAAGATTTTAAAATGATTCATTTTGTCAGTTGGAAAGCAAAATGAACTAACAAAAAAAATCTAATTGCTGTATATGCATATTTAAGAGATTACAGTTTGGTTCCATTTGTAATCACTCTGCTCCTTCCCAAGGAATAAATGTTTGTTGGTGTTGTGCATGAGACCTTCACATCACTGAAACTAGGCCTGTGCACGCAGAAGTCTACAGGTATTATCTCACTTATCTCACTGACACTGATAGTTCTGAGCAGAGTTTGGCTTCTCTGTATAGAGAACAGAAAAAAATTGAATGTTGTTACACAAAATCTCCTTTCATCTCTCTCGGTTGTGAACCGTGCAGGTCATAGTGTGCACCAAGAGTTTAATTATCGTCACAATTAAATGTGCTTTCTGTTCAACATTAATTGAACATCTTCATGCTGTCTTGATGCTTTTTAACATATCTACAAGTTAGTTATGCATGAATGAAAGTGTATTGGAATGAGCTGTTGGAGTGTGTCATGTGTTTTTATGTGTAGTGTGTGATCAGTAACTGTACCTTTTAGTGCTGTGTACAGGACATGTCCCAACTGGTTGGAAAAGTTTAACCCCTTGACACCTGTTGTCGTGAATTCGCAACATATCATTTTCATTCAGCCAAGATAGCGTATCCATTCCCCCAATGCCGGTTTGTGCATATTCACTACGTACCTCGGAACCTTTTGCAAGCACTGGTTTCTAGTAGGACCGGTCGGAGTGAGACCTAATTATTATATGTCTGTTGTTATTATTATATATCTATGTATCCATGCTATAGGTGTAATAGATAAATTAACAATCTCCACTTTTAGCATCAGCTGGAAAGCAACAACAACACAAAAAAAGAAGTTTTTTATTTAATTGTAAATAAATTCAGGCGTCAAGGGGTTACAATCATGTATATTACAGATTACAGATTTAGATTAGATGACCACTGGGAAGTGACAAAAAGGTCCAACATCTTCATGCTTTTGGAGACATTTAGATAAAGCAGTCCTGCATAGAGAAACTTTTTGTACAGTGAATTATGCAGCTGGTAAAATCTATAATGGGGTTCATTTCTATTAATAGTCCACTTACATAACTAGGTTTTTATCATGTTATATTTGGTGTTTTTACTCCAAAATGTCAAAATACAGAATGAAACATGCAGGTTTTCATAGCACGCCATGGTTGGACATGTGTCACCAGTAATACTGCTCTAATGAGAGCTACATGTGTTTATTATGCAAATCTTGTTACCTGGAATAGAGCCACCAGGCACACACTGTACATGTCTGTGCAGAGCCCTGTGTATCAGGAAGCAGCGTGCAAATTCATCAAAAATTTGTTTTTGCTGAATATTTACCTTTGGACTTGCTGAGGGATTTGAAATGTCACAGAGATTTTTTTTTCTCTATCCGAAGTTTGCAAATTCATTTTTAGATGTGAGTTTACGTCTTTAGTTCCAACTACAAAAACAATACTATGGGCAGATTTAACTGTTTTTGGTCAGACTTCTGGTGTATAAGCTGTGAAGTTAAAAAGCACCAGAAAACTAAACTCGTTCATGTAATCAAAATCTGAAGGTGTTCTTCAGTTAAACAACAGTTTCAGAAGACTCTTGTCAAAACATGAATCAGATGAACTTAAACAGAGATACATAATCGCTGAGTTAACTTTCTATAAGACAGCTTTATTTAAAACATTTAAATTAAATGCTGCATTCATTTCACAGTATAAAAATGTGTGAACAGTACATGCATACAAAGAAACAACGTGTGGAGTACAGTAAGTATGATTGACCCTTCTGTTCAGTTTGTTTCTCAGGAGCACCAGTGATGTTCCAGTTTGACCTGGGACATGTTTCATTAACCAAAAATGGCAGTAGGCATTGTTGATAGCTCATCAACTTCATCACAAACCATTTCAATCAATATTTAGTGTGGTGGTGTTCTGTACCCCACACAGATCATGAGTCAATAGGGATCATTTCCTCGCTTTTCTGAAGAAACATGCATATTAAAACTTGATTTTAATGCAAATTGCATAGACCTACATATAAAATACGTCTACATTTTGAATTTTGACATGAGACACCTCGGGCACCTTGGCAGCTCAACAGGTTGAGCGGCGACCCATAAACTGGGGCTATAGTCTTTGACGCGGTGGTCGGCTGCTCAAATCCAGCTCATGGCCCTTTGCTACAGGTCCTCCCTCCATTCTTCTTGGAACAATTCTTTTTTTTCTTTTTTTTACTTTAAAATGGGTCAGTTTTACCCACAGCATAACAGGAGGGTTAAGAATGACTTCTTTCCTCTGGGTTTAAACATTGATTAGGTGGTAAATTTAAACATAATTAAACTTTGAAACAGCACATGTTCAGCAGCTGACATGCTTTGCTCTGTAGCCCACTGATGGACACAAGCAGAGATCACGAACACAGTTGCACTTATTTGCATAACTGCACTCTCACATTTGAATGTCAAATAAACTGCGCACTTGCAAATATGTATGCAGCTCTGTCCGGTTTGATAACAACAGTGTAGATGTTTGGCTCAGAAAAGACGACTGATGGTTGTAGCTTGCAAGGCAACAAATGGAAACATATTTTACTCATTTTTAAAATGTCCAAGAAACAGGAAGCAGTGGGGTTGGAAGTATGCAGCACTATTACACATGTGTAATAAATCAACAGTGAACATTGGCACATCATTTGAATAACTCAAATCATGGCACAAAACCCTGTTTCTCTTACAGCTGCTGTGTGCCCTGAGAGCAGCACACATACAATAACACTCCATGAACACGACGGAAACTGTCTTTAACGCTTTCTCTGTGTGCTTGTTTACTTTAAGGCAGCGGATCGATGCATCAAACTACACAGAGCAGATATCCTCCCACATCATACCGCGGCAGAACCAGTCTGCCAGTGTCATGATGGAAAGAGCACATGTAACCTCACATCAATGCAATGTCAGCTCTGTAATATATAGTAAATCAACTTCAATGAAAGGCCCTCCTCAGTGATTTAACCCCCGTCCATTCACACTGAAGACACACATCAGACTACAGCTATCAGTTACACTACTGCTTTCATTCTGAGACAGTTTCGCTGCTGGATTTGTAGTGATTGAAGAGCATACAATAAATACTTTGTGTATATCCTTCTTATCTGGATTGGGATTTTTTTTTTGCTGATATGTGGGCTCATGTAAGATTTACCTTTATGTTTTTTAACCGACAGTCATGTGATCATGCCTCTCAGGCGATGTTGCAAAAGAGAGATTAGCAAAAGAGAGTAATGCAAAAGACTCTGAAAATGCATCAAAATGCTTGCATTCTTCTCTAAAAGGATGTAGTTTATTGTAGCAAATGTCTTTCTTATATACCACTACATAATAATGCCAGTTGCCCAGCTTGGTTCAGGGGTAAAGGTAAAAGATTCAGTAGTTGAAGTTATATCAGAACATAAAGGTGGTTTGTACACCATGTAGAACTTACACTGGCATGCATACAGCAGCATCACTGCAATGTATGAGCGTCTGTTTCCTGCTCTTTGTGCTCACGTGTACTATACTTTATTACAGAGAAATTCCCAGTAAAGTTGTTCTCATTTACATATTTTTCTGGTTCTGTTGTCAGGAGAAGGAACAAGTGTGAAATAGCGAGTGAAATGCAGCTAATTAAAGCTCCGTGTTAACCGGCATTCACATCCGTTGTTGGACAAATCACAGAAGTTAAAGACGGCTGTGTTGTAAATTTGGCTGTATTTTAACAGAATTTGAAGCTACCACCAAAGGGAGAGAACAATTCCACAAAAAGGAGAAAAGGAGTTCCTTTAGCTGGTTCGTGTTTGTGGAATTAAATTGTCATCCGAGTCTGTGTTGCATCTTGGTGAACTACAAGTTTTGCTCAGAGCAGCATTTTCTTTGACAGTGGATGGCTTTGATGGGAGCAGCTCTACAAAATAAGACGAACCTGTGGCTGGTTCTGATCAGGAATATGGTTTTGGTCATTTTTTCAATCTCAGTTTTCAGACTTTTCGAGGCCAAATTTCCTATGTAGGAAGTCAGGAAATGTCACAGGACTGAACTGGAAAGACAATCAGCAACGCAAGAAGAATAATCACCGTAAAAACATTAAAAGTTTAAATATGATGATATATATTATTTACCCCTGAGCTTCCAATTGTGAAAAGGCATTTTTAGTTTCTTCACAGACCCAGGAGAGTGGATGAATTGAATGAATCAAACAACAAAATGCTAAAACTCCACATAAAATTAAGAAACCAGGTCCCCCTCAAAGCAGTTCACAGACAAGACACTTTCAAACAAAAGAAGTAGTTTAAAGTTTTTCCTGACTCCACAAACATGAAATTAAAATCTAAATATGTATGTTTGAGAGGCTCTTCCCAGGTCAGATATTAATCTCAGAAGAATACCCTGAGAGCAGTGCGGCATTCATGGCACTTGAGCCGATGCTTGAATCAGACTCCAGGTATCGATGTGTGTGCTTGAAGTGAGGTCGAATGCACTCGGTAGCATTCATGCGCTCTTCAAGTGTGCAGCTTAAGTAAAGCTCGGATACACGTTCACACAAAGCGCTCTGCTGCCAACCCCTCCTTGCGTTGGTGAGAGGCCACACTGACCCCGGGTACTGATGCAGTAGAGGGGAAAGCTGCCAGATAAAGGGAGATGTCAACTTGATTCAACAGCAGGTGAAACCATTTTACCCACGTAAGTGCTGTGAGACATTTAACCAGGCCTGCGGCTTGCTTTTAAGCCCTGTGTGTGGATGCATGTGTGCATGTGTGCTGCTGGATGGAGGTAGCAGCTGCTGGAAGCTGCTGATTGCCAGTCAGCGTGTTCTGGCGCTAGACCAGGAGGCAAAGTAAGTTGTTTCAAGTGCATGTGGAAGTCATGCCCTTGATTAATCCTCTTCAAGTTCAAATATGTGTGATGTGACTAACTTGGTCTAATTACAGTTTATTACAGAAACGCTTCAAGTGATTTGAGTCAATATTTGTTTGGGAAAAAAAAGTGAGAATGATGACTTTCACCGCTGTTCATTACACATTCTTGAATATCTTTCGGCAATTTGTCACATTTTTCTCTGTTTTCTTTTGAATTCATAGTCTTCCAAGGATGAGCACTAGTGATTTAATTTTATAATGGATAGAATTTCTTGTCTTGTTCTCTGTGAATTTGATATTTTTGATTTTCAGTCTCACAAGCGTTAAGATTAACCACCATGAAATTTGGAAAAGACCTGAATGTCCCCTTTTACAGGATTTGGGGATGCCTCAACTTTCTATTTATTTTTTGTCAAATACTTTCATTTCAAACCAAACACACTGACAACTTCCTTCTGTGCCATAATTTGGCAATTACCAACTTTAGCATGCAAGCATTTACCTATGTCTGATCCATTCTAATGGATCAGGGATGCCAAACTCATTTTAGTTCAGTCGCCACATTCAGCCCAATTTGATCTCAAGTGGGGTGGACCAGTAAAACCAGAGCATAATAAGCTATAAAAAAACCACAATTCCAAATTTATCCTTTGTTTTAGTGCAGAAAAGTACATTCTGAAAATGTTCACATTTAAGGAATTGTCTTTTTACGAGACATTATGAACAACCTGAAATTTCTTTAGAAAAGTAAGTTCAATTCCAGCAACGTTATTCCTCAGTTTATCATTTACACATTACAACTTACAAATCACAGAGTGTCTACAGAGAACACAACATTTAGTCACAGTTATCTGGAACTGAATTACATAGTATTTAACCACGCCTGACGAACGTCAGCGGGGTTTTTGCATTCGGTGCGGTATCTGGCTGGGTAAGTATGTATGTATGTATGTATGTATGTGGCTATGTCCGGTCCAATATCTCTGCAACCGCTGAAGTCAGGATGATCACACTTGGCACTGAAGATCAGTCTAAGGTCCCCTGCACAGTTGTGGAGTTACAGGTCAGCAGATCAAGTAGGGAGGGAGATGCGTACATGATCAAAATTGGTACATATTGCATCAGTTGTATAGGGAGGACAGGGTTTCGCCAGCAGAGGGCGTGGTTCTGCCCTCTACTGAGGGCTCATCTGGTTTACTTTATGATCAAAATGACAAAAGTCAGACAAAAAAGACAAAACGAAACTAAATATTACAAAAATGAGACTCAAAATGACAAAAACGAGGCACAAAACGACCAAAAATGAGACAAACGACACGAAACAGAACAAAAAAGAGACAAAAAATTACACAAAAAAGTTACAAAGTGACAAAAAATGGACAAATGACAAAAATGAGACAAAAAATTACATAAATGACACAAACAAGACCAAACATGACAAAAGAGAGAAACAAAATGATTTAAAAAAATGAGGCAATGAGGCAAAAAAAATCACAGAACCACAAAAAGGATTCGCAAAATGAAAAAGCAAAATATAAAATGACAAAAATAAGACAAAAAACACAAGTGAGACAAAAACAAAACACAAAGCAACAAAAATGAGATACAAAAAGACAAAAACATTAGACAAACGACAAAAGTCACACATAAAGCAACAAAAACAAGACAAAATATCAAAAATGACAAACAAAATGACAAACAAGGAGCAGTCTAGTATTTTACGTTATGATAAAAAAAACTTGTCATGGTCTAGAAATTACTTTAAATTTATAGTTTCACAAATTTGCAAGTTGCCGTTGATGTCATGTCTTTACAAAGTCATCCTGCGGGCCGGACTGGACCCTCTGGAGGGCCGCTTTTGGCCCACGTACCACATGTTTGACATCCCTGTAATAGAATGAGTTAAATCAGTATTAATTGTTTTAAATTAGCTCTACCATCATCACTACTTTCCAATTTGCATCACTTAACATGTTGTTGCCAGCTTTTAATATTTCCAGACTCATTT
Source organism: Acanthochromis polyacanthus (assembly GCF_021347895.1). Taxonomy (NCBI): domain Eukaryota; kingdom Metazoa; phylum Chordata; class Actinopteri; family Pomacentridae; genus Acanthochromis; species Acanthochromis polyacanthus. The sequence goes on along the minus strand of NC_067113.1, from coordinate 44,234,492 downwards.
TACTGCATCCTGTGTCTGCAATTTCCAAACTAAAATTCCATGCAAAAATTTCTGTTTAGAGTTCTGAAGCATAATAATAATAGAACCTCTGTACGTTTGACTGACTTGTTTTGTTTGTTTTATTTTTTTCCGTCTCGCACTTCCTTGACCACAAATTGTCAGGCAGGAACTTAGTCTCTATGGAAACACTGGTTCAAACCTGACAGGGAAGTGTAGAGGAGGAGAGGAAAGCAGCGAGGAGGACGGAGAGCTAATTCCTGCTTCATGCAAAAAACAAAAAAGCATATTTGCAGGAAGAACAGCAGGTTGGCTATGCGTTTTGTATTTTGCTTTTGCACACCCCCGGTCCTTAGAATTTTCTAGAGGATCTTCTTGAAGGTGCATTATGGAGGAAAGGAAGGATTTGTTTGGCAGCAGAATACAGGAGAAATAAGGTTTGCCATTATGCATTGCTGTAGTTGTATTTTGCTGATTTCTGAAAACAAAAGAAATGAGAACTGGATAGAAAATCAGGAATGTAAGTGAAAACGTATTGTCTAAATCCACTGAATATATTTTATTGTCTCTGACTATAACACTCCAACGGCACATTACTGGATCTGTCTTTTCTTATTGTACCGAGGAAATTGACTGATCACAACAAATTGTGGGTACGATGCATCCCTTGAGGCTGCCTTGTTGTCGATTCTTGTCATCCCTCGAAGGCTCGATCTCAAAAGAATTCCTCTGAGCTTTCAGACATGGAAAGGCACTTAGGGTGGCAGTACAATTTCCCTAAGGAGATGCGTTGAAGGGAAGTTAACAAGTGTCAAAGATGACAAGTGCAGTAGATGAAAGGCAAGCTTAGTCAGGAATGGGAAGAGAGTCGGGGAAATAAAAAAACAGACACCAGGAATTACAGGGAAGGAAATCAGATGGCAGGTTCACATGACATCATCACTTCTTTTACGTTGAAGCCACATGATCATGGAACCTGGGCATTTTAGGACTTCTAAAACTCAGTCTGCCGATCCTGTTTTTTTTACTTTAAAAACTCTACTGTTGAATTTTAGTCTGGATGGACAGGAAGAGCAGGTCTTAATTATCGAAATCACTCACTATCCCCTCTATATAGAGTGATCCCCATTTTGTAGTCCTGTCCAGATGTTCAGCTCCAACTGTTAAATGATATACAGTGCCCTCAAAATATCCCACAATGAGCCATGAAGGGCAGTGTACAACCAATGCTCACTAATCAAGCAATATGTGCCATCATACATTGCATAAAGGAAAATGGCAGACGAATGAGAACTTGAAAACTTGTACAAATGAAAGTGATTTCCCATTTAGGTTGTATTGTTGAATTTGATGTTGCCACAGCACAAATCACAGCTGGCGAGCGATGTTATTAATCATGGCATGACTCGAGTGAGATCAGAAATGACGCAAGGACCAAGTGATTAGATTTTGGCAGTGATGTGACTTATAATCTGGATCCATGGATTTGTTAAAGATTTCTGTACCATGGTGAGATAGTGTCACTAACTATGACTCCAAGTGAACACGATTGCGATCTTACCACGAATCGACCGCTGTGGAGCATGAATTGTTTAAAGATTTCATCCGTCGGAAATCGTACGATTGAGCAGCCTTGGCGTAGTACTGTGCTCTCTGAGTGCTTTTCTTGTTGACCTTGTGCTCTCTGCTGTTGCACAAGAACTTAAGGTAATCTCTGACTTTTGCCATCGCATAGAATTTTCTATAACTAAAAAACTAATGAATGGTCATATGATACAAGGGCTGATCAAAAAGATCAGAGACTGTTCTTGGCGCATCTTCAAGGAGCATGTCTCGGTCAAACGAATGCAACATCTGCAAGCAGTTCCTGTCATAGTTAGGATGTTGCATGACTCCACAATATTATCATCAGGAGCCGTGCTACAGATGTTTTTGGGACCACAGGTAGGAGCATGTGTGCAAACTGTAGCAGTGAAGAAAGCATCATACTGTGTGCCTTTCAGTAGCCAGATAATCCAACCTTCATGTCGAGGATCATCCCTGGTGACGAGGCAAGGGGTCTGTGGCTACTACTGAGAGAAGGAACAGTAATTTTTAACAATGAGGCAGCCTTCAGTTGGGCACCCGGATAGCACAACTGGTTGAGTGGGCAACACATGAACAGGGGCTATGGTCCCAGACGTAGCGTTCGATTCCAGCTCACGGCCCTTTGCTGCAGATCTTCCCCTCATTCTTCTCCCTACTTTCCTGTCTGCCTCTCTACTAACCTGTCCAATGAAGCCAACAAAAAGGCCAAAAACTTTAGAAGAGCCTTCATTTTCCAGAAAAATAGACGTGGTACATCCGGGCAGCAGCATGGTTGTTGTTTTCTATAACGTTCATGATTGTGCACCCGGACCTTGGGTCAGACTATTTAGCTAATTGTCGAGAGTGCTGAGGTCTCTGAGGAAGAACATTCAGCACAAACCACCTGAACTATGGCGTGAAGTCCTCCATTATGCTCCCAGTCACACCTCGGTGACTACACAGATGTTTTTTTGCCATAGCAACACAATTGTGAAAATGAAATTCAAGCTGAAAGGTTGCTTATTTTTTGACACAGTTGAAGAGATCCAATATAACAGGACTTCCATGGAGTTGCAGAGGTGCTGGGAGATGCTTTATTGCTGCACAAGGATACTAGTTTGGCAGCCAAATATGCCTGACTTACATTTTTGTACAGTTTATAGGCACAGCCGCTTACTTTTTCGACCAACTCGTGTTTGCTTTTTGAGGCATGTAAACCAGAGCGGCAATACTGGTGTGGAATCTGGATTTAGTTTTTCTGTGAAAACGAATATGTCGTAGTATGGATGTAACCTTGGATGAAAACAGGAGAAGAGACCTGAGAACAATGAGGACGAAGAGATAGTTGTAGTCAGGAAGAACAGCAGAACAAGGAGGCAGTGTGAGGATGAAAAAGGGTGGAGAAAGACAGGATGCAGAACAGTGTAAAATGCTGGATTCTAGAGAGAAACTGGGCAGAGATGAATGAGAACAGTGGACTTCGCTCTCCTATCTTGAGGAGCGGTGGATGATTACAGAGAAAACAACAGGCGTCAATTAGCAAAATGTTCATTTTGCATTTTTATGGTCCACTTGTGAAGCGTTCTTTGAAATGTTTTCATTAACCCCCTTTTTGTGGGAGGCAAAACGCATTTACTGCCAGACTTTACTCTGGTGCAACGCATATCAAAAGGACGGAAAAATGTGGAAATAAATTATTTGTCTGAAGGATTACTTTGAAAAGAGAGGAAACATGGATAGTTTTTAAAATTTCTGTGCTTGTGAGGTCCTTTCCTGCACATTGCTTTTGTAATAGAATAAAACTGCATCAGGACTTTCCAGCAACACTTATGAAGTCAAAGTGAAGTTTACAAGACCCGTAGATGTGATATACTGGGTCTAAAATGCTCTTCATCTTTTCCATTATGTTTAAAGCCAGAGATGATGTAGAGAATAAACCACCACAGATGTATTCCTCTCGCAGTTCTGTGGAGCCGGTGATATATTTGGCTCGTTTTTTAGTAGAACCAGTGGTTCCAGAACAGGCTGTAAGCGGAATGAAATGGAAGAAAATATTGATTTAACATTACTTTTGAAACAGTAGAACCATTATCTGCACAATAGCTTGAGCCTCCTGGAGACACGTTTTTGATCCAAGCGAAAACCTGTTTTCAAAATGATTACCGTTGAGAAAGTACAACACATCGTGGGCCACTCATAAAGTTATGGCTCATTTTTAGGATATTTATTGCGGCATAGTTATGTTTTATGGAGACTGAGTCGTTTTTAAAACATTACATCACTTTTTTTTAACTTTACAAGGCTCTGGTGGGGAATTGAGAGTCTGACTAACTGTGATTTCTGAGCTCATTTTTCACACTGAAGCTTCCATCCTGCTACCATCTAATCACACAAGGCTACACTTCAATCAGTAATTGGCTCCGACTTTAACCAGCAAACAGCGAGAAGTAAAGCAGAGATGCCTTTAGATCAGTCCTCTCATGGAACATTTCTCCACAAAGACAGCCGATTTAAAACTTTACTTCACTGTTAATTAAAATTCACAAAACTATACACTAATGTCACTGGTTACAAACTATTAAGTAGCCATCAGTTTACTAATGTTACAACTTTTAGTTTCGCCGATTGTTGTTTTCCTGATCTGAAAAAGTCCAAGCCTTCTGTGTGCTCTTTTTTGTTTTGTTTTGGTTTTTTTTATATAATTTTGCCACAAACAACAGGAAGCCTTCAGCTAAACAAACATTTTTGTTTAAATGTTGTTTAAATGCATAAAGCATTTTAATTCAATCTTCATATTCTCACAGCTTTTAGTTTATGCCTAAGAGTTTCATCATTTTATGTAATTTTCACTCTATGGAACCTTATTTACTTTATTTTACAATCAACAATCTACCAACATGAATATAACTTGTGAAATTGAAACTTTATGTCAAATTAAATTGAAATAACTTGACTAATCCAATTTAACTGTTTAATTTAGTATTAAACAAGACAATTGGGAGAGATTCCTTTTTTTTTTTAAAAAACAACAAAAAACAATTTATACATTTCATTTTTTTAATTTTAAAGAATGAAGCATTTTAATGGTAGAATTACATCTTCATATTCTCACAGCTTTTAATTTACACCTCAGAGTTTCACTATTTTACATAATTTTCACTATATGGAACCTTATTTGCTTGATTTGTTTTACGATGAACAAACCTAACAACATGAATATAATTTGTAAAATTGAAAATTTGTATCAAATTAAGTTGAAATAACTTGATTAAATCCAACTTAACTGTTTAATTTAGCATTTAATAAGACAGTTTGGAGAGTTTTCCTTGAAAAAAAAATACCAGTTTGTGTTTTTCATTTTTCTTCATTTTAAACAATTTAACATTTTAATGGTAGAATTACATCTTCATATCCTCACAGCTTTGAGTTTAAACCTGTTGACATAACTACCTCAACTTTTTTAATGCACAATTTTGGTATTTAAACATTTTTTGGCATTGACTTTTCTCGTTCTTATCCTTCATGACATTTAAACACACTTTGTCCTTGGTTTGGGATCTTTATTTATTCAATTTTACTCACAACTTTTCTGTTTTATTTGTTCATTCATATGTTTAGTTTCCCTGCTTGTAGTCATTTTCTTCTTCTTTCACTGAGGCCTCCTTTCTTTCTTTTATACTCAGTTATTAATGTGTTACATCAAATTTTCAGTCTTCTTACCAAACAGCCAGAGGGTCTGGTGGCCCCCAGAGGTCAAGATGATGAGAGAAGGTGTTTGTATGAAACAACGCTACAAAGTTTCACACAACACAACAATACGTCGGATTCTTGTGGCATTTTCTTACCTCTGGAGTGTTTGCAGTTGTACGTCTACTGATATTTCTTTCAAGGTGGCGCAGAAAAGCATAAAAATATATTATTAGTGTGTTCCAGTTAGTAGAAGACTGTGCAAGTGAGCAGGTTTTGCGCTGTGGATGGGACGAGAAGTCTTGAAAGTGAAACCTCTGATGGCTGAAGGAGGATAGATCGGTTTGTAAAGTCAGTTTCTCTGCACAGACTTTAGTGTCCTGGTCGCGTCCGTCAGTTTCATCACTAGTAAACTGACTGACAGATTGAAATAGTTCAAGTCCAGCCTGAAGCCTGTTCTGTTTCACATACTCCACCTTTTTCTTTGTTTCTTTAGCCCTCAAACTATGTTTTTGGATTGTATTATTCTCTCTTAGTGTTATAGTTCTTCTCTAAATCATGTTCTGCCTCCAACCACTTCTTAATTTCTCAGTAATTAACTTTGTTAGCAGAACTTTGTCACATCCATTCTTGTAAAGTTTTTCTCATCATCTTTAATTCACCTTGTCTCTTTGTCAGGAGTGTATCTGTCACATTTCACTTACAATTTTCTTTGCTGTTTCTCTTTCAGTTTTATTTACTGTCACTTTTGTGTTTTTCTTTTCTCTTTCCTCTTAACCTATGCTTTCTTTCAGTCCCTGCCACTGTCAGTATGTCTCACTGACTCTCATCTCTTTTTTCTTTCTTTCTATTTTGTTTTTCTGGAATGTCACTTTCAACCTTGTCTATCTCTCTTGCTTGTTTATGCTTTCTTCTTTGTTTACCTCCCCCTAGATTTTCTGATTTTCTCAAGCATGCAGACAGTAAATGCAAAGATTTAAGATGGAGGTACCGAACAAGGATTGACAATTTGCCTAAACTTTCTTAATTACTAAGTTTGCAAATTTATTGATTTTCAAAAGCAGCAGCTCTTTATGCAATCTGACTCCTTCAGGCACATTTTATTTGTGTAGAAGGGTTGTGTATGTTTGGATTTGTCTGAAATCACCAAATAAAGAAAGTAAAGGCAATATTGATTTAGAATGCACAACATTTACTCTACAGTTTAAACTGTATGTTAGAACCGCTCCGACATGATCCACCTGACATACTACCAGAGAAACCGCACCTCTGACTAGCATTTTACCATATATCGAGCTTAAAGGGGAAAAGAAGCATTCAGTAGAGCTAGCATAAATCATTACACGTATTTCCGCTCTGATCAGAAGGCATATAACATACGCAAAAAAAATTTTTTGTGTCTTTTCTCTAAAGGGTGCTGCCATCTTGGAGTACGATGATGTCACAGGATTTGTTAGCTTAGCTTAGGTTTAGAGAGAAGACTGTGAAAGCCAGATTGTGGACAACAGAGACAGTGCAAGATGGAGACTAAGGAACTTCAGGTCGTCAGAAGACAAAAAGAAGGCCTTGACTTTTATAGAGTTAAAGCCATGAAACAGACTACTTTCATAAACTGCAGTTAAAACTGAAAGCTAAAATGCGCTGGCTAGCAGCACTCGTCTGATGGCGGTTTGACTCCAGAATTTGGAGTGAACACTTTGTAGGAAGATTTCAATGAGGAGAAGGTGGTGGAGTCCAACAAGCTATTCGTTCACCGGACCAACAGACTAACCCGAAAGACTGACGCTGTCCCATCTGTGTTTAACCCTTTGATACACAACATGGGTCAAAAGTGACCCATATCCAATGGAAAATGAGTGTTCCATGGGCATCAAAGAATTAACTTCACCTATTATAACGTTGATCTACTGACCAGCATCTGATCTGAGAACAGCCGTACAGCGCCATTAGTTTGCTACAGGAATATAGCGCTAAACAACAAATTAAAAGAGCTGTATTTACTGTCACAGACCCGTAGCTGTTTGATAAGAACGTCATCACTGACAGCGATAAAGTTCAACACAGCACGTCTAAATGTCTCTGACTGAAAACTCTGAGCATGTGTTGTCCTCCAGAAAAAAAGATTTCCATCACATCTTCACAGCATCGGAGTTATCAGCTGGGAGCATGGCTAGACAATATAGCAGCCAAAATGATTGTCATGAATAAAAAATGAACTGCAATCATTTTAAACACCCGTCATCAAAATATTCTAAACTCAAACATTTCATACCTTAGACCAGCAGTCTCTTACCTTTAATGAATCATGGGCTGGTTGCAAGCAAGACCATTTTCTACAGACCAGTCACTGTGCACAAAACAAGTAACAATCCTTTTTTTTTTGTCATTATTGTTTTTTTTTAAATGTCCAAAACAAATAAAACTACTTTCTTATTGCTAAATAAGTATTTGCTTTTTCTTCTGTCTCAACCTCTCTCTCTCTCCTCTCGCTCTCCAGAGATGTTTGTTTTTTATTAATTTTGCAAGGGGTTAGATTGACAGCTTCATTTAACAGCCCGGCATGAAAACTGACAGTCATGTAGGGGAAACAAGCACAGACGGAAGTGATGGGAAGATGAACTTGTCATTTTTTCAAAATAAAACATCATGCAGACTCTGACAGAATAAAATGAAAAATACATTTTTTTCTTTCTGTGCAGCCTGGTGGTTGGGTAGACCTCTGATTTTAAATTTTTTGTTAACGCGGGCTCAAAGATGGGACTTTTTATGAATTTCAATTTTGCAGATTCTGAATCAGTGTCATAATGAGAAATAACAGTAGAAATTTCACGCTTTTATCTTCAAAATTTCTTGAGGTGTTGTTGTTCAAACACAACCTCAAGTTTCAATGTGCCAAAAAACATGCAAAAATAGGGTGTTGTATTTTTTCTCACCTCAGAAAAAAACGATGTATGAACCTAAAATTTTACAGATATCATTTGAAATATACATAGTTTATGATACTTTTTAAAAATGCATTAACAAATGCAGTAGCTTTCCAAACTCATGACTTTTGTAACACAAGCTTGAATGTAACTTTGATCCACAACGCTCCATTAAGATGCTGTTTGTGTGATTCTTTGTTAAATTTTCATACAAACCTGCAAAAATGGTCACAGTGATTGCAATTTAAACCTTTTGGACCCTGTATTACACAGAATCACAGCACCTCAAAGAGGCTAATATTTACGTCATGTTTTAAATCTAATTAGAAACCACATCTTGTCTGCAAATGATCTGATTTCACAGGAATGAAAAACTGATTCAGGCTAGTTGAGAACAGTTCTTTGTTGTTGTTTTTTTTTTGTTTTACAGTGTCTTTCTTCACAGAATGACATGTTATTTGTGCTCCCAATTATCCAATATTGCAGGGAGATTGGCTCGTATGTAGCACTTGTCATAACTCAGACTTGTTCAAAATAACCAGGTTTTCCAGGAGGAAAAGCAGCCAGTCGCTTTTGTAATTCTGAAGCTGAAACTCAACTTTGACCTGCTCCACTGCGTTCTTCCTGTTTCTGCTTCGTCTTTGTTTTCCATCCTCTGCTTTCCCTTATATTTCTACGACTTTTTCCCCCCTAAAATCCCTCCATGCCTTTGTTGGATTCTGCCTGTTCCCCCTAGTCTTTCAAACCTTTAACTTTCTTTTGACATAAAATCCTGCTGAGGGAGTTGGTCAGGCAAAATTAAATGAGATTTGATTTTTAACTTTAATTGATTCAGCCCAGCTGAGATGGTCACAGTGAATGGTCGCGCTGAATAACTTGCGTATCGAACACAAATTCTCTCTGGCTGTGAAATCGATGGCAGAGGACTTATTGGAGTAAGTGTTTGCATCAGCACTAAATGGATGATGTTTTTCTTTGTGTTATTTGGTCCCGCTTTATTCCTGCTGTATTTTCTATCTGCCAGCAACAGTTTTTTCCCCTGACTACCTGCCTACTATCTGCCTTCCTACTTCATTTAACCCATCTTGCTCTTTTGCCTGTCATTTGATCCATATCTCGTGGGGGTTTTTTTTCAAGCGAGGTTAGAAAAGATCAGCTCTGGTGTGCTGCTGCTGCTCCCATATCTACAGATTATACTATTACAGTGAAAGCAATATTCTCACCTGCGTAGCTTTAAGGTCTGGTTAGATAATCCTCTCTCAGAATGAATCTCTCACTCTCTATCTCTGTCACCTTGACTCTTGACGAGTGCAACTCTTTGGCTTTATCAGTCTTTTTTATCTCAGTCTTTCTTGTAGCATAATCTCTCTTCCCACCTGTCTCTTTTTTTTTCAGTTTCTACTCTTCGCCTTGTAACAATTCGGGTTCTGCTTCCATGCCTTTGCTATTCATAAAGTAGCCAGTGATCCAGGAAAAATGCTTCAGAGACGTTGTTGTTCTGGATGTTGAACAGCAGCTCTGCGCCTGTTCTGCCAGTCTGGGCTGTTTTCTCTTCTGCACACCTGACTGGGCCAGATCTGAACCGGACCCAGGAAATGGAAAAAAAAACCAAAAAAACAATGCAAATCCTGCAGCTGCCTTCCTTCTCACTGCTGGAAAATGTGCTTAACACCTTCTAAGTCAAGAGATTTTCCTCCTTTCTAGCCTCCTCATCATTTTTTTCTCACTCAAGTTCTCTTTGTTCATGTCTTGTTATCACATTTTCTATTCTTAGATGTGTATGTGCCCCCGCAGTCACTGAACCAAACGGCTCATCGTACCAAAAACCTATCAAGTGCAACTACAGTCATGGAAAAAACTGTTGGACCACCCTCGTTTTCTTCAGTTTCTTGTTCCTCTTAATGCCTGGTACAACTAAAGGTACATTTGTTTGAACGATTCGAGGCAGGGAGGAGTTTTCCAGCTTGATGCAAGTAGACTGTTTTCAAGAGTAGTCCTGTACATGACCTGGTTCATTTGCCCTGTTCCACCCAAACTGAAACAACCCCAGATGGTCACTGATCCACCCCCATGTTTTACTGTAGGGGCAGACAGTCTGGTTTGTAGCTTCTCCAGGCTTCCTCCTAACCAGTAAGTTGTCAGGAGTAGGCATCAACTGAAAACTGGATTCATCACTGAAGAGAACCTTAGCCCAATCATCAACAGTCCAATCCTTGTGATCCCAGCAAAGAGTAACCGGGCTTTCCTCTGCCTTTCCTTGATGAAGGGCTTCTTCCTGCCCTGTGTGACTTCAGACCAGCTTCAAGAAGTCTGTTTCCAACTGTCTTGCTGAACAAGTCACATTTCTCGACTGCCCACTCATTTTAACCCTTTGATGCGCAGTGTGTGGTCCCTGGATGTCAGACAATGATTCCTGCCACAGATGGAACAGATGAGTGACAGTCATCTGGTGGTAGAAAGACGTTTCCTGTGGAGACCAGCTAGCAGTTTGGTAGAACCGTGTTGGGCTTGTTTTCTCTTGGTGTAATGAATGACTGTCTTGGAGATCTTCAGTTTTTTAGCTACCTGTCTCTCACTCATGCCAATTTCCAGCAGTGCCAAGATGGCTGCCTTTGTGGCTTCACATAATTCTTTAGTTTTAGGCATTATGTGAGAACTGACAACTTCAGAGATGTGCTACGACTTCAATGTAAGCAAGAAACCACTCTAGGCCTTTGCATGTGCAGTGCTGCTAATGACAAGAAATGTCCTCTTATAAATCCTGGGAATACAATGAAGCTGAAGCATGTCAAATAGGACATAAAGTATGATGGAATCAGCTGCATTTTTCGTCGTGTTCATTGTATCCTTCAGGTAATATACCTTTAGTGGTATCAGATATTGAAATGAACAAGAAATTGAAGAAAACAGGGGTGATCCATGACTGTATATATGGTCAGTGGTTGCATAAATCTGTGTTACATTTACTACATGCACAGCATAAAGGCAAGCTCGAATGAAAATATGACAAGTTTGGGCAGGTTTGGTCAAAAAAAAGGACAAAGCAGCAGCTCCAACTAACTTTAGCTGCATTGTTGACATTCGACTCATCTGTGATTACTCGTCGACCTTCTCTTTCCATCTCTCAAAAGGTTCTCTTCTTGAGGTTGATTGGCATCATATAGTAGGCGTGAACAGAGTATTCCGATTCGGAAAAAGTATTTCTCATAGACTGTATAACGGTATTTCCAAAAAACTGAACCCTCTGCCCATTACACCATCAGATTGGTGGTTGAAGTAGCATTTTACTGAAGTGGAAGTAGCTCTAATCACAGTATAAAATGCATACGGTTTTGAGTAAAATTTTAAAACAGATCTGAGAAAGATTTTTACCTGAATGCTGTAGAATCAGCTGGTTTTGTCTACATTTACTTTCATGTATTTGTTGAAGTCATGCAGGGTTTTGTCTTGTTATTGTGAATCTTACATGTCCTTTTGCACTAAATAAAGTGAAGATGTTCTTGCTAATCAATACACAGCTATAATAAGTCAGTTTTAGTAGCAAAATAATGAAGGTAATTGAGTAGAGTGGACTTTTAGAATTTTAAATGTTACATTTATGGTTAATACGTCCTGCAGCAGAGGTTATGGGTCAGGTTTGGGTTAATTAACACATGCTTTTGCAGATTATTTCTTTAAATTTGGTTGGGTGGGTGTGGATGTTTAAAAAAGCCTGGAGTTGTTTATTTCCCACCCACATCTCCTCTGCTCAAATGCATCTGTCTGTGCCCTGCACTTTGACTCACAGGTGTTTCTGTAGCTTGTAGCCGGCGCAAAAGATTGAGTCACTGCAGTTTGGAGTCCAATTTTAGCTTCATGATATTTTGGGTGTAAGATGAGTAATGCATATATTAGTGACATTTTTAAAAACTGTGTTATCAGAGGCAATAATGAACCACAATGTTTGGGTTTTGGATGTTTTAAGATCCTTTATGCACTTTGTTGGTGTTTTTACAATTTAAAAAAAGTTGTCCTGCTGATATCAAGTTTGAGCAAAATCATGTAGAATGTCTGGTTACCTTTAATTTTAGGAGAAATCAGCAGATTCTACATTTCCAGGTCTTTCTCTCTTGCATTGGAGGAGCTGGACTGATCTTTATTTTCTTTATCATTTGTTCCTGTTACAATAAGAGATTACAATGTGGAGAAAATTTGGGTGGACGTAAATGAAAATAATTGATTTGGAGCCTTGTGGCCAAAACAAGTATTAATGTCTCCCCACAGTACATCAAATACAGTATTGGCCTCACTGGGAGCAAACAGCCAAATTCAATTTCTCTATTGGAAGCAAAGTTTAAAGCCGCGTCGATCAATATTTTCACATCTCAGAGTTTAAAGTCTAAATCTCAGTTTGCATCCAGACCCAAGGACAAGCCAGTCTGACCCTGCTTCTGCCTTGAAAACAATATGAAGTGTAACATTTTCTATTTTGAAATAAATCCTCTGTTCATTAGTAAATTCTTTACGACACTAAATGCTCAGTGTAGCGGCAGATTAATCCTCCTGTCCTCACGACTGTGGTTTCATTGTGGTTCATTCCCATATTGTTGACGTCGTCGTCGTCGTCATGGCGCCTGCTGCAGGGAGTGTTGTTGCTGCCGACTTCACACATTAATGTTGCTGCAAAGCATTTGCAAACGGTCCCTTTATCACAGATACATAATGTGTCTTGTTCTGTCTCTTACACAGTTTCTAATTTAAGCAGGAAAATGTTGGAGTTAGAAATAAATCTAGAGCAACTTTCAATTGTATACAGGCCCAGCTGTGCTGTTTGTGGTGTAATTATGAGTTCTGGGGACACACTGTAGACTTAAATATATTTTCACTATTTTAACTGCCTTGAATTTGCTTCAAATCTATAACTGAGTTGAACAAATGCTATTTCATTATAGCCAACTATTCCTGACCACTGACCTTTAATTAACATCAGATGCTGACCTATTGAGGGATAAGTTTCCGAACTTTTGTTATTTGTGTCAAATGACGACATGTGACATGAAAATAAGTTCTATTAATTACAAACTTCCTTGGAATTAAGACACAGCTCTGTGTGCCCATGACATCTTCAAATGTCATGTTTTGTACGATCAACTGTGCAAATACCCAAAATGTCAACTTTGAATTCATAGAAAGCAGAAAACATTTGAGAAGTCACTGATAAGCCTCTGTAAGATAATGCCAATAGGTGCTGAATAATTTTCAGCTGATTGACAATTTGATTAACTGTTGGCGTCTGTTGCATCATAAATCAAACAGCAAAAATCTGTCATGAAAGCCAACTTTGTGTATTAAAAAACAAACAATATAAAGGCTCCAAATGATCAAAATATCCCCAGTGAGATAGGAAGGGGTTCTGATCTCCTTCTAGTTATTTAGACTGGTGAACATCCATCATTCATAGGTCAAGCAGCTCTAAAGAGTAATTCAGCAGTAATGAACATTTTTATATGTCAGTAGATAAAAATGATATCCTCACTGCACATTCATCATGATCCCCGTGAGTCTTATTTGTTCATATTTCCTGCAACTTGTCTGCTTATCTGGCAACCAAATTTTACAAGTTTAAGATGTTAATCTTGCTGCCAATTCTGCTCCTGACACAAACAGATTACTTCAAAGGACGGCAGATAGCGGTGACACAGTCAGTCTGATCTTTCCTGATGGGAAGTTTAGATTTTATATCAGAGAGGAGATTCAGAAAAGGGCTTTTTCATTACAGTTTGTCATGAAACCCTCCTATTTTCATTGTCATTACTCTGAGACCTGCTTTGACCCTCTGCAAAAGTGCTTACTTTATATTTACACCTTCTTCTCAATGAATATTTTTGCAATAACACAACATATTAGCCGTTAATTAAATCTGAATTAACACCAAAAGTTCAGTTTTCCCCCAGTGTGTTTCAAAATGGTCCAAAAATGCCATTTAAAAATGTCATTTCTTGTAACATCTCTCATTTGTTGAATGCTTCCACACTTGTTCTTACTTCTTTTTCTTATTTTTTGGCATTTCAGCCTTCTCTCCTAATGTAGGATGGCCTATTCAACAAGTTCACACTGATTATTTTTAGGACTCAGGCCCTCCTCGACTCATGAGCTGACTGGCTGTGCTTGAAACCGTTTTGTTAAAACCATTTCTCATCCTCCCCCTGCGGTGTGGCGCAGTCGGCGAACAGTCGGTGCTTAGTTGGTTCTGCTGACTCACTGATAGACGGAGAGAAAAGTCCTGAGCTTCCAGTGGAGAACAAAGAGTCTATTGTAAAAGTTTGATGTGTCGAAACTACAAAATCGTTGCGTTGGATGCAAATACGACGGGATCCGGTCGTTGCCCTGCTCTCTCAATCACTTTCCTCTGTATCTCATTTGCTCTTTCTCCCTCATATTGATTCAGATTGGGGGAAACAGATGTAAGTCTGGGATGGAGGCTCCTTTTTGGACGGCAGCTCTGTTCGCCTCCCCTCCCTCGATGCCCTCCGTTCTGCTGAGTCATGTACCGTCGTGCCACAGTCGATGCCGCTTAGAAAACCACTGACAATGAATGGCGGAGCTGAATGCTTTGCTGGGAACCACGAGCGCCGACCGATTTTCAATCCCCTTTTGAAAAATTAAAACCCAAATCTAATCTTGTCCCTCGCTATCAAATTAGCAATTAAAATCACAAACAATAGTGTGGCTGGTTTCACTGTTCTCTGCGCCACCCTGGGGCAAACTGGCCTCGCCTTTCCGAAGATTTCTAAATGTCACAGTCAGAGAAGTTGAAAAAGACCATTACCAGTGGCATTTATGTGTGTGTGGTATTTGAGTGTACAAACATGCTTATACTAAGAGTAAATAGCATTCCTCCCCCCCATGCAAACACTGGACCTTAAGTTGTTTGAGATTAGTGCGTGTTCATCACTTGTTTTATTCACCACTTTATGCTTAGCAGGATTCACTTTTGACCCCTTGTTTGGTGATCGGCATTCATTTCATAACGGCAGCAAAGGTACCATTCAGTGCTCCCTTTACAACCACAGAGAGATAATTCCACACTCCAGCGTTTTATGCTGTTGTGCACAAATGTAGATATGGATATCCCATCGCTGCTGAAGGAAAACATAGATTTTATTCCTCACATATCTCTCACTTGGAGCCACACTTTGAAATATGTTGAATAATTTCCAACAGCTTTCAAGCTCCTGCCTTCGAGTCAGTGAAGCCATAATGTCCTTTCCTGACCCTTCTGCCACTGTCATAAACTAGAAGTTTGATTTGAGGAAGTGATACTATCCCACAGGCACCGGTAGGAATTACAGGGGCCCTTAACAAGATGTGACTCTGGACACATTAAAAAACTCCATCAATCTCAGACTTTATGGGTTCCTCCCCCCCTCTGGAGCTCAGGGCTGCCTGACTCATTACCTCTGCTCCACTCACTCCTCCTTCTTTATGTGTTGCCTTCAACCAACTGGAGCCCATTAGATAACACACTGCATGGATCGTCATCGGGGTACAGTATGAAAGCGCAAGACAATTAAATTCAAACATAAATTTTGATTTTTAGCTCTAACCTAGATTGAATAACAATCTGCGAGCCCCTATCTGAATTACGCTACATATGTGCACCGGGGCGAGTTGAAGCCGTGTTACTACATTTCTTGACTGTGGATAAAGCAAATCCTGGAGGGATCCTGATGCATTCCCAGGCCAGATTGGATATGTAATCCCTTCAACACGCTATGGTTCAGGTTCGAGGTCCACTCCCAACTGAACGTGGAGGGAGGTGTCTATGAGCCATCCTGATCCGTCACTGTACCACCTCATTTGGCTACTTTAAGAAACCACGGTTCGACTCTGAGGTCCTCTCAGATATCAAATTGCTCCAGTGGGTTAAGCCAAGACACCATGAAGAAAATGTATTCTGTATTCTCTTGCTCAGAAATATACTACAAATAAAAATGGTGCAAAATGCCATAGATCAGTGATCTCTAACCTTTTTTGCACCATGGACCAGTTTCAAGCAAGACAATTTTCTGCGGACCAGTCATCCAACACAGAAGCCTACATTGACATTAAAGGCACAGCCAGGTATGAAAACTGATAGTCAAGTGTGGGAAATAGGCACAGATGGAACTGATGGGAAGAGTCCCTTTTCAAAATAAAACACCCTGCAGACTCCGAGGGAAAATAAATAAAATGTTTTTATTCTTTCTGTGTGGCCTGGTACCAGATGACCCATAGCCTGTCCCAGTGTTTGGGGACCTCTGCTGTAGAGACAGTTAGCTTAGCTTAGCTTAGCATAAATTGCTACTGTATAGGTTGTAAGGCAACCAGTTATGCTTTTCCACACAGCTTTACCTCATGTTTATTAATCTGCAGAGTATAAGAACTATGCCCCCTGGTGTTTAGTGCAAGGAAATGTATTTCATTACAAATAGGTAGAAACTTCTCTGCAGCCATACAAGAGAAGTTAATCAGTGTTTATCGTCCAGTTGTATGGAATATGTTCATGAAGCATTACTCACACTAAAACAGGACAAATAATGCAAAGTTTAAAATAAGGGAGGATGTTATCCTGCCACATGTGGAGCCAGTTTGGTGAAATATTTTGCTACAAGACGTGTACATGCGTGAGTTAAAATGTTACATAATAACGAGCATGTTTTAAAATAGCTAAACTAGTTTGACTGTCAATATAGTAAATAAATGACTAGCCTGCTAGCTAATTAATTTTTCCAACTTCCTGGCGCACATAGTTAGATCTCACCGTCATCCACTACAAAAGTTAAGATGTTTCAACGTACTTGAGATAAATTTGAGTTTTGCAGACACATCGAAGATTATGGAAGCTCTAATATAAATAAAAGTAGAGTTTTGTTTGATTTGGTTACAAAAACAGATCTATGTGGAAACGAGGCAATTTTGCACTTAACTGCAGTTTCACGAGAAATTATTGGAATTAATTCACTGCAAAACCACAACTTCATTTTTACATTGTAATTTGTGCAAAGATTTGATACACAAGATATAAGGTGTTAATAAGGGGGCTGAGAAATGCTGTTGGATGCATTTTGGAGAGAAAATGGAAAATGCTAAGCTAGCTTTTTCCTCCTGCTTACATTTTTCATGCTAAGCTCCATCTCCACATTGTAGCTTGTGTAGTAAAAAAAACAAGCATAAAAAATGTCAAACTACTCCGTTAAATTACAACATAGCACTCATAAATCTGCTTTTAGAGAAAAACTAAATGTTCTCAATGGCTCTGTAATAACTATTACCGTCTCCACAAGGTGCTGACATCCAAACTGTGTCCAGCAGCTCGGTCTTACCTCTATAGTCTGACTTAGCTGTCGTGATCTTCTGCCAATCATAGCCAGGATTTACAATAGATCCAGTAGTAAGCCAACTCACCCCCCAGAAAGATACGTTAAACCCCAGTAATAAAACTGTAAACCACCAATCACTGGAGGAAGAAAAAAAAAACAACAGCTATACTGAGTTGCATCAGCTGTGAATCAACGTATGGATTTAAAGGAGGAGGACACGAGCTGTGGGCCAGGATATAAATTCTACAAATGAAAATGGATAACATGAAGGTGGATATGAATGGATGGTGGTGGTGTGTGTGTGTGTGTGTTTGCGTGTGTGAAGCTGTGAATAAGGAAAAAGAGGATCCTCGGATGACATCGGGACTGCTACGAGTCATCAGTTCCCAATACTGGTATTCATGAATCACTTTAACAAATGGCTAAGAGTGTGCGTGTACATGAATGTGTGTGTGTGAAGTCTCAGGAAATACAAAAACAAAAGCCTACATTGACATTAAAGGCACAGCTTTTCTGTCAATTCCTCTGAGTTATGGATGGACTTTCTCTATAAAAATGCTCATCCAACTGTCTGTCAAACATGAGCTGAAAAAACGACTGATTTCAACAGAATCGGATGAGTTTGGGAATATAAGATGATGTATTGAAATTTTAAAGATTCTAAGCCATAACTAAAATCAATTCTCTGTCTGTCGTCATTCTGATTAGCTCCACTCTGGAAAAACTAAGCACTTTGCCAACAGATAAAAGTGAAATAAAAGAGGAGGAGGATCCTGCCTGTCGGGGAAATTACCAATTAAGACTGAATTTGCAGGGAGTCTGCAATCAATGTCAGCTTGTTCCTCTGTTGGAATAATTAGGTGGTCCTTTGTAAGTTTTGACCTCTAAGCATGTGTGAACTCTGTAAAGGTCACTCATGAGTCTATCTCCTGCAGGTCCAAAGAAACCACAGAGAATAAATTGCTGACAATTAAGCAAGAATTACGTACGATGTGTTTTTTTTCCCCCCATCACATGCAAATTTGCCTTTATTTGTAGGTTTATGAGGAAATAATGAGGTAAGATTGATTCTACAATTCAACTGTTTCATTTAGCTTTTATCCAAAGCAACGTACATCTGAGAGCAGATACAACACGAGCAAGGATCAAGTCAGGAGAAAAAAATCTGCCTAAGTGCCATAAGAGAAGAGCCATTAATCAATGGAAAGACAGAGGCAGATGGATAAATGAGTCACTACAGGAGAGCAGGCTAAAGGGAGCAGCTTAATCACTTTGATTTTTCAGTTTCAGTGTTTTTTTTTTTCATATTTAGTATACCAATGTAAGTCGTGCATTTCCAATATAAATGTCAATACTAATGTGAATTAGATGTGAAATAAATAAATGCAGCTTTGAATTGTATCCCTGTCACATGTAAAATATGCAGTTTTATAATATGGCTCTTCTTAAAATTATACAACTGAAGAAATATTCCCTTTAGTCTTTGTCTGCAATCAGTACTTTGCCAAGGAACATGGCAGAGTTATGTGACAATCGGTGTATATTTTGTATGTCCGTCTGTTATTCCATCTGTGCGCAACAGTACTCAACAATGGACTAACGGATTTGGATGAAATTTTCAGGGAAGGTCAGAAATGACACAAGGATCAAGTGATTAGATTTTGTCAGTGATGCCGCTTAGAGTTTGGATCTATGGATTTGTTAAAGATTTCTGTGTCATTGCGAGATAGCGGCACGGCGTCACTGTAACCATGACAACAAATGAACACTACGTCTGCTGCCTGCTGACGATCACATGATTAAGATCCTACTACAAATCCACTGCTGCGGCCTTAACCGTCAGAAATGATACAAGCAACAGTTGGTTAAATTGTGGCGGTGTTTCTGAGCCCCATCAATTCCCACTGCCCGCTATATATTTAGGTCATGCAATTGTGTATCCGTAAATAACGTACACATGCATGACACACGCCTGTGCTCAGTGCAAGGGCATTTTGTTTGTAGGTACATCTATATTAAATGGTCACATTCTATGTTTCCGTGATTTCTGATCATCAATAGCTGATAAACAAATGCTGCATTTCTAAAGAAAAAAAGAAAAAATGCTGCGTTTCTTTTAATTCCACATGGGGGAATGGACAGCCTTGGCGGAGTACTGCATTTTGCGCTGTATGTATGTTTATTTCCAGTTTGTATTTCTGTGGTGTCTGTTGCATCATATCAGCCTACAAGCATACTCATAAGATAGAGGTTGTTGGTTCGATTGAATGAGTGAAGCTCTCCTGTTCCTGCAGCAGTTATTAGACACGCAATAGCTTCAAGATTCCAGAGCAGGTGGTCAGTGTTTAACAGTGAAAGAAAGCATTTTTGCTCTGCTAAACTGTCCTGGTGCATCGCCTGTCTCGGGATAATAATTCAGTGTCTAAGTATGAAACGCTGGAAGCCGGGGACGCTGTAGAAAAAAAGTTTGCCTGCTGCTGTTTGAGAGTCAGTGTCCTGAGACAGCCCATGGATCAGCAGGCAAGTGTTTGCACTCTGAGGAGAGGAGCTCTCCATGGTGCTGCTGCTCCTGCACACGCTGCTGCTCCTTGTAAAATCACTCACTGCTGTACAGTCAGTGGAGAGTTGCTGCTCCACAGCCCTCATGCAGTTTAGGCTGGAAGTGTTCCCTGGTGTTGACAGCCCTGGTGCTCCCCGCTAGCGTTCCACTCACAGACTGGAGCTGCAGCGCCTCGGACATTAACTTATTATTTTACCTTAAACGGTCCTATAAAAGTAGTTTCTGGACTCATCTGAGGGCAGAAAACAGCCCTGGCAGAGGCTACAGCAGCCGGTTTGTTTATGAGATTTGGGAGTTTGTAAATGTACCGAGGTGGATCCAGATTTAGGACACAGCAGGGACCAAACTGTTCCATGTCAACACCAGGATCATGTAAGTGAAATTAGTCCCCAGTCAAGAATTGATTTAACTGCTACTGAAGGTGTTTTCATGTTTTATAGCTGCCAGTGCCTCACAGTCTTCCAACACAAAGCAAACGGCAAATGATGACCATTAGTCAGGTTGATCTCCATAATTAATAAGGCTGTAGGGTGTAGCCATAATGTTTGTATTTGTTAAGTTGAAACATATCAGCAAGGTAAAACATCCTTTCTTGCTGAATTGTCGGTTTAAAAGCAATGCTATCCTGTAATAATAAATGACAAATTGAACATAATCCTACTTAGTGAACTGTCCATATCGTTTCTTCACCCAGCTGTATATCAAAGGCCTCCTCACACTCTAAATCATACTTAAAAGCTTTTTAAAATGGGGAGTATTCCCAAGGCTGCCACACATTTTGCCCATATAGTCCAGCAGATACGCCAGACGTAGGAGTGAGCTTGCCATTAGTCTCATCCAGTGGTTTGCAAACATCAGGACTGCAGGTGTTGTTCTGTGATAAGCGGCCAGAGAGAAAGCAGAGCTCGGGAAGAAGAAAGGAGGTCGATGTGCTGCTGATAACCAGGAAGTTGGTAAATCGTTACCTTCAACCCTGAAGCCAAATATTCTGAATTGAATACACAAGCAAGATATTTAGGGTAGTAACAAGCAGCAGGCCTGCATTCTCAAAGAGCTTCCTGACATTCAACGGGGGCAGAATTCACACAATCATCCCTGGATGCTGCTGCAGCTGCTAGTGATGGCAAGAACAGGCAAATCAATTTCCTAAGCTTGGGCATTATGTGCCACTTTGAACGAGGGAGAGTAGGTCTTTAATGTCCCCCGGTAGGTAAAATGGCATAACAATGCATAGTGGTAAGGAAAAAAAGTGAAGCAAAAATGTCAATTATTGCAAAAAAAAAGTGTCCCAGTCAGCAGATTAATGTCAGCAAACAGGAGCACATTACTGTTTAAAAACACAATGATGGAATAAATGACATTATAAACGTATTAGTGCCGAGTCAGGAGGTAAAAGCGGCATCCTGATGGAAATAAACTCACAGTGTAGCGCGGGAAAATAATCGGACACGGATCATTTGTTTAAATTTACACCAGTGAATTGAAAACACACCTCCTCAGCAGGTTTTTGCACTTCAGACTGTTACTACCGATCCAAAAGGGCGAATATGAAAACTGACCCATTATTTATAAGTTTCCTCCACATACGACAGGATTGTGTCATCAGCATAAGTTTTGTCACTTCTACAGCGCTGTCAGTGCGGAGTGAAGTGACATTTAATTGACTGGCAAGAGGTCAGGCTGGTTCTTCTAATGCATTCAGGGATGATCTTTTTCCCAAATGTATTTTCTCCTGTTATATCCTCTTTCAACACAGAGGAGGCTTGACAGTGTTTGAGATCTGAAGGGCCTGCTGAATAATGAGTGGAGTTCCCCTCCTTAATTCTGTCAGCATCTCTCTCACTCTCTCTCCTTCTTCTCTTTGCATCTCTTTCATTTCCTCCCTCTTCAGCTTCCCCTCTTCAGATTTTTCTCTTGCTTCCGCTCAAACTGTGTAGTTAGAGAAACATTTTGATCTCTCTTTTTCTTCCCCCTTCTCACTGTAAATATCTCTCAGTCACACACATTCATGGCTTCGGGCAAAACATCGGCTGTTGTCTGTTATTATAGGCGATAAATAGAAAATAAATAGAATTTTGTTGGATTTCCTTCAAGCTCGGGGATGGATACAAATCTCTTTCCCTTTAGGTGCTCCCATTTACTCTGTGTGGTGGAATTGTTTGCGTACATCGGATCCAGGGATGTTCATATTTGGTTTGTCTTTTGTTTTTCCTCCTACATGTGCACACCAATAAGAGGACATCAAAGAAGCGTGTCAAAACAGAAGAAACAGCAACTTCATCTCTCTGTAAATGGTGTGGATTAGTTCATTTTTTCCAGATTTAAATCTGTCAATGTATTTTGTTTTTTTCTTAATTAATCAATCGCCAAAATAGGTGCCAGTGTATTTTCTGAGTCGACTGACTTCTGAATTTTTCATCTGATTCTTTCAGGTCTTTCATGAATTTTATATATCTAAAAACAAAACCAAAAAACACATTTTAATTGTGACTGTCTTGGAAAGGGAACAGATTTTAACATGTAATTAATGTGTGTATTATTTTTTAATTGGGTCTGCTTCAGTTTCATCTCTTCATTACGGTAAGGTAATGGAACTGCGCACGTAAAAAGACGATCTATTTCTTTTAAGAAACTTAAATGAACAGAGATGTACAGAAGGATAATGGAGGTATTTGCACACATGAATATTAAGTTAGTTTTGGGGTTTTTTCCCTCTCAGTGTTAATGGAGACAGTGATTTACAGAGTGATTTATTTTCTTATGAGTAAAACATCCTACAATATAGAGTGTATTTATTGAGAGTGAACAGTGAGAGTGTGAAAGTTTTGAGTCTCTCCATGACTAAATAAAATGACTGCTGCAACCATTCAAACAGGGAAGGAAACACAAATATCTGAAAAAGCTGAGAACCAAAAACACAAGTAACGCTGTTTGTTTGGAGCAGCAATGCCACATGTTACCGTCTTGTTACACTGAAACAGTTTCTGTAGGCTTTACCAGCAGGTTGCTTCCCTTTTTTTTTCCATTCCACAGGGATTTTTTCATCCTCAGTGAGTACAGAGCAGGAGGCTGTAACAGCATCTATTTGCCAAGATCACTCTGACACGAGTTCAGTCAGTCTTTCACTTTAGTTTGACATTTGGAGAGTTTTACTGTAATAAGATATCATATTTTTTCTTCTTAAAGTGTCATGCGTACTGGCAGAGTGATGTGAGGCAAAGAAATAAAATTCACCACAGAAACTCAATAACCTTGTTAGCATGGCCTTGATGAAAGAATTTGGCTTTAACCAGGGCTAGAATTTGATATCTTGAAGAAAAACTTTTAAAGGTGCTTTCAGAGTAAGCTACCCAGAAGGAGAAAATATATATCTAATATACTAAGATCTTAATTTGTAGCAAATTCCTTAAAGTCTTGCATTAATGAAATACCTAGAAACTCATCTCTGTGCATCCAGGTTACACATTTAGGTTTTATTTTCAGCCTTAAATGGCTTAGATGTAACTCTATCTTCCGTTCTTCAAAATGTGTGAAATCCAGCCCCTTTCTTCTTAAACAAAGGATAAGGTGTTAGTTTTGATTATTTGAAATTGGGTTATACAAGGTACTCAGTGTATTTTTTACAGTGTTGCTGTCAGCAAGTTGCTACATCACTTTCTTCAGTCACCTCATTCCACTAACAAAAACATCTTTAAAGGGATAGTTCAGGATTTTTGACATGAATCTGTATGGCATCCCCGTCAGCAGTGTTGTTCATTCACACAGACTTACTGCCGACAGCGTCCAGTGAGCAGAGATCCGGTCCGGTTTTGGTCCAGACAAAGGTAGTCCGGCAAGTTTGCTGGTGTCACGAAAATAAAGCGTTTTCTTCTCAAACCAATATGTGTTCGAAAGAGTGATATATTTGCATTACAAAACCGTTGTCCACGAAAAAGTCAGACCTCGTAAACGCTTGGCACTATTTTCTCTCCCTTCATATCACTCCGCGCTGCCTCCAGCTGGCAGCCGCGCAGGTTTCACTTTGTTTACTGCTCGTAAAGTTAACAACAACATGTCTGACTACGGCAGCGACGATGAATATATTGACTTCAGCATTCAGCCAAGCGGATATCTTCATGAACCCGAATATACTGAAGCCGAAATTCACCAGATGGAGTTAGAACGGGCAGAGAGAGAGAGAGGGTGAACAGAGAAGTGGAACAAGTTGAAGTTGGAGCCACAGCTGGAGCCGTGAGACACCGGGTGACTGATAAATGGTGGTGTACTTGTTTCAAGTGCGAAATAATGCCGACAGAGGTGGAGTCCTATTGCTGCCGCGAATGGGATCTCATCATGCCACAGATGTAAGACCTTTCAATTGATGAGGAGGCCAGCTTGCCAGCTCCTGTCTGCATCACACATCATAATGACTTCCCTGCACTCCTGAATGAGGGTGTGTTGCAGACCTTTTTCCACATTCCTAAAATAAACTGGAAGGACTTTTGCTTGGAAGAGCCTTTGCAGATATTTTATTACACCAGTTCAGAAATCTCATCAGTCAGGCTCTTCTGATTGCTGGAGGAAATGTGGCTCAAAAGAAGCCAATCACTTTCACCTGTTTTGGGCTTGTCCTGTCATAACCATATTTTTGGCAAAAATCTGTACAGAATTAAGAGCTATATTTGGGTGAAAAATGTTTTCTGGCTGGGATGAACTTCTTTTTGGAATTTCAGACTCATCACTGACTAATATGAAAACTAAATACCTTTTTGGGATACTGAGTGTGGCAGCGAGGAAAGCAATTACTAGGAAATGGCTCAGACCAGGCAGTCCATCCATAGAGCACTTGTACGATATCACTTACAAATATATGTAATGGACAGAATTACTTTTTCTTTAAGGCGACAGAAAGCTAGATTTGAAGATAATTGGGAACTATGGAAAACATACATCTCTTCATTGCGCCCCTCCTTTACATGATTTTGTCCTATTACCTTTTATTTATTTATTGTATGTTTTAGTTTTTCTTTTTTTTCACATGTAATTTACTGATATTTGGAAAGTACCCCCCCCCCCCCCTTTTTCTTTTTTGAGTAAAGTGAATGAACACCTCAGGTTCCGTGTTTTCCTGTATGTTCCACAGGTATATTGTTTTAATTGAAAAATGAATCACCCTGCGGTAGTAATTTCATTGATGTGAATGCCGATGTCGTATTTGCAGTGTGATTTTCAATAAAGAGAATATTTTTAAAAAAGAATAGTATCAAGTTTTAAAGTTCTGCGTTAGTGATGGTTTGATTCTGATGTGTTGGTCAGTGGCCTAGAAAAGTTTGCATGGCCTGTCTCTGCTCGATTCATGCGCTTTACTGTGCCTTTTTTTGGATTATCCAGGAATGAAGTGGACTCAGATACTGCCGAGCCACCACTCTAGACTTCAAAAATGCTCCTCAAGAAACCTATAGATGACCTCACAGAGAGTTTATTTTTTTATAGGCGGTGATAATAATCTGAAGTTAAGCAATAACATGTCAAGGTTACACATTAGGACAAACAAACTAACCAACTGACACAGCAGAGCGGCAACTCCTGTGTTGTGCAACGCAAAATTGCTGTTTTTCTCGATGGAGTGTGGTGGGCTTGAAAAGAATCTGAGTGCAAGATCACAGAGTAGTTTTGTGCCCATTCTGCTGTCCCCGTCCGCAGCAGCACAGCGCTTAGAAAAAGACACACTCACTAAATGTAAGTACCTCATAGAACCCCACTTCCAAAGTCCCAAAAGGGGAAAAGACTGCAGAAATTCACACAACCAAAAACGCAGCAGCAACACATGGCTGCTAGCTAGTTAACAGGCCCTGCTCCATAGTCAGCAATGGACAGAATTTATATGAGAAAGCGACAATGTGATGAGCAAATGGAGTTCATTGGACGCCAAATTAATATACTCCTTGAGTGTAGGAAGGGTTATCAACATATTTTCTTCTTTCTAGAGAAATCATGCCTCTTAGTATGTCTAAAAAACACTGAATTTGACTTCATGGGGACTTTAAAACAGAGTTTTAAACAAAGTCATCCTTCATTGCCCTCGATCTCCAACTTAGCCGATTATCTTAGATCGAAATAAAAACTTATTTCTCTTCTTTTATTGGTGCAGACTCAACTGTGAAACTCCAGTCAGAGAAACCAAGTTCAGAAAGTCACAGTGTAACTACTCCAATCTCCCTCCACACACAAACAAACGGGGTCTGAATGCCAAGGCAGAGATAACCTTTTTCTGTGCCTTTAGTCACAATGAAAAAATTGAAACTAATTGGAATTCTTGGGGAACTGTTTCTCAACCAGAATACAAATTACTACTCTGTGATTGTTTTAAGAGAAAGGGGAGTGGAGATGAATGCATCATTTAAGACTAGTTGGATTTTATTGTCTTATAGGAGCACACATGGATGTCGAGCAGCTTTAACACTCTGACATTTGGATTGACAGTAATAAGAATTATTTAAATAACTTCCCATACTTCTTGCATCGTATAGTACACAAAATGTAAAAGTACAGTTTCTGTTTTATAGAAAACAGAACACAGTTAAATCAACCACAGTGAAGATGGTGCAGATAAATGACATAACCTCCATCAGTGTGGCTGGCAGCTAAATAGATGATTAACTTTTAACTTTATAGATATCTAATATTGTGTCTAATCCATCAGTAGTGACAAATGTACTCAACTAAATATGTAATTTTCAGTTGAGACAGAGACGCCGAAGTATAATTAACTTACTGTTCATCATTTCTGAACAAAAGAAAGATCATGATTTAAGATGTATCAGTCCCGTAAGTTAACTTACAGTACAACAACAATTCTTTTCTTAATGTATTCTAAGTCTGACAGAAAGATGGAGATCATTCTTAATCCTGCCTATGAAGAACTCATTTGTTTTTTAAAGCAAACCTTTGTCTGTGAGTTCAACAAAGCTTTTGGATTTATTTTTTTTAAAATTGTAGATCTAAGTGGAAATTCATACATTCTGGCTAACTGGAGTAAATGGAGCATTTTAACAGGATTTCTCTATCAACAAGGTTACAACTGTGTATTAGAAAGACCAACTGTCTTAAAGGTAAAGACAAAGTTGCAGATTAACTTCATCTCCTAACAATTATGGTTACAATTTGTCACAGTCAGGCCATGGTCCCCTGCCTGTCTTCTTCTTTCCTCTCTTCTCTCTCTCTCCTTTTCTCCTTACTTCTTGCTTCCTTATCTTTTCTCCCCCCCCCTCTCTCTCTCTCTCTCTCTCTCTCTCTCTCATTCTGCCGTCTCTCCCTTGCTCTCTCTCTTGCCCCCTGCTGTCTCTCGGCTCCGCCCCCCTCTGTGCTGCACCTCTGGCTGCTGCTCATCAGAGCATTTGCTCCAGCTGGAGCTGATCAGCAATCAGTGGCAGTTAAAGCCTGACTCGCCCCACCAGTCTGCGCTGGGTCATTGCTTCTGCTGGTTCTCCGCCACCCACCCACTGCGCTCTGGTCAGCTACAACGCCGGACCCCCCGCCTGCTCTGTCCTACCCGGCTGGTTTCACAAACTTTCCCCCTTCAGCCCTGCTTCGGCTTCTGCAGCCCCGCTGCATTCCTGCAGCCGCCCGTCTCAGGCGCACGTCGGCAGCCCCGGCCTGCTTCGCCATTGTGTCTCGTCTGCGGTTCTTGTGTCATTTTTGACCTTCCCTGAAAATTTCATCCAAATCTCTTAGTCCGTTTTTGAATAATGTTGCTAACAGACAAACAGACAGACAAACCAACGCTGAGTGTCACATAATTCTGCCGAGGCTCCACCTCCTTGGCGGAGTAAAAATATGGGAAAATCTTCTAAATGAATCCAAGTGTTCTCAGTGTTGCAATTTCTTCCAAAGTCTTTCATCTGCCACATTAGTAGTTTAGAAATTACTGAGAGTCCGGTTGCCTGGATACACCTATAGAATGACCACACAAGCATGAAAAAACACAACCTACACACTGGTAGAAAGTCCCTCCTGCGACAACAGCAGCTGAAGCTGTCCTCCGTCTTCCAGCACACCAGGAAGTGTTTTTCTTCTCCGAGGCGGCCTAAGTGGAGTGGTCTACTGAAGCCAACCCTCAGTAATTAACTGTCACAACGCTTCAAAACTAACAAATGGACTTTGTGTCAAGGAGGGCCCATTAATTTACTGGCCTCCGCTCATCGATCCAGAGCCTATTATCTCCATTACGGCGGGCTTTCATGTCTGGGCATCCTCTCCTGCTTAACCCTCCATTTCCCTGTCTCACTCTGCAGAGATTCCCTGGAATCTGCACAGACGTTCTGGCACATGCGAGCAGACACGCATCACACATCAAGCACACTGTATGTGAATCCGCACATACTGTACACTTCTGGACACGAGGACGCGCTCGCAGGGGTAAATCACAGGGGCATGACTGGAATAATCGCGTAATAAGCACCGATGCTCGCGACAGAAATATGCACGAACCAATACACTCGAACACACACACAAATTCTCACGTGCACATTCCTTCACACACTCTGTTTCCCTTCCAGTCAAACATATTTAAAAACTCATACTGCGCTTCCACATTGGCATGACAACCTGAGGGGAGAAATCTTCCATATGTGACACTAATAAGTGCCGCTCGGAAGGAACCAAGAGCCATTCCTCCACGAGGCATAAATAACTAAATAACAGGCAGACTATGGGATCTGTGTGATTTGTGATACAGCTCACATTTATGGCTCTTCAAAGCTAAGGTATTACCAGGGTTCTGCAGAGAGCTGGGGCCGCTGCGAGATTGTGCTTTAGTGGCATTGAGATCTGGTTGATTTTTCCTACTGAGACCAATGCATTTTTGATGCTCTTCAATGCATTATCAGTGGCTTGGTGAGCTCTCGCTGTCTGGAAACATTTTCAGCTCATCTGAAGTAATTTCAGCCGCAAGTGGCAGTTTTAAAAAGGCAATAGTGTCTCCAGAATCCCATTTTTAAAGGGCCGGTTCACCCAAATTTGACAAAATACACAAAGTATTTTCTCCATTGCTCATTTGCGACATTTTCACAAGTCACACAAGTGTTACAAGTAGAAAACCTGCAGTAAAAAGGTTACTTTACAGAAATGGCTGCTCACTCCTGCTATGCATTATCAAAACTCACAGTCTACTAAACAGAGAACGAGTTGTGCTGGTTGGAATCAGTGGAGGATGGATGGCGTACCGTCTGACCTGAAGGCAACGTCATCCCTTCACCTCATATACCAGCTTTTTTATTTTTTGCCTTTACCTTCTTTTTGCCTTTTAACATAATAGGATTTAGTTCATGGTGCTGAAACCATTTAAAAGTTGAAAGAAATGACTAATATTAGGTTTTGAAACATAGAAGATAAAGTCGTTTACAGTGTTCAAATGATTTGAAAGTTAAAAGAATTTGGTTGTTGCTTGTGTCTTCTTTTCGAGAAACTATTGGAGGTACATTCAGATCAAAGTATAAAGTAGGATTTTCCTGTCATAGTCTAGCCGTGGTCCCCTGCCTGTCCTCTTCTTTCCTCCCTTCTCCTCTCACTCTCCCTTCTTTTCTCCATCCTTTTTGCTTCCTTATCTTTTCTCCTCTCTCTCTCTCTCATTCTGCCATCTCTCCCTTGCTCTCTCTTCTGTCCCCTGTTGTCTCTCGGCTCCTCCCCCCTCTGTGCTGCACCTCTGGCTGCGCTGCTCATCAGAGCATTTGCTCTATCAGTCCCTGCCGGTTCGTTGTTTGTGCTGACTCCCGTTCAGCCACCCTGCCTGGGCTCTGGTCTGCTGCGCCACTCGCTTGGACCTGTAAGTCAAGCTTTTTGTTTGTTTAATAAACTCTTGTTTTGAACTCCAGTCTGCCTCCTGTGGTGTCTGCTTTTTGGGTTCTCGTCTACCTGACCCTTGACGTTCCCACTGCATCCACTGTCAAAGGTAGTGGAACAATCATCTCAACCACCAAAACTAAGACCTTCCTTTTGTCAGACCTTTGTGTGTGTGTGTGCCTTTACTCCAAAACAACCTGCAAATTATGGCATTGCAAAATGATCCAAGGCCGAGACCCCGGGCGCTATGATCTGCTGAATCACCTGGCTCATTGACACCCGCTCGCTCTTCCAGCCTAATCCTGCCTCACATGACAATTTAGAAGGGCTGTTTCATAAATCAAACCAGCTGCCGTGTATTTAGTTGCTTAGTGGAAACGGCGCATACACAAAAACACACAAGAATACATGTAACGTTCCTCCTGTGGTGTCTCTCTGTGCAGATAGGTTTTGGCTGTAATATCTGCCTGTAAGATTTCTGCTTCCACCTCTGCGAAATGGAGGTGAATGAATTATGTTTATTGTGCTCGCAGGATTAAACAAAACTCGTGGAAAAAAAACTAAAAACCTGTTGGATAACCTACAGACCCTGAAGAAATGGCTCCTATTAAAACTATTCAGTGACATTTTTCAGACTTAGAAACACAAATTCTGATTGAACTGTGGAACGTGTGAAGTGCATTAAATTATAATGATATACGTGCAACATTCAGCCTACAGCTGAAAACAGTATGCTTTTGCTTCACTTCTTATATATTGTTTCTTTTTAACTGTATGTAAGGCGTAGATCTATTTATGGATGTGTGTGGGTCTAAATATGTTAAAGACTGTAATTTCTAGCTGGAATAACGGATACATGAGTGGTTGTGGGTGGGTGGATGAGGGCATTTCAGGCATTATACTGACAAGGCGTAAGCATTGGTGCTCAATTTGTGTGTGCGTTCGACATTCATTATGCATGTGAATGTGCCTGTATGCGTCTGGGTCTGAATTGTGATGCAGATCACTATAACTGCCCTTTTAGAGAACTGCCCCTCAGGCCAGAAAGCTACAGTGAAATCTGCTTACTGTGTCTGCTCATATGCACACACGCACATGGATATTAGGCGATGTAGGTTTTAAAAGCATTACAACGACTCACGGGGGGCGGAATTATGTAAATGTGTTTAAAGCACGCAGTGTGGACACATACAGACAGTCTTTACATGATGTTTGAGATTTACTGACATAAAATTTAAAAAAAAACTTGGGGTACTTTCACCTGCAAAAAAAATAATAAAAAATGTACAGAGTGTCCATAGAGTCTCTTTACAATTGTAAGAATTTATGACAAAGGCAGCTGATAAGACATCTTAACCAGATTTGTTTTATTGTAATCAGTGTTTATTAAAGTTTGTAATCACATTGAACTTGTGTATTTCAGGTGTCCTGTTGGTGAAAGAGGTACTGTTAAATGAAGCCCTAAAAAATGGCTGCTCCTCAGACCGGTGGATTGGAAGGATGGACCAATTCCTTAACCACCACGTTCACCAGATCTCACTCCCTTGGACTTCTCTCAAGCTGCACAGTGGAGTACTGGTCAGCACTTTCGCCTTGCAGCAAGAAGATCCCCGGTTCAAATCCCGGCCTGGGATCTTTTTGCATGGAGTTTGCATGTTCTCCCTGTCCAGAAATATGCTGAGGTTAATTGGTTACTCTAAGTTGCCCGTAGGTGTGAGTGTGATTGTCTGTCTGTATATGTAGCCCTGCGACAGACTGGCGACCTGTCCAGGGTGTCCCCTGCCTTCGCCCGAGTCAGCTGAGATAGACTCCAGCACCCCCTGCGACCCTAGTGAGGATAATGGATGGACTTCTCTCTATGGGGTTATGTTAAAGATATCATGTATCAAACAAAGATACGGGACATTACTGACTTGAAGCAAGAGATTTCTGATGCCACTGCCACCACTGATGAGGCTGTGCTACAGCAAACATGGCAGGAAATCGAGTACCGTCTTGATGTGCTTTGTGCAACTAATGGTGCCCATATAGAGGTGTATTAAATGAGGTAGAAAAAACTCTGACAATCACTGATTACACCAAAACAAATCTGGGTAAGATATCTTATAACTGCCTTTGTAATAAATTCTTAAAACTTTAAAGAGGCTTTATGGACACCTTGTATTTTTCTCTTTTGTTGCTGCTATGACAAATATTAAATAAAATGTCGGAGTGATAGAAAGACAATAAATAAACAGAAAACACAGTTTAAGAAAGCAGGTTAAACAAAGTCTAACTTTGTCTGACTTAATGACTTTTTCATTCCAGAAAAGCTGATCACATGTAGTTCATTTTAGTATGTTCACTCCTAGATATTTGTTTTATTTTCAAGTCATTATCAAATGGGCTCCAGTACTGAAATTTGCCATGACAACGGGTAACTTAAGAGCAAAGCCTCCTTTATAATGCAACAATGTTACAAATATGAATGCATATCATTGCTGACCTTGATATTTAGTTTAAAAACAGAAGTGGAAAGAAGGAGTCAATAAGTTGTTCTCATATTTACTGTTTACCCAACTTCTAAAAAGCTGGAATTAGTTGGCTGCAGATGACATTCAGTTTCTACGTTTTCATTTTTTTTTTTTAATCTGTAATCTGACAGTGATTAAATGCAGCTGACAGAAGAGGAAAAAATGGATCAAACAGGTTGTTGTGTCACCCAGTAATAATAATTTTGGTCATTTTCAGCTGAAAAAAAGGTCTCTGGGTTCAAACTGCAAGTAGATTTGTTGTTGTCTATTTCAAATTCTGGCTTAATAGCATTTAATGACTATATTTGTATTCAGCCTAGGCATTTTTAAACTACATCCAGTCCAGTTTCAGAATGTTAAAGGTGCTTCAGCTGCACCACAGTCACCCTGGGCCGGCGGTGGATGACTTTGTGGCTCGGTCTCATGAGTCTTTTTTCCCATCAAAATGTGTCAAAAACTAAAGACATGATCATCGATTTCAAAAGTAACCACCTAACCTGCTGCCAAAAAGGTGTTGACACTGAACAATTGTATATATATGGCTACTGTTCTTGATAACAAACTGCGTATCCAATGTCGGTGCGACCCTTAAAGAGGTCGGGCAAAAACTTTTTTCCAGAGGAAAATTAAGTTTTTAATGTTTTTGTCAATACGACGGTTGTCCTTAACACAAGTGTCATTCAGTTTGTTTTAACCTTTTGTATGAGTGCCTGGCTTGGAAACTTAAATTGTCAAATAAGAGCATATTTGGAAATTTTGTTAGAATGGTCAGTAACGTCTGTGAAAGGTGTCTGGAGAAGCTCTTGGTCATTTGTAACAGGAAGATTCTGACAATCCACTCTATAGGGAGCTTAATCATACCATATGGTGAAAATGTCATTTTATTGTGCTCTGTATAATTCCACAACTAGTAGGTATAAAATGTACAATGTGAGAATATTATTATTGCCATTTCTTCAACCCACCATCAACAAAATTACCACCCAGCTTTACAAACTGCTCAGTGTTTCTAGGTGAGTCATTTAGAAAGAGCAGCTGCCCCACAGTTCTCCAGGTTTATGTACTTTCTAGAGTCGCTTCTACTAACTCTAAAAGGACTTGGTGACAAGCAAAACACTGAATGTTCTGCTGTTGGCTGCAAGAGCAAACACAAGAGTCTTCATGCACTCCCAGCATTGGAGGAACTAAAGAGCCATGGGAGTACTTTTATATTTAATAGCATGTCCACACAACTATGGGAAAGGTTCTTAGTCTTACTGCATTGTGCAACTAATGTGGCTAGTGTTACCATTAGCTTTAATCGAATGCCCACAAGTCAGAACTCTGTTCTTATGCTGAAGGACAAACAGAAATGTTAGAAACTATAAGACCAGCAGTAAGCACAAACTGGCAGAGTTGCTGTGTTTTCATATTGACTGATGTTTACTTCTCTCCTGCTCTCTATGCACATATCTACCACAGTTCATCGTCCATCCGTTATCTACACACTGCTTAATCCTCATTAAGCCCCTTAGTCTATCCCAGCGGACTTAGGACGAAGGTAGGGGACACCCTGGACAGGTCACCAGTCTATCACAGGGCTACATATACAGACAAACACTCACCTTCACACCTACTGACAATTTAGAATTACCAGTAAACTTCAGCATGTTTTTGGACTAAGGAAGCTGGAGTACTTGGAGAAAACTCACGCGTCCATGCAGAAAGATCCTGAGAAGGCCAGGACGTGAACCAGGGATCTTCTAGCTGCTCACCACCAAGCCACTGTGCAGGCCTACCACACTTCAGTACTGCGAAAATAGCGAGTTTATTGCCGTAATGTTGAGGATTTGTGTGACAAATTTATCATTGAGTTAAAAACGACTGTGCTATGAATTTGGTAACATTTTCAGGTCAAATAATCACTCAGAAAGACAGTGACAACTAAAAAAAAGTCCTGGGTTTTACTCATTTTCTTGTCAACTGCTGTGGTCTGTAATGCCAATCACAGACACAGAGAGAGTCTTTTTCCTGAAGGGGGCGTGGTCAGTTGGATTTTAAGCTAGAGACTGAAACAGCCTGTTTAGTATGGTGGTAAAACCAGAACTGATAAATGAACCAACTTGACAGTATTTTGAGATGAAACATTCTGGAGCCATGTGAGACTTTTATTTGCTGGAAATGGACACAATACACGACCTTTAAGCTGTTGCCCTCTGACCGTCATTTCAAGACAACTGATTTGAGGACTAAAAGACTCCAAGTCTCTTTTATCCCTACTGCTATTGAGTTGCTCAATGGATATTAGCACTGTGGCTGCATCTTTGCTCTACCTTGTCACATCTGTATTTGTTCTACATTAGTTGTTATTTATTGTTGTCCCTTTGTATTACTTTATGCAAAACAAATATCTCTGGTGGGACAATAAAGATAGTCTTGAAACTTGAATTCCACTCAGAAATATTTACCTATTCTCCAACATGATTCCATGTTTTAATCAGTGTCTTATTTGCTTCATACAGATAGTGTTACTGTAAATGTTTTAGCTGACAACCTGACAGCTGCCTTCATGTCTACAGAGTCACAGTGTTATCAAGGACAATCTATAGATTTCATTCTGAGCAGAGGATGGTTCTACGACTTGGAAAGATTGCTGTCTCCATCCTCACAAAGGCAACTGATAAGTTACAATCTAATATCTATTTAGGTGTTCCTAAAGACAGCAATGTCTGCAAATGAAGTCCTTCTGATACATACTTTGATATCGACTCTGTGAATGAAGGAATGAAACGGAGTGCCATACAGCTCCTTAACGCTCAGCAGGAGGCGGGGGGTCAGAGAAAAAGTTTGTTGGAGAAAACCTGCCAGCAGATTAGTTTTGCAGTCAGTTGCCATGGTAACGTATAAAGTTACCTCTCTCGCTCTTTCTCCAAAACATTAAAACCCAGAGTTTTCATTAAACTCACTCAGCGTTTCAAGAACATTGAGCTTTAGTTGTTCATCAGTTGTGACTTCATGTGATTCTGACCTGAGGAGTCGGCTGTAATGGTGTGATGACTGTGTGTTAAATAAAAAATTACAATATTAAGTGCTCTAGCTCTTGTTCTTGTGGGAGACATGATTTGTCTCTTGGTGGAGGAAGCTGAGTCAGAGTTATGGAAGATAAAAATCCTGACAGGCTGCTCCTGTTTTATTTTTAGGAGGGATTATAACTGTAAAAGCAATGTTTTCTTCTGCATAGCTGTCAGCAAGGCCGGAGTGGGACTCATTTTCAGCCCTGGACTTTCATGCCTCAGAGCGACCCACTTTAGATCATGACTTATTACTATTAAAATCATGTAATTCTAGACTTGTCTTGTAATTCAGTGTGTTTTTCTAAAATATTTCCAATTCAGTGCAAGTAAGGGTTGCTTCACAATGAGGATTTATTCCAACATGAGTGCATATCTCCAACATTATTATTTACAACAATATCAGAATCTACATTCTGTTCAAATAAATGTTCAAGGATATCCATCCATCTATCCATTCTCTATACACCGCTTTATCCTCACTAGGGTCG
Source organism: Acanthochromis polyacanthus (assembly GCF_021347895.1). Taxonomy (NCBI): domain Eukaryota; kingdom Metazoa; phylum Chordata; class Actinopteri; family Pomacentridae; genus Acanthochromis; species Acanthochromis polyacanthus. The sequence continues at coordinate 44,198,544 of NC_067113.1, read as the reverse complement.
CGGGGGGTGCTGGAGCCTATTCCCGCTGACTTGGGCGAAGGCAGGGTACACCCTGGACAGGTGGCCAGTCTGTCACAGGGCTACATATACAGACAAACAATCACTCTCACATTCACACCTACGGGCAATTTAGAGTTATCAATTAACCTCAGCATGTTTTTGGACTGTGGGAGGAAGCCGGAGTGGTTCAAGGATATCCAAACCTTAAAAATGAAATGAAAGAAGAAATAAAAATATTAGATTTTTAAAAATTAAAAAAATAAAATAAAAGGTGCTGCATTTTCTCATAACACTATCATCTCTTTTTCCTCTGCAAGGAAACAGTTCCATCACAACTTAAATTTCACGAATATGAGAACATCAGTTAAAAGGCTAATATACAACACAATTCTTTACAACATCACAATGTCCTTTTTTGCAATATCAAATATCAAGCAAATTACTGTTATCTAATCCTCATGAAGAAAGAATAATTATTGCACTGTTGTCTGCAAGTTTGTCATTCACAGTATAACACAATGTGCTCATGAAATTTTAAAAATGCTTTGATTTTCATTTTATATTTACAATAACAAGAAAATAAAATCAGTAAGAGTCAAAAACGAAAAAAAGGTCCGTTTTTTCATTTTCTGAGACCGGAAGTGGTCATCAGCAAGTGTGGAGCCAAACAGAGTACTGTGCATAGACTGTATTTTTTTTTCGTTAGTTTTCATAGTCAAAATGAGAGATCAGTTGGCCGATCTTTAAATAAATCAATATTGAGTTTTTTTTTTTCTTAGAGCGTTAAAGTTTTGCGAAGCCGGGGGGCGGGGCTACTTGATTGACAGTCCGGTCTGGAATATTTGACAGGTCCCATGGAGGAGCCATAGACTGTATATAAAGATCAACAGTCTACGGAGGAGGTAGCAGAGACTCTGTTATCCTCGTTTGGATTAATTCTGATATAATAACTGTTGGTTTATTTATCGGTGGAGCAGCAGAACCTTTTCCACAGACAGTTTTTCTTCCTGTCGGCTTGTTTTAACCAGTTTTCTACCTTCGGCTGATTCTACCAGCAGACACTGAAAGGACTCTGATTGGTCGGTAAGTGTTTATTTTCTTATCGGTGCCGCTTTTAATGCACTTCATATGCAGCTTTAGTGTCAGATATAATGTGTGCCATGCACTCCAGATGTTGGTGGAGTTTATTTTAGTGTGTGTTGACCAGAGAAGAGAGTTAGCATCCGGTAAATATTAGTTTTAATCTTAGCAATGCTAACCGAGCTAGCTGCTCAGTCGTAGCCTGATGAAAGCTAACGTAACATGAAGCTAACGATGTGGAGTTTCATGTAAACAGCTGAAGTGTGTTGTGTTACTGTAATGTGGTGCCTTTAGTTAATAAAACTGTTCATGGAGACGCAGGTTCACATTATTGTAACATTTAGAAAATGTGATTAAAACAGTAAGGTTAAGGTTCTGTGTTGTCAGTAGTCCTGAATATCTGCTGAGTCTCTGAAGTTAAACTGGAGAAAACAGTAAATCTACTCTCTAACTGGTTACATTGTTTAATGACTGATTCACATGTTGTAGTACATATTCCTGCAGTGTGGACTGGAAAAATAACCTCCCAGAATATGTCCAAAGTAATGATAAACACTACAGTTATTACATTTGAATTACAGCACAGATAAGCTGGATAATAAAATCCTCTCCTCTAAAGCTAAAGTGACTACAGGCCTTTCTGTCTTTCAGTGCTTGGAAAATATATATGACAGAGGAAATCTTTCCAGGGATACTTTAAAATGAACCTCTGCTGCTGATGCTGATACTGTGACATCTCTTCATCTCAGGTGTCTCTTGTTCACTGTGAGGATGTTCTGAGGGAAGCCAACAGAAGGAAAACCTCATCTGGTTGTGAAGAAGGAGACTGAATGGACGACATCCTCAATGAACCACTTCCTGTTTAGCTTTCACTTACAGAAGGACAGACCAACTGTTTCAGCAGTTTATTATTCTCTGTTCAGCAGACGGGTGCTCTGCTTTGGAGTGTGACGATGTCGTCGGTGATGTGGAGAGTGAAGTTTCTGTTTTACCCACAGCGTGCTTTAGGACACCCGAGTCGGATATGATGTTTCAAATTCTGACTGACAATTCAGATTTAACTGTCTGCAGTTCCGTTTTTATCGATGTTAAATTTTCACTCAAAGCAGCCAGGAGCTGGGTCTTTAAAATAACCTCCGTCTCGTTACAGAGTGAAAGTAGCAGTTCCTCCTTAAGGTCAGAGATTACAGCATCTGAGGGCCTCTTCAAAAGAAGACGTAGTTGATGAAGGCGTTCTGGAGCAGGACCAGAAAGACCAGGACCAAGCAGCCTGGAGATCTTAGGCAGTGTCTCCCTCAGGTGGGTGTCAATGGTGTTCACGGTCAGGTCTGTGGTAATCCCATCTAAAAACAAAACAGAAAAAAAATCTAGATTATAAATCAACATGTAACCAAAACACTCTGTGTATAACGCCATAGTGTAGGATGTAGTTCAGGAAATGTCAAAGTATAGTATACTTTTCAAGAATGACATAGTATGGCCTGTATTTCATAGTATAGCATGTCAGCAAAAAAAACAACATAGATTATTATGTGGTTCAAAAAGCGTAAAATGATAGGATGTTGCCTAAAATTGTCATGTATGATATGTGGTTCAAAAAATGTCAGTGCAGTATATTGTCAAAACAGTGTGTTATTCAAGAAAACATCAGAGTATAATACGTGGTCTAAGAAATGCCAAAGAATAATAGTTCATTGCACAAGTAAAAGTATAGTAATTTTTAAAACTGTTCAAATTCTTATAATATGTTGCTAAAAAACAACAAAAAAACAAAAACAAAAAAAACATCATGGTAATATGTCAATTTAAAAAGTGTATGCAGGGGTTAAAGGCAAATGGGTGTTAGTAAAATAAAAATAAACTAACAGAACTAAAAGTGAACTTCACGTTGACATTGATGGGCATTCCAACCAGGAACAAAGTAAAAGATCGTCAATACAAAAAAAAACTCTTCCTGTTCACCTCTTAAAACCCAAAAACACACCGCAGTAGCACCCTAAACTAAAACTACCAATGGGTTCCCTGTTTTCCTTTCTGAACAGTTCAAAGGTTCCTCTCTGTCTCCCCACACATCCACCAACCACTGGAACACATCTCCAAAGTTCTGCTGAAACTCAGCTTCCCCTCAGAATAAGTGCAGCCAGATGAAGGAGCCTTTGAGAGGCAGCTGGCATCGTGACTGGACGGTACTTTGGTCTGATCCAATCCAGCTTCAGCTCCAGAGATGGCAGGCGGGACGAGTCAACGGAGGCCGGGTGGGCGAAGGCATGGAGCTGAGTACAATCCAGAAAACAACAGAGGAGGAAACAAACGTAGTATAGTATAAAATATGTATAGTATATTGTATAAATAACAAGTCAAAGGAAAGAGACATACTCTGTAGAATTGTAGTAACTGTGGGCTGACTGATTTACTGATTATCAGTATTTTAGTTTTTACTGATTTACAGTAATAAATCCATTTAAAAATGGCGGTACTTTGGCTCTGAACCTTTATCTAGCTGTGGTCACTCTATCTTCTGGAGTGATTTGATTGGTTTTACGTCACAAATAAAACTCCTTTAACTTAACATCTGTAAACAAAACAAAATCGTATCAACAAAATTTTCTGTTGGAGTTTGTGTTCTTCTAAGTTTAACTCTAAGATTTTAAATACTTTCATTCACTGCAAATGAATATCTCCTCCAAATGTCTCACTAATAATCGTTATCAGCCTTAAAAACCCACAAAACACCCCTCCATACTCGACCACACTTAGTACAGTCCGGTTCCCCCTTCTATAAATCTGCTTGGAATCTTCCATTTCCTGTTTGTCAAAGTGGTCTTCTACCTGGACAGGTTTTGTTGGAGCTCATGCAACAAACATTTTGGGTAACTGCACTTTAATATGGATGGATGACACTGAACTAGAGTCTGTTTTAATGAGACTGAGTTCAGATGTGTAGCTCTGTCATTAAATAGGAAATTATTTCTCAGAATTCACAGAGAAAAGTCTGAAATGTTTGCTAGTTTATCGTCCCACATGTTCTTTGGCTCAGCTAAAGCTAACTCTCTCCAACTTTTGGATATCTTGCGTTGCTTGTTGTTCAAATATCTTGCTAGAGGTGCTGAAGCTCAGAAAGTCTGAGATGTTTGTTCAAAATAAGCTCATTGTCAAGTCTTATCTGAACTGTCCTCTTTTGTTTGAACTTTCCCTAAACTTAGGAGTTAATGACAGAGCAGCACATCCAGACTCAGTCTCATTTATGTAGAGATTAAACTTCAGTGTCATTGGTTGATGTTCAAGTGCAGTTTTTCAGATGTTTGTTGCTCATGCTACCGACCAAACCTGTCCAGGCAGAAGACGATGTGAAGAGAAGCTCCAGAGGATGAATATCACACATTTACATTGTAAATAAATGTCCTTTAATTAGACATTGTCATGCAAAAGTTGGATTTCCCTTTAATGATGTTCAAATCTTTGTTCTTGAGTGTTTTGTTGATGCTGGTTTCTAAATGTTTTTTGACACTCGGCCCCAAAGATTAAAACCTTTTGCGACTCACAAATTGCAACAATCAACTATCTTTCTGACTAAACTAAGATTAAAAAGTGGAAAACTGCCGGATTCCTGCATCATAAATGTAAATCTTTTTGGTTTATATTTGGGTTTGACATTTTATAAACCAAAACAAGAAAATTACTGGAGAAAACAATCAACACATTAATGGACAAAGAAAATGTGTTTTCCAACATACATATCTGAATTACTCCAACATTACAAGATACATACAATTTAAATTCAATTTTGTTTATATAATGCCAATTCCAGGTCAAATTGTCTAAAGATTCTTTATTTTTTATATTTTTTGTCATATTTAAAATATAACAAAGTAAGAAATTTCAGCCTCTTGACTAATCCAATTTATTATTTGGTTTTTACGTAAGAGACTAATTGACAATTAAAATAACTTTGTCCACTAAAACTAATAAACATGAGGTCAAATTTGAAGGAACAGTTTTAAATACCGCAGTCCCACGACGACGAGAATAAAGTTTGTCAACAAAAACTAAATCTGCTGCTGGATTCCATTAAAGTCCTAATAAACGATCATAAAGTGTCATACTAAAGGTTTGTGGTGCTAAAAATCTCAAAGTAAAGATATCAAGTTGAACAGCTGGATGGAGGTTGATAAAAGTTGACCTTCCTTCATTTCTCTGGAGCCGACTCCATGGATTTTCGTGTTGCTGGTTAAAGACCTGCTCTTCTAGTCGTCTTCCTTCTAGTCGCTGTAAATAAGTCACTCCATCCTCACCGACTTCACACCTCTTCATGACAACTTGTTCTGCCTCTGACCTCGCGGAAAGTCGGGAAACCCGTTGAGACTCGGATTTTCAAAAAACTCATCGGGTGGGGGAAAAGTGTGGAGGGCGGTGGGGGAAGGTGGGGGAGTAGAGGGGGGAGGCCGCCACCCACTTCCCCGCCTACTCTCCCCCTGACTCCACCCAGACTCTGTCTTGGCTCCACCCAGACTCCACCCATGTGGTCACTTGGAAACTACGATGTCAAAGAGACGACGAAATTATATTTTTTTATCTGATCTGTAGCTCAGTGAGTTAAGGGTTCACCTATGGAGTTGCAGGTTGCTGGTTCAAGACCAGACCCTTCTTAAATTTTTTGAAAATTCTGACAAAGACAAGGAAAGAAAAATGCCAATGCTCAGTCTTGAACCTGTTACCTTCCACTTGGTATTCTCTCCTCTTATCTTCCTGAGCTACTCACTCAGATACTAAGGCTTCTTTTTTTTGCGCATTTATCATAGATTTTTTTGTCATTTTTGAAGTTTTTTTTTAACTCGAGTCTCGACTCGACTGTTTTTCTCAGTAGGTTGGACTTCAGCCTTTGTGCTGGAGGGTTGAACCCTCAGTTCCAAGACTTTCCAAAGCCTCCAGACCTCCTGAGTCCTCAGGACCTGAGCTTTCACACAGTCTGAGAGCTGAAATTTTCTAAGTTCCACAGTAGATCTCTGTTAGATTTAACTTTCAGACAGTCCAAGGGCTGAAATCTTCGAAGTTCCTGAGTAGTTCCCTGTTAGTTTGAACCTTTTGACAGTCTGAGGACTGAAGTTTTAGAAGTTCCTGAGTAGTTCTGTGTTAGTTTGAACCTTTCGACAGTCTGAGGACTGAAGTTTTAGAAGTTTCTCAGTACGTCTCTGTTAGTTTGAACTTTCTGAAGCCTTAAAACTTGTGACCATGAGTCTTGATTTCACATTTAGACCATCCAGCTGAGTTCTTCTCAGACCTTCACCTGTGGGTTCTTTAGAAATCCTGAACAAACTTTGATTCTCTTCACTGAACAGTAAAGTCTGTGGAGATCAGAAGGTAACATTAGTTTGATCGATACCTTCAACTACTAGTAGACTTTACCTGGAAAGCAGTTTTCTGAAATGAGCTCTTAGTAAATCTGTCCACAATGAAATCAAGAACATAGAAAGAGGAAATGTTTGAAGAAATATCTTGATGTTTTCACTTCAGACTAGAAAACACTTTAAGACCTTTATCTGTTTTTGCTCTTTCTGATCGTTTTATTGTCTCTTCTGTTAAATTTGATGTGAAATCTAACTGGTGTCTTTTCAAATGTTTTGTCTTTAGTTTGATTCTTCTTAAATGTTTAGTTTTGCTCTTTTCTCACCTTTTATTCTTTTCTAATATTTGATTGTGAAATGTTTTGTCTTTTTAATGTTTGTTTTTTCAAATGTTTTATCGGCTTGTTTGAAAAATTTCCTTTTCTTTCCCAGTGTTTCATTTCTAAATTAAATCTTTAAGGTTTTTCTTTTTAAATGTTTTACCACCTTTCAATGTTTAATTTCCTTTTAAATGCTTCATTGTATTTTCTATTTAAAGTTTTATTGTCTTTAAGATTTAATTTTGTAATTGTTTTGTCTTTTTAAAGGTTAAATAATCTAATTAAATGTTTTGTATTTTTTTTAAATGTTTAATATTCTTGTTTAATTGTATTTTTGTTTATCTGAAATATTTCATCTTTAATGTTTAATATTTTTGTTAAAAAATGTTTAATTTCATAATTACATGTTTCACATCTTCTGTTTAATTATCTTAAATATTCTGTTTAATATAATTTAATTGTATTTAACATTTAATTTTCTTTTTGAAAGTTTTTTTGTATTAAATGCTTTTTTCCTAATCTTTTTCTGTCAAGATTTCAACCCCAACCTTTAAAATGAAAAATCCATAAATCAAAATAAAAATACTTCTGTTGTCACAATCATGAATTAGTCAGTTGTTCAGTTTATCAATTCAACTTTATTTGTTTAGCACCTTTCACACAGATGACAAAATTAGACAAGCAAAGAGAAAAAAAACAGATTTTAACTCCAAAACATATTTAAAAAAGATTTAACATGGTAATAAGATATGTTGTGTCCAGGAGATGGAGGGAGTTTAAGGAAACTAAACTGCAGAACGACAGAAGAACCAACAAAATCTCCTGTTTTCTCCTTTAATCAGTTGATTCGTCTGGTGCTTTCAGACCAAAGAACTACAGACTCTTCACAACTTGCTCAAACTCTTGGTACAGGACCTCACCACACACGTCAAGAAGGTTTCCTTCTCCTAGTTCTACTCTGAAGCTCATCTTCTGCTGCTCAAACTGCTGACAAATGTTTCTGCTGCTCTGAAGTCTGGTCTCCAGAACTTCCTAAAAACTCTCAAAGTCTCTTCTGCTGCAGGTTGCTTTGTAGAACTGTTCCAGAAAACCTCACTAAACCACATGGAGGGGCCTCAAGATAGTCGTCCAAATGAAACCGTACAAAAACCAAACTCGCACAACCTAAACGCTAAAGTCTCCTGCAGCCTACCAGAGAACCTCTTTAAACAGAGAATCAGGACAGGAACTCTTACCTTCTGGACAACAAACGTTGGCTCACAAACAAGAATACAGAATGGGACCAAAAACCTCTAAAGACTCACTACAGCCAAGATAAAGACACAACTCAGCTGCACCAAATCCACTAATCACTGCACACATTAGCACCATGTGCTAACTGTGGCTAAAGAACCACATTTACCAAGACAGCTATCCAGTACAAAGCCCTAAAACACACCAAGAAACACATTAAAGATGATTTTACTGCTGGAAGCTGCAAGCCAACGCCTAAAGAACAAACTAAAGCAACAGAGCCAAACACAGTTCAGTGAAGAGAAGCAGAGGAAATGTTTGACTGCAGCCGAATAAAGCAGGAAGACACTGAGCTGCTCAGGTGTTCCTGATCACATCAAGCAGCCACCTGGACAGCCAATAGGAACAGAGCTTACTGGAAGTCCAGAGGGCTGGCTTAGTGAAGTAAATTTAGTTTAAAGTTGAAGCAGAAACTTCACAAAGAAAGTTGAAAACCACCTTCTGATGCCTGAAATCTCTGAGTTTTCACACAAAGAACACCTGAACACGTCAAACTGGTTCCATAGTAGAACTTTCACTCTAAAAACGTCATAGTATGGTGTGTTGCTCTAAAAACATGAGCCTGCTGTCTAGGGTCGTCGAGGAGCAACACAAAAACAGGACAAACGCTGGTTTCCAGGGGGATAGGCGGCTATTTTTTTTGAAAGAGTATGTTTACAACACAACATGTGAGCAGAAAAATCACAAAGTCTGTCTTTAGTTCGGCTGAAAATATTAGTTTTTGTTTTTTTTATTGACAAAACCTTTCAGGAAGTAGATGAAGAATAATTAAAGCTCTCATGTAGAAGTCCAACTTATTTTGGATCCTTGTGGAGAGTTCAGTCTTCATGCTTCATAGCAACATTTAATAAACCTAAAGCTTCCCTGTTGGCTCATTGGTGGAGTTTGTTCCTGAGCATCTGAACCTTAAATCCAGTGAGAGGACCATCTTCAGTTGAGGCCAGTCAGAGAACTTCTCCCTCTGAACATCTGGATGACAGGAGAAAAGACAGAAATCAAACACAGATCACAGAAATACAATTTATTCACTTTAATCATTTTATAAAAGTAGCATGAACTTTATTAAAACTGGACAACATCAGAAATGAAAGTAAATGTTTTTATCTCATCCTGTTCCCTTTCAATTGTGGGCTTTGTGTATTTACTGTCTTTTAATGATAAAAAATAAAATGGGTCACTACTATCGTTTGGGCATAGAAAGTATTGGAACTAATGCTTGCTTGTTCACTCTGTTCCAACAGCTCACCTGTTCCTTCATACTGATAGCAGTAATCCCCTCATCACTACTGGCTCTGCCTCTGACACTAAATCACATTTTTAAAATGGTCAAAATTCTCAGCACAAATCTCCCCTTTTTACAAAGCCATCAGGTCAGTTTCATTAATGTAGTGCTGAATCATCTTCTCATATAAAGCAGGTCTACACCAGACTTTTCATTATATTCATTCTAATAATATTCACTGATTGAACAATCCTACCTCCCACTCTGGACTTGTGATTCTTGGCTGCTGCTTGGTGCTGGATCTTTCTTCTGACTCTAAGGGACTACAGGACAAAGTTTCCCAGTTATGTGGTCGCATCATAATATTATTTAAATTATATAGCATTATGTTTTACGCCACAATGACACAAAATTAATTGATTTGATAATTAACTTGAACGTTGGTTTGCAAAGTTCAACAAAGTCCGTATCCGTTTCCTCGTCCTCATTTGTCGTTTCAAACCACGAGCTTTAGTTAAAAAGTTTCCAATTTCTGCACATTTGGCTGCGTCTGTTTCCAGAGATTTCCTGTTTTTAATTCTTACCTTCTCCACACCACCATTGCTCTTCCTGTTTTCCATCTTTCAAACACCTCTGACCGTGTGCACGGACGTGTTACATCACGGTGCGTCTGCAAAAAAAAAAAAAAGAGAAAAGAAAAGAGCTGTCAGGGCTCTCACGGCCCAAACATCAGACCGGCCCACCGGGAATTGTCTCAGTCCTCCCGATTAGCCACCCCGGGCCTGGCTGTCAGGTTTGGATCTATTGGATGATTTGGTACCACGGATATGACAAGGATATCAGATAATCCTCTCTGAAAATGAGTGCTTCTGCCTACTGTATCTCTCCCTCTGTTTTCTGAGAGATTCTTTAAAGTGCACTCTGAAGGGTCCTTACATGTATCCTTTCCTCCACTTTCTTCCTCTTCCTTCACTTTCTCCTGCTGTGTCCTCATCTCTCTCATGTTTCTGAGTGTCTTCTGGGTTCATTGCAGGATAGGAGGAAGAAAGAAGTAGGGGTGGAGGTTAGAGCAGAGGAGAGCAGAAAAAAGGAAGCCAAGACAAAGGTGGGAGAGAGGAAGCGAGAAACTATTTTGTGAGTGCGCGGAAGCATAAAGAAAGAGATCATGCTAATTACCTGTCACCTTTAACCCCCTGTGGCAGTTCTCAGCGTCTGTTTCTTTCATTTGGAAGGAGAAGCGCATGAAAGTGTGCTAATGTGCCAGAATGGACACAGTCTTGCATTAAGTGTTTCTGCATGCATCTATTAAAGCTACTTAATGCGGAGTTCAGTCTATTCATCCATCTGGGGACATACGAAGTCTGAGATGAAAATAATCACATTTAAGAGTAGGAAGGTCCCTTCATGTCAGGATTTAACTGACCATAGTGACGCCTGTGAAGGTGCAGTCATTAAAAAAGACGGTGTTTCTCTGTGTGTGTACTGTAAATATGATTTTTTTAATTACTTATTTGATTTAAAATACATGTGAAAAATACATTGCTCCTGACACATTTTTACTCACCGTCAGCTCATTTTTCACTGTAATATAAATTCTTGCACATCTGTGGAAAACAGCACAACCATGGCTAGAAGTAGAGAGAACTGTGAAAGTAAAATCAACTAGAAAAGCACTCAGAGAACGCAGTGCTCCGCCACGGAGTTCATTCCCCCATTTGGCATTGTCAGAAATGCAGCCTTTATGATTTTTTTTTTTTTTTTTTTTTTAGAAATGCAGCATTTCTTTTTTAGAAACACAGCATTTGTTTATTAGTTATTGATGATCAGAACTCACAGCAACATAGAATGTGGCCATTTAATATACAGAGTGTGCCAAAAGTTTCCATGCATAGGAAAAATAAACATTTTATGTTGGACAACCAGTTTTATTTACATAATGTGTTCTATATGATTACCATTGTTTCAAAAACACAAAATACGTGTTTTCCACTTGAACTTGCATTAGCACAGTTGAAGTTATGCTTATAATGGCGTTGGTGATACATTCCTTGAGATGCTTTGTCTCGTATCTTCACCCGATACACCATGGCCTTCAAGAGCCACCAAAGATAGCGTCAAATGCATCTTCTTGGGTATCTGAAACATAAAAAAATATACATTATACATGTTCATATGTATGGAAACTCACTCTGTAGATGTACCCCCAAAAAATTATCTTGCTCTGAGCACAGGTGTGTGTGATGCATGATACCATGTACAGATACCAAATCACTTGACCTAAATACGGCGGGAATTGATGGGACTCAGAAACACCTCCACAATTTAATCAATTGTTCTTTGTATCATTTCCGACAAAGAACCCGTTTAATCCTAAATTTTCCCCTGCAAAATAAGTGCATGTGTTTTACTCCTTAGACTTCCCTAACACATAATATGTATGAATTTTTCCATTTCATGTTGACTTTGTAACTGAAAAGTTAGGTTTTATACTTCACAACAATTATTGCCGGTGGGAAACCGCAAAGTCTAAATTTACCCAAATTCTTCACTTTGACCTATATACACATTTTTAAAAAAAGGAAGAATAACGCTAGTAAGTGTAATATATTATCAGTAGGCATGGTTATAAATGGATTCACAACTTTATAAGACACATGAAGATATCATGGCAGCACATACTGAAGAGAACTGAAATTGTTGTTAGTATGTCATCCAAAACATGACAAATGTCATCATTTACGATGTCATCCAAAATATGACAAATACGTAATAGTTTAGTTTGTCGTCCAAAATATGAAGAAAACATCACAGTTCAGTATGTTGTCCAAAATTTGACAAAAATGTCACAGTTTAGTTTGTCGTCCAAAATGTGGAAAAAACGTAATAGTATGTCGTCCGAAAATGGACTGAAAAAGTCATACGTTAGTATGTCGTTCAAAATAGGACAAAAAATGTCATAATTTGGTATGTCGTCCGAAGATGGAAAAAAATGTCATAATATATTATGTCGTCCAAAAACCGGCAAAAAACGTCATAGAATAGTAGGTCGTCCGAAAAATGGACAAAAACGTAATAGTTTCGTATGTCCTCCGAAAATGGCCAAAAAACGTCATGATTTAGTATGTGGTCCAAAAATAGACAAAAAAATGTCATTTATTGTCCGAAAAACGGGCAAAAAACGTCGGAGTTTAGGATGTTGTACGAAAATGGACAAGAAACGTCATACTTTAGTATGTCATCCGAAAATGGACAAAAAACATCATACTTTAGTATGTCGTACGAAAATGGACAAAAGACGTCATAGTTTAGGATGTCGTCGGAAAATGGACAAAAAACGTCAGAGTTTAGTATGTTGTCCGAAAATGGACAAGAAACGTCATACTTTAGTATGTCGTCAGAAAATGGACAAAAATGTAATTGTTTCGTATGTTGTCTGAAAATGGACAAAAAATGTCACAGTTTAGTATGTTGTCCGAAAATGGACAAAAAATGTCATTTCGTTTCCGAAAATGGACAAAAAAGTCGTAGTGTAGTATGTCGTCTGAACATGGACAAAAGACGTCAAAGTTTAGTATGTCATCCGAAAATGGACAAAAACATCATACTTTAGTATGTCGTCCAAAAATGGACAAAAAAAATCATAGTTTAGTATGTCGTCCGAAAAAGGACAAAAAACATCATAGTATAGTATGTTGTCCGAAAATGGCCAAAAACATCATAATATAGTATGTCATCTGAAAAAAAACGTCCTTGTGTAGTATGTTGTCTGAAAATGGACAAAAAAAGGTCATAGTTTAGTATGTTGCCCGAAAATGGACAAGAAACGTCATAGTTTAGTATGTCATCCAAAAATGGACAAAAAACATTATAGTTTCGTATGTCATCCAAAAATGGACAAAAAACGTCATAGTATAGTGTGCCGTCCGAAAATGGACAAGAAACGTCATAGTTTAGTATGTCGTCCGAAAGCGGACAAAAAAACGTCATAGTTTAGTACGTCGCCAGAAAATGGACAAGAAACGTCATAGTATAGAATGTCGGACAAAAATGTCACAATAAAGTATGTCGTCCGAAAATGCACAAAATACGTCATTTCTCTTCCGAAAATGGAAAAAAACGTCATAGTTTAGCATGTCACAAGAAAATGGACAAAAAAAGTCTTAGTATAGTATGTCGTTCGAAAACAGACAAAAAATGTCATAGCTTAGTGTGTCGTCCGAAAATGGACAAGAAACATCATAGTTTAGTATGTCGTCCGAAAATGGACAAAAAACATCATATTTTAGTATGTGGTCCAAAAATGGACAAAAAAACGTCATAGTTTCGTATGTCGTCCAAAATGGACAAAAATGTCATAGTTTAGTATGTCGTCCGAAAATGGACAAAAAACATCATCGTTTAGTATGTCATCAGAAAATGGACAAGCAGCGTCAGAGTTTAGTATGTTTTCCGAAAATGCACAAAATACGTCATTTCTCTTCCGAAAATGGACAAAAATGTCATAGTTTAGTATGACGTCCAAAAATGGACAAGAAACGTCATAGTTTAGTATGTCATCCGAAAATGGACTAAAATACATCATAGTTTAGTATGTCATCCAAAAATTGACTAAAAACGTCATTTCGCTTGAAAAAATGGACAAAAACGCCATAGTTTAGTACATCCTCCAAGACGTGGACAACAGGTTCCCAGGTAGCTCAACTAGTTGAGAGGCTGACTCAAAAACAGCACTGCATCTGAGTCACTGGTTCAATTTCAGCTAAGGATACCTTACCCCAATGATGTCCCTGCTTTCTCGTTTGCAGTCCAGAAGATACGAAAAATACTGTCACAGTTTAGTTGGTCTTCAAAAAACATGACAAAATCATCATAATTCAGTATGTCATCAGAAAATGGCCAATAAAAACATCATAGTATAGGATATCATCCGAAAATGGGAAAAACATGTCATTTCTCCTCCAAAAATGGACAGAAACATCATAGTTTAGTATGTGGCACGAAAATGGACAAAAAAAGTCATAGTATAGCATGTCGTTCGAAAACGGACAAAAAAAGCCATAGTTTAGTATGTCGCACGAAAATGGACAAGAAACATCATAGTTTAGTGTGTCGTCCGAAAATGGACAAAAAACATAATAGTTTAGTATATTGTCCAAAAAAAGGACAAAATCGTCATAGTTTAGTATTTCGTTAGAAAATGGACAAAAAACGTAATAGTTTAGAATGTTGTCCGAAAATGGACTGAAAAAGTCATACGTTAGTATGTCGTTCAAAATAGGACAAAAAATGTCTTAGTTTGGTATGTCGTCCGAAGATGGAAAAAAAATGTCATAATATATTATGTCGTCCGAAAACCGGCAAAAAACGTCATAGAATAGTAGGTCGTCCAAAAATGGACAAAAACGTAAAAGTAAAGTATGTCGTCCGAAAATGGCCAAAAAATGTCATAGTTTAGTATGTGGTCCAAAAATGGCCAAAAAAAGTCATGGTTTAGTATGTGGTCCAAAAATGGACAAAAAAATGTCATTTTTTGTCCGAAAAACAGGCAAAAAACGTCAGAGTTTAGGATGTTGTACGAAAATGGACAAGAAACGTCATACTTTAGTATGTCATCCGAAAATGGACAAAAAACATCATACTTTAGTATGTCGTACGAAAATGGACAAAAGACGTCATAGTTTAGGATGTCGTCGGAAAATGGACAAAAAACGTCAGAGTTTAGTATGTTGTCCGAAAATGGACAAGAAACGTTATACTTTAGTATGTCATCAGAAAATGGACAAAAATGTAATTGTTTCGTATGTTGTCTGAAAATGGACAAAAAATGTCACAGTTTAGTATGTCGTCCGAAAATGGACAAAAATGTCATTTCGTTTCCGAAAATGGACAAAAAGTCGGAGTGTAGTATGTCGTCTGAACATGGACAAAAGACGTCATAGTTTAGTATGTCATCCGAAAATGGACAAAAACATCATAGTTTAGTATGTCGTCCAAAAATGGACAAAAAAAATCATAGTTTAGTATGTCGTCTGAAAATGGACAAAAAACATCATAGTATAGTATGTTGTCCGAAAATGGCCAAAAACGTCATAATATATTATGTCGTCCAAAAACCGGCAAAAAACGTCATAGAATAGTAGGTCGTCCGAAAAATGGACAAAAACGTAATAGTTTCGTATGTCCTCCGAAAATGGCCAAAAAACGTCATGATTTAGTATGTGGTCCAAAAATGGACAAAAAAATGTCATTTATTGTCCGAAAAACGGGCAAAAAACGTCGGAGTTTAGGATGTTGTCTGAAAATGGACAAAAAAGGTCATAGTTTATTATGTTGCCCGAAAATGGACAAGAAACGTCATAGTTTAGTATGTCATCCAAAAATGGACAAAAAACATTATAGTTTAGTATGTCGTTCAAAAATGTCACAGTTTAGTATGTCGTCCGAAAATGGACACAAAATGTCATCGTTTCGTATGTCGCCCGAAAATGGACAAGAAACATCATAGTTTAGTGTGTCGTCCGAAAATGGACAAAAAAAGTCATAGTTTCGTATGTCGTCCGAAAATGGACAAAATCGTCATAGTTTAGTATTTCGTTCGAAAATTGACAAAAAGGGTTATAGTTTAGTATGTCGTGCGAAAATGTCACAGTTTAGTATGTCGTCCGAAAATGGACAAAAAATGTCATCGTTTCGTATGTCGCCCGAAAATGGACAAGAAACATCATAGTTTAGTGTGTCGTCCGAAAATGGACAAAAAAAGTCATAGTTTCGTATGTCGTCCGAAAATGGACAAAATCGTCATAGTTTAGTATTTCGTTCGAAAATTGACAAAAAGGGTCATAGTTTAGTATGTCGTGCGAAAATGGACAAAAACATCATAGTTTAGTATGCGTCCGAAAATGGACAAAAAACATCATAGGTTAGTATGTGGTCCAAAAATGGGCCAAAAACGTCATAGTTTAGTATGTCATCCAAAAACGGACAAAAATGTCACAGTTTAGTATATCGTCCGAAAATGGACAAAAAACGTCATAGTTTCGTATGTCATCCAAAAATGTCATAGTTTAGTATGTTGTCCGAAAATGGACAGAGATGTCATCGTTTTGTATGTCATCCGAAAATGGACAAAAAAAGTCATCGTTTAATATGTCGTCCAAAAATGGACAAAAAACGTCATAGTTTAGTACGACGTCCGAAAATGGGCAAGAAACGTCATAGTTTAGTATATCGTCTGAAAAAAGGACAAAATTGTCATTGTTTAATATGTCGTCCAAAAATGGACAAAAAGGCCATAGTTTAGTATGTCCTCCAAGACGTGGACAGCAGGGTCCCAGGTAGCTCAATTGGTTGAGAGGCTGACTCAAAAACAGTACTGCATCTGAGTCACTGGTTCAATTCCAGCTCAGGATAGCTTGTCACGATGCTTTCTCATTTGCAGTCCCGAAGATACGAAAAATACCATCATAGTTTAGTTGGTCTTCAAAAAACATGACAAAATCATCTTAATCCAGTGTGTCTTCGGAAAACGGACAAAAAAGGTCATAGAAAAGGATGTCGGACGAAAATGCCATAATGAAGCATGTCGTCAGAAAATGCACAAAATACGTCATTTCTCTTCCGAAAATGGACAAAAACGTCATAGTTTAGTATGTCATCTGACAAAGGACAAAAACGTAATTTTTCGTTCAAAAATTGAAAATAATGCGTCATAGTTCAGTATGTCATCCGAAAATGGACAAAAAAATGCCATAGTTTAGTATGTCGTCCAAAAATGGACAAAAAAACGTCATAGTTTAGTATGACGTCCAAAAATGGACAAGAAACGTCATAGTTTAGTATGTCATCCGAAAATGGACAAAAAACATCATAGTTTAGTATATCGTCTGAAAAAAGGACAAAATCGTCATAGTTTAATATGTTGTCCGAAAATGGCCAAAAACGTCATAATATAGTATGTCATCTGAAAAAAAACGTCCTTGTGTAGTATGTTGTCTGAAAATGGACAAAAAAGGTCATAGTTTAGTATGTTGCCCGAAAATGGACAAGAGACGTCATAGTTTAGTATGTCATCCAAAAATGGACAAAAAACATTATAGTTTAGTATGTCGTCCAAAAATGTCACAGTTTAGTATGTCGTCCGAAAATGGACAAAAAATGTCATCGTTTCGTATGTCGCCCGAAAATGGACAAGAAACATCATAGTTTAGTGTGTCGTACGAAAATGGACAAAAAAAGTCATAGTTTCGTATGTCGTCCGAAAATGGACAAAATCGTCATAGTTTAGTATTTCGTTCGAAAATTGACAAAAAGGGTCATAGTTTAGTATGTCGTGCGAAAATGGACAAAAACATCATAGTTTAGTATGCGTCCGAAAATGGACAAAAAACATCATAGGTTAGTATGTGGTCCAAAAATGGGCCAAAAACGTCATAGTTTAGTATGTCGTCCAAAAACGGACAAAAATGTCACAGTTTAGTATATCGTCCGAAAATGGACAAAAAACGTCATAGTTTCGTATGTCATCCAAAAATGTCATAGTTTAGTATGTTGTCCGAAAATGGACAGAGATGTCATCGTTTTGTATGTCATCCGAAAATGGACAAAAAAAGTCATCGTTTAATATGTCGTCCAAAAATGGACAAAAAACGTCATAGTTTAGTATGACGTCCGAAAATGGGCAAGAAACGTCATAGTTTAGTATATCGTCTGAAAAAAGGACAAAATTGTCATTGTTTAATATGTCGTCCAAAAATGGACAAAAAGGCCATAGTTTAGTATGTCCTCCAAGACGTGGACAGCAGGGTCCCAGGTAGCTCAATTGGTTGAGAGGCTGACTCAAAAACAGTACTGCATCTGAGTCACTGGTTCAATTCCAGCTCAGGATAGCTTGTCACAATGCTTTCTCATTTGCAGTCCCGAAGATACGAAAAATACCATCATAGTTTAGTTGGTCTTCAAAAAACACGACAAAATCATCTTAATCCAGTGTGTCTTCGGAAAACGGACAAAAAAGGTCATAGAAAAGGATGTCGGACGAAAATGCCATAATGAAGCATGTTGTCAGAAAATGCACAAAATACGTCATTTGTCTTCCGAAAATGGACAAAAACGTCATAGTTTAGTGTGTCGCCCAAAAATGGACAAGAAACGTCATAGTTTAATTTGTCATCCGAAAATGTACATAAAACGTCATAGTTTAATATGTCATCCAAAAATGGACAAAAAACGTCATTTCCCTTCCAAAAATGGACAAAGACGCCATAATTTAGTACGTCCTCCAAGATGTGGATGACAGGATCCCAGGTTGCTCAACTGGTTGAGAGGCTGACTGAAAAACAGGACTGTGTCTGAGTCATGGGTTCAATTCCAGCTAAGGATAACATTGTCCCTGCTTTCTTGTTTGCAGTCCAGAAGATATGAAAAATACTGTCATTGTTAAGTTGGTCTTCAAAAACATGACAAAATCATCGTAATTCAGTAAGTCAACGGAAAAAAAAGTCGTAGTATGGGATGTTGGACAAAAATTTCATAATATAGTATGTCGTCCGAAAATGGAGAAAACACGTCATTTCTCTTCTTAAAATGGACATAAAACGTCATACTTTAGTATGTCGTCCCAAAATGGACAAAAAACGTCATAGTTTAGTATATCGTCCGAAAATGGACAAAAATGTCATAGTTTAGTAATGTCATCCGAAAATGGACAAAAAAAGTCATAGTTTAGTATGTCGTCCGAAAATGGACAAAAAACATCATCGTTTAGTATGTCATCAGAAAATGGACAAGCAGCATCAGAGTTGAGTATGTTTTCTGAAAATGGACAAAAAACGTGATTTCTCTTCCAAAAATGGACAAAAACGTCATAGTTTCGTATGACGTCCGAAAATGGACAAGAAACATCATAGTTTAGTATGTCGTCCGAAAACGGACAAAAATGTCATAGTTTAGTATGTCGCACGAAAATGGACAAAAATGTCATCGTTTCGTATGTCATCCGAAAATGGACAGAAAGGGTCATAGTTTAGTATGTCGTCCAAAAATGGACAAAAACGTCATAGTTTCGTATGACGTCCGAAAATGGACAAGAAACATCATAGTTTAGTATGTCATCCGAAAACGGACAAAAATGTCATAGTTTAGTATGTCGCACGAAAATGGACAAAAATGTCATCGTTTCGTATGTCATCCGAAAATGGACAGAAAGGGTCATAGTTTAGTGTGTCGCACGAAAATGGACAAAAATGTCATCGTTTCGTATGTCATCCAAAAATGGACAGAAAGGGTCATAGTTTAGTATGTCGTCCGAAAATGGACAAAAAACGTCATAGTTTAGTGTGTCGCCCAAAAATGGACAAGAAACGTCATTTCCCTTCCAAAAATGGACAAAGACGCCATAATTTAGTACGTCCTCCAAGATGTGGATAACAGGATCCCAGGTAGCTCAACTGGTTGAGAGGCTGACTGAAAAACAGGACTGTGTCTGAGTCATGGGTTCAATTCCAGCTAAGGATAACATTGTCCCTGCTTTCTTGTTTGCAGTCCAGAAGATATGAAAAATACTGTCATTGTTAAGTTGGTCTTCAAAAACATGACAAAATCATCGTAATTCAGTACGTCATCGGAAAACGGAAAAAAAAGTCATAGTATGGGATGTTGGACAAAAATTTCATAATATAGTATGTCGTCCGAAAATGGAGAAAACACGTCATTTCTCTTCTTAAAATGGACATAAAACGTCATACTTTAGTATGTCGTCCCAAAATGGACAAAAAACGTCATAGTTTAGTATATCGTCCGAAAATGGACAAAAATGTCATCGTTTAGTAATGTCATCCGAAAATGGACAAAAAAAGTCATAGTTTAGTATGTCGTCCGAAAATGGACAAAAAACATCATCGTTTAGTATGTCATCAGAAAATGGACAAGCAGCGTCAGAGTTGAGTATGTTTTCCGAAAATGGACAAAAAACGTGATTTCTCTTCCAAAAATGGACAAAAACGTCATAGTTTCGTATGACGTCCGAAAATGGACAAGAAACATCATAGTTTAGTATGTCGTCCGAAAACGGACAAAAATGTCATAGTTTAGTATGTCGTCCAAAAATGGACAAAAACGTCATAGTTTCGTATGACGTCCGAAAATGGACAAGAAACATCATAGTTTAGTATGTCGTCCGAAAACGGACAAAAATGTCATAGTTTAGTGTGTCGCACGAAAATGGACAAAAATGTCATCGTTTCGTATGTCATCCGAAAATGGACAGAAAGGGTCATAGTTTAGTATGTCGCACGAAAATGGACAAAAATGTCATCGTTTCGTATGTCATCCGAAAATGGACAGAAAGGGTCATAGTTTAGTATGTCGTCCGAAAATGGACAAAAAACGTCATAGTTTAGTGTGTCGCCCAAAAATGGACAAGAAACGTCATAGTTTAATTTGTCATCCGAAAATGTACATAAAACGTCATAGTTTAATATGTCATCCAAAAATGGACAAAAAACGTCATTTCCCTTCCAAAAATGGACAAAGACGCCATAATTTAGTACGTCCTCCAAGATGTGGATAACAGGATCCCAGGTAGCTCAACTGGTTGAGAGGCTGACTGGAAAACAGGACTGTGTCTGAGTCATGGGTTCAATTCCAGTTAAGGATAACTTGCCATAACATTGTCCCTGCTTTCTTGTTTGCAGTCCAGAAGATATGAAAAATACTGTTATTGTTAAGTTGGTCTTCAAAAACATGACAAAATCATCGTAATTCAGTACGTCATCGGAAAACGGAAAAAAAAGTCATAGTATGGGATGTTGGACAAAAATTTCATAATATAGTATATCGTCCGAAAATGGAGAAAACACGTCATTTCTCTTCTTAAAATGGACATAAAACGTCATACTTTAGTATGTCGTCCCAAAATGGACAAAAAACGTCATAGTTTAGTATATCGTCCGAAAATGGACAAAAATGTCATAGTTTAGTAATGTCATCCGAAAATGGACAAAAAAAGTCATAGTTTAGTATGTCGTCCGAAAATGGACAAAAAACATCATCGTTTAGTATGTCATCAGAAAATGGACAAGCAGCGTCAGAGTTGAGTATGTTTTCCGAAAATGGACAAAAAACGTGATTTCTCTTCCAAAAATGGACAAAAACGTCATAGTTTCGTATGACGTCCGAAAATGGACAAGAAACATCATAGTTTAGTATGTCGTCCGAAAACGGACAAAAATGTCATAGTTTAGTATGTTGTCCGAAAATGGACAAAAATGTCATCGTTTCGTATGTCATCCGAAAATGGACAGAAAGGGTCATAGTTTCGTATGTCATCCAAAAATGGACAAAAACGTCATAGTTTCGTATGACGTCCGAAAATGGACAAGAAACATCATAGTTTAGTATGTCGTCCGAAAACGGACAAAAATGTCATAGTTTAGTATGTCGCACGAAAATGGACAAGAAATGTCATCGTTTCGTATGTCATCCGAAAATGGACAGAAAGGGTCATAGTTTAGTATGTCGCACGAAAATGGACAAAAATGTCATCGTTTCGTATGTCATCCGAAAATGGACAGAAAGGGTCATAGTTTAGTATGTCGTCCGAGAATGGACAAAAAACGTCATAGTTTAGTGTGTCGTCCAAAAATTGATAAAAAACGTCATTTCTCTTCCAAAAATGGACAAAAACGTCATACTTTAGTATGATGTGCAAAAATGGACAAGAAACGTCATAGTTTAATATGTCGTCCGAAAATGGACAAAAATGTCATCATTTCGAATGGAATCCGAAAATGGAAAAAAAGGGTCACAGTTTAGTATGTCATCTGACAATGGACAAAAACGAAATCTTTTGTCCAAAAATTGAAAATAAAACGTCATAGTTCACTATGTCATCCGAAAATGGACAAAAACATCATCGTTTAGTATGTCATCAGAAAATGGACAAGCAGCGTCAGAGTTGAGTATGTTTTCCGAAAATGGACAAAAAACGTGATTTCTCTTCCAAAAATAGACAAAAACGTTATAGTTTCGTATGACGTCCGAAAATGGACAAGAAACATCATAGTTTAGTATGTCGTCCGAAAACGGACAAAAATGTCATAGTTTAGTATGTCGCACGAAAATGGACAAAAATGTCATCGTTTCGTATGTCATCCGAAAATGGACAGAAAGGGTCATAGTTTAGTATGTCGTCCGAAAATGGACAAGAATTGTTATAGTTGAGTATGTCATCTGACAATGGACAAAAACGTAATTATTGTCCAAAAATTGAAAATAAAACGTCATAGTTCAGTATGTCATCCGAAAATGGACGAAAAAACGCCATAGTTTAGTATGTCATCCGAAAATGGACAAAAAACGTCATGGTTTAATATGTCATCCAAAAATCGTCAACAAAACGTCATAATATAGTATGTCGTCCGAAAATGGACAAAGCACTTCATTTCTCTTCCGAAAATGGACAAAAAATGTCATCGTTTAGTATGTCGTCCGAAAATGGACAAAAACGTCATAGTTTAGTATGTCGTCCGAAAATGGACAGAAAGGGTCATAGTTTAGTATGTCGTCCGAAAATGGACAAAAAACATCATCGTTTAGTATGTCGTCCGAAAATGGACAAGAATTGTTATAGTTGAGTATGTCATCTGACAATGGACAAAAACGTAATTATTGTCCAAAAATTGAAAATAAAACGTCATAGTTCAGTATGTCATCCGAAAATGGACGAAAAAACGCCATAGTTTAGTATGTCATCCGAAAATGGACAAAAAACGTCATGGTTTAATATGTCATCCAAAAATCGTCAACAAAACGTCATAATATAGTATGTCGTCCGAAAATGGACAAAGCACTTCATTTCTCTTCCGAAAATGGACAAAAAATGTCATCGTTTAGTATGTCGTCCGAAAATGGACAAAAAAAGTCATAGTTTAGTATGTCGTCCGAAAATGGACAAAAAACATCATCGTTTAGTATGTCATCAGAAAATGGACAAGCAGCGTCAGAGTTGAGTATGTTTTCCGAAAATGGACAAAAAACGTGATTTCTCTTCCAAAAATGGACAAAAACGTTATAGTTTCGTATGACGTCCGAAAATGGACAAGAAACATCATAGTTTAGTATGTCGTCCGAAAACGGACAAAAATGTCATAGTTTAGTATGTCGCACGAAAATGGACAAAAATGTCATCGTTTCGTATGTCATCCGAAAATGGACAGAAAGGGTCATAGTTTAGTATGTCGTCCGAAAATGGACAAAAAACATCATCGTTTAGTATGTCGTCCGAAAATGGACAAGAATTGTTATAGTTGAGTATGTCATCTGACAATGGACAAAAACGTAATTATTGTCCAAAAATTGAAAATAAAACGTCATAGTTCAGTATGTCATCCGAAAATGGACGAAAAAACGCCATAGTTTAGTATGTCATCCGAAAATGGACAAAAAACGTCATGGTTTAATATGTCATCCAAAAATCGTCAACAAAACGTCATAATATAGTATGTCGTCCGAAAATGGACAAAGCACTTCATTTCTCTTCCGAAAATGGACAAAAAATGTCATCGTTTAGTATGTCGTCCGAAAATGGACAAAAACGTCATAGTTTAGTATGTCGTCCGAAAATGGACAAAAAATGTCATCGTTTAGTATGTCGTCCGAAAATGGACAAAAACGTCATAGTTTAGTATATCGTCCGAAAATGGACAAAAAACGTCATAGTTTAATATGTCGTCCAAAAATGGATAAAATACATCATTTCGCTTCCAAAAATGGACAAAAACGTCATAGTTTAGTACGTCCTCCAAGAGGTGGCTAAAAGGGTCCCAGGGAGCTCAACTGGTTGAGAGGCTGACTCCAAAACAGGACTACCTCTGAGTCACTGGTTCGATTCCAGCTCAGGATATTTTGCCACAATGTTGTCCCTGCTTTCTTGTTCGCAGTCCAGAAGATTTGAAAAATACTGTCATGGTTCAGTTGGTCTTCAAAAAACATGACAAAATAATGGTAATACAGTATGTCCTCTGAAAACGGAGAAAAAAACGATACAGAACATGATGTCGTTCGAAAATGGACAACAAACGTCATAGTTTAGTATGTCGCACGAAAATGGACAAGAAACATAATAGTTTAGTATGTCGTTCGAAAACAGACAAAAAACATCATAGTTTAGTATGTGGTCCAAAAATGGGCAAAAAATGTCATAGTTTAGTATATCGTCCGAAAATGGACAAAAAACGTCATAGTTTAGTATGTCGTCCAAAAATGGACAAAAAACGTCATTTCTCTTCCAAAAATGGACAAAAATGTCATAGTTTCGTATGACATCCCAAAATGGACAAGAAATGTCATAGTTTGATATGTCGTCCGAAAACGGACAAAAAAACGTCATAGTTTAGTATGTTGCACGAAAATGGACAAAAAACATCATAGTTTAGTGTGTGGTCCAAAAATGAACAAAAAAATGTCATAGTTTAGTATATCGTCCGACAATGGACAAAAAACGTCATAGTTTAATATGTCGTCCAAATATGGACAAAAACATCATTTCTCTTCCAAAAATGGACAAAAACATCATACTTTAGTATGACGTGCAAAAATGGACAAGAAACGTCATAGTTTAATATGTCGTCCGAAAATGGACAAAAATGTCATAGTTTAGTATGTCGTTCAAAAATGGACAAAAAGGGTCATAGTTTAGTATGTTGTCCGAAAATGGACAAAAAAAGTCAGAGTTTAGTATGTCGTCCGAAAATGGACAAAAAACATCATAGTTTAGTGTGTGGTCCAAAAATGAACAAAAAAAATGTCATAGTTTAGTATATCGTCCGAAAATAGACAAAAAACTTCATAGTTTAATATGTCGTCCAAAAATGGATAAAAAACATCATTTCGCTTCCAAAAATGGACAAAAACGTCATAGTTTAGTACGTCCTCCAAGAGGTGGCTAAAAGGGTCCCAGGTAGCTCAACTGGTTGAGAGGCTGACTCAAAAACAGGACTACCTCTGAGTCACTGGTTCGATTCCAGCTCAGGATACTTCACAACAATGTTGTCCCGGCTTTCTTGTTCGCAGTCCAGAAGATATGAAAAATACTGTTATTGTTTAGTTGGTCTTCAAAAAACATGACAAAATAATGGTAATACAGTATGTCCTCTGAAAACGGAGAAAAAACGATATAGAACAGGATGTTCTTCGAAAATGGACAACAAACGTCATAGTTTAGTATGTCGCACGAAAATGGACAAGAAACATAATAGTTTAGTATGTCGTCCGAAAATAGACAAAAACATCATAGTTTAGTATGTGGTCCAAAAATGGACAAAAAACGTCATAGTTTAGTATGTCGTCCAAAAATGGACAAAAAACGTCATTTCTCTTCCAAAAATGGACAAAAATGTCATAGTTTCGTATGACATCCCAAAATGGACAAAAAACGTCATAGTTTAATATGTCGTCCAAAAATGGACAAAAAACATCATTTCTCTTCCAAAAATGGACAAAAACGTCATAGTTTCGTATGTCGCACGAAAATGGACAAAAATGTCATCATTTCGTATGTCATCCGAAAATGGACAGAAAGGGTCATCGTTTAGTATGTCGCACGAAAATGGACAAAAAACATCATAGTTTGGTATGTTGTCCAAAATGGGCAATAAACGTCATAGTTTAGTATATCATACGAAAATGGACAAAAAACGTCATAGTTTAATATGTTGTCCAAAAATGGACAAAAAACATCATTTCTCTTCCAAAAATGGACAAATTCGTCATAGTTTCGTATGTCGTCCGAAAACGGACAAAAATGTCATAGTTTAGTATGTCGCACGAAAATGGACAAAAATGTCATCGTTTCGTATGTCATCCGAAAATGGACAGAAAGGGTCATAGTTTAGTATGTCGTCCGAAAATGGACAAAAACATCATCGTTTAGTATGTCGTCCAAAAATGGACAAGAATTGTTATATTTGAGTATGTCATCTGACAATGGACAAAAACTTAATTTTTTGTCCAAAAATTGAAAATAAAACGTCATAGTTCAGTATGTCATCCGAAAATGTACAAAAAACGTCATGGTTTAATATGTCATCCAAAAATCGTCAAAAAAACGTCATAATATAGTATGTCGTCCGAAAATGGACAAAGCACTTCATTTCTCTTCCGAAAATGGACAAAAAACGTCATAGTTTAGTATGTCGTCCAAAAATGGACAAAAATGTCATAGTTTAGTATGTCGTCCGAGAATTGACAAAAAAAAGTCATAGTTCAGTATGTCGTCCGAAAATGAACGAAATCGTCATAGTTTAGTATGTTGTTCGAAAATGGACAAAAAGGGTCATAGTTTAGTATGTTGTCCGAAAATGGTCAAAAACATCATAGTTTAGTATGACATCCGAAAATGGACAAAAAAAGTCAGAGTTTAGTATGTCGCACGAAAATGGACAAAAAACATCATAGTTTGGTATGTTGTCCAAAAATGGACAAGAAACGTCATAGTTCAGTATGTCATCCGAAAATGGACAAAAAAACGCCATAGTTTAGTATGTCGTCCGAAAATGGACAAAAAACGTCATGGTTTAATATGTCATCCAAAAATCGTCAAAAAAACGTCATAATATAGTATGTCGTCCGAAAATGGACAAAGCACTTCATTTCTCTTCCGAAAATGGACAAAAAACGTCATAGTTTAGTATGTCGTCCGAAAATGGACAAAAATGTCATAGTTTAGTATGTCGTTCGAAAATGGACAAAAAGGGTCATAGTTTAGTATGTTGTCCGAAAATGGACAAAAAAAGTCAGAGTTTAGTATGTCGCACGAAAATGGACAAAAAACATCATAGTTTAGTGTGTGGTCCAAAAATGAACAAAAAAAATGTCATAGTTTAGTATATCGTCCGAAAATGGACAAAAAACATCATAGTTTAGTGTGTGGTCCAAAAATGAACAAAAAAAATGTCATAGTTTAGTATATCGTCCGAAAATAGACAAAAAACTTCATAGTTTAATATGTCGTCCAAAAATGGATAAAAAACATCATTTCGCTTCCAAAAATGGACAAAAACGTCATAGTTTAGTACGTCCTCCAAGAGGTGGCTAAAAGGGTCCCAGGTAGCTCAACTGGTTGAGAGGCTGACTCAAAAACAGGACTACCTCTGAGTCACTGGTTCGATTCCAGCTCAGGATACTTCACAACAATGTTGTCCCGGCTTTCTTGTTCGCAGTCCAGAAGATATGAAAAATACTGTTATTGTTTAGTTGGTCTTCAAAAAACATGACAAAATAATGGTAATACAGTATGTCCTCTGAAAACGGAGAAAAAACGATATAGAACAGGATGTTCTTCGAAAATGGACAACAAACGTCATAGTTTAGTATGTCGCACGAAAATGGACAAGAAACATAATAGTTTAGTATGTCGTCCGAAAATAGACAAAAAACATCATAGTTTAGTATGTGGTCCAAAAATGGACAAAAAACGTCATAGTTTAGTATGTCGTCCAAAAATGGACAAAAAACGTCATTTCTCTTCCAAAAATGGACAAAAATGTCATAGTTTCGTATGACATCCCAAAATGGACAAAAAACGTCATAGTTTAATATGTCGTCCAAAAATGGACAAAAAACATCATTTCTCTTCCAAAAATGGACAAAAACGTCATAGTTTCGTATGTCGCACGAAAATGGACAAAAATGTCATCATTTCGTATGTCATCCGAAAATGGACAGAAAGGGTCATCGTTTAGTATGTCGCACGAAAATGGACAAAAAACATCATAGTTTGGTATGTTGTCCAAAAATGGGCAATAAACGTCATAGTTTAGTATATCATACGAAAATGGACAAAAAACGTCATAGTTTAATATGTTGTCCAAAAATGGACAAAAAACATCATTTCTCTTCCAAAAATGGACAAATTCGTCATAGTTTCGTATGTCGTCCGAAAACGGACAAAAATGTCATAGTTTAGTATGTCGCACGAAAATGGACAAAAATGTCATCGTTTCGTATGTCATCCGAAAATGGACAGAAAGGGTCATAGTTTAGTATGTCGTCCGAAAATGGACAAAAAACATCATCGTTTAGTATGTCGTCCAAAAATGGACAAGAATTGTTATATTTGAGTATGTCATCTGACAATGGACAAAAACTTAATTTTTTGTCCAAAAATTGAAAATAAAACGTCATAGTTCAGTATGTCATCCGAAAATGTACAAAAAACGTCATGGTTTAATATGTCATCCAAAAATCGTCAAAAAAACGTCATAATATAGTATGTCGTCCGAAAATGGACAAAGCACTTCATTTCTCTTCCGAAAATGGACAAAAAACGTCATAGTTTAGTATGTCGTCCAAAAATGGACAAAAATGTCATAGTTTAGTATGTCGTCCGAGAATTGACAAAAAAAAGTCATAGTTCAGTATGTCGTCCGAAAATGAACGAAATCGTCATAGTTTAGTATGTTGTTCGAAAATGGACAAAAAGGGTCATAGTTTAGTATGTTGTCCGAAAATGGTCAAAAACATCATAGTTTAGTATGACATCCGAAAATGGACAAAAAAAGTCAGAGTTTAGTATGTCGCACGAAAATGGACAAAAAACATCATAGTTTGGTATGTTGTCCAAAAATGGACAAGAAACGTCATAGTTCAGTATGTCATCCGAAAATGGACAAAAAAACGCCATAGTTTAGTATGTCGTCCGAAAATGGACAAAAAACGTCATGGTTTAATATGTCATCCAAAAATCGTCAAAAAAACGTCATAATATAGTATGTCGTCCGAAAATGGACAAAGCACTTCATTTCTCTTCCGAAAATGGACAAAAAACGTCATAGTTTAGTATGTCGTCCGAAAATGGACAAAAATGTCATAGTTTAGTATGTCGTTCGAAAATGGACAAAAAGGGTCATAGTTTAGTATGTTGTCCGAAAATGGACAAAAAAAGTCAGAGTTTAGTATGTCGCACGAAAATGGACAAAAAACATCATAGTTTAGTGTGTGGTCCAAAAATGAACAAAAAAAATGTCATAGTTTAGTATATCGTCCGAAAATGGACAAAAAACGTCATAGTTTAGTATGATGTCCGAAAATGGACAAGAAACGTCATAGTTCAGTATGTCATCCGAAAATGGACAAAAAAACGCCATAGTTTAGTATGTCGTCCGAAAATGGACAAAAAACGTCATGGTTTAATATGTCATCCAAAAATCGTCAAAAAAACGTCATAATATAGTATGTCGTCCGAAAATGGACAAAGCACTTCATTTCTCTTCCGAAAATGGACAAAAAACGTCATAGTTTAGTATGTCGTCCGAAAATGGACAAAAATGTCATAGTTTAGTATGTCGTTCGAAAATGGACAAAAAGGGTCATAGTTTAGTATGTTGTCCAAAAATGAACAAAAAAAATGTCATAGTTTAGTATATCGCACGAAAATGGACAAAAAACGTCATAGTTTAATATGTCGTCCAAAATGGACAAAAAACATCATTTCTCTTCCAAAAATGGACAAAAACGTCATAGTTTAGTATGTCGTCCGAAAACGGACAAAATGTCATAGTTTAGTATGTCGCACGAAAATGAACAAAAATGTCATCGTTTCGTATGTCATCCGAAAATGGACAGAAAGGGTCATCGTTTAGTATGTCGTCCGAAAATGGACAAAAAACATCATCGTTTAGTATGTCGTCCAAAAATGGACAAGAATTGTTATAGTTGAGTATGTCATCTGACAATGGACAAAAACTTAATTTTTTGTCCAAAAATTGAAAATAAAACGTCATAGTTCAGTATGTCATGCGAAAATGTACAAAAAACGTCATGGTTTAATATGTCATCCAAAAATCGTCAAAAAAACGTCATAATATAGTATGTCGTCCGAAAATGGACAAAGCACTTCATTTCTCTTCCGAAAATGGACATAAAACGTCATAGTTTAGTATGTCGTCCGAAAATGGACAAAAAACATCATAGTTTAGTATGTGGTCCAAAAATGGGCATAAAATGTCATATTTTAGTATATTGTCCGAAAATGGACAAGAAACGTCATAGTTTAATATGTCGTCCAAAAATGGATAAAAAACATCATTTCGCTTCAAAAAATCGACAAAAATGTCATAGTTTAGTACGTCCTCCAAGACGTGGATAACAGGGTCCCAGGTAGCTCAACTGGTTGAGAGGCTGACTCATAAACAGGACTGCCTCTGAGTCACTGGTTCGATTCCAGCTCAGGATACTTCACCACAATGTTGTCCCTGCTTTCTTGTTCGCAGTCCAGAAGATATGAAAAATACTGTCATAGTTTAGTTGGTCTTCAAAAAACATGACAAAATAATGGTAATACAGTATGTCCTCTGAAAACGGAGAAAAAACTATATAGAATAGGATGTCGTTCGAAAATGGACAAAAAACGTCATAGTTTAGTATGTCACATGAAAATGGACAAGAAATTTAATAGTTTAGTATGTCGTTCGAAAATAGACAAAAAACAACATAGTTTAGTATGTGGTCCAAAAATGGGCAAAAAATGTCATAGTTTAGTATATCGTTCGAAAATGGACAAAAACCGTCATAGTTTAGTATGTCGTCCAAAAATGGACATAAAACATCATTTCTCTTCCAAAAATGGACAAAAACGTCATAGTTTAGTATGACGTCCCAAAATGGACAAGAAACGTCATAGTTTAATATGTCGTCCGAAAACGGACAAAAAAACGTCATAGTTTAATATGTTGCCCAAAAATGGACAAAAAAATGGCATTTTTTGCCCGAAAATGGACAAAAACGTCATAGATTAGTATGTTGCACGACAATGGACAAAAAACATCATAGATTAGTATGTCGTCCGAGAATGGACAAAAACGTCATAGTTCAGTATGTCGTCCGAAAATGGACAAACCACTTAATTTCTCTTCCGAAAATGGACAAAAACGTCATAGATTAGTATGTTGCACGACAATGGACAAAAAACATCATAGTTTAGTGTGTGGTCCAAAAATGAACAAAAAAATGTCATAGTTTAGTATATCGTCCGAAAACGGACAAAAAACGTCATAGATTAGTATGTCGTCCGAGAATGGACAAAAACGTCATAGTTCAGTATGTCGTCCGAAAATGGACAAAGCACTTAATTTCTCTTCCGAAAATGGACAAAAAACGTCATAGTTTAGTATGTCGTCCGAGAATGGACAACAACGTCATAGTTCAGTATGTTGTCCAAAAATTGACAAAAAACGTCATAGTTTAATATGTTGCCCAAAAATGGACAAAAAAATGGCATTTTTTTGCCTGAAAATGGACAAAAAAGTCATAGTTCAGTATGTCTTCCGAAAATGGACAAAAATGTCATAGTTTAGTATGTCGTCCGAGAATTGACAAAAATGTCATAGTTTAGCATGTCGTTCGAAAATGGACATAAAGGGTCATAGTTTAGTATGTCGTCCGAAAATGGACAAAAAAGTCATAGTATAGTATGTCGTTCGAAAACGAACAACAAACGTCATAGTTTAGTATGTCGTCCGAAAATGGACAAAAAACATCATAGTTTAGTATGTGGTCCAAAAATGGGCAAAAAATGTCATATTTTAGTATATTGTCCGAAAATGGACAAGAAACGTCATAGTTTAATATGTCGTCCAAAAATGGATAAAAAACATCATTTCGCTTCAAAAATTCGACAAAAATGTCATAGTTTAGTACGTCCTCCAAGACGTGGATAACAGGGTCCCAGGTAGCTCAACTGGTTGAGAGGCTGACTCAAAAACAGGACTGCCTCTGAGTCACTGGTTCGATTCCAGCTCAGGATACTTCACCAAAATGTTGTCCCTGCTTTCTTGTTCGCAGTCCAGAAGATATGAAAAATACTGTCATAGTTTAGTTGGTCTTCAAAAAACATGACAAAATAATGGTAATACAGTATGTCCTCTGAAAACGGAGAAAAAACTATATAGAATAGGATGTCGTTCGAAAATGGACAAAAAACGTCATAGTTTAGTATGTCGCATGAAAATGGACAAGAAATTTAATAGTTTAGTATGTCGTCCAAAAATAGACAAAAAACAACATAGTTTAGTATGTGGTCCAAAAATGGGCAAAAAATGTCATAGTTTAGTATATCATTCGAAAATGGACAAAAACCGTCATAGTTTAGTATGTCGTCCAAAAATGGACATAAAACATCATTTCTCTTCCAAAAATGGACAAAAACGTCATAGTTTAGTATGACGTCCCAAAATGGACAAGAAACGTCATAGTTTAATATGTCGTCCGAAAACGGACAAAAAAACGTCATAGTTTAATATGTTGCCCAAAAATGGACAAAAAATGGCATTTTTTGCCCGAAAATGGACAAAAACGTCATAGATTAGTATGTTGCACGACAATGGACAAAAAACATCATAGTTTAGTGTGGTCCAAAAATGAACAAAAAAATGGCATAGTTTAGTATATCGTCCGAAAACGGACAAAAAACGTCATAGATTAGTATGTCGTCCGAGAATGGACAAAAACGTCATAGTTCAGTATGTCGTCCGAAAATGGACAAAGCACTTAATTTCTCTTCCGAAAATGGACAAAAAACGTCATAGTTTAGTATGTCGTCCGAGAATGGACAACAACGTCATAGTTCAGTATGTTGTCCAAAAATTGACAAAAAACGTCATAGTTTAATATGTTGCCCAAAAATGGACAAAAAATGGCATTTTTTTGCCTGAAAATGGACAAAAAAGTCATAGTTCAGTATGTCTTCCGAAAATGGACAAAAATGTCATAGTTTAGTATGTCGTCCGAGAATTGACAAAAATGTCATAGTTTAGCATGTCGTTCGAAAATGGACATAAAGGGTCATAGTTTAGTATGTCGTCCGAAAATGGACAAAAAAGTCATAGTATAGTATGTCGTTCGAAAACGAACAACAAACGTCATAGTTTAGTATGTCGTCCGAAAATGGACAAAAAACATCATAGTTTAGTATGTGGTCCAAAAATGGGCAAAAAATGTCATATTTTAGTATATTGTCCGAAAATGGACAAGAAACGTCATAGTTTAATATGTCGTCCAAAAATGGATAAAAAACATCATTTCGCTTCAAAAATTCGACAAAAATGTCATAGTTTAGTACGTCCTCCAAGACGTGGATAACAGGGTCCCAGGTAGCTCAACTGGTTGAGAGGCTGACTCAAAAACAGGACTGCCTCTGAGTCACTGGTTCGATTCCAGCTCAGAATACTTCACCACAATGTTGTCCCTGCTTTCTTGTTCGCAGTCCAGAAGATATGAAAAATACTGTCATAGTTTAGTTGGTCTTCAAAAAACATGACAAAATAATGGTAATACAGTATGTCCTCTGAAAACGGAGAAAAAACTATATAGAATAGGATGTCGTTCGAAAATGGACAAAAAACGTCATAGTTTAGTATGTCGCATGAAAATGGACAAGAAATTTAATAGTTTAGTATGTCGTCCAAAAATAGACAAAAAACAACATAGTTTAGTATGTGGTCCAAAAATGGGCAAAAAATGTCATAGTTTAGTATATCATTCGAAAATGGACAAAAACCGTCATAGTTTAGTATGTCGTCCAAAAATGGACATAAAACATCATTTCTCTTCCAAAAATGGACAAAAACGTCATAGTTTAGTGTGTGGTCCAAAAATGAACAAAAAATGTCATAGTTTAGTATATCGTCCGAAAACGGACAAAAAACGTCATAGATTAGTATGTCGTCGAGAATGGACAAAAACGTCATAGTTCAGTATGTCGTCCGAAAATGGACAAAGCACTTAATTTCTCTTCCGAAAATGGACAAAAAACGTCATAGTTTAGTATGTCGTCCGAGAATGGACAACAACGTCATAGTTCAGTATGTTGTCCAAAAATTGACAAAAAACGTCATAGTTTAATATGTTGCCCAAAAATGGACAAAAAAATGGCATTTTTTGCCTGAAAATGGACAAAACGTCATCGATTAGTATGCTGTCCGAAAATGGACAAGAAACGTCACAGTTTAGTGTGTCGTCCAAACATGGACAAAAAGCGTCATAGTTTAGTATGTCTTCCAAAATGTCAAAACAAAAAAATCGTCATAGTTTCGTATGTCGTCCAAAAACCACTGCGGACTTATCAGGATTTATCCATCAGAAATGATACAAGGAACAATTTATTAAATTGTGCGGGTGTTTCTGAGTCCCATCAATTCTCTCTGCCCGCTACCTATTTAGGTCTCGTGATTCGGTGTGCGTACATAACATACATCCATCCATCCTCTATACACCGCTTTATCCTCATTAGGGTCGCGGGGGGTGCTGGAGCCTATCCCAGCTGACTCGGGCAA
This sequence comes from Acanthochromis polyacanthus, assembly GCF_021347895.1. Classification (NCBI taxonomy): domain Eukaryota; kingdom Metazoa; phylum Chordata; class Actinopteri; family Pomacentridae; genus Acanthochromis; species Acanthochromis polyacanthus. The sequence goes on along the minus strand of NC_067113.1, from coordinate 44,163,962 downwards.
AGGCAGGGGACACCCTGGACAGGTCGCCAGTCTGTCACATATGCAAAACACATGCCTATGCTCAGTGCAAGATCATTTTTTTTGTTGATACATCTCTATTAAATGGCTACATTCTATGTTGCCGTTATCTAAGATCATCAATAACTAATAAAAATCTTGCATTTCTGACAGTACTCTGTTCTCTGAGTGCTTCTCTAGTTCATATTTTTAATGGTGTAAATCAAAACAGAAGAAAAATAAAGGTTGTTTCATTATTTTAAAATCCGAAATCAACAGGTACAACTTCATTTCAAGTACCTGCCAATGCCAGTAAAAAATATCGATTGTCAAGCAATTTTTAACGCATTTACTTATTACAATTTTGATTTGCGGTCTGTGCTTTGTGTGTCTTCTCTGCTCGGTGTACACAGCTTGCAGTACAGCTGAATCCCTGACGTTTTGTCATATGACTGTTGCCAATAAAATACTTACAGAATATAGAGTTGGGATTTTTTCGGGAAGACCTGTGGGCAGTTAATCAGATGTTGTGCATGTTGACTGCAGGATTTTTACATTTTCATCAAAGATATTCCACTTTCATTTTGGTATTTTTTGAATGATTTACAGCATTCTTCCTTTGTCTTCCTGCACGGAAGACATAAGTGAGTTCTCTGTACTCCTAGTCATGGTTGTGCCATTTCCATAGAGGTGCAGAACTTTATATGCAGTGCAAAATGAGCCCACGGGAGCAAAAAAAAAAAAACTCCATGAAATTCCTTATGGTTCAGGGGGTTAAGTATCAGAATATGCAAATGTTAAACTAAATAGATTCATTCCAAATTTTACACAAACTTGTTGCCTGTAAATCTTTTTAAAGTGAAGGTTTAGGTGTGACAAACATACCTACCTGCCCTATGCTCAACGGTCTGTGACGGTTTCATAATTTTTTTTACGTAGCAACAAAACTAGCTGCTCCCCTGGTTGAGGAACAAGTTGCTGCAGATAGACAGAGAAACAGGAGTTACAATAATGGCTGAGGTGGTTTAATATCAAATCTCCCTGCCCCTTTTTATTTTCCATCTCTCTTCGTTTCAGGATGATTCTTGTTAACGTTCCTCTGCTGAGAAATATTTTTTTGGTTCTCTGTGTTCCTGCCCTTACCTCTTTGTCTCTCAGGCTTTTCTTCACAGGATAAGATGTTTCTCTGCTTCTGTCACTCACTTCTTTCGTCTCATCTTCTTCCTCCTGTGTCACACAGAGACTCTCTCTCCGTCTGCCAGGCTGAGAACCAGAATACCAATAGACCAATAGACCACAGCCCTCAGTCTCCCCATTACCACGACCCTACTTTCCTTCCTGTCCACAACACACGCCGCATGCATCCTCACACACACACATACAGTCATATGGGTTCATGAAGGAACACTAGAACATATATACTCACATGTGGACCATACAAAGTCCCAAAGAAAAGAAACAGTCACCAATACAACCCTCCTCCACAGATATATGGGTGTGGTAGCAGGGATTCATATAGTATAAAAAACTGCACTATACATACAGCACACACAGGCTATAAAACACATTTTTATTTAAATAAGGAACACACACATACTTGCACATATGGACCTCTTATGCAGCAAAACCCATAGCCGCTCGGATCAATTTGCACTGAAAAGAGAGTTCCACCCTCCACTCTGGTGTTCCGATTCCCCAGCTCCTCTTTCACTCACATCTTCATTCCCTTCCTTTCAGTAATTTCTGTCTCTGCAAAAGAGAGACTTCTATACCTTCTTTCCTTATCGCTCCCTCCGTCTTTGTCATTTTGGCATACAGCACTCCTTCACATATTCTTCCTTTCATTTCTGCTAGAGGCACACATAAGGCTGATATGCACCACTGTGAATATGAATCTACATATGAGGCTGTGAATCAGTACCATGTAGAGACCACAAGACCTGTCACTCGCCAACTCGTCTTCCCTCCATGTTTTTTTTTCCAACAGCGACATCTAGCAGACCCGTTTATCCTGCTAATTTCATTGCTTTTTATCGTGGTGGATGAAAAATGTCAGCGCGATTGCTTCACAAGAAAAGTCAGATACAAAGACGGAATTAAAAACGACAAAGATGAGAGTCAGAGGGAAAAGCGTTGATAAATGGCAAGAGAACAGACGGATTCTGACACAAACCCTTTGCTCGCAACCTTTCAGATATTCCAAATGTATCAATATGCATGTGTTTGTATATGCGCAGGGAGATAAAAGCGTGACAAAAAACCACCATGAGTGCTTCACGCTAGTCGCTGGAAAAAGTATTTTAGCAGCACAAACTTCAGAGCTTCATCATCAAAAGACCGCTAACAATTTCAGCTTGCTGTAAGAAATGATGTATTATGTATGGTATATATAATGTCTGCTGTTATTTTTATGATGCTGCTTTGTTTGTGGTTGGTTCACTAGGATGTGAAAGCAACGAGGCTATCTTTATATGATGGTTTATTATGTGTAACCAAGCAGGTAGGTATGTACAGTGGGTACTTGCTTGCAAGAGGTTTGCTTCTGTGTGGGAGTGCATGCTGATACTGTTGTTGTGAGACTGTGTCTGTGTAATGATGTTTGCAGTTTGGTTTGTGTAAAAACACTGATCGGCTGCAACACTTGACAGGTGAAGTGAAAACCATAAAGTATTTTGTTACAACGCTATGTTTTGCAGAGAAACTTTGGGTCTTGGCATTCATGTGGATGTTACTATGACCTAAAGATTGTTGTACACCAAGCCCACACAACCCCACATATGCAAAAAAAATGCTCAGGACTGGCTAGAGGAGCACAACCAAGCGCTTGAGGCTTCGACCCAGCCTATAACCTCCGAAATTTAATCGAAACTCTATGGGATGCGCCACAACAAGTCCAATCCACGGATGCCCCACAACCCACAGGTATTGTATTGCATATATTGTATTGTATTATTGTGGTGTTGGACAAGACACTGACCATTTTGGGAAAACAAAATATTGTCACATTAGACAACCCAGAATAAAAATCTTTCCTCCTCTCAACGAAATTAGATCAACTCTCCTGGACTCCGTGTAATTTCTTCTCAAAAATGACCTTTGTTGTTGCACTTAACCCTCAATATTAGTAAATCCTTTCCTTCAGGAGCACCATAGGACCAAAGGGATATTTTAAAAAAATAGGTCCTGAACTTGTTTACATGTAATTTTGGTGCATTAGTGAGTGAATATTCAACTGTTCTTTTCAAGTTTCCCCAAAAGACAGAATGTCAAGTCAATATCAAAACAATCTGTGAAACGCTAGCTCAAACAAACATAAAGTATGAAAATATGAACATGCTAATTTATCTGTTAGTATAATTCAGAGTGCAAACCATCTTCTGTGGAAAGCTATTAAAATACACAGTATATTCTCTTAAGAGACAGTCTAAAAAGTAATTTAAGGGACTTATTTCTACCACTTAATTAAATGCGTGATCTAAATTCCTGATTTATATAATCCTTTAAGTTGCAAACATTGGCTGGGTTTCCATAATAATGTTGGTAATTGCATCAACTTACTATTGTGTGCAATTTAAATTCAGATTTCTGTGTTGCTTGATTTAAAACTAAACTGAAGTAGACGCAACTTAATAAAATTTGCTCGATGACTTGATGTGGGAATTTCAATTTAATTCAGTTTTACTTATCCAGCACCAACCCACAACAAAAGTCATCTCATAGCACTTTACAAAGTAATGTGAAGACTTACAAATTTTAAACAGAGAACCCAACAAATTCAAAGTTTAATTTGGATGACCATTGAGCAAGCAAGTCCTCTCCTTTATTCATCTCCCTTCGGGGATGAATAAAGTGATTCTATTCTATTATTCTATTCCTCTATCTTAGCATCCCTGGTCAGATGGTGATTAAAAATATCTTTGACTGGAAAGGAAAAGCTAATTTCCCGAACTAATTGTAGTTTGTTGGTTGAACCGAATTTTATTAGAAGTTGTTTTACCTCAGCAAGATCAGTATAAACTGTTGCATTACTAGTTTTGTCGTTGTTGTGGTCAAACATTACTTTTTAGATTGGTGGTATCCAATGCATAATCAACATAATTGCCAACAACTGATGAAAATATTTTTTTTTTCTATTACATGCTGGCATTAAGTTTTTTTTGACTCAACATGCTCTGACATAAAGACATTATTATGTTTACCTTAGTGAAGCACATTAGTATCTGATGCAAGTTGCTGCCTAATATGATTATTTGTACATTACTGCTCAAAGGTTTGGGGTCACCAATACAATTTCATGTTTTCGATGAAAACTCACACTTTTATTCATATGCTAGCATAATTGCACAAGGGTTTTCTAATCATCAGTTAGCCGTTCAACACCGTTAGCTAGCACAATGTAGAATTAGAACACAGGAGTGATGGTTGCTGGAAATGTTCCTCTGTACCCCTATGGAGATATTCCATTAAAAATTAGCTGTTTCCAACTAGAATATCAATTTACCACATCAACAATGTCTAGACTGTAATTCTGATTCATTCAATGTTGTCTTCATTGGAAAAAAAAAGTTTTTCTTTTAAAAAATAAGGACATTTCTAAGTGACCCCAAACTTTTGAACGGTAGTATAAGAATGGAAGATGTAGGTGTTGTTGGGAGGCATGTGGGAGTGAGACTTGATGGTGTACTCTTTCAGGCGAGTGGTCTTCAGACCCGACGCTCAGGTTTGTGGTCTTTGTCCTCCTGACGCATGTTACACCTCTTAATCACCTTAATATAAGGGTGCTCAAGACTGTCATCAGCAGTCATTCTTTTCTTGGGATCCTTGACCAACAAACAGCGTATGAAGTCTTCAGCCAGCTCACTTGTATTACTGAAATAGTCTTCATCAAAGTCATAGTTGATAGCAGATACACTACATTGCCAAAAGTATTCACTCACCCATCCAAATAATCAGAATCAGGTGTTCCAATCACTTCCATGGCTACAGGTGTATAAAATCAAGCCTGTAAGCATGCAGACTGCTTTTACAAACATTTGTGAAACAATGGGTCGCTTTCAGGAGCTCAGTGAAATCCAGCGCAGAACTGTGATAGGATGCCACCTGTGCAACAAATCCAGTCGTGACGTTTCCTCGCTCCTAAATATTCCACAGTCAACTGTCAGCTGTATTATAAGAAAGTGGAAGTGTGTGGGAACGACAACAACTCAGCCACCAAGTGGTCGGCCACGTAAACTGATGGAGTGGGGTCAGCGGATGCTGAGGTGCATAATGCCAAGAGGTCACCAACTTTCTGCAGGAGTAAATCGATACAGACCTTCAAACTTCATTTGGCCTTCAGATTAGCTCAAGAACAGTGCTTCAGCAGAGAGCTTCATGGAATGGGTTTCCATGGCCGAGCAGCTGCATCCAAGCCATACATCACCAAGTGCAATGCAAAGCATCAGATGCAGTGGTGTAAAGCACGCCGCCACTGGACTCTAGAGCAGTGGAGACGCCTTCTCTGGAGTGACCAATCGCGCTTCTCCATCTGGTAATCTGATGGACCAGTCTGGGTTTGGCGCCAGGAGAACGATACTTGTCGGACTGCATTGTGCCAAGTGTAAAGTTTGGTGGAGGGGGGATTATGGTGTGGGCTTGTTTTTCAGGAGATGGGCTTGGCCCCTTAGTTCCAGTGACAGAAACTCCGAATGCTTCAGCATACCGAGACATTTTGGACAATTCCATGCTCCCAACTTTGTGGGAACAGTTTGGAGCTGCCCCCTTCCTCTTCCAACGTGACTGTGCACCAGTGCACAAAGCAAGGTCCATAAAGACATGGATGACAGAGTCTGGTGTGGATGAACTTGACTGGCCTACACAGAGTCCTGACCTCGACCCGATAGCACACCTTTGCGATGAATTAGAGCGGAGACTGAGAGCCAGGCCTTCTGGTCCAAGATCAGTGTGTGACCTCACAAATGTGCTTCTGGAAGAATGGTCAAAAATTTCCATAAACACACTCCTAAACCTTGTGGACAGCCTTCCCAGAAGAGTTGCAGCTGTTATAGCTGCAAAGGGTGGACCAGCATCTTATTGAACCCTATGGATTAGGAATGGGATATCACTTACGTTCATATGCGAGTAAAGGCAGGTGAGTGAATACTTTTGGCAATATAGTGTATATTGGTCAGAGTCTCCTGCTTGGTGTCACCTAGAAATGATGGAGCACCACCCAGCAGGATGTATGTGATTACTCCGATGCTCCACGTATCCGTCTCTCGCCCAAGTGGCTCATAGTTGCCGATTTCTAGAGCAACACACTGGTGTTCTAAAGATGTTCTTGGACTCATTTCCTGCTTTAACCCTCCTGTTGTCCTGCGGGTCAAATTGACCTGTTTTAAAGTTTTAAAAATGTGGAAAATATATATATATATTTTCACAGTGAAAACTTTACCCTTTTCCAAAATTTTTTTAGGAAATTTTTGAACATTTTTTGGTGGAAAAAAACAAATTTTTAAAAAATGTTTAAGAACATTCAGAAAAAAATCAACCAAAATCCAGTGAATTTCACTGTCAAATTTGGGGATTTTTTTATTTAAAAAAATTAAACTTTTGAGGGACACTTTTCAGGAATTTTCTTCCTGAAGATTTTGCAAATTTTTATAAATTTGGGGAAGTTTTTTTCTGAATTTTTGGACTTTTTTCAGACAAGGCAACAACATTTTTTGGTAAGGACAACAAAAGGGTTAATCTGATGAGCGATCCCACAATCAATCAGCTCGATCCTGGGCTTGGCGATGTTCTTTTCCAGCAACATGACCTTTCAATCTGTAGACTAACAAACCAAGTTCCCTACTGTTCTCATTATTATTCATTATGTTACCTCAACTTGAATTTAGTTTTAATTCAGCACAGGAGAACTGGAGGAACACTGATGAAAATAAAACATCATCCACTGATTTCACCACTGTATTGCACTTCCTATGGCTGGCTGAGCCTAAGCATGGAGAAAGATGCTTTTTTTAAACTAGAGTTGCATTGAGGTGGCTCGGCTGGAAATGGATGTAAAGGTTGGAAATGTCATCAGTGTCATTTAACATTTGCATTTCCACCGAATCAGCAACAGTAGCCCAGTCTTGGATTGACGAAGCGTAACTGATGAGCACCCGTCCTCAATGAATTGCCATAGAAACTATAGGGCCCTGCATTAATGCTGCCATCAGTCTTCTATTTCTGGCCCATGCTGGTCTCCCGTCAAAAAAGACACCCAGCTGCAGTGGTGTACTGTCCATCAGAATGTCAAAACATCCATCAAGGTTTCCTGAGCCTGTCTGTCTCTTTACCGACCCAGTGTGCTGCATGTGGTGTCAGCCGCTGGGTTTGACAACGTTTTAACATCATTTAATGAAAGTGGTTGTTGGAAATTGCAGTGTTTTTGCAGCAACTCAAATAAATCATAAATAACACACCCATCCGCAAATGTAAAAGGACACAAAGAGCATCCTAATTGCATTTATTTTTAGTTAGTACATGCCTAAATCAATCGTAAGCTCAATTTAAAAGATGGCAGTTGATTTGAAGCCTATGAATAGTGATAATCATTATCCAAATTATTCCCTGAAATAATCAAAATAGTCCTTGGGTTGATGCCCTTATTTAATAGCAGAAGTCCATAAAGACACATCCTTTCAACGCCGCCTACAACAAATACATCCATTTTTCTGTGCTCTTTTCTCCACTATATATTTCTTATGTTCTTTTTTTGTTTTCTTGGATACTTTGAAAAGCATCTTTGAGTGTCTTAAAGAGCATCATGTAAGCATTATATATTTTTATTATCATTATTTTCCCCATTTCATTGCTTTTAATTTTATTTATGTCATTGTTCATTTTATTCTCTTTCATTATTTATTTATTGACTTACATATGTAATTATTTTCCTTACTTACTATCACTGCTATTATTATCATTTTCAGTCTTGTGTTCATGGATTTACCCTCTATTTTTTCTTTTGTATTCCATTTGTTCTATTCCTTACTTGGTTGTGGCATTTTATTCTTTTTATTAAACTATCTGGTGCTGTTGGACTAATTTATCTTCAGACTTTTTATTATGTTTGGACTGACCAGCCTTCTGTTGTTCGATGATCTTCCTGAGTATTCTATTATTTTTTGTCCTGTCTGTAAAGCAATTTGCAAACTCTGTATTTAAAAAGTGCTGTATAAATAAAGTCATTATTACTCTGCCAAGGAATGGCAGAGTTATGATGATCGGCATAATGATGACTGTCCGTCCGTCCATCCGTCGGTCCGTCTGTCCGTCCGTCTATCCATCCGTCTGTCAGCAGCATTACTCAAAAATGGAACAACAGATTTGTATGAAATTTTCAGGAAAGGTCAGAAATGACACAAGGACCAAGTGATTATATTTTGGCAGTGATGTGGCTTATAGTCTGGATCCAAGGATTTGTTAAAGATTTCTGCATCATTGCGGGACAGCAGCATGGCGTCATTGTAACTATGACTACAAATGAACGCTATGTCAGCTGCCTGCTGCGATTACATGATTGTGATCCTACTGCAAATCACTGCTGTGAACTTTTCAGGACTTGTGTTGGGAATAATAGAAGGAACAATTGATTGAATCGTGGAGGAGGATCCGATTCCCATCAATTCCCGCTGCCCGCTACATATTTAGATCAGGCAATTTGGTTTCCGTACATAACGTACACATGCAAAACACATGCCTGTGTTCACTGCAAGATAGTTGTGTTTGTGGGTACATCTAAATTAGAAGTCCACATTCTATAGTGCTGTGATTTCTGCCTCAATTTTTTTCAAGACTCCATCTGATTTCATATGACTGAGCATATTTGAGTACTTCATTTTCTGGGTGCTCTTCTTGTAATTATTATTTTCACTTTTTAGTTAACTATTATGTCAGGGATCACTGTCACCAAGCAAAAGTGAATGGAGTTTTTAATTTTTCCAGTTCGAGCCATGGTTGTGAAATTGTGACATTGACAGATAGGACACAGTGCATATGGAAATAAAGATTCAACCTGACAGGCCTCTACTCTATATTTGTTTTCTTTCCTTTCTGTCTCTTACCCTACTCTTTTGCCTCAATTTACTCTCTCTCTCTTGTCAGTAGTCTCCTCCAACCTTTTCTCTCCACTTTCCTGCCTAAACTATCCATCTATCCGTCTCTTTGATAGAGGTCTCTGACTTTCATATCTGTTATTTCCCTTCTCTCAAAGGTTATGGTCTCATCCTGTGGATTTCTACTTCCTCCGTTTTAAGTTTAAGAAAAATAAAATAAAAAAATCACATCCACGCCAGCACTGTCCTCCTTTTTCCCTCTCCATCCCTTCCCAGTGGCTGCAGGGCTCTGTTAGCATTCAGCTGAGGTGCATCCATTAAATGTCACCTAGCTGGAGATGGAGAGAAAAGTGGGGGAATAACTGAGTCACAGTATGTCTTTGAATGTCTGCACATTCAATCTGTGATGTATGACGGACGTTTGACAAACACATACGCATGCACGAGTCTGTGTTCCTGCAAACGTTATGTTACGCATTGATTTTCTTGCTTCGTTGCTGTTGTGCGCCGGTCTATTTGTAGTTACTCATGTTTTAATGGATTGTTTATAAAGTTAAAGTTAACACCAGAGTTTATGTGTCCAGACAGATGGTGTGGAGCTAATGGAGAGAAACTGACCTTTCAGCTAATGGAATTACAAACTGCCCTCTGATCTGTCTGCTTCGGCTGTGTGTGTGTTTGTGTGTGTGAGAGAGACGGCCAGTGGGGTTGTCTAGTGCAGGAAAGGTTGAGCTTAGCGGGTATTATTGTCTCGTCTTTGGGCGTACAGGCTGTCTTTTTGGGCCTGCGTAGAGGTGAAGGGGTTGTGTTGTTGGTCATGACTGAAGAAATGCTGACTCACAGCAGAATGTGACTGCTGACAACACATGAATGGAGTTTGTGCATTTAGTGAAGGTGCTGGATCGGTGAGATAAGGATATTTTAGCCAAAAATAAATGTAAAAAAAATAGGCTGGTTTGGAATGGGTGTGAATGAGTCATGGCTGCAACTTAACAAGCCAAAAGAAGAAAGAAACACTCACAGGGAAAGGGAGAAGAATTTCTCAAAAAAAAAAAGTGTTTACACTCGAGGGAGAATAAAAATACTTGACAAATGCATTTAATGGTGAGGAAATCCAGAGTCACAAATACACATCTGTCTCCACCAAGTGATTCATTCAAAAATCAATCAGCGCAAACCTCCGTTATCTTAAATTGAACTGGGAATGCATACGAGCAATGATAATGGAATTTGTATCTGCAGTGATTTGCTAGCTTGTCTTTGGACTCTACATTGCCATACCGATGCATGACAATAGCTCCAAGGCAGCGCTGCATTGAACAGGGAGGGACCACAGCCATTATAGGAGGCCCATCATGAATTTGTCTTGCTATAGAACTTTTGTGTTTTTTCGCCATTAGCTCTCCTGCTTATTTTGACCTTTTTGCTCCCATCATTCCATTGTTAGCTTTGCAGCAACCACCGCTAACAGAGTGCTATTGTACCAGTGCAACCATAAAGACCAGCGATAGTGCATGAACCAAAGACACTTCACACGTCCTAGATGCAGTTTGCCAGGTGCAAATAAAAGCATAGCAAGTCTCTTATTTTCAGTGGTAGAAAGTTACATTCAAGTATGTTAGTTGAGTACAGTTTTGACATTTGTATTTTACCTGGGAATTTCAAGTAAATGCTACTTTATCATTGCAAAAAGAAAGAAAACACTAGAAAGATGAAGAAAATGACCTATTTTCAGCTGATGGAGGTCCAAGAGTCTCACCGAACAAACAACCTACAGAGTGAAGACCTCGAATCTGATTGGATGGCGTCCTATTGAGCCACATGTGAACAATTGCCTCTAAGTCGATTTGTTTTCTAAAATAAATCTAGTTTGAGTCCTAATCTATACCTGTGTGTTTGCTTCTTTACACCACTGTTAACAGTTTAGGCTGTTAGATTGTTCCAGATAAGACAAGTACAAGATACTTCAGAGCCGTTCTACCACCAGCCTGACAGGAAGAACTCCAACAGCTACCTGTGGTTCCCTCAAGGCTACAGGACGAGTCCTATGAGGACGAGCTGGTCCACCTGATGCCGGCCAGTCGCTGCGGTTCAAAGCCGACACCCACTACGAGGACTTCTACTGGACCACACGGAGGTCTTCAAACCGGACCAACAAGTTCACCGACTCCCTGACTCATGGGTCTGAAGACGCCGCCGAGCCTCGGCCCAGACGGCCGCCTGTCTGTGGGTGTTTGAGTGCTGAGAGGTTTGTGGATGCATGTGAACGTATCTGTGTTGAAACAGCAGCTTTTGACTCAATAACACTGGGAAAAAAGAGGAGTTAATTTATATGTGACTTCCACTAAAACATTATGAAAATAAGTTTGCCAGGGTTCTGACTGATAACAGATTATTATATAAATAATGAAAACAATAGTTTAAATGTTCCTTTAAACAATCCTTTTAGGTCTACATTTCCTTTACACTGACTTCTTGGTATATGTACAAGTGTTTAGGGTGGAATATACCATTAAGCTCAATGTTCAAGGGTTCTTCTGGGAATATACCATTAAACCAACCTTTTAGTAAATATTCCAGGATGTTGGGTAGAATATACCATCGGATCAACTTTTTAGGTCTACATTGGAAGATTTTAGAGAAGAATATTATTCCAAACCATCCTTTAGGTCTACATTTAAGGTGGAATACTCATTTACACCAAGATTTTTTGGTCTACATTGAAAGATTTTAGGTGGACTATTCTTTTGAACAAACTTTTTAAGTTTATGTTAAAAGATGTTGGGTGGAATATACCATCAGACCAACCTCCAAGGTCTACAGTAGTGAATTTTACTTAGAATATACCATTAAACTGACCTTTTAGGTCTACATTAGAGGATTTTAGGTGGAATGTTCTCCCAAACCATCTTTTAGTCTACATTTAAGGATGTTTAGGATGGTATATTCTTCCAAACCAACTTCTCAGGTCTACATTTCAGGTGGAATATTCCTCCATACTATCTTTTTTGGTCTACATTGAAGGATTTTTTTCTAAACCACCCTTTCGGGTCTTTATTTGAGGTTTTGGGTGGAATATTCCTTTTAACCATCCTTTAAGGTCTCTCTGAGGATTTGGATGGAATACTCGGTTAAACCAACATTTTAGGTGCATGTCCAGGGATTTCTGGTGGAATGTTCCTTTAAGGTGGATGTGTGAGGACCTTGTCGGTGGAATACTTCCTGAAACCAACCTTTTAGGTCAACATTCAAAGATATAAGGTGGAATATTCCTTTAAACCAACCTAAATTTCATGTTTTGATCATTATCAAGTGATAAACCTCAATCCAGACTCCTCATAATGACGTTTGAGATTTATGCTGCTGTCACTTGTTTAGTCCAGACTAAATGACAGAAATCCACAACTGCAATTTTATTTCAGGACTCGGTTATTAAATGTCAAAACAATACATGTGACTCTAAAAACTCAACAGCTTTACAAACTCTAAGATTAAACTCTTGTTTAATTTGTTAACTTTCTGCTTCAACTTTACACTACTTTACTTCACTAAGCCAGCCCTCTGCACTTCCTGTAAGCTGCGTTCCTATTGGCTGTCCAGGTGGCTGCTTGGTGTTTTTTTTTTCTTCCCTTCTTTATTGAACATTAAATAGAACAAAACAATTCAACACAGAGACAAAAAAAACAAACAACAAAGAAAAGTATTGCCAGGGGGTCACAAACAAGAAACTACAGAAAAACATTAAATACACTACACAAATGTACAGTTTTAATGGCTTTAGTGTTAGTGGAGTTTGCTTGGTGTTATCAGGAACACCTGAGCAGCTCAGTATCTTCCTGCTTCATTTGTCTCCAGTCTTTTTTTTTCTGCATATCTGCTCAGAAATGACACCAACCAGCCATGGTGTCCTTACTTAAAGATCGGCCACCTGATCTCTCATTTTGACTATGAAAACTAATGAAAAAATTATATACAGTCTATGCACAGTTTGGCTCCACACTTGCTGATGACCATTTCCGGTCTCAGAAAATAAAAAACGGACCTTTTCTGTCTTTTACTGATTTTATTTTCTTGTTATCGTAAATATAAAATGAAAATCAAAGCATTTTTAAAATTTCATATATCCCTATTTGATCATGAAAAGGAAAAACACGTTGTATTTCAATTTTAATTTGTCCATTTTAAGATGAAAATGAAATTACCACTCGTTTTTTGTTTATCAATACTCGTTTCAGAACGGAAAGTCCAATTTCGAAAAATATACACGGACCATAATGGCATCATTAGAAAGTTATGTTTTACTGTGAAGAACAAACTTGTAAACAACAGTGCAATAATTATTCTTTATTTATGAGGATTAGATATCTGTGAACACTAATTTGCTTGATATTTGATACTGCAAAAAAGGACATTGTGATGCTGTAAAGAACTGTGATTGAGATTAGCCCTTTAACTGATGTTCTGATATTTGTGAAATTTAAGTTGTGATGGAACTGTTTCCTTGCAGAGGAAAAAGAGATGATAGTGTTATTAGAAAATGCAGCACCTTTTATTTTTTGTTTTATTTTTTTAAATGTAATGTTTTTATTTCTTCTTTTATTTCATTTTTAAGGTTTGGATATCCTTGAACACTCATTTGAACAGAATGTAGAGTCTGATATTGTTGTAAAGAATAATGTTGGAGATGTGCACTCATGTTGGAATAAATCCTCATTGTGAAGCAACCCTTACTTGCACTGAATTGAAATATTTTAGAAAAACACACTGAATTACAAGACAAGGCAAGAATTACATGATTTTAATAGTAATAGGTCGTGATCTAAAGTGGGCCGGTCTGAGGCATGAAAGTCCAGGGCTGAAAATGAGTCTCACTACAGCCCTGAGTCATGGTATAGGTATATTATAGGTATTTTATTGATTTCTACACATTTAAGTTGTCACACTCCTCATGTCTTCTGCGGCCGGCAATTTCGTTGCTGTTTCCCACCTGCTTCCTTATTTAGAATCTGTTTTGGTTTCCTTATTAAATCCTTAGAATCTTATCTTCCTGCGTCTGCCTGCTGCTTGGGTTACTCCCATTGTATGACATAAGTATCCTAAAAATATGTATGATTTTTAAAAAAAAATAAGGGCTAGAAAATTCCCACACTGAATTCCATGTGCAGTTCATGGCCCTCTGTTAGGCGGCAGAACACCAACAGAAATAATGATAATACATTAACCTGTCAACATTTCAGTGGCTACCTTTAGGTAATGCTACTAAAGTGATTAATGATGTTACATCTGATTGATTTACTAACTGTGTGTTTGCCTGCAGCTATACAAAAGGATTAATATTTGAGAGTTAACACACCAGTTTGCTCAACCTGCAGGCCTGTATTGTCTACTTTCCCCCTGAAGTCAGAAAATGTGGGTAGTAGAGGAGGTTTGATACTGATCCATTTTGTGGTGTGAAAGCCTCGGGGAGAGCCAGCATTCCATCAGCCAGTGGCAGAAGTGCCAGACAGAAAGGTGACACAAAATGTATTTTCTTTGTCGTACATTGAAGCCAAACACACACAAAAAATGCCCTTTATTTTACCACAAAGGCTGCAAAACACCCTCTTATCAGTTTCTATATTATTATTCGGCAAATGTGCCCACGATAAAGTCTTCAGTTGCCATTCACTGATTCAGTTTATCATGTATAATAATTATTTTTCCTCAAGTACATCAATAGCACCAACAACAAAATCATTTATTTCAGAAATGTCCCTACATCAGAAGTTTTACTGCCACACAATCATGAACTTTTCAAATAACTGGCTGACTGATAGCTTAAACTGTGGCAATATTTAACATTGTTGTATCCTGCATAATGCCTGGAGTCTGGTGACTAGAAAACTATTGACTTTGTTTTCAGATAACAGCCTGTCAGACAAAAATACATCGAAATGGCATCGAAGTTCTCCTGAGTCACATTCGAACATTTGCTCCAATCTGCCGATGACGCTGAAGACAAAATAAAAGGCTTTTGAGTATTAATTGATCCTGTGGTTAGTGTCAGGAATGTGTTTGTGTTTTTCTTGCTTTTGAAGAAATATAATAGGATTTCATGTCTGAGAAAGACGGAAGAAAATAGGAGGAAAAATAGAGAAAATATAAAAGTTTTTAAAAAGCGAGAGAGATATGGTAATGGCCTTTCAGAAAAGATGCAGACCTATAATTTTACTGTTGAATGACAATGCTCACACACCAGTGGATGGACAATGCACTGTGTTTACCAAGAAGAAGCTGCCTGAAAAGACATGACTAGCTTTAAAGAAATGACTTTCAAATATAAACTGAAGCGACCACTTCAGGTTTAATGCCATTCCTTAATCAGTCCTAATATTATTGTCCTAAACACAACCTGCAGAGTTAAACAAAGATATTCACCCGCACAGGCTGTTGAGTTTTATTCAGATTTGAAGCCATGCTCTAAACTTTTTTTTCCCCTCCAAATGATTACAATATTATTTTGAGAGAAAGGAGAAAAAAGATCAAGAACCACTTTTTTCCGCGTGATTTAGACTCTCATTAGTAAGCTGTGGGACAAAGTACTCCAACAGCTGGCCGACAAACACCAGCTAAATCCATCTTGACCACCCACAGCCGCAAAACTCAAAGAAATGAACTTTACTAATCAAAATGAGATTAAAAATTAAGTATATACAGTCTAACTCTCAGCTGAAATACAAAATTCGCTCATAAGTTCGGAAAACCACGTATAAACTGAGCAAGCATTATATCTTCATAATATATGTGACTGAATTTATTAGGAAATAAATACATTGCTCTATTGTGTTGAGTGAAAAAAAATGAAAGAAAAGTGAATGCTCATTTGCCATCAGCTGAGAGAAACAGATGTGTAATAATTCTGTAAACTGAAAGTACAGATATGTGTGTATTTACCAGCATTTACCTAAACCTGTCTGTCTGTCTGTCTATCTTCATTTCTTGTAGTTGTTATGTTTTGTATTTTTTTGTTTAAAATCGTCTCCTATACTTCCTTCTGCAACTATTGCCGTCACCAATCCATGCAAAAAGTGAATTTGACAGAAGGTAATGTGCAAAAGAGAAACAGAGTGAAAAAGACAGACAGACACTTTACAAGCTATCGTCTTTCCCATACTGGAATGCAAGCATGTTCGCCCTGCGTTACCATAGCAACAGCACCCCATTAGGTGGTAGGAGAGTGTACGAATGAATGGGCAGGCATGCGGACAGAAAAAGGGAGAAGGGGGAGAGAGAAAGAGGGAGGGAGGGAGTGCAGAAGAGGTGGGGATGGAGAGATGAAAGATGTACACCACATGAAGGTGGCGAAAGTAAAGATGAAGGCAGCGCTGCCACCGAAGGGATGGAGCGAAGGGGAGCGAGGAGGGGGAGATGATGAAAAGCAGAAAATAAAGGTGGGAAGAGGAAGGCAGTGTGAGCATAAGTGGGGGAGAGAGGAGGATAAAAGTGGGGGAAAGACGTGGACGACCGTGAGAGGCGGTTGCACGCCGTGTTGTCTGCCGTTTCATTGTTCTCAACTTTCTCCATTAACTTAAAGCCCAGCTCTGCTCCTGTGCTGATATCCAGAGGTTCCCCGGTTTAACCAATTTTTTTTCTCTTTGTGCGCCTCATGCTGTTTCGCTAACCCACTTGACTTCCCCTCGGCCTCATTTTATGTGAATTCCTTTTATTTTTGCTCCTCGTATGTCCACAAGTATGAGCACAGAAGATACAAGCTAATTAATTAAAAAGAAAAGCAGCACACTCCAATCAAACTAATCTAGAATTACACATGGACCCCTGTTGTGCATAGTATACTAATTTATTTTTCTATTTAGGTTTTCAACTTGTCTGTGACTTAATTAAACCTAATTTTTCACACGCTTTCAGATCTGCACTTACTTGGTAAATACCAGTCATATGAAAAGAAATTGTTGTGGGAAAATGGTTGTGGTTTTCTTAATGCCACATACTGTAAATATAAGGCAGTTAGTCAAGAGTCAACAAAGATTCATCAAAAAGCAGTCAATGAGGAGTGAAGGTGAAGCCTTTTACCAGAAGAACACAAACCTACTGTCAAGCATGGTGGTGGCAGTATTATGCTTTGGAGCTGTTGGGCTGCAAGTAGAGCTGCTTTTACATGAAATGAATAGAATAACGAAAGAGGCTTGCCTTCACATTCTTCAGGAAAACCTAAAATCATGAATCAGAAGATAGAGTCTTGGATGTAGTTGGGTGTTCAGACAAAACAATGACTCCAAACACACATCAAAAGTGATAAAGAAAGGGCTCATCAGGCCAAAATAAAGGTTTTAAAGTAGCTTTCCCACACTTAAACTCAATCAAGAACAGGTGGAGTGTGATGAAGAAACAAGTCTGTGTAGGAAAGCCAACAAATTAAGTTCCACTGCACCAGTTCTGTCAAGAGGAGGGTCAAAGATACAACCAGAAATTGGCCAGAAGCTTGCGGACGGCTACTAGAAAAGAATAAAACGGCCAAGGGGACATTTAAACAAATTTTAGCATTGCTGTATGTATATTTTTGTCACATTTCCAGTAGTAGGCCTCCATCGATCAGATTTGATCATGGGTGTACATCCTGCTTGTCCTGTCTGTTTGGCTGTTGCAGCGTCGCTTGTGGCTAAGGAGACCAATGCGGAAATGACGGTCTCTGTTGAAAAAGTCACATTTGTATGTGGTCCCCGGTCTGTTAGGGTTGTTGCACTCTTTTCTGCCTCTGCGTTAGTCAGCTTCACTTCCCGAGTTGAGGTGTTGAGGGTGCTTCTCCACCTCATATGGTCGGCTACGAGGTCCTCCCAGGACTCGGTGTTGATGTTGAGGGCCTTCATGTCTCTGTTGCAGATGTCCTTGTAACATAGGTGAGAGCGACCTTTGGTTGTCCACCCAGATACCAACTCTTCACAGAGGAACTCTCCATTTCCAGAGAACCTGTAAAAAACGTGACAGAACCAAAATGCATGATTGTTTTCGGTGCCAATCAAAAGTCATCATAGAAAATAAAAGGTTATGGGAGTCACTGGAAACTCAAGACTGTCATAAAATACGTGGATCTTACTTCTTCTATGTGTTTTGCAAAACTGTCCACCAATCTCTGACATCAGCTTGTAAAACTTTTTGAAAATTCACAGTTCAGAACACGCTATTCCAAAAGGCGTCATATCTGCCTGCAGTACATGTTCACCAACAGACTGAGATTTTGCTCTAATGTTGCATCAAAGGCTTTTTCCTGACGCGCCTCCCCCACAGGTCAAATTTGAACAATTTATTTCTAATCATATTCACATGCACTTTGACTCCAACAGTTGTCTGAGTTTCCTACAGATACAGTGATGAAGTTTTTAGGGCCGTAGTGTGCAGGTCAACTGATATATGATATGCTCTCATTGTGTCAGATTCTCATTCATTGGAAAACAGTGGGCGTTGCTTTGGTCAGTGCTAAATTAAAAGCAGTCTAGGATTAGTCCATTACTTTATGGCAGTGGAACAAATGGGCTGAACTGACTACCTGTTCTACCTGTTTGTTCCAGTCAAGTCTAGTGAGTTGCAGTTTATAATAACTGATGTCCAAAGAGTCGAGTGTAAACTTTGCAAACAGCAGCTCAATAACCAACATGTTATATCAAATAAGAATAACAGTATGCTCACTTCACATAGATCATGAGTTGATACATGTGATAGAGTTCTACTTTTAAAAGTCATGGACAGGTGTGTGGAGCTCTGCTCTGGTACAGTTTCATCATTTCAGTATAAATATGAGCTTTTTATGTCGATGTACAACTCACCTAAAGCCATATTAGGCTGAGTAAATTACACATTGACAGAAAAAGCTTGTGCACTATGGTTGGTTAATCTACATGTAACATGCAGATTTGTTTTTTCACACGCAACCAATTGATTAGTAAGAAAAGATGCACTTTTAGTCCATTAAGGTGCTCTAAAAATGTTGGGGCTCTTGGAGATTTGGAATGGCCACTGATATCCAATTGTAGATGATTTTCCTAACAGTGAAGATATTTTTTTCAAATAATTTGCAGATTTTTCTTTAATCCACGTCTCATCAAGACCTTAGAAAACTCTTTGAATCTTGGGATATTAACACTACATGCCTCAATAGCACCAGTGTGAATGTCAGGGGTTTAACAAAACAGATTTATCCTGTCACTCTCCAAGGAACTTCTAATCATTCGTATCCTAATTTCATTTTCTATGTGACTGATCTGGTTTTATTTAATTTAATTATGAAAATGAATAGAAAATGTTGATTTTTACCTGTCATTTGTTTGAGGATACAAGCTGTATCTGTGGGCCCTGTTTCATTTCGGGTCAAGTTTTTGGTTGTTGAAGTATGTTGAAAACTATTTTTTTCAGTTATGCTTTTCACATGTTGTGCTCTTGTTCAATGAAAATACGTATGAAAATTCTGGCAATATTCTACATCATCATTAAGGTCAAATGATCCCATGAAAAGACCAAAACTCAACAGTGATTTTATCCTACTGTGTAAGCCTGATAGGGTTTGTTCCACTTTCCCTGCAGTTTCCATTGATGCCTGAGGTACTGAAGTATTAAACACACATCAAGGAGTCATCCTGTAGAACTGGGTACTGTAGTTAACGTCAAGTCATCAAGTTATCCTGCTGTTTCAGTTTTACCTACTGTTGATCAAACTGTTCAAGTGAACACCGAAAAATGGTCCCCATCAAATTTACAATTTTGTCTTGCGCTAGTGAGGTTTGGCTAACACTACAGCGGTTTTTAAGGGTTTTAAGGACATTGTTTAAAATTCTGAATTATATTTGCAACTTGTTCTTAAACATGTACACTACTGCCACTTAGAAATGTCCCTATCTTTAAAAGAAAAGCATTTTTTTTCAATGATGATAACATTTAATGAATGATAAATCCAGTCTAGACACTGTTAATGTGGTAAATGACTATTCTGAACAACTGATTTTTAATAGAATATCTCCATAGGGGTACAGAGGAACATTTCCAGCAACCATCACTCCTGTGTTCTAATGCTACATTGTGTTAGCTAATGGTGCTGAAAGGCTCATTGATGATTAGAAAACCCTTGTGCAATTTTGTTAGCACATGATACAAATACAAATATCTTCAGCTTCAGCAGAGTGCTTCTTATAAGGTAGGGGCCTCAGAATATTGAAATATCTACCAATTCAATGCGCTTTTTCCATCGTTTTCCCATGGAAATTGTTGAAAATAGTAAAGATTATATGTGGAAAAAATACACAAGACAACCATCATCGCTGTTGTCTTTGTCACCAGAAGACCCGACGGCAACAAATGGTGTTGATATTTATAGTCAGGCTTTTAACTGATTTTAAAGATTTTATTGAATTTATTACTCTTCTTCTTTTACATATTTTAGTCTACTTAACGATTTACTCCTTCATTTTGATAATTTCTTATTCTGCTTAGATATATTTTGTCTTTTTTTAATGTATATCTCTATTTTAATATGAGATTTTTTCATTAATTTTATTGCAGTTATTTATCTAGCTTATTTTATCTTATTTTACTTTATTTTATCTCATCTGGTGTTTCCTCATTGCATGTGTTATCCAGGATAGGGTTTCCTCAGAGTCCTTTCTTGATATCTTGACTGTGGGGATGCTGTTTTATTGCTTTTTTGTTTTTTTAGTTTTGTAAAGACCTTTGTGTTGCGTTTGTGATTGTATGAAAAGTGCTATGCTAACAAAGTCTGATTGATTGAGTCTGATTGACATTTGGCATTTGATTTATCTATTTTGCTGTACCTACACTCATCCCCCTCCCCTCCTAACCAGATGCACAAATAGTACTGTGTCACTAATACACACCAGAGTAGTCAGACAACCAGCAGAAAGAGGACAAAAAGTGGAAGAAGGAAGTCACACGGAAAGCAAATACCTGGGAGTGAATGGAGGATGAGAAAGCGTCGATAGAGGATGGAAGTGTATGTCGGAGAACATGAGAGGAGGCAAGTGAGGATGGAAAAAAAAAAGGAGGGTGACAAGAGATGGAGAGAAAGCAGAGAGTGAAAATAGATAATTGGAGTGAGGAGAGAGGACAGGATGAGCAAAGCTGAGAGTGAAAGCTAAGAGGAGTGCGGTGGAACGGAGGGGATATGACAGCGGAGCCATTCATGACGGCTGTAGAGCAGAAATGGCCAATTCACATGCCTCTGTGCCACCTACAGGCTGCACAGAGGGGATGAGGAGACGAGCGGAGAGCAACAGGGGGAGGAGAGGGGAGGCGCGGGTGCTGCTGCTGCAAAGGGAGGAAGGAGGGGAGGGAAAACGATGGAGGTGAGGCGGGGAGTAGCGTGGAGGTGGGAGGAGAGGATGAAAGGAAGCAGGGGAGATCTGAAGAAGAGGCAAGAAGGAAAGAGTTGAGGACTGAGGTGGCAGTGATGTCCTACACACTGCGTTTATACTCTACTAATTTGCTTTGCTGGATACATTTGTGAGCAAGCGTAACTGCTGCCTGGACTGTGTTTCACTCAGAACAAACTGCGGCTGTCACAGTCATCTCAGTGAAGGAACAGAACACAGTGCAAAGATGTGACTCACTGATGGGTTTTTAAAGACCTCCTCTGGTGGAAGAAGTTGTTTACCTTCGTACTAGGTCCATAATGTATTTTTATATGCTGGAAGACAATGATTTTATCTGTAAGATGGCCCATTTTGTTTCTTCAAGGTCACTCTCTGTCCCCTTGTTGTTTTGGGTGACGTTTTTGCCATTTTGCGTCCTGCTTTGGTCCATTTGTGTCGTTTGATGTTGTTTTGTGGCTCGTTTGTTGTTGTCTTTTGTCATTTGGTTACTAGATTTGTCGTTTTGTGTCTCGTTTTTAATCATTTTTGTCTTATTTTGGTCCTTTTGTGTCTCATTTGTAATGTGTTGTGTCTTGTTTTTTTTCATTTTGTGCCTCGCTTTGGTCCATTTCTGTTTCATTTGCATTGATTTATGTTGTGTTGCATCTCATTTGTTGTTGTTTTTTTGTCACTTCATGGCTAATTTTGACGTTCTGTGTTTCATATGTTTAACTCATACCATGAGCTAAACAAGCATTTCCACCTTAAAACTGCAGTGTGTCAAAAAGATACAAACCCCAGATTTAGACTTTCAGGGTTTCATACGTAACAAACCTAAAGAACCGATCCTGTCCGCTTGCAGGGTGGCACTTTTCATATCATTTTTCTTCAGAATCAGCTTTTGCCTTAAAAATGGCGCTATGTTTTGAATTATTGATATTACAGCTGATCATTGTGTAGCGTAGTTTTACAGTGTTTGTTGTAGGTGAGCTAGTGTGCTCGAGGTACAGGAGGAACAGTAGAGTCACATCTAAGCAATTTATAGGAGAAAGGGATTCTTTTTAACAGGAAAAAAAGCCCTTCAAGTATGTAACTTTAGCACATGGAGATGAGTTATAAGGGTTAAATCAGCCACCTGAGGAGGACTGTCATGTTCTTCGACAACATGGAGGTCTACAGACAACCTGTTCCCAGAGAATCAAATATTGACATTCTGTCAAAGCCACCAGCGTCTTAGACATATACACAAGGTTTGCTTTGACAGCACAGAAGCTGATATTGAATATTGGACACTGATAGATGTATACAAGTATTGCAGAGCTGACAAGAAAATGGTGGAGGTGGTAGAAGTCATAGGACTGAGATTTGTCTGGTGTTGAAATGGTAAATGGTTGTATTTATATAGCGCGTTTATCCAAAGAGCTTTACATGATATGTCATATTCACATACTGATGGCAGAAGCTGCCATGCAAGGCGCTAACCACGACCCACCAGGAGCAATTAGGGGTTCAGTGTCTTGCTCAGGGACACCTCAACATGAGCTTGACGGGCCGAGGATCGAACCGGCAACCTTCCAGTTACAAGACGGCCACTCTACCCACTGAGCCATGCCGCCCCATTTATTTTTATGAGCCATTTATTTTTCACTTCTATCTTGTTTGGTTAGGTTTAGGCACCAAAACTACTTGGTTTGGTTTTTGAAAAACACACATTTTTGTTTAAAATACATCCCTTCACAGCATTAACTACAGCTTAGAAGTTGATCTTCTCGTTGCCTGAAAGGAGCAACAGTGACGAACCCAGCAGAGAACATCTGGCTACAGATTCATGCCATCGTTTTCTGACATTAACTGAATTTATAGATCTATCAAACTAAGCTGTGCATTAACAAAGGACACTTAAGGGTACCCGATGCAGTCCTAAGCTACTTTCAGGCTACAGTATATCACATTTAATCACATAAGCAAACTAGACTTAAAAAGCACTGACAAAATATTCAACCACACACATGTTGACGGTCTCACGGGGATTCGTGAAACTGTCACGTAAGTTTTAGTTTCGGTTTCGTGCGCACCAACACGATTTCGTCATGTTTTTCGTGCCGCTCACCACGAAATGTTTTTCGCTGTGGTAATCACATCTGAAAGTGGTTTATACCGGCGGATTCATGACGATCTAAGCTGTCCATCGGCGTATACTGCTTGTGTGATTGCGTTTGCGGCCGCCGGCCGCCGGACATTCTTGAAATTCCTATGCAAATTGGTAAGTGTACCACCGGCTTATGGTTAGGTTATGGTTAGGATTATGGTTAGGGTTATGTTTAGGGACGATGTCACGCAAAATATAGCGTTGGATTCGCCGCGGTTTTACAATACAAATATAATATACACATTCTTTTGAAATACGTTCTGAGTGGCACGAAAAGTCCGCCGTTTAAAATACATTGGTGTGCATTTCGTGGTGAGCGGCACGAAAAACATGACGAAATCGTGTTGGTGCGCACGAAGCCGAAACAAAAATTTACGTGACAGTTTCACGAATCCTCGTGAGATCGGGCTGGTTGACAGCTAACATAAGAAGGCCTCCTCCCAAGGGGTTACACTGGGCTCATGTAGCACCAAGAAATAAACTTTTTCAGGTTTTAGCAGCTTGTTAATGGGTTTAATTGTTGGTTTAGTAGAAAATAAGATAAATGGAAATTCATCATGATTCACTTTTTAAATGTTAACCAAAAATCTCAATCCACTCCCTTCGACTTTGGCTAAATGCTTATCGGGAAAATGCTAACATGCTTTAGTTGCATGTTCTCAACATTTATCAAACAACGTCAAAGACACAGTTGTCGAGATGAGATTAACTTTATTATCCCCGAGGGGAAAATTAAGACGTTCCAGCAGCACAATGCCATAGTGGAAATAGCAACAAAACATAAAAACATAAAGACTGAGCTAAAATCAACAAGGACACAAGAAACACCGCGGACATCACACAGAAGACCAGGGCCAAAACAAGGACAACATTGCACTTCGGGAATGGCATCATTTGTCTGTCCAACCCCAAAAATGTTACAGAACGGTGGAAAAATCCATCTGTTTCATGATATGACAACCCAGTGGGTAAGATTTTCTTAGGTTTAGATAAAAGATAAATTAAAGAACAAGAAATACAGGGAAATTAAGAGAAAAATTAGTCCAAAAAGTCAGCAGTTGGGGTGTTAAAGGCTAAATATAATGTGATTAATGTGAAGCCAATGGCAAAACACCCCTCTGTTCCTCCCAGTCTCATCAAATCAGGGTGACGACCGCACACAGGGCTCCTTTCTCGTGACGAACCTCCCTGCCAAGTAATATCTCTGGTTCAAAATATTCAATACAGTCGTCACAAATGAGGCAAAAAAAAAAAGGAACATATCTCCTATTTTCGGGCCTTTTCTTATGTAATTGTCAACATCTGTGCGTAACAATGTGATTTTACACTTTGTCCCTTGGCGTGTGGCAGAGAAGTGATGGTGAGGGTTTGATAATTAGATGAAGTGCTCTCTCCCTCTCGTTCTCGCTATCTCTGCCTCAGTCCGCCTTTCTGCATTTGTTCCTTCGCTCTGTCTCAATCACACAACATGACTATCTCTGTGTGCTCGCTGCCTGTATCTCCTCCGCCGTTACCCTCTGGCTCCCTCTCATTTTGACAAACTAGGGCATGAAAATAAGCCTCCACAGTGCCAGGAGAATGCTAAATACAGGGCCTCTTTTCTTTGGCTGTGCCTCTTTAATCAACTTCGTCTTATCTCTGCCGTGCATCCCTTGTTTCTCTCTTTTCAAAATGTAATGGAGGAGAAATGTGCACACCGCCAACATCTTTCCCTCTCCACACACCTCCTCCTCCGTCCTTGCTCACTCGTTCATTTGTCCGCCAATGTGATTCTCTCTCTCTGACATTCGTGTCGCTTGTTCTCTCTTGTATCATTTTCACTCTCATTTCCTCATTCTTTTCCTGCTTTGTCTCTTGTCTCTCTGTCTTTCTTCTTCTTGTTCTCTGCCTCTGCATCCAGCTTCTGGATTCCTTTCCCCTTCCATCTCCCTCTTCTCTCCACCTCTTTGTCTGGTTGCCCTCATTAAAACTATGTGTATACAACAGGCAGTCTGGGTGAAGTTGCACAAGAGCATCTGGACATCCACTTGTCCCCGAGTTGAAGATGTGCATCACTTGGAACAGAAGACTGTAAATTAGAGGATTATGTGTGTCCGGCACAAATATGCAGACAGGTTAGTAACCAAGGGTCACTGTGTCCAAACTTTCCCAACGACAGGTGCCTGGATATCACTGTGCTACTTTGTGTTGTAATAGACTGCAATTATGCACCATGAACTGTGGCATTGGTTGCATATGGATGACCTATAGTATTACATTGTTTAACCCTCTGAACTCCAAGCAGTTTTCTGGGTGTTTTCTTTGCTTCCGTCACATTTCTAAGAACTATTTCGTTGCAATAGAAAGTCCTGAATCTCTATGGAAACAATGCGACTATGACTAGAAGTAGAGGCAATTAAAAATGTCTTCTGTGCAGTTTAACAGTGTGCCATAAATCATAAAAAAATTAAGTTGAAATTCTTTGATTGTTTATTTGACAAACAACTGGAATCAATTTTTTTTTCTAAATGCCAACATTTTACTACTTACAGTTTTAATTTGTTCCCATACTTGTCTCCTCTCTGTTCTGTGAAAACACAGCCTGCAGTTCAGCCCAGCGTCTGGAGTTTTGTGACGTGTCTGGTTAGCATAAAAGTTGTATTTTTGGCAAATTCTTAAAAGTGACATGCACAATAAAGATACAGAAGAAGATTTTAATTTAATATCACAGTTTTCTGCTTCAACTTGGATTAATTTAAAGATGTGTGAGAATTAAGTATTTGAAAGACTGTTCAAAAAGATTTATTATGTACAATTATCTCCCTTTTTACTATTTTTGGCTCTGACACCTGGTCAAATTTAGGGGATTTTTAGTACAATGCCATGTCTTTTTAGTTCCTCCTGTGTTTGAGCTGCACTCCAGTGGAGAGTGGTGACAAGAGAAAGAAGCAGGGGTTACGCAGATGTGCACATTTTAGAAAAACAACGGCATCGAGTCTCAGCTAAAGCATGTTAACCCTTAAAAAGCCCGGACCAAGTATACTCGGTTCACGCTTACTCGTACACACAGCCGAAACCGAACATTCTCGGCTCGCTAATTAACATAAAATATGCACACACTCGTATGTTTAAGTCGACCAATGGTAAGATATAAACATTGGCCCCAAATTTGCTTATTTCAAACAATAAATCCGTATGAGCCGTAATTACGAAGCTTTTATCGGGGCCGTGTACCGTAATAACACGGCCAAAATTCACAATGGCGAACGTCTACGACAATGCGACCTCGCAAGATTTGATCGATATTTTTATGGTTTAGGTGGTTTTAGTATATGTACTTCTCCAGAAACATGGCCTTGTAAAGGTTAAGGCAGGATGGGATTATTTTCAGGGGAAAAACTTCTAAATATGAAATTTTGGCACATGAATAAGAGTTCTTAGAGGCTGAATCAGTGACTGAATGTGCACTTAGATATTAAAATCAAATATCAAAAAACAAACATTAAAGGTAAATAAAGGACAAAATTATTTCCTTTCCAGAGTATATGAGTACTGTACAAATTTATCTATTCAAATACAGTCACAAAACAGACTTAAAATCCCTGAAAACAGGGCATTACATGAATCTTATTGATTATTTGTTAATAGGTGCTTTTGTGTTCATTTAAAAAAAGGTAAAACCAACACAAAAGTAAAAACTACCTATGAATCCAAAACACTAAATTGTCATAAACCCCACTAACTCTCTTTTATGACGATATTTCTCCCACTTGGTCTGTTTTTACTCTATATTTCTTCCCCTACTCTAAATTCATTGCATTGTTTCCCAGGTCTCCAGAAAGATATTTAATATTATGTGTGGTATTTATGTGTTGGCTAATAAATCCCCATTGAATGGCTGCAGATAGACCCCTGTCGACCGCAGTGTGCTCGCGTAGCATCAATTAAGTTAGCTTTGGATCACACAGTCACTTCCCTGCTATTCTGTCTGTAGTCTCACCCTCTGTCTGCCGATTATTGCTTTCTCTTTGTTCATTTGATTTGCTTTACTTTCAAGCTTTCTCTCATCCTTTCTGCCTTTTGTCTCCTTTTAACCTCTTTCCAATCATTAATGCTGATGTATCGCTCCCACTAATTTAGCGCATGCACTTAGTAATGTTAAAATCAGGAACTACACTAAAGCAAAACCTTTTGAAGGGGTGGGGATTCAAAGCAGACCCTTCACAAGACTGTATGTGACAGTCAAAGTCATTGAAAATCTAAATTAGTCTGATAATGATGGCACCGTTCAGGCTTGTTAACCCCTATGTAGTTTTCTGATGATCTACAACAGCGTCCCCATTTTAATATGTCAAGATATACAAGACATCACTGAGAGAAAAAATTGGTTTCAACAGATGCATTGCTCTCCTGCTGTATGTATTCCTGCAGGTTTTATTGGAAGCGGTTAAACTTGCAGCAGGGAGAAAATGTCCTATTTTCATCCTCTGTTTATTTGTCCATCATCATTTCTGACAGATAAGGTCAAGTTGAAGCACTCGCTAATGATGCTCATAAACATCAACGTCTATCCGAGCTCTTTGTTACCGTTAGAGGAGATAATTGATGCTTTCAAATACAATGAATTGCAGTCTGACTTGTTGTCAGTCACAGGAATTAAATGCGTTCAGAGTTTCCTTCATGCAGTGACGATGCAGGATGACAGGCGACAAAATCTTTGTGATTTCCGCGATGTCAACACATGTCAGTCTAGGTGTGTAGGAAGTCAAAATGAGGAATAAATGGAGTCAAACTTTAAAAGGAACCAATTAATTTAATCTTTCTCAACTATAGGTGTGAAAGTGAATTCAGAATGAGATTATAAAGACACATTATGTAATTTTAAGGTAAAATATTGAAGTATGACGATCAAAAACGGAACAAGTGAAAGCAGAACTTCAGTCTAAGCATAATAATGGTTCCAAACAGGTCACAAACCCGAGTATTCTAGGTGAGATTTTTCTACATTTCTTTCAAAATGCAAATAAGAATGCAGTTCAGTTGTGGGAAAAGAGTTGTAAAATATATAACATTGGTCTTGTTATTTCCAATTGTTTTTAATGCAGCAATGTTACATATTTTACCTTCAAAATGACAAAACTGCATTTTTCCATGAAGCTGGCCTGAATGCAGCAACGCCACAGAAGACGCAGAGTGAGCAGCACATTAGCAGAACACCGGCAGCTCTGGAGCTCCAACAGTGCTCGGATCCCAATAATCAATCACCGTAGTTAAGCACTTAAAATGCATAAAAGCAAACCTGGAGCGTAAGAAATGTGCTTCAGGTCAAATTTACAGGCCTGCAGCACAAATGAGTTGCTAGGGGAAGGAGTCGGATTTGTTAAAACTGGAGTGTGTCTGTGGCATTACGCATGCATGAGACGGAGAAGTGAAAATGCTGGCGGTGCACACGTGGCGGGTCACTAAAATTGCCATCAGGTCTGCGTATTTCTCAGGCTTTCAGTCGTGTCTGCCCCTGTTTAGCTGTGAAGTGTGAGTGTGTGTGTAGTGGAGGTTGTTTATAAGAATGAAATCTAAGCCATCAAGTCTGTGTTATTTACTTTCAGTTTCAGTGTAGACGCTTCTCATCTTTTCTCATTTCTTCATGATTGCTCCTCTTCCAGTTACTCTCTTCTTTTCAATTCAGGAGCTTCTCTTGCAGCCCGACTAGAGCCAATATTGGCTAATTTTCAGGACCTCCTGCAGTCTCACTGTCTGAAGTGGCCATTAAGGTTAAAGCTGATAGCATAATAATCTGTAAGGTACTTTTTTTTCTAATCTCCTCCTCCCTAGTTCTTAGATATCTCTCTAATTATCTTTTACTTCTCCTTTTTTCTGCTATTGTTGTTTTGTTTCTGCCTATCGCCACCACATTTGCCCCCTCTGTCATGTCTGTGTGTAAGAAAAAGACTGCAGCCAATTACTTCCTGAAAGGGTTCAAACTCGTGTCAAACACAAATCCTCCCACTCTCACTCAAACCCCCTCATCCCCTCCTTCTGTCTCCCACCGGGGTCAAACATTACACTGGCGCTATCAAAGACGCTCAGACCGGCCACTAACATGTCAGGTCGAGTCTTCCCTTTCTTGCTTTTCAAGTCCGTCTTCTCCTCCCCCGCTCTGTTCGTTCTGCTCCGTGCCGTCCTTATCATAATGGAGGGGATTAAATAATGTATTAAGCTCAGCTATATTGCAGTTGTCCAAAGGATGTCAGAGTGGCTCGAGCGTGGCCCTGATGAATGAATGTTTTAAAAGGGTAAAGGAGCTCTAAAATCCCAGAGACGATCTGCCAGTAGGGGAGCACTGAGGAGTCCAAAAGGGCAGGAGACAATTAAACCTGCGAATCTGAGTCGAGTTACTGAAGCAGATGGGAGATGGAGACGCTGGTTGTACGAAGGCAGACCGAGAGTGAAAAGACATAACAGACTGTTGGGAAGGCAGAAGAAGAGACAGACTGACAGGCAGACTCAACAGGTTTCTTCCACACCTGGCAACGCTGCAAAATGCATTTCATATCCAGAGGTGGCTTAGCTGGATTATATTCACTCCGGGGATTAAAACACGTCTCGGCTACAAACACTGCAGTCTTGCTTGTCTCACCAAACACAGGTGTCACTTCATATTACGTCCTGATGTGTAATTTATGTTTTCCCAGACTGGCAGGAAGCATCTTGTGTTGTTTGAATGCGTATACATTTTTCACAAGTGGAAATTTACATATCACTGTGCCACCTGTGAGTTTTGCCTTTCTGTCCTCATAGGAGTTGAATTTCCAAATAATTACCAAGCACTGACTTGAAAAATCCTGCATGTATGGTGCATTAAATACCCCAAACCTGGCAGATTACACAATTTATCTAAACCAAATACATTTTTAGCTTTTCAAAGATCCTTCAAGTATCACCTGTGACAAGCTGTTCCATTGGGAAACTTCACCAAATCTAAGATTAAAACTGATTTTTCAACAACATCTCTTTTTTTTATGTCCTCTGCTACTTACTGTGATTGTTAATGGACTTTGTACAGCCTCTGTGTGCCTGGATGGCTTTTGGAGACCTTACTGATTACAGCTGGATGAAGACTGAGCTACAGATTCCACCTGGCAGTCATCTGAAGTGATTGGCCAGGAGCTCCAGACCTGCTCAGCCCTGGTTCTCCTTGCCTCCTAACTGGTCGGATTGGTCCACCAACTCAACGCCTCCTCCCACAAACCACACCTGAAGAGGATGAATCTGCAACCAAGCTCTCAGTCGTAGTGGCTGAGATTTCATGTGACCACTTCGCCCTGGTGCCTCTTTGTGACTTGTTTATATTCTGCATATGGTCCGTCAGTTCCATAGACTTTAAAGAGTGACTAGGGACATTTAGAGCTTCTGTTGGCCACTGTTAATTCGGTCTGGAGCCTCCAGTCTTTGTGTAGACTGCAGCTCCTGTTAGCAGTCCGCCAACTTCATGAAGAAGCTATTCATAATGTCAGTCTTTGCATATTTTGTGTTAAATGTGTTCTGAGGCACCAGTTGTGTTTAGTTACTTCTGTGCATTGTTTATATTAGTTTCTGTTATTTGTGGTGGGTGTTTATTTGTGATTTGGTTTGGCTAGGGAGTATAGTTGTTTTGTTTGTATTTAACTGGATTAGATACTCTGGTAGCTCTTATTTGGTTTTATTTAGCTCTTTGATTTGGCATCACCCGCCAGCCTTGTTTGCTTTGTTTGACCACTTTTATGTTGAGCTTGCTACTGAGCAGTAAATTCCTTTTTAATTTTGTCATTTTGTTACACCCAGCTGACCCTAGATGTTGGATCGTGACGTCTTTATGCTACATGAGTCATTTAAAAATGTATAACCTTTCACAGTAACCAGATTCTGTAAAAATCTAAAAACTCTGTGCTTCTCAGCTTAACTGGGAAGATATTATGGATTCAGTTGTGACAGTCACATAACAAAAATTCATAAACTTTTTGGCTGAACTGCAGACTGTACTTGAAAAACGGTTGCACAGCTTGATCCCCCCCCCCCCCCCCCCCCCCCCCTTTGTGAATGATTAATGGCAGAACTGTGTCATAAGAGAAAATAATTATTTTCCAGTTATCTCTACATCTTGCTATTGTTGTGCCGTTATAACGTTA
Organism: Acanthochromis polyacanthus; assembly: GCF_021347895.1. Classification (NCBI taxonomy): domain Eukaryota; kingdom Metazoa; phylum Chordata; class Actinopteri; family Pomacentridae; genus Acanthochromis; species Acanthochromis polyacanthus. The sequence goes on along the minus strand of NC_067113.1, from coordinate 44,132,242 downwards.
TATTAGAGTGACAATAAGCCCACAGTGACCTATAAAATGCTCAGGGTTCATCGAGTTAAATGTTTCTGTTATGATTTTTAGCTCATATGGCCCTATGATCAGAAGTCTTTCAGCATTTTTAACTTCTTCCCTCCATTTTTAATAAAATTTGCATTGTGCCTAAACAACAAGTCTTCCCTCATGGCCCACGCCATCTGTCAAACATGCTGGTGGTTCTGTGATGACTCTGGGATGTATGGCTGCACCTGGAATGGCCACAATGGCAGTGATTGATGATTTCACTGCTGACAGAAGGCAACAGGATGAAAGCGGAGTCGTACATTGGGATTCTGTGCACTCGGATGCATCAAAACTGGGTAATGTTTTATCATTCAGCAGGACATCGATCTTAAGCATACAGCCAAAGCAGCCAAAGAGATTTGCAGGGTGAGGGGGTGGAATATCCTCGACTGGCAAAGTCAAACTTTGGATCTGAGTGTGATTCAGCTGCATTCTACTTTCAGCACAGACTAAAGGCAGAGAAATCCCAAAACAAGGAAGAGCTGAAGGTGCAGTGAAGCCTGGGAGAGCATCACAGAGAAAATACTAAAGACAGACAGACAGATGTGCTGCACACTGTTGATAGTATTCTACAGAGTTATTCAAAAAGAATTACACAATATTTTAATATGGAAAAGCAATAGAAAACTCCATCTAAGTCACAAGTATTCTACTCACAATCAATTTTTATTTGATGGTTAAAGTCATCGAATAACAACAGTGGATCGTGATTTGCTGATTTGCGTCTGGGAGGAATTCTCTTATCGCATTGCTGCTGCCCGTGCTACAGGTGGCAGCCACATTGAACGCTTGTAAGATAGGAAATAAAAGTTGATTGTGAGTAGAACACTTGTGTATTGGCTGAAGTTTTCTATTGCTTTTCCTTTTTAAAATATTGCAGAATGAAACCAGTTCATTCTTCTTGAACAACCTGGATTGTATTATAAACAAAGGAGTTGAAGCTGTAGACAAACCATGTGACGACGTTTCCAAATTGCCCCAAGCATCTTTTTCTTCTTCTTTTGCCGCAATTTGGATAACATATATGCCAAGACAAATATATCTGATATTCATTTGTGCTCTATAGAAAGTTTTTGCTGATATCTATAAGTTTAGGACTTCAGACAGTTATCGGCTGCAAATGTTTATTCTCACAAAACTGTAATTATGATGCATTTGTTTGGCTTGATTCATGTTTTTCAACTACTTTTGAACCACTGAACTTCTGAATTGTGTCTCCTGGTTTTCTCTATGCTGATGTAAACCTGCTCAAAAGAAGCAGAGACTTGGCGCTTTCAAGTTTAGAGTATCCACAATTTCACTTGAAATTGAATGTGCTGAAGCCTTCAGAGCCTGAAGATCAAAAAATGAGAAACTGTCCAAATACTTACAGTCCGGGCTGCATTTTGGAGTTCTTTGGCAATCAGGTCCAAGTCTATTCAGCTGTGGTTCCATACTGTAACACACACAAAAGGCAGCAGCAGACTGACTACATTCCTCTCACAGTGTGGCAGGAATCCGTATCTATTTTGAATAAAAGGTCATCTCCTCTTTTTTGTGCTCATGTCTCCTGATTATTACTGAGGAAACAAAAGAACTGCAGAAACAGAAAATAATCCCCGTAGAGCTGGAGGAACTATAAAAAGAGAAGACATATCTCAAAACTACAGTCACAGATTGTTTTTGTACTACAGAACAGCTTGTTTTGTAGCACGTCTTGCTTAATTAGCGACTGTTTCAGATCATAATAAGAGCCAAGAGACCTGACCTGTACCTCACTTGGTTGAAATCACAATGTTTGGGAATTACACAAAAGGAACTTACAGGTTTGATGTGATTTTATGCTTAGCATGTAAATGGGGTAATTTAATATGAACAGTTGTATTTTCTACTTTCCTGTTGGTGTCTTTGAGTACAAATACCAACAAAAGTCACATGTTGATTTACTGAACCATATTAGAATGTCTGAAAATGAGTAACAGAATGCTTTACTGAGCTTTAACACCTAAATCTCAGGGATCTCTAACGCACTAATGATGTCAGTTTTAACAAGTTAAAGGCCTAAATTTTCTGTAAAACATGCCTCTGATAGAGTTTGCTTCCCATTTATCGTTAGGAAAGACTCGAATCTTTGCCCATTTCCAAGCTTTGAGAGCTGTCGACTGAAATAAGTCCAGAAATGGCGGGAAAAATCCAAGAAAGCAGCTTGAATTGAATTAAGTTCAAGGTGAGTTTAGCCTCAATAGGCAAATTCACTACGCAGTGTTCTGTTGAATCATCTCTCTGCTGTTTTCCAGTGAAACACGCTGCACCTCTCCTGTACCGACATGAATACATTCCTTTAACTTGAGTTTCAAATGCGACGTTAAATTGCCCTTTTTAGTTCTGGAGTGGTATGAATGTCTCGTGGGAATTTATGATAATATTTGATATGTTAATATTTGTTTTGCTGTCAGCGAATGAATAATGCAGAGAAGTGAACTGAGGATTGGCACGCATTGGTGTTTTCATAGCTGTGATTGTTCTCTGAAGGCTTTTATTTCTCCCTATATGTAGCCTTTGGTTTTTGGGGCGGCCCAGTATAGACATTAACAGCGCTGTTAGCTGCATCACTAATTCACATACAGTAGAGAAAAGTATATACGCAGGCACATACTGTATTTGTGCAACTCTACTAACATTATTAAATTTTGCTTGTTTCTAATATCAACGCTCCGTTCTTTCTCCACTCATTTAATAAGACAGACCATGCAAATCTGCAACAGATTCAAAGCTTGAAGGTTTAACAAACACACGTAAAGGCAGCTAACCAGGCAGCTCTTGTTTTGATTAATACGCTAAAAACTTATCCAAGGTCATGAAAGTTCATACTTAGAAGTTCTGTTTGTTAGATGTAGTTTGACAGTTTTGCATCAAATTTTATGTGGAAAATAACAAATTGTATCTGTGTCTGAAAAGGAAGTGTTTTAATTCCATCACAGATCACATGACCTGCTCCACATGATGTCATTTCCTCCTGAAGAAAAGTCTGACAAGACTCCAAGGCGTTCTGAGTTATTTAATATGTTTTGGCAAAAAAGTGTCAAATCCACTTACTCACTTTGTTTTCCCCTTTTGATAGTATTACAAGGCCTTCATCATTACTTATCATTGAACAGTGGATGTTCTGTCTTTTTGGATTTTCAACTTTTTTGATATTTTCATTTTTCTGTGTTTGGACTTTTTGACCTTAGACTGAGGTTGTTTTGTCAGCTACTGTTTCTTACTTTAAAAAAAAATAAACCGTCAGCTGTGAAATGTAAACTCTTTCTGATGTAATTTATTACCAAAGGAACTGAGCTCTTGTTCTCAAACACACCTTGACAAGACATCTGACAGTCACAGGTTCTTATTCTGGATAAAAGAGACAACACTCTGCTTAGCTTAGCTTAGCAGGGAGATTTACTCCAACAACTCCAACTGCTTTAAACTTCAATTTTGAAAAAAAACGTGCTGAAAGTGGGTTGATAGGCAATGTTTTAAAGAAAATATCTTGTACTAATATCTTCAGGAATATCCATATTTTATGCTAGCAAATCAGAAATGGTTGAGCAGAAATCATTGTAATTTGAGATGAAATGACTTGTATAGACAATAAGAATGATACTGAGGTGAAAACACACCATTCTGTACTCCAGAATGTTAAATGACTAAACGAGACAGCTCTTGATGTGTGTTCTAGCATATAAAAACCACCATGTGGACACGTTTACAAGGTACAAACTTCACAAAGAAACACTGCAAGTAGGTACGTTTGATGTGTCTACAGCTACAGTACAGACTCAGCTGTGCAGATCAAAGACTTCCACACACATTCTCAATGACTACAGTTTATGTTCATTTCCATAATAACTGTTATAGGAACAAAACATTAATTCAGAATATTTTAACCTTTGTGCTGGAATTATGGGTAACAATGGTGATTACCATTTGCACTGGCCTCAGTATTTGGTGTTTCACATTAAAATGAATGTGAGTGACAGTGGATCTGATCTATCTGAGGCTTAAATGGCACCTCAGTTTGACCTTAACAGTTTAGTGTAACCGAGCTGGAAACAGCAACAGTGATTCATGTCTCTATTTCTGCTCGGCTTTTGTACTTTTGATGCATGGAGTTATGAATGGGTGCTGATATGCATTTATTCCTGCCTATGAATTTGCATTCAGTCGCCAGCTGATAATGCAGAAAGGCCACACAGAAAGCACAAAAACATAGAAAATGAGGATAATTATGTAAAACTAATGCAGGGAAACCCCTATCTAACTAACTATTTGCTGCTTCAGACACCAGACATCGTAAGACTTCACCATGCGTGTTGCATGTTATGACTGACCAGAGGAGCTAAAGTTTGATAGATCTTTGTATAATGAGGGTGGAAGATTTTTTTTTATTTTTTTTTGTTGTTGTTGTTGACCTGCGAGCATGTTGTGCATGAGCCTCCTGTTCAGACTCAGTCGACTACGGTAAATAAACACTTATTAGCCCGCTTACTTTTAATTAACTGTCTCAAAACATTCATTAGCATACGGTTTTTATTAATATGGAAGTGGGCCACCAGCATCACTCATTAAGAATACTGACTTGTTTGCTGTTCTCGGTTTAACTTGATGTGACATGGAGGAGGAAGAAGAAGAAGAAGGGTAAATATGCAAATAAGCAACTAGCACTGATGAATAATAGGAACAAATATTCTCCTAGAGTAAAACGTACGGATTTTCTTGTTTACTATCTTTAGAATCCTTAAAATGCAAAGCATGACTATGAAGTGACTCAAATTTTAACCTTACTAATTTATCTGCACCTCACATTTATCTGTATCGGCAAAAATATAAGCCAAGTAATAGATTATGTGTTAATAAAAGGATTTAAATTCTGTTTTATGAGAACTGCACAGAAGCAAAAGACAAATTGGGAAGTTACAGCAATCAGTCTCGTCTAGTATTCAGTATTTGAACCTGTGACATTAACGGTATAAAGTGTGATTTTGAGGCTCCCCAGCTCCTATTCTCCCTTTTCAGAATTTAGTTAAATTAAGTTTCGGACGAGAAAAAAAGCTAATGGATTACGGTAATTCAAGAATCCTCCCCATATCTTTCCTAGAGCTGAGGCAATTACAGCAGACTCTGCTTCATCAGCTGAATTCTGCAGGACTGGAAGAATATTATCAGGTCGACTTATGCTCCCAATCCTGTAGCTGTGTACTGTTAGAAAGTAGAAATTATATTGTCTCAGCCGCCTGTGAAAGGCAGGAGAGTCAGATAAAGTGGTCTGAAGATGGGATGAGAATTTTGCAAATGGGATTAAAAATAGAAAATGGTGAAAAGACTCTCTAGTATTAAGGAAGTACATTATTAAGTCATTATTGGTGGTATTTTTTTTTTTTTGCAAGAATTGATTTTCCCCACTTGCTATGAAAGTGAAGCCCTCATTTCATAATGTTTTTATGACAGTAAATGGAGTAGGAAGGAGAAGAACAACAATTACAATTAGCTTAATTTGTGTCAATCCATCATTTAAAGTGGCAGTGCATTAGGAAGGGATCACTTAACGGTCACTATAATAAGAACTAGATGTGGAAAATGGTGAATCTGTCCTTTAACCATTCAAATAATTTGCACAAATGCTGCACAGAATACACCAATTATCCAAATGCGGTTCCTGCAGACCATCCAATATTTTTGCTCTCCATAATTGCAGCGTAATGGCATTTTTAAAACCTCAATGCATGCCGTGTTTGTGTACCTCCGCAATTACACAGTGGCTACAAACGCTCCCGTTCTACATTTATAGGGCATTTTGACTTGTCAAGCACATGTGGTTGTAGCAGCGGTAAAGGCGCCTTTGTTCTGTTCAGCTGGTGGCACAATGTGACAGTAAGCGGCGCCTGAAACCGAAGCGGCTTAAAGGAGTTCATACCGTCATCATTAAGCCATTAATTACACCTGGGTTGCTGCTATTGTGACGCTCCAAAAATGTCTTCAGTAAATACAGCCGGCTGTAAAGCTGTCCGGAGGTACAACTGCTGCATCCTAATGGGGGTTTTTCATAGTTTCTGCTGGTTAAAAATCCGTTTGTTTACACAGAAGTCTGGAACTTTAGACACAATTTATGTACTATAGTTTCTTTTTGGGACAGAGTTCTGTAGCTTTTTTTCTCCTCAGTATATTGCTCAAACTTATTGTACAAACTCCCAGAGGTCCAGTGCTCCTGGTATATACAGTTTTCTCCAGCACAGTGTGGTGGCTTTTTACCCTTGGGACTGTATGCTAATATACATGGGTGAACTTAAATGGAAAGTTTGGATTTATTAATCTGCACTGCATTTGTGTAGTAGTTGTCTCCAGTTTGTAGATTTTAGGCCTGAACAATACAACGAAAGCAATATGTCGCTGATTTGTGCAGCCAATTAGCTTAGCTTAGCATATAGACTGGAAGCAAGGGGAAACAGCTAATGTGGCAGGTAGCATTGAAATCTGTACAGAAACCTAAATATGTAAAAGCATCACTTTGCCATTAATTCTAGGGAGATTCTGGATTTTTTTTTTTTTTTGGGGTGGGATTTGGGCAGCCCTGCGACAGACTGGTGACCTGTCCAGGGTGTCCCCTGCCTTCGCCCGAGTCAGCTGGAATAGGCTCCAGCACCCCCCGCGACCCTAGTGAGGATAAAGTGTTGTATAGAGAATGGATGGATGGATGGATTTGGGCAAATATTTTCTGCATCAGTGAATGGTTTAGGCCCAAAATACATAGCTGATCTACGAACCATCGTGACCTCTGAGATCTTCAGGTACTGTTCTGCTTTCAGTCCCTAGGATTACAACTAAACATGGTGAAGCAGCATTTACTCATTATGCTCCACATATCTGAAACAAACTACCTGAAAGCTGGAGGTCTGCTCCAACTCTCACTTCTTTTAAATCATAGCTCAAAACTTTCCTGTTTGCCACAGCTTTCCTATTATAGCTTATTCTAACTTGTTTTAAATGCAAATTTTACTTATCAGTGATTATCAGTTATATCTATTTCAACTGGTATAAAAGTCAACATGCAAAAGCAGCAATTTGCAATTTAATGTGGGGTTATGTTCTGGACTAGGATTGTAGTGGGTGGGACCAGATGCCAGGCAACCCTGTGGATTTGGAAAATGTCAAGATATTTATGTCACTCTGTTTCCAGTTTGTATTCGAAGCTAAGCAAACCCAACTGCTGGCTCAAGCTTCGTCTTTACAACACAAGACATGATGGTGGTAATGATCTTCCCATTAGGGTTACCGTAAATATAAAGTTTGGCTGTGTCTTGAGTTTATAGATGGTAAGCCTGAACAATATAAGAAGGTCGATATGGACCAGCAGTAGATGCCAACATCATTGTCAGTGAATTCAAGATAATATTAACACGATATGTCTAAAACATTTAACAAAAAAGAGTATTATAGCATTATATCATCAACTAAACATGCAGATAAAACAGCAGTGCAGTATTATAGCGTTAAGCAGTTGCTATGAGCTTTATTCATCCACTGGAACTTGAAAAAGTTCATACACAAAAGACATAATGGAAGAAAGCCGATCTCCAATCAGGAAAGAAAGCCGATCTCTAATCAGGAAAGAAAGCTGACCTCCAGTCAGTTCTGAATGTTTAAATGGTGTTATTTCTCCCTCTGTCTTTGTCAGTTTGCCCTTTTTGTGACCATGTTTACCTCCCTCGTGCCCTTCTATTTTGTTTTTTATGTCTTTATTTCTTGCCTCTGTTCATTCCAGGCTATTACTTATCTGGATTTTTGGGTTCATTTTTGCCAGCTCCCCATCTCGAATGATGGAAGTGTTTTTTTTTTGACCAGTTCACCAAAAAGTTCCATTTACAGGCTTACAGCTCAGACATGTTTGGGTGAATCAGTTTTCCAAGTGAAGCTGCTGAACACGTCTTTCATTGTGGCTCATCTCCAAAACACGTCCATGGCAACCGTCAACAATCTTCTGAAATCTCTGTACTGCAGTGATTTTGGCAGCATGTGTGTTTGTGCGTGTCGCTCTGCGTGTCGAGCCTCACTGCGTGACCGAGTCAGCGTGAGGCTTCAGTGTTTCTGTAGGTTTTTTTTGTTATGCAGCGTATGGATATCTGTGCGAAAGCATGCGACTGCTTTTGATTGGCAGCTCTGCACTCATGGGGTTAGTCCACCGCTGAGAGGAGGCCAGTGGAGGAAACCAGGAATCAGCATGAAAGCAACAAATTACACAGACCCACAAACACACACGTGCAACATTTCTACAATCCCATACAACATTCTCAACAAGCCACACACAGAAAAGGGGGCAAAGTGCAGAGTTCCAGCCCGGTAATATGTTCACATTCAGCATCAAATAGCACAAACAGCGAGAGGCAAACGTGTCGAGGTAAACAGAAAGCGACAAAAAGTGTCTCTGTGATGCTCAGAATGTCACATTTTGTCCTCCTTTGTCTCACTGTTAATTTTACAAATCGCACTTTTGTTCTCTCTCTTTCAACCCCGAGGTCAAGTGTGTAATAACGCTCCGTTGAAACGCTCCGATACTCAACGTTTAAAAGCACTTGACCAATCTATTTTAATTAGCTGATGTATGTAATGAAAGCAGGCCCAGGCAATATGTTAATTCACACTCTCCTGAATGCTGAGTGCTTCGTTTTGAACCTCGTGTCGATTTAACGTTCACTGCTTATCGTTCAGGCTGATTGTGACGGAAGACATTTGACACGAGCGAATTATGTGAAGGACACATATTTCTGGTAGATTAAAAGTTAAAAATCAGTTACAGGTGTCCATCCATTCTCTATGTACCACTTCATCCTCACTAGGGTCGCGGGGGGTGCTGGAGCCTATCCCAGCTGACTCTGGTGAAGGCAGGGGACACCCTGGACAGGTCACCAGTCTGTCACAGGGCTACATACAGACAAACAATCACACTCACGGGCAATTTAGAGTAGTCAATTAACCTCAGCATGTTTTTGGACTGTGGGAGGAAGCCGGAGTACCCGGAGAAAACCCACGCATGCACAGGGAGAACATGCAAACTCCATGCAGAAAGATCCCAGGCCCACCCCGGGATTTGAACCGGGGATCTTCTTGCTGCAAGGCGAAAGTGCTAACCACTACGCCGCTGAGCAGCCAGTTACAGGTGTAAGGATGGAGAAAATGGTTAATATTGTGCAGTCTAAAACCTTTTGAGGAAAATCAAACAGGGCCATAGAAATCGTTGAAATGGAGTGAAATCTAAAAGGATTCCAGAAAGTATTTGCACATATCGGTGCATATGGAGCTACTTTATGTGGCCAATTAGCTTCATTTGCCTGAGCTTAGCTTAGCACTGTGACAACTGCGGTCGTTCATGGTTGTGTTTTTTCTGCGCTGTGTGTCCTATGTATTTCACCAACCAAATATGTAAATAGGACTGTGCAATACCACCGACAGGATTGGTCACCGCGTTGACGGATCGGCGCTGGATTGGCTCGGTCTGCTTGGAGGACATAAAAAGCGGAATATGACGCCGTTTCCGGGGTTCAGAGAGAGAGGACCAGATGGGCGAGTCATCCTGCGAAAAGTCCCAACCAGCACACAGCACCCAGCAGCACAGTCCATCCTGTCATTTGTTATTTGTTGAAGAGAGGAAAGAGATCGAGCTACTACTTTGTGTTCGGGAAGTTTAGCATGGTTTTGTTTAGTGATTTTGGCTCAGGCTCATCTGTACTTTTTGTTTTGTTTAATACAACCTTTGTTTATATTTGCTATTGGAAATAAATTATTACTTTCGTTGGAAAAAGCTGTGGTGTGTGCTGCTTGAGGCCTCAACAGGATGACAGCTTCATGTTGCATTCAGTGACTGGGCGTAACAGCACAAACTGCTAACCTGGCAGGTAACAAAATCTACCATCCAGCTTCTGCAAAGTTCACCAATTATTATGTTAAATCTATATCAATCTGTATAAAAACCAACATGGTTTAATGGGGGGGTTATGCTCTCGACTAGTGTTTTTTGGGGGGTTGACTGGCTGCCTTGGCAACTATGTAGATTTGGACAGAGTCAGGCCATTTGCTTCACCCTGTTATCAGTCTAAATTCGAAGCTAAGCTAACCCAGCTTCTGGTTACAGCTTAATGTTTATTATACAAATCAACATGTACAATATTACTCCTATACACCAAATAATATTAATCAGTTTATGTAAGTAGGGACCATGAGCAATATTAAACAAAAATGTTGCCATTTCATGTATTGCATCAGAGTTAGCTTTAAGCTCATTTCCATCTGCAGTCCTTTATGTGCAATACCTACTCAGGGTATTTGCAGTTATTTTTCTGCAAAGTGCTTTTTTATAACATGTACTTATGTTTTTTTGATAATATATATGTGGACTTTTTTTTGCTGCTGCTCTTAATTTCATTCATACCTTTTTTATTTTTATATATAAAGTTGAATTAAGAAATGCACAGAGCTTCAATGTACCTGTACTGCAATGTTTCTGTGCAAACGACAATAAAAATGCGATTCTATTCTATTCTATTCTATTCAACAAGCTATAGGACTGGTGTTGATTTTCTCATTGAACTCTCAATAAGAAAGCATTCACCGCAATATGCAAAAGAAATATAAAGAAAAAAGGGAAAAGTTCCGCTTTCAGTAATGCAGTTCAACTTTTTTTCTGTTTTTCTTGCATAAATTTCAAAATTTCTGCAGCGACCTCTTTGAGTGTGGACTCAGTTTTTAAAGAGCTTTTTTTTTCCAAGATGTTCATTATGAACAAAGCCTGTAATTTGCATATATGATATCTGGTATCATTTATGGTAATGAACACCCACACGGGTTCATAGCCTGCATCTGTCCTTCAATTGTGAGCATAAAAACACAACATAAATACAACATGAGTGACAGCTCCGTGTCCAGACATTTTGCCTCCAAATGACACGTTACATATTGTCGTTGTTGCTATGGAGATTCCACATCATCAGGGGGTATTTAATTTGATCCCATGGTTGTGTATGTTTGCGCTGCCACTTTTTTAAGCTGTTACTGTATGTGCACCCACAGGCGTGGGACGCTTTCGTGTTTTCATTGCTGGTAATGTGTTTGTCTGAACATGCGAGAGCGATACCGACGGGCGCAGCAGCATAATGCAGAGTGAGCGAGTGTGTGCGCCCGTGTCAGTGTCTATTCTGTGTGTGCAATGTGCATGTGAGCGTCTGTACTTCGCAGATAAGAATGTGGTGTTCTTGCTGAATAAAAACCCCTGTGGGAAAAGTGGACACAGTTATCAAGCCGCCAGAGACCCTGACAAGACGTCAAGACTGTAGAAATAATACAACATGAGGATGAATAAAAGAAAACCTTAATAACATTATCTGCGTTGCTTTCATTACTTTTCCTCTCTCGCTCTCCTTTTCCCTCCACACATTTACTCCCACAAGCTCATGACTTTGGCTTCCATACAATACCTATCTTTGACACCTTAAATCTCTTTTTCTGTGGAATTTACACGAACCCAGAGGAATGCGTAATGGGAGGTGCTAAATTGCAGCTTCTTGGTTTAAAAAAAAAAAAGCCACTAAATATATTAAGGAAAAAAGACAACAAGATTAAACGTGTTAAACAACAGGACACATGCTGAGTTTTTGGCTCTTCCCGGAACAGTTAATTCATTCAAGCAAATTTTGAGTTGCACTTTTGCAGCCTTTAAAGAGCAACATGCAGGTTGGTTTTTTTCCCCACTAAGTTTATACTTAACATTTCTTGGAGAAGATTGTTTGAAAAGTTAATGCACGATTTTGCGTTTTACGAAACATAATGGAAGGAAATTAAATGGAGAAAGTCGGCATTATGAGCAACACTCTTAAAAGCCTTTTCACAACATGTCGCATTATATCACATAAGGCAGTCTGTACACTAGTTTTCTGTGAAACAGGTGATAATTACTTTGGTTAATTATTGTGTTCGTGCAGCTTCTACAGATTCCAGCCTGTCAGGTCAAGTCTACACTTTGTTCTAACAGCTAGGAAAGCTTTTGTGCCAGTTCGTGGAGCTGAAAATCAGGACTTTACTTCTGCATCTGTAATAAAAAAAAAACAAAAAACGTGTTTGTGTCCAGCACTCATTTTAGACAGGAGGATTATGTTCTAGATGGGACGTCTAAATTAGGATGTGTGACACCGATAGCTGCTGGTTCCAGGACTGATGCTGCAAAAGGTCAGAAATCTGAAAGAGATTCAACTCGACAAAAAAGTGTAAGCCTTTATTCTTGTTAGCACACTTCTAAATTAGCCAGTTCTCACCCAACTCTCTCTCATGTGGCACCATAAAACTTAGCGACCATTTAGTTTAGAGTACAGTAAGTGTCATGAAGCTCACAGAGACACTCTCCCCTGGTTGTAATCATCCCTTTTCCCAATTTATTTCTTACAGTTATAGTGACACCATGTCGTTATCTCGCAGTGAGAAATCTTTAACAAATCTGTGGATCCAGACTATAAGCCACTTCACCGCCAAAATCTAACCACTTGGTCCTTGTGTCATTTCTGACCTTCTCTGAAAATTTCATCCAAATCCGGTACATCATTTTTGAGTAATGTTGTGCACAGACATATAGACTGACGTACGGCGATCGTCACATAATTCCGCTGCGTTCCTTGGCGGCATACTGTATGTTTGAGAACCAGCAGCCTATCAGAAATGTATTTTCTATTGCAGTCACATAAGCTCTGATTCACTGTGTGAAGTTGACTTGTTCAACGTGTATGATTTGGCATCGGGATGTGTAAGTAACAGCTGCATAATGTCTGTCATGTGATATGAGACATATCTATGATAACAGGCTATGAATAAATTTCACTTGATTTGACTTCCACTCTGCTGCTGCATATTGTTTAGAAGAAGGAAGAAGAGGAGGATATATTTTAAAAGAAGCGCACCAGACCCTTTGATTGAGTCAAAACCCATGACTGCAGAGATCCAGCCTGCTGCCATATTGCAGAGAAACCTTTCTCCAGACTTATGTTCCTTTTCCCAATCTGGTGCCTTCTGCTATGTCTCTCTCTCTTTACTGTCGAAACCTTCATTAACACATTCAACCAGCCTGCCTCCTAATTTTGCAGATTTTCAGTTTAATGACAAACAAGCAGAAGATGGAGCAAATGAAGCTCTTATTGCAAAAACCACATGCAAATTCTCAAACGCGGCTACTTAAAAATCTGACTTAGAGGGTAAAAAAAAACACATCAGATGTCTAATGATGCATATTTTATCTTGAAAGTACCCTGTAAGTCCTGAATGCACCACTTGTTTAATGTGTTTGTGAATCTGTTCCTGCTGCCAAACCAGTAAGAAAAAGTTGAGAAAAGTTTTTAAAAAAAAACACTCTTTCCATGGTCATATCTGTCAATGGAAGCAGTTTTGCGCATGCAGAGTTGTTTTTATCTGTAATTAATTCTGTTAATGCCTCTCAAAACTTTTGCACTTTCAGTAATTTCAAAATAAAACAAATAATCTCTCTTGCTAATAAAGTGCAGCTAAAGGTTAAATATTTTGTACTCCGTCTCATTTTTCATGAATTTATTTGTGCTTTTGTCCACATTAAACAATGAAATATTCAAGTCATGTTAATTATTTTTATTAACACACTAATAGACTATTATCCAAACAGTCTCTCGAACACTTAAAATTCAGCGATAAGTCAGGCAGAGTTTAAAGACTCAATTTGCCTTTTACATGGTGGGTAATAAAATGGCAACCTCTGGTAGTTTCTCTGCGAGATGCTTGTTGAAGGAAGAAAAGTTGCGAGACCTTGTAGCCCGAAGCCAACACAATAATAAGTGTTGTGCTGACTGCAGTTGGCCGCTCTCTACTGGAAAACAAGGTCCCAGCCTGCAAACAGCAACTCCATCGCTGATCAACAAAATTGATGGATGAAGTCATTTAGCAACCAGGATGCACTGCAGAGAGCTACAGCAGAGACAGTTTGAATCAGGAAGGGACTACTTTTACTGGAAAAAAATCTAAATATGAAACTCTGACGAACAGAAACTAGTTTTGTGGATTTATTTATTGAGCAGAGAGACACATCTAGAACGGTTCAGGGACAGTCTGACTGATTTATGGCAATAACTGTGATAAACTAATATCTGCTAATTACTGTGCAGTGGAAATATGTGTAAGTTACTAAACACTCATTTATGCTTTAAATTGCTCTTGCAGGACAGATTCAGCTCATATTTTCTAAATTCAGACTAAATATGAATAATGGAACCTTTTGACGCCAGCAAAACACGATTATGTGGAAATGTAATCAATCATCACGGCACTGTAAAAAAAGAAAGAAGATTCATTTTGTATTTTGAAAGACATAAAAATATTCTTAAAGCTAAAAGAAATACATTTTGTGAATTATAATGCTTAGTGTAAAATAACATTAAAATATGCAATTGTAAAAACCCATGTAATTTCCATATTTTTTTAAAATTACATTTTATATTTGTTAATTATTTTGTGATTGCACAAATGTTTCCTTTTTATTGAATAGATTCAGCATTTAGAGTATAATATTTTGAATATTTCTCCAAAAATAATTACAATGAATGACAATTAACAGGAAAAGAAGTTTTGTTTCTGTAATTTTACATTGATTTGTTTGTTAAAAGAGAAATATGTATCATTACAGATATTTTAACAACAAAAATTCCAATAAGCATTTGTTATCTGGTAAATTGACATTGTATATATATTTAAAAATTTTAATGTCAAATCTAAAGTGACACTAAAAATCTGTAACTTTAAATAATCCTATTTTTTTTAAACCAAAAAGACTAAAAAAAGTACCATAAATTGAAAAATATTTCTTTTTTATTTAATTGCTAAAACAGTTCAGCTGTAGCATGCTTACTTTTTTTTCTATTTGCATACAATCAGTGACAATGAACAGAAAACTAAGTTTTGTGTCTGTAATTTTACATCGATTTGATTGTTAAATGACACATATCTTGTATAATTGTAGATGTTTTCACAACAAAAAAAGTTGAATGAATGTGTTTCCATCAGTTTATGATGTCTAGGGTTAGGGTTAGCACGCGTTATCTGTTAAAATACCATTTACATACATTTCAGTTTTTTAAAATGACACACAATTAGTGACAATTAACAAAAAAATAAGCATTAGTTTTTAAATTTTACATATTTTTTTACACTATATTTTGTATAATTACATCAGTTTTCATAACAAGAAGTCAAAAAATAAATTTAGAAAATGTATTTTAATCAGGGGAAATGTATGTGTTTTTAAGAGCGATGGTTACCATTAATACTCCACCAGGAATGCGGCAGAGTTGTGTGATGATCAGCGTACGTTTGTCCATCTGTTAGTCTCTTTGTCTGTCTGTCTTTCTGTGAGCAACATTTCTCAAAAACAGATAAACAGATTTGGATGAAATTTTCAGGGAGGGTCAGAAATGACACACGGACCAAGTGATTAGATTGTGGCAGTGATGCAGCTTATAGTCTGGATCCACGGATTTGTTAAAGATTTCTGTATCATTGCGAGATAACGACACAACGTCACTGTAACTATGACAACAAGTGAACACTGTGTCAGCTCCTTACCGGGACTCATCCGTCTGAGATCCTACAACGACTGAGCAGCCTTGGAGGAGCACTGCACTCTGAGTGCTTTTCTTGTTTTTAAAATATTGTTTTGCAACCCAGCTGCCAGAATATTACGGATTATTTTAAGAGTTTGTTTTTGTAAAGCGTACCATTCACTGATGGGAGTATGAGTGTAAGTGCAATTATAATTAGACAAGCTTCTTATTTAGGTAAAATGGTGAGAGAAAGGTGCTTCATACAGTCATAAAAAGAGGATGAAATTCAAACTGCTGGCGTTGAATTTAAATGCCTCTTCTATACTGTCTCACTCTACTCCCACTACATTTGCTGTGGATCTATAATGCAGAATCTTCAGAAAGAAACAGAGCTGTAAAAAAAAAAAGGAGAGGTGATGAGAAATGTTTTAAGGACTGAATTACTTAAGAGCATGTGGGTGCGTTTGTCCCAGAGGCCTGCTTAATGATCGTCACAGATCTGCTGAGCCTTCTGCTTTGCCTGTTGATTTTCTGTTTATCTTTCCTGAGAAATTTCCGATCCATACCGGCTCACCTCTGTAGCTAGTCCCCAGACTGCCGTATCAAACTGCAGCGTTGAGTCGTTTCCATGATTCATTCAGTTTAATTTCTCCACTATTACACACACACACACACACACACACACTCTCTCACACACACACACAGACACACACACACAGACACAGAATTGTGGCATAATTTATTATGAGACAAAAGGCCTCTCCCTGGTGATACTGCGGGTACAATGGGTATTCAACTAACCATTTAAAAGGTTTCACATCTTATCACGGGGCAGCAAATTAATATTCCAAAGGCTTTTATGGCTACACACACATGCATGTAAGCGTGTGGAGACGACTGTGTTGGCATGTGTGCACAAAAACTGCGCGCACTGAGGCTTTCAGCAGCATTGTCTTATAAAACAACGGCCATCAAAGGTCGGTCTTTGTCATCTGTCATCCATTCTATCCACTCACTCCAGCCCAATTCATGAAATATTACTTTAGTGTTTATTACTTTCTCGTCTCTTCAAAACTCTCACATCTCATCATCATTTCTCGCACCCGTTCGGTCTCCCAAACTGACAAAATGAAATTTGTTAGATATTTATTTTGCATGTGTGCACCACATGCCTTCACGCATCCACACACACATATGTTCATTGATCATAGCTAGCACTTCATGAATGAATGAATGAATGAATGCAGAGGATGCTAAGCCATCTGCTGCTGAATGTCGAGCAGCTTTCTGTCAAGCTTCCAGTTATTTTATTTTTTACACTCCCTCCTCCTATCCGTTTATCTTGATTTGTTTCTCTCACCTTCCCTCTTGTTAACCTCGCGTCTGGTTTCTCGCTCCCTTCCTTTGGAATCGAGCGGCGACGTTGGCGGAGGAGCCGATTCGGTTGGCTGACGGAGCGGCTGAGGGTGGTGGGGAAGCGGGGGGACGGAGGGGAAGCCTGGAACACCATTTGTTTGGGGGACTTTTCTGACTGGCTGAGATCTTTGGCTCGGCGGCTGACTGGGAGTCTGGCCGACCACCAGGTGACGTAGGCTGCTTCCGGCCCACGGATTGGCTGCACGGCTGAGGGATTGAACGGCTGCCTGAATGACTGGCTGCCTGGCTCATCGTCTGTTTACTAAATGAATAAATATTTGTGCTTCTGACTGGATGGCGACCAGAAGATTTGTCTGGCTGACGTGGAGGCTTGTCAGAGGGGTAGAGTGACTGAATGGATGTCTGCAGTGAAGTTTAAAGCAACACTTTGACATTGTGGGAAATATACTTACGAGATAATTCATCCTACTTTCTGGATTGCTAAACATGCAGCTAGGTCATTCCAGAATTGGAGAACATTTTACAACTCACCCATCAAATTTCAAATAATCCATGTACAAAATACTAAAACATGCAGTTGTTGTGTAAATGTACTTTTCCTGAGATTAAATCTCGAAAAAAAAAATTGGAGAAAAGAATGTTTGAGAATATTTTTATAAATCCCAAATAAATCTGGAGTTCCCCCTAAAATGTCATTTTTGTCTTATCCCACCCCCCTGATGACCAAATTGAATCTCAAATAAAACAGCTAAAATGAAATTTAACAATTTAAAATTGCAGAGACACTTTATTTTCACCCTCTGAACCCCAAAACCTCCCATCCATCCATCCATCCATCCTCTATACACCGCTTTATCCTCACTAGGGTCGTGGGGGGTGCTGGAGCCTATCCCAGCTGACTCGGGTGAAGGCAGGGGACACCCTGGACAGGTCGCCAGTCTGTCACAGGGCTACATATACAGACACACAATCATACTCACATTCACACCTACGGACAATTTAGAGTAATCAATTAACCTCAGCATGTTTTTGGACTGTGGGAGGAAGCCGGAGAAAACCCACGCATGCACAGGGAGAACATGCAAACTCCATGCAGAAAGATCCCAGGCCCAGGCCGAGATTTGAACCGGGATCTTCTTGCTGCAAGGCGAAAGTGCTAACCACTACACCACTGTGCAGCCCCCAAACCCTGCCAGTGAGCTTTAAAAGGTGTGCTCTTTTCTGTACCATTTGTCATATCATGAGTCAGAAACTGTAAAAACACAAAAAGAATGATCAGATTTTCATCAGTCTTTTAACCATCTACGACATGTTTTCAGTTGGAAATAAAGGTCCAAATCTGAGTTTAAATTTGTGCTATTTCAGATACTGCAGAAAACGACAACAACAAAAATGTGCACTCTTCAGTACAACCAAGAGCTCAGCAGTGACTCAGCGGCTTTTAACAGTCACATAACAAAAACAAATTCAAGGACTTTTTAGCTTGATGAGGTTGAACTGCAGGCAGTGTTTAGACAGAGCAAATAGAAGGCAAGTATGGAAACAAATTAAAATTTCTACAGTATGCAGAGTCCCCCCCCCCCTTCCCCCAGTATCAGTAACACCTGTAGACACTTAGACAAAAGTTATACAAGCTGACGTGTTTTCAGTTTTGATTTTCCTTTTTTCTCTAATTTAAAGCATCATAATGGTGTCATACTGTCCAATACCCATTTTTGAGTTCTTTCTACTTCTACCAGTATTGATGCTGTTTCTGTAGCAGTGTAAATGAGTTTATAGAGCCCACAGTGTGAAAAATATGACAGGTGTAAATAAATAATAAAAAAAAAAAAAACAGGCAAAAGCGATTTGGGATTCTGAGAATTACAACGTTTATGATCTGAGATTTGTCGATTTTCTCTAGCAATATTGCATGAGTATGCAAATTCCTTGCAGCTACAGAAGCTTAAATGAGATAATATATTTTGGCTTCACACTGTATTTTCGTAAGTAGAAATGTGTGCTTCTTTTCAGCTTTAAACCCATTAAGCGATGCAAAAGATTTAGCATTATTTTACAAGCTATTGGTTGATGTGCAGTAAAATGCATGAATGTATGGAGTAATCGCCCTGACAGCAACATAAATGCACACATAGTGATCCAACTACAGCAGTGAGGTATGCAGATTGACCAGCCCGTTCAGCATCCGTACAGTGGACAGACAAGAAAATCTATGGCTCCATCTGATTTATTTATTTTTTTTGTACGCATCAGTCGGTGTAATTTTTTAAGACAGCCTAACTGGAAAATCTTTGTTTGTTCTGCAAATTGGCTTTCTCTGGCTGCTGAATGCATTTGATTCAGCAGGCATCGGATCAATAGCAGACTTTTGTTGTGAGCATTTGTCTCTCTGCCTTTCTGCTGGTGAAGAAATGCTGAGTCAAGAGGGAAACAGCGCTACTTAGGATTGTTTCCCCGGTCTGCAGCTGATTGAGCCACTTACCAGCGAGTGTGTGTCTGTGTGCGTTTGTGGTTTATGCCGGTTGGAGAGCTCTTCCAATCCGATGAGTTGTTTTCTTCCGCTGCGTGATGACTGCATCGTTTTGGTTTAATAAAATTGGCTTTCGTTCCTTCTTGCTGTTTTTGTCTCGCAGCTCCTTCGTCATGCAGTTTTACTGAATAAACCGTAAACCCTCATTCAAACCCGTCCTTTCTTTTTGTGCTCCTCGATGACTTGAATAGATTCTTCTAAAATATGGGCATTTGATGGTAACTTTATAGCATCTTAACCCTCTAAACTCCAAACAGGTTTTAGATTTTGCTCACTGTGGGCTCATTTTTCACTGCAATATAAAGTCCTGCACCTCTGTGAAAACAGCACAAACATGCAGTTCAGCCCAGTTTACCAGAGAATTCTCTGATTTTTTTCATCATGTGACTGTAAGTATCATGATTTGAAGCCTCGGTCTGGTGAAGTTTCCCAACTAAACAGCATGTCACAGTTGAGCAGTTTAAAATCGCAATATTCTCTCTGTTTTTACAGTTTCTGGCTGTGATAAATTGTGTAATTTTGACCATTCTCTAACAACACCACATATTTTTATTACTTTGCAGTAAACTTGTTGACATATGATGCTGTTAAATCACAGAGAAAGAATGCAAACCAACTCATTTTGGTAAAATGTGGTAATAAATTCACTCGAAAACTGGCATCCACTCTCAAACACAACAATAAAAACCAGGATTACACTAATCATATTCCCAAAATCATCCATGTTAAAATGAGTCTACAGAGAGGCTTGATTATTCCTATCCAGCAGCTTTGAGACTATTTTCATTTTTTACTTGTGTCAAAGTGTGTTTACGCCCCGGGCCTTTTCAGCATCAGGTCCCGTGAACTCTTTGACTTTAAATTACATCTTCTCCTGACAGTCATGGGCGTCTGCTGTCTTTTATTTTCTAAGAGCGGCAGTTAAACTGTTTGCCAAGCATGTGTTTGAATTGTTGCTCAGCGGAGTAAAAACCAGCAGCAGAATGTCACTAAATATGCACACTTTAATACAGTACTTTACTTGTGTATTTACATTTCATCCCACTTTATAATTCAGAGAGAAATCTGAAAACATACGACAAACATAATATATATCTTGGTTTCAATTAGCTCCAAACTGACCAAAAGTAAAATTCTGCTTACACATAAAAACACTAGGTATAATAATACACCGATCTAATATATGACAGTGAAATGTACAGTTTATTTCTGCATTATGAATACTTTTAATTTTTACATTTTGTAGTAGTTTAGCAAACAGATTGGAAACAGCTGGCTGCCTCGGTACAAAGTTAGCAGTTAAACCAACAACAATTAACATGATAATTAGGGAGCTTTAGAGCTGTTGGTAGACATATTTTATTAGCTCTGGTCGGGGCAAGGCCATGTTTGTAATGTCTGTGCTAACCACTGTAGAGCTTAACATACAGATATGATCTTCTAATCTGACTCTGGATGGAAAGAAAAAACAGAATTCCCAAAATACCAAAGAACTGTCATCACCCTCTGAGCCCCAAAACCTGCCGGCGAGTTTTAAGAGGCGTGTTGTTTTCTATGCCGTTTGTCAGAGTCAGAAACTGTAAAAGCACAAAAAGAATTGTCAGATTTTCATCAATCTTTTAACAACTCACCTGTGGCGTGTTTTTCAGTCGGAACAAGTGTCCAAATCTGAGCTTAAAGTTGTGATATGTCGTGAAAATACACATTTCCTTCAAAAATTTTATAGATTTAATGCATGACAGCAAAATGTAAAGTTTATTGCTGTATTATGAATGTTTTTACTTTAATACTTTGAAGTTGATTTCATACTACTTTCATACTTAATCACTAATTAAGTTATATTTTAAATTGCTGTCACACTTTTAGTATCTGTATATCGCCCTCATTGGATTAGTTTCTTAGCTGTTTGTGACCAACAATAAACCTGCTCTTTATTTTAAAAAGTATTTCCACGATGAATATTGTCCATTGACAGAATTTTTTTAATATTCATTACACGACCTGGTTGAAGAATCCCCGCTTGTCACCCTTGTGTTTAAATACAAGAATGTAATTTGTGTCGGAGATAGTTGAATAAAGGAGCACGCTCCCAAATGCGCAGTCACATCTTTACCGAGTGACACTTCCCATTTATTCTGTTATTCATATCAGATGCAGGAATAATGGGAAGAAGAAGCACGTATTGTGGAGATTATTAACAGATGCACATGCAATACCAAAGCAAAAGAGGAGGGATGAGTGGAGGTTTGAAGCCAGAGGATCCTTAAATCAGAGGCCTCGCCCTCTGTGACATTGCCTCAGTGTTCACAGTTGGCCCTGAGGACATCCGTCTTTTCCAATTTACACAATCTGTCTGCTTCACTGAAATTTTTCTTCACCGCTCTCACTCTCCTGACTCTCCTTTTTGTCTATTCTTTCCATTACCACCGTCTAAAGCTGGTTTCTTCGCTCCTTTCCCCTTCCTTCTTTCTCATCTCATTCCTTCACTCTGTCCCGATGCCTAAATTTCCCATCGGAAAATCCCGACACAGATGCACCCCGACACTGACCGAATCAGCAGCGTGAGCCGCGCGAGATATCAGCTGAAATACACTTCTCATTACACCAGAACAAAGCCAGGCGAGAGGAAGTGTATTGTTGCTCTGGCTGACAAGCAGTGGATAAATGTACTGTTTGTAACTAAGCTCTCCCAGCAACAGGCAGACAAGCATATCGAAATCTTATTAAGAGCAAGGCATGAATTTCTCAAACTAATCCCCCTTCACCCTCAGTGTTCTGTTTGTATGAAACTAAATTTTAAAGTACACAGTTGTTGATTCGACCTCTCCTGTGGTTTCCGCTGGCAGGTTGCTCTGCTAAAAGATTTCAATTTAATGGTTTCTTTCTTTGCATTTTGCTTTGTTTACTTTGCTTTTCTCCCCCTCTTGCACTCCTGCCTCTTCTTGTCCGTTCTGTTTAGTTGTATCAGTGTCCGTTGTTTCAACCAGTCTTCCGTCTCTTCCCCTTGTAAACACTTTTGCCTATACATTTCAACCATCGTCTTTTCCTTGTATCCTCATTTTTTTTTGTCCTTCTTTCCACTACATCAAATCCTTTCCACTATTCTCCCAGCAACTTAGCTGACACAGTGCAGTGACAGATTTCTTGGCAGCACATCAGTTACACTCTTTTAGCCAAAAACTGTCAACCTCTCGGTGATTTTTCTGTGATCCTTCACACTCAGAGTCTCACACACACACACACACACACACAGAGGCTAACTCTTGTCCCATCGCTTTCTTCGGTCAGTCTCCATGTAATGCACTCGGGCACATTGGCCCTCAGCCCTGGCACTCTGACCAGGATTCACCAGCAGGATATTTGACACATTGACTCACTCTTTCTTTCTCTCACGCATAAACTGGCTGGTCATAGCTTTGTCTCCCAGCCATTTCACACCAGCAGATTTAGGCTGTAGAAATAAAATGCATTATAGATTTATTTTTTTTTGGATAAAATTATGGTAAGAACTGAAAGCAAAACGGACTCTAATTCTGGAGCCAGAGCAGTTCTTTAACCCCATGAATCCCAAGCTGGATTTTTGGGGTTTTTTTGTGCTCATTTTATATTTTTAATCACTGTGGGCTCAGTTTTCACTGCAATATAAAGTCCTGCACCTCAGTGGAAAGAGCACAACCATGACTAGAAGTTGACAGAGGTCCAAAAAAATAAAGTTTTTTGTGCAGTATGGCACAGTTCTAGTGTCTTAAATCATAAAAAAAGAAAAAAACTAAAATTGAAAAGTTTAGTATTTGTTTGACAAAATTAAACTGAACTGGAATCAATGTTTTTCACGTGCCCCCCGGGACTACCAGTACAGGTCAAAAGTACTGATTCTACAAAGTATAAATATTTTACTGGTTACATTTTTTATTTTTTCCAACAATTATCTCCAATCTATTGTGTAAACACTGCCTGTACTTCAGCACAGTTCAGCTGAGACTCCGCGGTCATGTGACTGTTAGTTGCAGACAGAAAATAACTGATGGTTTCTTGGTTATTCTAAAGTGCACAGAATTATTTACAGGGTTTGGATAGCTCAAAGTCTTTATTTTGGCAAATTTTTAAAAGAGACATGTAGAATGAAGTGGTTTCAATGAAATATGACAAGTTTAACATTAGATTTGGTTTTCTGATGGAACGGCACATCAAAGTTGAGTTGCTCTAGGACTAAAAGTTGCAAATGTGCTGATTGAGTTTATACTATTTCAAGCGCAACACAAAAAAAAGTAATCTTGATGATTTTTGAAATCTAACCTGCCTCTCAAACCTGCCTGTTTGTTTTAGGGTTTAGGTGTTAAAAACACCAAACTATTTTATCATTTTTAGAATCGCAGTTTCTCTTACTAAATTACTTCAGTCATCTTCTTCTACTCTTGTACAACTTCTCTGTGATATTTCAGTGATCATTCACATGTCGTTTGTCTCATTTTTTTTGTGCTGTTTTGTGTCTCATTTTTGTAATATTTTGTCTTGCTTTGGTTGTTTTTTTTTTAAATCTTTTTTCTGACTTTAAATGTGAATATTTTCAGAACATATTTTTTCTGCACTAAAACAAGGGAAAAATTTAGAGTTGTGGTTATTTATAAGTTGTTATGCTGTGATTTTACTGGTCCAGTCCACTTGAGATCAAATTGGGCTGAATGTGGCCCCTGAACAAAAACGAGTTTGACATCCCTGCTCTAAACACATTTGTGTAACATCTCTGAAACATAGTCCAGGAGATAATACATTTCTGTCAAAATGTATTTGCAGTTTATTTCTAAAGGATTTGTACAGTATACACACACAAGAAACGCAGTCGATAAGTTTCTGGTCTTTCTTTACAGCGCCACAATGAATCTTTCCCTCACAAACGTAGAAGAAAGCACATGTCAGTGAGTCTCATGAGGGATTTTCAGCGCTCTAGGCCTGTCTTTATCCTCGGCCACAGAGCTCATTAGAGGCACACTCCTGCTCATCTCACTCACAGTCTGCACATTCAGTACAAATGTACTCGAGCAACATTCAGACATACTGTATATGCACCATGCACAGGGAGCTATACATTTAGGTACTCTCCTCTCTCTCTCTCTCCCTGCTGACAGCCCAGCTTGAGTTAAGCAGCCTACAGAGAGCTGGTGTGAAAACAGTCAGGCGAAGTGTTAAATGACTGTGGGATTTCTCCTAACGTCAGTTAGAAATCCCCACCGGTCAGCAAAACCTGCTCGCACATGTCAAACTGTCTTGTTAGCCAGCCACCTGCATGTGTGCTTGTAGTGTGTGCGAGCGCATGTGTGTATGTGCTGGCGTCGGATGTAACTGTCTGGTGATCTCGTCCATAACATGTATGTGCGTGCACGCAAGACTGCCCGGTGGTGTGGTGAACGGGTTGGTTCGATGATTTACGGTGCTGGGAAAGAGGGGAGCACTCCGGCTTGATTTACAGGGACGGACTCAGCTAAAAAGATAAATAAAAAAGAACCTAAGTCCACAATCACATCTGAAACTGAAGTACAGATTATAGACTGTATATAAAAGTTCTGGGTTTGAAAAGTAAAGCCAAGGCGGTAGGCAATAGGAGGCGACCTTTCTGGTTTGAGTATATTAGAAAACAACCAAACTTCTTACTTGAATTATTACCTCAGTAAACAACATTCCAATAAGTTTGTGGTCTCAGTGGCTAATGTCAAGTCTTCTTTAGTATATTTTGATGTTCATTTTGTGAATTATGGTTCCGGTTAGCATGAACTAGACAATGAAGCAGGGTTTGTTTTAGGGCATGACCACCTTCTAATTGACAATATGAAAGCCTAAACTTAAAACTCTCAACTATAAACCAGTAATTAAGGACACAGTCCATCTTTTATATACATATATGTGCGGATACATGGATTTCAGGTATTCAACACAGCTAGCAAGCAGTCAGTTATGCACCACCCACAGCCTCAACTTTCATTTGTGCTTAATGCAGTGGTTTGGATGTGCATAGGTTGGTCGTATACATAGGTAACTTACAAACAGTGTTATTTGGTATGCCACATCACGTAAAGATTAAATTCAGTCTGAAATGCTGCATATTGCGGTCCAGATTTCAAGCGCAAGTTAATAACAGCCATTCAGTCATGACTCCTTTTCTATTATCTGAATCATAGCAGTAATCCCAACTGCATTTGTCATTAAATTTGAGCGTATTAGAGTGATATCACTTCTAGTTTCAACATACTTAAAAAAATAATAATATGTGTGTGCCACGAGGAATACACAACTCTAGCATTTGAATTTAGCACTAAAGAGTAGTGGACTCGTGGGAATGATTGGAAAAGGAAAAGGAAATGTAGCAGCATTGTGACTTTTACTCCCTATTTTCCAGCCTCCAATAAGCTTGATTCCACAATTTCCATAATGCAGCTGATAACATCATTTAGTTAGACTCTTTTTATCAGGTAAACACCCATGTAATTCCTTGCTCTATGCCCTTAACCTGGTGTTATTTCCTCAGACCTGAAGCTTCCAGAGAGCCTACAGAAGACACGTGAGATTGCTTTCTCAGCCTGAGCTGTACTGTCCATATGGGATGGCACAATTCTCCTTTAAGAGAGGTTAAAATTGAATCCAGGAACACTTTAACAAATCTCGTGGAGATGTTGCTCGCACTCACACAGAGATTAAAGTAACAAAATTTGATTTCACCAGGCTACTAGCAGGTATGGATGTGTGTATTTTTTCTGAATACTGAAGTAGAGCAAGTGTATTCAGAACAACCTTCACAACCTTTCCCTCAGTTCCCATATGAGAGGAGAGAGTAAAATAGTTTGTATCAAATCTAATATGCCATGGTGTAGAAGTGTACAATAAGGGAATACCCTCTTTCCTGCAGAGTATAAATAATAAATAAGCACAGTGTGGCCTGCCACGACTGAAAAAAAAAAATCCATATGAAGGAAAGGAAGAGGGCTGGAGCTGGGATAACAGCAGACTAAATCTATATAATACATATTTACATTTTCATACATATGAACTTTTGGCTACTAACTGATAATCATATTTCTCACATTCCAGCAATCCCAGGAACAAGCTTCAAGAGATGTTTGATTAGACAGATGGACTCGAATCCATCACTAAACAGATGGCATAAAATTGTTTATAGCTGCAGCCGCAGAAATAGCCCGTAGATACAAAAAGGCCATCTGCGTACATGTGGGGTTTCCAGCATCGACCCATCTTTCATTTTCATTTACTATCACAGAATCTAATGCAGCGACTCCAAATGCTGTTTTCAGTATCTACCAATGCAGGAACTGCTTGAATACTGCCTGTGAGGGGGTGAATATGATGGTGGATAAATGATAATTCTGGTTTATTAGGATTTGTTATGTTCTTTATTTGGAGAGGCCCGATCAGTCTCGACAACACAACCAAAGCAACTGCTAAGTAATGGGGACACAGCAACACTGCTACAATGCAGTAAAATTGGGTAATCATAAACATTATAGATGTTTACAGCTGACAGTTTAGCTAATATGTTTTCTCAGTGGTTCATTCATGACCTTGGAAGCAGCAGTTAAGAAGACAATCTCAACCAAAGGTCCACTAATCATTTCTTATTCCATTCACACAGACTTCATCTGCAGACGGAGTTTGCTCAGTTTTCATTGAACTGTAGACATTAGACTTTACATCACTCTCAGCACTTTCATATTCCTCCTCCATGTTAACTTTAATGTAAAGAAGGAAGGAAAAAAATAATAATGTAAAGACCTAAAAAAAAAAACCCATAAGATTTCAGTTAAAAGAGATGACAGTTGAAAGCTCCAGAACAAACAACAACAGTTAAGCCTAAAATCTTCAGTAATAGTGATTTTTCTTCTTCTTTTTTGACTAATAGGTCTCTTGTGGCTGGAGAAGACACAAGCAAGTTACAAAACACAGTAAGACATTGTGTTAGAGATATTAATGATGAATTATAACCATTTCTATATTTTGTTCCCAGTTTTATGTAAACTGCAATGTCAAAAATTATTCCTACTTCTTGAGACTGTCCTAAATGTTTGAGAAAATGCAGCTTTTATACCATTCCAAATGATCCTTGTAAATTCTGCCATGTTCACGAGCAATTCTAATACGCTATAGACTGAGAGGAGCTGATGCAGTAGTTCTCTAGTCAGTTACTAGTCAGCTGGAAGTCACTGCTAAAGCCAGAGAGCTTAGTGAGCTTGTTATCACGGTCCATCTCTGAAAGAGAGTTTCACATTGTGGCTGATCACAAGACAAGGTTGTAAAGGCATATCCAAGAGTGTGGTACAAACCCACAAGTGAATCCTGAGTGGGTATGAATGGTAGTGAGGGAGTCCAAGAGGAATCCAAGGACAACCACCAACCTGATTAGTCTGAGATGTCCTGGTACCAACACAATCAAGGCGGGCAGTCCAGCAGACACTGCACAAGGCTAGTCACCATCAGTGTCGACCAAGGAGCACTCCGCGTACAAAAGTTTACCTAGCTTTTAGAAAAGCTTTTCTGAGACAAACATGAAACTAGACACAGGAACAAAATCCCAGTGGAGACATGCAAAGAGCTTGTTAGCAGATTAGGAACCATTTCATTGTGGTGGTGGCAGGAAAAAGACTTGCAACTGAGAATCATTATGAATAGTTTTGGGACTGTGAAAGAAAAAAACAATCATGATCTCTTAGATTATCATTTCCTCTCTATGTGTCAATTTGTGTGCTGTGGAAGTATTTTTGTCAGTAACTTTCTGGTTGGTCAGCACAGTTGTATAAGAATTGGCTGAGGGTCAAAAGGTCTGAGGTTCAGAAAAGACGATATTGTTACACACCTAAACAAGATATGAAAAAGAGGACTCTGCTTCTTATATGGTTTGGAACAAATAACAGACTTACATTTATTACTTATGCTAACCAAGGAAAAGGAATTTCTATGTGCTTATTATAAAAGCTGTTGTACTCCGAGAATCTCGATGAACTCTGTATTCTCCACATCGTATACGATATTACATCTGCCAGCGACCCAGCGAGGTGTTTTGTGGTTTCTGAGCTAGATGACAGAGCTAATTTCCATGACAGGACATGTCATTTTTTAGTGAAATTATATATATTTAGTAATATAAAAAGTTAAAATTTATCATCAGCATCTCAAACAAAACAATTTATCAACTTTGGCGACTTTTTAGTGTCATTTCCAACCAGCAGAAATCATTTGGCAAAAAATTACAATAAATCTTAATTTAACATGGGTGAAAAATCATTTTGGGCTGAAATGTAAGTGGTGTTTCCTGCTGGTCATCCAATTGAAAAATAAACAAGATTCTAGTTCTGAGACAAATTCGACTCCCAAATGACCCACAAAGATTAATCTGCTAATTAAGACCATATCATACGGTTCAATGCCACAGAACTAGCCAGTACGCAGATCTTAAGTTTATCACAGCAAAAAGTTGCCCTTGTGTTTCCTTCATAATAAGTGGGACTGATCTGGGGTTTGTTTGAACCTGTCTGACTGTTTGTTGTCCCAATTTAAATGATGTTAAATGAGGATTCAGAGATTTCAATCATCAGCTTAGTGGGTACTATTATATATACCACTCAAATGATGGCAAAAGTAGCAGAAATAAAGTTGTAATGTTTCACTGTGAGGTCAGCCAACACATCTAGACACCTGTTGCAGAGATACAGCCATGGCCATAAGTTTGGACACAAGTACCATGATGCTGGTCATAGCCATCAACCAAAATGAAATACATTTCATTTTGGTTGATGGCTATGACTGGTATTTATATTGTAAGTGACAATTTTGTGGTATTTTCTAAGATTCACAAGCATCATGGTACTTGTGTCCAAACTTATGGCCATGGCTGTATATGCATTCCTGCTAATACTACTATGCATCCACACCGAGCTTGCATCTTTTTGTGCATTGACCACAGAATTCAATATTGATTGCACAGGTTGATGCTTCCAGCCTCGGACGTATTTCAGCAACCATATTCTTAAGCGAGGGCTGACTCAGCAGTTCACAGGCCATTGCACGATCAGACAAAGTACAGAAAGGCTCATGAGAAACAGGATTCCGCGGACCTGAAACAGCCCACTCAACAATTCCCAAACTACACCGCTTCAGAGCGATATGAACTTCATTACAGCAGGCAAACACCGGAGACAGTGATTTGAATTGCAGATGCCTTTGAAATGCAGGCCACAGGAACCGGTTTTGTTTTGGTCAGCTGTGTGTTTGCATACAGATATTATTCAGTCTGATGGAGTCTCTGGGCTTCCTTTGATGTCCCTCCTGTGTCGAGGCCATGACTGGCTGTTCAAGAACTCATCGGGCAGTTTTCTCTTTGTTGAAGGGGAGAGACGGAGCAATATGGCATCAGGTCCACCATATGGCTATCTGATCTTTCAGCGTGGACCAATCTGCCGAACCTGTGGGAGCCTGGCTGTGTTCACTGCACGCTCCATTTCAAACACTGCAGACATCAGTGAGTCAGTGGATACCACATATCCATGGTGCTCTAAGGCAAAAACTTTTAACAGATGCCATCACTGTCTTGACATTCACTCTACAGTTTCAAAGTATCCAGAAATACAAGAACTTAAGCAAACAGATGGACGTTTGTAGTTTCGCTGAGCATTAGATTCACTACCGCTCTCCAATCCGTCCATTAAATGTGATGGGACATCCAGGAGACTGTTAGTGTAGCTGTGTATAAAGTGCTGGCAGGTTCCTCTAACTTCTTGGAGTCTCTGCTGGTTACCTGGCAACCTCTCAGCAATGAAAAAAAACAAATGAGATATGACGTTTTAATTAGTGAGCTTTGGCGGTGTTGCCTCTGCAGAGCCACACTAGCAGCCTGAGCCTCCTGCTTTTAGTCCTCACACTGAGCTAGGCTAACACATAGACAGATATGAAAGCGGCACTGATCTTCTTGCTCTACTCACAGCAAGAAAGTACAGAAGGATATTCTGCAAAATGCCAAAACATCCCTTCAAGAAATGAGACAGTATCCATTGCCAGGGAATCAGTAAAGCATATTCCCACTTGTACTTGTCTTATTTCTGTGCAGATCATGGCAGCCACAATCTGGACACAGTCAAACTTGAGCTTACATAACTCCCTCAGCTCTGCACCTAGCCAACGCTGGCATGCCAACCACTGATAATGCTTAATTGAATCTTTGCAGCAAATGGTCCCTTATCACTGCTGGTTATGAAGTGGCCCAGGTGTTCATTACTGACAAATTCAAATGGTGACCTGTTTCCTGACAGAAATAGGGAGGAAAATGAGATTGTTGAGACACAAGTTGCGTTCTGTCATGATTTGAGTCGCAATTAATTTGAGCTCTCGAGTCGGGCTTTGACGCGGGGAGATAAAAGCCTTCTGCGAGGGATGATGACGATCACGTGGAGAACAAAGAGGGTCCAAATGGGTTTTATGGGCTTTATTCACAGCTACACCTAATTATTGTATAAATCCATCAGTGGACAAAGATCTCTCACCAGGACACACAACAAACAGACATATTTATTGAAATGGGGGAGGATTTCTCATTACCCTAGGTAAGGTCTGCTTTGTGGCAGAATTTCATTATTAATTCAATGAATTATTTCTGAGGGGCAAGCAGGGAGACCGTTCCTGTGATTCCTCATTAGCTGTTATCGGGAACATGAGCTCAGACAAAATGCATTTTGATCACAGATACAAAGACAGTAGACAAGACTTCAAGAGACAAGAGTGAGAGTGAAAAGGACGGCGATTGGGGTTGACTAAAACCCCCAGAGATGCCATCATATCTACAGAATGACACATGCACAAGTCTGAATCTTAAACATATGCACACTCAAGCCTGTGTGTGCGCACAGATTTATACAGTAAGCTCATGCTGCATGGTAATAGGTTTTTGTGATGGAGCAATAACAGAGCGACTCCTCAGAGACTGAACACTGAAACCTCCCTGTAAGGCCCGACTGTCTCAGCTGGGATGTAATACATGTAACAGAACACAAAATCAATATGAATGTGTAACACAATAAAATATAATAGCTTCGTTAAAAACACTCCATTTTCAGATTATAGTATTCAGATAGTTGGGTTTCTCCTATGAACTTGTCCCTTAAGAATTGCCAGTATGTGAATTACAGTCTAGTAGGGAACAGTCCGGTCTGAAGTCCTTTAACAAGCATGTTTTATGAAACTGTTGCACTATAGTAGTATCCTAGAGATGCTCCAACAGTGACCCTGTAGTACTCATGTTTAATATATGGAATGGATGCATAATGGCTTACTTCTGCAGTGGCTACTACTGTACATTTATGAGTCCATGGCCCATTGGTTCCAAGGGGACGGACAGATGTGACAGAGCGAATACATCATGTTTAACCAGGCATGAGGGAAATGAGCAGGGAGGGAAATCTCCCTTAGGCTAACTCCCATTTACCTCTTAAGCTACTGCAGCGAGGCAGGCAGGCAAACAGTAAAGCGTGTGAGTATAGGTGAACTGTGACTGTCCCATGTGTGTTTGCCATGTTAAATTTTTTATACTTATCCAGTGCTCGATTTATAAGAGCAATTTCTTAAAACTTAAACTGTACAACTGGTACAATGTGAATATCTCAATATCTCATTGAAGTACAGTTTTGAAATCACTGCCTTTTACTTCAGTATTCTTTTAATGCGATACACAACAGAAATAGGTGCATTATGTGACTTAAATGTCAAAATATAGGTATGACATTATGCAAATTAGATTATTTCTAGGCTGAAAAGTAGGATATTTGCTCTTATGCAAAATTACAAACTAACAGTTCAGATATACTTCATTTAAAAATACTGGAATTACAGTAGAACCTCAATGCAACAACACTCAGTACATTTCATTGCAGAAATTGAAATCATTCCTTTTTTCAGTGCGTCATATGTCCACCAAGACCGATTCAATTCTCCTCTGCATTAAGGATACCACATTTCTTGAGAGACGTTCTGTCATCCTTGATAGCCGTTTTGTTTCTGCTACACTTTGCTGGAGGGGTTGTGTTGCTCTAGTGGTTTCTGTAAAACACCCCAAAGGTGTTCGGTTGGATACAAGTCAGGCGACACACCTGGTCAAATCATAGTTTTCACTTTTTTTCTTCTTTTGTGTGACTTTGGCAGCATGCTGTGGACTGTTATCATGGTGGAATCTTTCTCTTCTGTCAAGCTTTTGCAGACTGGGAGTCATCTTGTCAGTCTGATGCATTCATGGTACATCTAAAAATGTCAAATACCCCAACACTGTTCAGTCATACAGCTACGTATCCTCCCACTCCTGCCGCTGTGATTCACTGTCAGGAATACATGTCCACTGTAGCGTTTGGGCCATACATGCTGGACAACACTTAAGCTGAACAACTTTACCTTGGCATCACGTGATCAAAGAATGCGCTCCCATTATCGAACCTTTTAATGCTATTTAGAAAAGCTGAATTTTGCAGTATTGTCCCAAAGCAAAGAGTGTTTTCTTGGATGCCATCGATAGAGGCTGATGTCTTTTACTTGTATGAGTTGCGACAGAATCTCTAATTTCCACTGACTTTGGCTTGGGTGTAATAACTACACACTGTCCATGGCTACATTTCAGGATTACAACCACTGTGGCAGCGATTAGTGGTACTGATTAGTGTCTCGTTCTGTCCCTCCTGATTACTGCTGCCACTGTGCATATTTTAACACATACATAGTCTTTCTGAAGTAACACTAATAATGATGGAATTACTGTAAGGTGACAGAATTTTTAATCATTTGACATTTACATGATATTAATTGCACAGTGGTGCACTTTTATATTCTATCTGAAGTAGTGCTCCACCCTTGCAAACTACAATAAATCCAATCACATTATACATACAGTATATTACAATAAGTGCTATTCTGTAGAGTACATTTACTAGTGGTACTTTCTGTTAATACTTTATCTTGAATATCATTATGAATGCAAGTCTTGTAAGTCTGTATTTCTACGCTGCTGGTAACTAGGTTCATCCTCCACCACTGAACACTACAGGTGCACAGACTCTACATGACGCCAACCTGAAAACCTTCGGCCTTTCTAAAACTCATCCGTCAGTGAAATTCTGCCGGTTCACCGGGGCTTCTCCCTCCTACTTTTCTCCTCTGTTGCTACCCTGCGAAGCTCTTTCTCCTGATTAACTCTGATGTGTTTGCACAAATTATCACTGTAGCGGACAGCCTTCCTGCATAATATTACAGCTGGCGACCTTTTCATTAGCAAGCAAACTATGTGCCGTTTCCTCTGAGCCACCGTGGGGGCTAAAGGCAGGGGGCTGTGGTCAGGTGACGGCTTATCTCTTCCAGTAATAATATTGTGTTCATCGGTTGGCAGCAAATGAGAAAAATAATCAGTGTTTTCTGCAAAACATAAACAGAGAGAATTTTATAAATATATATATTTATAGAAACTCAATATGTATACATATTGAGTTTCTATCAGCTCCTGTGGAAAGTAGAGGAATCTCAAGTCAAATACTTTGCATATCTTAGCCTAGCATTAGCGAGTTTACAATATTTGTTCTCATAGTTTTTCTATTTACCTATGACTCATTTTTATTTCCTTTCCACGCTGTCTCCATGCAAGTCCTGACACACACAAACGCACACGCCTGCACATCTTTTGCTATGAGTCATTACTCTCCCATGCTTCTCTAGTTAGACTGGTTGAATTCTGTGTTTAGGGAGTCAGACAAAACACAAGCATCTTTATCTTTTCCATCTTTCCTCTACATAGATGCATACGTGACTTTGTGGTGTTCACACACAAACAACAATAAACCATAATCTGTCTAGTGTGTAGCGTACGATCCTTGTCACACTTACAGATCTTTCCCCATTACAAAAATGAGAGTCAAAGTGATAAATGACCATCTAAATGAGCTTGGACGTCCAGGATTAGCGCAGTCTGTTCAGTTTTACACCCTTGCCAAAAGAAAAACACCCAGATCTTCACTGAGCACCAACCCCAACCCTAATCCAATCTCCAGCGCCGAAACAGGTGGGCTTTAGATACCATCGGGGCGACTTGGAGCAGCGATGAAGATTAATGAATTGATGTCTGTAATTAATGTTGGCAGATCAAAATAGATGTGCATCAACACACCACATCTAACGGCTTCATACTGTAGGATGAACACACCTCTAGGTGAAGCCAAAGTGAGCGGTTTATTCTGTCTTTTCCTTCAGCCCACACATTCCCATTTACATTCAGATTTCCAATGGATGCCATGTCAAAATAAATTCTCACATCACCCAATGTTGGATTTTGCTTTTCAGCCTTCCTGCTTCAACCAAGAAAGTAGCCAAAAAAAAAAAAAATCTTTATAGAATGTTTTAGCTTGCAATACATTATACATTCAACATTGCCTGGAGGTTAGTTGAAGGAAGAAGAAGGTATTTTACTTCTGAGTTGTGCCTCATTTTCTTTTTCCTTTTGTTTCTAAGAGCAAAAAATAAATAAAAAAATGCTTTCTCTTTGAACCAAGGTCAATAAATTTTCTATTGAATGTATTACTTACATACAGCAGAAGAGAGAGTGGAGAATTTTAAGTGGGCACCCTTCAGAGAAAAGAAGTGATCAGATCAGGGTGGGGCACCCAAAACTGCTATTGTAATTACAGTGTCTATTGCAGTTGCAGGTTACACACTTAACTTAAAACTCTCAGCTGAAAACTTCAAAGCCTTTTGATTTCGATAAAACCAAATCTCAAAAATATAAATCAATGTAGAGAAATATACTTGCTTGCTTTCATGCTAAGAATTGGATGAGAATATTGTCTTACTGTATGTTATGTTAAAGGTACAGTGTAGGAGTTTGAAGTAAAACTGCATGTCTGTAATATCTGAGGTTTGCAAAATGAGCTTACACAATGCCCAATGTTTGGGCCAATCAGCATCAAACGAATGAGCCTGAAATGTGGGCCGACCATAGCAACAAAGCCAAATAAGGCAACAGCTGGAAATTGGATGGAAAAACCAAGGAAAAAGGGGAAACTTCATCGATTTTACAGTATTTGTGTAATTACTCTCATTGCCAGAAGGGGGCAACAAAAGTTCGGCACTGCAGGTTTAGCTTGTAACATGTAATTGGGGAGCCAGGTTGTCCAAAGGCAGAAAAGGAGAACAAACAATCCCTACTGGCACTTCTAAAGCTAACTAAGCTAATGAAGCTAAATCTAAAGTATGAACAGAAATATAAAAATGGCCACTTGCACTTTCATATTTATGTAGCACCTTTTGCCCTTAGGTCTTCATTTTTGTATTCTGTTAAAATATCTGCGCTTCAGGAAATCACCTCTGTTCATTCTGACTAAACAGCATCCAGCTGCTGTTTTTGTTATTTTTCCTGGCTCACCCTAGATAGCTGGGTTGTCTAGGAATGAAATAACTCAAACAGATCAGGGCACTGATTTTGAGTCCAGACTATTCAAACAGGTGGTTTACATGTTGAATGTGCAGCATGCTGTCTCCAGCGAGCACCATCCCAAGTGGTCTAGGGCGCATTAGAGCACTGGCATTGAACGGTAAAGTCCATGATGAGTACGCACTGTCTACAAAATAGGGATGTAGTGATGCATCGTGAGACAGTTAAAAATCGATACAAATGTGTGACGATCAAATCAGCTGAGATGAAATGAATCTACTTTTGAGTTCACTTGATTAAGGTTCTAAGTCACCATGTGTTCGATGTTGTACGTCACTGTCAGGTATTCAGATGGAACAAGAGACATGGCGGATTTTGAAATCGAGGATGTTTCAAGTTGGAAGTGTTGCAGCATTTTAGCTTCCCTGTGTCCAAATATGAAAAAGGGTGAGATTTTGTTCATTTAGTTATTTTGATGTGGGATTTGTTTTAAAAATCCATTTTTTAATTTACTTTTGTTGTTTAAGATAAATTGTCATTTCAGTTGCACTTTTAAGAAGAGGACATATGCGTTACATTGCACAGCTTACCCTACCTCAGAGAAATAGAAACGGAATCTCTATATTTTGTTAAAGATAAGACAGAATGTAATCTGCAGTTTTTATATATCTAAATATGTATGTGCTTTTTAAAATATGCATTCATTGTATAGTTTGTGTTTTGTTACACTCTACCTCAGAAACGTGTTTTTTCTCTCAGAAATAATTAAAGGAATCTTTTCCCCATCCACACGAAGGCAAAACGAGGTCTAAACGCATAAGTTTCTTGCCGAATCTGCGTATCATCCACACACACGATGACGGCATTTTGGGGGTCTGTAAACGATCATTTTTGAAACCAGGTTCCAGAGTGGAAAGACTTTGAAACGCCGTATACACAGCTCCGTGTTTACTGACTCTCCGCTACTTTTCAGATACGCTTGCGTCATGGTTTCGTATCTTCATTGACACGCATGCGCAGTTTCATAACTTCATTGACACGCATGCGCCACACACGGCAACGACAACAACAACTGCGGCGTACAGTGTAGCAAATGTTCTGACGAAGCTAGTGACCCTACTATCCCTGTTGCAGCAAAATCTCCTCCTTCTCAATCACCACCGAGTTGAACAAACAATTATCGAGGACACATTACGGCCCTTTATGGATACACCAGCTTGGTCTCCGTTTACAGCTTTTGCCGCAAGTGCGCATGCCCACTGTTTTTTCTTCTGTTTGCACGTTTCCGTCATACCGTTACAGCGCCCCTAGAGGTCTAGC
The DNA here is from genome assembly GCF_021347895.1 of Acanthochromis polyacanthus. Taxonomy (NCBI): domain Eukaryota; kingdom Metazoa; phylum Chordata; class Actinopteri; family Pomacentridae; genus Acanthochromis; species Acanthochromis polyacanthus. Next base: position 44,094,897 of record NC_067113.1, on the reverse strand, counting down.
ATGTGTTTTACAGCGTTTCCATGCGTATCGAGTGGATTCATGTAGACGCACACATTTTCTGAGACGCCTTTATCTTTATGGCGATCGTTTTTGAAACTGTTAAGCATTTTGTCTTCGTGTGGATGGAGCCTAAGTCAGTCCTAATTTGTCTGCAGGATCATTCTGTTAGAAAAAAAAATCCTGAAAAAATCGTGTCATTAATCTAGTATTGGAAGTCGTATCAAATCGTGAGTTGAGTGTATCATTACATCCATACTACAAATAGAGAAAAGTTAGGATAAGGGAATTCACTATTCAGTGTTTGTCGTGCGTGAAGCCATGCAGGAATCTCTTAGTTTCAGTCCTGCTGAGTTAGTGTTCCACCACGCTAATTCCTGTCACCTAAAGAATCCGGAGACAAATCCGAGTATGTTAGTCAGTTTCATGTTTGTGCTAATCTCCTGGCCAGGACTCCTTAAAGACCTTCCAGGTTGCTATGAAGTGACATTTTGACCAATTTACCATTAAAAGAGAAATTCATTTCAAGTTGGTGACAAGGTTCTGGTTCTGTTGAACATTCCCATTCCCGCTTTTGCTGCCAAATATTCCGGCCCTTATAAAGTCCTCAAGCCAAATGGTGAAAACACTTATATCCTGTCCACTCCTGATAAAAGGTGCAAGTCACGTTCATCATTTTAACAGTTTAAAGGTATATAATTCTAGTGAGACTGCTGAATGCCCAACGTGGTGAAAAATCTATTAACCAGAATGAATCAAGTGACATTTATCAGATGATAATGCAACATCCAGGCTGCTTTCTAAACGGTTTCACTGTCACTATAAGTCAGTGTGCCACCAATTTGTCCTGCTGTTGATATCGATCTTTGCAGCCATTTTGACAATAAGGTCACAGTAACCACCCCCTTAACCCTGGAGCTGCTACACTCCAACATTCCGCATTCATTTCACAGAGCCACCCACATTCTCCAACCTTCATGTATTATAGTTACAGATGGTGAGTCTTTGTTGTTTATCAGAGTAAACAAAAGCCTTATTAATCAAGTTAATCAAGTTGTCTGACAGAGTTCAGTAAGTCGACAAATTGGATGTGATCAAGCTTTCATCCTGCGTAGCTTTGCGTATTAGACAACAAAGGTGATATTAAAAAATGCCACTGATTGAGTGTTATACCCAGAGATGTTGGCAAAACAGTTTAAACAATGAGTGACAGCGTAAAACTGAAACTTTAATGGGCCACCACTGCGCCAATTAATATCACAGAGGCTCCCCTTAACGAGGATTTTTTAAGATGGCTGAAACCAATTAATCTCCCCTCTGAAATATCCTTTTTTTTGTCACTTCAAAGGACTAACTCTAATCTGTAACATGGGAATTTAATATTCTGAATGTCAGCAACAAAAGGATTCAATGAAAGACTTTAATCACGTCTTTCTCAGTTTGTAATTGCACGGCAAACATCAATCAATTGCATCTCTGTGTTTTCCACAGAAAAACTGTGACATCTTCCCCGAGGAACGGCATTTCATGTGGGTTACTTCCAAGGAATTTTTCTTTTAACGTGAGATGACTGGAGAAGGTCACCATCGGCACAAATAAACCCATTGTTTGTTTCTTTCACCTCTTTTCTCTAATCGAGCTCCCTTGGTATTTGCTTCATCAGAGAGTTTAAGGAAAGTTGAGATACCATCTGAAGTGGCATTGAAATAACACCCACACACCATCAATTAACAATGTTTTGAGTCAATTTTCTATGATTATTCACATTGACTGTGTTTTAATTTTGCTCTTGATTTATAAAATATCTTCAATGTACAGTACAGCTCGCATAATATTTGACTCAACACACTGCAAAACCTGCAGATGCAACTACACAAGCAATGAAGTTAAAGAATTAGTTTCAAGGTATTTTGTCAAAGCATTTCTAAGGCTGGTTATTAATTATTACGACAAAGCTTACAACAGTTATTAAAATGTGAAAGCTGCACTGTGTTTGAACACTGCACAGAAAACAGAATCAACAGTTTTTTTAAAAAAATATGTAGTTACCAGCTTTTTAATGGGCAGTAGAGTAAACAATAGTTGACAGAAATATCAATGAGTCATTCCATCTCATTTCAACAAATCTGAGGAAATTTTGTTGCATGACCTCCTCTGATCATCTCCAAACTTTTTTTTTAACTATCCCAACATAAGAATAGATTACTTGCAAAGTTTTAACATCATATGATTGCTATTTGCTAAGTTATAAAATATTTAAATCCCTATTTTTCCACTCGGAAATTGATATTTTAGGTAGAAAGGCTTGATTTAGGAAGATAATACTGGGAACTGACTGATGATATAGACTTACAAGTGATCTGAAGGGTTCAAACACCTTAACAATAGAGCAGGAAAAAAAATTTGGAATGAATATACCCATTTCTCTGTGGTACAGGGCAATTTAAAAATTTGGCGAAAATGGCATTTTTCAAGAATTTAGGCATTTTTTTCACAAATTTTAATAAGTAACAAGGTTCATATGTTATAAAAATCTCAAAGTACCTTAAAAGTTCTCTCTAACCTAAAAATATCCAAGAGCTAGCTAGTCTCCTTAGACCTCAAAACGATGCCTATTTATGAAACAGACTGAAAAACACCATACATATATTGGCACAGAAACCAATGTGGGACATGGAGTAGAAACATGAAACTTTGTCTGTATAACAATAAACATCCGAATAATTGATATCTGAAGTATCAACATTGTTTCTTGAATCCTTCATGGCCAATTTCAACCAAGAAATGCACTATGTTTTATAGGCGTTTTTTTAGGAATTCTAACTAATATATTGCAGTTAAAATGAGTTATATTGCCTTAGGTCCCATGTAAAACATGTAATTTGTCCCCAACTTATCACACCACTATTTCTGTCCTTTGAACTGCTTGAATTTCTCTGAAATCAGGCCATCATCTGCACCAGATATGTGGTACTGTCCACCACGGCGTGTTGAAGGAGCAGTGATTGGACAGAGGATGTGGGCTGTAGGCACCCACACTACGTCATCCTTTCTAGGCCATGTGAACTTCTTGCTGGGACCTTTTGGGTGCATGAATTTCACTTGCAAATCTTCAAATTCAGCTGATAAGTCAAATACGATACCGAGGCTGTCCTGAGAATGCAGTCTGGGAGTGATGCCATTTCTTCTTATTCAGTTACTGTATGAAAGAAAAAACAATGTCTATATAATAATTAACTTCAGATATGCCCTTTGTAACTTATACTACGATGCTGATGCTTCAGATTCATCTTTCATCTTTAGTTGGTCATGTAAATGGTTCCTAAAAACAAAAACGAGGATCAAAATGTATAGTAAATTGATTCAGCAGTTGCTCATCTTTGGCACAAGAAACAAATATGAAAGTAAGTTCACACATACTTCACACATACTAGTTCCTCCAAAAAAAATTTGAACCGCGTACCATGTATCCCACATGCACTTTTTAATGCCTAAAGTTAGGCTATTTTGGGTCTACACCTGAGTTCAACAGCCTATAAATCAATAAATAAGCTTTATTTTAATGTTTTAAAACTTTTACCTTATGCAACTTTCATTAGTAAAGAAGAAAATTCATTCTTTCAATGTCTTTTCACAAGAATAAGTCCTAAAATAGAGGCATGAAAAACCCAAAATAAAGTCGCCCATGAAATAATAAGGATATTTTGGGAAATTCCACAGTCCAGTATTTTTTTATTTTCATTCATTTCTATACTTTTCTCACCAGAAGGGTAAAAGTTTTGGAAGGGGAAAAAATTCTGACCATGTAAAAGGAGTATAAATTGCTTTTTTTAGTAGTTTAAAACCCTAAAATCATAGGCGAGGATTAAGTTTGGACTGACTATGGGTATTAGATTAGATCATTACTGCTTATACTGTATGTTTATAACCATAATACTTTGCATTTGTTCATAAAATTACCCAAATAAAGCCCAAAAAATTTTTTGGGAGGATCTGAGAAAGTGGTGCAACAAGCATTTGTTGAATTGACATGGAATGACTCATAATATAATGTGCTTCTTACACCATAAATATATTTAAATTTTCTCTACGACAAAGACAACATTTTGTTGGCCATCTGAACTATACGCCAGTGTTAATTGTGTCAATGACAACTCTGATGAAAACTATTTGTTGGTGACACATTTTTCCAGCAAGAAAACAAAACTCAAGCCAAATATTAAACTAATATTACAGGACGAAGAGTATGACAAACTGTTGAGAATTTTTCAACCAAATTATTCACTTGTTTAAGTAAACGTGTAAAAGTTTCGTTCATCTTTTAAATTTGTCTTGTTTAAAAGCAGTTGACCTGTTTAACTACAATTAGTAATAGGCAGCTTACATTATGTAACATTATGTAACCGTCTTAATAAGATCTGATGTTTACAATTCTAAAACTTGTGAACTAAACATCACATGTACTAAATTAAATTTCTGAGTATATATTTTAAAGAATCAGTCAAAAAAAAAACTCAGACTTTAGCTTCCTAAACTTAAATATTTTCTTACTTCAACTGTGTCAATAAACTGAATCTCATTGGTTACACAAACAAGATATTTGAGGAAATCTTCTTGGACCTTGGGAAACACCAATTGAAAATTATCACCATTTTCTGACATTTGATTGCACAAACAGCTAATGAATTCCCTCCATCCATTATCCATACACTGCTTAATCCTCATTACGGTTGTGGGGGTGCTGGAGCCTATCCCAGCTAATTTAGGGTGAGTCTATCTCAGAGCTACACAGAGAGACAAACAATCAAATTCACGCCTACGGACAATTTAGAATCACCAGTTAACTTCAGCATGCTTTTGGACTGTGGGAGGAAGCCAGAGTACTCTGAGAAAACTCTCTCCATGCAGAAAGATCCCAGGCCCAGGCCGGGATGTGAACCGTGGATCTTCTAGCTGTAATGCAACAGTGCGAACCACCCATCCACTGTGCAGCCAGAGCTAATGAATTAATCGAGAAAATAATCAAATCCCTACTGCTAACACAACACCAGCGATGTGGATTAACATTCAGCATCAGGGTAATAATTGGGACCTGCAAAGAAGCTGCTTGTCCTTTGTTTTAAGGGCTAAACTAGCCACTCAGCCAGCGTTATGCAATTTTGTTACACTGTGATGTCATTAAGAAACAGCAGAAAAGCCTGGACTTCATCAAGTTGTTTCAAGCAGGTGACAAGCAGTTTTGTAAGTTTGCAGACCTTTTACATTCAGAAAAAAAAGCAGCTATGCAACACATAAAGGGAAACACCAAAAAGCCTGATATGGGCTCTTTAACACTGAGATAAACGGATATTAAAGCTTCGGTTCTGCTGAGCGATTTGAATAAATTACGCATGCCTCCTCACAAAACGTCTTCTGTAGCGAGCATCTTGTACCAGAAAGCTGCAGATGGATTAAACTCCTCATCGGAAATGAACCGATGCTGTAGGGGTTCTGTTTAGCACGATAATGGATCAAATCCTTGTAGCCTCAATATGTGCGGTGAATTCATTCAAGGTGAGGGATTCCTCTTTGTCCTACCTCGCCCTGTTGTCCCTCGCACAATCAGAGCTGGAGGACTTGATGAAGTGGAGGCTGTTGTGAAGGACAAAGGCTTACTCCATCTTGGTTCTATCTGGCTGACATTTTGGGTCCTCGGGGAGTTCGAGCTCGATGCCAGTTGCTCATTCTTCCAGTCACGCTGTGCAACCATTATAGATTTGGGGGGGAACGAGAAGAGAAAGAAAGGATTCACCGAAGGCCATGGGTGCTGATTGGGACCAAGCCATAGAATTTCATTTGACAATTGGGCTTGTTAGATTAATCTCATTCTCTGGCGCCCTGCACTGTAATACCACAGCTCCATTTGCTATAACCAGTTTGAATTGGAAAAGAAAAGTGGCTTTAAATCAGAGCAGCCTGCACAACATTCGCAGCGTGTATGAGAAAGAGTTCCGTTTAGCCTCTGAACATAAACGAGCTTGTGAATGCTGTATATAGCTGATAAATTTTACATTTCACTTTCATCATCTGACTTTGCCCAAGCTCAAAAATTACACACCATACACGTCTCTCTCTTCTTTTCTTTTTTTTGCAAGGTCTACAAAGTTGATTTCTGAATAACATGCATTCACTAATAACATATCTGAGGTGGGTATTATTGGAGCTTTCACGTTATGATTTAAGCCTCTGAACCCCAAAAACCACAAGTGAGTGTAAAAGGCAAGCTATCTTTTTTTTTTTAATTGCTAAAATTAAACCATTCAAGCAAGAAACTGTTGAAAAAGTTTTTTTTTTAAAAAAAAGATAGAATTATCCGAATTAACAGTCCCTGCACTATGGTGAGACGACATTCTGTCAAAAAAACAGAAAAAAATCTAACCTTCAAAGTGTGATTTTTGATTAACCCTTTAAGCTGCAGTCAATTCCAGCCGTTTTCAGTACAAAAAAATCGCTAATATTGTATTTTTAAATAAAAAAATTACGAAAAATACGGGGAATATTGGACGCACATCACGAGGTGCATTTCCTTGAAAACGACCGATTCGGGGATTTTATACCGACTTCAGGACATGTTTTGGACAAAATAGTTTACTGGCTTGTGTTGTCTGGATGTAAAAGGTTGGATTATGGCCGTTTTTTGTGGAATCTTTTTTTCTGTGTGTAATAATGAACCCGGAAATGTGAGTCGCGCTGTGTGTGTTGAAGCCGTGTATAGAAAACGGATGGATGGATATTCGTTTTTGTCAGACAAATGTGTTTTTCTCACCCGCTGTGGTAATCGCATCTGAAAGTGGTTTATACCAGCGGATTCATGAGAATCTAAGCTTTCCATCGGCATATAGTGTTTGTATAATCGTGTTTGCAGCCGTCGGACATTCTTGAAATTCCTATGCAAATTAGTAGGTGTACCGCCAGCGGTACACTTACTACGCACTGAAGTGCAAAGGGTTAAAGCCACCATTATTTGGAAACTTGCCGAAAATGAAATATTTGCTCTAAACAGATTCTGCAACAAAAGCAAATAAATAAGTGGTCCTTGGTACAAGGAAGAAGCTGTAACGCATAGTCACGTGACAAAAATTCAGAGACTTTTCGGCTGAACTGCAGGCTGTGTACATCATGCAAATGGAAGAAAGTATGGAAATAATTTAACATGTAAATAGCAAATTATGTATGCTATGTAGAGTCGTTTTCTCAGTATTGGTAACACCTGTGAGCACTTCAGGAATTCAGTTTCCTTTCATATTTGTGAAATAAGTAATCAAAGAAAGTCAACTTGAACTTCTTTAACGATATATGGCATTAAAGCTTTGTTATACTGCTCATAAGATATTTTTGAGTTCTCTCAACTTCCAGCCATGTTTGTGCCGTTTCCATAGAAATGCAGGATTTTATGTTGATAATTTATATTTGTAATGAATTATGCTGAACATTAAGCCCACAGTAAGTTCAAACGTGTCTGGGGCAAAAAAAAACATCGGTAACTCCATGGAGTTGGAAGGTTAATAGAAGCTTCACTCTGACCAAACACCAAAAACACGGTTACATTTTCTCATTCTGTTGCATTTTTCAAATATTTTACTGAGTTGCAGTCAGCATAGAAATTTTAGAGATTCTCCTATCTTGCAAATAAAACTGGACTTCTTGTTCTAAACTGTGGTTAAGCTTTGAACAGGTCCAGAACACCACTCTTTAGATCCACATAACCACGGCACACCATCATTACATGTCACAAAGATTCATACGACAGCTGCAAAAGATGAGTAAATTGAGTTCAGATAGGTTTACCGTCCAATGCCTGCCCTTAATGGGAGAAAGGAGGGGACCTTGCCGATGAAAACTACCTCAAAGTGAGTTTACCAGCCTCCACGCCCACCTGACCGCTGCTATCTGCTGCCTCTGCATCACTGCTGCTGATGGCTGAGCATTTACTGACAGCACATTTTCAAGGCCACAGCAGAAATCCAAGCGCCTCAGCTGCCAGCTAGAATGAACCATATATCACGTGGGGAGAGCATTTTCACTTATTTTCTTGTCTTTTTACAGAGAATCTAGCCTGATACTTTAGAGAGGAAAAAAAGCACACATATCAAAGGTGTAGCTCTAACAGTATCATACTCTGATACTACAAGATCATGGTGGGTTCAGAGTGACAAGGCATCAGCAGTGAAACACAGACAGGAACTTGTGCGTTATACTGTAATTATACTTGTCACATTTTCTCATGTGTTCCACTTCACTCCGCGACTCTCATTTTTCTCTGTCGGATTACCTGCGATTCATTTTCTCTCAGGGCTTTACGGTACATACAGTAAAGATTAGGGACATTCAGCACAGATGAGTCCAGGTCATCTAAAGCCATTTTCTCAGACTGATGTATTAAATCCGGATAAGATATAAAGCAAAAGATGTAGAGGGAGAGAAGGGGGATCACTCAAGGATTATTCAATCTGTTTTCAGATCTTTTTTTTTTTCTTTCTTCTAGAGACTGTTTCTGTGTCTGTTTCTCTCTCGGGAATTCCTCTCTTGGGGGATAAACAAACCAATAATTCACCTCCCTTTGGGAACACAAACAAACTGACCAGTTGCATGTTATGTTTCCAGTAGATTTTACAATTGACTTACCAGCTTTACTCGAGTAATTCATGTTGAGCTGAATTCACTTATGTAGCTTATTTTCTCCATAGTGGTGTGTTCCCATTTATCGGACTCTATATCTGAATTTAACCTGTGATTTCCTTGGTGGTTATGTCAGTATTCAGTGTAGATGATTAGTATATTTGTAGTTATTGTTTTCTACTTGTGAAGTGCAACTTTCTGAGTTCCCAGCAGCTTCTTCTTCTTCTTCTTTTCAATTTATTTATTTGCTGCTGTCACATTTGTATTCACTGTGGGCTCATTTTTCACTGCAATATAAAGTTAACACCTCTAAGGAAACAGCACAACCATGACTAGAAGTGAAGAGAACTGTGAATGGTCTTTTGTACAATTGGACCGTTATAAAGCATAAAAAAGTTGAATTTCTTTGAAAAACAAGTGCCCAGAGGTGGTACCAATACTGGAGAAAATTGTGACTCTGCACACCATTGATGTTTCACTACTTACTATCTGTTCTTTGTAAACACTGCCTGCAGTTCAGACAAAAAAGTCAGAATTTTTGTCACATGACTGTTATTCAAAGCTGCGTCAGTAATCACTTCTCACTCATGGAGTGCAGAATTTTTATTTTAATTATGTAATTTGTGTAGTGCAAACAATTTTTTTGACATTTTTTTTTTCAAATGAGGTGCTCTACTGATCAAAAGAATGCCCCAATTTTTTTTCCACTTTTTGTTTTTTAATTGAAATTCAAGTAGTTCAATTCCAATGAATAGCTTGAAAGGGTACAAAGATAAGTGGAGGACTGCCAGAGGTTTAAAAAAGGTAAGGTTACCCAAAGCTGCCTGATCATCACTGACCCTTAGCAGGCAGACTGAGTCACAAAAGGTTAACTATTTAAAGCTGTTTTGCAGCAATGGAGGTTGATAAAGTCTTGAAAGTTGCTGCTACAAAATCCTACAGGTGTTTCAAATTTTCCTCCGTCTGCATGAAACTGTTTTGATTTATGTGATATTTCTATGCTATTTTTTGGCAAATGATCCTTTAGAAAGAAAGTCCTATAAAATCCTGGTCTCACACACTCATTCCTGTATCCCAGCTGCTGTGTAATCACCTGCTGGGGAAGGGAGAGTCTTCTTCCTGAAGGAGGCGTAGACAACACTTAAAGCTAAAGACACTAAGACAGTCCATTTAAAATTGTGTTAAAACCAGGAGTTATGCAGTCATGGCAAAATTAACCATCTTAGCAGTATCTTGAGCTCAAAACTTACATCCTGAGGGGTGGGGGGGCATTTTAATGTTGATCTAAAACCACAAATGTCAAAGTAATGGTGGTGCTGGAGGGAAATAAAGGGGATTACAGGGGAAGGCTTTAGGACACGTCGGCTGGCGACTGAAAATGTACAAAATTTCACATGAATTAATTCAGTGTCAGTCTTGGGGAACGACAACAAGCAGCCTGACCGACCAACTGCATGACCATCCCTAGAGCCATGGTGTGTGGCTTACACATCCAAAACAGAATTTCGAGGCTGATGTTAGAAGGATTCTGATACGGTACAGTCGAAGGATTAGAACAGCCATGCAAAACATGAACATTCAATGCTACGGTACACTTCACTGCTAAGAATATCAATGATTATGAAATTATCTGTGCATGAATGACTTCACAGCATGAATCTTCTCAAAGGGAAACTTCTGCAGTATATCAAGCATACAGTGGAAAGTGTTAGTTTGCACCAAGACCAGTGCAGTTGTCCATGGATTGTGCATCTGGATAATCATTCTGTACAAACTGTCAAAAGAGTCATTTGAACTGAAAACATGTTTTTTTTTTCTATAGGTCCAAAGGAACAAAAGCCACATAACGAAAGCATTTTTAAAATATCAAGTCTGCTTTTGCCATTGTTCCATCTGCTTTTTATCCAAAGTCTCGCTTTGTTTCATAATTGAAGGGACTGCTGTGTGCACAAACTACAACCACAGGTGTTGAGCATCATTTAAGCAGAGACACTTTAATCCTCAGTGAGCTTAATAGACTGAAAACCTCTTTAGCAGCTGCTATTTAAATGAGAGTACAGCTCAAGTGTATTAGCTGTATTTCACTGACATAGGATCCTGTCAGTGGTAACAAATGGCAAGGGGACAATGGGCTAATGCGCGAGGTATACCTCCCGGACCATTCAGCCCTATAAATTGGCTGACTGGAGCCCATTCGCAAAAATTATAGTCTGTTGCTATTAGTAACTCCATATGGGCCCTGTACTAAAACTCCTGAGTCAGGAAGGAGAGGAGAATTGAGTGGAAGCAGCAAAAAAACATGTGGGGAAAGAAGAAAGTTGGTTGTTTCCTTGTTGATCCACAGCTGTTGTGGTGACAAAAAGTTGGTCTGGGGGGGGGAATGTGCAAACTGTGGTCTTCCTATAAGTATGCAGATAAAGTTTACTTTGCTGACCATTTCTCACAAAGTAATTTGAAGCAAAGTCAGATAAGACAAGGTGAGCTCAAGTCTTTGCATCTCTCATAAGTTACACCGCTGACCCATATTTCACAGCTGCAACACACCCTCCTGTCAGACTCACTGCCATTTATTCTAGCAAGGACCTGTCAATTCAAACGGGCTCTTATTAACTGAGAACAGTATACTTGTGGTGATAAGAAACCTAGCCTACCATCACACAATCACAGAGGGCAGCTTCATTTATCTGCATGTCACTTTGCATGCCAAAAATTCTATTATTATTAAGTAATGAGGGTTCAGTTTGTCTTTTGACATACTCACAGCTGTCCGGACTAATTGTTGCTTAATGTAATGCTTTCTGCATTAAAATCCCCAAGAACATTCAGTTGAGTGTATTTTATTCATTTTAGTGGTGGGGCGCGGTTAAAAACATGATCTAATTAATTAAAAGTGTTGTAATTAATTAATCCTGATTAATCACATTTTGTCAAAGCAACATTTGACAGAATAAACAAAGTTGTTCAATTCAAATATATCTTGGTTGACGACTGAATCGAAAAGACATACACGTGAACTTAAACAGCAATAATGGGAGTTTCATTTATATTTATCTGCATTTGTCATCGGTCTACTACATTTACAGATTACTGCAAACTCAAAGTGCAATTATAGTGATTATACTGTACAATGTAAGCCTTTTTGTAAGCTCAAGCACTTTTACTGTCTAGAAAAGGGGTTTAATATGGGATGGCTGCATCATTTGCTGTACCAGGATTGTTGTAGCTAACGTGTCTACAGGATCTTCATTGTCGATCCTGTGGACACATTGTGTGAAACGCACCACATTGCACGTCGGTTGCATTGCAGCGTGTTTCGAGCTGCTAACAGTGCGTCTCCCCAGAGCTGCATTAAGCACACTTGACTTCTACTCCATGCAAATTCGGTGCGGGCAGCGGAGGTCCGACACTTTGCGAAAAATTCGTTAAAGATCTAAACTAGCCATCGTTGAACTAAAACGAGGACAGATACAGCAACTAGACAGCTTATTTCTCGCCTCAGATGTTTTCAGAAATACTTTTTGCTGAAGTGTTTGTGTAATAAAAGAGAAAGCTTGGAATTGAGCCACCATGTCGGACTGACGTTTCTACCCAACTGAAACTAAAGCGCTGTCATATGAGCAGCTGGTGGTCCACTACAGTACATCCTGTCCATCTTCTTCACAGTTGGTAAACAGACTTTAGGTTCATTACCGCCACCTACTGGGCTAGAGTGTGCATCGATGTTACCGGAGTGCCAAAAATTAAGCTGCGATTAATGCCTTATTTTTTTCACGTGTTATTTTTTTCTGTTATTAATTAATCAAAATTAACGCATTAAAATCCCAGCCCTAAGTTATTTATATGAAGTGAGAGTATCACCATACATTTTATGCTCCCGTGTGATTTTCCCTTCCATCAGCTTGGCTTTAATGATGACTGACGATAAGAAAAAAAATGCATCCGGGATCTGCTCAGGATGTTCAAGGACACTGTTTACTGCAAACTACAGGCTGAGATGGTAACATGCACAGAACATACATACGCAGAAATACGTATCCAGTCTCGTGAGTAAACGCGGTTCAAAAACACACATGTGGATTCAAACAGTGGTTCACATGCAGTAATTATTTTTTGCACACATGCTGTGTATTGAGCAGAAACACCTGTGTGGCTTCACACAAACACACAGGCAAACAAAAGGAAGCCACACACACACACAGCAGGGCGTTCTCATTAGCATGCGCTAATGAACATAAATTCAATATTGCCTATTAATGAATAAACAGACTAAATAAAGTAATAAGGCTTCAGTCTCGCCCTGTGAGGGACCTGTTTTTGCACTTTAATTAAAAACAACAGCATAATACTGTTATTAGGGACAAATAACCTTCACATCCTGTAATTCATTGAATATAACTGAAAGCAAAAGAGGCAGAGGTTTGAATAGAAAAAATAAAGCTGGATTTAACCGATGTATGTTCTTTATTTTTAAAAATGTTTTTAAAAAGTCCCTCAAAACACTAAAGTTTATGTCATTTAACAGGCGACTCACACATTTAAGAGGCCAAAAACTGCTGTAATAAAATAGATTAGGAATATTTTGTACTTTTATTGTGACAGTCACACAGGAAAGCACTTGAACAGTCCTGTATGAAGGAGGAAATGGCTAAACTAAAATTATAGACACGATACTGAAGCTACTAATTCTTCAGTTCAGGAAAAACTTACTTTGACAGACAGCAAATACATTAGAATAATATCGCTCCTTTTGAATTTGAAGATCAGTATTTTTCTGATCGGACAATTGACAAATGGCGTCCATTAATATTATTTAAATCACATTACAGAAGCAGTGACAGAAATTCGATGTTAATGATTAGATGATTGAAGTTTTTTCGATTTATTTTTGGTAATTTATTGTTTATATTAATCAAATAATGAAAAGAATAATTACAATAATTATTAAATTAGTCCTTAGGAGCATTTATCAACTAGTCAAAAAGGCAATCCTTAGGAAAGTCAATAATAAATTAGCATTAGCTTAGATCCAGAGCCATATAGTGAGAGGGTTAAGGTTAACCCTCGCTCTCAGCAGTGCTGCTTGTACCTAACGAAGTGTCGGCTAATTTCAGTTTTAATGTTAACATTTTTGAAAACCCGAGGCAGCCAGTGTCGAATGTCATTTAGTTTGAGCTGTTTTGAAGACACACTGCACCAGTTCATGTAGCGGCTGATTAATCACATCATACATTTGCTTTGGTGATTGATCAAAAGGAAAACATCGCACAATCTCTAGAAAAAAATGGAAAGAAGTTGGGACAGATGATTAATTTAGTCACGATCATTTAGGATTTGTGAGGAAAAAAAAGGGAGTAATTCAAACACCAGGTTGGTGGTTGAAGCTAATCACCAATTACACACATCTTTTACCTATACGGCTGACACCTCCACTCACCAGGTCCCTGGAGCGAGTCAGTTCACCTGATTTCTCCCAAAAGAGACTTAACGAGAGAAACTCTTACTTTAATTTTGGTGCTGATTTTCTGTTCGGCTGGGCAATAAAAAAGTTGATCTTTGCGGATTTGATGAGCTTAATTTTGAAACTCGATATGCAGGTTGATTCATGCTGGCAAAATAAAGTTCTTTATCATAAATCCTATACCAGCGACTGTATCCCAGCCAACAGCTTATTACGTGATTATGCTAAATTTGGAAATAAGAGGCTATTTATTTTCCCTTATGTACCCTGCTGAGGGTGCACATTTGAAATCAGTTGAAAACATTTGAATTGCAGATTGAGGAGATGCAGGTTGACATGCTGTGTATCGTGAACGTGGCTGTGGGGAGGCGAAGCTGCATCTGTATTCGTGTCAGGATTCGGAGCTGATGAGAGCATGGCAAGAGGCCCACCTTAGAGAGGGGGATCTGGAAATAAGGGGAACAAACAAATTCACATGGAGGAGTGGGTTTGAGTTCCCACAGTTCCTTAAATGAAAAGTGTGCATGCGTGAAGTCGCGTACACACATCTGGACGTCTCCTCCTTGCATACAAAGCAGCTAGTTGGCAGAGCACCACGGTATAATTTAGTGGGAGGACAAAATGGGTTTTGATTACAAGCCTGCAGAAGAATAACTGACCCTCTTATCCAGCAGTGAGAAGATGCAGCTCATCCACTCAGTTCCTCTGGCCCTTTACGGAGTAATGAGAGCCTGACGGAACCAGTAGACCTTCACTCCCCGGACTGTTAACTTCTCACAACACGAAGCACGGCTGGTGGAGAGCTTTCAAAATGAGGTCTGGAGGTCCCAAAGGCCCTGTAAGTCATTCCAGGATTCTGCCAACTAGCAGAGGACCACTTAACACTTGACTATTATTTTTCTCATTATAACTGAGAGAGGACTGATTATTATGGACATAGGTCACACTGTGCAGAACAGATAGACAGTGGTGCAGATATTATATTTTGCACTTGCGAAAGCGGCCTTTTAGGCTTTAACCTGGAGTACGCACAAAACTGGAAAAGCACCACAACTTGAAAAACAGGCGTTATCTTGCAGCTCTTGCAGCACAAGCTTCATTGTGAATGTGAGCATAAACATGAGATTGAATTAGCTGCAGCAGCGAACCTTTGGCTGCAGTTTGCACGGGGCTAAACGGTTAGCAGCATAGACACTCATTGTTAGCTTGCAGGTAAATCTACTGACGCAGTCTAACAAATTACTACCACACATTTAGATATAACAGGAGATCACCTGCCCAGGAGAAGAACGGCAAACTCAGAATATAGCAATTACAGGGCAGAACTCCTGTTCTATGAGTGTACTTTTCCACCGCTAACATTTCCTTTGCTATTAGACTCTTTTTCATAAGTCTGTCTTTCCCTGTCTGGGTTGCTTTGCAGTGCAGGCTGTTGTTACCAGGGCTGGAATATGATCTTTCCCTGCAGAATTTTCTGTACATGAATCAGGCTTTTATCTGAGGTAAAACCACCCATAGGAACGTTGCACTCTCTATAAAAAGACCTGTGATTGGCTGAAGTCTTCCACCAGAGGCCAGACTCTTTAAAGCCCGAGATCAGAGCTAAGAGGAGGTGCAGAAGTCGAGTTTTCTCTCAGACTGCTTGAATTACAATATGGTGGAATGGTATTATGGATTTTTTCTTCAGTTGTGCAAAAAACATTACTGCCTTTCTCAACTTGCTACGTTAACATGAAAACCGATGTTCATGACCCTGTCGATTCAGGTCGATTCATGGCAAAATAAAGTTCTTTATCATAAATCCTTTACCAGCGACTGTGTCCCAGCCAACAGTTTATTTTGTGATTGTGCTGATTCCAAAATAATAAGCTATGTATTTTCACTTGTGTACCGTATTGAGGGTGCACATTTGAAATCAACCGGAAGTATTTAAATTGCAGATTGAGGAGATGCTGGTTGACCTCCTGTGTATTGTGGACATGCACACACCGAAGATAGCAAGAAACTGGAACAGTCGTCTCTAAGCAAAGGAGGGACTCTATGACATCAGTTATCAGATACTTGTAAGGCAGTCTTGAAATCCCTCTTCAGAATATTACACAACCATTAACAACTTAGGGCAGGGGTGTCAAATATGCAGCTCTCCATTCCAGGTCCATTCCAGATGCAAAGTGTAAAAATTACAGAGAAGACATTAACTGCAAATTGTAAATTTGTAAAACTACACATTTTGAATAATTTCTAGACCATGACAAGTTGCAGTCATAGTAAATTAAAATACTAGATTGCTCACAGTTCTTTTGTCATTTTGTGTCTCATTTTTGTAATATTTTCTCTTGTTTTTGTTGTTTCTTGTCTGACTTTTGTCATTTTGTGTTTTGCTTTAGTCAATGTTTTGTATTGTTTTTGTCGTTTTGTGGGTTTTTTGTCTCGCTTGTGTTGCTAGTCTACTTTTTTGTTATATTGTTTCTCGCTTTTGTCATTTTTAGTCTTGTTTGTATAATTTGTGCAGTTTTTTTTGTCACTCTGTAACTTTTTTATCTCTGTTTTGTTTTGTGTAGTTTGTCTCTGAGGTTTGTCAGTTTGCGTCAGCCTTAAATTCATTGGGGGAATTCTAACTTCTGAATACATCCTGGAGCCAGCCCATAACTTGCACCTAAAGGACATTTAGACTCACTGATTTACCTGTGACATGGCATGGCAGACCTGCTTTTTCTGAAGCAGCAGCAGTGTTAATCAGTGCAGTGCACTACCTCACTTTATCGTAAGTTTACATTTCACTAACACAATGAAATGAATCACCAGCAGCACACTGGTCCATGCACAACACTGTAAATATGTGCAACAATTAATTTTCTTTTCATTTCATCCTGATTGTAGCTCAAATATTTCAGTAATTTCAGCAATATATTGCACTGACATCTTCTTGCTCTTTACTTTTTAGTCACTGCATTCCTTATATCATTAGTTTTTTTAAGCAATATCTGGCACAAGAATTTCCTTCAGGAATGTCTAAGGCTTTGTCTTATCTTATCATACCTTGTCTTACATTATTAAAATTCAGTCTCTGAAATTTCGGAGTCCTATACTTTACCCCGAACTTCTCTCAAACGTATCTCTCGCTTTAAGGAATTTCTCCTTCCTACTTTTCCTCTTTAGCCTTTAAACTTGAATTCACTGATATAACTGGCCGCTGCGCAGTGCACCAGGTTGTAAACACATGAAAAACCCACAAAATACTGTCTGAGTTTCCAGAAAGTTAGAATGCTTGAACATCAGCATTCATTTCGAGTGGTGTTTCTAGAAAGCGCTCAGTGTTTCATCAGTGGCTCAGCGTTTCATCTCCAGCGGCTCTTCAGGAAAATATCTGTCCGTCTCTTAGCAGCTAAATGCCGTGCTCACCATCTGATTGCTAATTTGTTCTGTTTAGTGCTGGGCAGGTCACGAACAAAGTGGGTTTATCAACTTGTTTGTTGAAAACAGCCTCTCCTGTGGCTGTTGATGAAGGCCTGCTTAAAACAATAGATTCGGGAAGGCTTAAAAGCATATCAATGAGGTGAAAAAGTTGACTTGAACTGCCAATTCGGGTGGTTGTTTTATCATTATGTCATTATGAGCGTCTTCTTTTACGTTATATGAAGTAATCTTGTCTATATGAAAGCAATTACCTTGGTTAGCTACAAGAAGGAATAAAGAAGCAAGATTCTTTCATCACTTTTCACCTCCTGCTGAAAGACGAAATAAATAGATAACCACAGAAGGGGGAAATAAATGGATAATTCCTAATGGCAAGTGGGACGGTTAACCACAAAATGCAGAAAGGCTTTCCTTCAAGGTAATTATTTCTCTTGGTACGCTGGCTTTCATTCTTTCTGTTTCTCCTGTGACCCCTCTAAAGCTCTCTCAGGCCCAGATACTCAGGCGTCCAGGATGACAGATGAGAGGAAAGCCCTGGTTGTCAGAAGCTATTCTCTCCACGCATCTGTCAGCTAACCAGTCTTCAAAAGGCGGAGGAAGACAGAAGTCGGGGAGAACGGGCTAAAAATGACAAAGACACAGAGAGCAGAAAAACGAAGAAGAGGGAATGAGAGGACAAGAGCAGGCAGAACATGCAGGTGAGGAAATAGATAGCAAAAGAGACGCCACGGGGTGGAAATGAAAGAGGGATTTATGGAGACAATGGCACCTTGTGATTGTGAAACTGGCTTAATTTAATAGAAAACATGAAAATGGAATCGGAGCAGGGAGGAATAAACCTTTTAGATTACGGTTACACTGAAGAACAAACAGAAACAACAGAGAGCTCAGGGAGATGATACGGCTTGAAGGTACGGCTCAGTAGCACCCCCCACTAGAGCGGTGTCAGTGTGCTGATTAAGCAGCGCTCTGTTAGATGTCACGTCACTCTGTGAAGGTAATATTCCTGCTGCTCGACATGAAACACAGATTGAAGCCCTTTCTCATCCGTGACTGCGCACCTGACACCAGAATAAGCTTTTTTATGAAACACAAAACGAGCCGCAAATCGACAGAAAGACAGCTTGACACGTTGGAAAGAGCTTAAATACTTTGAAGGAACAGCAACACTTTATTGACCCCTTTTGGTTCTTTAGATATGAATACTCACTCCTATAAACTATCTGCTACCAACAGAGCTGTCAGCAGGAGCAGCACGCAAAATTAAAATGAAAATTAACACAGTGGCACACAAAATAAAGCGTCGAGGGAGATGATATTGCGATTGGAGCGAGTATAATGTCGTCCTCAGCTTGGAGTTGATTAGCATGTTTCTTTTATCACCTGTCACTTTACTTTAGCTGATGCTCTCGTTGCTCCCTGGGATACGGTTCAGCCAAGAAACTCTGATTGAAACCATTTCTCAGCACGACTGGGAATTGGGCTCGTAATACAAAAGAGAGGTGCAGTGTTTCTTTGCTATTGGCAGGTTAGCATGGAGCATATTGAATAAAATAGCAACACTATACATCGCAGGCATCAGTTTTCTGCTTTGCGGACAGTAAAACTGTCTCAAGGTGGCATCATTTGGAACAATTACATCCGACGTGCTCGGTTGGGAAGGTGAAGTTCAGTTATCTAAACACAGCTGAAAGCACAAGCAGTCAGCTGGTATGAAGACACACTACAGGCGAGGTAAGTAGATTTATAAAGCACTTTTCAGCAAGGTCATTTATGAGACATGCTGGAGGTGGGATGAACTGAAGGAGCAGTTTAACAGCAAGAAGAGAGATTTAGGGCTCAGAAAGTAGGAAAAAGCCTGAACACATCCAAAAGTAACATTGTTTTGGAAAAATTAAACAAAAAATAATAATTAGCCAGTGTCTGTTACACTAAACTAACCATTCACTGACTCTAGTTTTCCATTTAGTGTACAATCATTTGAGAGAATGAGAGAGTACAACGTAAGATGACAAACATCCTACAGTCCTTGTTGATCTAAAACTGCACAAGCCACAAAATTAAAATAATAATAAAAAATAACAAACAAGCTCAAATACGAGCAAGGTTAAAATTATAATTTCTTTGAAGGAAATATATATATACATATATAACTGTCAGTTAATGCAGCTTTAACTGCTCGGAAATACTAAAGGACTGATTTTATCCGAATGAGAAGTGCTAAAGATACGGGAAGTACTGAGTCACAATACACCAGTATGCCTTGATATTAAAAAGCAAGTAATAATATGCACAGAGCTGGGCAATGTAGATGAAAAAAAAAATCACTGTATCAGTCATATCAGTCAGTTTCTTCAAGAAAAACGGTTTATTATGAATTTAGCCGCCTTAATTTCAGTGTAACCACTTTATTTATCAAGGCACACACAAAATACTTTCAATATCAACACAATGAAAAACTACAGAAATAGACACATTTATAGATATGATTTCACCTTGACACGCATTAAATAAAGAAAACAAGTCAGCCTTGAGGGTACCTGAGCTCAACGAGAACATCAATAAGATGCAATTAATACATAAAGCTAAAACAAACTGCCGAGAGTAGAACATAAAATGTTAGAAAATTCTCACTTTCCACCTCCCTACACTTGTATTTTGACAAAAAATGAAGACAAAACACACAATAAATAGTTAAAATGAATTTGATTGATAATCTTATTATTATATTCTACTGACCACAATTGTGTGGTTAAAACAGAATATTGTGACAGCTTTAGTACCTACTTCTGGTTAAACTCATCATTACTTATCATTTTTAAAAACTATTCTCTGCTCATGTTTCGGAAAGGCTGACATTCTCACTACAACGACAAATTCATAATAATTAAAAATTGATGTGCGCTACCAGATTATTATTGCTTAGAGGCGACACGTGTAACAGAACACGTCTCAAAATTGATGCGTCATGCAACTTGACCTTTACTGAACAGACTCCATTGCTGCTGCTGCACTGTGTTCTTTTCAAACATGCGAGTCCCCCAACTTTAGAAAAGTGCAAAATGCTGGAATACTCTTTAAAAGCCAGTCTACTAGTGTGGCGAGTGTAGAGTTTAATCCTGAGGACCTTGTGAGAGAAAAAGGCCACACCAGTCATTAAAATCTAAAAGAGGTTTTCATCTTTGTAGTGTGAATGTGCTCGGCAAGTTTTATGGTAATCTGCCAATTACAATGTTTTGCTCTGGACCAAAGTGTTGGACGGATGGACGGATTGACCAACAGACTGTCATTCATGCAGTACAAATTCAGCATTGTAACCAATACTGGTAGAATTAGTGTTTCGTGTCACTTCTTTAGGTCAGGAATAAAGTATTTACAAGTTGAGTTTCCGTCTGTCTAACGATGAGAACGTCTTTATTGTTTCACTGCTCCTGCGCACAGATTGAAACCAGGTTGTGTTGGTGGGTGGCAGAGAGAGCAGCTTCTGCATTGCAGTGGCAGCGTGGTTTGCTAAGCCTTCCACTCTCTGTATATCGCTATAACACACACCTCCGTGGCCTTGTGTTGCCAGGCGAGCTCCATTGAGACCCACAGCAGAATACTGTAATGAATTTAAAAAGCCGCCAAAAAACTTCTCTTTCTGTCTCCTGGCCTTAGGACTCAATTTCCCTTGGTAGCATATTGAGTTGGAATCAGATAACTGCCAGAAAGTGTGGAAAATCTAATGCATATCAAGTGAAGAGACAAGCTGACAATCCCCAGCGACAGAAACACTGTAGTACCTGCAAAGTACAAAACCCGGCAAGAGGCTGAAAGGAATGGAGTGGGAAGGACGGGTCGGTGAGGGAAAAGAAGTGGTGAGACATGAGGGTGTGTATTGGTTTTCTTTCAGAGAGATATGGAATAAAATAGCTCCCGAGTCCATGCATGACGTGTTAATATATTTTTAACAAATCAGACCCCACTAGAAAGGCTTTGTGTTTGGTATGTTTGAAATGGTAAATGGTCTGTATTTATATAGCGCTTTACTATACCTGCAAGGTACCCAAAGCACTTTACATGATACATCACATTCACCCATTCACACACACATTCACACACTGATGACGGAAGCTGCCATGCAAGGCGCTAACCACGACCCCATCAGGAGCAATTCGGGGTTAGGTGTCTTGCTCAGGGACACCTCGAGCACGACGGGGCGAGGATCAAACCGGCAACCCTTCGGTTGCAAGACGGCCACTCTACCCACTGATCCATGCCGCCCCACCAGTTGGGATGTTGGGACTTTAGTGGAAAAAACGTTAATGCAAAAGAAACTTCCAAAAGTCACAAATGCAGCAACTTGATTTCTACAACAGAATAAAAAAAGAAGGGCGGTTCGGTAGGGGGTCGGCTGGATCTCCATCAACAGGAATGTAGAATGGTAGAGGGGCGGGGCCTACACATTTCACATTTCACGCTGGGCACAAAGACTTTGACAAAAACATAGTCCAAGTAAATCTATGAACAATACTCAGAGGTACTACTCACTTAGAGTTAGGTCAGTTTTAAGGAACTCTGGGGCTATTGAGGGAACTTTGCTTGCTGCGGGGTTCCTGGGGGAAACTTTAACAGCTCAGTTTAGAGAAGACAACCTCTAATGACTCAAAGGAGGATTGCTTTTTCTTCTGTCGAGTTTTATGCAGAACTAAGTGACCATTTACACTTTCCAATAAATATTTTGTGTTCAATACTTGTTTTGTCTTTAACTTATGGAGCTCTTTGAACAACTGGAGGGACATTAATGCAGTTTTTAGATCCTGGTTTAGTCACTTTTGGCAACTGTGTGCAAATAACACTAATGCCAAGCTCCCTTTTCACGTATTGTGAAATTGTTGCATGGTTTGGGACTACTTGTCTCTTTAGAGGGAAGGCTCACTGCAAATCAATGCAAAGTTGTTCTGTGTGATCGTCCTTATCATTCATAATGAAAAATACCACACAAATGGGAGTTTTACTTTCTTAGGATGACAATTCCTGAATCCATAGGACACGAGGCGTCACTGAATGGTAAGTATGAAAATAATAAGGATCATTTGCTATGGTCTTCACAGTTGTAAAACTAAAATCAATTGTGAGTTCTAAAGCTATTATTTATTCATGCGTTGATAATCTATTCATAGGGAAAGGGAAAGAAAACACTTATGTGTTGTGGAGTTAACGCCCTTTAAAATAGAGGCCTCAGGTATGAAATTGCATTCTAAGGAAACTTTTTTCTCACTGTAAGGAATGTAGTTTTAGCTTTTCTGATGTGGTCAAGTTGAATTCCATAGGTTAAACTTGTTGAGCCAAAACAAGTCAATGGAAAACGGAGTTTTGTGTTCACTGTTACACTATAAATCTGCCGTCACTTTCATTCTTCTTTTGGGGAGAGATGCTGAACAGATTTTGTCTCTTTCTCCCGATAGCAATGGAATAAACTCAGCAAAGTGTTTGGTTTAATTTGTATAGTGGAGTCATGGTAGTTTTTTTCACGACACAGTTCTCAACCCAACTGAACATCTATTAGAGACTGTAAACCGTTGTGTTGGACAGCACCCTATTTCCATTAAAACACCAAATGAAAGTTCCTGAGACTTAGAGAATCAACACAAAGAACTTCTGAAGCTGTTTTTGCAGGGCATGGTGGCCCACCATCTTACTAAGACGATTCATTTTTGATGTTTTCTTTAATTTGTCACCCATCAGTAGGTTCGCTACTAAATTCACAAAAAATTTGTCCAGTTTTGTTCGTGTGCAAAGGGCTGTGCATGGTGACAGTTCAGGGAATAATCAACTGATGCTGCAAGTCCCAAAAATATCCACAGTTTTTCAATGAAAAAGCTTTAAGGAAAACTAACTGTGCTACCAGACCAAACATCTGAGACAGATACATGTCCTCTCCATGACCACAGGAAATTACTTATGAAATTACTTGCTCAGTATGAATTGGTTTCTCCAAGTGGCCAGAAACAGAAACATATTTTTTAAATAGACTTTATAAGTTGATAATATGTCAGACGTTGTGTTTTCATCCGGTTCTGTTGTCAAAATCCACACTCAATTCCTGTTTAATAACACTCCAGACTAGTAATCGTGATATTTTCAGTGTGCAGTTGGCATGTCATCTACACCTCTTCAATCACTTCCTACTGTGATGCAAACACATGCAGCTCACATGACCTTAAAACTATGAGTGTGAATACGCAGCATATGTGCATGTGTTACTCCAGTGAATGACAACCACTGCAGCGAGGTGTCTCGTTTTCCTCCCAGTGCATGTTGGGACAGACACCAGCCCTTCCAGCAGTAAGCTAAAGCACACTGATAAATGATTGCATGACAGAATTCAGTAATTTGCATCCCCTCTTTCTGTTTTTAATAAATTCATTGTGACATTTACGACTTTTACATCACTTTGCTTCCGTACTTATTACCATGGAAATTAATTTAACTCCGGCAACCTTCACTTTGCTGAATCCGAACGCACTAAGTGATTTTCGGCTTGCTGTGTGGAATTTATCGTTAGGTACTCTGGGGGTCAAAGCAAGAAATGAAGACAGGCAGAGAAAGGTTTCACTAAATTCAAGGCGGTGTTTGGTGTAGGAGAACTTTTACAGTGCTGCTCAGTTGGGAGTTTGAAAGTGACGTACGTATAGAAAAAGAGAAATGAAACAAGGAAAACACGAGGACAGGAAAAAGAGGACTGCACAGCAAAAAAAAATCCTTTCCGTTGTGTGTGTGTGTGAGACAGAGAGACTGCCACTCTCCAGTATGTGTTATCCCACTTGTCAATTAGTTTTAATGGGTGTGTCTATTGCTTCCTGCTTATCACAACCTGACATATGGTATTATTATACAGCACCCTGAGGAACACGGCTTCCACTGATTTCAAACCAATAGTATTCCAGCGAGGCGGTTTGTTCCATTTTTCCTGAGTTTTATTCATAAGGTGAAGGATTTGCTGCTTTCTCACCAGCCTGCCTCATATTCATACAAATGTACTTTTGAACGTTCAGCACATTATTACAGTTTGAGAAAGGAAACTGCTATTTGTTCACGCTGTGGCAATTGCTACACCTGACAGGGAGGTCCTAAAGACATAGCTAAAATTCAAGGATGACGGCTTTTCTAATGTGCCTTTCTGTTTCTCCTTCATCTGCATCCCATCATTACTGCTGTTTGGGTATTTCTATGTCTCCCTGTGGCGCCAAATGGCTGCATTTAATCAATAGTTCAACAGTTCAGTTTCATTTCCAGTTGTCTTGTTCTGTTCATACCTCTATATTCATAGACTTACTGATGTATTTTCTCTCTTTCTGATTCCTCTGCACACGTCAAAGAGCTAATTAGGACTTGAACTAATTCCGGTGCTTCACAGTCAACTGTTTATCAATAAAGTCATTCTGCTAATGTTTATATTGCAAGGACTGCAGAAAATTAATTGAGAGTGCAAAGCTTTTGGTGAGGAAAAAAGACTGTCTTCGCAAGAAAAGAGAGACTTTTTGTTGTTTTGGGGTTTTCTGATTAGTTGGCTTAGCTAAATATTTCACTGCTGCTTGCTAAGTTCATGAACTGTCACGCTGTTCAGGTTCTGACTCTGTCATCTTTTGGTCATGGGGATCATGAGTAAGCATCACTTTTTCCAACCCAACCACAAATTCTCAGTTTGATTGACGTCTGCCCTCTGACTTAGCCACTCCAGGACATTCACCTTAATCTCTTTACAGCATTTCTGTGTAACTTGTGGCTCTATGCATTAAGTTAAAGACTTGCTGAAAAACAAAGTACCCTGTACTTTTACAAGCCTTCATGGCCTGCAGCAGGGAGAACTTTCTTCCAGTTGACTTCAGAGTCTCACAGATGCCTTCTGGCACACTCGCTCAACCATAAAGCTATGACTGGTGTAGAATCTCAGTTGCCGAAGTTCATAAGTCTTTTGCAGAAGTCATAGGAGTCTTGGTGGCCTCCCCCACTGGTTTCTTTCTTGCACATTTACTTAGTTTTTGAGGACGACCTGCTCAAGACAGATTTACACAGGTGCCATCATCCCTCCACTTCTCCATGATGGATTTAACTGCACTCAAGAAATACTCAGTAAATTGGACATGTACTTGTATCCATCCCCTGACTTTTCATTGAGTTGCTTGAAGTGTTCTTTTGTCGATATGGTGTACTCATAGCCAGGAATACTGATTTACCAGTGACTGGACCTTCTAGGCGTCTTTATACTACAATCACTTGGGACACATTCAGTGCACTCGGATGATCTCCATTTCACTAGGTGTGTAACTTATTGCTCCAATTGCCTGCACCTGTGTTCAATTAGGTAAATCACTTTAAATGGGCTGAATACTTATGAAATTACTCGTTTTAAATCCTTAGCAAATTGTTATTACTTTGCAATCTGCTTCCAATTTGACACGAAAGACACTTTCTTGCAAATTCTTGTCAAAAATGCCAAAATAAATTAGCATGATTTAATGCTAAAAAGCAGTAAACAGACAAAACTTCCAAAGGGGGTTAATACTTTTCACAGTTATAGTAAACAAAATACAGACTGGTGCCACAGCTTGCTGTAGTAACAATACATAGCAGGGAGAAACAAACTAAAGCAGAAGGTTAAACAACAACGTGGGAAACTGGTTGGGAAGATACAGTCAACACTGTCTGTGTTTTATTCTGCAAGAACAGGAAGCAAGATTTGAACAGTTTTAATATCTGTAGCTAACGTTAACCTCAAGGGTGTTTAGTGTTACTTAGCAACAGTGTCTGCCGCTCCAGGTGCTAGTGTGATAATCGTAACCATCTAGATTTCACTGATGAATCTGCAGTTCAGGAGGTTTAAGACTGAATCTATAAACTTTTTACTTTGGGACATAATCTAGACTCAACATCAGTTCAAAGTCCTAGATCAGATTTTTGGAGGGGTGAAACGAGGATCAATTACCCAAAAGTCCTGTAGTTAAAGGCATTAGGGGAGATTTAATTTCCTACGACTTTGAACGTAGCATGCGCATGTGCACATACAACCTCTCCCTCACCCCCCTCTAACCTCCCCCCTCTTAACATTTACGAAGAAACGCCCCCCTCCAGAAACTTGCGTAGGACTCGCGAAGTTGTCTTTTACGGCTGGGTCCCCCTGATCTTTATCTGCCATTATGTAAAAAAAGATGAGCAAAACAAGTCGCCAGCTAACTACGAAGCTATACCAAAGCAACACATACACAAAACACGTAAGTCCAAGGCGTACGTAATCTACGTAACTAGGCCTGAGCCGGAAGATTTTTGATTGACAGGAAAGGGAGCAAACCAAACGCCTCAATCCGAGCGCGTTGATTGGCTGATGTTTCTCAGGTCCTGCCATGTCCACAGTTATTTTTTTAAATTTTTTATTCTTTTAGAAACCATACATACAAGTCCACTAAAGGTCAGTATTCATTTTATGTGAATCAGACAAATTAAACAAAAAAAAACATCCTCCATAATGCCTTTAACTGTCCCAACCAACTCTGGAACACACCATATAACGATACACAACTCAGGCCTTTATTTCCCTTTCTGGACTAGTGAACATGGTACATAACATTTTGGTAACTCGTACTAAAATTTGGGCCTATTTAAACACTTTACGGGTGATTACAACAAACCAACTGGCGATGGACTAAGCCAATTGCAGACCAGGCCAATGCATTCATCTAGTCGCCCAACACTGTGCTTTTTGTGCTCTCAGATTTTTCCAAAATACGAATCTCAACAGGAGAATTGCCAGAAACATATCAGATAAGAATGGTTTACTATAAAATGAGGTCCTATATTGTGATTATATATTGTCCCTCCTGCATTGCTGGCATCAAAGAACTCCGTTTGACCCCGCTTGCCTGATCTGATTGTTTTATTGTTCTTGTTTATGTGAGGAAAATGGAATTTGCACAGGATTTGTACGTCTGGCCTCTGCTGCACAAGCTGTATGATCAGGGCATGTAACAGCAAACATACTATTTAGCAGCCTTAATGGTTTAGTACCAGTGGAAAAGCCTTAAATACAACATTTTATGGATTTCAACAAACTGTGTGTTCATTCGGCGATGTCAAGAGACTCAGATTTCCTTCTCTTCATTTCTGTTGACTGCAACTTGTAATGTGATTCTGGTGAATTGTGTTCCAAATCCCTCTTACAAAATGTCAACAGAGTCTGCGAGGATTCACAGAAAACTAAACCCCCAAAGTAGTTAAGGCTCAGTAATAAATAATAAAAGATGATGACACTGTTGTTTGCACAAGCAAAAACAATTCCACTAAACAGGAAAAAAGAGGGGGGAATTAAAGTCGATTTAAATGCTTTTATATCTGAGACATTTTAGCTGACACTCTCGGTATGACTTTGTTTTGACAGGAGCGCATTGATGTGAAAATACAAAATTTTACTTTTTACCTGCTCATCTCTGCCTCTGCAGTTTGAGAACGTCGGACTTGTTTTGCTGATGTGAAGTCTTATTGCGTGTTGAGGCAGAAACATCGCCTTTTAGTCTGAACAACATTTGTTTTAGGAAAGTGCACTGGAATGGAAGACTACCTCTGAACTGAAGACAATGACAAGTCTTTTTCTTCTGAAGAACGATGAAGTGTTTTTTCCCTCAAGTAGCTAGAGATAAAAACAGACGGGAAAGAAAAGCAGTATAAGCATGTTCACCTGTTGCCTGCATGTGAGCTCTATATGCAGTATAGTACAATAATACAGCTTGCAGTGTGCATTATTCAGAGCAGAGTAAAAGGAGTTTGCGTGATCGTGTGTGAAATGCAGTCGGCTTTTCTCCTGAGCCCTGCAGAGTTATAACTGCACTTCCCCACATGGACTGTTTGCTTGTGATTCTTAACTATGTGGAAAGAGTTGTCAGTCAGATTGAAAACCTCTCTTCCTCTCTGAATGAACTCACTTCCAGTCATGCGCAAGCTGTAAAATGCACACGCTCAAGCAGGCATCTCCTCCACTGCACCCGCACAAACTCCCCGTTGTGATATCTCGCTGCTTTTTTTTTGTCCTTTCGCCCATTTCTGTGGCTCTTTCCTCCTCTTTCAAGTTGTCTGTGGAGCGGGGGAGTGGGGGAGTGACATGCGATAATGACTTACAACGAGATAAAAAGGTCTTTACTACTCAGCCTTGGCAGCCGGGATGAGAGAATAGAAGGAGGAAGAGGCATTTCAGCATCCACACTCCTCTCATTACCTGCTGGCAGTATTTTGGCCCTGGCAACGCTCCATCTTTCTTTCTGTGCCTCGACCTGGCAGTGAAATGGAAGCTAGTGTTTCTACAAGTTCTACCTGCACTCTCAGTCTTTTCAATCACACCTATACATCTACGATTTACTTCCTTCTTTATCTCTCCATTGACCTTCAACCTGAGCTCTTTGTCGAACCACACTTCATTTGAATAACCCCGCATATAGAAAAACTCTGATAACAAATCGATGCTACAGCTTCGTTAAGGGCACCAAAAACGAGACATCTAAATGAATGATAACCTCAAAGCCACCAATGAGGTTTTCTCCTCCATATTAATGCATGAAATTAACTTTTTTGTTTTACTTTTCCCTTTTAGAAATCAGCTTTTTACCAGTTCTGTTATTTAAATTTGTGCAGCGATGAATATATATTGAATTCTGAGCAGGTTCTGTGACTCTGTTGACACTAATAGTGCTGAGCCATTAGAGATGAGAAGGCAATAATAGAACCTCACCTCTGGCAGTGTAGTTTGCAGTATCTCTTGGTCTATGCAGATATGAAAATGTAATTATGGTGTTGGCTTTGTCTGTGATAAGTGGCCTGGGAGGAGGGTTTAAAGTCAAGTCAAATGGGATCAAATGGTGAATTTCAGATCCGTCAAAACATTTGTAAATAGCTTCTGCAATTTTGATCAAGATGAATTTAGATTTTTATGGTCCAGTCACACATTCAGTCAATTGCATCCAACAGAATCAGTGACATGAACATAGTTGTTCATCCCGCTCCCTCTGTCCACCATTGCTGTCTAAAGTTCTTTGCCCTCCAGACAAGACAAGGCTGGATCCAGGATTTTTTTTGACGGACTCTGTACAATTGAGAGATGTACAGAGTCTTTCAAAAAAATCCTGGATCCAGACGGTGATCCGGATCACCTCCAAAATGTAATTGATTGGGAATTGTGAAATCAAGCGGGACCTGCATATTTCCCTTTTTTTTCGCGGAAATGTGAGATTCTTGCGGGAATTATGTGCTGTTTTGCGGGGATTATGCGGCCTTTTGGGAAATAATTGACCCCCGCATAATCAGCGGCATTTTGGTGATTAATGCGGGAATTCATGCGATCGCATAATCGCGTTTTTCTGGAGGGTCTAAAAATTAGATCAAAATTATCATAACATAAGTGAGCGAGTACAATAGATTCAGATTCATTTATTAATGGCCACACTTCAAAGTTGGTGGAATTTGTTTTCAGTACAGCATTTCATGCTCACATCTACTGTCATTAAAAAATACAATGAACAATACGATACTAATACAAATACATGACAAGAACAAACAAAGCACAACAGGTCACATCAGGGCATTGATTTGTTTAGTGTCCGTATGGCTATGGGGAAAAAACTGTTTATGAATCTGACTGTTTTGGCTGGCAAGGGCCTGTAGCGCCTCCCAGAGGGCATGAGTGTGAACAGGTGGTGAGCAGGGTGTGTATGGTCTGAAGTGATTTTTCTAGCCCGCTGTGTGGTGCATCTTTGATACAGGCTGTCTATGGATGGAAGTGTGTGTTCAGTGATTTTGGATGATTTGTTGGTGATACGTTGGAGTTTTGTGCGGGAATGACTGTCCAAATTTCCATACCAGACCAATATTGATGAAGTGAGAATACTTTCAATGATGGCTGTGTAGAATTGAAGGAGAATGTTGTGTCTGACTCTGAACTTTCTGAGCTGTCTGAGGAAAAACAGTCTTTTATTGGCTTTTTTGTAAATTTCATCTGCATGTTGCTTCCATTTGAGGGTGTTATTTATGTGTGTCCCAAGGGATTTGAATGAGTCTGTGATGGTTATGTCTTCAGTGCTAATGGAGATAGGTGTTTTGAGTGAAGGTGAGTGTGTAAAGTCGACAATGAGTTCCTTTGTTTTTGATGTATTAAGCTGAAGGTTGTTGTTGTGACACCAAGTGACTACTTGAGTGATCTGCTCACGATAGTGGTTTTCATTATTGTCAGTGATGAGTCCAATTATTGTTGTGTCGTCTGCATATTTGAGTATGGATACTGAACTATGTGTAGATGTAAGTGTGTTTGTGTAGAGGGAACACAGCCAGGGCGAAAGGACACATCCCTGGGGGGCACCGGTGCTGAGGGTCAGAGTCTGGGATGAGAAGCCGCTCATCCTGACAATCTGTGTCCTTTCTGTCAGAAAGCTCCTGATCCAGTAGCACAAGGAAATGCCAATGTCCAAGTCCATAAGTTGATTGAAGAGTTTGTGTGGGCCGATGGTGTTGAAAGCGGAGCTGAAATCAATGAACAGTGCACGGGCATAGGTGTGGGGGGGTCTCTAGATGGTGGAGTATCTTGTGAAGAGCCAGGTTGACTGCATCTTCCACAGACCTGTTAGCCCGGTATGCAAACTGGTATCTGTCCATGAGTGGGGTGGTGAGTTGTTTCAGATGGGACAGTATGATGCGTTCAAATGATTTCATGATAACAGATGTGAGAGCAATGGGTCTGGTAGTTGCATTTTATTGGTTAAACTGGGTTCCTCTTTGACTACATTAAGGACTTTTATGACGAATTGTCACTGTTTTAGGACATATATATGCAGAGATGTAGAAAACACTAAAGGGTTCTCACATCTACTACACTGTAAGCTATTATAGAGAGGACATATTTCAAAAATGTATTCACAGGTTCAGCATATATTCTAACTGCTCCAAATCAATACATCATGACCCCACAGTCATATTGTCTAAATGTGTACACAAAAGTTTCAGAAGACTTCAAAGTGAGTCTAGACTCTAGCACTTAATCCCTCAACAGCGTTTCATCCTATTTGTTTGGACTCTCCAAAATATTCTCAAAGTCACTTTAACACCTGCATTATAATAACTTTAGATGCAAGGAAACGCAGCCAAGAATGCTAATGCGTATCGCTAATTATCCCCTTGTTGACACACACACAAGCACACACACATTTGCAAAACAAGTGCAGAAAACCTTGCTGGTAAAAGGTATGTCAACACACACACACACACACACACACACACACACACACACACACACACACACACACACACACACACACACACACACACACACACACACACACACACACACACACACACACACACACACACACACACACACACACAAAATGGGCATTCAAGTAATTGTCTTGTAAGTTTGCTTGTGTGTCAGACGGCCCACCATCCCCTAATCTGCATAATCAAACAAGCTTCCACTAAACACATTCCGCCGCAATGTTCATCAATTACTCATTTAGTATTAATTAAGACCTGCTTTACTTTTTGAAGTCGAATTTGATGATGGCAAGTCCTCCCTAGGTTGCTTACCGCCTCGTTTTTCGCTTCCTCCCGCGCCAAAATTTCTCACTGTGTCATCAGCAGCTGAACTAAAAGCAACGTCAGCAGGTCGGGAGACGACTTTATTTGTCAGAAACGCTCACAGCAGGGAGTTGTTTCTGATGGAAGGAGACAAAAAAAAAGGTACAATGGCTCAGAGACAAGAGGGAAAACCAAAACAGAAGGCAAACAGTGACACAAGCCTCCAAAAGCACACATTTAACCTGCGGTTTAGAAAACAAGGAGTCGCTAAAGTCTGCCTCTTAAGCTTTCAATCCTTTTTGGGAATTTGCACAAACACATTCCCCGCCAGCCAAACACACAGCTCAATAATAGCGTTCATGTTTTTAATATCCCAGAATCAAGATTAGAATATTATAAACAGGATCCTCCCTACACTCTGTGCTGTGCTCCACATTCTATAAATACGTTGAGCCAAATGCTAAAACATTATGTGCATATCTGCCATTTATATCACACACACACCTGGATGAACACACAGACAGCCCATGCAGACTACTACGTACACCCCTCAGTGATGAAAAATGCAGCCCATCATACATTATGCATGTGGAGGAGATATACCTGTGTTTTACATTTACAGTTTGAACAATTCCACAGTTCACTGTATATTAAAGCGTCTTTGTGATGCACAGGTGAGACGCAGACAAGACAGAAATGTCGATATCACAGCATGTTTGAACAGATTTTGTCCGAATCTTCATGTCCAGAGAGGTTTAACACTGCATGCTGTGTTTAAGTGTGCGTGTGAGACACTCAGAGACAGACTGCATGAATATGCTGGGCAGCCATTCCAATATAGACCATCCATTTACACCTCAACATCCAGAAGCTAATGCTAATTTATGAATGTTTTCTGAACACATATGAGTAAGTGTGAGGGATTCTGTATGGTTTTTTTTAATGTCTGCATATGTTGAGGGTTCTTGCATGTCCTATATTATGTTCTTATACACACACATACACACATGTGGGTTTATCTGATGTGTGTATGATTGGCATGTGTGCACAATGTGTCATTTCTTGAATAAAATGAGTTCATAAACAGAAAGATACGTAGAAGAAACCTTTCATTCTGCAAGTAAATTTGCACAATATGCAGGATTTGTACATATGGCACATACATATTCTCATGCATAGAATGTGTGGTGTACATATGATGGGGACAGCTCTGCTGTGTGTGTGCATGAGTGGAACGTTCTGTTACGAACGGTGGTGTTCAGAACCCAAAAAGCATGCACTCAGAAACGGGCGGGTACGGGAACCAAGGATTTAATATAAGAACAGAACAGAAAACACTCCACACGGGAGGCACAGAAATCAACAGAACGGGGGTTAAAGCTAAACTAAAGGCGACAGACCAGACGGCCGTGATGAGTGTTAGCTAAACTAAAACAGGGGGGTGACTCACGTTTTTAGTCCAGGGGTCGGAAGACGAGGCAGGAGCAGAGGAGCGGGGCCGGGCAGAACGGGGCAGCCGGGACCGATGGCGGGGACGTGGCAGGGACGGCAGGGTGGGGGAGCCCATAGCAGACAGGGGAATCCTGAACGGGAGAAGACTGGAGCAGACGGGGTAATCCAGGATGGGGAAGACTGGAGCAGACGGGGGAATGCAGAACGGGGGAAGACTGGAGCAGACGGGGGAATCCAGGATGGGGAAGACTGGAGCAGACGGGGGAATCCAGGATGGGGAAGACTGGAGCAGACGGGGGAATCCAGGACGGGGGAAGACTGGAGCAGACGGGGGAATGCAGAACGGGGGAAGACTGGAGCAGACGGGGGAATCCAGGACGGGGGAAGACTGGAGCAGACGGGGGAATGCAGAACGGGGGAAGACTGGAGCAGACGGGGGAATCCAGGACGGGGGAAGACTGGAGCAGACGGGGGAATCCAGGACGGGGGAAGACTGGAGCAGACGGGGGAATCCAGGACGGGCAGAGACGTTGTGGCAGAGCGAACTGCAGGCAATGACCCAGCGCAGAGCAGTGGGGAGAGTCTGGCTTTGTGAGCCGCTGATGACTGATTACGAGCAGCTGCGCTCATCCACAGCCGCTCGTAATCAGGTAAGAGAGAGCACAGGAGAGGGAGGGGCCGTGACACGTTTGTCATAAAATACACTTTAAAAAACATCAATTTTTTTAAACTGTTATTTTTAGAAGTCCATTTTGCAGATTTTCACAGCTCTGGTAGATTACAGATAACCACTTATAATATTGAGTAAAATCACAGGGAAAAAAAAGGTATTCATTTGCATGTTGACTGTAAAAACAACACAAGAAAACTAACGAAAAAGTCCACATGAAAAATTATTTTTACAAATATGAATTCATTCTTTCACAAATTGTCTCCATAAAATAATAAACTTTGTATTACATTTTTTGTATTTAAATCACCTAAAAGTTTTGTTTGTACAGGTTTTGAATGTCATAGAATTTCACCATTTTTAAAATAATTTTTCTGGCACATTTACTCACAGATTTTTTCTTTTACATATATCTATCGGGAAGACAAAGGCGGAATATTCAGTTGGTTTTCCTCAGTTCAAGAGTCTTTTTTGAGTTTATATTAATTATATTTAGCTAGCAGGAAACTATCAGAAGGGGAATGGAAAAAGCAAATAAGAAAATAAAGTGAACTATGTGGCAAAATTGTGAATTTGCATTAAATCTTATTGACAGAAAGACTATAAATCTGATTATACACCCCCTGTCAAAAGTTTTAGGACACTGTCTCATTCAAATAAATTAGAACCTGTCCTACAACTTGTGACAGGGGGTGTATTTCATCATATGGATGTGATCAGGGCAGGACTCTGATCATACATGTAAAGCTTCAGACAGATTGGAGCCTGTTCAGGGCATTTACACAGCATTTGAAATTTCATGGCGAAGGATCAAAATTCCAGAGGCCGCCACGGACACGCCCTTTGACTTTGGAAAAAGATTTTAATAACTTTGGATCATTAAGGCCTCCTGTATGTACTGGCTGAATTTGAGGTGAACTGGAGTTTCCCCCTAGGAGGAGTTCACTCTAGAAAAAAATGAAAAATGGGCAAAATCTGACATTCAACGCAAAATAGCTCACTTCCTGTTGGGTTTGGAATGTGGCTGTCACTGACTTTTTGTTCAGCCTGATGTGCTGCATATGTGAACCAAATTTGGTAGATACACCCCCTGTCAAACGTTGTAGGACAGGTTTTACTTTATTTGAATGAGAAAGTGTCCTAAAACTTTTGACAGGGGGTGTATGTGAGGTTTGCTTTTAAGCTTTCTTTTAAAGCAGGTGGCACATTCCCTGAAAATGCAAAAAGTTTACAGAATTTTTTTTAACTGATATTTTGTTTGTTGGTGGTGCAACAGCTTCATCACAGATTCTGATTAAAGTAATTTCACACTCTCAGTGGGTCCCAAACAAGTGAGGCAGTCGATCGAAAGAAGGCAAATATGCCTTTTGGAAATTTAAAAAACAAAACAGCAGGAACTCTGGATCGATTGTGTTTTACTTTTTAACATACATAGATATTTAGTGCTCACCTGCTGAATTCTATGTCTGTTCTTAGGATTTTTTTGACTGTGCACGTGTGATTTTCGTACGTGAACGTGCCTGAGAGATGCTGCAATCGCAATCAAATGCCCTTCATGTAAGCACAGCAGCAAATAAACTTATCTCACCAAGCGAGACGCATCCCGACTTAATAACAGCCATCAGTCTTCGCAGTGTAAACACCCAACTCTCATTACATTTGTGTATACTGCGGGTGTGAACTGTG
This sequence comes from Acanthochromis polyacanthus, assembly GCF_021347895.1. Classification (NCBI taxonomy): domain Eukaryota; kingdom Metazoa; phylum Chordata; class Actinopteri; family Pomacentridae; genus Acanthochromis; species Acanthochromis polyacanthus. The sequence goes on along the minus strand of NC_067113.1, from coordinate 44,058,973 downwards.
TGTGAGGTATGAGTTTGCGTGGCGGAAGGTGCACGTTTGTGTGTCTGAGTGAGAGAGAGTGTGTCTCATTAACAGCGTTGTTTACAGACGAGAGCTGGAGAGAGTTGTGAGCTGGAAAGAGACAGAAGATGACTTCCAGTGATTTAATTTTAATTATACTGACAGCAGGTTTTAGTCTCTTGCTTTTCCACAAATGTCTCTAAGTGTTTTTTTTTCCATTTTGTCCTCCTCCTGTCTTCCTCTGTTGCTTCCAGTATTCTGGATTCTTCTCTTTCTGGCTTCCTCACCCTGACTTTTTTTTATTTTTTGCTGTCTCTCCCTTTACAGTCCATTACTGCCAAATTCCCTTACTAGCATGTGTCCCCTTGGCCTGAGGACTGCTGCGTTCCCAGCCTTGGCAGGACCTCTGACTGGCCGTCGTGCCAGGAAGGCCAATATGACTGGCAGCAGACAGGGTGGGCAGCTCCAAGTCCATCACTGGGTAAAGGAGGAGGGTGAACAGAATCGACTGGATGCCTACAAACCCACTTGGGTGTGAAGCAAATGTCATCCCAGTTTTTTTTTGTGTGTGTTTTTTTCATTCCTCCCTCCATTCGTCCAAATGGCTGTGGCTTTTGTGCATTTTGCAGAGCATCAATGTGTGTTTTCTGGTTTAGATGCATTGGCGTGTTGGCCATCGGGCGCACCGGGGTAAATCCCAATGGGCCGACGCATCCGTGGGTCGTTGGAGCGTCAAAAATCCATGAAGTTTTTTACCGGCCCTCTCTGTCTGCCTGTCAATCTCCTGTTCATATGTAATCAACCCGAACAAATCATTCCCATCAGTGGTCCACTTTTACATCTTCTGTCTCACCACTTTCCTGCCTTCTTCCCCTTAAAAACAAATTCAGGTCACTATTTTTCAATCTATTCCTCAGTTTTCTTTACATGATCATAATTGTAACTGCAGTGATGTGATGCATTAGCACATAGCCTGGATGGCAGCTGGTTATGGTCCATGTAGGAAAATGCTGGTCTAAGAGGCCAATTTCAAACTTCTTCTGAACATTTACTCCATTATTAACTTTTTTTGCTTCAGTGGAAGAGTTAGTATATGTTTTCAGGCAGTGTAAAGTTTGAAGCAACACATGAAATGACTGAGATTTTTGTCATTTTCCATGTTGCTATTGAGTTTTTGTTCACACACTCTCTTTCTAGAGAATCCCATGTGCAAAGAGCGAGCTGCATATGTGCTCATTTGTAAAAAAAAAAAAAAAAAAAACCTAATAAAATGAGTCACAAACAAAAAAATACACATTTGTGATCCAATTTTATATCTTCAGTGGGAGAAAATAAGATAAAATAGAGAGCGAAACCATCTTTTATCATTTACATCCAGATGCAAAGCAGTGTCACTGAATTCTGCCACCTTCCCTCCACAATAAAAGCACCCAAAATATGCACATTTGATTCATTTTTAAAACAGGCTTTCTTAGAAGTGTGTGTTCCTGTGTGTGTGTGTGTTCACCTGTGTGTCCTGTCGTATTAATGTTTTAAAAAAGCCCCCTGGGTGAAGACGCGGAACTTAGCTAAACATTTTGTTGCACATGCGGGCTCATTTTCTACTCCAGTGCAAAAAGTACAGGAGCAGTGTAAAAGCCTTAATACATAATTCACCACCATCTGTCCACAGCACATGTTGTGTAATAAAAGCTGTCTTGTACCCTCTTCCACTCCCTCTTGTCTCTATCTCCACCACTCTCTCCTTCTCTTGCATTTTTTTTTCTAATTGTTTTTTCTTCCTTTCGGCCGTCTCTCACACATTCTCATGTCGGACTGCTTCACACACTCTTTCACACACTTTGCCATACTCTCCTTGTCTTGTTTGTCCCTCTTTCATTTCCAAGCATGCTCTTTGTCTGACTCTCTCTCCTACGCACAAAACATCTCCACTCTTTCTCTCTCCGTTGTCTGCCTTTCCTGCTACAAAAAACAAAAACAAAAGCCCTTCTCATCCTTGTACTCTCGCCTGCTCACTTTCTACAACGCCGTGCCGCGAAATGATGTTTCGAAACACATGTCAGCGTCATAACAACTCTACCTGCAGGTCAATTAGCATTTTTCCCAACTCATCAGGACTGTTGTCAGGGACTGTGCGTGTATGCGTCTTTGTGTGTCTGTGTAGGTGTGCGCTTGTTCGGTTTCAGTCTCATCAGGTCTATTGTGGAGGCTGAATGCAGTGGCCTTGCGAATCAGTTTCTTTTGTAGTCCTTATGGAGTCAGAGGCTGCAGCATGTGGGTGGTTAAGTGTCTGTCCATCCCTGTGTGTGTGTGTGTGTTAGTGCATATGTGTGTGTAGGTAGAGTGCCAGCTTAGTGCAGAGGACCAGCCTACTGTTCAGCCTCCCTAACTACATTTAGTGCAGAGGCTCTTCATAGAAGCTAAATCTCATGTGTGAGGAAATGAGGAGAGTCAAGGGTAAGGGTGTGGGGGAGGTGGGATAAGAAGGAAAAACACACACAAATGACTCCAGGCAGCTTCTAAAAGGCACTTCCATATATTTAGGTGATTTTCAGGAAATGTCACCCCCTCCACCTCTGCTTAGCTGGTTGCTCTCCCTCCCTTTCCCCTTCCCTTTCTGTAGGTGTGAGTGAGATGTGAGATGTGTGCTACGCTCTGATTGGATAATAAGCTGATTGAGGCCACCTACAATTCTACAATTTCATTTAGCAGACGCTTTTATCCGAAGCGACGTACATCTGAGAGTAGATACAACACTAGAGAGTAGAAACAATACTAGAGTGTAGATTCAATACTAGAGAGTAGATACAATATTAGAGAGTAGATGCAATACTTTAGAGTAGATACAATACTAGAGAGTAGATACAATACCAGAGAGTAGATTCAATACTTTAGAGTAGATGCAATACTAGAGAGTAGATACAATACCAGAGAGTAGATACAATACTAGAGAGTAGATACAATACTAGAGAGTAGATACAATACTAGAGAGTAGATACAATACTAGAGAGTAGATACAATACTAGAGAGTAGATGCAATACTAGAGAGTAGATGCAATACCAGAGAGTAGATTCAATACTTTAGAGTAGATGCAATACTAGAGAGTAGATACAATACCAGAGAGTAGATACAATACTAGAGAGTAGATACAATACCAGAGAGTAGATACAATACTAGAGAGTAGATACAATACTAGAGAGTAGATACAATACCAGAGAGTAGATGCAATACTAGAGAGTAGATGCAATACTAGAGAGTAGATACAATACTAGAGAGTAGATACAATACCAGAGAGTAGATACAATACTAGAGAGTAGATACAATACCAGAGAGTAGATTCAATACTTTAGAGTAGATGCAATACTAGAGAGTAGATACAATACCAGAGAGTAGATACAATACTAGAGAGTAGATACAATACCAGAGAGTAGATACAATACTAGAGAGTAGATACAATACTAGAGAGTAGATGCAATACTAGAGAGTAGATGCAATACTAGAGAGTAGATACAATACCAGAGAGTAGATACAATACTAGAGAGTAGATACAATACCAGAGAGTAGATACAATACTAGAGAGTAGATACAATACCAGAGAGTAGATACAATACTAGAGAGTAGATACAATACTAGAGAGTAGATACAATACCAGAGAGTAGATACAATACCAGAGAGTAGATGCAATACTAGAGAGTAGATGCAATACTAGAGAGTAGATGCAATACTAGAGAGTAGATACAACACTAGAGAGTAGATACAACACTAGAGAGTAGATGCAATACTAGAGAGTAGATGCAATACTAGAGAGTAGATACAACACTAGAGAGTAGATACAACACTAGAGAGTAGATACAATACCAGAGAGTAGATGCAATACTAGAGAGTAGATGCAATACTAGAGAGTAGATGCAATACTAGAGAGTAGATACAACACTAGAGAGTAGATACAATACTAGAGAGTAGATGCAATACTAGAGAGTAGATTCAATACTTTAGAGTAGATGCAATACTAGAGAGTAGATACAATACCAGAGAGTAGATACAACACTAGAGAGTAGATTCAATACTTTAGAGTAGATACAATACTAGAGAGCAGACACAACACACACAGCAGCAGATGCGGCAGCGAGCGCTTCACTTCATCTCAACCTTCACCTGTCATAAAAGATGAGCTTGTGTTGTGGGATTCTGACATTGAACAAATGTTAAAACTAGGAAAATGGGATATTTAAATCAGACTCAAGTACAGACAAAGATAGAACTGGAAAACATGACATGTAAACTGAACTCATGTGTACACTGAAAAATTCTGTGTGAACTGCAACCCAATGGAAACCTAGACAAGACGACAAAGCCTAAAGCACAAGTTCTCTCTCTCTCTTAGTTAAGACCAAGGTCATGCTTACCTAAACAGAAATAAAACTGGGGGAAACCCAGGGAGCATTGTGGAAGGAATTCCACAAATTCCAAAAATTACAGTATTTCTTAAATACCTCAAGGTAATGTCGTGATGGGATTTCCGGGAGAGTTTGATAAGCAAACACCTGACCCGAGATGGTAGCTGGTGGTTATGGTTCATGGAGAAAAATGCCCTCAAAAAGGCCATTTTCAAATTTCTTTTGAAGTTTCACCCCATTGTTAACAGTTCTCTTCATCTGTGTTTCAGTGGAATAGTTAGTAAATGTAGCAAACGTTAAATAATGTATCTTTTCAGGCAGTGCACAGTTTGAAAAAACACAGGAAATGGCTTTGATTATTGTCATTTTACAAGCTGCATTTAGTTTTTGTTCGAACACCCTCTTGCTACAGTTCCACAGCAGAGCATGGGGAAGGATGTAAAACAGTTTAAGCCTTTCCTTGGCATTAGAGAGAGCTAGCAGTGGCAACATGGGGCCAACTTGTACGCACAAACTCCACTTTAAATTCACTGTCTTCACACATGCTGCCTCTTTTGTGTTTGACCTTTTGAACCCACGCTAACCTACGGACTCTGCTTCCTTCTCTCCACATGAATTTCGACCCTTGAGGCCATTCTAAAAGCCTGCTTGGCTCTGATACACCCCGTTGAACACTGTGATACAAACCGCTGGAGGAGCTCTTAATAAAATTTGAAATGGAAATGCAAAATGGTCTTTCTTCAGTGAGTTTTATGATCTTTGAGTATGGAGGATGTGTATTATTACAAAGCAATTAGTGCGTGCAAACACATATTTTCTCTTTGCTAATATATGCTATAATATTCTAGTGCAGCTATAAATTGATAGTGATAATATCAGCTCAACAAGTTATACTTAAATTACAGCCTGGATGAGGTAGTAGAGCAGGGTGTCCATTGATTGCAGGGTTGGGGGGGTTGATTCCCGGCTCCTCCATGTGTCCTTGGGCAACACACTGAACTACAAGTTGATCCCAATGGCAGGTAACCAAATTGCATGGCACTTTTGTCCCCATTGCTGTTTATGAAAATTGTGAATGAGAAACACACTGAAACAAGTTTTTTGTAAAATCTAGCTAGGGATAAGAAGGTCCCATATAAATGCAGAACATTTACCAATGAACTATAATTGCTTACTCATGGTTGTGTGTCTCTGTAACCATCTAAGTAGCAGTTTGTATCGATGTCTGTCCAGATATAAAATATGTGGTCCAGTGTGTACATTTGTTCAGTCAAACTTCTTGTATCTGAATACATTCTTGGTCAATACACCAAATTGTGGCCATTAGACAGTAGACAGTCCTTCCTCAAGCAACCCAGCCTTCTCTCCTTTTACTATCTGTGTGTTACCATTTTCAAAATCCACTTAACTGCGTGAAACAACAATAACAACAACATCCAGGCTAGCAACCAATCATGCATTTTGTCTCCCTGCATGCAAATGTTCCACCAAAACAGTTCCATCCAACACTATTTTGACCAAGCACCAAAGCTGCAACCCTCACTTATGGCGCTGTCACACTCTCGCGCATAGAGCCAGCGTATGAGGAACGTATGGACTTTTTGGGCATACGCTGACATACGCTGAAACACGCTAGGGGTACGCTGGAATACGTTTCTAATACGTCGGGGTACGTCGGTGTACGCTGATGGCCAAAACATTTTTTGAACATGCACAAAAATTTTCAGTGTATGTCGACGTATGAATTTTACGCTCCTCATATGTTCCTCATACGCTGAACACAGTAGAGGTACGCTGAAGGTACGTTACTCATACGTTGAGTACGCTTCTCATACGTTGAAATTGAGTGGGTTAGGAAACCTAGCGTTAGAGGAGCGTATAATGAACGCGTGTCTGACGTGTGTCTAACGAATGGCTAACGTTATGATGGTAGTTCTAACGACAGTCTAACGTACTCAACTTATGCCTAACGTGTTCTGAGCGTACAGCCAACTTATCCCATGCATATTACATGCGTATTTCCAGCGTATGGGGGGGTATATAAAGTCTCACATTTCCAAATCTGTATCAGTTTGTACCAGCAGTTCAGAGATGGAGGTTGCTGTGCTGCAACATCACCAAGACTTGTTACAGTTGGCAGTTGAGTATGCAAGACACAGAAGAAGAAGGCGTAGAATGAGACGTGTAATCTGGGTGAAACCTTGGATTGGAAGGCGGTGTCAATTTGGGCTTTATGACCAATGAGAAATGAAGATCAGAGAGCCTTCAGGAACTTCCTACGCATGCCTCCAGAAATGTATGACGAACTGCTGGACAGGGTTGGTCCCAACATCACCAGCTGTGTACGCTCCTCATACGTTAGGCTGACGTTCCGCATACGTTACTCATACGTCGGAGGTACGCTGATATACATTACTCATACGTCGGTATACGTCCCACTCAAATACACATCACATCGCATACGCTGACATACACTATGTGTACGCTACTCCTACGCTACTCATACGCTGACGGTAGGAAAATCGACCTCATACGCTGAAAAGTTGTGCGTATAAACAATTTTTTGAAATATTCGATACATTCCTCATACACTGGCTCTATACGCTAGAGTGTGACAACGCCATTAGCTACACTCACAACAACTGTGACTGGTTTAGAGCAACACAAACAAGCTCGAGCAGTTTTTGTTCTACAATATAGCAGTATGAAATTGAGGTGCATGCAGATGATTATGTATTACAGAAAAGATGGCGAAGTGAAACTACTGAATCAGTATTGGATCAAATGTGACATATGGTCACAGGCTCCCCTTCTGTTCCCTTCTCAGTTATGGTGCTGAATAATGACTGTAAAAGTGCAGAACAATATGCTGTCTCAGTGAAGTTGGCCTTCTGGGCAAAAATGTCATCACTTAGTAATATAATCCTGTAAGACCTTTGTGTGAATTTTTGTCAGAATTAGCGCATGAATGCTTGAGTTACGGCTAAAACGTGTTTTCAGAGGTCACAGTGACCTTTGACCACCAATTTCCAAGCAGTTCATCGATGAGTCAAAGGGTGTGATGTTGTGATGGATGTCAGACAACCCGAATCTGACGCAGAGGCATACAAACTTTGACATACTAACCAGCTAACTTCCTCCCTTGGAAAGAAAAGTCTACTTTTTTCCATGCAGTGTCCATTGATAGATTTAAATCCCCCTCTGAGAGGTTGTGCAGCTTTGATGAATGCACCAAAAAGGGCTTGAAGAAGGAAAAATGAAGCTCGAAGGGAAACTGCAAACCCTCTGTTGTTATCAGTAGTGGAAATGTGCTGCAAAAAAAGTCATGTTGTGGCTCTTTTTATTTCGATTTTCTCCCAACTTTTTTTTTGTTTGTTTCAGTGTTTTTTAAAATTTTTAATTTGTAGCAGCCGGAGCTGTGTGATTTGGGTTTGAATGAACTGAAACTGTTGGAGTTTTGGGGGCATGCAGACATGTTCCTGCTGGTCAGGATGAATTCAGACCTGATTAGCCTTCAAAAAAAGAATATAAATACCAAATAAAATCATTTCTTTGTGTTGAAAAGGTTCATATCCATTTCTGTAAAGCAGAAGCAAGGGGTGAGAAGAAAGAGGTGGAGCACACAGGGGGGAAGAGAGGAAGTGCAGAGCAGACTAATCAGTGACGTACATTCATGTGATATTTATGTTCACAATGGAGGATCTCTTATGTTAAGTACACTGGACTCACTCTGAGGCCTTTATTCATTATAAAGACCTTTGTGTTGTCGTGAATTCAGTGATTGTACTCAACCCCTTACGTCAGCTCACAGTGTGGATTCTGCGTTCAGATCATTAAGCTGTGGATGCTAACTTAAATTTTTAGTTCATTTACTGCTCATTTTTGTGTATGATTATGCCAGTGGCTTCACTCAACCACTCTGTAAGTTTGATTTTCATTTACGCACCAACTGGCAGTACATTATACACTGCAAATAAACCTCATCAGATATGAAAGTGTAATTTTATTTTATCCTCTATATTGCAGCAATAAGCTTATGTCCTTCTGTAGGGATGCCGATCTCGTTAACTTCCTTAAGTATTTTATGAGTCGGTGGTGCAGTAAGATGGGTTTAAATGAGTATTTGGTTAGTGTCAGAGTTCTTGAGGATACAAACTCAAATAGTTTGAGAAGAAAAAAACAGATTACGAACAAAAACAGATTTTTAATAATGGAGATGTAATATTTTAAAGACAATAAGATCATATTATCACAGAATTTTAGTAGCATGTTGCAGCCAACAGTGGATAATAAAATGTGACTGATTTGTCAACCATCAAGGTGCAAAGAGAGATGATTTGCAGATATAGCTGTTGAGGTGTGATTACAGTGAGGGTCTGGCTAACCTGTTATTAGCATGTGTTTACATCCAGACACCGTTCAAAAATCTGGAGTCATCCAGGCAATTTCATGTTTTCCATGAAAACTCACCCTTTTATTCATGTGCTAACATAACTGCACAAGGGTTTTCTAATCATCAATGAGCCTTTCAACACCATTAGCTAACCCAATGTAGCATTAGAACACAGGAGTGATGGTTGCTGGAAATGTTCCTCTGTACCCCTATGGAGATATTCCATTACAAATCAGCCATTTCCAGCTAGAATAGTCATTTACCACATTAACAATGTCTACACTGTATTTCTGATTCATTTAATGTTATCTTCATTGAAAAAAAAATGCTTTTCTTTCAAAAATAAGGCCATTTCCAAGTGACCCCTGATTTTTGAATGGATTACATGTAATTGGGTTATATACAGTATGTAAAATAAGCAATTGTAGTAAGTAACTTTTTGGGTTTTCTTGTGCAAAAGTTCTACGTTGACATTTCAGCAGATTATAATTCAATTGATCTAAGAAGAAACTAGATTCCTGCAACTTCTCTGCTTTCAGGCTTTAGTCAATTTGCCTGCAAGAGAAGCCTTTAACCAATCACTGGTCTTTTCAGAGTGGACATGTTTTGATTGTTTACAAATGTATGACTGGAGGAAAACCATATTTAATGGTGGGAAATCCTACAGATACCTTACTATTGCAGCAGTGGCAACAACACCACACACTGCAAAGCAACCCAACAAAAGGAAGACAGTCAAGACAACACAACACCTGCCAATTTCAGCAAAGTGTTTCAGAGATGAGGAGACTTCAAGTTGGATTCTGAGGCTGCCGTTCTTCTAAACAGGTAAACTGCTGTCATCTCAAAGGTTTTTACAAGCCCAGGTTTGCAAAGAATACAGGATGGTAAATCTAATAGATAGATTTATGTGTAAAATAAATAGATTTTTTTTTATATTGGCTTTTTCAAGGTTAACTTCTGCCAAGTGTTTAGGGGAGTCATTGTAATAAATGCACAGAGATTACAGGAACTATTGTGTGGTGGCTAAATGGAGAGATGGAGTCAGTGGGAAACCCATTTCAGGTTCAGCTTTTGCATCCTGTGTGAGTAATTTTCAAAATTGTAATTGCATTTAAATACCTTATGGCATAATTATGTGATAAATATTTATACTCCTATTAATTTCAAGGTGAGCAAATAGTTCGTTTTTTTTAATGACTGTTTGATTCTTAACATCTGCACACTGTATTTGATCTAATTGTCATTGACTGTCTTCCACATCCCGGGGAAATAAATTTACTGTTCGACCTCTCTTCTGGTGTTCCCTGGCAGGCTCCGAACCCAGTAATTTAGAGGAAGGGAGACCGGGGAAAAGTCTGTCGAGAAGGATTCATCTCTCCAATCCCCAAGCCTCACATTTTATCACCAGCTCTTTAAAAGCATGTTTAATGTGCTGCTCCAAATGGAGAATTGCCCTTGTAGATCACCGCCACACAATTCTCCGTCTTCCTCAGGCCAATAGTGGTTTGTCTGTTTTAGTTAAGTCGGCAGCCCTATATATCTACTTCCTCTGTCTTTAGTTACGTGAATGTCTGTGTGCATGTGTGGAGACGGAGACGTATAGCAGAGATATTCTGAATCTGGACAGACAACTTTCTTCCAGCAGGAAGAAAACAGCACAATTTTTTCAATTTTGACATATGGTTGCACAATCATGTCTGACATTGCTGTTTTTAAAAAAAATAAATATTGTTTAATGGAGTAATGTGGGTCCATCAGTCAAAGCCAGTGCAGTGAGCTTTTAAACGTGTTTGTTTACTACAGCAGTACCACATATGAAGACATAATTTTTGTATTTTTCAGAAAAATGTTGAAATGAAGACATCACTTGTCATCATTTATGAGGCACTGGATACCAATTCTGACAGCAAGACTTCTGTGGCTACAGCCGGATCCAGCGATCTAAAAGGAAATTGTCGATACAACTGGTGAGACTGGATTCTGAGGTCCGTCTGAGTGTTGCTTCAGGAACATTGATATCATCTATCCGGGTCTACATTTGTTACTTGCAGTGAAGCGAAGAATCCTGTATGGTGAAAATGTATTTTTATTGTGTTTTGTGGTTGTTAAAAACTTGGAGGTGTGAAGTGCAATCTGTCAAGATATGAAGAGATTTACTTCTGTCATTCCTCATGCGGCACCACAACTAGATAGTCTCACATCTTTACAGTAAGAATTATACTCAACTGTTACGTACAAGCTGAGGAACCAAAAGACGTCAAGCTCCGACTTACACTGTCTTCTGCTCCGATGGCGAGTCATTCAGAATGAGCTACTGCCTCACAGTCCATCAGGTTTGTTTACGCTCTGGAGCCACTTCTACCAACTCTAAAATGTCTCAGTCATGAGCAAAACATAGAGCACAGAGTGAACACAAGAGTCTTCATGCACTCCCAGCATCTGAGGAACTGAAGAGCCGGTGGATTTCTTAATTATTAATGGCATTGCAACCACAACCATGATAAAGTCCGTCATGTAGCTAATGTGTCTCGCATTGCCACAGGCCAGAGCTCTGTGGAGACTGTAAAGCTGAGGAACATTCAAAAATGGTGGAAAATGTTTACATCTATTTACTTCTCTCCTGCTCTCTGTGCTCATATATACTGAGTACACCTGTTCTCACTCAGATATTTTTCTGTGTCTTTAATCCGACAACAGACAAGTGTGAAACAGCGTGAAATGCAGTCCTTTGAGACTACACGTTAACCAGCAGTCAAAACAACATCTGTGAATTTGCAAATATTTCCATGTCAAATGAGCAGAAAGTTAGAAGGGATAGTAAGTCTCCCACAGTCTTTTACATTTGTGCCAGCTGCCGTGTGATGAACCGTTTTGCTCCGCGCTTTGAATCGCAGATGCAGAGAGTCTTCTTCCTGAACTGATCATGGACAACAGCAGTTCAACTGCATTTAAAGGTACAGACACAGAAACAACTCGATTACAAAATTTTGGTGAAATGAACCATCTCTGCAGTATTTTGAGCTGAAGTATTAAAAGACACTCTCTGAGGACATGAGAGACTTTTATTAAATTTGTGGAAAAGTTGACAGTATGGGACCTTTCAGACGAATGGCTGCTTACAGCTGACTGAGGAAAGACAACCGTCCATCAAGTGAATTTTTCTTCTGTAATAAAACATTGTGGGATGCACAGTTACTTCTGACTGTCAGTGGACATGAAAAAGTGTAATCTTGATTTAGCAAAGTAATTTTTCATTTTCACTAGCAAAATAGTACTTTTTTCTGGACAATTTAGTCCTGTCTTAATAACCACAATGCACTGCAACAATTACTGCCATATCTGTACATTTACAGTAAACTATTTTAAAGTTCTGCATAAAATGTAACACTAGAAAATCATCAAAGCAATACATGGTATTACTTGGTAAAGTACATTAACAAATCAGCCCTCGCTCAAATCAAAGACTGTATTGAATAATACAATTCCACCAACATGTATGCAATACAAATGTAGGATTTTCAAGGTTAGGAGTATTGCAGTATTTCTCTTCTACTAACAAATGCTATGGGATGTATTCTAGCTGATGACCATAGAAGGCAGTGACATATTTCCCTACATTTTTCACTCTTCTACACCCAGTCTGACCGTATTTTGGTTTATTAAGACTGCTGAGGTAAAATTAATAGAAAATGGTGGCTCAGTATGCAGACCATGCAGAGAGAGAGTTGCTGAGGAAGTGAGAAACACTTCAAATGTAATGAGTCATCTGCGTGACCACATTCTGCAGCTTTACAGTGACTATAACAGAGTTAACTTTTAGTTTGGGGCATGTGAGGAATGTGGAATGAGACTGGAAATACTGACTGACCATAACTGAATTGGGGCCACTACATTCCTACAGGACACACTGCTGCTGATCGGTATCGTGGAATAACGTACCATCAAGTCCGGAAAGCTCTGGAGAAGGTGAAGCTGTGGTCCAACTTCAAGAATTTTTAACAAAAGGAAACAAATTCCTCCTATGCAATGCTCCACTATCATTTATTTACCCTAATTCTTTCAGCCTGTCGCTTCATTCAGCCCCCATTTCTGGACAACACTGCACCTTGTTCATGCTCCAGAGCTGCTATACTCCTGAAAAAAAAAAAAACTGTTTAGGTATAAAGAGGCTGCAGAGGAGCGGCCAAGAAGCTGGGGTAAGTGTAGCCTTGGGCATGCTCGCTTTGGTGTCGGTGCTGCAGTGTTCAATGGGGGGAAAAATAGAGAAAATCACAGCACACTTCCTCAAAGTGCCGACAAATAGACACAAATTGAAGCACGTATAGAAGTTCTTACATGTGAGAAAGTAAGGTGGGGGAAAATGTTGAGGGAGAGTTTTGTTTGTGCAAAGGGAAAGGGGAAGAGAAGGAGCAGTGGAAAAGACAGGTCAAAAAGCAGAAACAAAAACACAAAGAGAGAGATGAAGACATGAAGTGAAAATTGTGATTTGTGCAGTTTCACAGCTCAGCTTGTTACACTGACAGCTGCTGGTATTTGATTTGTTGTTGCAGAGAGGTAAATGTTACAGTACCCTACACTGCAAGTATCATTATGTGATAATTAAATGTTAATTGAATGCTAAACTGTATCTGTTCAGAATTGACATGTTAAAAGCAAACAATATAACACATTTCGCACAAACCTGTGATGCCTAGAGCTGAGCGACACTTTGCAGAATGTGTCTTAGGTTAAATTATTATTATGTCCACAGATGTGAACTGCCAGCTGGAAAATGAACCTTTTCTAATTCTGTTTTGTGCAACTTTCTTTATTTGACTATGACGAAGGTTTCGACCAAGGTTCTAAGTTCAAAATAGTCATAAAATGTCTTGATTTCCGTTGTTCCTGCTGTAATAAATTGGACTTTGAACTATACATGTATCAGTAGTATCTGTATAGAAATGTGGCCCTAGACAACAAAGTCGTGCACGTACTTTCACACTCGCACGTATTTCACATAAGCATCCTGTGAAATCACACAGATTACGTCCCTGCAGCAGAACTTGTCTTGTCACACAGACGAGAACACACACATTCTCTCACTTTCAGCGTTTGGAGAATGAGTGAAGAGGCCTGTGTACTGAGAGGGCAGTTTGACTTCTCTCTAGTGGTAATAGGGAACAAGCTGTCTTGGTGGGCAGCCAAAACCATTTAATCTGAAGGGCAGGTAGGAGCAAGCCCGCGTGTTTATCCCAAGCTTATCTGAAATTCATCAAAATCTGCACCGATTTCACACACATTTGTCAGCACTAGATGAAAATCAAATTAGTTGAAACAGAAGGTGTAGCGTTACTACACTTCAGAGTTAAAATTCTTCTCATTTAGATCAGCGTTCAATCCCAGGTACGCTAGCAAATATTTCACACTTTGGTATTTCTATATCTTGCTTCTCCCTCGGGATTAATAAAGTACCTATCTATTTACACTACCATTCAAAAGTTGGGAGTCACCCAGGCAATCACACTCACATTTTTATTCATGTGCTAACATAACTGCACAAAGGTTTTTAGCCTTTCAACGCCATTAGCTAACACAATGTAGCATTAGAACACAGGAGTGATGGTTGCTGGAAATGTTCCTCTGTATCCCTATGGAGATATTCCATTAAAAATCAGCCATTTGCAGCTACAATAGTCATTTACCACATTAACAATGTCTAGACTGGATTTCTGATTCATTTAATGTTATCTTCATTGAAAAAAAAAACTGCCTTTCTTTCAAAAATAAGGACATTTCCAAGTGACCCCACACTTTAAAATGTTGAATAATCAATGTTATGTTTAGAAATCATAAATTCTCATTTTATTGACATTAAGTTCTCCCACAAACATACGCAAACAAGTATTAACTACTGCTACTACAAGCAACAGCCCAACAATGGCACAACAGCACACTATCTTCACATACAAAGAAAATATGGGTAACTACTTAAGTTTGGCAGCACAGATGTACAACAGGTAAACAAACTGAATGGAGGCTGAGGTCATCACTGGAAGCAGTGGAGATCAATTTAGAATCATGTTGCAACTGAGAAGCCAAATATAATTTCAAGATTCCCCTTTTTTAGCAGAAAGAAAACAGTATGTGTGGAAAAGAGAGAGATGCGCTGTCAGTGAAGTTGGTGGAGGAATAAACAAACAGAATGGGTGCCTGTAGAGGGCAACAAAGGAAATGCAACAAAGGAGTCATCTTCCAGAGTTCATTTTTTATAGGGAAAGTTTTGGAGGAAAATTCATATCAGTTCTTTCTAGGGATGGGGTTAACATTTTAGAATTAGTGCCTATAACAAGTATTCACCCCCCTTGAAAGTTATTTCCCATTATTGGTTTTTAACATTAAATTATGGTCAATTTAATATAAAAAAGCCTTTTTCATGTCTTAGTGAGAACCGATTTCTACAAAGTAATGTCAATTATAAACGGTAAAAAAAAACTGATATCATAGGTATTCAGTCACTTTAAAGTGACTCACCCTTTTCTACATAAGTGCAGTCAGTTATTGCTGAAAGTCACACAGTTACTGAAATAGAGATCATCAAAGTGCAGTGAATGTGTCCCAAGTTATTGTGATTTGTTGTTATTTATATGTTGCTATATGTTTGTTGATCAATTAAATTTTTAGTCACTTTCAGATAAACTAAATTCCTGCGTGTTCAGAGTGTTCAGAGATATGAGTTATGTTTGTTGTCTTATTTAAGGTTTGGACTCTGGCTTTTACCCTAAAATTCATTGGGAGCCATAGTAATATTTCCATGACACGACTGTACTAAAAAGACAGCTGGATCTGGAAGGTCCAGATACAGATGGTGAATCAGAACCCCTGGCTGTAGTTACACCATGAAGAGAAATAAACATTCAACTCAAATCTGGGAAAAGGTGATTGAAAATGAAAGTGTCCAGATGTGCAGGGCTGATCTGGATGAGACCTGTTAATACAGGCCAAGGGTGCGTCTAATAAATACTGACTTGAGGGGGTGAAAAATTACACAATAACTTATTTGCTGTTCTTCTGTTCTGCTACAAAGGTAATGTTTCTTTTTCCTTATAGCACCAATACACTGAAATGGGAAATTTAAATGGATCAGTTATAAATCGATAAACATGTCATTTTCAACTCATTTTGTACGATTTGCTAAGAAAATATCAGTCAAGGCCATCGACATCACAAATGTATTGTGTTTGTATCTGTAGTATCACCACAGCATCCCTACTTAACATTCAGTGCAAGGCCGGCAGAGAGGATTAGGGGAACTAAAGGGTAAATATATACAGTGAATCTGTAATAACATTACCCAACAATGGAAACGGGGGCACATCAAGTCCCAGGTGGTTTCCGCGGGGTGACGAACAAATAGACTTGATATCAGCAGCAGATCTAAAGGTGAAGCTGCGCATAAACATGGTTTTTATTCATGAAGCTCCCTCCCTCACCCTGGTATCACAGCTTTTTTTTACTCCGAACCGAACAATTCTCTGAACTGAGGGTAGCAATTATAAAATTATAGGTCAGCTCCTCAAATAGACTGTGGTGCATCAAGTGTCTCTATTTGGGTTGAAAAGGTTGATTTTTAAGATTCTACACAACAGCTGGGAACCATATATTTAAAAAAATAATGTCAAAATTATTGTGAAGGAGAGGGATAAAGCCTCCTGAGATAGTCCTCCCAGTTCAGAAACTGTTCTTTGATGTCACTTTTTACTGTCATTGTCCTTTATTATTGCTGCATTAATGATTCATTAGCAAGCTGTATACTACTCGAAAGCGTGCTGGTGCATCAGTACGTCAGCAATCCCAGCCATTAGAAATGACATTTTAAAGCAGAGCAAAAGGACCACACTCTAGTTTGGGCCAATTAAGCTCCTTTGCCGAACAAAAGTACAGTCATGGTTTATTTTAAACCATTTTTGTCCTTCGCTGTGTGTTGTTTTGCTTTTTTTTGTTTCCCCTCGCCATCTTCCCCATGCTCTCCTACTTCCTCCGCTTTCACTGCAGGGGAAAGACATTTTTAGATAAAGTGGCTTGAGTTCACGTAAAAACACAACAGTTGCAAAATCTCAAAAACACGTGGTTGGATGGTGGGGCAGGTATCTCTTAAAAGCAATGATAAAAAGCACTCCAGCAGACAAAACACTTAGTCCACTTTCAGATCAGTCACGACATCAAACAAACTACTCCCTCGCCATGTTGTAGCACTTTGTCTGCACATAAACACCGCATCATGTCATCATGTTAGGACTCTTTAAACCCACAACAGATGTACAGTATGTGGGCGGGATCATACTAAGTGTGGGTCAGAGTGACAGCGTTTTGTATTGTGCTCTGCTGGAGCAAAGTGCCTCTTATCTTGTTGAATATACAAGCATGTGTGAACAGTCTGTTTCCCAGACTGGATTAGTAGTTGTCAAGCATTCTGTCAGCAGAAATTTGTGCCGAAATACTGAGCAGTTAGACCCTCAAGTCGTGAATATACAGCATTGAAAGGTTGTTTGTGCATCAACGTAAGATCATTTCTTTGTCCTTATCCATTTCCATTTCTATGTGTGAAATTATTTGTTTGTGTTTTTCAATATTGTGCTTCAAAATAAAAATTGCTACCTGTAAGCAAAAGAGTTTTACGGCTTGTACAGCAATTTGGTTTAACTCTTGCTGTTTTTAAATGTGCTTTCTAAATACATTTGATTTGGATGATTGTTAATTCAAAGAAAGGTGGTTAAGTTTAAATCAAACCTTTTTTTGTTGAGCTTTATAAAAATAAACCCTCAAAAGTTAGCAATAATTAGGGATATTGACTAAAATTAAACATGCCAAGAAGAATCCCCACATTATGATGATGCCACCACCATGCTTCCCGATGGGGATGGCGTAATTGTGATGATATGACGTGAAACTTCTTCCTGTTGACTTCAGAGTCTTCGACATGTCTTCTGGTGAACTCAGATCTAGCCTGAATAAAAGTGTTTTTCATTAGTGGCTTTCTCTTTGCTACTCACCCATAAAGGTTTGACTGGTGAAGAACAAACAACAGTTGTTATATTCACAGTCTCTACCATCTTCTGCTGATGAAATGTGCAACTGCTTCAGAGAAGTCATAGGTGTCTTGGTGGCCTTCCATACTACTCTTGGTCACTCTATTTTTGAGAACAGCCTAATCTAGGTAGATTTGTGCCACATTCCTTGCGTTTCTTTAAGATGGATTTAACTGTAATCCAAGGGACATTCAGTGATTTGGAATTTTTCTTGTATCCATCCTCTGACTTATGCTTTTCAGTAACATTTACAGAGTTGCTTGTACAGTAAATACAGTTTCATTAACTGTGTGACTTCGAGTGCCAAATGGTTGCACTTATGTTGAATTAGATTAGTCACTTTAAAGAAGGTGGAGGAGGTTTGATTATATTAATTAATTGAAATTATTTTGTAAAACGGGCTGCACAGTGATGCAGTGGTTAACACTGTCGCCTTGCAGCAAGAAGATCTCCCGGTTCAAATCCCGGGGTGGGCCTGGGATCTTTCTGCATGGAGTTTGCATGTTCTCCCTGTGCATGTGTGAGTTTTCTCCGGGCACTCCGGCTTCCTCCCACAGTCCAAAAATATGCTGAGGTTAAGTGATAACTCTAAATTGCCCGTAGGTGTGAATGTGAGTGTGATTGTTTGTCTGTATATGTAGCCCTGCGACAGACTGGCGACCTGTCCAGGGTGTCCCCTGCCTTCGCCCGAGTCAGCTGGTGTATAGAGAATGGATGGATGGATGGATTTTGTAGAACGTTGCTTTAACTTTGTCAGTTAAACACATTGTAAATTCTTGCCAGACAATCTTAATGACATTCACACTGAATGTAAAAAAACAATGGAAAGCTTCCCTGTAGGGTAAATACATTTGACAGGCAGTGTTTTTAATTGCTTTTACCTTTTTCCAACCAATAACATATTTTAGATGGAGCAGAACTCATCGTGACGTGTTCTGAATTTATCAAAGTGCCTGTACTCATTTAACATCCTTCACACATATTTACATATTGTAATTTGAAAGTAAAATAATTGTACAGTATGCCAAAAAATTGATGTGAACCTCGTTTTGGTATAGACACTTGATGCTTAATGCATCTTCCTCGCCTAAGGCCAACCTAAAGGGTACAATTATTTTCCTACTGACCAGAATCAGCTGTAACACCTTAACACCAAGTGCTGGGATTTGACAGTACAGACTTTTAAAAGGAGTTCGATTGATAGTAGAAGACTTTAAACGGAGGAGCAATACGTCTTGAATAAATGGTTAAAAGCATTCGCAAAAATGTAAACTTGACCAAACCCACAGACAAAAGGTAAGATACAAGACCTGACAAACCAACTCCATTACTACTGGTAGGTTTCGTCTATGGAAATATGATTGTCAAAAAATATCATGAAGCCACTTGAAAACCAGGAACCCCAAGCACCACCTTATTCCAATTAAAATGAACAGAGATCATCTCAAATCAAAAGGCTACAGAGGCATCGTGTACTGTGCGTAAATAAAATAAACCTGCCACGTTCTATAGTTGAACAACTGATTGCTCCAGTGGGTACAATGCTGGCAGGAACCCGCCTGGATGCAGCTGAAGCCACATCGCCTCCAGAACTGTCGAAAGTTTTGAAAGACAGGCCAGTACAGGTGTCTCATTAGAGGGGCATCAGCAGTGTAGACATCATCATTTTCGTGTGGTTGAGAATTAATTACTGTGACAACATTCACTTTAATAGCTCTTAATAAAAACACAGCTTATATGAACCATATGGGACATCGCTTGTAGATGCCACCGGAGTGTAATTTGAGACCATCTGATGAGGCTGTGGGAGAACAGTGGACAAAGAAAAGTGGGAACCACTGATCTCACTTTTGACTATCGTAACGTAATCATAAAAAGTCACAGAACTGACCTTTAAAATTGAATCCATTATGCTTTTCATAGTATATTCTGATGTTTCATGCAACATTACTTTTGTCACTGAAATCATACAGAATTAAATGTAAGTTTGCTCACATGGATGCCAGATAATTTACAAATTTAGCTTGAAGGTACTCAAAAATAAAAGAGATGAGCTGTTCAGCGTTCAAAAACAAATTAAAAGCTAATGAAAATTGAAATAATGCAACAAAAATATAACAATTTAGATATAGTGATGAGATGATCTTTATGTCTTAGAACATTCAAGCAGGTTAACAAGACAGATCATTTTTAAACTATAAAGTATGTTTAATCAAAGTATTACTAAAACGTGTGCTTGGCAGATTACTCTACTAGAAAATAAAGTAAATAAAGTATCACATGAGCACATCTCATATACAGTGAACTGTATAATAGACAGAAATCTCAAGTCAATCTGAAGTTTTCAGGAAGCATATTTTTATAAATACACTTGTTTGCTTTCTAGGATTGATACCAATCTTATGTTTCCATGTTAAAGTTAACCTCTGAGCATCTCTAAAGCTCAGTAGTTCTCTATTATATGCACACAAAATGTAACAAAAAAATAAAAAATGTAATGTTGCACACAAATAGTCTTCTTTTCTCACTTAAAGGAAAAGCAGGTAATCTCACTTCTATCGGTAAGGTTTGAATAGAGGTCAGTTAAGCCAATTGTGCCCAGGAAAGTCTTTGAGCTGTTCAGCTGGAAGCCAATTGTCAACCATTGAGTCAATCCATTCTTAAGCCAACTGTGGTTTTAAAGGACAATGGTCATGTAGAGACCAGTGCACAGACATTTCATTGGCTAGTGAATTTAAAAAGGCCACTTCAAAATGCAGTTTTATTCAAATGAAATGGTAGCACAGATGACAAGAAAAAGACAAGAACAGCCTGTTGGCGTGTTGGATGCTGGCATGTCAGTTAGGGCTGCAGCCAGACACTTGAATGTCCATAACTTCAGCATTGGACATCTAAGAGATGGTTTCAGACTGCACGGTATGAGACAATCTGCCACATGATTAGAGACTATGTGTCCAGAATCATCACATCTGGCATCTGCAAAATCATTTGTGATTGGCTACAGAGGCTGCTGATGAAGCTGCTGGTAGTCACAATCAGAAAAAATCTGAATCATCTGAAGGAAGCTGGTTTGTGATCCCATTTTCCATGCCAAGGCCTTGGTCTAACGGCAGAACGGCGTGACTCCAGTTAGCAACAACTCATGTTAATTGGAAACTGGCAAGTTGGAGGATGGTGCTTTAACTGATGAATCTGACTGGATGATGTGCAGGGCAGATGGCAGATGTTGCCTTTGCCATCGTACAGAGTGGATGTCAGCATCGTGGAAAAAGTGGCCCATGGAGGCAGAGGAGGGATGATAATGAGTAGGAACAAGGCATGAACAAAGATCACATATGCTTTAATTGATGATGATTCACGATATTAGATGAAACCCAGAACCATTATGTTTCCGGTCATTTGCCGCCATCACTTGGTGTTATAACAAGACAATGTGTGTCCTCATGTCACCGGAATGTTCAATACCCCTCTACAGTTTCAAATGTTCCACTCCTACTATGACAAGAAGATGTTTCAGATGCCACCCATCCAACATCTGTGGGATGCTCCAGAAGTGTCTGACATTGTGATCCTGTCAGCCAAAATGTCCACCAGCATCACTGAGTACTTGACGAACAGTGGTGCAACAATCCACAATCCACAAGCCAACATCGACAACCTCATTAAGTCGTAACTGACTTGTGATTCCTCGTCCGTGACTCTACTCTCCATCTGCTCCTAAACCTAGAAAGTCAAGTTAGGCTTTTCCCTGTTTCCAGCCTCCATGCTGAGCACCACACTTAAAGCATGAGAACAATGCCAAGCTTCTCATTTAGCTCTCAACAGGAAATCAAGTCAGCACAATTCACAATATGTAGAGCTGTCTGTTAAAGGTCATGCTATAGACTGGATTTCCCACTATTTGCACCAAACCAGTGCCATTTAAGTCTATATGTCGTATAAGTGACTTTGAAAGTTAGTCTTCCAAGAGCAATGACAAAATGTCCAATTTTCTCTGCGGCCCAGAGAGGTGATGTGGAGGGATTTATATAGGAAGGTGAGATTGGCCAAGAGGAGCGGCTCAGCAGAGAGACAAATGTTGAATGTACATGAGA
Organism: Acanthochromis polyacanthus; assembly: GCF_021347895.1. Taxonomy (NCBI): domain Eukaryota; kingdom Metazoa; phylum Chordata; class Actinopteri; family Pomacentridae; genus Acanthochromis; species Acanthochromis polyacanthus. The sequence goes on along the minus strand of NC_067113.1, from coordinate 44,037,020 downwards.
AGATGAGTCAGTGCTGAATGCTGTGTGTGAGGGCGAGATGTGTTGGGGGGGGGGGGGACTAAGGAAAAAAGACACCAGCCATCAGTACTAGATGTCCTTTGTTCACGGCTGTGTGAAAGCAGCTACATGTGTTGTCATTCCATTTCTGTGTGTGTTGTTCTTAATCCTTATCTCTCCTCTCCCTCTCCGCTGTGTTATCCCTTCATATGAAAAATTCAGTGAGGCCAAATGCAGAACTGTCATACTGTTGTATATTTGTTAAAACAGATCCAGCCTGTGACAGGGGTTTATGAATAAGTCATTAAAGTGACAATGACACAGGCTATAAACTCAGTGAGAAACCACACAACTAAAATAATGAGATGTTCCTTTTATCTTTAAAGTTGCATTCTTGTGACTTTAAAAAAAAATGCTTTAATGGGACTTCCCTGTCCAGAATGAAGAGAAACTCGAGGGGGGGAAATGAAACAGATCGTCATTTTCATATTTTGATGTGTCTTTAAAAGCGATGATAACACCGACTGAATTCAATACTAAGTTTGGTGGTGTGATAAATGGAACATCTGTGGTTAGGAAGTTGGGAGAACTTACTTTACTGAATTGAGTGATGAATCAAATGGCACTGCAGTAAATGGCATCTGATGGTTTTAAAGGTAGCGGCAGCAGTGTGACCATGCAATATTCTGAATGATTATTTTCCAGAATTCAAAGGAGGAACATTTTTTTGAGCAACGTAATACATTTTTTTGGAGGACAAACTGCTATCTTAACAAATTCCTTTGTGATTATAATGCTGCACTGAGTTTCATTGTCAGTATTGATTGAAGCAGAACAATCAATGCTCAGGCCTTCAAATGAATAAAAGAGGACTGCACATAGTCAAAAAGCAGATCGCAATCTGGAAATAAAACTTGGTCTGCACTAGAGCCGATGGCTGCAAGATGGTATCAGCATAAAAGCAAACAGGAGTTCCAAGGTTAATCACGTTACAATGAAGGGGATTGAAGCGTTTCTTAAATTAATCAGCAAAAAAGCATGAATGGTAAATGGTCTGTGCTTATATAGCACTTTTAAACCTTAGCTAGGTTCTACATAGGCTCACGAACCAATAGCAGTGCAGCTAGCATGCATGGTTTTCATCATGTCTGCTACCCACCTGAATCATGGCTACATTCCTTGGTTGGAAAATATAGGTTTGTATATGGAGTAAATGTCAAGGGCTCCAACATTGATCCCTGTGGGACACCTTTACCAACCCTCACCAATAATAGCTTTTACTCTACAAGAAGTGTGCTGTCTACAGATGCAGATCAAATGCTTATATGGGTCATTCCACCTCAATCCGTCAATTTTTTTTTAAAGAAGTGCATGCCTGGCCATCTCATTCATGTCTGATTTTTTTATTCTCTGCATATGTATGTTATTAAGCAAAACGTGTGCATCACTTTTTATAAAATTACTTGAATCACGATAAGTTAGAAAACGAGGGTATTTCTTTTAGCCCAGGAACAATATTACATAATTCTTCAGTTAGGACCACTACCGGAGTGGTTTCACTTATCATACCTGCTCAATGATTGTTCTTATATTTACCATAAATGCAAAAAACTGAATTAGAAAATGCTTCTAAAGTCTTTTGACACTCTGGTGACCAAACATAATTGACCTTTGCCTTCAACAAGTTTGTGAGAGGTGCAACAACAGCGGAAAAAAATTCTACAAAAACGTCAGTGATAGCCAACAAGTTCCAAAAAATGCACTAGTGCTTTTTTAGTTGGAGTCGGGACATATTCCACGATAGCTTGCACCTTTGCACACACTGGACAAACTCTGTCTTGTCCCACCACACGACCTAAAAGGGTCACTGTGGCCTTTGCAATCTTGATTTCTTTTATCACCAACATCAATATTATCATAATCAGCAGTTTTTATTAGCTGATCGTTTGTACAGTCATTTATAAAATCCTCATATAGTGCCTCCACAAATGCTTTTACAAAGTCATCCATGCTTCAGATTAGCATCACCACACAAGACAGCAAGATAAAGTAAATTGTTGAGGATTAAAAGAGAGTACCAAGGCCTAAACAGCCACAACAAAGGAAAGTTCCCTTCTATCTAATTCACTAATCACTAGAACCAGCTAAATAACTCACCCTAGTCTTCATGAGGCATGGTTATGAGTATTTATGCACCAACAGTCTGTTGGCTTGAGAAGGGCAACTAGGAAACTGGCAACTCCACAAAACCATGGATGTGCTCCCGAGCAGCTTCAGAGAATTGTGGGGGGGGGGGGGAATGCTCTAACCACCATTCCTCAGCACTACAAGTCACCCCTCAACCAGCTAAACCTAGCAAAGGAACCTCCTCAATACCTTGCTCAACACTTACCTCTTCATGCCTCTGTGATCCAAAGCTATCAAAGGAAAGCAAAACAGTCTCCTCAGCCACAAACTACAACAAAACCGGCATTGAAACACAAACACCTCAAAGTACATTTCCAAGAGCACAATTAAACAACCTTTAAAGGTGTTCAATTCAAATTAGGTTTTCACTAAACTAATTCCAAGTGAAAGAAGCATAAAGCAAACTTTACCCTTTGGAAAATGTGCAGGGTTTGTCATTTGCTGACATGATTAGCTACTGATTGTTAGAGTTTCCCACAAATCCAAATGGCTACAAACCCAGACTGCCAGCAGTGTTATGTTTTGAATGCTCTCCTGTGTTAAGGCCACTGGCTGACAAACTTGACATGTGTCACTAATCTGATTCTTGTAAACATTTCACATCGCATCTAAACTGTGACATTATCTCTCAGTGAGCTCAGTCACCAGAGCCTAATTGAAAACACGAGGAAGCGTGATATAATCTGAGCTAACAAGAGATGCCACCCTCCTCCAACCTTCCCAACACTGCCTTCTGCTGTAACGCAGAACATCTTGAAGCTGCATACACAAGTCTTGTTTATTTCCACTTGGCTTGTTACTCTGGTTAAAGCGTGGAAAATTGTATCTGCAACAAATTTGGAACATTCTGCAGCGTAATGATGCCTGAAATGGGTGACAGTGTGCTTTAGTTGTTCAGCGTTGCCGGCGCCTCTCAGTGTGCAGGTCTGACTGATACTCTGACAAATGGAAAGTGCATTAGAGAAGACAGTTTCCCACCTCTGAGTGACCTAAAGACAATTTCTTTCTCTACTCCTAAGGTTCCCTCTCTTACGCTATAACTTTCTCTGTCTCCTTTTTCGCCGTCTTCCTTCCCAGTGAAGTTATAGGAGCTCAGCAGGGGTTAAATTGGCTTTAGATTCAGCACATTTACTCTTCAGAGTCATCAGGGAAGCTCAACCTCAGTGCATCTATCTTCAACAGTGTCTGCATTTTTACAATTCTCAGCCTTGATGATTCAAACAATTACTAAAATACATTTGAACATGCACCATTAGGTCTATTAATTCCAAAGTAATCACAGCTGGAGATCATCTGGAATGTAGTAGAAGCAATTTGCAAATATAATGAGCTCCAAAATCCACATGCAAGCCTAAAAGTTATGTTATCTTTTTTTTAAATCACCAAAATTACATCATTTATCAGATCTTGAAACTATAAAAGCAGAAGGAATCCTCATATTTCCACACATACTGACTGTGTTTCTATTGGAAATATTAATAATGATTTTTGCCATAGTCTCTTTATTCGACATGTCTCATTTTTTTAAAAATGCCAAAAATAATGTATTTTTTCTAAATACATGCTGCATAAAAATTTAATTAAATAAGCAAATTGCTCATGAACATAACGCTGAAGTCACCCATGATTTAGCTGCAACCATCAATCCCTGATCTAGGCTGAACTGCAGGCAGTGTTTACATAGAGAAGACAGTATATGAGTATAGAAACAAACTGAAAATGTAAGTAGTAAAATATGTGTATTATGTAAAGCCATTATTCTTACCAGTATCATTGACACCTGTGGGCACTTGGAAATATGTTTTATGTACATGCAGCTGTAGATCATATAAAATGTACTTGTAACAATCTGTAAATATCAGATGATGCACTTTTTTTTTTTTTAATACAACCATTGAAAATGACATAAAACCACCCCAATAAGGATTAATCCTCATCCACAATTTTCCTAAAGAGCATCTCTGGGCTATGATCCTAAGAGCTTCTGCAGAAGCTAACTGGATATCTCATGGTTTTCGTAAATGTTTCACCTTTAATCCAAGAGGTCACTGACTGCCATTCAAAGCAGCCTAATCCTTAATTGTGCATAATTTCAAACTCGAATACAATCTAATCAAGTGAGCTATAAAAAATAAAAAAAAACGCCCCTGTACAGTTGTCATGAATGGAGTAATTAGCCATATGAACCAAAGTAGTTTCGTACCATGCTGTAAACATCTATATTTTTACTGTAAAGTTTGGCAGTTTAACATGGATTGACTACAGGGATTGACTCACTTCTGGAGTCAGCCTCAAGTGGACATTTATGCAACTGCAGTTTTTCCTTGTTGGATTCATATCCCAGCCCACAAAAATTGCTGCTTGAAATCAACTTCCTCAGGTACAGTCGGGAGACAGAGACAGACCTCATGTTGTCTCATAAATTAATGTAAATTCATGTGACTTTATGCATAAACAACATATGTGCTGATTTGTATACGTTTAAAATAAACTGCCAAGCTAGATTGCCTGGTCTGAGGAGAATGTCAGAGCAGTTCCAGTTTCACCATGACAAGATAATGCACGCTGGTCTGATCATTTCATGTGTGTTTATTTTAAATTGTAGAATTAAATTTCTTTTCATGTAATTCTAAAAAAGACCATACATGTTAATATTCTCCCCTGCTTTAGTGGTAGACTAAAACATCTATTCCTAGATCTGATGCTGCCACACAGGAGAGTGCGCTCACAGAGAGGTCTTACTGTCATCAGCTGGTCGTTTTGCACACTGCCATATTTAGAGCACAGCAGGGTTGTCAGTGCAGATCAGACCACGTTGCGCTTCATATACAGCCTGTCAAGTGATATCAATTATAATGGTAGTCTTTAACGTCTACAAATAGTTTTTGATTGCACCCATGGAATCACTGAAACCACAGAGATCCCACCTCGACATGGCGAATCCCAATTTAACCCCAGTGTCCTCAAAGTGAGACAGATTTGAAAAGGAGCTTGGAAGTGCTGTGAGCACGTAAGAAAACTATTTAAAGAGCATTCAAGTAAGATGGTATGCAGAAGCATAACACAGAAGGACTCTAATTTTAGTTATGTGATTCATTTTTAGCTTTATGATGGTCAGAGTTAATGAAAATGAAGTATAGTCTTTATTTTGCACCAACAGCCCCTCTAGAGGACTTGCACTCATTGAACTGCTTTCATCATAATCATCATTACATGCTGTGTGTGTCGTCGTATGTCGGCTTGATTTGCATCAGTGACTGTTCTGAAGAGCAAATACAGATTGCAAACTGTAAAAAAAAAAAGAAAAAAATTGGTTTAATCTATTTTAAATTCCAGCATGCGAAGATGAGAAACTCCAGGCAGCCCTCTCTGCTGATTTGTCCAATGTGTGACAATCAACTCTTGTCTTCCCTTTTGTGGTGGCAGAATTCAATTAATCAAATTTGTCATTGTCTGTGAAGGCTGTTTACACAATCTGCCAGGGGCAATGAATTTCCCTTTGCTACTCCTGGCAACGCAGCATACTAATGTATGTATAGGCGTGTGTGTGTGAATCTCGACTCCTGAGTGTAAACCAGCGGCATGAAGCTCTAAAACCAACAAAAGAAAGGTAAAGGTCATCACGAGTCAAAAATGTAACTGATACTGTCGATAAAAGGAGTTGTTTTTGTACTTTATCAGTCCGTTACTGTCAGTATGCTGGAAGAAAATGCAACTATTTATTATATTTCTATCTCCTCTGAGTACCTTTTGCTTCATTTGATTGCTTTCAGGACTAACAAAGAGCAGAGGACCGTGCCAAAGGATGCATGCCTTGCAAGCGGATGTCAAACTGCACATTTATATCCAATATTTTACACATGTACATCTCTGTGACTACCTGGTGTGTTCAGGGCCGCTCTGCCGTCACAGCCTCATTATGATTCATACCTGATCATTATTCAACAAGGGAACCGTTTTCCTTCACATCAGCTCACACTCTCCTCCCTCTTTCCCCCTCTGTTAACTTATTCTCCTCAATGCTTTGTCTCACTTCGCATATGTATTGTTGTGTTTTATCCCATGTTTTCCTTTTTTTTTTTTTTGCTCTGCCTTCACCTCCTTTCTGCCTACCCATGAACACCTCGTCCTTCCTCTCTCGTGTCCTCTCTGGAGTGAATGGCTCTCGTGGAGCTCAGAGGGGAGATGAGTCAGTGTGCATTCGTGGAGCTACAGGCTTTGTGTGTGTGTGTGTGTGTATGTGCAAAGGTCAGTGGTGTCCCTCTGGCTCTAAAGCTCTGAGGGTTATAAGGAAGGATTCATTTTTCCATTCAGACTTCACCCTGCGCCTCCCAAAGACACTTCTTTTTTTATTGGGTGCACAGCTCAGATTTATTCCACCTCCACCAGCTGGACTGAAATAATCACGCCTGGATTGCTAATATTCTGTATTATAGTCAATTTATATGTTCACCTCCATGATAAGTGACTTTGAGACAGACTGCAGCTGCTTTATGTGGGCTGACATTTTAGATAGGAGCTGCTGTACTATAGTGCTGCACTTTATATCGCCGTCTTCACGATGGCCTGATAAAATCCTCCACTGGCTTCCTACTTCCAGATATCTTCTGACCTTCTGACTGGGATTTCATCTTAGGCATGCTAATAGGGGTTTTTAATGCGTGTAACAAACACACGGCTTCCTTCAGGATGTAGAAAAAGATTCAAGGATTCAATCATGTAATCAGTAACACAATTAAAATTTGACCTCTCTGAACTCCAAAACCCACACGCTGGTTTGGCCTTTAAAAAAAACAAGCACTGGAATTACACCGTTTATTCGATCTAGACATGTAAAAAAAAAAAAAAAAACAGAAGGAATCAGAGTTTCAACATTGTGACATCTTCTCTCTGGGAAAATATAGCTAAATTTAAGCATAAAATCGTGATACTTTCAAAAATCAACTTACTTTGCAAAAAAATGAACAGTTTGCTTCCAACCAGGCTGATAAAAAAATAAAAAATAAATTCTGAGCTCCTCAAACTAGAAGCCATTAGTGACTCAGCTGGAAGAGTCATGAAAGGAATTCAACTTTTATTTAGTTTTTGTATTTTTGTTCATGATATTTCACCAAAATCCCTGTATTCTACTTGCCTGATTTAAACATTTGTCAAATATAATGCATTTTTTTAAACCAGATTTTGTAAAAAATAAAAAATTTTGTACACTTGAATGCAACCATGAAGTCAGCCGTGATTTAGCTAGCGTTAACCGTCGATAGCTAGATAGCTAGATAGATACTTTATTAATCCTAAAGGAAATTTAAGATACAGAAATATCAGTAGGAAAACAGTTTCATCAAACTACCTAGGATGCATGGACATTCTACGATCACACTGGTTCTACTGTGACTATGACTGTGACTCCCCCTGAACACTCACTGACAAAAATTCAAGCACTATACAGCTGAGCTAGGCTGAACTGCAAGCAGTGTTTACAAAGAGGCGACAGGAGACAATTATGGAAACTAATTTTAAAAATTAAGCCGTAAAATACAGGGGGTCCTCGACTTACATCGGAGTTCCATTCCTGCAGATGGACATAAATTGGAACTCTGACAAAAATGTAAACAATCTGTTACACGCATCACATCAGTTTTTCAAGTCATGAATACCAGTGACGTTCATGCATGTGTGGGTCATTTTTACAAGAAGATAACAGAATATGTTGCACTGTTTTTACAACTTGAGCATTTTATTCTATCTAATTTCATTTCCTTGGAGATGGCTTTCCTTTTCTAAGCACTGTCATCAGAAGAGTCTCCCTTGGGATCCGTAATGAAGGGCAAAAAGTTAGTGAATGTAGTACAATCACAGGTACAACTGGTGAACGTGAACAAAGCCATCTTATAGCGCCGCATGACGACGTATTTGTCCGCACCACTTGCCAGCTAGTTCCACATAACCAGTTCCGATGTAACGATGAAACACCGTACGTCGTAAACCGAGGACCCGGCAATTTTTCCCAGCATTGATGACATCTACTGGCATTTGGAAAAATGCTGTACATGTTGATCCAAAGATTTTCCAATTTTTGTACAGTAAATACTGAAATACAATTTTAATTTTTTTACTTTTTAAACTTTGTTTATCTGTACAGAAGACACGTTCGAGTCCTGTCTACTTCTAGTCATGGTTGTGCTGTTTCCATAAAGGTGCAGAACTTTATATTGCTGTGAAAAATGAATCCACAGTGGGTAAAACACCCTAAAACCGCTCGGGGTTCAGAGGGTTAATAGACTTGGATGACCATGCAAGATACTGTAATGCATTGCAGCAATTAAGTCATGTCCTCATCAGTGGACAAATTATTTATTACGGTTATGGTAACCATCAGCTAAGTACAAAAATAATTAGAATCTTATGAGTCACTCCATAGAGAAGCACATTTCCTCCCACTGACGGTAAGAGCTTATTTTTCAGAGGCAGTTTGTGGGCAAATACGGTGCCATTAACAGTGACACTGCTGCATGTCACTGATAGTAGAGTATCTACATGGCACGATACAGCTCGCCTTTCCCTGTATTTGTAATTCTCAACTCCAAATCTTTATCTGGAACACTTTGCTCTCTGAGCCCGAGAGATAGGGAGATGCAGAGAGGGATATGATATGACAGGAATGAGTAAAAATTGAAAACGAATGGGGCGTAAGAAAAAAGTATTGGACTCATGCAGGTGGTGGCGGCGTGCTGAGAGAGAGATAGTTCAGCCAAATGAAATTCTATATTAATCAAAGCAGAGCATTTCTTCTATTTAAGGCTGATTGTTTTGAATTTTGCTCAATGTATATACAAAATACCTCTATATTTTAAAGAGGTGGATCTGCTTTAACTGAATTTCAGCTCATTCTATGAGAGTCATGTGACTGAATAAGTCATGAGCTCACACAGCTTTCATGTGAAAGAAAGATGTGGAAGCCTCATAGAAGTTTAAAGCAGTGGTCCCCAAACACCAGGCCGCAGACCTGTACCAGACCGTGGTCATTTGGTACCAGGCCACACAAAGAGAATAAAACTGGTTTATTTTGTGTTTTATTTATGGTGGAGTCTGTAGGGTGTTTTATTTTGAAAAATGACAAGGTAGTCTCCCCATTGCTTCCGTCTGTGGTTGTTTCCCGCATTTAATGTTAGCCCTTTAATGCACAACATGGGCCAAAAATGACATTAATCCAATGGAAAATGGGTATCTCCTGACCCTGTGCATCAAAGGTTTAATTGAAGCCGTCAATCTATCAAAATTACTTTAAAAAAAACAAACATCTCTGGAGAGCTTCTTTTGAAAGAGGGAGAGATTTGATGCTGACAGAAGAAAAAATAGGTAAATATTTAGCAATAACAAGCAATTTTATTTGTTTAGAACACAGATCATGATTGCTCCGCCAAGGAACGCAGCAGAGTTATGTGACAACTGGCGTCTGTTTGTCTGTCTGTTCAAGACATTACTCAAAAACAGAATAACGGATTTGGATGAAATTTTCAGGGAAGGACAGAAATGACACAAGGACCAAGTGATTAGATTTTGGTGGTGATGTGGCTTATAGTCTGGATCCACGGATTTGTTAAAGATTTCTGTATCATTGTGAGATAGCGACACGGTGTCACTGTAACTATGACAACAAGTGAGCACTGTCAGCTGGCTGCTGCTGATGATCACATGATTGCGATCTTACTACTAATCAACCACTGCGTACTTATCATGACTTATCCATCAGAAATGATGCAAGGAACAACTGAATAAACTGTGGGAGTGTTTCTGAGTCCCATCAATCCCCGCTGCCTGCTACATATTTAGGTCAAACTATTCTGTCCGTACATAAAGTACACATGCAGAACACACACCTGTGCTCATTGCAAGGTAGTATTTTATTAAGGATTTCATCCGTCAGATATTGTACAACGACTGAACAGCCTTGGTGGAGTACTGCACTCTCTAACTGCTTTTCTTGTTCGTTATGTGAGCGATGACCGGTCCGTAGAAAACTGTCTTGCTTAAATCAAATAAAGGTTGAAGCCCTGTGGTTTAAAGAACAGATATGGTTTTTATGTTATTCACGACCAATCACATGATCCTTATCTTCTCTGCTACAGCCTCAAACTCATTTGTCTCTATAGATGGTGTAAATCGGTCAATAAGGCAATTTAATAGAAAAGATCAACAAACTGCACTAACAGGTGTAAATGGTGCATTTTCTGTGGACTGATACGCATTCAGTGCTCTATAGCTGAGTCATTACAGAACCAAGGACAGTGTATGTAGGATCAATTCAAAATAGCCCACAGTGTCCATGCACAGGATAATGAAGGCACATGTCAGCCGGGGCAGCAGTGAGGCTCATTGATGTGGTGTTTTTGGACAGCAGTGGAGCTCCATGGTGCATCATAAACTACACCAGGCTTGGTCTGCACTCACAGAACTTGTGGGATCAATACATTGTTGGTTTTGCTCTTTTAATGGTATCTGTTGTCACACAGTTAAAAAAAAAAAAAAAAAAAAAGCCTGTTATTTCATGAAGCACATCCTCTCTTTTACAGTTTCTTTTCGTCTTTAACACATAAACAAAAATATCAATAAAATTGAAAAAATATATAGATAAAAATGCAAAAACAAATAAGAAGTAAATGTCAATCGCTATAAAGTGTTTTTATATTTGTACTTTGCAACTTTTCATTAAGGCTCCAGCACCCCCCGCGACCCCAGTGAGGATAAAGCGTTGTATAGAGAATGGATGGATGGATGGAACTTTTCATTACCTTACAATCATTTGCTTTCTATTTACTAGATGAAACTGTTGATATGAGTTAAATCTATGTTGGAAATGCGGTACCGTTAATGACAATTAGTAAACAAGCATCAGTTCTGTAGTTCTGTATAAATTTCCTTGTTAAATGAGGGATATATTGTCTAGTTGTAGGCATTTTCACAATAAAAGTATTAAATGAATGTGTTTCCATTAGTTTAGAATATCTATAAGTAATCTTTTAAAATCCATCTGTCTACTTGTGTAAATATCTGTATATATAAATACAATGCTATTATATGTTGTAGGCAATTAAATTGTTTTATTTGTCTTCAGTAAATGCTTATAAAATGAATGTGATGTGTATCATTGTAGCTACAAAATGATAATTATTATTATAATGTAATAATTCAGATTTTTTATTTCTTTTTTCTTGCAAAATGGTTATTTCCCATCATTTTACAGTTATTTTTCTCTTTTTTTGTAGCCCCCAGCTACTAAACTGTGCAATTCAACTCAATAGTAGAGTCCCAAGAACATAAACCTTCAATCAAATCAACTTTGAAACATCTGAGTATGCTAGACTTCTTCTTCTACGAATACTAATAAAGTTTTGTAAGTTTGTTCTAATCAATCTAACCCTTTCACAACCCTGGTGATTTAGGAGAACATTCTGAACATGTCCTCTATCTGAGAGTCTCCCTGCTGTGAAAGAGATTTGCCAAATTGATATTAATGTGCTGTCATTATCATTACACTTTCATTATTCTTTTCTCCTCTGTTATTCAAATCTCTGTGTCGAGTTTCAAGATATGCTTCGTGATTGAGATCACTTAAAAGCAAATATAACCATTTTTCTCCAACACATTTGACTACTTTTGTTTTGTTTGAAATTACATTTAATCATTCTAATTGCTTGCTTACATACTATGCATGAATACTTATATATTCTTAATTCTCTGTGAGGCTCCTGTGTAATAAACTGAGTTATTCCGATAAAGTTTTTGCATCCTTTTTTAAAGAGTTTGTTGCATATTTTCTGAGTGCAGCAGATCCTTCAAGTGCCAAACGGATTAGAGCTCAGTTCTAACTTGTTATTTCAAACATTCCTTCATGTTTTCACTGTGATCTTCCTTTTTTCGATTAAAGGTTTTCCTCAGGGGAAGTTTTGGCACTTCCCTCAAACACTCTATATACGTTGGCTCAGGAATACTGTACACTGAATGGGAACTTCTTTGCCAGTCGTATCAAAACATGGCAGACAAATATAGATGATAACAAAACGAAGGGATTGAAACTCGAGATGTTGGGGGGGGAAACAGCGACAGGATATCGAAAAAGATGAAAGGGCAGAAGACAAGAAAGGGAAATATCAACGCAAGCGAGCAACAAAGAAAGACAGCAGGAATTAAAGTCTGAATGATGCAAAAATATTGAAGGAAGATAAAACAGTAAAAGGATGACAAAGGAAGACAGTGTCTGAAAGTGATGCACGGGGGCTGAAAGAAGACGTGTGTGGGAGGGAGAGTGAATGGGAAAAATAAAAATTAAAAAAAACAAGTGAATGGGAAACATGTAATCTCATGGGAACGCTTTGGAGCAATCAATAAGATATGTAAATGTGGATAGCACACATGCAATGTGCAGAAAAAGACTGATAGAAGAGGTAAAAGTAGGAGCAGAGAGAGGGGATAGTAGGCAGTAACTGCTGTGGTTATCATATGGAGGATGGCTGCCTGTCATGGTTGGCTGGTATTGATTCTCGCCTGTTTGCTGCAGCTTGCAGAAGGGTGGGGGGACACAATCTTGTCATGTGCCAACATATTGCATGTTGGTGCTGAAGCATATGGACTGCTAATGCCATCCTCTGCTCCAGGAAATAATATTATCGAGGGGGGGAGGGAGGGAGGGAAGGAGGAGGAGAATATAAGAGAAAAGCTGAGATAAGGGAATGTCTGGTGAGGCGAAGGAGGGGAGAAAAAAGAGAAAGAGGGAAGGAAGGGTGAGAGGAGGGGAGAGAGAGCGGCTAAAGGAGTAGACAAGAGATAGAAAGAGATACAGGTGAGAGGAGGGGAGATAAAGGAGGGAGAGAGATGAGTGGAGCTGTGACAGTATGCTGAATTATAAATGTGTTGGAAGCGAAGCATGGTCTCATACTCGGAGCTCGCTCTGCCTACAGCGTGGGTGGTTCATTGATGTGATCTGGCATGCAGGACACACACACACACACACACACACACACACACACACACACACACACACACACACTTTCTATACCGGTGGGGACTTACCATTGACTCCCATTCATATCTAACTCCTAACCCATACCCTAATCCTAACCTTAACCATCACCAAATCAATACCTAACCCTAAACAAACGTTTTTGCACTTTTACTTTTTTATTAACAACAATATGGCCAAGAAAACGGTGTTGCCACCCGTGGGGACCTCATTTTAGGTCCCCACCTTTATAGCAAATAGTCAGGTCAAAGTCCCCACCTGTATAGCAGGCACAAGCACAAGCGCGCGCACACACACACACACACACACACACACACACACACACACACACACACACACACACACACACACACACACACACACACACACACACACACACACACACACACACACACACACACACACACACACACACACACACACACACACACAGTAATAAAACTACTACTGAGCAGTGAAAATGGTTCCACTCGTCTCATGTGTATATGGGGCTGTTTAGTTATGCTTGTGAGGGCTGACACTTGGCAGTACAGTGTGTAAGTGAGGAGACTCTGGATGGTCCTCACAACAAAGAGGCTGAAGTTGGAGTTAAGACAGCAGGAATCGCTCTGTGAAGAATGTAAATAGGAGGGCTGGAGAGGGAAGCGCCAATGCTGCACTTACTTATTTTCTCACTTTGCTGAAGCTCCATTTGCCTTTTAATTTGAAACCATGACTCATGTTCCACAATCAATTGTCTTTTTTACATAAAGATGATCTCAATATTCTCCCTTACTTTTAACCCTGTAAAACCCACTGTTGCAGAAATACATCATTAACATTTTATTGTTTTTATTATTTTCTATCATATATATATATATATATATATATATATATATATATATATATATATAATTGTTGCTCTTTTTTGCTCATTGTCCAATATTATTTTCATATATAATTCATATATGATTATCTTTTTTTTTTTCTTTATTCATTTATTTTATTTATTTATTTATTTATTTTTTAAATAGGGGTCAGTCAGTATGATTTTTCAATGAGGCTTATATTTAGAAAGCAGGGCAAATATAACGCTAATATCGCAATGTTGATCCACCTCATGAAATGCAAAAAAATAATAAGAATTACAAAAGACACCAAAAATTGCTGAACCTAAATGCCTTCTCTGTTTGCTTAAAGGTCCCATCTTGTGTCCCTTTCAAAATGGAATTTAACTTAACGTCAGTATTGATTTTTTTTCTAATTGCCCTAAAAACAATAGAAATAGAAATACTACAGACATTTAACTGTTTCACATTTTCAATTTGTTTCCACACTCATCTTTTAGTCGGGTGAAAACACTGCCTGCAGTTCAGTCGAGGAGTTCTTGAATTTTTGTCACATGATTGCTAGCTACAGTTCAGTCGTGGCGTATCAGCTGCACCAAGGAGGACGTCCCCTTGTGTCTTTTACAGAATTTGGTTATGTATTATTTTTAGCAACTGAAGCCTAGCTTTGGTTCAGAATTCCATGTCAAGCATGATTACTTCAATGACCCAAAGAAAGTCTAAAGGTTAACTTGCCTTTCAAACCTGCCCAGAGGTTAAGGGGTTTAGAGGATCAGCTTCATATGACTACTGAATTAAGCTACTACTTCACATGTCAGTAATAAACTATTACAGCTCGATCTTTGCTTGTTACATCAGACATTTCTTCATGTTTTCAGTGTGACAGCTCTGCTCTGATTAAAGGCTCTACTCAGGGAAGTTTTGCAGCTTTCCTCATTGAGTGAACAAGTCAAAAGAACTCAGAACAGGCTGGTTTTCTGTTTATCATTTCTTACTATTTGTGCTTCTATCTCCACATGTTGTTGTCAAAAAAAAAGCCATAAAAGTGCAACTGCTTCATTTGCATCCACTTACTCAGACTCATGCGTATGTATTCCCACATCAAACCGCTTGTCAGTATTCTGCTTCCCTTTAAATGCCATTTTTTCTTACTTTGAAGGTCATTAATAGGCTTAATGACACTTTGAGGATTGGCAAAACAACTTAACTATTTGAACTTTTGCATCAGACAAAGATGAGTCAGCTTGTAATGGCATGTAGGACGACGTGATGCAAATTATATACAACACTGGGTTTGACATTTTCGTCTAAGCTACTCATTTTTCAGAAAGTCTGTGAGGGTGTAAATGGGAGTTTTTTCTTTTCTTTTCTCAACTCTGGTCAATTAGAGAAGGGAGGAGTTGGGCGAGAGAAGAGGAAAAAGGGAAAGATGAAAGGAAATGTGGACACAAAGAGAAAGAGATAGACTAAGATAGAGAGGAAGGACGGAGAGATAAACAAGAGTCAGTAAAGATGGACAAGATAGAAGAGGACAAATGAAAGAGAGGGGCAAGGAGAAGGAATTGGAGGGACAATGCAAAGCAGTGATTATAAAACAAAGAGGAATGAGAATTGATGGTGTAAAAGCGAGAGGGGAGGTTAACAAGAACAGAGCGAGAGAGTGAAGAATAGTGCTGCGTTCGAGAGGTCAGCGGAGGCAGAAGTTAGGATGTCAGTGTTTGGGTGCGATATTTAATCTGACATCATTAATCACAGTGGGACTAGCTTCTGGTGGATTTAGCCCACATAGCAGCAGGAAAAGGAGACTTTATGCTTGTGCTGACTCATAGGGGGCTTCTATGACAGCTACCATCACACGCACGCAAGCCAAAAGTATGTAAGACCTTGAGAAACACCAGCCGTGAATAGTTATTAAGAGCCCGGCGCAGTGCCTTCTAACACACATACATGCACTCGGAGGATACACATCGGAGTCAGAGTCTCCAGAGGGAGCAGAGCAGCTACAGTGTAATTAGGTCTTGCTTGGTCAGGAGTTTTATTGGGAGCTGGGGAGTTGTCTGAGGCAAAACCACAACTTCTCACAGAATACCATTAGACAGGGAGGGGAAACATCATGGCTTCTATTATCTATAAAGACAGCCAGTGTGTGAGGAGTGTTCAGATGGAGGAGGAAGCATACTGTAATACACACTTCAATTGATTTTAGAGTGGAATGCTAATGGCAGCTCCGAGCTACTTGCATGTCCATTTTGAGTTTTAGTGAGGAAGATAGCCACACGCTCTCAGCTCATTTGACTGCTGCGATGTTCCTTGCTATCGTGAAACTTTTATCTAACTTGCTGTAAAACACTAAGAGTCTGGAGGCTCTGCAGCAAGAAGCTTGGCATTTGCTTCACAGTGCTTGGGGCTAAACGCTAATGTCACCATGGTAACACGCATGCTAGTACATAAAAGACAAAGGTAGCGGCGCTGACATCACAAATTGGTTTGTGGACCAGTTTTTAAATCAGTCGATCTGAGAAGCCAGAGACACTTTGTACACCCAGACTGTAGTGACTTGTTAATCGCTAGGTAGCTATGCAATGAAGTCTATTTTACTATAAATAAAACCACCATTTGCAAAATAAACATCATGCTATATCAAGGCAAACCTAAAACTACCAATTGACACCATAAACTCATGATGAAAAAGTTGACTAAGGCAATAAATGAAGTGAGAAGTTGAGTTTTCTTCTTATTAGTCTGACATAGCCACTGGCTGCACATAATTATTGTTCTTCTTTTGAGGAAAAATGATAGGATGTTTGTATTTCTTTAAATCAATCACAAAATTCATTGGGCAGAGCTAAGACAAGGGAACTGTTTTAGTTAGGGACATCCCATTCAAATTTTTGTTTCCAACCTAATCCAAGTTATTTAATATTTAGTGTCTGCCAACATCCAAATGCCCCACTTGAAGTACTGCAGATTACCTGTAGTACCTGGTTGTGCCTTTAGGTGGAGCCTCTTACTGTTAAATACAAGAGCATTATTTAGAGAGGGCACTTTCAAGTTGACAAGGACATAGCCGTAAGGGAGTAAAGGAGCACCGTGACAAAAACTTCTATCGAGCTGACTGACCCTAGAGAAGTTAGCAAATGTAAAACTAAGTGGGGATAAACTGGATCAATGTATGAAAGTCTCAGTGATGAGGATGGTTTATGGGACTTTTTTATTCATAATGCCGCATGACAACGGATGTAAACAATGAATCAGGCAGAGGTTTAAGCCAATACTGATGAGTTAAAAACTTCTGTGATTGGCCCCGACCTGATCTTGGGAACAGACTCAGGACATCCCTGATTCAGTCATTAAAATAGATAATTCATCCAAAAAACTACTAGCTGGGCTGGCCTTACTCCATGTTTCATATCCTTGGAAAAACTTCTTTCAGTGTGATGCATTGCTAGCACAGAAGTTTTGTTGATTGCTGCTGTGATGGGGATTTAAAAACAGTAATGGTAGATAGTGGTAGAGTAGTGGCCAGAGGCAGGCTTATACCCACAGTCTACATCTGGTCAGTCGTGCTACTTTTACTTCTATTAAGTCAGGCTTTTTTTGCTACCAAAAGTCTCACCACTGGCTTGCTTCTGGAAAGAATGCAGCTTTAAGTCACTTTTGCAGTGATAGGACATTATTTTGTAGACTATTTTTGCAAGTTACGTTTGCTACCTGTTGTCACTTGTTAAACTGCATAAAGTCCAGTTAAGCTGATGGAATGTTGTTAGTTTTTAGAGCTTCATGGTGGAAAAACTAATTGAATTAACTGAAATTCTGAGCTGATAATAGTGCTAAAGTTAATATCAAGTGATGAAGAAAGTCAGTATGAGTTGGTCAAAAGAAAACGGATTCATAATTTGGGTATATGGGCATACTGCACATACCAAATAAGATGGCACTCCATCCAAAAATTGCTGAGATATTTCACACGGTATCACAGAATTCACTAGAATATAACATCTGGGGAACATAGATGTCTTTACAGTATTTCATGGCTAATCCATCCAGTATGTGTCACAATGTTTCACTCTGGACCGGCCATCAGCTATGTAGTGACAATGCAGATGTAGTCCAACTAAAACAATAGTGTGTAGTTGATCTATTTCGGCAGCAGTACAGCGAAGAAAGCAATAAAGAAGTTACAAAGTTTCTTGGTAAAAGATGTGAGAACACAGTGGCCTGCAAAGAAAAAGCCATAACCTTAAAATGTTTATCCCAGAGCACAGCAGGGGGCATCAAATGGCAAATTCAGGTCAGGCAGGCGAGCCGATACCTTTGAGGTTAAAAGGACTTTCTTGGCCTGAGTGAAACATCAAGCACTTCCTCGCAGACGGTTCACGGCCTCAAAAGCTTCAAAAGTCAAATTGTTATGTTTAAGTTAAAGTCTGCACATCTGAGTGAAGCAGAGGAGAAGGATTTCAGTCAAGGAAAAAATAAAAAATAAATAAAAACATACCAAAAAAAAAATCTTGATTGCAAAGAATTTATAGGTTTTTGCTGGGTGCTATACTTTCCTTCATAAAGTGTCCTTAATTGCTGGATTTCTTTTGATAAAGTTTGTCTTAATCCTGAACAAACAACATGCATATGTTTTACATTTAACCATATGTTAGGGGCATACATTAAAATCTTAATGCTTTAATGCACAGTGTGGACAACAAAGCAAAAATATACAACAATATAAAAATGCAGAACTGAAGAAGTGCCTAATGATGTTTAGACAGATGGAGAGAAAAGATATTCAGATTAGAAATACATTGAAATTCAACGTAGCACGATGAAATCTGGTAAGTAATGACCTGTCTCGTTCTTGTTAGCACCATTACAATTGTAAATGTGTTTTTTCGTAAAAGCTTAGCTACACACATGTTGTGAAAAAGCCACAAAAATGCATCAGTAAAATGTATTATGCAAAGTGTTGGAGACATCAGAGTTTAATGAAAGCAGGAAAAAGATTAGACTTTATTTAAGAAAAGATAAGGTATTACATTTCTTCATTAAAATAATGTCATTTTACAAGGATTGGCAGTTAGAGTGAGTCACCAATTTCATAATGATACAGAGAGGAAAGAGAGGGGAACAGTTTTTGATGAGGATGCTATGAAAGCTGTGTCAATTAACAGTTCATGTTTAAAATTGAGAAAATGAATGGAGAACATTAATAGTCTAAGTGTGGAACAAAGTATGAGAGACAATGTTGGAAAAAGGCTAAGAAATAAAAAGGGCCTCCCAGTCACACACCAAAACATGTCAAATCTGTATTGGTCCAGAGTGGGAAAGCTATTATTGTAGGCTATAAAATCAAAAGATGTACATATATATTGGAGTATTATTGTGGCTGGACTCAACCTAGCAACCTAGAAAACAACTGGAGTTTGTTGGTTAGTGTCTGTTTTAGTGTATTTTATCCCAAGTCATGATCTTTTCCTAAACCTAACCAAGAAGTTTGTGCCTAAACTTAACTATTAGAATCCAAACATGGTCTGAAAATGATTGAAAACAGTACGTAAACAGTGGCAGACAATGTAGAAAAACGTAGAAATGGTTCAGCATAGGCCTCAAGGTGCAGTCGGCTATGTGAAAAAACCTGTGTTTGGATATTGCCGCCCCTCATATGCCGACTTTGTTGCTCTTTTCATGTGAAAAACGACAGAAACTCATGAGTTCTGTTACATTAATGCAAACAAATAGAAGAGAATTGGCCCAAAACAATGCGGGCATATCACAATTTTGCAGCTTTTATTGTGAAACTAATATGATTTGCACTTTGGACCAACATCACGGTTATACATTTTGGCATGAAACTGCATTGCAAAGGAAGGATAGTAGTTGGAGAGAGTGTTTCCTAAAATAAAAAACATTTATTTTGTCTGTGATTTTCATTCGTTAATATAAAACATTCTTGTACTGTGTTTTTAATCGTAATTACAGCAGAATTGATTGCTCCATCAGCTTCCCTTCAATTAATGCATTTATTTTTTTTATTCTTTCAGTCCCTCAGTAAGAGTTTAAATACTCTTTCAAGACTGTAATTATCATTAAGGGCTGTATGATTGGAGTAGAAGCATGTGTACTACTGCATCAAATGAAACATCATGAATTGTGCACTTATATAAATCTTACAATAGAGCACTTAAGAACACAAATTAAAATCAGAACCTTGCCCTGTAAAGTTGTTCCTCTTGCATTATCACATTGAATGTACAGCACTGCATCCTTTCTAGGAAATGCTAATGCATTACTTTCTACCTCGACACTGCTTCTGATAATGACCTTTTGCCTTCATCTTACATTCACCTGAAGAAAGCTTGCTAGGGTGACAATACAATTGATGTGTTGGAGGTCTAAAGTTTGTTCCTGTGCTCCCACGCAGTGCCACACACTCACGTCTTTGTGTACTACATTTTAATCTGACAATAGTATCAAACTAGAAGATCTACAGTGAAATACAAAGTCTTGGTTCCCGTCTGCCTCCGGTGTCCCATATCGTCGTAAACCTTTCTTATTAGTGGGGTGAACACTCCAAAGCAGACTTCCCCACCCACACACAAGAATATGTTTCATATTGTTGTTGTGAGCTCCTTTGTTAATGGGATAGTAAAAGGTAACACTCAGACAGATAGGTGTGAAGCTGTATTAACGTCGGTGGTTAAACAGCCCACTGACTTTCACTACTTGTGTGTCTAATCTGTAGGAGCTCGCAAATTTTCTCTTGGGATGTTGAATCTGGTTTATGAAAAATAAAGTCAGGTCATGAAAGCTGCAACCTGTGCTTAGTGTAATGGGAGAAGTCTTAGAGCAGCTTTTAAACTCCATCTTTGGAGTTTGGCCGCAGATGTTGGCTGCATTAAAGGGGAACTTCGTTTTTTTTCCAACCTGGGGTCAGGAGCTAGAAAGCAAATCTCGTTACGAAATCGCGCGATAGCTCGCACCAAAACACCTAAGGATTAGGTGCTAACACTAAGGATTTTCCTGTCGTTGCGGTGACACTGCCATCAAAGATAAAAGTAATTTACTTGGTCTTTAGTTCCTCAGATGTTGGGAGTGCATGAAGATTCTTGTGTTCACTCTTGCAGTCAATAGCAGAACATTTGGTGTTTTTTGCTCTTGGCTGAGACATTTTAGAGTTAGCAGAAGCAGCTCTAGAAACCTGGCTGACTGTGAGGAGACAGGATTATGCAAAGTTTGACAACTATTTGTTCCTCAGTTGGAACAGTGCAACAGAAATCCCAGTTGCGAGGCTGTGGAGGGAGCTTGATGAATGGCAGAAAAATGTCTCCACATCTTAACAGCTTTTACTTTACACCCCCATGTTTATAACACCCCTGAAACAGAATAAAAATGGATTTTCCCCACATGGGACCCTTAAGGAAAAAAACAAAAGATATTCAGGATGGAAATTGATGATTGGACCCAAAATCTTAAAACAGTCGGTGTGATGTTTCATTCCTCTGAGCTACTGACTCAGATCATTTCGGTTTCCTCTTCACCCCTGGTTGTCAACACTCCAACATTCCTGGGAGGGGACTAATACTTGAATACACAACTTCTGACCCTCTCACTAGTAGTTAATCCTGTTATGGATGGAGATGCACTTCCATGTAGGCCACAGAATAATGTAACACAGACTCACAGAGCTCTCCATAAGTACTGGCTACCAGTAAAATACTAGATATGAGAGTCCAGTCAGCTTCTTTAGAATGAAATGAAGCAACAATATGAATATAGGATAACTTTGATTAACAACTTACACGTTGTGACATTTACAACCACAAGCTTCAAAACAATGCAAGCAAGAAGATAGTCATTTTCAGTTTTTGGCAAAATATTAGCAAAATATAACTGAAGACAAAATACATTAAGAACTGCCTTTCACAGATAGAAGATGTCCTCATTAAGAGAGGCTACTTTGGAAAATACTAGTTTCAGCAATTTAGCAGTGAGCACTAAAGCCTCCACTGAAACCAATGCATATTATATATATATATATATATATATACATACATATGTGACACAGACACCTATGGGCTCAATTAATAAACTACTGAGTAAAATGTGTTGACTTAATTTTGTCCCTTTTACAGCTGAAGATGATTAAAGTTAATTCAGTGGGACCACATGTTTTGGTATTTTAGAGTTATTTTTGACACTTTTTTCCATTTGGCACTAATATATAGGCTATATAAGACAAGGGGGTTTAACCATGTTCCCCTGTAAAATAACATTCTAGCAAAACAAAACATTAACAACATGGTTTTCAATATTTATTAGCTATTTACAGCTTGTGTGAGCTAAAAAACAAAACAAAACAAGAATTCTCCTTTACAATAACTCACTACATGTTTACAGTCAGGGAGCAGACTCTTTGAAGTATGTAATAATGAAGGTCAGCCCACTAAATGTGACCTTTTGTAGGTGGTGCTGCCTACTTCTTATCATTATGGAAAGCACTGAGCCTAATCTGCAAGAAAACAAGATGTGCTGTACTCCTATATGCTGCAGTGCAGTGTGAGATGTTGAACTCCGCATTATGTAAAGCAAAACTCAGTCCTGAACCATCACACCTGATCTCAAATCACAGTTTCAGAGCATGTACTCCTGTTTACCAGGACAAATTAATTATTTACCCAACTGAAAAGCAGTTCAGTGTCTAATGTGAACAAAGAATAAATTGTGGGGGTGTTTCCGAGTACCATCAATTCCTGCCACCCGCTACATATTTAGGTCATGTGATTCGGTATCTGTACATAACATATACATGTACACGGCTGTGCTCAGCACAAGGTCTTTTTGTTTGTGTGTACATCTATTTTAAATGGCCACATTCTATGTTGCTGTGAGTTCTGCCACAAGTTTTTTTTCAAGATTTCATTTGATACAAGGACTGAGCAGCCTTGGCAGAGCACTGCACTCTCTAAGTGCTTTCCATGTTATTTAACTGGTGCTGTAAAGGTTCCAGTGGATGAATTATTTTTATTCCGTTTTAACCAGTGTTAGTCCTAAAAAGTTGAAGGTGTGAAATAAACACTGTGAAAGTAAGAGGAGGTTTTTTACTGCTGGTGTTACTCAGCCAGTGTTTATCTGGCTGTTTATCTGTTTGCTTCTCTCCTGCTCCCTGTGCTCACATATACTGCATTTTAGATGTTCTTTTTTGGCAGATTTTTCTGTTTCTGTTTTCAGACAAAACAACAAGTATGAAATTGTGTCTGAAACGCAGCCCATTAAGACTACATGTTAAACCGCAGTCACTCTGCACCTCTAAAATATTGATTTTACACCCACAATAAATTAAAAACAACAGTTGTGCTGAAAAATTCTGCAACATTTCACATAGAGAAAGTAGCAACAGAAAGTGTTGGTCTTGTATACTTATTGTCAACTAGTGTGTAGTTACTGATTTGTTTTATGCTGTTAACCACAGATGCAGAGAGAGTTTTTTTCCTGAAGGGGAATAGACGGTTCAGCTGCACTGAAAACTACAGACATTAAAACAGTCTGACACAAGGTTAAAATCAGAAGCTATGCAGTATTGTATAGTTGTAAGATGGTTATTTTTGCAGCAGGTTGAGCTGAAAAATTGAAAGACACATTCTGGAAACATGTGAGACTTTCATTATTCAATGAAATGAAATGCTGCACAATATGGGACCTTTAAAAGAGGAGGAAGTGCTGCCTGTTGATCACAGCAGCTTTATATTATATGAAAAGCTTCAGTTCATTACACCCCTGCGGCCATGTGAAGGCTGATTTCAGAGGCGGTGACACGAGGCTGCTGCTGTTCGCTGCACACCAACCTCTTGGTGTTTGCTGTTGCACTTCCTCAGTTAAATAGGGCCTTAATGGCGCAGTTGGACCAAAAATCCTTTTCCGTTCATTTATATATAGAACTGGGAGACACATTTTTACTTCGGCTGAAGACTGAACCATTGCCTTTAAACAGGCTTTAATCTAATTTAACTCTTACACTTTTGAAAACAGATGTTTAGCATGTTGCTCTTTTAATTGAGCTTGCCCACATGGCATCATTTGCTTAATAGCATTAGACACAAAGTACAGCTGGGGCTGATGGCTATACCATTCTAATTTTGGAGGTAGCGCTTCTAAAACTGTGCGAATAAATCCAAATACTGGACATTTTTAGCTGCTTACACCAGATGATGATAAATTGTGAGGTAAAAGGAGCATGTAAGTCTGTAAGATCCATCCTCCAGGGACCATGACTTGAGCCACTGTTGAGCTTCTGAGCTTCACTCAAGAAGAAAATCAATAACTTGCTGCATGCAGTCTTGGTGTACTTTCCTCAAAACAGCGTGTCTGTTGAACTGCCTCTGTGTGTTTTACGCCGACCTGTATACAGCTTGTAAACTTCTCGTGTTTTGCCGCTGAGGTTACTGAAGTTCTGCCATTGTTTGCCTTCACGAACACGCCTGAAACCACTCCCCTAAGTCGGTCACTTTCTCTGTGCAGAATTCCCTCCTTCTTCCTGTTTTCCTCCCTCCATCCCACATCTCTCTCTCACACAGTGACAGATCCCTTCCTTTCATCTATGTGTGTGTGTCTCTCTGTGGATGGTTCTAGCAAGTAATGGGATTGGGCAGATTATGCTCCAGCCATTGTTGTAATGTCCATGTTTTACAAATCTCTCCCTCCTCAGAAACTCTAATGCCAGCTGCCTTGTAGAGGGTTTGAGATGATGCAGCTCCGACAGTGAATTCCTCATCTTCCTCTTCTTCGTTCCTCTATTCTTTACTTTCCTCACGGACTTCAAAGAGTAAACAGTCTAATCGAGTTAAAATCTGCTTCACAGATCACCGCACAAGCTGGTGCGAAGCTGATAGCTTTCCAGCATCCAAATAGGAAAAAGGATGGGCATAAATGCATTATTCAGAGGCCATTCTTTTGCAATTGATATAATACAGTGCCATGACCACACTCTTGTATTTGCTCTCTTATGCAGTCCAGTGGAGGTTAATGAGGGTCTATTCACACTGCAGCATTAATGCGGCTGCCAAGTTAATAATTACTGGGATTTTTCATGTCGGGTACAATGCTTTCATCTGCTGGTGTTCACATCTGCGCAGAAGTTCAGGAACTTTTTACAGCCAACGCTCCACAGTTCTGCTGTCATTTAGATATTTCAACAGCGCTCTGCATCCGTGGTACCTAACAAGTCTTATATATTTTTTGTTTCAGATGAAGATCTTTTGATAAACATCACTCAGTTTGACGTATTTGTTTTGACCTGACCGACATCATGTGATAGTACGAAAACTGACCAATGTTGGGTCACACTTCCAGCCTCTTGCTTCTGCTTCTTAAAATTATTACTCTGCCAAGGAATGCAGCAGAGTTATGTGACAATCGGCGTACTTTTGTCCGTCTGTCTGTCTGCGATCAACATTACTCAAAAACAGACTAACGGATTTGGATGAAATTTTCAGGGAAGGAAAGAAGTGACACAAGCACCAAGTGATTTGATTTTGGAGGTGATGCGGCTTACAGTTTGGATCCATGGATTTCTTAAATATTTCTGAATCATTACGAGATAGCAGCGCGGTGTCACTGTAACTATGACGACAAGTGAGCACTACGTCAGCTGTCTGCTGATGATCACATGATTGCAATCCTACTTATCAGGACTTATTCGATGGAAATAATACAAGGAACAATTGATTAAATTATGGGGGTGTTTCTGAGTCCCATCAATTCCCGCCGCCCACTCCATATTTAGGTCACACAATTTGGTATACTTAAATAACGTACACATACACAACACACACCCATTCTCAGTGCAAAGTCATTTTGTCTGTGGTTATATCTATAATAAATGCCCACATTCTATTTTGACGTAATTTGTGATCATCAATAACTAATAAACAAATGCTGCATTTCTGACAATGCCATATGGGGGAATGAAGAACCTTGGCGCTCTCTGAGTGTTTTTAGAGTTTAGAATGTGTTTGATGGGGGAACAAAAATTCCAATTGAAGCTGAAAAAAGGATTTCATGTCCTCATTTCACTCAGACTGCAGAAAAATGTCATCAAGGTGCAGCAACTGATAATTCTTCAACTTTTTAATTTATTTTTTGTTCCCCAGTACCTCAAAACAACACAAAACAAAGCTGCACAATATAAAGTTTCATCACTGACACTGTAATGTGTCCATGCACAACAGTCACACCACAAAAAGCGCAATGTGACGTTAAGGAAAGTAACTGAAACGCATCATGCTACAAAAAAGAAAGCTCACATCATCCATGACTATTCTCCAAGAGAAGTCTGTCTGATAGAACAGAATTTATGCCCATTTAATGGATGTTTCTGAATACATCGAGTTTCTTTTTTTAAATTTAATTCACAAGTACAGACTTTGTTGACATGTAGGCTCCATATGTGCAAAATCGGCAAGAGAATAGGAGAAAAACACTGAAAAAGGAAGATCTGGTTGCACAAAGAAGCACCATGCAGGGTTAAATGCAAATGTTTCTACCATAGAAATGTCCTCCATCAGTGTCCTGCAGTTGTTGCCACTACACAACACACACAGTAAGTTTTGTTTGACCATTTATATCAGCACCACAAAGCTCTGTGTGATGACTGCAAAGCCAGACCTGAAGCAAAAAACTATTTTGATGCCTTTGCCAGTTTTGCTCCACATGAGAACGGTTCCAAACAGCTTTGTTCAGCTTTTTATTCTCTCTGCATATGCACTCCCCTCCAAATCTCCCCTACAATCATCGTAGAATGTTTATGTGTTTGTTGAATACAGTTATTCTAGTCATCCTATATACATCACAGAAAACAAAATATTGCAATGTCAGTTTTTCCCAGTATCAGGCAGCCCTAATACAAAAGCATGAATAACATTAAAAAAGGTGCTTCGTGGCTTATACAGTAAAGCAGGGGCTGTAGGTTGATGCACATAGAAGCTGAAACCCAAATCAGCTTCTGTGCTGTCAAAAACAGGGTGTGGAAAAAGAACGGGTTGTCATTGGTGTCTGAAATCATTTAAGAAGTTGTTCAACATTGTGCGGCGTCGTGCTTATTTACACTGTTGCTGTAGAGTAAGACAAGAAGATCAATACCACTCTCATTCCTGTCTGCTAAACATCAAGCTACAACACCAGCAGCCAGCTAGCTTAGCACATATGACAGATTACACCTAAAGCATGAATGCTATCTGATCATAGTGCTTCAGGTGGGTCAATATGTAATTGAGTCCATGGGATATATCTTGAACGCATTTTTATTAAAAGTTTTTTTTTTTTAAACTACAGTTTTTTATTTCATTATGATCAAGTCTTTCCAAATTCCATAATTATTTATTATGAAAACAATCACTTATTAATTAAAAATGACTGGATATCACTAAAATGTCAACTAAATAACCGTCCAAAGTTAATAACAACCACCTTCTAATTAGCTCAACAATAATAAAATGAGCATTTTCAAAGATTGTTTTGATTGTGTTCTTTTATTACGCTCAGATAATCATGACAGATGTTTCTTTTTTGGAAGTATATCAAATTTTATATGGAAAATAACAAATTGTATCCAAGAAGCACTTTCAGCTAAGTTCCCCATTACAAAAACACCTCTCAAGAAAGTGTGTTAACTCCAGATCACATGACCTGCTCCACATGATGTCATTTCCTCCTGTAGAAAAGACTGGCAAGACTCCAAGGCTTTCTGGGTTACTTAATATAAAGTAGTGTGTGGTGTGGTGCCATATGGTGTTTGTTTATAGGCGGCCATGTTGGTTTTAGGCCTGAAAACAGCAAAAATGTCAACTATGCTACAAAAAGTCCCACAATTATATATTGAGCCATATACAAGAATGCATAAGGTTTGTGTGTGACACCACTGTAACAACATGAATACTGAGATCTCACTTGTCTCTCTCTCTCTCTTTTAGCACACACACAATCAAATGTTAACACCCAAACTCCTCTTTTCTCTCCCTTACACACACACACAATCATACATATAATGAACTCTCCTCAACTTTTCCTCCCATTATCTGAGCTTCATAGGATTCTGCTCCAAGTATGATTAATGATGTGTTGCCCACATTAAACAGCAGCAGCTACCAAGGCTATTTCCACTCTTAACTCGCCTTCATTGCAAATTCAATTTATATTTGTGTTTCCCTCGGATTCTGCTTGCATTATCACAGCAACAATTTTAGTCTCTTCCGCCCGTATGTTGTCAGTATATCTTCCCCTCGACTCAGATTCAGTGTCTGTTTTGTGGTACATTTTAAAAACCACAGATGTCTTCCTCTCTCACACACGCACACAAACACACACACCTTCGTACATTTCTCGTGTTCCAGACAGTAACCTCTGATGGATGAATCGCTGAGGATAAAGCACCACACATCTGCTCGGTATCACAGTCTCAGCTGGATGTGGAGCAGTTGTGCATAAAGACATTACACAGCTTGTCCTTGCTAAGATAAATTACTACCTGTGTGTGCACAAAACACATTCCACCTTTTTTTTTTCTTCTTGCAGACATACACACGTGGACAAAATTGTTGGTACCCCTCAGTTAAAGAAGGAAAAACCCACAATTCTCACTGAAATCACTTGAAACTCACAAAAGTAACAATAAATAAAAATTTATTGAAAATTAAATAATCAAAATCAGCCATCACTTTTGAATTGTTGATTAACATAATTATTTAAAAAAACAAACTAATGAAACAGGCCTGGACAAAAATGATGGTACCTCTATAAAAGATTGAAAACTATTTGACCAGAGTGACATGATTAACTCAGGTGTGTCATTTAATTGACATCACAGGTGTTTCCAAACTCATAATCAGTCAGTCTGCCTATTTAAAGGGAGACAAGTAGTCACCCTGCTGTTTGGTGAAAAGGTGTGTACCACACTGAACATGGACAACAGAAAGCGAAGGAGAGAATTGTCCCAGGACATCCGAAAAAAATGATAGACAAACATCTTAAAGGTAAAGGCTATAAGACCATCTCTAAACAGCTTGAAGTTCCTGTGACAACAGTGGCTCATATTATTCAGAAGTTCAAGACCCACGGGACAGTAGCCAACCTCCCTGGACGTGGCCGCAAGAGGAAAATTGATGACAAATTGAAGAGACGGATCGTTGGAATTGTATCCAAAGAGCCCAGAGCAACCTCCAAAGAAATTAAAGGTGAACTCCAAGGCCAAGGTACATCAGTGTCAGATCGCACCATTCGTCGTTGTTTGAGCCAAAGTGGACTTCATGGGAGACGACCAAGGAGGACACCACTGCTGAAAAAAACTCATAAAAAAGCGAGACTGGAATTTGCAAAAATGCATGTTGACAAGCCACAAAGCTTCTGGGAGAATGTCCTTTGGACAGATGAGACCAAACTGGAGCTTTTTGGTAAGGCACATCAACTCTATGTTCATAGACTCAAAAACCAAGCATACGAAGAAAAGAACACTGTCCCTACGGTGAAACATGGAGGAGGCTCAGTAATGTTTTGGGGCTGCTTTGCTGCATCTGGCACAGGGTGTCTTGAAAGTGTGCAAGGTACGATGAAATCTGAAGACTATCAAGGCATTCTGGAGAGAAATGTGCTGCCTAGTGTCAGAAAGCTTGGTCTCAGTCGCAGGTCATGGGTCTTCCAACAGGACAACGATCCAAAACACACAGCCAAAAACACCCAAGAATGGCTGAGAGAAAAGCGTTGGACTATTCTAAAGTGGCCTTCTATGAGCCCAGATCTGAATCCCATTGAACATATGTGGAAGGAGCTGAAACATGCCATTTGGAGAAGACACCCATCAAACCTGAGACAACTGGAGCTGTTTGCTCATGAGGAGTGGGCCAAAATACCTGTTGACAGCTGCAGAACGCTCATTGACAAATACAGAAATCGTTTAATTGCAGTGATTGCCTCAAAAGGTTGTGCAACAAAATATTAAGTTATGGGTACCATCATTTTTGTCCAGCCCTATTTCATTAGTTTGTTTTTTTTAAATAATTATGTTAATCAACAATTCAAAAGTGATGGCTGATTTTGATTATTTAATTTTCAATAAATTTTTATTTATTGTTACTTTTGTGAGTTTCAAGTGATTTCAGTGAGAATTGTGGGTTTTTCCTTCTTTAACTGAGGGGTACCAACAATTTTGTCCACGTGTGTACATGTACGGATAAAGCTGCAGTGTGTCTATTTAATTTGAAGTTGCACATTTACATTATAATATACCAATGTTTGTATGTTGCAGATTTCTCAAAGAAAAAAAATATTTATTAAACCTTCTGCTTGATGGATAAAAGTCCAGACTAGCATTTCACTGTCAGAAAGCACATTATCCACGATTTAACTGTAAATGCAATCAGAAAACATCTAAAAATAGCAGCGGTGTTGTTAAAAAAGAAAAAAAAAGCTTTTATTCTCCCAAAACGCTGAAAAAAACACTATATAAAATCTGACTTTCTCTGCTGTTTTATAAATGCACAGCCTCACATTTTTTATACCACACAATAAACAGGATTTAATGCTTAGGTACCCTCTGAAATCCTCAAGACCAAGTACATTATGCATGGACAAATAGGAATATGCTGTAGATGCCAGCAACACATGCAGTGTGGGGAGACCTCCAACTAGATGCAGCAGTGTCATATTTCAATGCTGCTTCTTAGTCGCTGTGGAGTCGGTAGGATTGGTGCATGCTACAAGTTAAACCCTGCAATTTTGTTCAATATTCGCTGGTATTTTCCCAAACTGGTACCAGCCAAAGATCACTAGAGGGCTCCGAAGAAAAGTTAAAAACATGTTGACTCTCAAGGAAGTTTGAAGTTGTCTTTTCTGTTTGTGTGATTTTAATGCAGATTTTGTGACGTTTATTTGAGATAGCCATAGGAGATAGTGATATCCCCATGAAGCAAAGATACACCGAGTACAAAAATATGTGCATGCTAGTCTGTTCAATTTAAATCGTGTATTTGACTCATGGAAGACTTTAAAACCCTTTGTTTGGTTGCTGCAATTTTGCTGAAAATTACAGCAATCAAACAGATGGTTTTAAAGTTTCTTGATAACCTGCATGGACTTGTGTTAAAACGGTGTTGGTAAGTGGGTTGGATCAGCCGGCCAAACTGCAGTAACTAATAGAGGCGGGCAGATCGATCCAAATATCAATAGCAGTGTAATGATATCAATACTTCAGTTTCAGTTTCTGTCCTGTATGTCTGAACTGATGCGGCTTCATCAAACACGCGACCTGACTGACTGTCAGAGCTCCTCCTGTCTGAGGAGCAGCAGCTCATCCTCCTCTTGTGATTGGATGTTGTACCGTCACAACTCAGTGGCGCCAGACCAACAATCAAGCAGGCTCAGCTACATCATACATCATAGTGGTGGAAAGTAAAACTTTACTTTCTGCTGTGGCTCTGTCTGTAAAATGAGCTGTTAAGCTGTTGTACGTTCCTCAAGCAAAACTGAGGAAAAAGGAGACAGAGGAGAAGTCCGACTGAGACACACCTGATGTTCAGACTGCAGACAGGAGGATACTGAACCAGTGAGCTAATTACAAAGACTGGTGCCGTATCAGGGCTGCAAAATAAATTAACAGTTCATATTCAACATTACAAAAGTAACTCCGTACAAAAAATTAGTGAAAAAATGCATCTTAAAATGCATTTCCTGTTTCAGTAACAGAAGTATTACACAAATATCAACCAAACTGTCAAAAATGAACAGTGTTTAAGAACGTTATCCCTCACTTTGAGATTTTATCGTCATCCCAGATTCTTCCTAGCCAGGAATTAGTCTGATTCTCAGACCCTGTGAGTGTTTACAGCCCCATCTTCATTCCAGATCTGGACTACATGCAGTACCTATCCTTTGGTCTAAACCGACCGACTACTGAAAAAGTTAGTCTGGAGTATCGATAACGGCAACACTTGCACTGTATTTAAATGGTAAATGGTCTGTATTTATACAGCGCTTTACTATGCCTGAAAGGTACCCAAAGCTCTTTACATGATTCGTCACATTCACCCATTCACACACACACATTCACACACTGATGGCGGAAGCTGCCATGCAAAGCGCTAACCACGACCACGTATTTACTTGGTATCAGACTGATACCAATCTTGCAGTACTGCACACCACTAGTAACTAACATCCCATAGTTTTTAGAACACCGGCCTCTCTCACCCTGTGCAGTATCTTTACCTCACTTCTCTCCATGTTCCTCTTAAACTGCACCTCACAGTTTGAAAGCCTCTCCTCAACACCTACAAGTGCTTTAGATAACAGAAAAAAAAAATCAATTTGTGCTGAAAACTGAGGAAAAATCTATTTAAGTCTTTGTTCACATTTAAAATGTACAGTCAAGTCAGATTTTGTGTGGTTTTGTGGCTGGAAATTGACTCAATTTGTCATAAACCGTAAGCGTTTATGATGGGTTTATTTTTACAAATATACTGTTTGTTCCCTTTTGAGCTTGGAGGTAGTTCAACACACAATAGTCCTTTTAGCCAGTATCATCGTGTTACAGCCTGCTTGACCCTTTCTGCTCTCTCGAATGCTCAGAAATGGAGTTATATTTCATGAGCCACTTAGTTGCTTCTCCTGTGTGGTCCTTTTACAGGCTCAGCACTATAATGTTGCTGTTGTGCAATAGTAAGTGCACGAAGTTGTGCCACAAATCCTCTTCTGTCCGAACAAAATCCTCCTGGATCTGTTCTGTTTTTCATTTCCACTGTCTGCCTCCTCCGAAGCCTCGAGATTTCTCAGTGATTAACTACAGTCCAGTCTAGTCACTTTTGTCTGCAGCCGAGAATACTGATTCCCAAGAGGAATAAGGAAGCGGCAGAATGTTCGTTACCCACTGCGATGAATTCGTGTTTGCGTAACATGTGGATCGTTTCATGGTTTCATGCGGCGGCTGACATTAAAATTCAAAGCATGTTTCATCTCATCAGGCCACACTATGTAACACACACAAGCCGCATGCGAATCTGTCTCTTTACATTTCTGCCTCTCGCTCTTCTTCCCCAGTTCGTTCTCATTCGCTCATATTATCTCATTAACTCTGTCCGCAGTCAGTTAAACAGTCAATCAGTCTCTCGTTCTCTCGCTGGACCACCAGTCTCCAAGTCAACACCATTAGATCCTGAATCAGTCACTGCCTTCCTCTCTAATACTCGCTGCCTTTTCTCTTCCTGTCAGTCATAATTCTGTTGTTTTTATAGATGTGTGGGCGTATTAACGTCTGTGTGTCCCTATCAATTCCTCCCTCGCAAGGCTGTGTGTCGGTGCTAATGCTTTGCGAAGGCATGACCGGAGTTCAGCGGCAAACTTAGCACAGCCGATGGAGCACAAACCAGCCTCATCGTGAGGAGCACAGGCCCCGCAAAGCACAAGCTCACACTTACAACCATCAAGTGCAAGCTCACAAGTGTTATTTCTCCGCCGTGCGCCGTTTAAGTGCAATCAGGACCCCATCAGAAGCAGCACGAGTCAAGCTAATGCCCTGAATCAAAGACGCAATCAGTTAATTCCAGATAATTAAACACCT
Source organism: Acanthochromis polyacanthus (assembly GCF_021347895.1). Taxonomy (NCBI): domain Eukaryota; kingdom Metazoa; phylum Chordata; class Actinopteri; family Pomacentridae; genus Acanthochromis; species Acanthochromis polyacanthus. The sequence continues at coordinate 44,003,404 of NC_067113.1, read as the reverse complement.
TCATTAAGAGAAATGTACAATAGAGATTTATCAATTTCCATAAAAATACATAGTTGTACACTAAGGTGTGTGCTTTGGATGATTAAAGACACGGACTAAGTTCCTGTTTGCATTCTGTTTATTTTTCCTTTTAGTACATACTGCAGGTGTTTAAGCCTGTTTATACTCATGTAAGACTCCCTAATGTATGTGGAAAATATCCTGGTACTTTCAGCATCGAACATGCCATGTGCTGGGACATACTAAATCATATGCTATGCTAGAACAGAATGCATCTACAGTAGTAAAAAGCTTTGAAGGACCCATATCATTCCCTTTTTTAACGAGTTAATTTAAGCCTTACATGTCCCCAGAAAGTGTATTTCATGTTTTGGTTTAAAATACTGCGCAGGTCGTTCTTTCCAACATGTCTATAATACTCCTAGCTTTAGCCCTTATCTAAATAGGCTGTCTGTGTCTATTTTTAAATCTAACCAAGATGCTGCTGTTCACATCACACTTCTTTCAGGAAGAGAGCTATAGTCAAAGTTTCAATGGTAAGCAAAAAAATAAAATAAAATCATCACGAATTGCTTTTGCAAATATTGCACTTGCAATAATACATTTCTATTTTATAGTTGGAATTGTAGTTTTTGCTTTTATTTTTTTATCTGAAAAAATATATGAATATGATGATGGGATTTTTTCTGTGCTGTGTACCAAACAAGCATGTTCCTTGGAGAGCATGATTTATAGACTGGGATATCAATCTGGCACCCCACTGCCTCATTTATAGTAGTTTGTTGTGAAACATTTATCATCATTACAGCTTCTACAAATTGGATATTGCACTTCCTCCATATTACTATTTTGTTAAATGTTCGAGAAAATGTTTAGTCTGTTCAATGAGTGCAAAGCAGGAGTCAAGAAGAGAAGGAGGAAGGGGCGGAGCTTGTGCCACTGTGACATCACAACAGGCTGCAAATCTCAACGGTTTATTCAGAGACCTAATTTCTAATCTAGAAAGGAAAGGCACAAAATGTGTTGTGTATATTTTAGTGGGTTTCTTGAAAAACCAAGGACACAATGATTAAAAACAATGTAAAACTAGAATTTACATAATATGGGTCCTTTAAGTTTAGGAACAGATGTATTATGAATCAACATACAACTGCGTTCTCCCTGCATTACATTATATGAAAAATTAGATCTTCAACATGTTTTTGATTCTAATCATAGCTAGCATAGAACAGATGACAGATTTAGAATTTAAGCTTCAAAAAATCTTCATGAGTTTTCCTTGTTTTGCTACATTTTCTGGCTTCAGTGTCAAATTCAGCCTTTTGCTATGTTACTGATCATTTCAAGCAGCGCACTGTGAAAAGACCACCTCAGACAAATTGATTTTTTTTCCCTTGTTCACCTAGCTTACCCTCACTTCACTGACTTCTGGTCCCATTGTAAGCACAGGTGAGGCTCCACCATGGTTCATTCCCCTGAGATGGATAACAAAGCCTATCTATCAGCAGAGTTCACCGAGCTTGGCCTCTGAAAACAGTTTTACCCCCGCTCGGCCACTTCAGACAGCTCAGCTTGGTTATGATACTCCGGGTTTTGTTGGATGGCGATGAAAGCTCTGCGAGGTGTGTGTTTGTGGGAGATTACAGGTGGGAGTTTGTGTTTTTTCGGCACCGCGTTTTGGCATATGAATGTGTGGTACATGTGTCTAGGTATCTGCATCGGTCACGCTGTGTGTGTGGTTTCTCCAGGACGGAGGATGGATGTCCTTGTCAGCGCTGATAGGCAGAGCCGTGTCGAGTTGACAGCGGCGGCAACATCCACAGCGAGTGTGTGTGTGTGTGTGTCACCACGTCGTGCCTCTGTAATGTCACAGCACAGCGATTGACGGGGCAGCAGCCTGTGTCATCAAAATGTATGTGGGCACGCCTTTCCTCCTGTCCTCTCGTCCCTTTGTCCTCCATGTTCTCCCTCTTTCTCCGGCTGAACCAAGACACAATCTGTCTCTCTGTCTGTCTCCATCTGAAATGTGATTAAATTCGGATTCACTGTCCTTTCCTCTAAGCTCTTGTCAATGACAGAGAGCAACTGAAGGGAAAAGCGTTTCTTTCCATCTTCCCTTTTTCTTCATTCGCTCCCTGCTAGGTCTCACTTTCTGATGCGACAGAAATGTAACAATGAGCGCACTCAGGACCTGTATCAAGGGAGGGTGCAGCGGCAGACAGAATCAGCTTGGCACAGGCAGACAGGAAGATAATGAGAATAGATGGCAGCAGACGACTAACTGTCAGCATCCACCTATAGATGCTCTCACAAGAGAAGGAAAGAGTGATACGGCCCAATCAGGTGACAAAGACTGACAGGGAGTTGTAGTGTTGGTTTCTGTTTTCCATCTTGTCTTTGCAACCTCCTTCTCCTGCAATGAAAATACAATTTGGCAGCCATACGGTGCTTTACATTGCAACAGAAATCATTCATGAGTGTCAGAAGCATTGTGTTGGGCCCTACTGAAGGAAATGTGTTGCTGAAATGCCACTTGTTGGTGGCGCGGCTGCATTGTCTCCACAGAGTCCGTTTGTCATTGTTAGCTGACTGAGATGCCATCAGAAGGAGCACAAGCTAGCAGCTGACAGCCAAGATGCTTTAGTTTGATTGTGAATGTATAGAAAACAGTGGTTTATTCATTGTTCTTGCTACATCAGACCTCAGCGTGTCCTCTGCAATGGCGTCCGGAAATATGAGCCAACCTTCAGAGTCGTGGCAGGAAGCCCATGTGATGATCTCAGGGCATCGGTGTGACTTCTCCACTTCCTTCCTTCAAAGCCAATTGCCTCCCTCAGCGGGTGCAGTTATTAGGACGCTAACTATCCCTTGCAGATGATGAATGCCCTCAGAACCCGGTCGCGACGCCACTGACGGCTCCTCTTTCCGTCAGACAAGAACTCCCCGAGGATTGTTCAGCTCACTGGTGTCGGAGCTCAGCAGAAAACGCTGGAGAGACCGACGATGACATCATAAACCAATTGGATCGGAAACTTGAACTGAAGTGTCTTGGCTTCCTTCCAGAGCTCAAAGTAATCTTATGAACACACTTTCTGGCACATACTTCCTCCAACCCCGCTCCTACTTCTTCCTGGCTCGCGTCACCCCTCTTCTTCCTCGTAGTGAATTTGTGGAACACTGCCAGATTTGCTGGTGTGAGCAAGTTAGGTGCAGGATGTTTTCCAAGAAAGCCACATGTAAAAAAGAAGCAAAGTGAGGCTTTTAATTTGTGGTTTTTAAATGGATTAAACAAACAAGGTATAATGTGTTAATGAGTGAGCTTTAGGGGTGCTGCTGGCTGGATTTTCTTACTTTCGGACGGAGCTAGGCTGGACCTTTCCATCCGTTTGAAGTGTTGTCTGGTAAGTTGAGCTTAACAGCTCCTGGCTACTTGGTAGACGGATATAAGTGTTGAGTTAATCTTATCATCTGGCTTTAACTCTATGATTCTGGGTGTTTCTTTGCTCCTGTCACTTGTCTATTTGGTTTGAGCTCATTTTTCATTGCATTATAAAGTCCTGCACATCTATGTGAACAGCACCACCATGGTTAGAAGCAGAGAGAACTCAAAAGTGTATTTTGTGCAGTATTGCAAAGTTATTGTAAGCCAGGTTAAAAAACCTGTTTTAGTCTCTCTCTCCTTTCTCCCTGATGTATTTTTAAAACCTCGCGTTATTCTCTGGGTTTTGTGGGGATAAATTCATGGGGCTATTGGCCAATCATTGCCCTCCATTTAATAATGTCACGCAGTCACGTGACTCGGTCCGACCAACTACTTCCCCTTTAATATGGCGCTGCTCGTCATTCCAGGAGCAGCCGTGGGGCAGGAAACACGAGTCCGGAGCTACAGATCCCCCCTACTGTCGCCATATTCACGTGGAGACGGGCGTTGTGTGGTGATTAGACTGGGAACTGGCCAAGGGTTTTGGATGGCAAGCTAAGAAGAAACCTCGAACCAAGGGACTGGCAACCGCTTCCGTCGTATTCCCTCCACCGGGCCAGTAGGGGGCTCTGTAGCCCACAAGAAACTCTCCCACTAACTAACTAGCCACTGCCACCTAAATCATCTAATACTTACACTTCCCTTTCCCAAAACTCCTTTTCATTCCCCTTTCCTCTGGACAATCAAATGCAACTCAGACGTAGGTTTTGAAAAACTTTGGGTGGCTTGAACTGTGGACTTGGGTTTTTTTTCCTTCGGTAGCAGAGTTTTGTGCTGTGTGTATGGATTATGGATCTGATTTTTCTAAATGCTCTGGATGTTGTGCATTTATTTGATTGTAGTGGTTGCTTTCGATGAATATGAAAATGAAGCGCTGATGTTTGCGAATGGCCATGCACATTGTCTACTCTAATTGTTCATTGTAAATATTTTTTGCACTTTTTTTGCACTTTACTAAAATTAAACTAATAACAGCATCATAAAAAACAGCCTATTAACAATGTTGTTATATTTTACCATCATATAGTTGCTACATTATAATGCCATTAGTCATTAAAAAGTTACAATTTTACAAGTATTTATTTTACAAAAAAACACAGGTGGAATCAACGCATAAAACATGCTTTAAAAAAAATGTCTCTACACGCCATAGCTATTTTATTGCTTACATCTTAAATTTGTTCTGTATGTGTCTCCTTTTTGCCCTGTGTAAACACTGCCTGCAGTTCAGCCCAGTTCAGCTACAACATGTCTGAATTTGTATCATGTAACTGTGCTAATAGACAGAAACTATTACAGAAAATTACTTGGTCACAATGGCATCACAATCATTGTAAGCGGCATTTAAAAATATTTACATATTTCATAAATAATCAGTTTATCTATTTTTTTATATTTTCATGTATCTGTGTTTTTGGCTGAAGAAAAAATGTTACATTTCATAGGTATATTAGATTAGGTTTCAAGTCTTTGACAGATATTTAAATGAAACATGTAGAATAAAGTGATTTAATGAAAAATTACATGAAATTTTAACATTAGTTTGGTTAAGTTGTCAGTATGTCACAAATGATTAGATTAGTTCAAGAAAGTTGAGGATGTGACAGTTTTCTGACAGACAGTTGAATGATTTTTTTTATTTAGAATCGATTTAAATGAATCCTGCTGAGAAATTAATGGCCCCTGCAGTCTAATGCTATGTTTACTGGTCAAAGATTTTAGTGTTGGCATTGGTAGTAAAAGTTTGACTATGGATTCCCACATCCAGCGCTTTGTAATTCTCTACTAAGAAGTAAGTTTCATATTGCAGAGTGAATCTACACCCTCATTCAAGCGCTGTGTATGTGTGGGAAAGAAAAAAATTAATCTTTTTTTCCCTCTTTCAAGTCTTCCAAGGTCAGCACACTTGGCACAGTAACTGCTGAGGTCCCTGACAGCGACTGAGAGTGAGTACACTGCTATCAACATTTTGGCCTCGTGTCAGCCTCGGCCTCACAAATCATCATGAGCCGCATTCAACTACAAATCTGGGGAGGGATGTGCCCATCTGGATTACAGCACCTCCATTACCGCGCTCCACTCCTCTCTCCTCTAACATCCACGGATGATTTCTCTCCAGGCCCTCCTCCTATTTGGTATTTAAACAATTAGCCAGTGTACACAGTGCTTCACGGTGATTTAAGAACAGCTAAGGGGCATAAAGCGGAGCTGCATATGGCTTTTCAAGTCATTTAGCGTTCACGCTCGGAGAGTATTTGAATAGTTGAGCAACACATTGAAAATGGGGAGTAGTTTTCTCCACACAAACTGTATCCTGCTTTCAAGAAACATTTACATCACATCCTGATACCTCAACAGATTAATAGTTTTTATTCTCTGTCATGTTAATGGCATTTCACTTAATGCTGACTGATTTTTTATTTTTTAGATACAGCAGATTAATAAGCAGATTAGGGAAAAGATAAAAAGAAAATTCATTAGCATGGAGTTTAACAAGTCATTTATCAAGCAAAATAAAAAAAAAACAATGTGAGGATTTACTGGTTTCTCTGTTTTCCATCACTGCCATTTTAATATATTTGGGTTGGGAATCCTTGACGGAGACAGTAAGCAATTAAAAAGATGTCATCTCCAGTTCTGAGAAATCATAATGTGCTAATTTCACTGTTTTCTGACAGCTGATGGATTAAAAAGCAACTCATATTAATTACTAAAGTTCGTGAGTGCGTTTATTTTCCTCTCATCTGCAGGTTTGTCACCTCAGCAACCACTGCCTGAAACAAAAGACGATCTGTAGGAACAGTGAGATCTCTGTTCATAAACCTGTTGCCATGGTGCATGCTGGGAGACTTTCCACTACACCTTCCCTACAAGGACGCTGCAGAGTAATGTCGGTTACAGATGTAGTTTCAATGTAAAGTGTGTGATCTTTTACGGTTTGGCGTCGTTTTCATTCAATTAACAGCACATGTTCCACTGTTTATCCTGCAATCCCGTGGCTTGTGTCCTGGTTATTCATTGCAAGCAAAGAAATTAAATCATCTGGAGTCTAGCTTTTGTAATTCTCGTGACTCAGCCGCTGTCCTTTGATTCTCGAACCATTATGAAGCCGCCGAGCTTGTAGTCTCTGCAGGAATGATGAGCTTTATACTCTCTGGGGTCACTCGACAAAAGCCACAGATAAGTACGCCCTCAGATGGAACAGAAGAATGTTGCTGAATAGTGCAGCCTTGAAAGCAACAGAAAGGGAGGAATCGAGAGAATCTATTTAGTGAGGGGAGAGAAGTGAAAAAATGACTTCATAACGTGACGTGTTGTTAATGAGTGATGGATGGTGTAAGCAGCCTTGGCTGTTCTTGCTCTTTACTTGAAAGAAAGATAACTATTCAGTCACGTTTCCATCATGCAGTTCTGCCTGTGATGAACAGGAATTCGTATGGAGCACTTGAATGTTGGATTTTGGTCTTATATATATCGTTTACAGACTCTGTGCATTTCTGTCTGTATCTTTTTCCTCACAGTGACTGTAGAAACTGTGTTTTTCCGATCAGCAGCACTAGTAGTTGTCTGTTATTGTTTGCAACAGGCTTAGACTTAGAGGTGGTTGATCTGACCCTGATGGTAAGAATTATAATTTTCCCCACAGATTTAGCTGAATTCAGGTGATTACATGATTCGTTGTGCACATGGTTGCCTGGATACAAAGTCTGTAACTTTACCTCAAGGCTAAAAGTGCCAGTTGACAAATCTCTGCATCCTGTTTTGATTCAGAAAGGGAACAAACGTGATGATTTGTCTTTCATGCTTCTTGTGAATATTTAATTGCTGCTAAATGGCTAGCACCGGCCCATCCTGTTCTGTGTTTTCCCACCTGCAGACTTGCTGTTGTTTTCATCTGCCTGCCCAGTGAGTCTCTCATGCAACGCTTGGACTCTTTTGGAGTGCAGCTGCCAAATCACTGGAGAGGCAGCAACAGCGACCTGTTAGGTAGCGAGGCATACAGCTGAATGGACCAGGGCTAGTTGGTTTGCAGCGACCAAACTTTCAAAATAAAATACTTATATAGAGCACCTTAATGACTCAATCTGTGCAATTACTTTGAAAAGCAGATCACATGCTGAACAAGAAAAGCCCTCACTCGTGTCATTTCCAACGGAAAAGTCCCGATAGGTCTGCAGTGGTGAATGTGTAGTAGGATCGCATTCATGTGATCATCAGCAGGCAGCTGGCATAGTGTTCACTTCTTGTCATAGTTACAGTGACAGCATGCCACTATCTCGCAGTGATGCAGAAATCTTTACCAAATCCGTGGATCCAGACTGTAAGTTGCATCACTGCCAAAATGTAATAAGTTGGTCCTTGTGTCATTTCTGACCTTTCCTGAAAATTTCATCAAAATCTGTTTAACTAACAGACTAACAGATGGAAAAAAATGTACGGCAATCATCACATAACTCCACAGCATTCCTTGGCAGAGTAATTAAGATCAACCACAGGTAAGTGTGCTATGAAAGTGTTGGAAATCAGCCTATCAATGCAACTCTTTAATATGCACACTTAGCAAATTATGAAACACATCATTTCCCACAAAAGCAAGGTTGACTAATTCAAAAAAGAGGATATCACCAGTGGTAATCAATAGTTAGCCAATGCTTTCTGCTTTACGATATGAGTGCATTCCCAGAAAAGGGTAAGTTTGACGCATCATGTGACTCTACAAAAAATGGACCAATGTTATCCACTTCAGCCGGAATAAACAGGCTATTATAAGGGAGAGTTCTGAGAAATCTAAAATTTGTTGTGACAAAAAGCACTTTTAATGTGAATCATACAAGAGAGTAATGCTGGTAGAAAATTGCAAAATCATTTTTAAGTTCTTATACTTTGTACTATCACTCGGTACACTCTCAATGCAGCTGCACATGAGAGCTCTGAAACTTTAAACTTTATACGTTTATACGATACTCAACAAGTGCGATTTCGGTCGGATACTGTTCCATGTTAAAAGAAATGTGGAAAATACTTTATTTTTGGCCAAATTAAAGTGACATTAGTGTTACTAATTGAATATTACCTGCGATAAATACCAGTAGACTAGTCAACTTTCTAATCTGTGCTCTGTTAGCAGCAACACTAGCAGCTTAAAACGGACTGTTTAGCTGCTGGGTACTTTCTGCATCATTGTGGATACAACTTGTTTCACAGCTTCTTTCAGTGGTATTACTAACTTACATTTCAGCAGGTTTGCATTTATAACAGTCCCTCAGTGGAGAATCTGTCACTCAAAATATCAGCAAAAATAGCTGGTGAAAGGATGATGCTTCCACTGATTGAAGAACTCCTAAACGTTGAACCTAACCTTCTGTAGAGCAGGTTACCTGTGTTACCATGGTGATCGAGCAGGTTAAAAGAGAGCCACCTTTACACGACACTGAAAACTCCAACTTTAAGCTCAGCACAACTCACTAACCCACTAGTCTGGCTTCGTAGCAGATCCCTCAGGTCGTCTACCTCTGCTGAGATGTGACAGTTTGTAGTGAGATGCACAGCAGGTGCTACAACATCACACCACAGTACTGTAGTCGAACTCTGAACGTCCTCTTCACACCCCGTTTCACAAACTTATGATATTTCACGTCATTTGCTTTGTGTACCATGTCAAGAAATACAAAGAAGCTGCTGTGGAGCTCTTTTATAAAAATGTTAAATGGAGAAAACTGTGAAGATTACGATGGATTTGTTTGCTCACGATTCCTTTCCTTATCTCTAATACTTTTCAATCCCTCATGAAAGTTTTCTGTCTTGTGTCAGCCCACATTTTCTTGTTTCTTTGTTCTGTTCTCTTGATTCGTTTCCATCTTTCAGCCGCCTGCTTGTCTCCTAACTTTCAAACTTCACCAGTGGGAGTGTTTGTCGGAGGCCATCCCATACTGAGCTTTTGAGGCCGATATTGGCAGAAGATTATTAATAACAGCTCTTTGGTAAGAGGACGGGATGTGCTGAATTGTGCGCTGACTTTAAAATTGTGTTCCAGAAGGATTAAAAGATGGAATCATTCTGAAAAAATGAGACATAATTTGCCGATTTGTTTTGAAAAATGCAGCAATTTTTGGGATAGGATGAAAGACTGAGTTGGGTTATTCGCTCTGGGAGGATTGAGGAGGGTCACAAGGCACTGAAGGGTTTGGGGGTATTAGATTAGTTTGTCTGTTGTCATTATATCTGTGTTTGAATAGATATATTGTATTGTTTCTCGCTTTTGTCATTTTTGGTCTTGTTTGTGTCATTTGTGTAACCTTTTTGTCTTGTTTCTGTCACTTTGTAACTTTTTTGTCTATTTTTTTGTCTGACTTTTGTCATTTTGAGCATAAAGTAAAATACTATGCCGTTCAGTTCCAGATAGCTGTGACTAAATGTGTCGCTCCTGTAGCGGTACTACGTTATGATTTATTGCTCTCGTTATCAATAATTGGGGCACCACCCTAGATCTCTAGGGAAAAATATTAATTTTAATAAAAAAATTAATATTCATAAAAATTTTGATCAATCTCATATCAAAAAGTCTTGAATCCTCGGTTAAATTGACCACATTCTACACAAAGAAACACAAGACTGTAATTTGGTCTATAATGAGGTATTTATTAACTATTCTATGAAAATAATGACAAGTGAACTATATACAATGTAGATATGGTGTGTGTGTGTGCGCGTGTGTGGAATGTGGGAGTGTGTGCGAAAGAGAAGGAAATATGGTGAGGATTAGCCAGAGCTAACCTGACGAGGTAACCGGTAATTTGGATTAAGAATTCTAATGATTTGTAAAAGAATAAATTGATTAAATGAATTAAATGACCAAGCGGTTAGTACATCACCCATAGAATGGAATCAGAGCAAACTCAGCTGGAGTTATTGAAGTGAACCGTCATGGGGCTGGGACTTGCGGGGCCTTCAGATTATGCACACGGTCTTGACTGGCAAGTTCGGAGCGGTGCGTCGTCGTTATGGCCGCCTGGATGTCCTGCCGTGGGTTGATCACGGACCTGATCCAGCAGGCCTCCGGAGTTCTCAGCTGAGTGTTGCTTGGTTTAAAATGATGGTTCTCAGGCTTTAGCCAAGAAAAACGGGTGTTGATGAAAAACGGTCAAAATTAAGAAAAACAAATGCTGGTTCTGAATCGGTTCTTCAGATTAAACGAATAAAATTCGGCTTAACGTGAGCAAAATGTCTCCTTAAGTTACAACAATATTAAGAGGTAAATAGTTATACTTAGATGGTGAGGGAATTTCAAAGACAGGAAAAACGCGCTTTAGGTAAGAAAATAATGAGAGAGACTTTGGTTGGCCTCTCAGGAAGAGAAGGGTAAGAGAGAGGGTCGGTAAGAGAGTAAGAGCGATGATGTGGGCTACGGCTGACTTTATCTGTGGGTCCAGCTAAGGGGAGGACCTGGGCGGAGAGAGAGAACTTTTAGGCGCGAGTCTGGTGGAATTTGGAATCTCTTTGTTCTCACAAAGTAGAGAAGAAAGAGGAGTCCAGAATGGATTAAAATATGACATTAAACGCGCAAAACACGATCTGTCTATCCCACCATATTCAGTTGTGTGAAAGTGAAATGTGTAGATTAATACATATGTTCATATGATGTGAATCATTTCATTCATAACTATATGTTTATGTTTATGACATTAAAAATATGTATCACAGTGAGAATATAACAACAAGTCAGAGATTTGGTAACAGGTAAATACAATGGTCATCATTCACCCTAAATGGAGAGGAAATTCAGAGGTTAATAAGGGAATTCAGTCCAAAATCCTGTGGGAGAGGTCAATTAACAAGGCATTTCGATATCTAGGCTTCTGTAACAAATATAACTGTCAAATTCGGATATGATGTACAACATAATCTCACTATAACTTTGGTAATGAGGAAAGAGCAAAATAAATTTTAGAAATATGAACTTTGAAGTAATTAGTTTCTTCAGTTAAAGAGTGTGTCTCTCTCTGTTCCAGCCTTCTGCCATAAAGTTTTACGACTTGTTATCTGATCTGTGGAATGCAGAGACGTCTCCGGCTGAGGGTCTCCTGAAGCTGACAAGGGATTTTAGCATGAAAGTTCATTAAACAAACATCCATAGCATATAATTGAAAGTCATTGTCTTTCAAAAAGAAGAAGTTATTCCAGGGGTTTAAATGTTCACAGGAGCTCCATCCTTCTGTGAATGAAAACCTACAGAAATACAAATGTCTCAATCCTCCTATAGAGATGGGTGTTGGTCAGTGCTGGAGAGAGGGAGAGCTTATCTAAGTTTTGATCAGCTCAGGAATTCCAGGGCCTTTGCAGTCTTGCTACACTCCTTTGTAGAAACACTGTGATGTGGAAGTTGTAACGCGTAAATGATAAACTGAGGCATAATGTTGCTGAAATGGAACTTATTTTTCTTAAGAAATTTCAAGTTGTTCATGATGTTCAGGAAAAGGATAATTTCTTAAATGTGAACACTTTCAGAATGTGCTTTTTTGCACTAAAACAAAGGAAAAATTTAGAGTTGTGGTTATTTAAAGGTTATTGTGCTCTGATTTGACTCACCCACTTCAGAGAAAATTGGGCTGAAAGTGGCCCCTGAACTAAAATGACTGACACCCCTGTTCTATATGAAACAATCGTGTCGGGTTACATCTAAGTTCATCATTTTACAGCAGTTTAATGGGGAAAAAATGAAATTTTGTGTGAGTTTAAAGGGGTTCACTCAAGACTGAAGAGGGAATTTAATCAGCTCTCACTGGTGGACGAATTTCCAAACTCTCTCAAGTGTAGCTTTGTCGTCTCTCCACTAGAAGCCATTGCTACTTATGTGTATAAAAGTACTGATGTATCCACAAGAAGCCAAACTGAGTAATGATGTCTGGCTTGCCGATGTATAAGGAGAGCTTCTGTCTTCTGGTGTCTCTTTTCTGCTCTGTCTCTGTTATTCCTCACTTTCTATTAATATCCGTCTCTGCTCTCCTTGTCTGTTTTCATTTATTAAAGATAATACAGCATATGATATGTATTTTTTTTTTTAAAAACAACACGCACACACTAACAAACAAGCTTTCAGGCCCGCTCAGTCCCTCTCTGAGTTGTATAACGCTTTATCTCTCTCCCCACACTGACAGACATGGACATGGCTTCAGACCCCCAAAATAGAGCCGCTCTCATCCCACTCCTATTCACAGATTGGAGTCGCGAGCCAAGAGGATCTCACACAGGATTTCACACACGCATGCACACACCAGGAGCGAAACATGTAAATGCTTACATTTATACACACATTCATCTGCGGCGTAGGAATGTGAGATTTAGCCCAAGGAACCCGTCTCTGCAACAACAAAAAAAAAGGAACACAAATAGCAGCGTTTATTTAGCCCCACTATTATGTCTTTTAGCCTTAATTTTAGCGCTTTCTCCATTATCTCTTTCCCTCCTCTTGTCGCCATTGAATCTCTTACTCTTTTACCTTCATCCTCCTTTTGTTGTCGCTCTCCTTTTCCCCTCCTCTTTCCATCTCTGTCCTGATCTCTGCCTCCATCTTTCCATCTCTCTCCCAGGGGAGTCCCGCTAATACTCTGTAATTATGCCGCAGATTAAGCGCGCGTTTTCCCTCTATGGCGAGTTATAGAGAACCAAAATAAGTTTATCTCAGACCTTTCATCACACAAACCATCTCCAAATTCGGATCCATGTCCAGAAAGTTTGAGAGCATTTGGTACGAAATGGGAAAATATGTTACATCAGATCACGCTTTAGGCAAGAGCAGACGAGGAGAAATTTAGCGACGCTTTGAGGTCTGAGCCGAGTTATAGATGCATCACTCAGATGTCATTAGATCAGCAAAAACATATGGTTGGAATGGAAGTTTGCATCTGTGTGGGAGTGGTTTTGTGCACTTTTGAGATAATGAGAGATGACGAAAGACTCTTACAGTGGACATAAATGCATATGTGCTTCTTCAATCTCTCTTTGTCTAAATTTATAGATATTTGTGTATTCTATCAGCGTGTGACCTTTTGGAGCTGACCTTTAGCGATACACAGAATGTCCCGAGAGCATCTCAGAGCGAGTTAAAAATGATGCCATGCATCACTGTGGCCTCCCACACCATAGAAATTAGCCTCTTTCATCATTTCTGGTGCACAAGGTCACGGCGTTGGTAAGCGCTGCCATTAGGGGCTGTAAGGAGGCACAGTTGCACTTTGACAGCCCAATTACCCCATGAGATGTGTGGGACTGTGTTAGCCCAGTGGCTTGTGTATCTTTAAAGATCTTTTGCCTTTATCATTGGTGGAACTGTTTAAACGTAGAGGTCATTTGGGGGAAAAAAGTTGTTTTTTACGCTCTTGCTAAAAGCCTCCTTCAGTTGAAGTGTTTTACTATACCGACATGTCCACATGGCATTTCTGATGACATATTTTAAGTGAAATGGGTAGAAGGCGCCATGACCGAGCATTTCCAACTTTAAAATGCAGCGTACCAATGACAGAAATGCTCCATTAAGGCTTCTGGGTTTTCATACATAAGAAACTTAAAGAATCAGTCCTGTCAGGGGTGAGGCTTTCTGCTTCATTATTCTTCTTCAAAATCAGTTTCTGTGTTGCGTCTAAGATGAATGGATACATTTCAGGGAAAATATGTATCTTTAATACGCAGAGATTAGATTTTAAGGAATAAATCGACACCGGAGAGGGACTTTAAATATGGCATACAGTAAGGAAACAAAGTGATCGTCTTCTAACAGACAGGCCGGTCAAAAACGAGGTGATTCTAAATAACTTCAATTTCTTTTGTCCACCAGTGTTCTTCATCTGTTTTTCCGATGGTTCATCCATCTGGTTTGCATGTTTTAGACAAACCTGAGGTAATGGTTTTTGAAGCCAAGGAAGGCCGACTAAAAGTGAGCCTAGAGCTTCAGTCTCTACAGTTAAAAACTGCAGACCAGGCCAGAAATCTGGGTGTGGTGATGGACTCAGAACTCAGTTTTGGAAAACACATTAAAGCAGTTACAAAGTCGGCTTACTATCACTGAAAAATATCTCAAGAATTAAAGGGCCTGGAAAAGCTAGTCCATGCATTTATTTTCAGTCGGCTTGATTACTGTAACAATATCTTTACAGGTCTACCTAAAAAAAACACTCAAACAACTGCAGCAGATTCAAAACTCTGCTGCTCGAGTCCTCACTAAAACCAAGAAAATAGATCACATCTCTCCAGTTTTAAAGCCTATATGCTGGCTTCCTTTCTTAATGTATTTGTGAAGCGCTTTGAATCGCCTCGTTGTTGAAATGTGCCATATAAATAAATTTGCCTTGCCTTGCCTTTACAACAAAAATAAATAAATAAATCGAAAACATGAAGCTTCTTCGGTATGACAAGATCTAAATTAGACTCAGTTTGGTGTGAAATACTGCAGAACATCACAATTACCCACATGGTGAAGCACGGTGGTAGAATCATCATGATGTGGGGATTCTTCTCTGCATGCCTAATTTTAGTCAGTGTCACCCATTGCTGATGACCTTTAATGACCTGGTTTTAATTAAACCCAACAAAAGAAAAGGTTTGATTGGAATTTAGCCACACTTCTTTGAATTAACAACAGTCCAAATCAAACGTATTTATAAAGCGCATTTGAAAACAGCAAGACCCCAAAACACCTTTGTCTATTAATCTGCACAGGTAATCATTTTTATGCTGAAGCACAATATTGCAAAGCAAAAACAAATAACTTAGATGAAAATGAACACGGATAAAGAAATGATTTTTGGAGAGCATCGCCTGCCGCTTTATATATTGTCATGTGCTCATTTCATTTTAGTCGCATTTTACAACCGATATGAGAAGTTGTTTGAACGTGACGGAATATGAAACACTTTAAACAACTGAAACAAGCCAAGGCTGGTGATTATCTGTCTGATAATGCAATACAAGAAATAAAAACAGATTTCAAAATCAGCTATTGCAAGTTATGATATAAGTAGCAGAATTTAAATGGAAAACTAGACACACAGTTACAACTTGTCATTACCCTCTTTCTGATTACTAGAACGCTTTGCAGCATTTTAATGGTCAATCAGTATTCAACTCTTAATCATAACAAACTGACATATTCACAGTGTGTGCATTTGATAATAAAATAAAGACAGAATGAGGAGGTGTTGAGTATATCATGAATGTGGAATGCTACATTTCAGTGCTACTTAGTGAAACATTTAACTTTCCAAGCAGTAAGACATTTCTGCACAGCATCCAAATAATTGCCCTCAAAATTCCACAGTTCTGGCATAAGTGTGAACTTATAATACAGGGGGAAAAGAGCAATTTACTGAACTGAATTGCGCAAACTCTAACTCCATCCGCAGGACAACTCTTTCATTTGCAATTAGCATTAAACCGATAATAAAGCGAGGCAGTTAGCAGGAGTTGAAAAATTCATGCGCTTTTAGAGGTAAATGGAAGTTCCACACGACGTTCCTTGCTGATCACTTGCATGATGACTGATATGTAAACAAAATAATGCCAGATCTTCGCCTCAGATCCATGAAAGTGTAAGTAGCATGTGAATAACATCCAAACTGCTTGACATTAGCTATCTGTTGGCAGTTAGAGCAGCCATTCAGTGACAAACTATCACATTACGGGAGCTCAGGAGTTGAAAGTGCAGTTTCCAGAATGACTTTCCAGGAAACTTTATACACAGGAAGCATTACAGATTTATCTTTATAACCCCTCTAAAGAAAAGTGCTGTTGTTGCTTTGAACAAAAAAAACACACCACTATACTCAGGACACTAAAGTAAGAGTCAGCATCAGGGAGCAAAGAGGAGAATTAACTTCTGTAACTCAACACTGTTGACATTTACTATCTAGAATAGAGAAGAAAAATCATATTAAGATGATTTTGACAGCGGTTAATTGCGAGAACGTTCCTTTATACGTGTGCAGAATGCGATTTCTAGGCTGAAGCATCTCTGTTAGCATCACTAAAAGCTTCATTTAGTGACATATTTTACCGTTATCTAAAAACTGCAACTCCTGAATTTTGGTTGTTACACTTGTGGCCATTTTAAGATAACATTTCAATTAATTGTTCAACTCTCAGCTCGAGTCCAGGAACATAATATCACATTTTTTAGTCGGATTCAGCCTTAAGCACAAGATCTGCAATCAGAAGAACAGTTTGCACATGTAGACAAGAGAAAACAAGAAGTAAAGTCAGCGAGAAGAATCCGTGTTTTAATGTCCAAGAGCTCAGTCGAAAGATAAACACTTTAAACCCTCTCTCCTAGTTTCTCAGTCAGCCTGCAGCAGCTTCAAGAGCATAATTATATAACATTATCACAGGGCAAACCAAGTGCATTCAGTCAAACAAAGTCTAGTCACAAAACTGAGATTAAATAAATGAAACTAGTGAACCAACTGCAAGCATTTTGTTCCTGTTATCCTTTTAAAACAGCACACAGCGGATCGAACAGCAAAACCGTTTAACTGGACTGAATTCCAAATTTCCTGAGCTCTGTAATTTAATGTGTATTTTAATTTAATGTGATGCACCAACAGCTGCCTACCAGAGCCAGCAGTACACTCTCAAACAACATCTACAAGTTTCTCCCCAGTGAAAAAACACCTGCAGAACAGTGTGGATGATAAAAACAGCAAGAAAGTGCTAAAAAAAAAAAAAGATCACACTCACTAGATTTTCTTGAGCTTCATCAGCCTTGTGAATCCTCAAAGTCCGGAACTTCACTTTAGAGGTGAATCCACACGTCTTCAGGACATTACCAGGCTTGTAAATCCACAAAAAACTGAAAAAAAATGAGGGTAAATCCCACAACGAATCTCCAAAATCTGCGCAATTGTCAAGTGGTTGCCTTGTTGATCTGCTGCAGGTGTGTTTGGGAAGCACAGAAACCAGAAGGTGAAAGGTCACTTGTAAACATATTGGCAGCCAAGCAAGTGTTTCTGCAATGCCGCCACCTGTTGGTGAGTTCCGAAGAAGCTAAAACACAATCAATTACTGAGGCGGATACAGATTATCTGCTCGGCTCAGGCCTAATTTGTAGTGGCGCCTTGTCAACTTGGCTTTTGTAGCCGCCTGCGCTTAGTGTAAGGGCGGCTAATATAGGGATACTGATTATGTACCTTCACCCTCTGCAGCCACACAAAACAGCCATTGTTTGGTGGTTGTATATTAGAATGAACACAATGGGTGTTGATGCAGCGCGTACCTGGATTTCCACTCTCGACTGTATGAGCAAAATGGATTTTCAAGCGCCCTGACGGAGCTAAAAAAGATTAATGCAGACAGCCGTGGAATATGATTTACTGTACGGTGGGATTTGATGAAGTGGGGGCATGTAAAATAGTGATTTTCCTCCTCTTTATTGTGAAAATACACAAGTCAAAAATCATGCCTCTTTGCTGTGCTTGGCAGAGAAACTGCTCTGTCAGTCAAAAATGGAAAAATGATCTTTGGCTTCCAATCACACAACATCACCATCTGGTAAACACTGGCCTTGTTGGCCTTTTTAGTCTGCTTGGTAGGAACACAGAAATGCTGTTATTTAAAATAGAACCCCTGTTTGTGTTTACTCATGTACTGATCAACAAGTAAGAGAGATGCACAAGGAAGAAAAATCACCCTTTTTTGCGAGATTATCTGCACCTCTAAACTTTGCTCAAGAAAAGGAAAGTTAGGGGTTAAATGTTTTATTAACTGTGGAAAACCAGATTTGTGCATTATTCACATTCTGCCTCAGAGCGAGCATTTAGCTCTGTTGATTGCACCGCAGTCAAGAAGCCAGAATTGAGTTAATTTTCATTTGTTTTTATAATGTGAATTTTCATGACTTCGACTGCCAATAGTTCTAGAGTTGGAAACGAGATGTTGCATTATGAAAGCAAATGTAGATTTCTACGACGGTTTTTGTGTTTTTGTGTTTTGTTCTGGGTTTTTTTTCGTGATGTTTTGCTCGCTCCAGGCTAACAGACACAGACTGACTCATTTATTCAGCGAGGGACCGACTGAGCAAACAAATATTTCATATTGCGGATTCGACGTCTTGCGGGAAAACGAACCCAAAGCGAGTTACAGATACCAAACTCATCCATCACCATCATTTAGTTTCAGATCATTTCCACTTTTCTCGACAAGCCAGCACTCAAAAAATGTGAAACACACACAAACATCTGAACCACCCGGTCTCTTTCTGTCGTCATTATGCAAGAACACACATATTTACATCAGTAAAGCCAACGTATGGAAATAGACTGTATTTACCCACATCTGCTGCTGCACACACAAGCACACTTTCACTTTCACACATTCGTCTGTTCATCTACAGCCAGCTTTCTGTGTACAGAATACGAGGGCACATGTATTCCCTCGAGGGTTGGAGTCTCATGTCATCACGTTCGCTGAGCCCTGGCGCTCTGCTTCATGAAAGACTCCAGTTTTGTTCCAGCGTGTCACAAGTTGTGTTGTCGTACCTTGTAATTACACGAAGGCTTCAGCTATTTCTTGTCTCTGTTCATGTATGTACAGTCTCTCTCAGCCTTTGTTTCTTTCTTTCTGCTCAGTTTGATTACTCGCTATTATATGTATGCATTCTTGCTTAATGTATCCGCCACATGAATATGAATGAATGTCTTCATTTGTATGTAAATGTGCAGTTAGTGAAGGAGTTTGTAGTGTGAATGTCCCGCAAGATTTCTCATACGAAGGAAAACTTTGGTTTCTCTTTTATTCTTATTTACACGCGTGTCACTGAGATCATGAGTTGAGGAAGCAAAATCCTCGCTGTGTTGCATAAGATGGCAAATCTTCCCTTTAAGAAAGATGAAATAAATGGACTGGATTTGCTGAATATTGCAATTTGAGCTGAGTTATTCCCTCTATTGTGTCTGAAGTTGGAGTCTTTAAAGATGAACAAGGGGAGGAACCTTGTGGGAGTGTGGACAAAAGAAAGGAATATTAAGACAAGGGGATCAAGAAAAACAAAAGGATGAAGGCAAAGTCATGTAAACAAGGCACGGATGAGTAAGCAAAATATGTCCGGACACAAAAGGGAAGAGACATGTCAGAATGCAAGGGGAAATTGGGTGAAAGAGAAGCTGGAAAAAGCGGAAAGAAAAGGCCAGAAAGAGGCCGCCCAGGTCTGGCAGTCGGTAATTTTTCCCTCTCTGGCTGACGTTTTGTTTTACTCGTGTGTGCGAATGGGAAGAACGGTCAACAAATCTGAGCAAATTCTCTGTACGGTCGCATCGATCCATCAAATAAGACTTATTTCAGCCTGAAAAATACCAGTGATAGAGGTGTGAACTGAACCCTGTGCTGCCTGTTTTACAAACTGAGCACGAACAGCTCCACAAGTGTAAGCAATAAGTGTCCAAAGCAGCGTTTTAAAATAGCTTTGTCAGTGTCACAACAATATATTCAAAGTCAATTAGAACTCATTCCTCAGTGGTAAGTGATTCTGTCAGACAGTCAGATGGATAGCAACAATGAGAGCAGTGAGGAAGAATTTAGTATCGACTGGTTCTCTGTTACTTGTCAGTGTGATTCCATTTTACAGCACTGGCTGGATTTGAATATTCACCTTACATCAAGTAAAATCTAATCACGTTTTTTTCATATAACACATTTTACCTGCTTTGGAGTGCTGTACATCTTAATATGTGCAAAAAAATGTATTTATAAGCAAAACAAACATAAAATGTTAAAAAGCAAAGACCAAAACATGGATAGCAACTTGGAAGATCAAATTCTAATATGAAATAAATCTGAAATATGACCAACCACAGCTCTGAAAATATTAAAACTGTCAACAGAGGAGGAACATTTGATTAAAAGAGGGAGGCGGTTTTAAAGCTTTGCAAAGGCCCATTAGCCTCATTTGATGGAACATTTAAAAGCAGTTGTTCTGAGGATCTAAGAGGCCTAAAGGTAGAAGAGGGGCAGAAGAGTTCTAAAATTACCCCAGCCGGCAACCCATGCATGGTTTTATAGACAAATAAAAGAACCTTAAAATCAATTTTGTATTTTACAGGTCAACATTTGAGGCTGAGGGTACAAGTAGAATGATTTCAACAGCCAAAACTCAAACATAGACAGTTACAATAATCTAGTCTTGGTGGTTACATTTTAGACAGAGGATGGGCTTCAATCAGGGAATGTTCTTCAGTTGAAACTTTTACTATTGAGTTTGTCAAATTTTAGTGCTGAGTCAAAGATGATGTCACAAAGACTCTTGGTCTTGAGTATGAAGGTTTGCTGTCTGTGGCCTTAAATGCCTAGTTATGGTTGTTAATTCATTGAAGGAATCAAATACAATCTGTTCTTATTTCATGCCATTACACTGATGACAGTTTTTTTTGTCATCCAGCACTTCACCTCCTAGGGGCACTGAAGAACGAATGTTACAGAGTTGAAATATTTGATTCAATATTTGCATGTCGTCAACGTAAAAGCGGAAGGACACATGGAAGACATGGCTTTAAGGGAGCTTATACATAGAAAACAAAGTGGGCCCCAAGATGGAACCTTGAGGTACCTCACAAGTGATTGGGGCAGTAGATGAGAAGCTTCTTCACAGGTAAAAACAGTCCTTGAGATGGTTTCAAAGAGCATTATCTGTGCAATGTGGTCCAACAGAGCTACTGTTGTATATATTGTTATATAAACTAACATACAGTGGTCTATTTAAAAGTTAGTTAGCAAAGGTTGGTTCCCTGGTCACCTTAGTACACTGTCATTTGTTTCCATATCAGAAGCATATTTGCTCATATGAAAGTACTAGCCTACACATTTTACATGAATGGCTCAAATTTAAAAGGACTAAGAAAGAAGGAATGTTTATTAACCTACGTTTTATACAAACCAGCCTATTAGAACATATAATTTGCCATCAGGTAAGCTTTATTCCAATGGATCAGTTGGCAGCTTAATTAGTGTCACTGATGGCAGAACAACATTTGTGCAACACTATTTTTTAGAAATTTTGTAAACAATCATTCTAAAAATCTGAATATTATTTCAATTGTTCTATACAGATTATTACAATTGCAGTACTTTTATGTTACAGAAAAGACAACTTATTTTAGGACTAAATAAAAAAGCAATAAAGATAAAACTTTTTGTGTTCATGTGGAGGATGAATTCAGCAACTTCAAAGTCAGTCTGAATCAAACTCTTTTGCCAATTTTAGTGTTCTTCTTTCAGTTGCAACCTTGGCGGTGTTTGAACAGTATTAAGAACAGGTAAAGAAAAAAATGTCCAAACATTATTCAAAGTAAACAGACTTGCAAGGTCAATAAGTAGACTTTCAGACTTTAGTGTTTGAATCTATTTCTGTTTTAGGATTATATCACCAGACAAAGGTATACAGAACATTGCAGTGCCTCTGATATTCACATTCTGCTCTTTTGAAAGAAAATTTAGAGGTTGATAGATGGTGCTTTAAATGCATTGATCTCTTTTCTTCATGTGTTCTGTGGAAGGTTTGGTGTTCAGCATAGGTTACCATGGTGATGTACCCCTATAGGAAGTGAACTGTTATCTGTCTTAGTCCTGAAAACTCTGAGATAGTTTCCTGACTGAGAGGCCTCTGGTGAACTTGTTGGCAAACAGTTGCAGCAGATATGAAGCCATCTGGTGAATATCAATCCAGCATTTATTCTTCTTGACTCTGATTTAGCTCAGAGTTCACTGAAGACAGATGTCTGGATCTGAAAACAGCCCTGATGAGAAAGAAACTGTAAACCTGTAGAATGTAGGACCAAAACGATGAGTCCGACAGTAAATAATTGAAATTCAAGCCATTTGGTATGAATATAAAAACTGTGAATGCATAAGCTTACTGTGTTGTTATTGAGTTACTATAAAAAATATTCTTCTGTTATTTACAGCTCTGCCTAAATACTGCCAGTTGTTCCAGCTTTGGTTTGTTCGGATAACAAGTCGTTCCATTTGCACTTTCATTTACTGTGTACAACACAAACACCAATTTAAGAATCAGAGAAAAGTGAAACAGTCCATTTACGAGTGTTTAATGTTGCAGTCCTGGGACCCCTGTGTTTTTGGAATTGCTGTGGTCTTTAATTAGCTTAATTAGGTGGTTTTTTTAAAATCTATTTAGATAATTACTACATTATCTGTGTCTGGCAGCCACAGTTAGGTTAAGCTACAGCTAAGACTAGCTGCCTAACACTGTTGCTGTGGCTTTAATAGCAGCATGAAGAGATTAAAAAAAAGGTCGTCAAGTCACTCCAGTGAAAACTGCGAGACAAGCAAATAAAGGAAAAGAGATTTCAAGCTTCCACGTTTACTTCATTACATTGATTGGTGGTGCAGAATCCAATGGTGTTAGAAAACTGATTTTCTCAAGCCCTGGCACGACTTGGAATTCTAGAGAACCTGGTCTTGGGCTTTTCCTTCCAGTTGAGTCCAGGTTTACCCAAACCTCTGTTGTAGATCCCATTGTCTGGTGTTCTTTGGCCTCTTCTTCTTTTTCCTTGAGGGTTCCACGTCAGGGTCTGTGTGGTGGTGGCTTTCATAAAGTATGTCTAATCCAGCGCCATCGTCTTCTTCCGATTTTCTCTACAGATAATTGTATTTTCAACAATAAATCATTGTTTCGGATTTTGAGGATCTTGAGGATAAGCAGTTGTTGATGAAGGTCTGTACTTTACTGATCGTAGTTTTCATCACTCTCCAAGTCTCAGAAACATAAAAGAGTACTGAAAATCCTTACTTAAGTTTGATGTATTATTGTAGAGCTTCAGTTGTTGTTGAGCAGCAAAAAGGTTATCCTCACCTCACCTATTCTCACTCTGATGTCTGCGTCCCTACCGTCTTGCTTGCCGATGTTCGTCTGCTTGTCAGTGCTCTTTGACCGAGCTCTTCTTGTCTTTGTTTGAGGATTACACATCAAGGCTTATCTAGTGGTGTTTGTCATTGGTTTTTGTAAAATATGTCCAATCCAGCACCATTTTATTCTTCCATCTTCTTCTTCTAGTGGAAACTTTTGTGTTTTCAACCATAGATCATACTTATCCGGCCAGTGTATCTTGAGGATGATGAAAGTCTGTGCTTTACTGATCATTTTTCTCGTAACTTTCCAGTCTTGGAAACTGTAAAGGAGAACAGATTTTTTATGAGAGTTGAAAATCCTTATTTTAGTTTGTTGTTGTAATATTGTAGAGGTCCAGATGTATTTGAGTGACATATAGGCTATCCTTGCCTTGCTTTGCCGATAGAAAAAAAGTTCAAGACTGACTATCTCATATTTGACAGATTTTTATACATAGGTTTTTATGTAAAACTTATAAAATCTGCTGCCATAGGTAACATTTGTTTTTGAGTTCAAAATTCAGGAAAAGGTTAGGGTCATATCAACTTTTGCACAATTTTCTTTGTGCCAATCTGTGGAGCAAAGTTTTAAGTACCATAATTTGAGAAAAAATGTAACTAGAGTCATGAAATCTTGTAGGTTGATTGATATGAACATTTGGTCTTCAATGGCACAACCCTGGGGGCGCAATCAATATTCACCTCTTTTTAAAAAATCTTTTAAATTAAAGGTGGTCAAGTGGGGGACAGCCAGTGGATTAATCCATATTGACACTATTCTTGCGATGGCGTCTGCATCTGTACCAATTTTCTTGTCAATCTTATTCTCTAAACACTTGCTTGAGGCTGTTGCTGCCGAGTTTGACTGGTTCATCATTGGTTGTTCATGATCTTTGTCTTTCCTTTGTGGATTCTACTTGTGAAGGTGGTTGCTTCTGTTTTAAAGCTGCATCCCTCCTCTATCTTCACCCTGTACTGCAAGTCCTAAAGCTACTCCAACAGGTTCCCTTAAGTTGCAGAGTGTGTGCAGATGTGTGTTCATATCGGCCCTGCAGCAGAGTGCCTTTATCGTGGAGCACCTGTGACACCTGCACAGTGACAGAGAGAGATTGCTTTCCCTCTCTTTCTGTCAGCGTCTTTCTCTGCGGGCTGCTGAAATGAATTATATGCATGGGAAACACTGGTGGGGAGTGCGAGTGCATCTTGGCATTGGCAAAAGGTTTTGTGGCTTTTTCACGGTGGATATTGTGTGTGGTAAAAGTCTTTGTCTCTCAGAGCAAGTGTGAGGTATTATTATACAGTAGACTGGATTTACTGTTGTGAGTTGCCTCCACGCTGAGTTCGACTTGAAGCTGACAGCTGAGTGGAATTCAAAATGGATAGTCCAGAGTGTCAAAAAAGCAGCAAGGGAAACTGTCAAGGGAAAGGTGTCAAAGGGTGGGTTTTATAGTCCTTCATCTGAGTAGTTTGTGGCTTTTCCCGTGACTTTGTGACATTTACAATCAATTATTAAGCAACTGGCACAGGGAATAAACAGAAACATACAAAAAAACTAGAATGAACTTAGACATATCCAGTACATATCCATCTAATTCTATACAGTCCTTGAATGTGTTGCATAACGTGAGCTGAAATGTCATTTTACCTTTTGAATGAATTGAAGATAACACCAGTATTTCAACAAATAGCATATTTACACATGATAAACCAAAGTCATGAGGTTGCAGGAGATAAGAAAAACCTCTTTCAGTAAAACCCTGGACTTGTTGAATTGATTATTAGATGTGGCTGGATATTATACTGTCCATTGGAACCAAAAAAAGCCTCTGCATGTTGTTCAAATATGTGTTTGTGTGCACACCAAACCATATCATTTTAGCTGGGAAAGAAGATGGGAGTGTTGGAATAAAATCTACAGCAGATATTCCTGAGTAGAAGTGATTATTCCCGAAATACAGAAATGGAAAGGAAAGAGTAAAACATGCGGAAACACTGAGAGTCAGGGAGGCAGCATGGGTGTGTCTGTGTGAAAGAAAAGGAAGGAGACAGGTTGAAAAAGATATGAGAGAAGGAGGGAAAATGTGGAGAGAGACAGAGAGAGCGAGAGAGAGAGAGAGTCGGAGTTCGCACAGATTTCGATCTTGAATATAGAAAGAGCAAAATAAGAGGAGAGACATGCTGACGGAGGGATTGAGAGTGTGCCAAAGTATTGAAAAAAAATCCACTTTTTAAAGCCCCCTCCACACACATCGTTCCCTCTCACACGCTCCCATCTTGACATGACAGCGAAAGGCAGGCGGGGGATGTCAGAGTTATGTAATCCAATGTCTCAGTTGCACTGCTTCTACATGTAAGTGTGCTTTGTCTATAAGCTCAATCAACTGATGGTGCTCCAACTCGCTTGCCGCTCACATCTACTGCTCATGAATGCCAGCAAACTTGTGTGGAACAACTGAAGAGCCACAGCACCATCTGTTGACTGGGACCGGCAATGGCAGCTGCCTTTGGAAGCGCACCAAACCTATAAAATATACTAAAGAACCCCTCCCAGCTGAGGAGCACTCTTATCCCGTCTCCTCCCAGTCATTTGAATAATCCCTTTAGAATGGCTAAATAGGTTTATATACATTATAAGTCTATGTGGGCCACATACTGGGGAAATTAATATTCTACAGCATGAGCACTAAAACCCTCAAGTTGAAGCTTAAAGTTGCCTCTAACCTTATGCTTATTATTCCATTTGAAATGCAATAAAGTGGAGTGCAGAGGCGAGACACATTGCGAAAAGGCAACCCTGCTGTCGTGCGTGCCAACTTTCAGGAGAAACACAAGGACAACTGCATAACTTGTTCAAGGTTTTCTCACATTTTTCTTTTATCTGCATTCATTTTTCTCATTCCTGTAATTCCATCCTGTTTTATTAAATCGCTCTATCTCACTCTTCCACCAATATGTCTTGCATCCACATCTCCACATCCATCCATCCACCCAACTCCTACCTCCAAACTCCAACTCCATTGTCTCATTTCCTGCTCCTCGCTCCCCCAGTTTCTCCCTCTGATCTTCATCTTGCCATCATTTGTCACTCCGTCTCATTCCCAGATCCCCAAGGCATCGACAGCATGAAGGAATCATCAGGGGACAGAACAGACCGTCTGTGAGGATGCTTTTACCCAACAGGTGTGTTCATCCAGAAGCATGTTTGTGAATCTTATTCATAACATCAGTCATAGTAAGTTGTAACATAACAAATATTTGTAAGAAAACAGGTCGATTGCATCAAAAGTAGGGTCAATAGTTGTCTGTTTTTCAGCCCTTTTCTATAATATCCAATATTAACCACAAATGATGCAACACCAGCATAGTACTTTGCCTGGCAAATGTACAAAGAGAGCAAATGAATATAAAGCCACACAACAACAGCTGTTCATTTGGGAAATGTCAACTCTTTAAAGACAGTCCAAACTGGACTTAATGGTGGTTTTTGTTGAATTAATCTGTTTCTTTTATCTTTTAATCTTTTGTTGAGAAATGAAACCATTAAAATACAAAACCATGATGTTTTGCCCCATGAGTTGAGGCGCGACTCTGTAAAAACAGTGGAAATGCAGTTCTAGGTAATTCCAAGGTCGTCATATTCACATGTTGTGTGTCCTTGGATGGCTTGTTTGCATTAGCCATGGACTCATGTGCATTCAGGAGCTTTGTGTGGAGCTGCAGGGTGTGTGAAGTGCATTGCTAAGGTCAGGACTTGTAGACCGCTGTGTGGATTCGCCAAGGCTAAGCTAATTATTCAACAAATCCCCGCAATGTTTCTGTTTCTACGTGAGCTAAAGCAATAAAAATATAAAGCTGAGAATCTTCTGTTGTTTTTATCCAATTTTACTCTCATTTGAATCCACTTCTCCCACTTTTTTTTTTAAAAACACAGTCCGAATGCAAGCACCCACATTCACATTATTCCCACAGAGATGCAGTTTTGACATTTTGATTAATAGCATTGATTGTTCAAACAGTCGTGCAACATTCTTCTGCTGCCCATGTTGGCCAAAAAATAAAAAGGCGGATACGCGTGTGCTCGGCCACGCCGGCTGATTGCCAAGGGACTGACTCATTCCCTCACTGGTCAGTTACTTTATGAGCGCGGTAATGTGCTGAAACTATTGATCAGACAAAAGGACCTGACAACCCTGGCTGCTCTGAAACAAAACAGAAATCAATGGTTATTTTACCCGCCGGACCACACACTAAAGCACTCACACAGATAGCCACATTTTTCATGTTCAGAATACAGAAGCTTCACCCACCTGCTGCGCTTCACACACATTTGCATGCTTGCTAACAGGTATTCTACTCAACAAAGGCAACACTGTGGCAGACGGAGAGCCTCAAGACTATGGAAGCGCTTATATTTATGTCTTATAATGTTGTTGAAAAGCTCCACCATCTGTCCATCAGAATAATTATTTATATCATCCACCCACCTATTTTCTTCTGCTTAACTGGGGTAGGGGTCATAGAGGCAGCAGCTAAACAGCTCATATCTCACATCACGCTTCTCAGCAATGTTTTCCCGCTCTTCCTTGTGGATCCCAAGGCAATCCCAGGCCAGATGAGATAAGTAATCTCTCAAGCAAGTTGTGGATCAACCCTGGGGCTCTTCTCCCAGTTGGACAGGTCCGGAAAACCTCTAAAGGAAGTTGCCCTGGAGGCATCTAGCCACACACAAAGAAGCAGTGACTCCACCCAGAGCTCCCTCCGGCTGTCCGAACCTACATCTCAGGTTGAGCCCAAACACCCTCCTGAGGAAATATGTTTCAGCCACTTGTATGTGAAAGCTTATTCTTTGGTCACTACTCAGAGCACATGACAATAGGTAAGGGTTGGAACAAAGACCAACTGATACATCGTGACTTTTCCCTTCCAACCCAACTCCCTTTACACCACAGCGGTCCGGTGCAACAGTTGCATTACTGATGACATTGTCTTAATTTATCTGTCCATTTCATGCTCTATTTTCAAATCACTTCTAAACAAGATTTCGAGACACTTAAACTATTTTGTTTAGAGCAGCAACCCCAGATCCCTTCCAGTTTCCAACAGTGAACCATGACCTCAGTCTTGGAGGTATGACTCTCATCCTTGTCATGCACTCAGCTGCAAACTGTCTCAGTGCACGTTGAAGGTCATAGTTTCATGAAGCCAACAGAACCCCAGAACCCCGCCATATACAAAAACCCTGAAATTCCCAAACCGGACACCATCCTCACGCTGGCTATAGCATACCAGTCGAAATCAGTGAAAGCCAGGACTGATAGTCGAATGTCTTTTATTTACAGGTCATAAACCAGGCTGCAGTTTGTACGTCCAACTTAGACCAACGTCGCTCAACATAGGACCAACGTGAGAGCTAAAACGGAAATAAACACAGAAATATCACATTAGCTTGTCACACTAGCTTCAAAAGTAATACCGTATTTCCTTTAAACCATAACCTTGAGAAGATATAATTACCATACTTTGTTGCCACTTTCAACTGGAGCTAAATTCCTTATTACACCTTACTCTCCCATTTATCTTTGCCATTTTTATCACTCCTTACTCTCTGTGCTTCTTACCGTCATTACCATGTACTGTTTACCTTTGTAGCTAACTATGCGCGCTCAGTGACCTTTCAAAATAAACTTCCTTTATAACAGGAAACAACAAAACACATTTCAAAATAAAATCTGCACATTTTAACCATACTGAATTTGGGGCCTTTACACTGGCTGCACCTTGAGATCGGAGACAAAGGACAACCTTGGCGGAGTCCACGAATATGAGACTATTTGAACACAGCTCTCACTTTGGTTGTACAACAATTGACTGACATGACAATAACCCTGATGCGACGTACTACAGCAGTACCCTCAACAAGATTCCCCAGTAAACATGGATATCAGCCTTATCCAAGATCACAAAAGAGATTTAAAAATCACAGCAACTCCATAAGACTTAAGGGCTGGTCCACTGTTCCACTGCCAGGTCTTTAGAAAACTACTTTAGAAGATTTACTCTGTTCGTTTAATCTATAAAATGTCTCTCTGTTTTATGCATTTTGCCTCACTACTCTGTCCCATCCCAATTTTATCCACCGAGTTCCAAGTTTTTGGTTAAAGTATGAAAAAGTTTCTGTTGTTTCCTTTCTTGTTTCATGGAATTGTTTCCTTGTATGTTCTAAATTAAATCAAAATGGAGAATTTATATTTTTCCACCTCACTATTGTAAACACAGATTTTAATCAGAAGTTAATCAGTCCTTGAGTTTAACAACCAAT
The DNA here is from genome assembly GCF_021347895.1 of Acanthochromis polyacanthus. Lineage (NCBI taxonomy): Eukaryota > Metazoa > Chordata > Actinopteri > Pomacentridae > Acanthochromis > Acanthochromis polyacanthus. The sequence continues at coordinate 43,973,723 of NC_067113.1, read as the reverse complement.
TCAATTTGCCATATTTTCCTTTCCCATCATACATTCTTCCCTTATTGCATTTTTTGCGATCTTCCAAGGCAGCAGACAATGAATGCATTATCTGTTGAATAGGTCTACAGGATTTCAGTCTAGTTGGTTTTTCTCTTCTGTCTTCATAACAACCTCTCTTTGTGTTTTTCTTGTTTCTTTTCTCAGTGAACAAAAGCAGACACATATACATGCACATTCATGTTATATAGATGCCTCATAATTTCAATACTGTCTGCACATATATGCTGGAAGGGAATTGATGTTAACTGACAAACCCTACACGGATAATTCCGCATGTGAAGACACACATATGAGAAACAATAGCAATGACACTGTGTGGTCACATGACATGTGTATGCAGAGGAACACATGAGCAAACACAGAAACACTAGAGGAATAAATGCAGCCTGATAATTGGCAATAGGTATCAATGGACTTAGTTTATCTTGGAGTGTATTGAATTTGTGTCTGTCCCTTATTAAGACGGGGGATTGAAAGCGGCTCAGATATTGAGGCTGTGACAGAGGCTCTGATTGTCTCTGCCACTTAATAGGAGCTTTACTCCCCAACTACTTTCTCTTTAAAGGATTTTTCTCCCTGTGAGTGAGAAAAGAGGTCTGAGGTCCAAGGCTGAGATGGGAATTGGGAGAAACAGGATTATTAAAATCTCCTTTACACATTTTAATGTGTTTACGTCCACAGACTTAACTTCATTCAGCTTATGATGAAAACCAGAATTATTAAAGCTATCGTGTTGCTCGTGGAAGTGCGTTTCGAGTACTTGAGTTTTTGCCCTTTAAGAAAGAACAAACTCGCTGACGGTGCTTACAATTAGGTTCCCATTAAATGAAAAGTTTAAGATTTTTGGGAGGAAATCGTATTTAAGATGACCTTCTGAAAACTTTGTAATATGTGGTATAATCACTGAGCTGAGAATTTGCATGATTTTGTCATAAAATTGCAATGTCTGGGGAACCCTTGTGCTCTAACACAGTGTCAAACTTTCAATCCAGTCAACTTGGCCTTGGTGTGTGCGTCTGTGTGCAGTTGTGTGTTTGCGCCTGGATTGCCCACAGCCACTAATAATCTTTCCTGTCCCAAATGTCATATGGTCGTGAGACTGCAACGTGATAGGGCAACACCTTACTCTTGCCCTTGTCTCAGACGTATGCACACACCAACAACACCGACGCACAAACACCCACATTCTACAGGCACTTTGAAAATCAATCATGATTTCACACTGCATCACACACCATATATCAGATGTTTGTGTGTGATATATTACATCATATCACACAGCTAACAGCTCCCTCATGACGCCGATGTCAAGACCTTTAATCTCAAAGTTATGTAAGCCAACTTGCTTTAATGCAAAATGAAAAAAAAAAAGTAAATGGGTAAATGTGGTCTGCGAACTCTGCAGAAAAAGCTGCAGGCAAACAGAGTTTTAAGTGAAAAGAAGGTCAAATTAGCCAAGCCATGAACTTGGGGTGGGAAAGATTAGTAAAGCATATATGACTATGTCTTCAATCAAATGTAATTACATCAAACATTTATCTTATAATCTAATTATTTATAATAATACTAAACTCTATGTATACATCACCTACAACACTTTCTGCAGAAGAGAATAACTCTCTAAAGCCCAAAACAAATGGGTTTAAAAGGAATGTTTAAAAATGGACCAAAATCACAGCCAAAAAGTGTAAAAAACAACAACAACAACAAAACCGTAAGAATCTTCAGATTTTCAGCTTTCCAACAGTCTGTGAACGTCTCACCTGCAACATAGCGTTCCTTTGGAAAATACAACCAAATTGTAGCTTACAATTGTGATATTTCATCAAAATCACTTTATTTCGGATGTCTTATTGAAAAAAGTTGATAAAAATAATGCGTTTCTGATTTTGCGCTGGTTCTTAAATGCAGTAATTAACACCCTAAACCCTAAAAGATGGTGGCAGATTTGAAAGCATGTAACTCTAAATAATTATAATTATAATAATTATAACCCACAAATTTCCGTCATTTATCAGAACTGGAAAATGTAAAAGCAAAAAGAATCATCAGATTTTTAACTTATCAACAGTACTCTCCTGCCATTCTGTCATAGAACTTCACCAAGTCTTCTGTTTGTTTAGTAAAAAAAAAAAAAACTTAAAAAAAACTAAAAATTCTCAGCACAAAACAAGAACAAATTAGTGACTCAGTTGTAAGAAGTCATCAAAGTAATTAAACTTTAACTAAACTTCACTTTTTTCTTATTTAAATGATTTATGGCATCCTAACTGTGTCAGACTGCAAAGAATACAATTTTGAGTTCTCTACTTCTAGACATTGTTATACTATTTCCATACAGATGCAGGATGTAACATTGTTGTCCAAAAAAGCCTACAGTGAGTAAAAATGCCAAGAAACAGAATAAAATGCACCAAACCCGAAAAAAAGGCTAAAATGAGCTGCAATGCTTTAAAAATAAAAAAATATAGAAAAATTTTACCAAAAAAGAGTTTTGATGTCATTCCAGAGCCTAGACCTGTCTGCATCTCCTTTATTTATCAATCTAGAGTTGGAACAGCAAGGAACAATGCATCCGAGGACCGTATAGAGTGGGAGGAGACATAGGGACATAGCAAATTCAATAAATAACTTCTCCAGTTCAACATTTTAGAAAATATGCTTATGTTATAGACAACTCATATGTCGTCACATTAAACACGAAAGCAACAGCAGCACTGTTCTGCCATTTCCAGTCTTTGGTGTAAGCTAAGATAAATGGCTGCTGGTGTTGTTTCATTTCCACAGTAGTGACATGAGAGTGGTATCAATCTTCTTTTCCAACTCCAAGAAACTGAATAATCATATTTAAAAAAAAAAAAAAAAAAAAGTTGATGCATTCCTTTAACTAACAGCCAAGGCAGCCATGTCTAATCTCATCAGTTCAGCAGCTCTAAAGTCTGAGCATGAACACTAAACTGAATACCAATGCATTCAGGGAAAGGTTTTCTGTCTGAGAGTCTGTAGAAGCTTGCAATCAATTCATTTACACAAAAAGTTGTACAAGATGGCTGATTTTTACAGGAAATTCTACATAAAGTTCATTTAAGTCATCCACCTATCCATTCATTCAACTATGTGACATACAACCATGTAGTCTATCGATCCTCAGGGCCAGTGACCCCTAATTAACTTATTCAGCTGTCAGGGAATCACCGGACCAGCTCTCCATCCTACGGGTCTGGTTCTACTGCCCCCTGAGATCTAGCTCAGAGGGATGCAGCAGAACTGTTAAGCTGGTAAACGAGGAAAATTCGCCTAGCTTTCTCACTGCCTACATCCAAACGCCTATCCCTGCTTCCTCTGATAATTAATTTAACCGAGTAGCCACTTTGGTATAGTTAAACTTAATCACCAGTCACGCCTGTTAACGGCAGCTTTTCCTCTTATGGATCTTGCACTTGGTAAGTTGCTAGGTTTAATTCAGAGGTTATGGACATTTAGACAACCTCTAGGATATGTTTATACAGGGCCAACCTGCCCCCCATGACTGGGTAACCTTTCAGAACCTCTACTATTGTTATGCACGCAATAATCTGACTTTTTACATCCAGAGCTAGATGTATAAGTATTCATTTAGGAAGAAAAATAGCACCTGCAATCTGTTGTCTTTAATTGCAGAATAATGCTTTATTAAAATATATTTTAGCATAGCCAATAAATCATCAGACAAATAATCAAACATTAGATAATATTCAAATCACTCATCCTAACTCCGAACTGGTATCATGCTTTCCTAAAAGAAAAGTAATAATCACCCAAAATATGTAATTTGGAGGGGCAGAGCAGTCAGGGTGTGGCCACACCCAGCTGCTTACCTGAGACCCGACAAGTGTTTGAGACCCGCCGGGGCCCAGGGGAAAGTGGACGGGAGTCCGGACCCGATTTAGATCTGCATATATCCATTTTTGTTGTTTGGGTCAGTAAAAATTTTGTTAATCCATTCTGGTGTTATTCCTTTGGAAATAATAGAATCCAGTAATGTTCCATCAGTCAGTGTTATATCCAGATCACAGTTCTGTAATCCTCAAACACTGCAGAAAGAGCAGTTCTTTGGTCCAAAATTCCAATAGAACAGTTATTCCTTTGCAGATCATGTTGAATCCCCCGTCCGAGTTACGTGATAAAATCCCCTTTGCTCAGGGCATTTCTACCCTGGTTTGCATCGAGTGACTACCACCCAGCGACTCCCAACTTGCGTCTCGATCTGGTGTAATTTATAGTTTACTGAACCTTTTGCATATGCAATGACTCCATCTTCCCCCCTCCCCACTCGCACACCTGAACCATGCAACGTCCGCATGGACACCTCCACCTTTAAGGAATCCAGACAGCCCGTCTCCCATTTTCCAGACTTATAAAAATCCAGTATCTATTTTGAGTTTAATCTTTACGGTGAATCATTTGACCCTAGTTCACTTTGCTCGTGACTTCTCACCTCATTACAAAGTTAAAACCCTCTTTGTTTAACAGTTATCAAAACTCTTTCTGAAACCTGTCAAACCTAGCCTAGCTGAGCTAGACAACCCACGGCAACAAATTTAATTCTCTGCCAGGGTGGGTCTTGTTACCCTCCATAAGGCTCGAGGCTGGATTCTCCTAAAACTGGCCGGACCAATCACCATGAAGTGTAGAGTCGGAAGGCGGGTGTAACTAAGTGACGACAGAGGCGTGACGATTCTGACAGAAACAACCGGCGCACAATAAACAGTTATCTTTCTACTCGGCTTTGGCCACAGCCCTTAAAGATTTGAAGCTAAAATTCAACTTGAAAGATAAACAAAGGACGGCACTCAAGTGTTTCATTAAGAAGAAAGATGTATTTGGACTTATGCCGACGGGATATGGCAAATCCTTAATATACCAGTTGGCTCCGCTGGTTGGGAAGCTAATGGGACTTAGCCACAATCCGCCGGTGCTCTCAGAACTACGTCAGCCTATTCGTTGCGTTGATTGGTTGTATACCTACCCAATTGCTGCAGAGGGATTTGATAGACAACCTTTTAGCCCGCCTCCCTCCCTGTCGAGCTGACCTAGACCCTTGTGCCGTCAGAAACATGGGTATAGCGTGGCTAGGCTATATCAAACCAGTAAAAATGACAAACAACCAACTTTTAAAAATGTAGAAAGAAAAGACAATTTCCCAAAAAATAATCAACCCATCATTCTTTCTGAATGAGGCACTCTTCTGATTTCTACACTGTTTCAACATTACAGAATGTAAGAATAAACACTTGGTTAGTTCAGACATATTCATTAGGTTATGGCATAACTTGATCCTAAATCACAGGTTATAATATCACAATGTTCCCTTATTTAGCTGTTGTTCTGTCAGTCTCCCCTTTGTGGCTGATTCTGTGATCTCATATCTCCGTGCTTCACAACAAGTCTCAAACTTCTTGCTGATTAAGAATCACTAAATAACCTACGATCCATGTCTTTGGACTGCGTGAGGAAGAAAACCCACACAGGAAGTGAAAGAACATCCGGCCAACAGGTTCAAACCCAGAATCTTCTTCTCAGCAGTGTAAGAAAACGACATTCTGCTAGACCGTGTGAACAAACTTCAGCCTCAGATTAACCGGCATCAGCAGCAATAATCAGATAATATGTTCGTCATCACTCATCATAATCAGTGTTTGTCCTCCAGCTGTATTCGATCAACAAGTCTAATGTAAAGTGGCCTAAATAGCCTTTAATGTGCCACATTCGTATCCAACAGGGAGACGGAGAAAGAGCTCCACACATTTGTTTTTCAATGTTCTGTTCACCATAATGGAGACATAGCTGTCCGACACGAACGCTGATGTGTAGGAAATGGCACATTTGTTTGACACGGCATAATTACCACATAATAGCCTTTGGCAGCCGCACAATCACGCCGGGAGTGAGGTTAATACAGCCAATGCCACTGAACCCAGCGCCACTCATCCCATCTCTCTCAGCTCTGACAGACACAAGTCGTAGTCTTCCATTTAAATTACGACACCCACTGGTGATTCTATAAATCCTGCAAGCGCGTTGTAATCACAAATACTGCCAAAAGGCTATTGCTCACGAGACTTATGCTCCTGTTGTTGACAGTTTCTGGGAAGTTTTACAGATTTGGTGCATGAAACGTACAGGTAAACTGCATGAAAGAGAGGCTGCACTTAGCATCATTTCCTGTACTTTCATTATCATGCAGCTGAGGCACGGCAGCACAGGCGGCCACAATGAGTTTACCTCAGCCAATGATGTCAGCATCAACACTCATGATGTCTCCTTTATGAGCCATAACCAGAAAGGACATAAATGCCATACACAAAGACCGCTGCGTGTCATTTCAATAATGACTCCTCCTTTTCAGGTGCGGAGAGAGAAAGAGCATTCGGCATGATGACTACTTACGACCAATTTGCATACATCAAACACTCGTGCAGCCGTGCACTCAGTGGGGATTTGAGTCAGTCAAACTCTTGGCAATGTTTTCCTCCTTACATCTATTGTGGAGTCTTTGTTAGGGATGACAAATGGTAATGTGTGATAAAAGTCACATGCTAGTTTAGTGACATTGCTCCATTGTCTCCACGGCTGGCAGGATTAAATGTTGGATGACAAACACCTCTAAAGTGCCTTCAGGCAGAGCTAAAGTCCTGAACCAGCAGCACCCACTTATCCATAACTGCCCTTCCACGAGTCTGACCTTTTCGAGAACCACTTGGCGACAGATGTTAGGAGCCGTCACCTTGTTTCTCGCTCTAATCTACATCCTCTTCCATGTCACCCAAGCCCAATTTGTTGTTTCTGACTCTGATTTTTCACCCTGTTCTTCTCGTGTTATCTCCCTTTCGTCTCACTCTCACTTTCCTTGTCTTTCTTTCTGTCATTCTAATGCTCCAAGTCCTCCTGTTCATTCTACCGATATTCGTTTGTCAGACTTGTTCGAAATGGCCAAATTTCACCTTATTTTAGTGCGAGGAGAAAATCGCATAATCTGTCACTTTGTCCTTTGTGTCGTCTTTGATATCTTTGCATCTCCTAGTCTCCTATCTCTCTTTGTGTGAGTGTGCGTGTGTGGTCTTCAGAACTGTAATTTTGCTGTCATTTCACAGGGCAGAGGTACACATTAGCCTGTCACTCTGGCACAAATCTGTAACTTTGCACTGAGAGTATTTTTGAACCTCCAATTCCACCAGAGATTGCTGAGGATCTAGTATTCAACTCATTACATTGTTTGATATTCAGCTAGAATAAAGTGAAACATCTTATTGTTTGAACAGATAGGTTGTGAATAACAATATGATTAGCTTTCTTCAAAACTAGAGCATGAATATGAGCGTCAGTCTGTGGTGTTATATGCAGCCCAGCGTTACTGGAAAAACATTGGGGGACTGTTGAAGGGTTAAAACAGCTGAGGTTTACCGGAAGGACCTCTACTGGTTGTGTAAATAAGTGCATGTAACATAGGATTTCAGAAACACAATGGTGTTGTCACTGTCATTTCTTTTAGATGGGCAGCACTGTTGCAAATGTGGAAAGTTCTACTCTAACACAAACCATGATCTTTCGTGGTTTAGGTTCTACATTACACCTAACTGAACAGCTACTCAGAATGAAAATAATGCTAACAATGCTGGGAAAAAGTCAATAGTAAAATATCACTTGGGGGGGGGGGGGGGGGGGGGGGTGTTGGGAGCCAGTGGCTATTGAATACTTTCGTTGAATACTCTCTTTCCTATCATTGAGGTACTTCCTTGTAGTTGTTAGTTGTAGATCCTATGAGTCACCTCAAATCATTCTATAGGTTGACCCTTGTTCCTATTCTGCCAATCCCAAACAGAGGCTGTAAGCATGTTAGAGTCTCTCTGTACTTGATATGGCCCTGAGAATAGCAGATGTTGTGAAGACACATGCTGTACTAAGACATGACTTGGTTTTGATTAGATATTGTCTAGTTGACATTCTTGAGCAGACAATTTGTCTTCATATTGGGCTGTAATCTGAATATGGCACTCCTCCCAGTTAGCCTTTCAGCACCATTAACTAACACAATGTAGCATTAGAACACAGGAGTGATGGTTGCTTGCGGCCCAAGCAGAATGGCAAAAACTGTTCAGTAACAGCACAAAGATCCCAAAGTGTTTCCCAGCAAATAGTCCTCTGTACTCCTATGTAGATATTCCATTAAAAATCTGTCATTTCCAGCTAGAATAGTCATTTATCACATTAACTATGTCTAGACTGTATGTAAGTCTTTTCTTTCAAAATAAGAACATTTCTAAGTGACCCCAAACTGTCAAACAGCAGTGCGTGTAATTCCATAATCTTGAGACTCTCCATCTGCAGGGGAACTGGGGAAAGAAACATTTGGAAAGACGACTGACCCTGCGACCTGATGACAGATAAGCATCAGATGGAAGAAGGATGGACAGTTGTAATGTTTTACATATTGGATATCAGTATGCTGTATCAACATGAGCCATTACAGAATCCTGATTTAACCTTCCAGATTATTATATGAGTGATTTACATGAAAAAAAGTTGTCTTCAGTTTACACACTGTAAAACAAACAAACAAAAAAAAACTGTAAAAATCTGTCTGCAAGGGTGCCAGAAAAAATACACTTGAAACCAATAGGATACTGTAACTTTCAGAAACTATAAAAACAGTTCAGATAAATAAATATTTGTAAAATTGACATACTTATAGCAGAGTTAAATGCAATTTAAGATATAGGGTAATTTTATGATCCCACGCTGTAAAACAACAAATTAAAATTTGTAAAAGTACAAACTTTTGATGTGGGCATTATGTAAAGTTTTGGCATGTCTTTTACATTTAACTTGTAAATTTATACCTTTTTTTCTGTGCTTGTGCTAATTATCTGCATTTTAACAACACTGTGAGAATATCTGTAAAAAATTAAAATTAATGAGCAAAACGTGCATTTTTTAACAGTGTAATCTGACAAGTAAGAAATACAGCAGTTCCAAAGATTGCACCTCCTCCTCTTTTTTTAATCCATTTCTTTTTAGTTTATTCATGTCCTGACCCTCACATCTGACCTCAGTAATGCATGAAACACAGTATGTTAATATTCTGTGGCCATGAAATCTCTTCCCTCTCCAATCCCTCCACTTCTTTTCCTTCTCATTCTCTCTTCTTCTTCTTTTCAAAGAGACGCTTTTCAGATTGAGACCTACAAATCTGACCTCCATTTTAAATGCATGTGTTTGTATATTGTCAGGACAATACCACATTTCTGACTCCCCTTCCCTCTCTCTCATCCTTTCACTATCTACCTCCTACTCTAATTTTTTTCTTGCCCATCCCGGATGCCTTTCTTCATGCATTTCTCCTTCTCAGTCTTTTCTATGTTTCGTGGCCTCAGTATCTGACCCCTGCATTGCTTGTCAAGGTTTCCCACCTCTGCACCTCTGTTTGAACACTATTTATCTTAACAAAATAACTCCTCTCTATGTAGACAGACAACAACAACAACAACAAAATTTCCTCCTGCTTTCCAACAGGCTCTGCAATGCAGTAACAGATGCTTCACAGAGGAGTGAAGGTTACCTACAGCTGAAGCACATTCAGGTATTCACACTATTGTGTGTGTGCGTTTGTAGGAGGGATTAACAAAGTGACTCTAAGAGTCGCTGTCTTGTCCTGTTAAATATTTTAAAAGCAGCCGAGCTTTCTCTTGATGCTGTGTTTTGGAGAAACGTGACTCTGTCCTCTTTTTTCTCTGTTCTTTTTTTGTTTTGTTAGTATTTCTCGTCTTCTTCCTGAAAGTCTGTTCACCTTGATCCCATCAATCTGTTCACAATTTGTTTTTCTCTGGTTTTCCCTGCTTGTATCTAAATATCTATTTGCAAATCTCAATAGCTTCTCTCCTTGTCTTTATTTCCTTTTTCTCTCTATCTGTCCTATTACCAGATAACCTGTGTAGAGTGATGCACCACTAGCTGAATGCTTTTTGCAGTCAGAAATAAAATCAAGCCTTCCTAAACAACACTAATAATTTATCATAATAATCATCACTATTTTTCAAGCATTTCTCAAAATTCAATTTACAATTTGCTTCACAAGGACACCAATAGAAAAGGCAGTTTCAATTAAATTAAAACTCAACTAAAATCAGGAAAGGTTCTCTGATACGAGTATATTTTATAAAGGAACTTTAATGAGGTCACTGACTTTGCCGGCCTGTTTCCTTGAGCAGATGTTCCAGAGCCTCAAGGTCCTGACTGTAAACTCTTTGTACTCAGACGTCAGCCGACAAACCGACAAAAGACCTTTGCCTGAGGACGTACAGACACGTACAGCACTAAGAGGTCAAGGATATAGCTCAGGGGCACCACGAGGGCCTTCAAGGCAATCAGTTAAACCTTAAAGTCCCTCCACGGTCATTGATTAAACCCCTGAAAACTCATTTGCATGTATCAAAATTACACAATTCCTCTATACAAAGTGATCCCTTCTTGACTTAAAAGACCTGAGATGTAACACTACATTACTTTAGAATGTGAAGATGAATAAAAGCCTCATTCCTGGCCTCTTTTTCCATTTTTGACAACTCACCTTAGCTCAAGTACACAAGCTCGCACACTTAAACTATTCTATGGTACACAATAGCAAGATGTAACATTGGGGTAATTCATCCATATGTGCTATAGCCAGAAAGCAACTCTGAAGAAGAAGAATGGTACAGAAAGCCCCACTCTGGAAGAAGACAGGACTGGTTCTTTAAGTTTTCTTATGTATAAAACACTAGATATCTCAATCCATTGCAGTTTCAAGGTGGAAATCTCACCCAAAGTGTTGATATTTTGCTCTTGATGTGTCATGTAAGAAACGCTGCATAGAAATGTTCGCATAGTTTTTTAAAAAATCACCAGAGGGGGCCTTTAAAATCAAGCATAGCCAATGTAAAGAGGTTAGCGATGACGAGGAGTCTGTAGCCATGACTGCAGTCCAGTGAAGTCAAACTTATTATGCTCACAATGACAAGTCTTACATAAAGATGCCTCTGAGCTTACAAAATGCTTACACTGTCAGGTACTTTAATGTAGCATTTTAGCATGCTAATATTTGCTAATTAGTGCTAAACATAATACAGTGACCGGATGGTTGTGGTACAAGAAGAAATAAGGAATCCCCAAAGTTACTACAGATGTTGGCACAAATATGTGTATCAAATTTGCTGAGACATTTCACTCAAAACAACAAATGTCAGCATCATGTTGGCGCTAGAGGAAAAGTCAGAGGCCCACTCAGCTATTCGGATATGAACTACAAATGTCTGCATGAAAATTGAATCGCAGTCCATCTGTTATACGTTGAGATATTTCACTGGGATAAGTGAAACTTCAGCCTGCTGGTGGAAATACAGGAAAGGTCAGAAGATCGCTGAAGTCATTAGAACTTGTCCTCTCTGGGCGACCCGATACCTGAGTGGTTGTGGCACATAGCACATGGGCCCCCGGTGTGATCCCCAGCCTGCCCTGACCTTTACTGTATGTCATTCCCCTGCTCGCTTTCCTCACCTTTCCGGTGTCGCTCTGCTGTCACAGTTTAATAAAGGTGAAAATGCCAAAAAAAAAAAAAAAAGGAGAGAAAATATTGAAAAACAATAAAATGAAAAGGAGAACTTCTCCTCTGGGCACCATGGATCTGTTCTAAATTTAATGACAACCCGTCAGAGTGCCACTTGGACCGGCTGACAGAGCAGCTTTGCCAGCCCAGACATTTCACCAGCATGAAACAGATGCACGCAATGCTGGTTAGTATTTCTGATTTTCTCGATTTGACTAAAAGTAAACATTTGTTCTACATGAATGTGTGCCTTTCCTCATTTTCATTCACTCATATGTGCAGTCGTGTGCGGACAGTATAATAGCAGTGTGTGGGTGTGTGTCAGAGCCGAGGTGACCGATCATTCATCACTGCGCTCATTTCCTTCCACTACAATTCTTACAATACAGCGCTCTGTTCCCACAGCCACAACCAGATCTGCAAATCCATCTGAATTTATTTAAAGTTACATTCAAGCCACAGTTTCCAAAATATAGCACAAAAAGACAGTTTTGTCCATTTGCTACTTATCACTGAAGTGTTTTAAACAGTTTACTTCATCCATGGCCCCAAGGAGAGATTCAAGTTCAACCAGAAATTGTTTCTGTTTTGGTCAGTGTAGGCTGACGTGTTTTTGTAATCGATGTCAAGCTCTGGAAGGAGGCAGCTTCACCAGATGCCGATTTCCTCGGGCTTCAGCGCAGAGAGAGATCAGTGATCTAAGAGGGAGAAGGCCAAACAGGATTGCAGCCAAAGCAAAGGGAGACAGATCGAGGGAGATAGAGGGAGATAATGAGAGAAGCTAGAGAAAGCCCACAGATACAGCAAAAAAAAAAAAGAGAGAAAAAGATGAAACAAAAAAAGGAGAGGGAAGCATAGATAATAACACAGAGGAGCAAAGGAAAGGAGGTGACAAAAAACAGAAGTAGAAGGAAAGAAAAGGGGAGTCAGATGGACAAAAGAAATGATAAAAGAAGCCTCATTCCAGGGCTTTGCTATTCATCTCATCCATTTGATTAGAGATGTTTACATTCCACTTAACAAGGCTGTAATCACTCTGACAAGAGTGAAAACACAAATCCTAATCCATAAACACAATATGTTTTAGTTAAACCTATTGTTACTATTGAATTTGTTGTACTCAATGGAAACTGAGCGCCAAACTGCTTTAAAAGGCTTTACAGTCTGTTTAACATACATTCTTTGGCCTTTTGCCTTGGATGCCACGAGTTCTGTTTCAACAGACCAAGATGCCACATGCCAAACATGACAGACAAAATAACCCCAGCAGAAGGCAGCAACAACATGAACATGAAGTCAGACTGAGTAATGCAGCAGAAACAAATGGGGAATTCATTCTGATTATCAGGACCAACATCCCAAGTCTATCAAAACCCATGAAAATACTAAAAACCAGCCCATTATCTACCTTGTTGACATGTCAAGACGGTGTTTTTAAATGCCATGGCTGAGCATTTCCACCTTTAAACTGCAGGATATTGAGCAGGATACCGAGGAAAGATCCAGACAGTCAGAGTTTCATACAGAACAAACCTAAGGAACTGGTTCTGTCAAATTGCTGGGTGTGAAGCAGTCTCTACAAAACTGCATTGCTATTCAACTAAACATTCTCAACTGAATCTGTCTCAAGTGATGGAGTACAAAGACACCTGTATCTGAAAGGTCCAGTCACTGGTGGATCAGAACTCCTGCATAGAACTACACCATGAAGACAAAATAACACTTCAAGCAACTCTGCAGGTCATTCTCAATAACTGAGTGACTGTGCAAGAAAGAGACTGGTGAGGGAGGCCACCAAGACACCTATGACTTCTGAGGTCAAACTTCGGTGGCCGAGGAGGGAAAGATTGTGAATATAGCAAATGTTGGAGTGAATACTTAAAGACATTATGGAGGATGTTTTCTTTGTTTAATTTGTCTGATTCACATAAAATGAATATACTGACATGTAGTGGACTTGTATGTATGGTCTCTAAAAGAATAAAAATTAAAAAAAATAACTGTGGACATGGCAGGACCTGAAAAACATTCAGCCAATCATTGCGCTCGGACCGAGGCCTTTGCTTTGCTCCCTTTCCTGTCAATCAAAAATCTTCCGGCTCAGGCCTAGTTACGTAGATTACGTACGCCTTGGACTTACGTGTTTTCTGTATGTGTTGCTTTGGTATAGCTTCGTAGTTAGCTGGCGACTTGTTTTGCTCATCTTTCTTTACATAATGGCAGATAAAGATCCAGGGGGACCCAGCCGTAAAAGACAACTTCACGAGTCCTACGCAAGTTTGTGGAGGAGGGCGTTTCTTCGTAAATGTTAAGAGGGGGGAGGTTAGAGGGGGGTGAGGGAGAGGTTGTATGTGCACATGCGCATGCTACGTTCAAAGTCGTAGGAAATTAAATCTCCTCTAATGCCTTTAAGCTTTCACTTACTTTAAAGTTAATATTTTTAATTATTGGACCTTATTTTGTAAATTCGGATTAAAAAGCCACATAAAAATGACCATGAATCAATGTTTAAAAGCATTGAAAAGGGAAAACTTCCAAAGAATGTGATTATATTCACTCTATTATGCTGTAGTTGAGACTTTTAGAACAACAACTAAATGCTTTTGAGTGAAAATATGAACATTTCACAACATGTTGGAACCTTCACCTTCAATTTCTGGGTTACCAGGGTGGTGGCTGAAAAGGAGCAACAATAAAGCGATAAATTCATGACAAAGATATGTTGATTTGAAGCGTATTTGTGATTCGTCACAAATGTAGCTTAGCAGAAAACTTGCTTCCCTCGAAATATAACTGAGAATGCAGTTTTGTTGTATGGGAGCACAATTTTTTCAGACACAAGGCCAGTGACGGCTGCAGATCAGAATGTAAGGAGAAATAGAAAAAGCAGACGAGAAGTCAAGAGCAAGCATTTGAACTTATGCCTCGGTACCGATGTCTGATGCTGTTTTTGCTTTAGGACATTGACACTTGTATCTCCAAAAAAACCTCCCATGGTTTGATTTTGAACAAATGCTCAACAATTTCTCAAGGAAGACAACACGCTATGATTTAAGGGGCAACCACAGACAGGCGTGCAGCAGATACTTGTTGGCGGGGCGAGTGTGAAATGTGAAAAGATGAAGCAGCCACAGGAATGCTGCACGGATCTGTTCGAATATAGCAGAAAATTTACAGTGTTTAGTCTGCGAGTCTCACAAGGCAACACCTCCGTCATTTCTCCGTCTTTAGAAAACTGCCAAAAGAGCATAAAATCATGCTGGTGACAGTGACAGGTTAGAGCTGCTATTGCCTACCCCGAGCTTTTTGTACAAAGTAAATAATTGGGCTTCTAACCTGCTGTCATTATGTCTTTTGAATGCCTGTCGTTGCCATTTGCTTGTATGTTTTTGTGTGTTTCGAAAAGCATTGCTTTGTCGGGGCGTTTGAACATGTGTGTGTGTGCTTCTAGACTGAGTGTGTATGTTCACCTGTCATCTCAAATTATGTGTAACACTGGTACATGTAATCTGCTGCTTTCACTTCTTTTGTTCAGGTGTCACATCTGACTCTTTACAATGACGCGTGCATGTTCTTACTATTGTGCACTACAACCATGTGTGGCCTTGTTTTTGTCATTTTGTCCTTGTCTGAAAAACATTTTTGCACGTTTCCATTCTCAGCCACTCGTTTCGCTTCGCTCATGCGTGTCTCGACTCCTACCTCCTGTCCCGTCCTCTTCAGTCTGCTTCACGTCAAACAGATATGCTGATTTGCGTCTTTCATGTGGCTGTTTTTTTCTTCCTCCCTCCTCCCTCATTACATTCAAACGCAGTGACAAATTCAACCCCTTTCTTTACAGCCCTGTGTTGGCGTATTTGGCATCAGCAAAAATGGCTTTTTTAGTGTTCCAGTCAGAAGGGTTGTGTTGTGACAACTCTGACAGTCTGACTGAACATGTGAATGGTTTGCTGACTATTTGCTTGTCATTTGACTGGAGGACCGACTGATTTGTGGACGGCTGAGTGACTGGCTGGTCTTCAGATGGAGTGACACACCGATTGACTGTTTTAGTTGACAGAGCGACTGACTGGATGTAATCTGACTGACTGAGTGAGTCATTGAGCGACTTGTTACAGAGTTTTTTGACTTTACAGGCATGTCCGCTGCTCTGTGAACTGCTTTATTCGGACTCCAATAGTTGCCTTCTTCAGCAGAACCAAAAAGCAACAAACTGATTAATTGGGCGAAATAAAGGCAGCATCAGCGATTCTAATCCAATACCCTTTTTTTTTTGGTCAAATTCAGCAAATATCTTCTCACGGTCTACTAAAAATCCAATCTTCGTACACAGTGGCTCACACAACAGTGTTCCAGCTTGTTCTGCAAAAGTTCAAGCTTCTAGACGATGGGATGCTAAATATCAACCATCTCTCTCCAGAATTCAGGTAAGGTTAAGTTTTGTGTCTCTCTGATTTGTTATTTTGAAATAATTGAATTTTAACAAATACAAACAACATTATAGCTGCTTTATACATCAGTAAGTCATCATGTTGCTTTATAAATATTATTATTGGCATAAACCATAGAAAAACCTAATGAGTAGAACCAACTCATTAAATTTGCAGGCCGGAAGACCAAAACAGGGACGCGAAACATGCTAAATTGCTCTGAAAACTCGAGAGAAACTGGATGCAAATTATTTATAGATTCATTATGACAAGGAACCCCGTTGAATCTCCAGCTGGAAAGGTTCATAACTGAGTAAGCAAACATCAAAGTTTAAAGAAAGTCTTTAGGTATTATTTATTAAGACTTTAACACTCTGGGTGTGTTTGATCAGACATCATTTATAGTGACCAAACAACCCACCATCTGCCCTCAGACTGTTAATTAAATATTGCTGAGCCTTGATTAGTACACAGAGGTACATGACATCAGCCTTTTCTAACTGGGCATCAAAGACTTCAAACCAAGGGAGGAAAAAACAGCACAGAAATACAGAAAACCCTGGTGGAATAACTGCGTGTTCATGTATCTCATCACTTGCCAAAAAAGACTGAGAAAAGAAGGTCTCAGTGTCTCTAGATGTGTATTCCGGGACTGCATCTGCTCTTTGTGATATGTGTGTCTGCCCAGGTCAGAGCAGAGAGAGCAATACTTTCTCTTAAGCCAAAGAAAGATAGCAATCAACTTCATCATCTCCTCTCACCTCTACAGTCAAAGTCAAGGTGCTTCACCCAGCGCTCCATCCCTTCACCCCTCCCCCTCTCATTCTCTTAAGCCCCATCCTCTTGACTCTTTAAAAATCCCCTCGCCCTCCTTCCTTATTTACGTTCACTCTGTTTTTAGCCAGTTGCATCTTTTATTCACACATCCATCGCCCTCTTTCTCTATTTTTATCTCTCCTCCCCACTCTCTCCGATTCACACGGTTATTTTTCAGCAGTCTTCTGTCTTCCTGCCTTTTCTTTCACTCTCTCATCCACAGACTGTTGCTTTTAGTGGAGGAGTGGAAGAGGTAGAGAAGGTCACTGTAGAGATAAGTGGAGCTTGTATCAGTCTGGCATCTTCTCCCCTCCAGATTAGTTTCCACCTGCCCTCTGTTCACTCCGATGCATAATTCATCTCTTCCTCTCTCTTTGTGTTTAATTGTTGATTTTTTTCTGTCTTCTCTCACTTTTTCTGGCTGTCTCTGCTTCTTTCTCCTCTCACTGTCTCTCCCTTTACATCACTGTTTGTGCTTCTTTGCTGCCATCTCATTCTTAAGTTTTAGCTTTCACATCTGTTTCTTTGCTCCACTTCTCATATTCTGTTTTTCTCGATTTCCTTCTTACACCAACACCAACCGCCTACAGGTGCAAATTTTAATTTTACGAATACTTTCCAAGCCATTGAATATCCTTGGAGTGTAGTTTAATCCATCATTAAAGAATGGAAGTTAATCTAGCACATGAGTAAATTTGTCTACAGCAGGCCGTCTTCAAAAATTGAGTGACCATGCAAAAAGTGAGGGAGGCCACAAAGACACCTATGACTCCTCTTTAGGAGTTACAAGCTTCGACATCTGAGATTGGAGAGTCTGTGCAAAAAACCACCTTTGGGGTGAATACTTAAGCAGTCACATATATTACGCTTTATGTTTTTGTTGTGACTTGGTCTGCCTGCTGAGAGCCAGTGATGATCAGGCAGCTTTGTCACACACATAGTCAAAAAAAAATCAATTCTGGATCAAAAGTTAGAGTGTTCAAAAAGTTTTCAAGAAAGAGTCTTCAAGCAGTCTTCAGAGTCTGATGTGAGTAATGATAATTCAATACAGAGGCTGTAAGAAGAAACATGAGCAAAATCTTGGGATTTTAATCGATTACACAAAGTTTTACATCATCTTATATACCTTCTCTTAAACACACCTCTTCCATTCTGGAAGCCACAAGCCATCGTCTTAAGACCCAATCAGGATGTATATGATGTAACTGTATCAAAAGTTAGACCACTTCATCTTATTTATTTCTGCTAGGTTGGCATTATTTCTGCTTAGCTCAGTATGACCAAGGTTTCAACTCAGACAAAGAGAGGGCATGAACTTCGGGTCTTATGCCTCATATGGGCTCCATTGACTTCCGTTGGGTTGCCGCTTTCCACAGGATTATTTATTGTATTCATAACTTCAGTTGAGACATAAGGTCTTCCAATGTTGTCATTGTTAGCTCTTAAATTTGACTTATACATCCTATTCGTCTAATTTCGTCATTTGTTCAATCTTATGCTAACAATGTTTTTCTTAAAGTAAAATTGCATTGTAGAAATGTGTTTTCATTTTGACATGAAAGAGTTTTTGAAACCAATTTAAGGATACTTCTGACTCCTCTGAAGAATTTACAAGCTTCAGCATCTGAGATGGAAGAGACACATAGCAACTGCTATCATGGTTTTATGGAAGAGTGACAAAGAGAAAGACACTGTGGGGACAACAGTTCATATTAAATCTCAGCTACAGTTAGCCACAAGACGTGTGAGAAAATGAAGTCAACTGGAGGAACGTTCTTTGGTCTGATGACTCCAAAACTGAGCTTTTTAACCATCAGGATAGACGATATGTCTATACATCAACACAAACACACATTCTCACTGTGAAGCATGGTGGCGGCGGCATCATCATCATGTGGGGATGCTTCTTGGCAGCAAGTCCTAGAAGGCTTGTAATAGTACATGTTAAAGCAACTGCAGCAAAGTATAGGATGACAACCTGATGTCATCTGGAAGAAATCGGCGACTTAGGAAAATATTTGTTTCCAGCAAGACAATGACCCATAGCATTGTCTCAGACTTTTGATCAAATAACACTAATAACATTCCCATTCACCTCAGGCATTTTGTGTTTTGTTAGGATGCCAAAACACTAAACTGGTGAACATGGAAAGCATCACATTAACATCAGCATTACTGTGGCTCAGACGCGTTGCTAGCATGGCTGTTAACATCTTGTTTTCCTCTGTGTGTGTGGTCCATCCCCAGATTTATTCTCTGTTGCAGCACCATCATAACTCTCATCCACTGTTAGTACCCTAATTCTGAGCTGCACTGTTTTTATTGCAACCCTAATGTTTGGGTTTGTCATAAAAAAATGACACAAGCACTTTCTCATCTGCAGAAGCTGTGGCCGCACGGCACACACACACTACACGCACACACTACACGCACACACTACACGCACACATTACACGCACACACTGCAGCTCCAAATATTTCACCTCCTGAATTGCTTCTAACAAATGAGTGTAAATAAGGCCGTTTAGGTGTAAGTGCGGTACTTCATCATTTTTTTCCGAGCAATAATTATTGGTCTCCTGTTTTTTTGCTCATTCCCACTCAATGCAAAAACGCCTGGCTGGTTGAATTATGCATGTTTGTTTGTTGGTTTCATTACAGAAGCAGATGTCTCAGCTGAAATAATGGAGGATTTTTAGAGTGTTATTATGTTGTTTCTCTCTCACTTTCTCTCCTTCGTGCTCTCTGGATGTAGAGATGATGAGCACTTTGGGCATTTTGGCCAAACAAGAATGAAGTCTTCAGACACTTCTGCATATGTTTGATTGTAGTTTTCAAACATACCAAACAGCGGAGAAGAGGTCAGCGAGTGCTCCTAATACAAATCCTGTCTTAGTTCTGTATTCCTGCTCCCTACTTCTCTCTCTCTCTCTCTCTCTCTCTCTCTTCACCCACGCTTTAATATCTGCATTGTAGTCTTCATTTCTGTACTCGAACACGTAATTTAACAAAGTGAAGAAGGCTGAAACACGGATGAAACACAATTACTGTACATCTCTGAATCCCACTCACCATTTCTTGTCACCCACAGGCGTCATAAAACAAACTGCTTTCACACACACACACACACACACACACACACACACATCACAAAAGTTCCTCCATATTCAGCAGCAGCAGAAATGAGCACCACCACAGTCTGTATTAGTAGATCTGACTGAGCAGCATCAGCAACTGTAAACTAATGCTTTCTAATAATGTAATTTATGGGATCGCATAATACCCCAGTGGGGCTTTTTCCACTTTCCTCAAACTGATGTAATAAGACCTTGATGACCTTTTAAATCCCGCTCTTAATCCTTCAGACCTTGTAAAACTCTAAGTATTATTTTGCCATTCAGACCCAGGCCCAGACCTGAGGACATTTACACTGCAGTACGTATAAATAACCCCACGAGAAAAAAAAAAAATCTCATCCCAATTGGCTCAAAGCGTAAAAATCCTTCTACTTCTGTTATCTTCAAGCTTCGCTTCATTCTCGGAGTTGCCTCAAGGCTTAAAAGACCCTCTTCAACCTGTCTCCTTGATCATCATCATCCCCCTCAGGCCAAGCTGAAGCCCAAAAATGTGTTTGAATTCTGAATTATGCTTGATAATGTTACAGGGCACGTAATCTTGTAAACATATGCTTAAAGTTTTCTCCAGCAAGAATTTGCTTTCGGCAGTACCGCTGCAGATACCTGATGTAAGTGAAATATCTGACAAGAGGGAGGTACAGAAAACACAAAATAGACATGCTTTGATGCTGAGAATAAAAGCAAATGATGCTCTTAAGTTGAAATTGGATAATGTTGTGCTATTGGAGAAAGGCCTCTGTCATTCGCTTTATCAACTCACTGAAACCAAAACTGCTCCTCTCCACTTCCACATTTCTGACAAGGAAAAGCAAATATTGTATCGCGATCTAAACAAACTCTCGAAAAGTAAAGCATCAAACTCTCTGCCCGTGGTCACATCTCTTCCCTGCACAGCTGGTCAAGCTCCAATTCCAACACTAGCTGCTCATCATTGTGATAACTGTCTACCTTGAAATGACATGTAGCCGCAGGTGAAAGTAATCCTCGCAGACATCCCAGATGTTAAAGGGGTAGACGATCAAGCTAATGTGCTCTGTGCTTTTCAACAGCTCTTCTCTAATGTAGTTTAGTGTTTAACTACAGAATCTATAAGAAGTATTAACCGTCCCTTGAAAGTTTTTCCCTTTTATTACCCTTTGCTTTTCCACATTGAATATTGGGTCATTTACTTTGGCTTTTCTTTTTCATTTTTACAAGTCTTCACAAAAAAAGACTTTCAATTCTATGTGTAAACGGATTTCTACAAAGTAATGTCAAATAATTAAAAAATATTAACTGCAAAACAACAAGAGGCTCACTTCATTCAACACAGGTGCAGGCAATTGGTGCTATTGTATGCTAAGTCATACAATTAGTGAAAATGAGATCATCTGAGTGCAATGAACGCACCTCAAGTAATTGTAGTATGAAGACAGCTGTATGTGGAAGGTCCAGTCATGGGTGAATCAGTACTTCTGGCTTTAACTACTCCAGAAAACAGAGCACTTCAGGCAACTCTGTAGAAATGTTACTGAAAAGCATAAGTCAGGCAATGGATACAAGGAAATTTCCAGGTCACTGAACATTTCAGTTAAATCCATCATTGAGGAATGGAAGGAATATGGAACGTGGGTAAATCTGCCTAGAGCAAGCCATCCTCAAAAACTGAGCGACTGTGCAAGAAAGAGACTGGAGAGAGAGGCCACCAAGACACCTATGATTCCTCTGAAGGAGTTACAAGCTTCAGCATCTGAGATGGAAGAGACTGTACATATAGCAATGGTAGTCAGAGCTGAATGGGAGAGTGGCAAAGACAAAACCATCGTTGAGAAAAACAAAAAGCTCATTTTAATTCTGGACTAGAGTTCACCAGAAGGCATGTGTGAGACTCTGAAGTCAACTGGAAGAAGTGTCTTTGGTCTGAGGAGAGCAGAATGGAGCTTTTTGTCCGTCAGACTCGATGCTATGTTTTGTGGACTCCAAACGCTGGACATCATCGCTGTTACGGCCGCTGGTGGCTGTGTGTTTGGAACTGAGATTGATTACAGCTGGACGAAGACCGAGCTCCAGATCCCACCTGGCACTCATGAGGAGTGATTATACTGGGGCTCCGGTCTTCCTCCTGGCTCTGGTCCTCCACACCTCCCGACCAGTTGGATTGTTCCACTGCCACAACTCTTCCTCCCTTAGGACTCCAGCAATCACCACACATGTCGGTCTTGGCGGCTGGTATTTGATGTAACCAGTTTGCTTTGTGATTTGTTTGTGTTCCGGTGTGGTCCGTAGCCACTGAGGGATGACTGTGGACATTCAGAACTTCTGTTAGTGGCTGCTAATTTGGTGAGGAGCTACCAGTCTTTGTGGAGATTGTGGCTCCTGTTAGCAGTCCACTAACTTTAGTGAGAAGCTATTCATAACTTGAGTGGCCTATTGTGTGTTAAATGTGTGTGTTTAGAGGCACCAGTTTTGCTAGTTCTTTGCACTATTCACTCATTTGTACTAGTTTCTGTTGGATGTGGTGGCTGTTGCTACTGTGTTTGTTTGGTGAGGGAGTCAGTAATTTTGTATTTCTTCAGCTAGTTTGTGAACTCTGTTAGCTTTCGCTTGGTTTTATTTGGTTCTTTGGTTTAGCAGCATCCACCATCTTTTTTTTTTTGGTATTATCACTATTCTTTTGTGTTAATTTGTGCCAGCTGAACCCTAGAGGCTGGATCGTAACAATCATAAACACACCATCAACACAGTAAAGCATGGTGGTGACGGCATCATGACGTAGGAATGCTTTTCGGCAGCAGGCCCTGGAAGGCTTGTAACACTAGAGGGTATGGTAAATGCAGCAAAATATTGGGAAATCCTGGAGGACAATCTGATGCCATCTGCAGGAGCGCTGTGATTCGGGAGATGATTTGTGTTCCAGCAATACAATGACTCAAAGCATACGTCCAAAGACAACAAAGCAAATGCTCTGGAGTGGCTGAGTCAGAGCCCAGACCTCAATTCAGTTGAGAATTTGTCACCTTGTAGACTTGAAGAAGCCATTTATTTACAATACCTGTGCATCCTGACAGAGCGGGAGCAGATTTGCAAAGAAGAATGGGGCAAAACTGAAACATCCAGATGTGCAAGACTGATTGCAACCTATCCACACATGCTCAATGCTCTAATTGCAGCCAAAGGAGCATCTACTAAATACTGGTTTGAAGGCGGCCATTGCTTATGCAACTGCTCAGTTTTTATTAATTGTTTTCAAGTCTTGTCAAAAAAGCCAAGTTCTATTGATCATGCTTCTGTGCTGAAAAGCAATAAAGGAAACAAACTTCCATGGGGGTGCATACTTTTTATAGACACTGTGAATTTTGCCACCAGTCACTCTTTAATCACACTCATAGCAAACTGTGTTTTCCAGAAAGTCTCTCTAGGACCACTTCAAACAAAATATCAGGCAAATGGGAATATTTAAGTTTCGTAATTTACTGCATTGTAAATCCTACTCATTATTTTTACGACTTGTTTGAGCCTTTGAGTCAAATAAGACATAAAATTTAACTCGGCACAAGCAAAATCTTATGTAACTAAAGTTCTGCTCATTCTAACACAATGAAAACCCAACCTAATGGCTTTCATTCAGCAAAGTCATGCTGTGAGATTGATATTCAAAATGCATGCTAACCATTCCTTGAAGTCGGTGCCACATGAACACAAAGTGTGGTGGAAATGCAGGGTCAGCTGTTTGCGGCTGTCAGGCAGTCGACACTGCGCCCAGCGGGACCTGAACCGAGTCAGCTCCTCCATGCCAGAGTCTTCCCTCACGTCTGGGTCACGGACGTCTCTGCCTCCTCCTCACTAGTTGGTGGCCACAGGGCTCCCTGGTGGTCTGTAATGAGCTGTGGAGTCAGCACCTACTACACACTGAAATGTGCAAACACACTGACACGCGCCCGGGTCGAAGTATTTGCATACAGTATGAACACGTGTGACAAACACACACACACGCACACACACACACCGAGATGGCCCTAGCAACAAAACAGCATGCTGGCGTGCTGCGTATGCACATGTTTGTGCACACACTTGTGATGAAGAGCAACCCTTTGGAGGCAGGATTAATGAAGCAGCAAACAAGGCCACACTGAACCACTGTCTCCTCCAGCTCTTCTGCTTTTTTGCTTTTTTCCGTTTCTCTGTTGTCTTCTCCTTGTATTCAGCTCCACATATTAACGCTTTTTATTCTGCTATTAGGTGCTTTAATTTTAATGCATGTAGCTTTGCATATGTCACCTTCTGATAGCGCCTTATGGGGAGCTTGTTGTAAAAAAGCCTCTTGAAGCTTATAGTAATTTACAAATTTACAAAGGTAGCTGTAGCTGGCTTGAGAACAAGACGGATACAGCTGATAATTACCTAGTTATCCCAAATGGCATGATTGGGAAACACAAATCCTTTCTCTCTCTCTTACACATGCACAGTACAGTTTCTAAAAATGAATGCGGTGCTTATTAGCAGATTCCCTACGGCCAAGCAATATTAGATTTCTTTCCACCAAGCTGAATGTTGGTAATGATGAAACTATAGGGAGCACACAGACACACACACACAGTCATTAGAGTGCAAAGATGAATTTGAGCACACAGAAAGAAGTCTGAATAAAGAATGTATAGATATACACCGAGACACTCACTTGGAAATATTCAACAGCCTGTAACCAGCGGTGCAAGAATTCATAACACAACAAAACATAACTTACTGTAACATCTAATTGATTTCCTCTGCACTAATGACTGCACTTTCTGTCGGTGTCGAGAATGAGGTCATCAATAACATCATTAAAAAATAGTGTACGGATTTGTCTTTATAAGTAATGTTTTTGCAAGGGTTATGTAGAAATCAGGTAATCAATTCGCTGAAATGAAGCATTCATTCCACTGTTAGAATAACAATTTCAATCCACCACCTCCCTCCTTCCAGTCCACTCTCTGTCATTCTGTAGCATAGTGACATCTGCTGGCCAGATGATGAGCTACATACAGGTGGTTTATGGGAGTAATAATCATAAGGCAGACACATACATCTTGCTGCACACATATTAACCGCTTCCGATAAAACAGAAAAAGCTAATTTATTGTTCCCAAGATCGTATGCTAAAGCTAGTATCTGCTTTGCAGTCTGTTATTATCTGCCTCAGCTACCAAAACTGAAATATGCTCCTTTAATGCCATTCAGGCCTGTAGCTGACAGAGGGAAAAGGATGAAAAGACAAAGCAAGGGCAGCAGGTGTGCGGCGTAGTGACCTGAGGACTCACCTCTGAGAAACTACAATAGGGAAACACATTTGGATTCAGGTGACTGCAGAGTGAAAGAAACAGAAAAGCACAGATAAACTAACAGGCTGTATAGTTAGTGTACAGATGGTCATATAGAAACAAGCATATACAAAGTAATGACCAATGGTTTAATGTAGTGATCCACACCGCACTTTTCATTTACCCACGATGGCAGCATGAGAACGTTTACGTTTGCAATGCAGACATTAGAATGAGGTTCCTTGTCGTCTTATAAAAACAAGCCCAAAGAGCACCACCTGGAGAGACGTTTTCATTAGAGCAAGGCTCAGTTGCATGAACAAGATAATCAAAGTAGCACCGAAAGAAGACTTTACTGACTCTAAACAAAAGCACTTACAACAACTGACTGGAAACTATAATGTGATGACTGAAATTTTTTGCAGCAGTATGTTACAAACAAAAATATTGTGATTACAGTGATGAATTACTACCAACACTGGTTACATAAAATGGCGTAATGACAGTCCACCAGCAGTGAGGATACGAAAGTGTGAGATTATTATGAATTACTGTTGGAGAAAGATTTGTGATACTGAGCTGACATCCCAACTCTAAAGAGGATTAAGCAGTGTATAGATAATGGATGGATGGATGGATGGAAGTTGACATACCAGGTTTTTATTTGAGTGTTATATTTTGAAGCTTTCCAGTGTGTACTAAAATTAGCAACAAAAGTTAAACTCAATATTTAGAAACTGTACAACAGCGTAAATTTAAAGTCCCCCAAAGAACTCATATCTGTGTATCAAAATTACATATTTGAAAATGTCCTTTCCTTCATTTAAATGACTGAGGTGTAACTCTACTCACTCACCCCCTTTCCACGTGTTGGAGCTCAAGCACACCAGCTCACCTATAACTCTGCTAAAACACTGTAAAATGATCTAACTCTCACTTGTGTTCAACCTGGACATTGATTCTGAAGAACGATGAAGAAAGTCTCACCTCACAACTCGAAAAAATTGATTTTTGGGTGTGTTACACATGAAACCCAAGAAGTTTTAACTTTTGTTTTTGACACTATCTTTGGTAGACTGCAGTTTCTAGGCTAAAGTGCTCAACCATGGAAACATATGGACGCATCAACAAGGTAAAAAACCTGATTTCCACTAGACTAGGTTTCTTTAAAGATGAGTGAAGACGTACAACAAATGATCAAGATGACGGCTCCAGAAAAACAACTTATCATCTAATTGAAAGTGGTTTTAAACATAATTCGACCAGCTGCCACTAAACTCCTGGAAACCCTCCAGTTTACTCGCAGGAGAACAAAAGAGGCAGCGATGATGCAGTGGCCTGTCTCCTGCATTCACTTATACAACACTTAGACACTCTCTATAACAGACCACTTATCATTGATTCCTGCTCTGCTCTCAGTGCCATCCAGTGGCATCAGATGATTAAGCTCCTTAAAGCACTTCAAAGTTCTCAGCAGTTTTCTTTAGCACACCTCAAGCAGTAAATGTTGATAACACACTGTCAACCAGCAAAGCCACGGTCATTTCCCAAGGTTTTGTGCTAAGCCCATTTCTTTATACTGTCTATACAATAGACTCTCACAACCCACCACCCATTGTATCTTACCTCTAATGCAGTAAAGCCTGTCAACCGTCGAAATCTTACTTCAGTAAAGATGTTCTTTTCTTTTTCAAGTGTTTCCATGTTGCCGTCTATCTACAATAATCTCACTGAACCACATCTTATATATTTGACCACTCAAAGATTGAATCACAGACTATTTTATTGCTCGTTTACACAACTCCTCATTCTACAGTGAGCTTACAATTTATCCTGAGTGGCATCAAAAGAGAGGAGAAGAAATTTTAATATTAAATGCTTTCCATGGCCTTGTTTGAGTCAGATGCTCACTGTGCAGTGCACATATTCAAATCAATCATTTACAACTATGACTGGAGACAGACAGTGCATATCAGCTGTCAAAAGTTTAGAAAAACATCAAGTCTAGTCTATTACAGCAACTAATTTGTATTAAACAGTTGGTTATGTTTTGTTAATTGAACATATGGTAGACATGGAAATGTAAAAATACTTTGCTAAGGCTACTTCTGGCTTTAGAAAGACCAGTGAGGATGCCATTTTTCTTCAAAATAAGTTGCCAGATGCCCAAATTGTTGTCTGCTTCTTGATCTATAATTGTTAACTGGTTTCGCTTACAGACTGCATATAAAAGATGGACGTAGCCACAAGGTCTGAAAAGTGAAACCACTGTGTAAGTAGTCTTGCATTGCCAGACCATTCTGGACCACAAAATGGTCTGACTGCACTTCATTATCATTCTGCTATAAAGGACAATAAAACACCCTAGCTTGTTTTCATTTCTGTCAACCAATCACAACCATATTGGGCAAGACAAAGCCAGCAATTGGTGGAACATTGGCTCATGGAGCACTTTCACTAAATGGCAAATTTACCAAAACAAAACAAGCAGATCCACCATCCAAATCTTTGGCAAAACTTGAAATTTTCAATGTGGTTATAACATGGTACATAAGTAACAGGAGGGGACAAAAAGATCGTATGAAATGTGGAGGCAGTGACTGACTTATAACGTCCACCTCCATCAGGTGAGTCTAATGCAAAGGTGCCTTAAACCTGCAATATATCTAGTAGCCAGCAGGGGGCGATTCCTGGCTCCAATGGTTCAGAAGTCTATGAGAAAACGATCCTACTTCTCACTTGATCCGTTACCTCAGTAAGCATTTTCCTCATGACTTCGTGTTCTCAGTCATTAGTTTCGAGATTTTTTTAATATAGCACATTGTGGATTTAGTAAATTATGGTCCCATTTAGAAGAAAATAGACAATAAAGCAGGGTATGTTGTAGCTTGGAGCTACCTTGTGATTGCTACCATATCACAAAGCGTAGTGTCCTCAGGGTCTTCAGTCTGATCGACCGCTTACTAACATCTGATTTCAAAGGCCATCAAAGGATCATCAGATGGTGGTTACACCCAAATTCCAAACTAGAGTCCACAAGCTAATGTCACGGTTGCTACATCCAACTTTAATGTACAGTCTGTGATCTAGCTGAGTACGAGATGGGCCCAATTAAAATATAAGTACATTTGGCCTCAAGTTTCAGCAAGCTGAACTGTGCTGGGAATGAAACAGTTTCTCTAACTTTAAACGCAGTCAGTGACCTGAAATGCTTTACATTTACATACGCAAACTGGTATCTGCTGAAGGACTGCTGTCTACAGTGTGTATGTCCATCCATAATGATGTATGCATGCACGCATCATATATTCCACCTCTAGAATGATGAAATAAATGGTTTGTTAATTAATATCAGGTTCATGGAGTCAAATGTTGTGTCTTCACTCCTGATGAGACTCATTCATCCACTTACAGTACATCAGGATGAGCAGCAGTGGGAAGAGGCAATTTACAGTAATTGTATCTCTGTAAGGGTCATTTACTGCAATCATATAGCAGTCTTTAGCTAATGTAGCAATCTCTGCAAACAATGGATATCCTGCAGCGACCTGCCGTGAGAGGACAATTCTGTTTGTGCAATGCGTGTCATTGTGCGTTTGTGTGAGGAAGGATGTGAGAGCATGCCGGTTTATGGGGATAAGGTCTATATTTTG
This sequence comes from Acanthochromis polyacanthus, assembly GCF_021347895.1. Lineage (NCBI taxonomy): Eukaryota > Metazoa > Chordata > Actinopteri > Pomacentridae > Acanthochromis > Acanthochromis polyacanthus. The sequence goes on along the minus strand of NC_067113.1, from coordinate 43,944,746 downwards.
TGACGCTTCGCAATATTTTTGGAGCATTCAAGCAGTCATCTTCCTCCATTTCTACTTCTTCCCACCTTATTTATGAAATAAAATACTCAGGATGAATGCTTAATAAGATCACCTCTCCACCTAATGGATGATTAATTATACCCTCAGTCAGAGGAGATGAAGGAACACATTAGACTAATCGCAAAGGTGAAAGGGAAGGCTGGAGTGAACGCTAATAAACGAGATAAATTTATGATTGGAAAATATGCTACAGAAATTTGTCTGCTCCTGTCTGGGAGAAAGTCTGGGAGATAAAGAAAGGAGGAAGATATGGCTAAATAAGCAGAGACTCTATGTAAAAAGTGTGGACAAAAGAAAATTGAAAGAGACAAATGGAGGACTGATAGAAAGCTGACAAATGAAATATAGGATGGCAGAAGCAGAAAATGAGTAACAGGAAGAAAAGAAAACACAGACAGACAAAGTAAGAGGTATGAAGTCCTGCAAAGGTCATGGTGAGAACTCTTTTGGTTTGTGTTACTTTACAATAACTTTTGCAATCTACTTCACATTCTTTCTGATCCATATGAACAGTTAGTGTGTCGATCATGTTGGTTTTAATACACTTTCCGTATAGGGCCACAATCTGCAGAGAAAGGAGGATGAATTTATTGATCATTATTACATTTTTAAGGTGGATCTCTGGCAGTATTTGACTCTTGGCTGTGTGCTTAGCTACAGCTGTTCTGCCTGACTGTGATGTGGAAACTATTTGATTATTATTCAGACTTGTCTACAGCCACAGTCACAGCTACGTCATCTAAAGCTGCAATCCAAACCTGACCTACAGTGTGTCTCAGTAGCACTGGCTAGAAGAAAAGCAAGCTGCTGAATTAGCGTCTCTAGTTTTCTTTTAAATGCAGTGGTGCACTCCTGTATCAAGCAGCAGCAGTTCAGGATGCCCTGACTCTCTTTGTGTCTCTCTCTTTTCACAACCAGTAGCAGTCTGCAGGCTATATGATCCTGTATCATGGTAAGGTTCCCTCAGTTGTGGCTTCAAAGATTCAGTGCATCCTCGTTTGAAAAGCTATTTCTCTTGTGTACCTGCTGCTTTTGAGGTGAACCATTCAGAAAGTGCAGCTGCCTCATGGTCCACCAGGTTTTGTTTACTTTCTAGAGCTGCTTGTGCTAAATCTAAAATGTCTCGACCACGAGCAAAACAAACCAAATGTTCTGCTATTTGCTGCAAGAGTGAACTTAAGTCTTCATGCACTCCCAGCATCCTGGTATTAATGATGACAATATTACCACAACAACAGGAAAATCCTAAGTGTCAGCATGCTGTCTGGCTAGAGTGGCCGATGTCATCATTAGTTTTGATGATAACTGGGGGACATTGAGAGACAATAGAAACAAATTCACAAGGATAGAGTGGACTACTGCGATTTCACATTGCTTCTCTCCTGCTCTCTGTGCTCACCTTGTCTTTATTTTAATACAGCTCTTATCTTGTCAGATAATGAAACAAGAATGAAACATTGACTGAAATGCAGCCTAGTAAAACTACAAGGCAACCTGTAGTCACTTCAGAGAATTTTTAAAAGCCACTTCAGTACTGCTACATATTTACAACTAAGTTTTGCTGAGTATCAATCAAACAGACGTTGCTTTATTCGTTTTAAAGATCTGTTTTTTTTTCCATTTAACTATTAAAAGACTGTATTTGTTACCTGTGTTTGCTCTATTCCACTAGATGGCAGCATTGTGCTACACATCATCCTGTGCTGTTCCACTGGCAGAAACTATCACTGAGGGCCTCCTGATGATGTGCTGACACTACAGGAAGTTAATGTACTTCATCATAAAGGGAATAGAAGCTTAAGCATAACAATCTTTTTAATGCGAAAACGTGCAGAGCAACAACCCATTGTGTTCGACTATGAGCAGTGTGACAAAAAACACACTATGCTTAGAGGCAAATGAAACACAAGATTTGGAACTGAGCAGAACCAAAAGTCTGCATGTCTCAGTGAGGTGGCTGCAATGTCAGATGCTGAATAGCGCCTATGAAACCAGTCTCTTTCAGTAAAAGGCGCTCAACTCTCCTTATAGCTGCAGTTTATGAAGACAATTTCACAGTGGCCTGGTTTTAGTAACTGCCAGCTACAGGTTGAACGAGCTAATAAACATTTCCTCTCCTCCAGTGATTTATTTGGAAAAATCGCTTTTTTTTCCATGAAGACCCACAGGGAGGTGGAGGTGTAAATAATTCAGATGTAAGTCTGAAAACTGTTTACCGCAGAAACTTCCTGCAGTGGAATCAAAGTGAGTCAAGCTCCTCCAATTCATTACAGTGCTCTGTGGGCCTTTCGGTGTGTCTGCTCTGTTTAGCATGTGTGAATAGGAAACTCTGGCTATCTCTCCATTCATACTGACATGCATGTGTATAATTTATTCTGCACACATCCATGAAATCTTCATGGCTCTGGCATGTTCCTCTTGCCGGCTTCATGCCCTACTAAACTCAAGACCCTTCACTGTGTGTGTGTGTTTCGTGTGCGTACACGCCTGGTGCACGCCCGTTAATGTCCCTCTGCGTCTGAACCGTCGAGTGTTTCCACGCATGACTACATCCGTGAGAGAACCTCTTCTTTATCTTCCCTCACACACACCAACTAGCAGAGTCTCTGCGGACCGCACACACAATAGACATGATAATTACATGTGGAGTGTTGCCCCGTGCCTTCCAGCTGATTAAAACAGCACCACAAGTTGCCGTGGTGGTATTTTCAAGGTCAGATACACAACAATATGTTAAAATAGTTCACTTGTGGAGCCTGACAGATGCAGAGCATTTACCGGGTGATTAGCCTTTTCAGGATTTGCTGATATTTAACCCCCCCGTTGTCCTCATTTATGGGCACCAAAAATATTGTTTTCTTGTCTGTAAAAAATCCAAAAAATTCAGCAAAAAAAATCTCCAAATTTCTGAAAATTTGCAAAACCCTCAGGAAGAAAATTCCAATAATTGCCTAAAAGTTTCCCTTAAAAGTTTTATATAAAAAATCACTCAAATTTGGCAAAAAAAAATTGTAAATATTTTTTAAAAATTAGGAAAAATCTTCCCAAAAAAATCCTAACAGTATCTAAAGTGATTACATGTATATCAGTCAAACTTCTAATATTCTCTTATGAACATTCACATAAAAATCAACCAAAATCCAGCGAAATTCGCTGGATTTTGGTTGATTTTTATGTGAATGTTCATAAGAAACATTTTTAACATTTCTTTTTGCCACCAAAAAATGTTCAAATATTTCCCAAAAATGTTGAAAATGTCAACACAAGGACAGCACAAGGGTTAAAAGACAAAGTGAGGAGTGTAAAGCTAGCATTCATTCACCCACTTGTTGGTCGCATGCAAGTCAACACTCTAAATGTGAATGAGAAATAAACTACAGCCTTCCAGCAAACCACATGACTCCCAATTGGTCCAGTAGTGTTTATTATTTGACTCACTTTAGCCAAAAGGATTATTAAACATTAACTGCATTCAAAACAGCCAAAGCTCTCTGTGAGTTTCTGTTCAAACTTGTTTCTTTAAAGTCAAATCAAGGTCAGGTGAAGATGTTGGCACGAGCAACTCAAGCAGTGTATCGTCGGTTATTCTCCCCCGCAGTGAAACTTGGCCGTGTGTTCATGTATGTAGCGTGTAGAGTGTGTGTACGTGTGTGTTTGTGTGCTCCCCTGGCTGGAATTGGCTCCGAACACCTATTTGATGTAGAAGGTCATCAGCTAGATGTCTGCTGTGTCTGCCAATTCGCTCTCCGCTCTTACAATCGACATATGTTTTTTTGGAAAAACACACGCAAACACACACAGCAGCACGTACCGACTGCAGATATCTAAATATTTGTCTGCGCTCCTAACCACGCGTTTGCATGTGAAAAGCACACATGGACACAATTGCATTTCTACAATTTGTCGTTTATTTAGGTGTTTGTGCACATCCATCCGTGTTACATGTGAACATGTGTGTGTGACGGCGTGTTCCCACAGGGCTGCAACATGTGGTCTGAGTCTCCAGCAGTGTGAGTCCATTACAATACTTACAATACTTGAGACATAACACGCTCATTTCATTTAGACCTGAGTGTCTCTTGAATTATTGACCGAGCTGCTAGACACACTTAGTCACAGGTTGTGGGTTTGTGTGTGTGTTTGTTTGTATTTTATCTCAGCAGACACGTGTCTCTGAGTGCTCTGTGGCAGCCTTTTTGTCTGGCGTAACACCGCAGCCCCGTCAGATGATCTGTTTTAACATTTAGCTCTCTATTTTCATTATTTAACCATGACTTTTAGTGGTTTACACATTACCCTTAACCTTAAACTGTTTATCCTTTACTTCATTTTTAGTGTTTATCCATTCCTTCTAGTTATTCCAACTGATTATCCATTTCTTTTAGCTATTAAAACTGAAAGCATATCCATCTCCAAGCTAAATAGTTCAAATACGTATCTATTATTTTGAGCAAATACAACCGTTTGCCATTACTTTAATCTTACTATTAAACTATTTACCCTTTACCTTCAGCTGTTTAGACTGCTTCCGCTTCTGTGTATCTATTCTTTTAATCACTTAAAAACCTGTTTTTGTATATGCAATAGCTTACTCATTACTTTCAGCTATTAAAAGTGGTTAGCAGTTATGTTAGGCTAAATATTCAAACTATTTAGCTATTTTCTTTAGCTCTTTTGACAATTCATCTTTTTGTGTTAATCCATAACTTTTAGTTATCATTAAACTAAATATTTATCAATTGTTTTAGCTAGGTGAGACACTGTTGTGCGATTTTATGGCTAATGTAGCTTTTAAAACAGATTAGCTATTACACAAAGCTTAAGCTTAATATTCAAATGACTTACCCATTGTTGGTTATTAGCGATTTAAAGTAGCTAACTGTATTTAGTATTTATTGCTTTTAGCAAATATTTAAACAATTTATCCATTACATTTGGCCATTAAAACTGCTTAGCTATTATGTCAAGTGACAGATTTAGACTTTTATACCACTATCTTTAGCCGTTTTGACAGTTTCATATACATTTAAAATATTTATCCATTCATTTTAGCTAACTAACTGTTCATCCATTATTTTAGATCTCAAAATTAAATGTTTATCCATTTTAAACTATATAACTATTGTAGCTATTTAGTAACTTTTAAAGCTATTAAAATGGGTAGCAACTATTTCTGAATAACTATTTATCCATTGATTTGAACTTTATCAGCTGTTCATCCATTACTTTCAGCAATATTTTAGAACAGTTTAGCCATTGCTGTTGGTTTATTGTTTTGACACCTCTGCTTGCTTTCTATCCGGCTGTTACCCTTTTTCCCAGCAAACTCTTTTTTTTACATTAGTTACATTCCTGCAGAAGAACCAGCCTGGTTAGGATTACTGCAGGCTGGGAATCAGTGAGTTGTAGTTGCAATACTGTTTGCAGAAATTTCAGAAAAATACTGAGACAGACAGCTAAATTAGCACAGCTGAGTCAAAGTTTAATCGAAGTGCATTATCATGGCAATTTTATATTAATGAAAGACTAAAGGTGTTCTCACAGTTATGCAAGCTCAACCTCTTACTGTATATCAGGGTTAGGCATAGGCTACTTCTTAAAATCTTCTAATAAAGCATTTAGGTTGTATATAACTGTGTGAAAGGCCTAATAAATGTCCTGAGGTATGGATGCATGCAGACGAAGCTACAGTCAGTATCCACACAGGTAGGATCTGATCAGACAACAGGTTTACAGAGGATTTAAACATGCCCAGCTGGTGGATAGAAGTGCTGTTGGGATGTTTTCAAGGGTCAGTGTCTGTCTCGTGGCTCGTGGAAACCCTGCAGCAGTAAAATTGTAAAACCGTGAATAATTCATATACAGTAAGTATCTTGGTTTAATGCTTACTCTGAAAATATTAGCTTTCTTAGCATACATAAATATATGCCTGGGAGGGAAATGACTGTATTTATGCAGCTTTTCAGATGATCACATCAAGATGTCTCAGATTAAAGAGTTTTCTTTGAGAGTTTTGATACAAGTCCAAATATCTTTCCCCACTGGCAATTCTGTCCTATTTCCCTTTCAACAGAGTAGACTGGATGGTGTCTGCTTAAATTGTGCAGAAGTGCGTGGACATCACAGCGCCGCCTGTGCGTAAAAATTAAGAAGGAAAAAAAACTGGGTAATATATTTATTAGCACGTCCTGTCGGGCGTGGCAGGCTGGTCTGCCGGGGGGCTGAAGCCGTAGTCTGCTCCGGGGCTGCTGGATGCTCCATGATGGATGAGGAGTGACAGATCGGGGTTAGCCGCCAGGGGAGTCCTTTTTCTTCCAGCGCACGGTCCTACCCGAGGAGAGAAGCGAAGGAGGAGACGCAGGAGAAGGGAAGGGGAGAAGCGACCGATTTCCCCCCCTCCTCTGTGATTCTCTCTCTCTCTCCACTCTACTCCTGAGCATCTCATTCTACTGGGCTTTACCCGGACTGCACCGCATTGACGCTGCTGCTGCTGCTGCCGACCCAACCCAATGAACTAACGCACGCAGAGAAAGACTGGATTTGATTTCTGCAACCTGGATGCTGTGCAGATCGTGAACGTGCAACTGTTCTCTCTCTTTGCCTGCTTCTCTGTGCATCCGGATTCGCTGTCCTGCTCGGTAATGTCAAGACTTTGAAAAAAGGGGAGTGACGGAAGAGGAAGGTTTTTGGAGCTCGTGGCAGCTGCGGCGCGCACAGTGCACAAGGAGACGCTGGGAGATTTCCTACAAGTTTGCAGAGCTCACACCACGAATGGAGCTATTTTATTGAAGCCCTGCGCTCCTCATTTGAGCTCTTTCCAACATGGGTGTTGACTGAATGGAAGAGTATCCCCCGCGCTGCCGCTGAGGTCTGAGGATGCACTGGTGAGGATTAAATAAAACTGCGCTCGATCTTTTTTTTTTTTTTTTGGGACCATGCAGATTCTGCCGCCCAGGACGTTATTTGTGTTACTAGCCCACGCACATGTGTTGTTATCTCTGAGAAATTATGGGGAAGTTCGAACTAACAGCAGCTCGTACTCTGGCAGGACTTTCCATGGGTCGCTCCGGGAGAGTCACCAAGGCAGAGCCCGGGATCGTGCGCTCTTGCCCGGGTACGCCACAGGTGCGTCCTCGGCGGAGCTCCAGGCGATTATCAAAGGGACCTTTAACTCCACTCACCCCTGGAAGAGGGTAATTGCGGGAGAAACGAGGCGAGTAGGACACAACAAGCGCGACTATAATAGGACTGTGACACCCATGGAGGATCCCAACGCCGCCTCGCACTGGGAGCCGACGCGCCACCATAATAAGAGGATAAAGTTGAATGGCGCTCTCAGTAGTACGGGGACGCCAGCAGGTGGACACTACAATGCGGCTAAGCCTTCTTCAATGGGCCGGGGAGACGGAGGAGGGGGGACAGAGGAGGGCGACCGGCACAAGAGGGGCACAAAAGACGAGCAGAAGAAAGGCTGGAAGAGGGGGAGAAACCGGCCCAACAAAAGCCCTGTGGTTTTGGCGCAGCCTCACGCGTCGCCGTGGGAACCCATCCCTAAACCGGTGGCGCTCACTTCCACCGACCTGCCCTTTGACCTCTTCACCAGGAGGCCCGAGTTCTTCACTTTCAGGGAGGAGAACCCGTGGGACGCAACGCCGATCACCCCTCCCAGCTCGCAGGACTTCGGGGACGAGATCAAGAACCCGTTCTACCCGGTGACGAGCGAGACTTACGGCGCGTACGCTATCACGTGCGTCTCCGGGGTGATTTTCCTGGTGGGCATCGCCGGCAACATCGCCATCCTGTGCATTGTGTGCCAGAACTACTACATGAAGAGCATCTCCAACTCTCTGCTGGCCAACCTGGCCGTGTGGGATTTTGTGCTCATCTTCTTCTGCCTGCCCATGGTGGTTTTCCACGAACTCACCAAGTCCTGGCTGCTGGGAGAGTTTACCTGCAAAGTGGTGCCCTATGTGGAGGTAATTCTACACTGCTGTTGCCCTACATGCCTTCTGCTGTGATAATAGATGGCGAAGAGGCTCAATCAGTATCATTTAACACACAATACACCTCTAGAGTGACAACAGAAATGTCAGACTTTGAGGTTTTACTCTCTTGAGTTTCAGTTTTAAATCCCTGTCAGGCCTGAAAGTGCTTAGGATGTCACCTCAGCCAATAACAAGGCAACACTGTTTGTCACTCCTACACCTGCTGCAACCAGAGTCTCACCTTGCCCCGCAGGCATAAGGCACAGATACACAAATACACACCAGGATGTTTGACAATCTCCCATTCACTTCGACTCACACACAACACAGCTTCTCCTGTTGCTTTCATTATACTTGAGGTATTTGCACACATGCATGAACACCCACTCCTCCTCTGTTTGTCTGTCACACATCAGAGTAGTGGCGGGATGCTAGACAGACGGTTTTCCCTTTGTGCGCTCGCTGCAATTACACCAGATTTACCCACAAGGTTTTTTTGTGGAACAGGTTTCCAGCTCAGGGGTCTTTAGCTTGTTTTGCATGGCTGTTGTCAAATCCTACCTCAAGGTGGGATAAAGAGAGTAGATGACAAATCTGTTGAAAGATGTCTGAGCTGACAGCAGTAATGATCTGGGTGGAGTCAGAGATTTTGGAGTGATATGTTATTTGTTGTTGCCAAAGAAGAAAGCAACGGGAGAGAATGTGACCTTATCCAGCTTGCATATCCAGGCACTGAGCCAGAACAGGTGACTCGAAGTGAACTTGGACTCCGCCCTGCAGAGCCTGCACACAGGAAGGGATGATACATGCTGCAGTGATAATATGAGCAGGTGAACTGGATGCTATTATCCTCATGTTGCCTTTTTGAAGAGTTTGCATTGCATTTTGATGTGATTTCTCCTTCAGGATTATGAGCTTAGACGAAAAAGACATTTAAAATCCCCTTCAGTTGTTGATTAAACCCCTAAAAGTCCATCTCTGTGTATTAAGTTACATTTTAAAAACATTTTCCATAAAAAATAGTTTGGAAATAACTCCACAACTTTGCTTTCTCTAGAGCAGGGGTGTCAAACTCATTTTAGTTCAGGAGCCACATTCAGCCCAATTTGTCCCAAGTGGACCGGACTAGTAAAATCATAGCACAATAACATATAAATAACCACAACTCCAAATGTTTCCCTCTGTTTTAGTGCAAAAAAGTGCATTCTGAAAAAAAAAGAAACAAAAAAATGACAAAATTTTACAAAAATGAGACACAAAATGACAAAAATGAGGCAAACGACACAAAACAAAACAAATAATTAGACAAAAAGTTACAAAGCAACAAAAAATGGGCACATACGTGACAAAAAATGGCCAAAATAAGTAGGGCTGGACCCGAATATCCGAATATTCGTTCGCTATGGCGGTATCAGGATATTAATTTTGGTATCTGAATATCCGCGCCCCCCGAATGGCCGGGTGGCTGCCGACTGTCACGCTTCACTTCGTTGCATAAACACAAGACAAGATGCTGAAGACCTCCGCTGTTTGGGAATTCTTCAGTTTAACTGAAGACAAAACGTAGGCAAAATTTGGACCCGGGAGACCAGACGAACAGATCCGTATAATCAAGCCGCCAGCCCCCCCCACCCCCACCCCACCCCCGGCCGTCGGCCGTTAGGGGGCGGAGCGAATATTCGGATATTCGTCTTTAATAGGGCCCAAATATTCGGAGAAACCACTATTCGGGTCAGCCCTAAAAATAAGGAACAAAATGATAAAAAGTAGACAAAAAAACACAAGCTAGACAAAAAGGAAACACAAAACGACAAAAATGTGACAAATGACAAAAAAACAAAAAAACAACAAATAAAGACAATATTGCTAAAATGACACACAAAATGACAAAAAATGAGTAATCTATTGTTTTAGTTTATGATCAAAACAACTTGTCATGGTCTAGAAATTGTTTTAAATTTATAGTTTTACAAATTTACAATTTACAGTTAATGTCTTCTCCGTAATTTTTACACTTTGCAAAGTCATCTCGCGGGCCAGATCGGACCCTCTGGAGGGCCGCTTCTGGCATGTGGGCCGCATGTTTGACACCCTTGCTCTAGAGTCTCTCCAGCCGCTGCAGCTCGAATACACCAGCTCACCTTTGATTCACCTTAAACACTGTAAAACTACTCAATGTTGCACGATGGGAAGTTGTAAAGTTGCAGTGAGAAACCGAACCTAAAAAAGAATAATGATCCAGAAAACCCAACTCTGCAAGACTGGTTCCTTTTATTGGTTACATATGAACCATCAGGAGTCCTAATCTGTGTGCTTGTTATTGGTACGCTCCAGTTACAAGGTGGAACGTAGTCCGTTGTTTATGATTTGCCTTCCAGCATGTTAAAAAAAAAACACCATCTGGACATGTTACCTTGATTTTCACCAGAGGGTGTCTTTAAAAACACCTCTACAGGCATCAATCTCTACAGCTATGTGATAGAAGTTTGTCATTTCAGTGTGAAATAGACTTCTAAATCCACAACCAAACCAACGCTTTTCTTTGGTCTTTTGAAATGCAAGCGCGCAGCCTCTCGGGTAGAGAATGATGCCACGGACGACAGCTATATAGAAATAGAAAGTTGGGGTCAGGACCTGCCAGTCGGCTCTGGGAGATACAGCCAGAGTGAATATTGTTTGTTTGTTGGAGTGAGAGTTATGAAGCCCCACTGAATGTTTCATATGCATGCAGCTACTATTCCCAATCCTTAATTATAGAGATTACATTTTGCACTCATTGGCCACATATATTATACAACATACAGTATAATAATGGGCTTTCAGTTGCTATTGCTGTGCCGTTGTTGTTGCAAACACCTTGCAAGCCTGTGCGCTTTAATTATTGGGGGATCAGAGAGAAACAGGCCTCCTCCATGTGTTATTGCATACGAGCTACCCAAGGACCACAGGATATTATTTAATAACCTGACTAACACACTTCCAGGGCACAGACCAGTTGGCTATTTTTAATCCGGAGCACTGTCTCTGTGTGTTTACTGTTTCATATGAGGATGCATTTTGTAGTGCATATCTATCAGGACATGTGCACAGGGTCCTGCCTGTGTTAGTAGCGCTCTATGTAATGTGTGTGTGCATGTATGTGTCAAAACGGGCCATGAGTAATGCAGCCGAGGGCTAGACGCTCCCAGTGGAATATTCAGTGCAACAAGCACACACACATGCATACACACACACACACATGCATATACACACACACACACACACACACACACACACACACACACACACACACACACACACACACACACACACACACACACGTTCACCCAATGGAGTGACTTCATTCTTCACTTAACCCAAATTGAGTCACAGGGGACATGAACATTTGAAATAAAGACACGCACACTGAGTCGCACATGCTTGTACACACACACACACACACATTCACTCAGACATGAAACCCGACTTCAGGTGTGCACGTGAGCTCAAAGAGGAGCGTCCCGTGGTGCTGCCTTCAGTATACCGTGTTTTATTCAGTGTTTAGTGGAGTGTGGAATTCTCCAAACCTCAAAGAGAAAGCAATTTTTGCTGTGAGACGTGAGCAAACACAGCGGGGAAATCGTAAGAACGCTGCACAAAATAAAAATGTAGGCAACTGCCAGCCTGCATTATTTCAGATATGCTCCTGTTTTCATGGTGCTGTTAACTTTCAGACGACTCCTCCTGGCGACGATACGCGGAGCAGCAAATTCAGGCAAAACTAATGGGCAATAATTGGGTTTTTGCACCTGGCAGTTGATTAGAGCAAAACTTGAATCCAGACTAAAATAACAAACAAGTAGTGCAGTGAGCGTTTTATAAACCAGAGGGGGAATTGAGTCATTTGTCAAGGTTCATTCAAAACTGCACTGCTGTAACGCAGTGATTTTAAAAACTTGTTGTCTCATTAACCCTGAATAAGGAGACGCTTAGGAGTCGTTATCTGAAAAAGCAACTACATGATCTGAGATCTAACAGAAGCAATAATTGTTTGTGAATCTGAGCCAACTAACAGTGCATTGCTTTTTATTTTTAGCTCATAACAGCTGTTAACAAGATTCTAATCACAACGCTACTAAGTGAGATATTTGATGAGTTAATGCATATAGAAAATCCTTCAATGTTTCTATATATGTACATGAACGAAGTTGGAACCCTGCATTCACAGTCATTTAGTCTGCTCAACACCCTAATGATCACTCCTATTAGACAGACAGGGCTGTGTTCACACTTCTACAGCTAACTGGCAATCATCATCCTGGTACGTATATATATATACATATAGTACTCTCCAAAGATGTATTCTTGCTAGTGTTAGAATGGCAGTTCCAGAAAGAGTGCAGCCAAATATCATGTGCTGTGTGATTTGAGTCATTATGGTCGGCTTGGATTGACATTGTATCTGCAAAAATTGTATTTTTGTGTTTTGTTTTTTGTGCAACTGTACTGATTTCATGGGATGTTACTTTTACAAATCAAAATGTTACTGTTTACTCTTTTAAAGGTCCCACGTTGTGTGTCTTTTTTCAAATTAAGTCTCACATGTTCCACAGACAGACAGACAGACAGAATGTGCCTTTTGGTTTGTAGCTAAAAATACTGTAAAGATGTTTCATTTTACCGTGACCATGTAACTCTTGGTTTTAGCTTTTGAAAATGGCTGCTTCAGTGTCTTGTCCCGCTTCAGGAAGAAAACTCTCTCTGTGTCAGTGATTGACAGCGCAGAGCAAAACAGTTGGCAGCAGTGTAGCGAACACTGACATCAATGAGACCAGAAGTTTGTAGTGATTCTGAGTTTCTTTTTGAGTGATCAGGTACATGGAAATGTTGTGGAATTCGCAGCACAGCTGTTGTTTATGACTGCTGTGAGTTTGTCAGAAGACGCTGCAGTAAGAAACTCAGTACTAAAGTGTTACAGAGCAGCAGATTGGAAATGGCTCTGAAGTGACTGTGAACATGTAGTCTTAATTGGCATTTTAGTCACTGTCATATTTGTTCTTTTATTTTTGAAAATGTGTTTTATTGGGAATTTGACCAGTAAAATGCAGTATATGGGAGCACAGAGAGCAAAGAGAGAAACAAACAAGTGTAAACACCAACTGAGTTTAGGTTGAACTGAAGAACAACACACAACTAACCTGGCAATAGCCAGATTAATAATTGTGTAGTACTTGATAGTACTCCACAATATCAATCTGGGACCGCTCCATGTAAATCCATTCCGAGGAAAGAGGCACGGATTGGACAATGTAACAGAATGTCCCGCCTCTGACAGGTTTGTTTTTAGCCAATTGCGGGATCTTCACAACGAGCGGAGCCAATTGGTAGATTAAACTCTTACCAAAACCCGTAGGTAAAAAAAGCACAAACATCTTTACCATCCAGAAATAGGCAAAGCGCCTCTCGTTGTTCTTCCTTCAAAGAAGCGATAGGAGATTCAGCTAAAACTGACTTAACAGCAGCATCTACACGATCGTTGTCCTCCGTTGCCATGTTTGTTTTGATCTACTGGCGCTTGGTGTCGTCGTCACACCCGGATATCCCGCCCCACACACGAATACTGCTGCGTGATTGGCCCGTGCCAACTTGGCTCTGTACGAACAGTGAATGCGGGAGCGGAGCAAGATGGTTTCTTGAGAGATTTGTGAACTCACAAATATCGCGAGAAATCAACTTGCTGGCAAGGTTAACACACAACATAAAAGCACAGTAACTGGCCCACTAAATGTTAACTACTTTCAAACTGAGCCTGGGAGTGCATGAGGACTTTTGTGTTCGCTCTTGTAGTGAAAACAGCAGAACATTTGATGGGTTTGCTCACTGCTGAGACATTTTTGAGTTAGCAGAAAGAAAACAGTTGGACAGTGAGGCAGCTGCTGTTTTAGAATGGCTTGCCTCAGAAGCAGCAGACAGTGACGAGTCAGGATTGTACAGAGTTTGACTTAGATTACTATTGGTTCATCAGTTGAAACGTTTCAGTAAGATTCTGACTGGCCTGTAAAGCTGGGAGGCTGTCTAGTTGTGGTGGGGCTTGATGAATAACAGAAGTAAACATCTTCATATCTTAACAGGCTTTACTTGAACCCTCCCAGTTTATAACAACCACAAAACACAATAAAAATTGATTTCCACTGTATGGGACCTCTTAGCGTTATTGTTTCAAAACTTGCTCAGAGAGGCTACAACAACGTAATGAAATGGCTGAAACTCCAAGTAAGGTTTCATTCAAATTCCCTCCTTTTACCGCGTTATAGTGAGTTTCTAATAATCTATAGGGTCAATAGCATCCTTGAGCTTGTGCGTCATGCATCTGGCCTCCGCTGTGTGTGTGTGCTGTACAATGCCCTGCAGTCAGAAACTGTAGGCTGTCTCTGCTATGGTACAGTGGGCTTCGGGAAGGCAGAAAGAGAGAGAAACAGACTACTGAAGCAGAGCAGGAAAGAGGCTGAGGAAAGCGAGGGAGCTATAGATAGGAAAGAGAGAGAACAGGGCTGCAATGCAACCGCAGAGGGCCAGAGGTAGATGGTGTGTAGTGGTGAGATTGGTGGTAATGGCAGGACATACATCAGCCTGACGCGTCCACATTCACTGTTCCAGTGCACACAGACACACACTCTCAAGTAACTAAATCAGAATCACAAATTCGGTTGCTGTGCCCAGGAATATGAGGCCATTTCGCCGGACCAGAGGAGCCCAGATGCAATTACGGTTTTCAGTCTGGCGTTTCTGTGTTCCAAAATGATAACTTCCCCAATGACCCGACGTAATTACTATCACCGAGCCTCTGTGGGAAGGACCGGAGATGCTGCACCTTCAGCTGTGAAGGAAAAAATGCAGGGATATGTGCAGCCATCCTTGTGTCTTTTTGTCATACTATCTCGCTAACTATCTCGCTTTTACACGCACACATGTACAAAGTCAGTAGGGTGTGCTGATCCTCCAGATGGGTGGGATGGCCTTCCCTCTACTGATCACTGCTCGCGGCTCTTCTCCCCCTTCTCTCACCCCCTTCTCCCTCACTCTGTGCATCAGCTATCTGTGATTAGAAGCCAGCCTCGGGGGGGAAGACACACTCAAACACATATATGAACACATTCAGGCGCAGTCACAGTTGTCTTTATACACCGAATGCATTCACACAGTTGCAGATTAAGTACACAAACACACTAGGTCTTGTGCCCTCTCCCTTCTCAGCCTGCCTATTAGCCACGTGAATGGCGGCTAATTGAAATATATGTAAATTATTCAGAGTATGTAATTAGCAGCTCTACATTATGCATGATGGTGAGTCCATTCAGTCGGCTCTTTGTCCATGGATGAATAGATGTGGTGTTTTGTATGTTGAGACAAGATCACGACACAACACAACGAGGCGAAGATTGGGGTTGCTGTTGGATGCAATTAAGCAAATTGATAATTATCCATGTAAATATGAAATATTCATCGGATGATTAGCACTGTGAGTTTAGGTGGGGAGATGGAAAAGATAGCGGATTCAGATCAGCCAGCAGGGAATAATATGAAAGCTTTTGTGTTTTGTATTGCCTCCAACGTAACACTACCAGGCAGGAATCAATGACCTGGAACGGGACTCTTCCAGCGGCCACTGTACACTCAGAGCCAAATGAATTTTTTAATGTCCGGGGGAAATCTGCCACAGGTCAGGATATAATTTAATGGATGAGAAATTTATCGTCCGGAAACTGCCTCAGACACGCTGGGAAAGAAAGACTGAGGCAGAAAGCGATGAATAACAGCGTTGTTGCTATTAATTTAATTAAAGTAAAGAAAGGAGCACTTTCTGTACTTACTTGTGAATTCTATGGATCTTTGTGGATGTACATACGAGAATAGTATTGATTTTCTCATCTAACGCAAGAAAAAGAATCAATGCGTTTGTCAAAATGTCCAATTATTCCTTTAAAATCCATCAGCTTTTTAATACAGAGTAGAAATTGTGGTCGTCACGTGAGCAAAACTCACTACTTATGCCGTTTGATAATAAATCTAACCATCTCCATGACAACTGAGCAACTCCAACTCCACTAGAGTTAGATCACAAGATGTAGTTGAAAGCTTTGAATATAAGTGGTGCGTGTGTTGAGAGCGTTTTTATCAGGTGAGAGCAGAAAAGAAAACAATACAGTACAACAGATGCTGTACCTAAGAGATAGGAAGAGATTTTATCAAACTCATTTTAGTTCAGGGGCCACGTTCAGCCCAATTTGATCTCAACTGGGGTAAAACCAGAGCATAATAATCTATAAATAGCGACAACTCCACATTTTTCCCTTTGTTTTAGTGCAAAAAAGTGCTTTCTGAAAGTAGTCACGTTAAAGGAATTGTCTTTTTTGCAAAAACATTATGAACAAATTGAAGTTTCTTAAGAAAAATAAATTCATTTTCAACAACATTATGCCTCAGTTTATCATTTGGACATTACAACTTACAGATCACAGAGTGTCCACAAAGGAACACAACATTTGGCCATTAGTATCTTTAGTATCTGGAACTGAATGATGCAGTATTTTACTTTAAAAAGTAAAAAAACAAGACAAAATATTACAAAAAATAGACACAAAATGACAAAAGGGAGAAAAAAACTGACAAAAAATGAAGCAAATGTACTTGTAAAAAGAGAAAAAAATTACAAAAAGTCACAAAGTGAGAAAAAAAGGACAAAAACAAACAAAACAAAAACGAGACAAAAAATGACAAAAATGTGAAATAGAATGACAAAAACAATACACAAATAATGAATAAAGCAAAATTCAAATGACAAAAATGAGACAAAAAACACAAGTGAGACCAAAAGGAAACACAAAATGATGAAAATAAAAAAGAAAATGACAAAAATGTGAGACAAGAAACAAAAATCAGACAAAAAGACAACAAAAACAAGACAGAATCTTACAAAAATGAGACACAAAATGACAAAATCAAGAAACAAAATGACAAAAAAAGACAAATGACTTGAAACAAAACCAAAAAAAGAGACAAAAAATTGACAAAAAAAGTTTTAAAAAATGGACTAAAAAGAATGACTAAAGCAAAACACAAAATGACAAAAACGAGACAAAAACACAAATAAGACCAAAAGGAAACACAAAACGAGAAAGAAAAGGACAAAAACATGAGACAAGCAACAAAAGTCAGACAAAAAAAAAAAACAGAAGTAGGACAAAATCTCAATGAGACACAGAATGACAAAACTAATTTTATGATCAAAACAACTTGTCAAAGTCTAGGAATTATTTTACATTTATAGTTTCACAAATTGCAGGTTAATGCCTTCTCTGTAATTTTTACATTTTACAAAGTCGTCCAGTGGGCCGGATTGGACCCTCTGGCGTTCCGCTGTTGGCCCCCGGGCCGCATGTTTGACGCCCCTGCTTTGATATGACTAGGGAGGAATCTTTGACCTCACAAGAATAGATTCAGTCTGTCTGTCATAACCCCACACACACAAACACGCTCATATACGCACCAAGCAGAAATGTCAATAATTCTGCATAAATATGGATGCTTGTAGACACACACACCCACAAGTGGCTCTGCTTTCTCGCCCTCATCACTCCTCTGTCTCTGTTGGACGTGCAGCCCGGCTGATGGATGGTGGCTGTCAGTGCCTGGGTCTCTCTGGTTAGAGTTATGGTCTGCTGGAGCCTACACTGGGTCACACACTCAGCCTAGAAAACAGCACTGCAACCGGAATAACCCTTTGTCTCCCTGGTTCTTCACTATGAGACTCGTGTGTACGTGCTGGGTTGTGTGGACGCGTTGTTGTGGTGCGACATTAGCCCATTCATCACCTGATAACACCCATTAACCCCCCGACAGTGTCTGCAGTCACAGTATGGCCACACATGCTCCACCGGTCCTTGTTAAGGTCCAATTAATAATGCAGGCCTTTGTGCCACCGGCTCGCAGGACCTTTA
This sequence comes from Acanthochromis polyacanthus, assembly GCF_021347895.1. Taxonomy (NCBI): domain Eukaryota; kingdom Metazoa; phylum Chordata; class Actinopteri; family Pomacentridae; genus Acanthochromis; species Acanthochromis polyacanthus. The sequence goes on along the minus strand of NC_067113.1, from coordinate 43,926,724 downwards.
ATCAGCAAGTTAATGGGCCGTTATTAGGAACAGCACCGGGGGAAAATGTCTTTCTCACCTGCTGCACAGATAGACTGCCAGGATTTTAAAAACATGTGTTGTGGATGAAAGGCCTTTTCATGTGTTTTTTTTTTTCTTCTCTGAGTTCTTGAAGTCCAAGGTTAGGAAGAAAGAGATGATATAAAGCAGGACAATGGCTGCACATTATCAGTTCATGACATTTACCTGGTAGCATAAGGAATCCAAAGGAAAAAGTACAAAAACAATCATGAATGGATGCTTTACATACTGAGAATATGTAAAGCATTATAAATGAAGGCTTTACATTCATTTATATTAAGAAACTAATGCTTTATATATTGAGAATTATGCATATTTAAGATTCATAAAACTCTTACGTCAGTTAGCTTAGATTAGCATATCAACTGGAAACAGGGGAAATGGCTATAAAAACAGCATTTAAAAGCAACAAGTTGGGATTTTACAAGGGGTTATGTGGAAACGTTCTTAAAGCTTGTTATATTAAACAAACAGACATAACTGCTTCTCTTTATCCCATAAGAACCCAGACCCATTTTTCCTTAAAGGACTTAATGAGTTAAGGTCAGACATGAAACTTTACAGGAAGACACTGTGGCACTCAAAGTGTTTGTGACACTGGTGTCACCGTGGGTTCTTATGGGTTAAGTCTAGCCTTTGAGCTACACTAGCCTGCCAATAGCTTTAGTTTTATTTATAGAGCACAAATGAGATGAGATTCGGATCCATCTTCCCATGTAACTCTTGGAAATAAAGTAAATGCACATGAACCTTTCTATTCAGTGGAGATAAGTGGCCTAGAGACCCGCAAAAAGCAGAAACTCTGTCTTGTTTTCTTTGGGTTTTCTGGGATTATTGCATTAATGTTTAAAATAAATTGTAAGGTTTTCAGCCCCGAGGCTAACAGGCCTGTTTTCTTGCCTGTAGGTACAATAAAGCAAACATGACAGGGTCAAGGAAGAAATGTCACATTAACATTGTTAATCATTCTGAGGATGTCATGGCTTATTTCACTCCTCCTGTCACTTCGGATCGTCTCTGTCTTACTCATGTGTTCCTTTTCTATTGTTCTGCTCTCACTCTCTTATTTCTTTGTTTCTTCCACTCACTAATTACTGTCTTTTCCATTCTTCTTCTGTTTTTCTGTTTCTCACCCACAAACAAACAGACACACAGCTTCACCCCCCCAGTCATGACTCTGGGACTCTCTCTCATCTCCCCTCCAGTACAAAGCTTGACTTGTTCATCCGGCCCTCGCTCTCCGCCCCTGACACGCTGATCAAAGCCGGGTATCCTGGTCCTCCATGACAGCCTTTAAAGCCATTCCAGCCCTGTTGTTCAAGCCATGAAATATTCACCATGTGCAAGCACCTGTCCATGTGTACCGGAGGGGTGTTTGTGTATGTCAGAAGTGGGTCACATGCAGGGTTTGATATGAGGCTTCATTAACTATTAAAATAAAAAAAAAAAAGACCTTGTTTTCTAAGGATGCAGGGCCAGTCAACACGGCCAAATGAAGGCATTTTAATTGCAAATGCTGGTGCTGTAATGCTGAATCCATTTCTAATCCGAAGCTGTCAAAAACACCTCGATGTTCTGCATTAAAATGCGACAATCTGCGCCGAACATGCAGCCTTACAGTGTGTACATAGCAGACAGCAATTCCACTGAGTGGTATCTACACTGATAGGTGAGTCACAGAATGAAGTGAGAGGAGTTTTGGGTGTCTCTACTCCAGCAACATGTGTCAGCTTGGCTTTTTTGTTTGTATTTTGGAGAGACTGTTAAAGCTGTACTTAACTTTCTGAACCCCAAAACATGTCAGCAGGTTTGAAAGGCACGTTGTCTTAAAAATGGTGAAATTGCACCATTTGTCAGAGGCAGAAACTGTAAAAACAGTGGACATTTCTGATGGTATCTGAACTATCCATCTGTGGCATGCTGTTCTGTTGGGTAAGCTTAACCAAACTTGACTTTAAAATCACTTTATTCTCCATTTGTCATTTGAAAATTTGCCTGAAATAAAGTCTATGACTAGGGCCTTACTGATGTGGATTTTTTGAGGTCGATGCCGATTCTGACATTTGGCAGGAAAATATTCAGATCACAGATTAATCGGGCGATTATTTTAAAAAATATATGATGAAGGTATATGGTATAAATAATTCCTTAACGTTTAACTGCCATAACATTTACAACAACAAAGATATGAATTACAGGCAGAAGATTTTGCTGTTTTACAATACTTTGTCCTTTAGTATTTGTTTAACTTTACAACAGAGAGGAATTTTCAAGTACGAAAACATACAAGAAAGCTGTAAACCTCTGGGAAATTATATAACCTTATATATGAGTTAATCTATGAATGAGTTAAGGAATACATCTTGTCTTGTATTCCTTGTTGTTGCAAATTAGTAGTAGGTTTTATATATATGTATATATACATACATATGCTGTATATAAGCAGCATAATGTGTGAAGTTAGTGGCAAAACATTATTTCTGCAGCCCTCTAATGCTTTTAACATTAAATCACATTTTCTCTACTCGATTATTTTCTTTGCCATGAAGTCATGACTCATGAAACAAAATAAAAGCCAGAGCCGCCTTTCTCACATGTAAAACATGTCATCGTTGACCGAGTTTAAATATATCATGGTCACAAATAGTCCGACACTAACGGTCCTCCATAACAGCACAGTGAGTTTCTGTTCCAGTCTGGGTCACTGTGTTACAGTACTTTCTGACAAAGTAAAACTAAAAGTTACATGAAATCATGACGGTTGCTGAAGACAGACAGCAATGTTAATCATTTGAACTGAATAAATCCCAGTCTCCATAGAGGTGTAGGATTTTATATTGTGGTGAAAAAAGGAGCTCACAGTGAGTAAAAATGTCTTCAGAGAAACAAACGCCTGGGGTTCAGAGAGTTAAATCTAAGTGCCGTAACAACTCCAGGCTCATCTCTTCACGGATATGATGCAAAACACACAAGAGCGCGGAACAAAATCCTCCAGAGCTGACTGTAAGATGGCATCTGCCGAATGCGATGACCTTTTGATGCCCGCCCAAATCACAGAACAGATTAATCCAGCCAGAGTTTGAATAAACCACTTACAGAAACGAGCTGGGCTGAACAACACTTAATGCTAAATAATGACAGACTATTGTTCTGCTGTGGCTCCACTTTAATACAATCTACTACAATTAGAGTTGCAGTATTATGGCGTGACAACAGGTAATTAACCCCTGCTGGTCCAAACTGCAGTCACATTGATCACAGTTACTGTTCGGTTGCTGGAGGCTGTGGGTGGTTTGTCTACCCCAGTTATCGTTCCCAGTTCCGTATGGTCGCCCTTCATTAGCCTGGTTAGGACCTCCATGTGAATCAGGGTCAGTGTCTGTCTCTGTTTGTGTGTGTGTGTGCCAGGCCAACATACAAAGACCATCTTTAAGTGTGTGTACATGTATATCTGTCCAGGAAGTATGTGTTTACAGCACTAAAGCCATGGCTCACTGGGGCCATCTGGGATACTGGCTGCTGTAATTAAATTTGATATGAAGGGAGGAAAGGAAGGAGAGGGAAAAGAGGGTGAGCAGAGGGGAAGAAAGAGGGGAGATGAGCAGGAGGAAGAAATGGTAAGTGAGGTGAGACAGGATGGAGGATGGGAAGGATCAGTGCAGATTTGGTTCTTGTCAGGACAGAAGTGCAGACACACGCTCTCTCCAGCTGCAGAGGAATATTTTCGCAGGGTGCCCACTCTGCCAAAATGACAGTTAATCCAACAGATGCTTTCAGATGCTCGGGAAATTTGCACGCTCTGACAATTTGTAGACGTTTCATATCGAGAACGAGGAGGCGATGCCAGGTAATTAGCTGCAACGCGAAGACTGTGAGTGAGAAATTAAGAGGACAATAGTGGGACGTTTAGGAAGTTTGTTCATTGGTCGGGCTGCCGTCGAACAGAAGGTGTGTAAATACATTTGAATGAGTGAACGCGGTGATACCTGCTTTAAATCCACCCTCTCGCTTTGTGTGGTTTCACTCTGTCTTCCTCACACACACATTCAGGGATACTACTGAGTGGTAATGGCAGCTTAGAGCCTTCCACTGTGCTTCTATTGCTCCATTGCTCATAATTGCACCAGTGTCCAGTGGCCAACACCATTACTGTTTGTCCTGCTGTTTATGTATTCTCCACTGACAGCTGCTAGAAGGCATTTGTTTGTGTGTGATGCAGAAGAATCCACTTGTTTACTTTTACTGCTAGCCTTTACAATTGTGAAAGATAATACTACTTTCTATATGCGAGATAATTTCGTAATTCGTTGATAGCCTGACAGTCCTGATCATAACTTCGGAAAGAGCAGGAGTGGAATTGCATGCAGATCAGCCCATCTGCCGGTTGGAATGACTGTCGATTATCATGTTTACAAAACTGCTGCTAGCTCAAGCTCTAAGCACTTTTCGTCCATTACTCTTCTCTACAAATTGTGTTGCTGATGCATTGAGTTTCCAGATATGAAAAGTACTCTTGAGGCAACCCAGTGAATAAACTGCATTCTCAGTTACATCTTGGGGGAAACATATGTTCAGCTGGAATCTGTCAAATATGTCTCTCATCAACACATCTTTGACATTTATTTATTTACAGCAGACTGATCATATATTAGATGGGGGGAACTAGTTACCCTGGTAACCCATAAAATGGTGGTAAAGCTTCAAATATGATGTTAAAGGGTCGTATTTTTACCCAAACCGTGACTTACTTAACCAGACTTTTATCATGTTGCTACACTGTAAACATGGTAACTAAAGTATGACATTTCCCTAAACTCGACCAGGTAATCTTGGTGCCTGAACCTAACCAAAAAGTAATGAAAGAAACAAGGAAAAACGAAACATATATCTATGTATATAGCCTCACATCGGACAGGTGTTGGTCTCTTGGGTGAAAGTCCTGTACCAGCTTATGCCTCCATCCTAACCTGTTCCTCCTTTTATGGCTTTTTTGGCTCTTTCAAATTGGAAGCCTTTCCAACATCATGATATGAAAGAAAAATATGTTTCAATGCGTCAATGAGAATGCAATTCACTTGTACAAAAACTACATTTTATGGAGACAGGGTTTCTTGAGGCAACACAATTCACTCAAGTAAAGCCTCCAAGCCACAAAGACTAATGCCTCTACACACAGTGTACACAATGGCTAAAATGACCTGAATCCTGAAGAATGACAGTGATGAATTCCTCTTTGTGTGTTTTCTCAGGTGGCCTCGCTGGGTGTCACCACCTTCACCCTGTGCGCTCTGTGCATCGACCGATTCCGTGCAGCCACCAACGTCCAGATGTACTACGAGATGATTGAGAACTGCACGTCTACTACCGCCAAGCTGGCAGTCATCTGGATCGGCGCCCTACTCCTGGCCCTCCCGGAGCTTCTTATCCGACAGCTGGTTGCCGAGGACACAGGAATCCCGGACGAGCCCCCCGTTGAACGCTGCATTATCAGAATATCCACCTCACTTCCTGACATGCTCTACGTGCTGGGCCTGACGTACGAGGGCGCTCGGCTGTGGTGGTGCTTTGGCTGCTACTTTTGCCTCCCCACCCTGTTCACCATCGGTTGCTCACTGGTGACGGCGCGTAAGATCCGGCGCGCGGAGCAAGCCAGCGTACGCAGCAACAAGAAGCAGATCCGGTTGGAGAGCCAGATGAACTGCACTGTCGTGGCGCTGGCGATCGTCTACGGTGCATGCGTGGTCCCCGAGAACATCTGCAACATAGTTTCGGCCTACATGGCTGCCGGTGTTCCTGAACACACCATGTCCGTCCTCCACCTTCTCTCCCAGCTGCTGCTCTTCTGTCGGGCCGCCGTGACGCCGGCGCTCCTGCTGCTCTTGTGTCGGCCCCTGGGCAGGGCCTTCCTGGACTGCTGCTGTTGCTGCTGCTGCTGTAACCACGCTCCCTCCTCGGCGACGGCCAGCGACGATAACGAACACGAGTGCACTACCGAGCTGGAGCTGTCGCCGTTCAGCACCATCCGCAGGGAGCTCAGTAACTACACCCCTGCCGGCTCCAACTGCTAAACTGACATTCCTCATCAGGGAAGGAGATTTCACTAGCCTGCCATCTGCCTGTGGCTAGTGTCTCTCAGACTCGACTAGGAGAGATATGCCTTACCTAGTCCACTCACGTTTTTAAATGGGTGCATGAACAAAGGTGGACACTAAATAACCACTTTTAGCCAGTGGTCCTACATCCTCAACTTTCAACTTTACATCAAATGTATAACCCTTATTTTCCAGGACAGCTAACAAAAAGCAAAATCTCCTTTTCACTCATGCCCTGGGGTGCTCTTAAAACAGGGTCAGTACATGTTTTTAGCAATCCTGCCTGAAACCTTTAAAACGTACAAACCTCTCCTCTGTAGGCCTTGTACGCCTAAATATCTTTGGGCAGTTGGGATGGCCTCTTAACCTGTCTGATGCCTGGTTCCTCAAAAGAGCCGATGTAAAGAAATTAACCTGATTCCAAAAAGGCAAAGGTAATAATATTAAAACTGGACAATAATTGTACAGAACATGTCACAATAAGTGCAGTTTGTCAACGGTTTGTGATGATTCGACAACCTTGACAAACTCTGTTGGCTTAAGGAAGAAATAATCAATTCCAATCACCTTCCAAATCTGTCACTGGAGATATTTTGGGGACTAACTGATCATAGCACCTTCTATAATAACTCAGAAACAACATCCAGCTAAACATGTAGGCTCACACTGCCTATAGACATACAAGACTAAGTTTACAGACTACATCAGCTGTAAATGTGCAGTTCATACAATGGTGCACATGTGGGAATAAGGCTTTTGATAATTAAACTAGCGCAGGGCACCTCAGCGGAAATGACAGTTTGCGAAAGGAAAACAGAGGAGATTGGTTTGGAGAATCCAAATGTACACAACAATATTTAACACTGTATATTGAAAAATATCCAGTTGACTCAAACCTAACTGGGCTGGTCTCAGAGTACAACAAACACGGACACGAGTGGAATTAAAATGTTTGGAATTGAAATCAAATTAGAGGCAAACGAAGCGGAATGGAATCGAATGAAACACTACAGATTAAATTGAACGGAGTGAACATGCATCGAGTGGACTAACTAATGGAACATAACACCGTGGAATATAATTGAAAGGGATGGACTCAGCATGGACTGGACTGAGGTAAACGTATGTGCACTACACTGTTGTATCATGTTTCGCCTTACACTTTGGGCTGTATATATACTGTACACTTTCTTCGGTGCTCTTATGATGAATGCGCTGTCAACAACAAATCCATGGGTTCCACTTAGAATCACAAGGAATTGAGCTGCGTACTTTGTTTCGGGTCAAGAAGGCAGATCACAGTTGTGTGTGACTCTTGAAGGCAAAAGACATAAAAAAATCATTGAGGATTTATTCGAGGTTGCCTCACAAACAGCTAAGAGAGAGATCGCCTGAATCTTTGCCTTTATTTAGACTAAGAAGTATGGTAGCACTTTATTTTACAGTACAGTAATCACTAGGTCTCTGGTAAATACTGAAAATAGTTTTACTTTGAAGTAACACTGTACAGTTCAGTAGATGCAATAATAAACTAGTATCCACATTTTATTATAATATTGGTACAGAAATATAATTATTGGCAAGAGGGCAATAAATACCAATCATATACACAATAAACAAACCATATTATTAACTTACTGTTTTAAAAAGTGCCATGACTGCATATTTACATTGTAAATACTACTTGTAAATATACTAGGAATTATATATTTGTACCAATAACCACTGCAAAGTTTTATTTTTGTAATTTATTTACAGGTTATTTATTTTTATTTATTCATTTCTGAACTGTAAAACAAAGTGCCACTATTTCATCTAAAGCAAAACCCACTAAACCCCTCCCTCAACCAGTGATCGTCCAATTTGCTGTTTAGCAACCGTAACTAGGCACAGCAGGTCTGTCAAGCTTTGAATCACTTCCTGTTTGTGACTTAACATTTAAACTCAGTTTAGATTACAAAAATATAATGTCAAACCAAAACCACAAGCTCAGAGGTGGAAGACAGTGTTTACTTTCAGTGGCATATGGTGGAACTGTTAGCATGTCCACCTAATTAGCCTGCTAGCTACAGGAAAGATGCTGTCAGAGTTCAAGGGAATTATTCTGAAGGTTAGCGGCTATGTTCTGCTCATTGGATATCGGATTTATGAAGTTTACACTTCATCAGCTCCAGTCATTAGCCGTGTTTCCATCCTATAACAAGCTCATTTGAAGCAAACTTTTAAAATGCTGCAAAAAATGATTAAATAAATAAATGTTTTGTTGCTTTTTTAATGTGAATTAGACTCAATTCTGTTCACTTTTTTTTTTATAGTGAATAAACTGGTCTGCATAGTGGTGACAGAGTAGAAGAAACCGGGAACAAAACCAACTATGTTGACGCTAATGGATAAAAACCTTGACGAGGAACAAACTAGGAAGAAATCAGGCCATCTATAAGACAAAAATGGAGAGAAATCTATAGCAGTTTTTTACACTGAAATAATTCATTGGGTATAGTGGTCATGTTTCGTGCTGTATGGTGCAAAACGGCAAGGTTAAACCAGGATATTGAACATACTGAAAAATAAATAGCATTATTCAGGTCTGTAGTTTATCTAAAAAAAGAGACTCATTTCTATTAAAGCCTGTAACAAAGTGAAAGTACTTTATCTGTACATTAAATCCAGCATCACAGCAAATTGGAAGTGACTGCAGGGTAACATGTAGTCTTAATCAGCTGCATCTGACAACAGAAACAGAAAATATGTGAATGATACCAGCTTTAATGGGAATTTGGCTGTAATGAGATCCAGTACAGATGAGCACAGAGAGCAGGAGAGAAGCAAACAGATGTGAAGTGTCTCCACAGTGAAAAGTTTCTTTGTGTTTTTGCTGTTCAGGTGTTAGTGCTCTGACATCAAAACTCTACAAATCACCTTTTTGTTCTGTGATAATTGAAAGAACTACTATATATTTTCAGATTTGGATCCATGGAAACTGAGCTGATGGTGCTGCTGTTATTGTTTGAGACTGCAGTCCTGACTCCATCTGAACAATGACAAGAGCCAAAAAGTGACACTAAAGAAATATATGTGTTATGATGTCCTAGAGTAAACAATATTGCATTTCCATAAATTACATTGATGATTCCATCACAGCAGATCTAGTGGAAACGCGGCTATTGTTACCTAAGATAGCATTAATCAACAAAAGTCTTCGCTCATATAGCATTAAAAGGGAAAACATGCAATTTAAAAATGTATTTAAGCGAAGGAACTGAGCAGACTAATGTGGATGCAAGTTTCTTTAGCGTGAACATGTAGCTATAGCTTCAATCGCAGCCATTAGGTTTGTATTCAGGATTGAAAACTAAGCAGGACATATCAAAAAGACAGTATTTTTAACCAACCTGTGCTACTGACATTAGCTTAGTTAGCTAGCTAGCCTTAGCTAATAAAATCTGCTAGCTGCCGTCGACATTTTAGCCTGCGCCATCAGTAGTAGCTGGCTAGAAATGAGAAACTTGCTTTGTCTACCTCTGTGTGAAATGAAAGACTTATTTATGAATACATTTATTGGTGAATGTGCCGCCATTATCTCTGCAAACTACATGTATGTATAAGACGGGGACGCTTGACTTGAGTAGCAACAGTAATTAAGGAATGCAGGGCCTAGTAAACAGTCAATTATACCATATAAACAGAACCTCTTGACCTCTAATACCCTTTGCAGTTTCATTACTTGAGCTTTTAAGGAGAACCAATGAAATGTTTTTCACAGTGTATAAATTTACAAGTGTATTGTACTGTAAATCTGTTTTCTTAATCCTACTAATCAGACCTGGGTCAAAACAAGGTTCAAACCACTACGTTACAGTTCAGACAGTTGAAATTGTCACACACAATAAAAGAACTCAATCGCCTAAACACTTAGCATAGAAGGTGTTTTGTGAGCTGTATGTTTTAGAAGTTGTGCCTGGCTTCGGCAGATGACCAAAAAAAATTATGCTTTTATTTGTGAAACCTGAATTTATTTGAATACGTAGATTCTAGCTGGTGAACTCGGTGATGACCCAGGTGTGATGTTCATCGGTATAACTGTATATTGCGATGAATCTTTTGCATATTGATTCTGCACTGCCAAACACCTTCTCTCTGTCTTGTCTCTTGTGCTCTTGTGGTGGTAGCACTCTCTCTCTCTCTCTCTGGATGTCTCTCTCAGCAATGGAGGTCAGTTTACTATTAGCCCCATCACTACAGGTAGAAAAATATTACTGGAAAGCATAAATCAGCCAGCTCTAATGAACCGTTTACGAGCTCTGAGAGATTCGGCCACCTCTGGTTGGCGCTGCCTGCTGTTCTTCGAGTTATTAGACGGACTAGGCAACAGCTCTGCAACACAATGCCCTGCAGCCGGTGCGACAACTCTTTATTACCATCACTATCAGGGTATTGTGGGCCCAATGTGTAAACCTGTCCAGGGATTGTAGCTTTTATGGTCTTATACTGGCCCGTACGTTAAATCTCTTTCTGCTTTCTGATAGGACTTGTTGTAAACTCGCCTCTAAACCTGATTAATCTTTTTTCTGCATATTTCTGGAAGTATAGCTCATAAATGGCTCAGTGTGTAGTAATGTGGTTGAAACTATTGATGAAGTGATTCTTGTTAAATCCGTCAGTGAGACGTTTATTCTGAAACTTTGTGAGTATCCTCTTCACTCTGAGCAAAACGTGTCTGTATTTGATACCTGAAAATGTAAGCACACAACCACTATTGTCTCTAAGTCTAGTCACTGGTTTCTAAATAGCTTTTTATATAGCCAAAAAACTGTCCCTTTGTTTATCAAAGAACTTTATCTTGAAAACTGTATATTAAATTCCTAAATGTACTATTAATGTGGTGTTGATTTATTGTGTGTTTATGGTACTGGATCTCTGCAAAATAACTTCCATAATGAGAGTAAGATCACTAAAAATCCACAGCACTCTTCCAGTCTGGACAAATTAAAACAACCGTGCCTCATTGCTAAAGAGTTGTTGCCATGGATATAGCTGCTGTCAGAGGGATGCTGCAATAATTAAGTATTGCTTTTCTATCAAATTGGAAGACTTTGGAGAGACACAACAGCTATAATCAAAGCAACAGAGGCTGAAAGATCCTGACTTTTAATGTGAACGGGTAAAGCTTCAAAAACACTGAATCCTACAAATCCCATAATAGCTGGAGTATGATATTAATGCAGATTTTTTCCACAGATGCTACATAAAAACCTCTTATCACAGTTAAATCAACAAAATTCCGGTCTGCGTGGTTGCCCAAAAACATGAGAACTGACTTGTGTGCAGCGGTTCAATTTTGGCAAAGAAACATTTGCATATTGATGTTTTTTTTAATAGTTAATGACGCAGAAGGAGTCGATGTAATTTCCTAATTAAACTATTTTTGTGGAAAGAACATAAGGATTGAATTATTACTCCAAGCTGCGTACTTTATTTGTCTTGCAATGCACACCTGATGCTTTAGCTACCACCAAGATTGCTGAAAACTTGCTAACAAAACATAAAACAGCTGTCAGCTATAAAATATTCATATTAACTGGGCAAGAAACAAAAAAGTTCGGTATCCTTGGTTTAAAATTGTGCACTGCTAACAAATATCTTTGAAGACATGAACAGAAAAAGGATAGCATGACATATATCATCAGATGGCATTGCTTTACATGTATTTCATCTGTAACTGACCGCTTTCCCTTCCAGTGAGAGAAATTTTCTATTTACTTTTGACTGAAGATGATATCAAAAATCATATCCGTCAACACGCTGTTCAAGTGCATGTTCACATCTGTAAGTACACGATTATTTAAACAGCACCTTATCGTACAGGGAGGATATTGAAAGATAAACTTTATCGATTCCTCGCTGGGAAAATTCACACATTACAGCGGCTGAAAAGACAAGCAGAAGGAGGAAAAGTGATGAATAAGTGCTTTACAGACAACAGATAAGATAAGCTAAAAGACATCAATACAGAAAAGAACAGATGGTTTTAAATCTGAATGTAGAGAAGAAGCTAAATGACTTTAAAAGGAAATAATTAAAAAGCATTGTAAGAAAGAACAGTACAGCTACATTTGGGGGCTATAAGGTCAAAGAATAGCTGATTCCAGTAGCAACCAATGTAATGGTTAATAGTCTGAACATCACCAGTTGACCAGTTCTCACAGGTCTGAGAGATTTATGAGGATTGTACTCAGCAAACATACCTCTCATATATTTTGGTCCCCAAAGACGGAGTGACTTAAGGCCTTCAAATCAGTTTGATATTAAATTGGAAGCCAGTGCAAGGATCTAAGAACTGGATAATGTGTTCCCTCTTCTTCAGGATTGGTAGCATTCTAGCAGCAGCATTTGGAATGGTCTATTTATTGAGAAAACTAGCATGCTTTACAGAAGTTCACTGTACAAGAAGCATGATTTAGCTGTTCGCAGTCTTACTTAGACATAGCGTTTTTCATTTTAGCTGTATTTCCAAGATGTCAGAGTAATGATATTGTTACAGCTTTGATGAGGCCACTGACATTTAAATCCTCCCAGATGATCACACCAAGATCCTTGACGTTGACGTTATTTTTTAGTGCTTCAGACTCCAGGTGAGCACTGAGTGCCAGCCTTCGGATTTATTGCAAGATAAAGTATAAAGACCCCTGGGTCACTTGTTCCAGACAAAAGCTGAAAATGATTCATTGCTGCTTCTTAGGTTTAGACTGTTCAGGATCCACTTTGCTGTTTTCAAAAAAAGCGAACTTGTGGATCAACTATTTTACAGTTCAATCAACTAATTTAGATTATTCATTCCCTAAAAAGGATTTTTCTATAAGGAACCTGGTGCATATGCCAACAAGTCCAAGCTGCACAAACACAAAGTCATTTAATTTAAAATCTGCACAGATTCTTGCCATAACATTTTCTCAGACACTTATTCAATGGAAATTCTAAGGCTGGAGGCAGACGACTTTATAGCTTCATGACTTCAGCAGCTACAAGGTCAATACATTAAAAAGCTCTCCCTTCTAATGAACACACTTAAAATGTTTTTTTTTTTCCTTTTCTGGTGCTGCAGCTTCCACAATAGCATTTGTGCTTTTTGTCTTTAGATACTTATGCTGTGCTGCTGTGGAATGCCATTGAAACTGTGTGCAGTGTGAAAACCACCTTTTGTGATAACTTGAAATAATCCCATACCTTTGAAGCCTTGGCTCATTCAAAACTTTTACAATGAAGCGACCCTGCTGCAGAAAAAAATTCTAAAACTGTGGAAAATAGCATAGTTACGCTGAAGAAATTCATTTGTCACAATGGAATGAACCATATTAGAAAGACATTTTTAAAATAATGCAGCAGTTTCTCATGTTGATATTCACACACTTTCGGTTTCAACATCATTGATTCTTTGTAAACCACTGGTCATGGTGGCAGCAGGCTAAGCAGGGCATTCCAGGCGTCCCTCTCCACTGCAATAGTTTCCACTTTGTAATACGGAATCCCTATATCCTAGGCCGGATAAAATATGTGAACCCTCCAGAATGTTCTAAGGTCTTGTCTCAATTAGAAAGAAGATGCATCCTAATCCGTTGCCACAGTCTTTATTCTTTTGGTCACTAAAGAGACCTCATGATCATAGGTGAGGGTTGGAACATAGATCATCTGGTAAGTCAAGAGCCTCATCTTCCAGTTCAGCCTTCTCTTCGCCACAGTGGTCTGTTACAACACCCATATTACTACTGATCCTTCCCCAATCTGTCTGTACGTTTTATAAACATTCTGAGATACTTACTGCTTGGGTCTGCAAGTTAGCCCCAAAACAGAGGTTGCTTCACACTCAACTTCAAACCACCCCAGTGTTTGCGAATAAAGTCACATCTTGATGAGGCCAACAGAACCACGTATTCCAGACACCTTCTTCACTCTGGCTGCACCTAGATAACCATCCATCCATCAGCTGGATTATGATTAGCCACCAGTCTATCGCAGAGCTACATAAAGAGACAACCAACCACACTTACATTCACACCTACGAACAATTTAGAGTTACCAATTAACGATTAACCTGTGGGAGGAGTCTTCAGAGAAAACCCACGCATGCACAGGAAGAACATGCAAACTCCTTGCAGAAAGATAGCAGGAAGGCCGGGACGCAAACCGGGGATCTTCTAGCTGCAAGGCAAAAGTGCTAACCACCAATACACTGTGCATCCCCTAGACAACCAGTCCATGAGTATCACAGTCAGAATGTGAGACACGGGGCAACCTTGGTGGAGTCCAACATCTACTGGTCAGGTATTTGATTTTGTGCCATGAATATGAACACAACCCTTACTTTAGTTGTTCAAGGGTTGGATCATTCACAACAGTCCCAGTACACCACACTTCTATAGTCCAAACCAAGGGTTCCCTGGAGGCCATCGACCATCTCCAACTCCACCAAACACATGTAACTGGATGGCCAAACATCCATAACCTCTTCAGGGAATCCACAAAATGGCATCCACATTACATTTCCTGAATCTAAGGTTCAACGATCGAGCCTCCCCTTCCAGTCCCCTTTTTTTTGAAAACTGGAACTGCCACACCTATCTACCATTACACAACCATCCCTGAACTCCACATGACGCTAAAACGCCATGTCAGCTATGACAGCCCAACAGTGTTCACACAAATCCAGGTCAAACCTCGTCCTTATCACTGCCAACCTGTATCGTATCACTGTCATTCAACCTTGGGGAGGAAATCAAAGCAATCTAGTGACTGACAGCACATACATGCAATTTGCAACTTTGCTTAAAGGCTTTAGTATTACTCTCTGATGAAAGAGCTGGATATGGCAACTATTTTTGCTTCATTTGTCACAAACAACAAAAGACGACTGCCCCAAAGCTTTTTGATGTCTGCAGGGTCAAATACAAAGACCAGAATGTGATAATTCTGCAGTGTATGAAGCTGGTATGCAGTTTCGCAGTGCACAAGCATAACTACGGATATGAAAGTAAGATTCCGACTGTGTTTCTCCTTGGGAATAAATCTCAGAGTGCGTCCTCATGTCCTGATTTCCTTAAGATCCTTCTTCTGCAGCCGTACTATGGCAGAAAGTGTCTTCATTTTTCTTCCTCCTCACATAACAGGGGACCACTTAAAATATTCATCAGTGATGTATCACTGTGCTCTGTTCTCCCCAACACATCCTACACACCCTCTCTCTCTCCTCCTCTCTGTTGCCTTTCCTTTGTCTCAGGCATCCAAAAGTGTTATACAACGATGACGATAGCGGCCGACGTCCTGGGTCTGTGTTTGTGATAAGAGCAGGAGTGTTTATGCCTTCCTGTAGCAGAATTAGCTGTCGTGTCGAAACACTATGCAGATGCCAGAAAGCTTCCACAACCACCAAAGACGCCTTGCTCCCCGAGGACGCCGCTCTCTCCCACTGTTGTGAGGAGGTGGTCGCTTCAGTTTTCTCTCCTTTTGCTACTCAGTTTCATTTTAACGTGGAAAGTCAGGGAAGTAGGAAAGGTAAAAAGAAGCACGTACCTGCAGAGAAAGCGGAATAATTTGTCGAAAAACAGCATAATTCATCCATGGACATATGATTCAAACAGTTCATACCTGGGGTGAGCTTCAACGAGGTGCACACAAATGATTAAAATGACTCAAGCACTTGTAACATTATTGTAATAATCCAAAATGCATTTAGAAGGTCTTCTTTTTACCTCACTATTGTCAACTCCGCTGCTCATTTCACACTTCAAATCAAATCCGCCAACTATCTGTCATTTATCTCTCAAGACACAAAACGAGAAAGCCCAATTATGAGACGTTTGATGAGAAATGAGGAATTGTTCACTTTGAAATGTGCCACAATTCGGGCTTTTATGCTTCGTCTCCCTATCTCCATCTATCTCCTCCCTCCTGCCACAGAAGAAGTGTGTGTTATTGTGTGTGATTGCGCACGTTATGGAGGGATCTCATCCCAGAAAAGGACTGACAGGCGATGTGCCACTCATCTCGATAATTTCCCCAAAACAGTTGGCCTCCTGCCAGTGCACTTGCTCACGCTCAATCAGCCTCAATCAGCGACACACTAAAGTGTCTGCAGCCTCGGCGGTGCGTGCGTGAGACGTCTGGCTGTTTATCCGGCTTTTTGTCATTTCATTGTGTGTGATTGAAATGCCATTTTCCCCCCTGATTCAGTTTGCTATTGTTGCTTTTTTTGATCAGACACACGCACAAGTTCTGATCCAGTTTTTTTCCCACAGTCGGTTTTTAATCTCTCTTCTATTTTGGGCTCTGGAGGACCAATTCCAGGCCTTGGTTATACAACAATGTACAGCAGTATGGTTGCACTGCTCACTGCAGATGGGACAGCTGTTCTCTCTTTACAAGTTTGGGTTTGCTTTTGTAGTTTTTGCCAGTAAATATACTCCCACTACACCACGCACACACGCACACACACACACACACACACACACACACACACACACACACACACACACACACACACACACACACACACACACACACACACACACACACACACACACACACACACACACACACACACACAGATTTTCATAGCAAATTTAAGCAATAAATGAGTCAGCAGATAAAGTTTCAGTATGACAGCAGAATCTGAGTATCGTGGGCATCAGTAGGGTTACATCAGTGTTGCAGAATGTCACTACGCTTATTTTCCAGTAACAGAAAAGCTCTGTTTACTTCTGGCTGTGGGTGACATCAGACATCATCTGATATGACTCTTTAATCCAGCAAAATGTGCTGAATTTTCTGCTGTAGATGTAGATCCTCCCTAACAGATAGCCAGCAAAAGAGATCCCTTTGAAATTACATTCTCTATTAGGTCGAGGTAAGCTGGATGATGTTGAAAAAAAACCTGCTTTAAAAGGGAATTTGCTTTAGCTGCTGCTTGAAGAAAACAGACTGAGGATGTAGGAAATGCTACCAGTGTTTCTGACAAGATGTATGTACCTGTCCTAGTTTTTTAGTGCAGTAGTTTGTATTTTCGCTTGTACACTACATCAAAACACATCTGAACCGTTTTATCTTCCCCAGGTTAGCCACGCTGTAAACACTGGGTAATATTTCATATAGTATACTTGCTGCTGGAATTTTAGTGGATGTAGAAAAATGTTTTTTTCTTATTCCTCTCGGTGCAGGTCTTGGTCTTTGTTCAGACACACTCCCACCTTTCTGTTTTTCCAAGTGTAACTGGGCATTCATTAAAACAGGAAGTTCCAGCCAAGCAATCTGGCTCGGCTAAGGTTTTTCTGGCTGTGCTTTATGAATGGTTGCTATGGTAACCAGGGAGTTAAGTTACCATCTTTTCTAACTTTCCCCTGTTTCCCTTTTCTTTCTGTCGTGTTTCTTGCCTTGAGGAAGACCAGACATTCAGAGGCGAGGGGTTAGATTTGGAAATAAATGTATTAAAGCAATGCTGATCTTTGTAATGTTAATGGAAGCTACAGTTTTGTTTTTAATATGACATTTCTGTACAGTTTGTATGATAGAGATAAAGCTGCACTAATCAATATCCTTACATGGATGGATTTGGATTTGTTATGACAAAGTGTTATTCTCTGTAACAAAGCACACAGCAAATTATTTTGCAGATGTTCTCAGCTCTACAGAGGATTTTAGTGTCTTTGTTTTGTTTCCGGTCACCAATTTTTTCTATTATACTCCTGAAAAACCCATTCTACACCAACTGACAAGCATCAAACAGCAGGCAGAAAATAATTATCAACCAGCTGGTGTTTAAAGAGGGGCATTTAGCTGCTTAAGCTTATTTCTCTCTGACGATGGTGGAGACCAAAGCAGAGCTAAAAAACAAAACAAGATAAAATCATCCCCTATTTAAAGCGTGTGTGACGTTTTCAGTTGGATCTACAGCTGTCAAACTGACAAAAGAAAATCTATTACTATGTATTCAAACACAGAGAGAAACTATCATAACACATCTTTACAACACCAATTTGGCATGCTAATAAATAATGGTAACAAATACATACACTACTGTTCAAAAATTTGGGATCACTTAGAAATGTCTTTATTTTTGAAATATATTTTTTTAATGAAGATAAAATTAAATCAATCTGAAATCCAGTCTACACATTGTTAATGTGCTAAATGACTATTGTAGCTGGAAACGGCTGATTTTTAATGGAATATCTCCATAGGGGTACAGAGGAACATTTCCAGCAACCATTACTCCTGTGTTCTAATGCTACATTGTGTTAACTAATGGTGTTGAAAGGCTAATTGATGATTAGAAAACCCTTGTGCAGTTATGTTAGCACATGGATAAAAGCATGAGTTTTCATGGAAAACATGAAATTGTCTGGGTGACCCCAAACTTTTGAACGGTGGAGTACACAATATGTAACTTTCTTGCAAGCAACCTTATTGGAACAAGGAATGCGCTACAGATTCAGGGTTTGCATATTCATAAACAAATTATTTGGCCGATCCACAGAGAGTTCTATTGTTTTTCAGATTATTGTTTTAGCTTCAGTGTACCGCCGGCGGTACACCTACTAATTTGCATAGGAATTTCAAGAATGTCCGACGGCCGCAAACGCGCTTATACAAACACTATACACCGATGGAAAGCTTAGATTCTCATGAATCTGCCGGTATAAACCACTTTCAGATGCGATTACCACAGCGGGTGAGAAAAACACATTTGTCCGACAAAAGCAAATATTCATCCATCCGTTCTCTATACACGGCTTCAACGCACACAGCGCGACTCACATTTCCGGGTTCATTATTATACACAAAAAAAAAAGATTCCACAAAAAACGGTCATAATCCAACCTTTTACATCCAGATGACACAAGCCAGGAAACTATTTTGTCCAAAACATGTCCTGAAGTCGGTATAAAATCCCTGAATCGGTCCTTTCAACGAAATGCACCTCGCGATGCCCGTCCAATATTCCCCGTATTTTTCGTAATTTTTTTTATTTAAAAATAGAATATTAGCGATTTTTTGTACTGAAAACGGCTGGAATTGACTGAAGCTTAAAGGGTTAATGGTCCACAACTTTATAGTTTTGATTCACAGTCATCAGTTCTCATCAAATTATTGAAGAACACAGTGGAACATTTAGCTGCTAAAGAATGAGTTATTTCTCTCTGAAATGGTGGAGACCAAAACAGAGCTACAAAGATCATCATGAAGGAAGAAATATTATTTAGAATAATTTCTAGTGTTGTTATGTGTCTGCTGGGCATCATTTTGAGTGTGTTCCCCTTTCACCCTTTGATGCACAATGTGGGTCAGCAGATTCCCATTTTCCATTGGATTTGGGTCACTTCTGACCCATGTTGCGCATCAAAGGGTGAAAAGTCAAATAAACAAAAAAAATCTATTCATACTTAAACAACAAAGAAATAAATCTTTACAAAACGTTTGGATGGTTATAAACCAAAAGCCTGTAACCTTCATGGAACAAGGAATTTACTACAGTATTAGTATTATTTGTACTAGTAAGCTTCACGTATATTGTAATTTGAATCATATTGATGTTTATTGTTCAAACAAGATGCCTAGGACAAAAAGATCAATAAAAATAGTGAATTTTTTTTTTATCATGCTGTTTTTTTATATGTGTTGCTGCCAAAGTACAACTGTAGCATTTGCAGGTTTACACACCAGCAATAACAAGTAGACGGAAACCTGCAATCACACAGAAAGTCAGAGCAGTAACAGGTACCTGTGTTCACACCGACAGAGGAACTGGAGCTTTAAACCAATATTACATATCACGATTTGCTCAGTGAGGTTTTCATTTTGTAGATACTGTTGTATTGCAAACATACATCAGGTTTGTCCATTGGGAAACTGCTCAACAATATCCATCTTCCCTGAATCTTCATCTCCATCTCCCTCTCATCCTCCCTTTGCCTCACATTTATACCTTTCCGTCTCCTGCCTCTCCATCCATTCCTTCCTCATCTTCTCTGAGCGCGATCCTGCCCCCTCATACATTTTAATGGCAGCAGTTTGATCCGACTGGTCAAAAAAACATTCAAATGTGTCCGCTCGTGTTGAATAAATACATAATTTAGCAACACAAGTCAACTACTGTTCACTCTTCTGGAAAAGACAAGATAAATATTTCAATTTCTGAAGAGTGGGTAAAATGGGATTTAGTGAGAGATGAGATGCTGAGTCGTGTGTGGTTGCCAACTCTAATTTAAGGAGTGTTTCTGTTAGAATCCTTGCAGATTTATAGTGCTTTTTAAACGTGGCAGACAGATACTGTTGGATGACTGTTCATCACAGGTCTCATGCATACAAATTGGCCTAGCGAATGCAAGAAAACAGCTTTATAAAAATGAAAAAAACACTTATAGTAGATGAAAATGACACTGTTCATTTCGTGACTACACAACCTAGACGTCTGACAATGCAGGTAGAAAACCGAGGAACAGAAGTGTGATAGCTTAGCTTGGACGTGACAGCAGGATAACCCAGATCTCTTTCGTCCGTCTCCAAGTCACGTCCTCCAAATCCTCGCGGAGGATCCCGAGGCATTCCCAGGCCAGATGGCATACACAGCATAATTCTTGAAGTGTTCTCTGGCTTTGCCCAGAGTTGTGCCTCGAATATTTCTGCGAGAAAGCGTCCGGAAGCATCCTAAACAGATCCCAGACACACCTCAGAAAGGCTCCTCTCAAAGCAAGAGCACAGTTGTTCTACTCTAAGCTTCCTCCAGATATCTCAGCTTTAACACTTGTTCTTAAGAATGGGTTCAGACGGCTTGTGAAGGAAACTTATTTCTGCTGCTTGTATCCGGAATCTGTCAGAAATGCTAGCGTCTCCACAAATATTTCAAGGATTTCAGTGTAATTTGCCAAAGAAGTTCACACGCAGGTGCTACAATAACTGTGGAAGCAAAATTTGCAGCTGTACTTCTGATACTTTGGTGCTAATTAGCAGCACAACAGAATGTTTAGTAAAGCAGCTGTAGACAGTAAACATTACCTTTGACAAATTAGCAAGACACAGTTTCTGTTGTGGCTATGTTGGCAATTCACACCACAGCCGTTGTTTTTGACTCGTGTTTGGTAAGACTGTCAGACGACATTGTGAATCTAAAATTAATACATGGGTCAGTATGTAATTACATAGTGACGGGTATCATAGTTGACATTTTTGCTGTTTTCAGGCCTAAAATCAACATGGCTGCCTATAACCAAACACCACATGGCATTTTTACAGAAAGATTCTTCTAAATATTGGAGTAAAATGGAAATTGAAAGTTATAAAGATATTGCAATAAACCTGTTTACATGCCATAAATCTACACTTGACTCACACACTACTTTATATTAAGTAACTCAGAAAGCCTTGGAGTCTTCCAGTCTTTTCTTCAGGAGGAAATGACATCATGTGGAGCAGGTCATGTGACCTGGAATTAACACACTTCCTTGAGAGGTGTTTTTGTAACGGGGAACTTCATTCAAAGTGATTTCTCGGACACAGATACAATTTGTTGTTATCCAGATAAAATTTGATTTATTGCCAAAAAAGAAACGCCTGTCATGATTATCTCAATCTAATAAAAGAACACAATCAAAACAATATTTGAATAAGCTCATTTTATTATTATTTAGCTAATTAGAAGGTGGTTGTTATTACATTCGGATGGTTATTTAGTTGACATTTTAGTGATATCCAGTCATTTTTTTAATAATAAATGATTGTTGCCATAATAAATAATTATGAAATTTGTAAAGATATGATCCTAATGAACATAAAAACCTTTTTTTTTTTTTTACTTTTCATAAAAATGTATCCAAGATATATCCCATGGACTTCAAAAGTTTCTCAATTACATATTGACCCCGTAGTAGAATTGTGCAAGTATTTATCTTCATACTGTCAGACCTTTAACTTTACACCTAAGTTTTTAAGACAAACAAAGCACAAGAGAAATTGTTTCTTTTTTACCATCAAACCATATGAGAAAGTCATATGTTGGTTTATCTGGAGGTTTTCATGTCACATTTTCTTGGTTTCTAGGCAACATCTCACATTCCAAAGTAAAACTATTAATTTCCACACTTGCACATTAATTCCCAATCTGGCATAAATTTCATGCCAAGCATTTAGTGTGCAGTGCAGCAACGCCCTTACACAGATGATCGCACACGCAAAGACAGATTAGGTCACACACACACACACACACACACACTTGCGGCTCGTCATGTTTATGTATAAGACAGAGCCAGTCAAGATGTGACTCAGTGGGTCGAAACCTCATCTCCTGCTCATTTCCAGTCCCTGTGAGTCGACATGTCAGCTGGATGTAAGTTAACACGGGTGAGAGCGAGGGCATGCTGTGTCGCTCTGCGGACTCTGGCTTTTGATTGGTTCCTTTGTTCAGCTAAAGACTTTCTCCTCGTTCCTTCATGTTGGTCCTAAACTGAAAAATCCACCTCAAACAGCAGCAGGCCTTCAGTCATTTACCCTGTAAATCGAGTAAGAATGGATTAGAGGGAATGCCATAATTACTGTTATGTGTATTTTTTTAAAGGATGAGGGAGAAGATTTATTTATTAAGTGTGCCAATGCCAAAGCACTGAAGCACACTTGCTATTATCCCTCTGACTTATTCTTAAAGCTTCTTCTGACAATATTCTGCACTCAACTCGTCCTGCAGTTTTTAGAAAACCCATACAAACATATCAAAACATGCAGCTCAATCAGGAATGCTGTGCTGTGACTTTTGGTAATTATTCATCGTACGGTTTTAACAAAATTTGGTTTAAAAATGCGTTAAAAATCCCCACTGAAATGAAAAGGAAATCGGCCGGACAACTGCCAAAACCCCACCATCTTTGGAATCCTGTAGCTCTGGCGTATTTGACGAGAAAAACTTAATTTGAAGTTTCAGTAGGTCACATGCCTTTACATCTTGTTCCTTGAAATCTATGTTTTGATATCATGTATGGTTTTTATGCAGTCACAGTTTAAGTTGTTGAAAAATCTGAATTTTCCTTCAGCTAGACGTCACTTAGTTTACATTTTGACCAGAAAAAAAATTGTGACAGTAGTGCGGATAACCTTGTCTCCTTCTCACAATTTCTCCTTTACATGAACATTTATATGTTAGCAAATGAGGAACAGCTTATAGTTTTTGAGCTGTGACTGTTTGTTTGAGGAGCTAACGCTTTCCAAAAAAAAAAAATCCTCCTCTGCTCTGCTCACTGCCAGTAACCAGTGACTCACAGCTGATTGGCCGATTGATACCGGACTACACTTTCAAAGTAAAAGCTCAAACATAACATGCTGTTTTTTTAAAATAACATGTAGTTATATGAATTATACCTATAATTACAGCAGGACATAATAATCAGCAAAAGCTGCATTAGCACACTCAAAATTTCTTCTTGAATTTACAAGTTTTTTTTATGATTATTTTGAAATTCAGCAGGGGTTCTCAAACTTTTTCTGACATGCGCTCTTCAAAAGTCAAAAAGGCGGATGTCGCCCTTTAAGCTTCTCTGTTTCAATCGCTGTGTAGGATCAAACATATTCACTGAGACTTGAAGTGTGACAAAACGGTGAGTGAAGTTCAAGGAGCACAAAGGAAATACAAGAATAAAGGGTCTGCTATGTTAGTTTATATACCAAATTTTACATTGTACATCGCAATCTTTAGAAAGGGAAGACTGTTAGCCTACAAGGACGCAAATCAGCATTGTTTTCTTTGAGTTTAACCAATTATTTTCCCACCTGGCAGTTTTTCAGGGTCACTCACAAGTATTGACCTTGAATTTGGTACTTTTTCTTCTCTGAAAATAGCTCTGAAATAAAGTTTTATAAAGAGTTCCTGCAGTCAGAATACTCAAAAAGGTTTGGGCAGCCCTAAAACAAAACATGGTTCCTATTAGTAACGATAAAAAGGATCCATTTTGAATAATATCAATGTGTCACATTATTAGCTGAAAAAACCTGAAGCAAAAACGAAGTGAAAATGTACAACAAATGGTCACACTACTGTTTTTAATATAAAACCATATAGATGGGTCATAATCACTGTACTTTTGCGTCCACAGCCCCCTACCTTTGCACCTGATTATTCTGGTTGCTATGGATACTATTCAACACTATCCACCACTCATGACAATTAAGGATATTTCAGGTTAAAGCAGGTTTCAAATTCAGTATCTAGTGCACAGTGCTTTTCATGAAAATGTCCACAAAAATGTCCTAAAATTATGACTACAGTATGTTAAATAGTAGGACACACATATGTCAAACAAACCTAATGATTGATTTAAAGCTCTTTGAACACCTGAATGTGTCTCACAAGCATCAGAATGGGGTAAAACATGTTTTAAAGGTTTTTTAAAAGCACACCGCTAGCTTATTTCACATTATTTCACACAATTTCTTGTATTCTTCACAGCAGAGGTGATTTAGACTCAATAAAACGACCCTGTTCATAAAAGACAGCGGCAGAGTTAGAAAAAACTACTACAGGTTTGCTTGCACAAAAGGTTAAAAGACTTCAAGCCTTCTTTGACATTGGTCTCTTTTTCAGGGAGCACAAAGCTTTGAACTCCTCCATGTGCGTTCACCTGCAGAATTTAAACTGAAGTGAACCGTCTCAAAACACACGTAGCTGCATTGTTAATGTCCTCCCTTTGACTAAAATGTCTTCGGTGGATTCCGTGACTTTTGGAGCCTTTTTAATTTTTCAGAAAGTGTCAACGCGAATTGAACATTGCTCGGAATTCTTCCTCATTGCTGCACAGACCGGTTTCTTACACATGCTTTGCTTGGTGACAGGATTCATGAACCTTCGGGAGAGGAGTGGGCTATTTCAGCTTTTGTTTGGCTTGTCATTCAATTCTAGGTCACTGGGAGAAGTGAATGCTTGGCCGAGCTTGAGACGTGCTCAATGAAGGATCTTCACATCGGTGTTTGCTGCATGTGTGTGTGGGTGTGTGTGTGCATGCAGGCGTGCACAGTGAAGCAACGGACCTTCACCCCAACACCCAAAAGGCGAACACACACGCGAATCGCTCAGACTTTGCTTTTCATGTCTCAGGCTCAGCATGTATGTGCCCACACACACCACCAATCAGCAAAGTAGTCTTTCTTTACCTGCCGTCTCTTTCCGTTTCAGAGCTCAGAGTTACAGCTGACGGGAATTTGCTTCACTTCAAAGACCTTTTCTCTTCTTTCCTCCTCCGGGGCCAAGGCTGAACTGCAGGTCAGCGCATCATGGATGGTCTGAAAGAACGATGGTTAACAGATTATATGTACAGAAAGGTGCTGCGTTTCTTTATTGCTTATACACTGCAAAACACTCTGACATTCATTAGTTGTGTTTTGTTGGCAACATATCTCCCTCTATGCTGGGGTTAAGCACCACCAAAGCACTACTGAGCAACATCAGAATCAGCTTTAATGGCCAAGCATGAGCACAAGATGCACGGACTTTGGTTCTTGGTGTCACTCTCGGAGTAAGGAAAGGAGAATGAAAAAAAACGTTTTAAAAAGACAGAAAGTATCAGAATTATTTGGGTCTACACTTTACATAGACTGGCAAAGACACTAAAACAACAAAACAGCATATGGTGACATTTACACAATACTGACTCTTCATTAACCTGTAATATTTTCTTTTACAGTAGTGATATTTTTGCGGAAATCTATATATCGTTTAAACATGACACATTGCTGTCAAACGGACCAATCACAGTAGTTGCGGTCTATGTCAACACAACATGTAGGAACATTTCTAGGGAGGTACACGACTACGCCATAGAATACTAATGTCCATCTAGAGCACATCTCACTACTCAGTGTTGTAGCAAAGTTTCATTTGTACTTTACATTACCTTTGTACCCAGAACCTACAGTGTAGATTCAACACTGAGGTACAAAACCAAGCTTGAGAGATCTCATTCCCTAAATCTGTCACTCTGCACGTCATAAGTCAATGACTGAGTAAGACAGTGTGTGGTAGTTAAAGCACTACAGACTTGCTCCCACCTGTTGTTAAGTGCAGGACAAGCATAGCGCATTTAGCGCATTCGCAAAACTGGTGGAGAGTAGCTGAGTCCATTTACTCAAGTACTGATCTTAAGAATGATTTTAAGGTACTTGTATTTCCATTTTATGCTGCTTTATACCTCCACTTTATCACCTTTCTGAGAGAAATATTGAACTTTCTACTCCACTACATGTATTTGACAGCTTTAGTAAATCCAAAGTTGAAGATGTTACACAATGGTTGATATAACAGGCTTTTACAGACAGCAAAGTGTAGTCCAGCTCAGATTTCTGTGTTACTCACAGCTCCACCAAATACTGACTTCTCCCTCTAAACTTCTACTATTTCGTTTAGCAGACGCTTTTATCCAAAGCATACTTCTCACATGTTTTTGTTTCAAAAAATGTTCACAATATATCATCTCACCAAAGATCAAACATTAGAGAAACTGATTTCTACATGAGAACTTTATTTTTTCATCTTTCCTCTCCCATTAAGGATATGACGACTCCTCAGATCTATCTGCTGCACCTGTATATAAAACTGTATGTAAAGTAGTTCAAACTAGCAGAACCAACAACAGTAGCATGCTGCTGACACACTGATGCTTCACTATTATAATCTAACGATGTCAATCATTCAGCAGAACAGAACTAGACGAGCCCTCAGTAGATGGCAGAACCACGCCCAGTGGCCCTATCATTCAACAAGAAATGTGTTAAGTGACCCCTGTGACCTTGACCTTGATCTGCTGACCTCTAAGTCCACAACTGAGCAGGGGACCTTAGACCAATCTTCAGTGCCAAGTTTGATTATCCTGACTTCAGCACTTGCGGAGATATGTGAACGGACATACACACATACATACTTACCCAGCCAGCCAGATACCGAAGCGAATGCAGTAACCCCGCTGACGTACACGTCAGGCGTGGTTAACTAGGGCTTTCACTGTAATATCTCACTGCTAATGTAGATGCATCTTTACTTTGCATTGCTATGCTGGTTCCTGTTCAGAGTGGTATATTCATTCTTCTTCAAGTGGCAACCTGATTTATTCATTTTAGTAAAAGATATTTGTTTAGACTTGTGATGAATACGTTTTTTCATGAAGTAATAGCACTATCTAACATTGTATGAAATGACCTTATGAGCTTGATGGATGTTTGTTAATAGTAACTGTTCACATTAACATTTGAGTCTTTACCAACAATAACCAATGGCATATAACTTTTAATTGGGAGCGTTAACATCTGGGATACTTTAAATAATGTGTGAACAATCCTGTGTTGAATATAAGAGAAATTGGAGACCGTGAAGACTAAGCCACTGTGACAATGGCCAAATTATTATCGCTAGATCACAGAAATGGTGCCAACCAGCAATGATCCACGGCTCTGAAAGTATCTGCTGATAACATCTCGGTGCCAGACACCACAGGGCACCTTCAGAGGTCTTGCAGAGTCTCAGAGCTTCGGGCGTGTTGGAGCTGCACTCATGGCATGCAAAGGGCTAACATCGTGTTGGGCAGTGAAGGTCAGAATGTTTTGGCTCATCGGTGTACATTATGTATGCAGCAGACCACATGACTAATGTTTGCATAATATAAGTAATCATTTTTACAAAGTGCTCCTATACATTATTTATAGAATGAACGTTTGCCTAATCCAGTTTAAGATGTTTAACTGTGTCTGTGTTCTCCAGCAAAGCACAGAATCATTTTTAAATTCTAGCTGTAAATGATGGAAGGCCAACAAGCGGCATAAATATGCAACCCTTCAGCAGGCTATAATGGCTTGGCTGATAGTAAAGACAGACACAGTGAGGTGCTTGAATTGCTACTCAGCCAGGACTTGATGGATGTTTGTGATGTAGTCTCTAAACTGAGAGACCGGAAAACAAAGACACTTCTGCGTAGGCACTGAGCTGACAAACTTGAACCAAATCATTTTAAGTCAAAGGAAAAAGTGGCGTTTGCGTTACAAAAAGTAAAATCCTTGAACCATTTTGGTTTTCCCAGAGCATACTACAGTAATGGCAGGTTGTTTCAAACTGATTTTCACCTTTATTTTATATTTTTAAAAATGTTTTATTTTTGTGTTGATTTCTACATTTGTACCGATTTCTCCCCAGCTATTTTAGGAACACGTGGGCAATGACTCACCATACAGATAACTGCAAAATTGACTTGTCTTCAAGATTCTTTCCATACTTGTTACCAGTGATGTGCTTCTGAAGTTTTATTTTCAGACAATGTGCACAACCAGTGCTCAGAACAGAATGCACAAGGTAGCCATTTTCACCAATCATGCAATTCAGGTAGATTCATTTCTAGTTAGTTGCATTTTAAATAGCACCAATTCACAATTTAAGTCATCTGGGAGAATGAGACGTCATTTTTCACGCATGGATTGTCCTCCACAGAGTCCAGACTTTAGCCCCATTGAGAATCTTTGGGATGTTCTGGAAAAGACTTTGCACAACGATCCACATCTCCCATCA
Source organism: Acanthochromis polyacanthus (assembly GCF_021347895.1). Lineage (NCBI taxonomy): Eukaryota > Metazoa > Chordata > Actinopteri > Pomacentridae > Acanthochromis > Acanthochromis polyacanthus. The sequence goes on along the minus strand of NC_067113.1, from coordinate 43,898,002 downwards.
TCAATATAAAATCTTGACAAAAATTTAATACATTTCTGGACAGAAATAAATGCTGTAGCAATGCAGAAGCTTATTGAAATTATAAGAAAATATTAGGGTGTGCGTGTTTTTTTTGTCAGGCAATGTATTGTAGAATGTATCCCAATAAATCCACAATTTCTCTAAAAGCAGCTTTTTAGCAACAATGGAAAGGAAAAACTCTTGTTTCAAAGGAAGGAATCTCAAGCAGAACCAGGCTCTAGGAGGACAGACACCTGCCTCAACCACTTAGGTGAAAGGGCAAAGAGAAAAGAATCATAGGCAGAAATCAAACTAACAATGCATAAAAGAACAAGAAATACTATGAAGTCATGCTACTGAGGAAACGCATTTTCAAGTCCAACTTTTGGCTGCTAACCAAAGGTGAGAGTTCAGTCATAGATGGACCGTTGAACTGACAGCTCTGAGTTCCAGATCAGCTTTCTCTTCACCACCCAAGATACTGAAACTTCTCCATTTGAAGCAACAACTCACTCCCATCCCAGAGGAGCCAATCTACCTCCAGACGTTAAGGTACTGATCCCGACCTTTCCACTCCGGACTGCACACCACTGTGGAGGAGGAGGCATTTTCTACAGGCTGGACTAAAAATAAACTACCTCGAAACGTTCCTTCCTCCTGCAGATTATCCTTATTTGGCTCAGAGGGGAGGCACAAGAAGAGCTTTGTCTGGATTTAGCTCCAATTAGGCTGTCCTATTCGAGATTAGGAGTTAATTAGGAGTTCAGACGGGAAAAAAACTCCCACTATATCCCCAGGTTTTATGTCGGAGGCTCTCCAGGTTGGTGCAGTAAGTCTTTGAAGACAAAAAGGAGAGATTTGGAAATCCTCTTGGAAGTAAGTGACAGTCAAGTTTGGTTTTTTTTGGCTGGAGAAATCAACAAAACTTTGTTGATGTCTGGTGACGGCCATTCCGTCGATTAACTGTCATACAGGGGCCTTACGTGTTGTTCCAGTGGCATAGTTTACTGAAAAAGCCAGATGTAGCTGAGCAATAATTAATATAATGAATTACACCTCTGCTTTTCCTGCTATGACAACTCACAGTGCTGTGAAACAAAACCTGTTGGTTGCACGGCTCCACCTGACGATTCGACAGCGCGCCACCTGCCACAGTTTGATAATCTAATTACTTACGATGCGGTGGCCAATTCATCTAACAGATAAAGAGATTGCAACAAACAGCTCTATTCTTTTGGTAGAACAATGCAAGAAAACAAGAATAAAAAAGCCGTATTCTCTGCTGTGGGTTGGCCAAGTTTGAAAGCGACGTCGGCACACCACCACAGCGATAATAACACGTCTGCAAAACATGTGAAGTGCCTAAATAGACCCAGATTACTCCAAAAATGGCTCGTACAACAAAACGTGTCCCAAAGCTGATGACGGCAAAAAGTGTTGCCTCATTATCTCTATTCACAGTCACAATATGCTGCCGTCCAACTCTGCCAGACTCCTTTTTTTTTTGGTTTACAATTAGAGGGAGCTCTCTGGGGAAATCAATGAATGCAGCAGCCATGCTTAAAGATAAATAAAAAGCACTGTATAGAGGATAGTATAGAGCGAGTGAGAGCATTAAAATGGACCGCACATCAAACGCTGACATTATCCATATTGCGGTGTCACCTGTGTGAAGTGAAAGAAAGCTGGAGATGGGGGGGGGAATAGTGCTGCAGAAAAACACTCAATTTCAAGGCTTTAGATGCTCTTAGGTAGCAGATATGGAGACAGCTCTGTCACTGCTGACTCTGTAATTTTAACAGCTTCTCGTAATCAGCACTGATGTTTGCTCCAGCCCAGCTGTTGTCTGACACTCTGATGTGTGGTTTTCTTGCCGCAGCATCCCCTGCGCCTCCAACGAGCCGGGCCACTCACAAGCATGCGCAATAAACCGCATGCATGAGCGAACAGCGAGATTATAAAGCACAAAGCACACATACAAAAAACCCAGAGTCCCAGGAGTTACAATTACTAACACTGTCAGAAAACACACACTCATCGCTGAAAGGTAATTACTTTACCCCGCCCCAGTCATCTTAGCCTTTCAGCCTGAATGTAAAACTTCACAGTGTGACAAACGGTGGTATTTATTGTTTAAGGCATCAGTCCTACAGAGAGCTGGAGTCGCAATAGATGGGAGGCTTGAAATCATGCTCAGCAAGTGCAATCATATAGTGTTCCAGACTGAAAAATCGACTTATTGTTCACATATGGAGATGCTCTATCAACCCCAAAGACGTCGTGCACACATCGCATTCTGCTGTTAAATCACTACTAAATCAATAAAGCTTCAGAGGCACCACAGTTTATGTTGTTGAGATGATCGCTCTTGAGCAGAACTGTTCTCATCTTACTGTTCAGGTTTTCAGGAGCTTCTTCTTCTGTTACTAAAACACCACTTAAGATATGTTCATAATGTCTGTTCATGCAGGGAGAGATGTATGTACTTCTATGTGGAACGCAGCAGGAATAGCAGTTACTGGAATGTTGAGTTTCGTCTCAGAATAGATGTATTGCATCTTTGGTGCTTTATACCCTTAAATGAACTGCATTCATCGCACCTTAGGTATTTAAGGACTGCTGTGAAAGCAAATAGTGACACTTTGTGAGTCGATGAGGTTTTGTACACGGCACTTGTAGCGTGTACAGCAGCTGTGAACACTCACAGTTGGATATCAGCTCTATAAGCCTCCTTCAGACATTCCCTTTTTTATTCTGCCAAGGAGGCAGAGCATCAGCGGGGTTATGTGATGATCAGTGTTTGTTTGCCTGTCTGTCTGTCACCAACATTACTCAAAAACGGAATAACGGATTTGGATGAAATTGTCAGTGAAGGTCAGAAATGACACAAGGACCAAATGATTAGATTGTGGCAGTGATGCAGCTTATAGTCTGGATCCACAGATTTGTTAAAGATTTCTGTATCATTGTGAGATAGCAGCACATCGTCACTGTAACCATGACAACAAGTGAACACTACATCAGCTGCCTGCTGACGATCACATGATTGTGATCCTACTACAAATCAACCACTGCAAACTTATTGGGGCTTATCTGTCAGAAATGATACTAGGAAAAGTTGATTAAATTGTGGGGGTGTTTCCGAGTCCTATCAATTCCCGCCGTCCACTACATATTGAGGTGAAGCGATTCGGTATCCGTACATAACGTACACATGTCTGTGCTCAGCGCGAGGTCATTTTGTCTGTGGGTACACTGATATTAAATAGCCACATTCTACGGTGTCGGGATTTCTGCCACAACTTTTTTCAACATTTCAGCCGTCTCAAATGATCAACATCGACTGAGCAGCCTTGGTGGAGTACAAATAGCAGCATAGCATTCTTTCAGTGCGATCATGATTATCTTGTCCATGCGACTGAGCTTTTTCTAATGAAAATATGTTTCCAGGAGGTGCTCTTTGGGCTTATTTTCGTAAATGTCACTGCTACCTTTGTGGTAATGTTTTATCAAAGGTGGATGCGGAGGTAACTTCATTAATTACTTAGAATTATAAATTATCCCTAATATGCAGACAAAATCAATCACCGTGTAGTTTTCTTCACCTCGAGGCAGTGAAGTTTGACACAGTTTGTAAGCCGAAGTTAAACCATTTTGTTGCAGTAAGAAGTTCCACCACAGCTGTCAGGACATGTTTTATTTTAAAGTTGGTAAGGTAGTCGTTTATCACCACACATGGACAGAATTTTCAGTATTTGGAAATCATACATAAGCTCATCTGTTAGTGTGAAAATACAACATTGTGTTGTAACAAGGTTACATAAACGCTAGAACACATCAGGTAAAATGGATTAGGAACAGGTTGCTTTAAATGGTTGCAAGACAAATTGAAGAACTCCTCTTTCACTAGAAGCTATAACTCACTACAAAGTAACATGGGAGGCTTCCTTATTTGTTTTGATGCTGTTGACTCAAACAATAAGCCCAGTTTGATTTTGTTTGAAAGGGGCAGTTCAGAGCAAACCGTGGGTTCACTCACTCAATAACTTCCAAAACAATAGGATACGGTTGCCAGAAATAAGTGTTTTTGTACCAGCCTGCCTTTTTTCCTCTCTTCATTTTAAATTGAATTGAGCAGTGCAGATCTCATTTCATCCAAAAAGGCAACACAATAAACTCTGTGAGAGAAACTGCAGATGTGATGACATTTTCCAGCTGAAATCTTCGGGAGTTTTGCTGCAGCAGTCCTCCGAACGGAATCACATTTGACTTTTGAAAATATCGTGCTGTATAACTAACATCCAGAGTGTTTGTTTTAGTGCATCAGAGCTGGAACAAAGCTGGTAGTATGCGGCACAGTAATCAAATATGGACTGTTGGCTTTGTGAACTAACATTAATGCTTTCTAGACTTCCCAGAACAAGTAGTAAAATAGTGACAGGAGCTGAAATGTATGCAGCCCAACATAGACTGACGTAATTCCATAAAACCTCTGATTTGGCATTGGACATAGAATATAAAATGAAGTCTTTTCACTGCAGACACTTAGCATAATAGATAAAGTTCAGTTGTCATGACACTGTGACATCGAATTCAACCCTGAAACTAAAGCAGCTAAAAAGAATTCAACCTAAAGCTAAAAGAGAACGTAAGACAGCTTGAAAGGTTTCGGAAAAGGAAATGTTTGCAGTTCATTGATTAACCAAAGACAGTGAGATGATTCTTTTTCAACTGAAATTGCTCAATCAAAAAATATGAATCTTCTTTCATTGATTCCACTATTTTCATCTGATTGTTTAAAGAGTTTGTGAGTGGAGAAGTCGTGGTTTGCATCACTACTGAGGACATTACACTGACTTACATTCATTTCCTAAACAATTACAGTCGTTTCAGACAGAACACAACGGCACCGCTGTGCTCTGAAACCCATTATTTCCAGCGTTGTGCCATGACGGTTTGGCGCTGTGCTCAGCAAATAGCCTGGCGAGCTCATGCACACACAGAAGTCAAAGTTCAGGTTAGGTGAACTTTAAACACTGTGACAAAAAAGAAAGAAAACTACAATATAACCAAGCAGACCAAGGGTGTCAAAAATACTCATAAAATACTGCAGTTTTTAATACTAAAAAATATCTTTTTAGTCTAATTTTTCCATGAAAGTATTTCTTGAGCTTTCTAATTTATGATGAAAGATATTTACATGTGTAAAAACAATATATGGGACAGAAAAGAAAGCACATAAAACTCATAAAACATTCACCAATAGTTGTTTTTCTGTTAATTGTCACTGATTATCTAATATCTGTTTCAAAACATACTGAAAATATGAAACGTGAAATTAACAGTGAAATTACATTAAATTTGTGCAAATACCTTTTAAAAAATTGAGCATTTTTAATTTGATGTTTGTGTTTTTGTTAAAGATTTCTGTGTCATTGCAAGATAGCGGCACAGCATCACTGTAACTATGACAAAATAACTGTACAAGGGTTTTCTAATCATCATTGAGCTTTTCAACACCATTAGCTAACACAATGTAGCATTAGAACACAGGAGTGATGGTTGCTGGAAATGTTCCTCTGTACCCCTATGGAGATATTCAATTAAAAATCAGCCGTTTCCAGCTAGAATAGTCATTTACCACTTTAACAATGTCTAAGCTGGATTTCTGATTCATTTAATGCTATCTTCATTGAAAAGAAATTGCTTTTCTTTTAAAAAAATAAGGCCATTTCTAAGTGACCCTAAACTTTTGAACCATATTGTGTGCATATTTATGTCACCACAATCTATACACACCTCCTCTAGTTCCAGTTCGTCTGTCCTTTCCTGCAGTAACAGTTGGTATTAGGTGAGAGTGTACAATGCTGCGCTGCCTTTCATGAGCTCACCTCTGAGTGCATTCTCAGTGTTTGCTTCTCTGCACTGAGACGGGCTCGGTGTAATAAGAGCCCAGACGACCGGGAAGGTGTGTGTCTTTTTTATTTCTATTGCTCCCCCATTATTGTTTTCTGAGGAACAGACGAGCGCAGGTAGCACTAATAACGCGACTGTGACCAATTACGCATTGATTGATGGATATTTGTGTGAGGAGGAGGGCCGCAGACGGACACCTGCTGCACGCTGCCTGACGGACGCCCTCTAACGAGCGCCACTTATTGCCATGGCAACGTCCCAACACACACACATGCACAAACACACACACTGAAGGCTGTAGACTGATCATTAGAGTCTAGTGATCTTTCTCCTCTGTGTCCTCCTTTCTCCCCATCACCCTCCTTTTGAGATCCCAGCAAATTGCAGCCCTCCCTTTATCACGCCTTTCCTCTCCGTCTCTCCCCCATTGCCTCACTTCCTCCCCATCAGCACCCCCATTTGCAAGTAATAGCCCTTTATCTGCTCCCCTCACCCTCTTCACTTTATTTTTCTTTCAAATCTTTCACACCTCCTGTCCTCGCATCATTTTTTGTAATCCCTTCCTTCATCTGTTCGCGGCTTCCTGCCAATGTGACAACCAACCTCCCACTGAAATCCGTCCTTTCCCTTTCCCCCCCTTCTGCCCCTCCACCCGTTCATCTTCTCCAATTACTCCACGGTTGGAGGTTTTAATTAGAGGGAGAGGAGGAGTCATTTGGTGCAGCAGACCTCTAATTGAAACCCCAATTAGCCTCCTCTGGTCGTCAGTCTGCCGAGGGAGCCGCCGCCCAGCCGAAAAATCTGATTCTCCATCAAGAGGTGTATTTTCTGAAGTGATTGCTTTGACTTTTAATGAAAATGTATTAGTGGTGGTAAATTAGAAGCGCGGACGGGAAACGGTCACATTGTCGCCAACGTTTCTAATCGCCCGAGGCAATCTGCTTCGATCTGTGAAAGCAGTGGCAACAAAAACAACAAAAAAAGTCACTAAGGTAACTTGTTGCCTTGGTGATTACCATAGTGATGGCAAAGTCGCAGGAGAAAGAGCAGCTTTTGTTTTGAGGAAGGGGGGGGGGGGCGAATGCAGGGATTGAAAGTGTTTGTTTTTTTTAAATTTGTGTGTTTGTGTGTGTGGGGGGAACCAAATCTGACCAAAAGCAGAGAGTGGTTTGGATTTACAATTAGCTAGTTGACACACATATATAGTACACACACCAGCCTTTCTTTGGCCACCCAAATAAGCATTCGATAACAGTGTTTTTCCAATCATAGCTTAGCATTTGTAGCTACACACGACATTCCCCATCAAGCTTTAAATTTCTCTACCTGTCAAATCATCGCTCTTGAAGGAATGGCACTCCATTTACAAAGACTTATTCTGCCTTTATTATCCATAAACTGTGTTACAATGGGAAGCTTAGCAGGCTTAGCAGCAGCACCTGAGCTTCACTCCATCTACCTCGATCAAAAAATACACAAACACACTCTAGATCAACACACGTTCCGCATGATTGACAAGAATACAAACACACTCTCTACTCTCAATCCTCTCTGTGACATCCAGCAGCAGATGCATGAATTCTCTCATCACACACACACACACTTGTTAAGCTCTTCCCTCTTCCACCCCCTGTTGAGTCCAGCCCAGACAGACCCAGCTCAGTCCTATCTGCCTCCGGATTCGGCTGCAGACAGCCGCAGAGCAGCGCACATCCTGATAAGCTCCCATTGATTGGCTTCAGACTGGCTGAAAGGCTGAACACATTGTCGCCTTTCACACACACACACACACACACACACATATACACACCAACATGCTACTCGCTGGGGGTAAGAGAACAGAGGAGGAGAGAGAGAGGTGATGGAAAAGAAACAAAATTCACAACGACAAAAGCGAGACAAATCAAGAATAAGGGGGATGCTGAACTGTTTGGGCAGATATGGCTGCAGCAAAAAGGCAGGAAGAGGCAGGAGGATGCAGATGTGCAGGTGGAAACAGATGAGAATGAGGCAGATTTTACCGCAGCAGTGATGGAAAGAAAGAAAAAAAAGACAGAAAAGGGAAGAAAGTGGCTGCCGGACTGCTAATCAGAGCCCCAAAGACAGACAGCCAGTCAAAGAATAGAAGTTGAAAAGCTTATTAAACACACACAGACATGTCAGCATTCACAAATAATGCAGGTAAACATCGAGCCAATTAAGGATGTGCCTTCAATCCCAATTCACAATCTGACAATCACCCACAACATTTAAAATCTGCTGTTTTTCCCGTTGATTAAAACTCCTCTTTTTCTCAAGAATCGATGCCTCTGATGTCACACTGACTAAAATCTTCTGTCCTGCTAGAAGGGTCAGTGTCGGTTTCTTATTACGAGCACACGGACAGAAATGAACACTCTCTTTCATCAGGAGCAGCACTTTAAAGCAGCCATTATGGTGGAAGAGATGAAGCCGAGGCCACATTCAAATCCTCACCCTCATGAAAACACGTTCTGTGCTGGAACCCGCTGCGTCACAAGGACGCCTCCGACTGGAAAGATGGCTTTGTGACGGGGCGGGGGGGGGGAGCGGGCCCCTTCTGTTCCTGAGGTGTGACTGCATGATTGTTCCACTCGTCTGCAAGCTGTGGCAGACAGAGTGCTCCTGGGGAGACGGCAGCTGATGGAGGGACGAACTGCAACGTTGTGCCGGCAGGAGAGGACGAGGGAGGGATCGTTGATGGAGGGAGGAATCTGGATTTGCAAGTCTCAGAATGCGAATTTTTGTCGCTCTGATGGAACACTGCATGATAGGAACAGGAGTTTACAGAAGATGGCCTGAATAACTATTTGGAAATGAATAATCATTCTAGATTGATTCAAAAAAGCTTTTGATGGTATTCAGATCTGGCTTTGCACTCGTCATACAGAGCTTTGTGATGCTGATTTACATGACCCAACAACAGCAAGACACTATGAAAAAGTACCTGTTTTTAGTCAGCAACCAGGGCTGCATGACTTTGGAAATGGCATTGCAGTATTTTAAAATAAAATACAGGAATTTTCATCCAATTAATTGAGGTGATTTTTCAGGGGTGTACGACTGCGTAGAGAATAAAAAATATTTTTAAAAAAGTTGTTTGGAATCTTTGTTTTATGTTGCAACTCTGGCAAAGCGATCCAAAATAGCTTTGGATGGCATCTAAATATGGCTCCATCATGCAGAGCTGTGTGGTGCTGATTTATAGTGGCAACAGTGTATCTGCTTTTGGTCAACACCATCTTTTCTATGGGCAAAATATTCCAATACAACAGGTTAGGACTTACAGGATTATAACCAAACTGATCATCACAATTTTGATCAATATTGACATCCTGATTAGTCTGTTTACCACATGTATTCCTTATTTTAGAGGCAAAATATTTCTTATGAACTTTCACATTTAACCCTCCTGTTGTCTTCATTTACAAGCACCAAAAAAATGTATTGTTTCCTTGTCTGAAAAAAATCCCAAAATTCAGCCGATGGACCGCAGAGTGAAAGCAAAAGGGCCAACAAGTGCTCAGCATCTCTGGGAACTCCTTCAAGACTGTTGGAGAATCATTTTAGGTGATTACCTCATGAAGCTCATCTGGAGAATGCTAAGAGTGTGCAAAGCAGGAATCAAAGCAAAGGGAGAACCTAATATACAAAACATGCATGCTACATAGTTCCATATGTGTTCATTCATAGTTTTGATGCCTTCAGTGAGAATCTATAATGTATAAGCAGACATGAAAATAAAGAAAAAACGTTAAATGAGAAGGTGTGTCCCAACTTTTGACTGGTAGTGTAGGTGATTGTTTGCTAACAAGTTAGCCTTAATAGCCCCATAAGATTAAAAAATATGTAAAATATTGCCTTATCAATTGCAGCTAGAATATCGGGGTTTCTCCAAACAGGGACGAGGGTTCCTCCACTCATCAGAAACCTGGATGTGTACACATCGATCAGGCTCAACATTATGACCACCTGCCTAGTACTGTATTTGTCTCCTTTATGATGCTAAAATTCATCTGACCCACTAGGGCATGGACCCTCTGGGAATGTCCTGTGGCACCTGGATGGTGGCAGTGAATTAGATCAGACTCATCCTGGTACATGCCACAGATGCTCACTAAGATCTGGATCTGAGGAATGTGGAACCCAGGTGAACAGTTTAGCTCTGTCGTGTTCCCTAGGCTGAGCAGTTTTTGTGGTGTGCTGGGGTGCATTGTCCTGCCGAGGGTGGCAATTGGCATCAAGGGCTGCTGTTGCCACGGGGAGTTGGGGTTGCTTGACCTGCAATGTTTAGGTTGCTGGTACATGTCAAACATCCACATGAATGTCAGGACTCAAGGTTTCCCAGCAAAACATTGTTTTATAACAACATGATCTATGTATATTTATGTCCAAAAATCCTAAAACTGAAACACTTATTCCAAAAACAGCCTTCCAACCGGCATCCCAGTGTTCACTCCTCCCTCCCTCCCATCCCGGCTGTAACATTGGCTTCAGTTACAGTATGAAAACTGAGTCGTATTTCTCCATTGTGCTCGTTTACAGTCAATAATTCAGGTTACCGTAGCTTCCGGGGAACCACTGCTCAAAAGACTGTGTAGTGTGTGTGTGTGTGTGTGTGTGTGTGTGAGTGTGCGTGCACGTGTGGTGTGTGAGATAGAAAAAGAGAATCACACACAGAGGAAATGTAGCTGTGCCCTGTAGTCAGAAAGAAAACAGCAGGGTACCTTGGCATCACCTCTCTTTCCTTGCGTTCTCTCTCCTCCCCAGAAGACTTCCTCTTCCTTTTCTTCCATATCTTTCCCTCCCTCACCCTCTCCTCCCCCACCCATTCCTGTTTTTTCTCCCTCGCACACACACACACACACACACACGCTTCCTTGTTGCTTTTCCTGGCACACAGGATCTCTTAAAAAACGGCTAACCTGCCAAAAGGTACGAAGAAAAAACAATCCCAAAACACTGCATCTCACTGCACTGCAACACTTGCTACATTGCTGCACCGCCACTGTGCCGTTTGTGTTTCTAGTGTCGGTTTGTGTTGCAGTCATGCTTGGAGGGCTACACTGGATTGCCCTTGACTGTCCTGCTCCCTGTTTTGGTTCCAGCTCAGCCTACAGGGTTTTAACTGCTCCTAATTAACAGTAAAGCTCGTTTAGTTTCACTTACTCCTCGTATTAACGATGTTGTCACTCATTGTTGTCACTCCGTTGCTCCACTTGTGTCTTTTCCAATTTATTCGGTCACCAGAAAATCACCTAGAGGGTTCACCAAATTGCAGGTGTTGGAGAAAAAGCCCGTCTATTGTGCTCACACACACAACCCAGAATGCCTTGCGGCGTTCCCTCAAGCACGATACTGTATTTTAATGTGTCATATGCAGCGTCATGCATCACAGGACATGAAGGGACGCTCAGCTTCAATTTAGGTAAGTGCTTTTTAATCCACTAAAGCATAAAAATGCATCATAAAACTCGATATTTTTGAGCCGTTCCTTCGACCGGGACGCGTTTCTGCATCTTCTGCCGGCGTGTAATTTCTGCTAGAAGCAGACCAGGAGGCTGAGTTACCTTATTAAGGCGTCTGTGACCGTCTTTTTCTCTCGGGGCATTTTCTCACATTTGTCACAGTCTGGAGGTGATTCATTCAAGGTAACATCGATGTGCTCCGTCTTGTATTGTCATGGTTTCCAGACCTGTTTGCTGGCGTCATTGCAGAAGCGATGGTGCACTGATATTAGGAATACTTTTTACTGGTTGTGCCGAGAAAATAGGATTACTGTTTTTGTTTTTCGAAGCCGCATAAAGCAACAGATTTAAAATATATGGTCTGATGAAAATAATGTGTCGGCCTTTGCACAGGATTGTGGAATAACAGAACCTGTGTGTTCTTTGAGCTGTTCATTTTATAACCTTTGTTAAAAAGAATTCATTACAGAAAATGTATTTACTATCATGAAGTTTCTTGCATTTCTACTATAGTATTATTTCTTTCTTTTCTTTTTAGAGCACCTTAATTACAGAGAGGATCTTGTACTTCTGTGTGGTCGTAAATGCAATCAGCAAGTTCTATTCTGATGGAAGTAATAATATTTACACTGAAAAAGTTTAGGGTCACCCAGACAGTTCCATGTTTTTCATGAATACTCACCCTTTTCTTCATGTGATAACATAACTGCACAATCATCAGTTAGCCTTTCAACACAGTAAGCTAACACAATGTAGCATTAGAACACAGGAGTGATGGTTGCTGGAAAATCCGCCGTTTCCAGCTAGAATAGTCATTTAGCACATTAACAATGTCTGGACTGTATTTCTGGTTCATTTAATGTTATCTTCGGGCTTTTCTTTCAAACATAATTGTATCAAATGTATTCCTATTTTTAATGTAATTTTTTAAATGTTATTTTTTTCTTTTTCCATATTTTTGAAATATATAAAAATATAAATACAGCTACAAAATTAGACAGTGAATGTCCAATAACAATGATAATAAAATAAAAATCTGAAATTCTAAATAACCAATGATTTTCCATTTATTCAAAGAAAATTAACATTTATATGAAGTTTCCTATGCTTTGCAAATGTTTCTAAACGCTTTTTAAAAGGAATCCTCATTTCACACATATTTTCTTTTTATTCAAAAGATGAAACTGTTCAATCAAAATGTAATACTTTTTTGACATTTTTAAAATATGACACATTCTGAAAAAAAATCCAGACATTTCTATGATAACATTCAGCTAAGGGTATTAAATGGATTTTGACTTTGGAAAATCACTGTATTTTAATTAGATAATTATTAATAGAGAAACTAATCAATTTTCTTAAACACAAGCATAATTATTTTACCAAACCTCTCTATCAATGTTTGCTATTTTTCCAGTTGTAAAACTTAATAATCTCATAAAACAAAATATGAAGGAAAACAGAGGCCTGAACCTGCAGTGGAGGGTTTACAAGAGCATACTGTTTTAGTTTTCGGGCTCACAAGCCAAAAATGTCAGAAATCACCATATCAGCTAAACAGAATGGACACTGTTATTTACTGCAATGGCATAAAACTGCACTGATCTCTCCTGTAGTACTGTGGAAATGCTGCAGTGGATCACGAACATGCCAAGTAATCTCTTAAATTGTCCTCTACATGTACAGAAAGTGGGCTGATCGAGGCATTTTTCAGACAGCAGGGATGAAGCAACAGCCTGGTTTTTGCTCAAATCTACTCCCCTTCCTCTTCACTCTTTCTTCCTCATCGCTCGCAGGCTTGTGCCTCACACAACTACTTCATCTTCACACGTGCACGCTCACGAGGACATGCACGCACACACACACACACACACACACACACACACACACACACACAAGCACACTCCCCAAGCACAAATGTCAGCCAATATTTCACATTCTCATCCCCAAAATGTCAGTGCCTTGGACAAAGCTCGTCTGCCTGCCCGGATTTCCTGCTTTGCTGGCTGTGGGCCTGCGTTCGTCCCACCTAAATCTGTTGTCACTGCTTGACATTTCACATGCTCCGGGTCAGAGGACAAACTGAATATTCCTGCGGTATCACGAAAGGTTAGACTGCCTGGGTGGACTTCGGCATGCAAGTTAAATATGCCGAATGCATAAAAGATATAGACCAGAGACAGCAAACATGCGGCCCGCGGGCCAAAACTGGTTCTCCAGAGGGTCCGATCTGGCCCTCAAAGTGTAAAAATTCCACAGAACACATTAAAAGCAGATTGTAAATTTCTACACCATGACAAGATGTTTTAATCATAAAGTACAATACCATTGTTCTTTTGTGTCTCATTTTTGTAATATTTTGTCTTGCTTTTGCAGTTTTTTTGTCCTTCTGTTGTTGTTCGTCTCATGTTTTTATCTTTTTATATTTCCTTTTTGTCTCGCTTGTGTTTTTTGTCATTTTGTGTTTTGGGTGTCATCTTTGTCATTTTGTTTCTTTTTTTGTCTTTTTGTCATTTTTGTCTCGTTTGTGTCATTTGTGTAATTTCTTGACTTGTTTTTGTTCGATTTTTGTCGTTCAAGTTTTTATTGAAATTTTTTGTTTTGTTTTGTGTCATTTCTCTAATTTTTGTCATTTTATTTCTCGATTTTGTCATTTTGTGTCTTATTTTTGTAATTTTTGTTTTGTTTTTTTGTCTTTTTTTAGTCGTTTGTCTCATGTTTTTATCATTTTGTTTTTCTTTTTGTCTAGCTTGTGTTTTTGTTATTTGTCAGTTTGTGTTTTGCTTTATTTGTTGTTTTGTTTCTTTTTTGTCATTTTTGTCTCAGTGTCATTTGTGTAACTTCCTGTATTGTTTTTGTTCACTTTTTTTGTCTCTTTATAAGTTTTTAATTAAATTTTTGGTCTCTTTTGTTTCGTTTTCTGTCATTTGTCTCATTTTTTGTTTTTCATTTCTCGATTTGGTAATTTTGTGCTTTATTTTTATATTTTCTTTCTTTCCATTTTTTGTCTTTTTTAGTTGTTTGTGTCATGTTTTTAGAATTTTTTTGCAATTTTTGTCTCGTTTGTGTCATTTGTGTGATTTTTTGTCTCGTTTTTGTCCATTTTTTCCTCTTTTTTGTTTCGTCATATGTCGTTTGTCTCATTTTTTGTCATTCTGTTTGTCTATTATGCTGTGATTTTACACTTGAGATCAAACTGGAATGTGGTCCCTGAACTAAAATGAGTTTGACACCCTTGATATAGACAGTAACTACTGGTTTCGTAATTTGCAATAATACGATTCTCAACTTTATTAACTCTACAGCAGATGTGGAAAGAGATGAGTATTGTGTAAAAGTGGCAGATTTTTATCTTATTTTACTTCAAGCGTACCTCGATATGACAGAAAACCTGCTGATTGGCGCCAGAATCCACCCGGGAGGACAGAAAATCACGCTTTGCTTCAGGCTGTGCAGGTTTATTTAGTGTCAGTGAATTATTACAGCTCAGTTTCATGAAGGATCATTTGAGTTGAATTTTTCTGCAGAGTCCAGGACAACTCTAAATGCAGGCTGTACTGTGTTCTTTACTGAGCATGACAACAGGGCAGAGGTGACGTTTTCAGCTTAGACGCAGGAGACAGGGGTTCAAATATTGACCCAGTCTGCAAATGTTAGTGTAGTTTTATAATAAGAGAGTCTACATCTAAAGGTTTTTCATGTTTTATGTCACATGTAAACCCCAATTTATAATAATCTCTGATATATATGTTGCCACGCAGGGACCTCGAAGGAAATCTAAGAATTTCATTGTCGGAGTCACGAATGTTTTATGAGCATGGTGAGCTACATGTCCTTTGGAACTCAGCTTAAAGTTTAACTGGAACATCTACTGTAAATTCTAAAAACATTTGTGCCCATATTCAGTAGAAGAGAGATGCATGATCTGAATCCAGTTGTGTCATTAGAAGTTGTGATTTAGCGAGTCAGCTCCAAAGCAAAGCTGCTGTTCATGCTGACTCAGTGTCTCGTTGGCAAAACTGTAGTAAACTGAGCAGAGCCATAATTAATGTTATTAGTTGCACCAATGCTTTTCTTGAGAGGACAAATGAAATAATGTGCTGTAAAACAATGATCTATTGGATTGTTTTGTATATCATGCAAATTTGATTCTAAAAACATTGTAGGATTTAAAAAATAACTCTTACAAATCGTACCATTAATAATGTTTATACAGTTTATACTCCTCTTACCACTATTTATCTCTACCTATATCTACTCTGTCCATACTATTAATTCTGTTTATACTGTAGATAAAATACTATAAATAATGCATTCTACTGCTGCTTTTGCACTTCTAGTTAAATATTGAACTGCATTTTGTTGTCTTACTACTTGTATTCTGTGCAGTGACAACAAAGCTGAATGTGATCTAATCTAACTGTTCAGCATTTATGGGTTCAGTGCTTTTTGGGTGGACCAGAAACATTTTCTTGATGATGCTCTGCAGCTATATTTTCTGTCTCCTACTCAATCACAAGGTACTTCCACTTACTACTGCAGCTAAGTTGCTATGTGGATGTTTTCATCCAGGAAGAGCATCATCCCTGGAAACTAGGATTTAGAGAACAACTGTGTCCTTATTTAGATTTAATAGATGGATGATGGATGTTGGTTGGTTGGGTTGAGGTTGGTTGATTGGTTAAATGTGGTTGTGTTGGTTGGTTGGTTGATTGGTTAAATGTTGGTTGATTGGTTGGTTGATTGGTTAAAGGTTGGTTAATTGGTTGGTTGGTTGGTTGGTTGGTTAAAGGTTAGTTGGTTCGGGTAAAGGTTGGTTGGTTCGGGTAAAGGTTGGTTGGTGGGTTGGTTGGTTGGTTGGTTGGTTGGTTGGTTAAAGGTTAGTTGGTTCGGTTAAAGGTTGGTTGGTTGGTTAAAGGTTGGTTGGTTGGTTAAAGGTTGGTTGGTTGGTTGGTTAAATGTGGTTGTGTTGATTGGTTGGTTGATTGGTTAAATGTTGGTTGGTTGGTTGGTTGGTTGGTTGGTTGGTTGGTTGGTTAAATGTGGTTGGGTTGGTTGGTTGGTTGAATGTGGTTGTGTTGGTTGGCTGGTTGGTGTCGGGGTTGAGAGTTAGTTGTTGGTGGGTTGGCTGGTTGGTTGGGGTTCGTTTTGGGAGTTGGTTGGTTCGATGTGGTTGTGTTGGTTGGTTGGCTGGCTGGCTGGCTGGCTGGCTGGTTGGTTGGTTGAAAAGATGTCTAGATATCCTTCTACCATGGATAGATCCACATATAGTATTCACCTGTGATATATAGTGTAGGTAGGATTGTATTAAATAAATTACAATTAAATTGATTTTCTAGCATGTTTGACAGTTAACCATGTGCCTGTTACAATTAACCTCTCCAGTAAATTGTAATAGTTCACTTGCATCATTTTTAGTGGAATTATACAACAGCGGTAGTTTCTAGAGACACATTTTCAGTGTTTATTTGCAGCAAAAATGAGTATGCTGCATGTATAGAAACATGACCAATTTACCTTGATAATTTTCTGACTATTTATGTCCTAAAAGGTAGAGAATGTGATTTTACATCTAACCTGAATGGTTCAGCTGAAACAAACTCACAGACTATTAGTTAATTTTCTCATTTTATAAAAGCCATCAATCACCCTTTTCAGCATTTCAGAGCTAAGAATGCCGTATATTTTTTGCAGTTATGAAGCCTTATTTCATAAAATAATTTAAGTAAGTCTGGGTGGATATAAACACATTGTTTTTAGGGAGGACTAATTCAGAACATGTCTTTTTTGCTGCTTTGATTTTATCGCATTGTTGTTCACTAGTGCTTCCTGAAGTTGTGTTGTAAGCACTTGGTGAGACACAAAACGAATGCTTATTAAGCCCCAAACTGATCACGTATGTGTTGGAACACGTTTGCTGTTTGTATTTTATATATAAGATTAGATTCTTCTACGTGCTTCCCATAATCCTCTGTTTTTTGAAAGTCATCCACTTGATTGATTTTCCTCTCACATCATGACGATGGATAGTTATTTCTGTCCTGAGCACAGTTGCAAGATTTCACGGGTCGAGATGAGTCAAAACTACTACGACAGAGACACGAGGAAGCTTTATATTCATCTCCATTTTCCCTCCTTCAATTCGTTTTTGTTTCAGCCTCTCCATCCCTCATGCCCACTTCCTCTCAGAGCAGTGTGCGCGACGGTTTTCCATCCCTTCTTGGACACTGATTTCTTCTCGAATACATCTGTTTGATTTAAATTTAGCTGAGAGATGCATGACCTTGCTGCAGCGCCTGCAGACGCTGTTCGGTCCAGACTGGGATTTTACTGGCTTCTTGTTTTCGCCGTCTGACTCTCCTACAGCTCATTTTATTTCTCACTTTCCTTCCTCTTTGTTCTGTTTTGTGATACTTCTAATTTTTCCAGGCAGTAGAAACAATAATAGGCAGTGAAGTGAGGGCGAAACGCAAGTGAGAATAACACAATCTTGCTTCTCAGTCCTGTGTGGGCAACGATATAAACAACACCAATAATAATAAAACACTAAGGTCCAATTAAAGGTCCGATTGGAATTTTGATGTTAATTACAAAATCGTGGATTTGTTTTTTAAGGCACTGTCACAGTCAGTATTGAAATAATTTGGACAATCAGAAGCACTTCAAGAAGAAAGCATTCCCTCTGTTCACTGCCAGGCGCATGAGGAAATGACCAATTTAGCGTAGAAAGAACACGCCATCTTTGCCAAGTTGGCACCAAAACAAATTAAACCTGCGGGTGAGAGGAGCCCCAATGTGAGAGTACAATACAAACAGAATCCACAGCAGTCTCAGCTCATTGTACAGCAGGTACATGTAGCGGTGCACGACTGCTCTATGCAAATGACAAGAATAAACAGCAGGTTAGCCAGTCGAGCACAAACTGCTCCGTAATATCCACTGATATACAAACAAAAGCCAGGTTTAGCTTCTAAGCACAAATTGCACAATGATAATTAATATTCAGGAGTAAAAATCATTTGAATTTCCGCCTTATCGGTAAGAATATTTTAATTAGTTTGATTACTAATGATAGATCATTAGCATCTTTAGTATATAGCCACTTTTCTGTTTCATTTTCCTATATATTAATTCACCGAAGTTATCGATCTGATCTGAAAAGTAAATAACAGTAACCAAAGCCATATAGCAGAAAAAAGAAACATTTTTTCAAGCTGTGAGTAGAAGATGAATCATGTAATATAGCACAATAATTGTATGTTTGCTTCAGTGTGTGGATTAAATAAACACTTTTTTTTTTATTCACCATAAGGATTTACAAGAGGTTCACAACTGACTTTGAGCTGTAAACGTTTTCTGGACACTTAAGGCTTCCCTGTCTCCCTACTCATGATCACATTCTTCATTTTACAACACTATCACAGCCTGTGTTTCACATCCACACATGGCTGCTCCTCCTCCTGTGAATCTTTTCTGCAGCTTACCTGTATCTTCTCTGCACTCTACTTTCTCCCTCTTGGCCCCATTTTGAAAACTCTATTAAACGGCTCATCCTCCATCTCAGTTTAATTTCTCAGGTTCTCTTCCTCTACCTTTAACTCACCGTTTCAACAGATTAGTGTAATACACACACACACACACACACATTCACTACCACACCACTACACACACTTTAAAGCATTCTCCTGCACACACACACAGATGTTCGCTCACTCTCACGCATTAGTCTAATCTCCTGTTCATACCTGCCAATGACTCACCCAAAATGGATGAGGGATGGAGGGACTTTCTTATTTCCTCAGTGGCAGCGCCAATAAAAACCGCCTCACAGCAACACACAGCAGCTCGGCCAGTCAAACGGTTATCCATTTTTAATGACACACAGACAGCTTGACCTAGTATTGCTGGGCTCCATGTGGTTTGTGTGGCTGTGGTGTTTTTATGGCGGTAAAAGGCAGAATTTGGACCCAAAAGCGAGTGTGATTCTCCAAAGTCCGCGCATCTTCGATAGCATGTGTGAAATAATAAATAGGTGCCACGTAAATAACCTAAAATGAAATACAAACCGGTGGTCAAAAGCATTGCCACCTACACATATTACCTCCCAACATGCCATTGGTTCAGAAAGTACCACGTGTTTCACATTAGAAATACTCTATATGCCTTATTTTGTATTGTTTCGCTGTGCAACAACATATGGTTTTGAAAACATAAGTTGTTTTTTGACATTTTTTATTAATGTGGGCTCAAAAATGGAATTTTTTGAGACGGCTTTGATGTAGTTTTTTTCACATTTCAATTCACCCATAATTAAAGACTATGTGATCCACTTCTGAATTCTGAATGAATGGCATGATATGAATTAGAAGTGAACATTTGAGGCTTTTATTCTGAACATTTCCTGAGATATTTTCGACGAAACAGGACCTCAAATTTAAATGTGCGGAAAAAATATCCTAAAAGTGGGTCGACGGGCAATTCTCTTGCTTGATATATCAGTCTAGAACCACTTTAAATATCCATACTTTTACGGTTATACTTTCCTGTTTCTGGCATTTGTGATGCACAGCAGACTCACAGTTGGAATCTGTGCTATTGTCATCTGTCCATAAATACACATTTCTACATTTTTTGACCTCTTCAGTGACATCCTCAGGAGCATATACAGTTTGCTAAAGAAATATTAAAAGAGGTTCCACATAAAGAACACTGACACCTGCCATTGATTTTGAAGTATTTCACACTAGCTTTTCCAGGTCCTGTCTCAGCAGGACCTGGAAAAGCTAGTCCATGCATTTATTTTCAGTCGGCTTGATTACTGTAACAGTATCTTTACAGGTCTACCTAAAAAAACACTCAAACAACTGCAGCAGATTCAAAACTCTGCTGCCCGAGTCCTCACTAAGACCAAGAAAAGAGATCATATCACTCCAGTTTTAAAGTCCTTACACTGGCTTCCTGTCACTCAGAGGGTAGATTTTAAAGTCCTGCTGCTGGTCTACAAAGCTTTAAATGGTCTAGGACCAAAATACATCAGAGACCTCCTGACTCAGTATGAACCACCCAGACCACTCAGGTCATCTGGATCAGATCTTCTAGTAGTTCCTAGAGTAAAAACCAAACACGGAGAAGCTGCATTCAGCTTCTATGCCCCATATATATGGAACAAACTCCCAGAAAACTGTAGATCAGCTGAAACACTCAGCACATTTAAATCCATTCTGAAGACGTACCTGTTCTCAGCTGCTTTTGATTAAAGTATTTTAAATTATTTTAAACCTTATTTTATGACAGTTACTTTTAACAGTTATTTTAACTCTTATTTTATGACAGTTATTTTAAACAGCCCTTGTTTTCTGACTTCTGGTTTTGATCTCTTTACTGTTCTGACTTTTTTTTTAAATGATTTCATATTTGTTTTCTTTTGTTTTTCTTTTAATAATCGTCATCCTCTGTTCTTAATGTCTTTGTAAAGCACTTTGAATCTCCTTCTTGTTGAAATGTGCTGCATAAATAAATTTGCCTTGCCTTAAAAATATTCTCTGAGTGTGACATGCAACTACATACGGTTCAGAAAGTATCACTGCTTTACTTCTGCATTTTCAATTTTTTTCCATTAATGTGTCCCTAAATTGCAAAACTCATCCATAATTAAAGACCATTTGATGTACTTGTCCAATATTGCAGATTTTGAATTAATGGCATGATCTGAAAATTTGAGGCTCCTGAGATGTTCTCGTTGAAACATGGTTCCAAATTAAAATGTGCGAAAAAAATGTGCTGATAGTGGGTCGACGGGCAGTTTTCTTTTCTTTTTTATGATCTCGGAATGTGCCTGATAATCCGAAATCTCACAGACATCTCTTTAAAAATTCAAAGTTTCTTCTAATTCTTTTCTGTTCCTGGGATCTGTGACACTCAGCGGACTGGTAGTTGTAAATCTGTGGTCTGTTATATTAGCATGGATATACATTTTCAACCTCTTCCTCCTCAATAGCATATGTGTTTAGCAAAAGAAATAAAAGAAAAGAAGCACTGACACCTGCATGTTTCCTTGCCCTCAACATGCCACTGCTTCAGAAATGACCAAATATTTTCTATTAAAAAGTATTCTATATGTCTTATTTTGAAATATTGCGGCATGCAGCTGCATATGGTTCAGAACATATCACAAGTTGGCTTCTGCATTATCAATTTTTTACTATTATGAGCTCAAAGGTGAGAGTTTTCATTAGATTTTTGAGTTATTTTTCATATTTCAACTCATCCATAATTAGAGACTGTTTAATCTACTTGTTCAATATTTCAGATTCTGAATTAAGGGCATGATATGAATTAAAAGTAAAAATTTTAGGCTTTTATTGTTAACATATTTCAATGAAACATGACCTCAAATTTAAATTTGCAATAAAATACGGTGAAAATGGGTGGACAGGCTATTTTCATTTTTAATCATTTCTGAAAGTTCTTGGTATATCATTCATTTTACATCCATATCCAAAGTTTCTTCTAATCTTTTTTTTCCATTTCTGCTATCTATGACAACCAGCAGAGTCATAATTGTGAATCTATCGGTGTATTAATGTACATATTCAGTGTCAAAACTGTTGGGATAAATATTTTTTTATTGTTAATTTTGACCTAGCTTGACCTTTCTCAATGAATCTGTGGGGTTTTTTTTAAAATACATTTTTTAGCCTACAGTGCTATTAATTAACAATCAATTGACTGTCAATGCAAATAAAGTGCCTGTGTGGTGGTGTTGTGGCAGTAAGAGGCAGGATTCAGAGCATGGATGCCTGTAAAGTTTGTGAATCCTCAATAGCACCTGCACACGTTTCCATCATGACCTCCTTTAGTCGCATAGCAAGGTGGCTGCAACATGTGCAGACAGAAGGCCAACTTTCATGCACATATTAGTCATTCATCCATGCACTCATACACTTTTTTTTCTCCCTGCGTGCCCTCTGTTCGACCTCAGTGTCTGTCCTCCCTCTGGGCCAGCGTTGGTCTGTCTCGATCTGTCTCAGTAGCCCACATCCATGCTAGTTACAGTGGCACAAAGGTCAGCCTGTTCCACAGAGCCGCTGCCAAATTTGAATTCACCATAATTATTGATTGCATGTGCAAATTTCTCCCATCAGCAGTCAAGTCTAGTATTATGTACACAACTGTCTGCTAATCGTTTTAGGCGATATTCCCTCCTCCGCGTACAACATTATGTTAAATAGAACATTAAGTGTTTGGGGTGTTTTAGTTCTCTTTGTTTAATCCCAGACTTGTGTGCAAAAACAATCTGTGTACCACTCATAGAAAACCACCGCTAGTTCAGATAAAAAAGAACACATTCTGAGTCCCTACAGTAGCTGATGTTTTTAAGTGAGCATTGTGAAGCTTTTGAAGTCTGACTCATCCTTGGATAAATTTAACACTGCAATATTGGGCATTTATGCTAATCTGACGAGGCTCCAGAAGAAGTGGATGAATGAAAATATTTTTTGAATGAAGCTCTTTCATGTGCATGAAAGGACAGTTGGAATGAAGTCATATATCCTAACACACTAGCTTCTATGTTTGATGTTATAGAATCACCTTCTTGTTTAATTTAAGAGCTTGGCCTTTTAGTTTGAGAGCATTATTTCTTCATTTTATATTCAGATCTCCCTCAATACCTTGCCGTCACTCTCAAATAGCCCCTGCTCAGATGCAAATTTGCTCAAAACTGTTGCCGTTTGATGCATTCTGAGTGCATGTTTTTGCTTTCAGATTGCTTCCGTGCACTTGCGAAACTCTGGCTCTCAGATTTACGCTCTCACATTCAGATTTTTGAGACAAAACGTGGGTCAAAATTTCAAAACCAATAGAATACCATGACACTAACCCCTCAATTGTCTCCTTACAGGCTGAGGTTAATTCACTACAATTCTCCAGAGCTGATTATTTGCACTTAACTTGTTTTATCACTGGATTTGTAGAATCATTACGTGTACCTGCGTGTATGTTTAGCTATTTACGGAGTCCGTTTTTACTACAAGAGCTGCATATTTTAGCAAACTACTGCAGGAACTGAGCAGTTCTGTTAGAAGGCATTACAAAATCTGAATATAAAATGAAGAAGCACTGTGATGCTCTTAATTAAGAACGGGAGAGGAATTCCATAAGCAGTTGTGTTAACATTATGCCAGAGCACGAGGATATTTGGGCGTTCAGCCTCCTAACATGCACACAAAAAGACAGTTATTTACACAAGAATTGTGTGTGTGTGAGTGTGTCCCTGTAAGCCACAGGAAAAAAAAATGACTCACTGTTGTCATGGGGAAAGCAGAGCAGTGAGACTGGAGGGATTTACTGAAGCATATAAAACACACAGGCAGACACGTGTGTGCACAGTCACACACTACTTGAATCAAGTCTATAGGTCCATTAATGAAGCTACAGTATCTATATGTGATGCCATATATATATGATCTGCAAGCATGCATGTGTAGGGTGCAGTGGTGGGATGATCATGAAGGAAAAAAGAGAGTATATGAATTTAAAAGGAATATTTAAAGACCTGTAAAACACACACAGACAGACTGAGTGTCTGTGCCAGGTTGCTTGGAAGAGCAGCGAGCAGATCACAGATGCACTCACCACAAACTAAACAAATCAAAATAAAATGCACAGACACACACATGCAGGAGCATCCAGAAGCGCCCCCCCACCCCACCCCCCACCCCTCTGCCTCCTGAATTCTGTTTCACTTGCATGAACACAGCACACTCCAGTGATTTTTATTTTAAATCCCTGAGCATGACGCTGACATGCAGCATGGAGGGACCAGATACTTCATTAGAGCGGATTGCCAATCACAGTAATTCCACTTCAGTGGTGCTTCTGAATGTCGTACATGAACCTAAAGGTCTGTAATGAGCCTTTCTGTTCGTGGGGAGGACATTTAACCCCGCTAACTCCAGGCAGCTTTTCTGCGCTTTTTGCTCCTGTCATATTTTTACTCACTGTGGGCTCATTTTTCACTGCAGCATCAAGTCCTGCACCTCAGTGGAAACAGCATAACCATGACTATGAGGAAAGAGAACTCAGAAATGTCTTCTGTGAGTTGTGACAACATTATAGTGCCGTCATTTTTTAAATTTGATTTAATTTGTTTTAGAAAAATTGATTGGAATCAACATTTTTCCACAAATGTTTTAATAGTACTGGAGGAAAAAATCTTGACTTTATACACTATAAATATTTTATCACTTAGATTTTTAATTGCTCCACCAAGGAATGTGGTGGAGTTATGTGACGATCGACATACGTTTGTCTGTCTGTCTGTGCGCAACATTACTCAAAAACGGATCAATGGATTTGGATGAAATTTTCCGGGAAGGTCAGAAATGACACAAGGTCCAACTGATTCGATTTTGGCAGTGATGTGGCTTACAGTCTGGATCCACGGGTTTGTTAAAGATTTCCATATCATTACGAGATAGCAGCACGGCGTCACTGTAACTATGACAACAAATGAGCTACTGCATCAGCTGCCTGCTGACGATCACATGATTGAAATCCTACTACAAATCCACCACTGTGGACTTATACCAATAATAACTACAACTTTAATTGTATAGTATCTTTCAGAAGAACATTCACAAAGTGCTTTGATGGATAAAACATAAAAATGACAAATGTACAGAATGGATAGCTATTTAAAAGCTGGTTAAAAAGGACGACATGACACAAGAGAGAAGCTGAAGAGAAAATAAAAGATAGAAATAGATTAAGGGTGTTTGAAAAAGCAACAAGAAGCAGTGAAAATTTTAAAAGGGATAGAAATGGCAGAGAAATAAAAGAAAACTTTACGGGAAGGCGAGTCTATACAAGTGGGTTATTTATCCGTTGGAAATCATACAATGACTGAGAAGCCTTGGCGGAGTACTGTGCTGTCTGAGCACTCTTCTTGTTTGTTTCTATCTGTTCTGCACAAACACAGCCTGCAGTTCATCCTAGTTTAGATCAGTGGAAAAGTCCCTGAATTTTTTCATGTGACCGTTGGTGGCTGCTGGGTCACTAGTAGTTTTTTGGTTGCACAGTGAAGTGCAGAATTTTTTAATTTATCACAAAATCTCTTTAGTGTAAATTGTTGTTTTTAGTAATTATTTAATTGAGATTATTTATACACCTCTTAATCCTCATTGTGGAGGGCTGGAGTCTATCCCAGCTGATTTAGGGTGAAGACAGGACACATCACCGGTCTATCACAGGACTACATAGAGAGACTCACATTCACACCTACGGACAATTTAGAATCACCAATTAACCTCAGTATGTTGTTGGACTGTAGGAGAAAGCACAGGGAGGGCATGCAAATTCCATGCAGAAAGATCCCAGGGAGGCAAACCGGGGATCTTCCAGCTGCAAGCCAAAAGTGCGAACCACTGAACCACTGTGCAGCCCTAAATGAGAAACACGATTATTGCTTTTCAAGAAATATCACAATTTTAAACTAAGATTTGATTAAGTGTTCTGCATCTTTTGAAAACTGAAGAGCCAATTACTTCTTCTGCTATTACAGTTTTTTGGATTCTGATAAATGGTGCTTTTTAACTTTTTAAAAATATCTTATAAAAAACATGAATTTCAAATCAGCAGGCAAGTTTAGGGGTTCATATCATCACAGACAACCATTAACTCCTAGGAAAAAAAAGGTTAATTGTATTTTTAGTAAGATGACGACATTTATTAACGGCGACTTAATAACTCTTTGTTCTTCTTTTCGTCTGGAATATTGGCACTAAGCGTGAAACATGAATAACTTAACATGAATTATCATATTTTTAACAGCCAATCACAGTCATTTATTACATTATACAACAATAGAACGCATGTTTTGTTTTTTTTTACTGTCAAATTCTTCCACAGTGACGGACACAGATGGATGGAGACAGACTGAGTGGCCACAGAGAGAATGTGAGGTCACATGATTGGATGCGAACATTGATTCAGAGTGGTAGACGGAGGAGAGAGAAAGAAAGAAAGAGCTCATTGTCAGGCAATTTGATGTGAACACAGATATAGAGAATGAGAGGTGGATGACAAAGGAAGAAAGACAGAAGGCAGAGAGAGTGGTCATTGTGGATAATAATCAGAATTTGTGCAATGTGTGCTTTCGGTTAAGACCTTTTCAGACTGTTTCTGGACTCATTTTCGGTACCGTTTCAGCGACAGTAGTGCGTTTCAGCATCATAATTCTCTGGATATGAGCCTCAGAGGAGCAACACGCGTCTTGCCTGCAGCCTACAGTGCTGCATTAAGGGTAAAACCACACAGAGAGAAAGACGTGTGATGATGGCCAGAGACAAAGCACTGCAGTACAATGCACAAACAGGCTTCCCTTCATCACAGAGCGCTCATTGTACGGCGCTGTGTGAAGTGTTTGTGTCGAAAAACTAACCGAGGAAAGACAAAGGGATGGAGGGGGACAGAAAGGAGAGAGAAACTGTGTGTGGCGGAGAAAAGAGAAACACGGGAGGGTAACTATTCACTGCTGTCGCCCTGCTGTTTGTGTTCCACACTGTTGGGTGTGTGAGCGCACTACTGCTTCTGAATGGGCTGCCGCACAGAAAGGATGGGTCACTCCGGGTGTCATCCCTCATGCGTTGTGGAGATGCTAGGTGCTTCAACTCGGTGAAACAGGCGACTATTCTGCCGCTGTCTGAGAAGAAAAAATTGCACTACAGAAAATAACTGTTTACATAGCTGAAGATAAGCTGAGTCAGATTGCGCCTATTCAACACTCAACCTCGCAGCAGTGACTTGGCTTTTCCATTCAGCCCGACGTCTTCGCACAGCCGCCGAAAACCGACACTGAAGCACACACGAGCTCGCAGACATTGTGAAGTCAAAGAGTTTGTGCTGAATGGTGCCTGAAAAAGAAAATTGAATTTCAAAAATCAAACAGGGCCCAGATGACAACTAGATAAATAATGAATAGAATGGCCGGGGTGATGGAAAACTGAATGATTCTACGATAGTGTGGTTAAAAACTGCTGCAAAATCGAATGTGAACTAATAAGATAGTGAAAAAGTTTTAGAAAGATAACAGATAACCAACAGAAACGAGAAATGGTAAAGCCTGGAATTTAATTCACATGTTCATCCTTCATGCATTAAATATGCTGAAGACTTTGAATCGACACTTGTAGCTCTGTGAGGCTAATGTTGCTATGCTAACCTGCTCAAAACGGCAACAAGCTGCATGGAAAACTCACTTTTTAAATGTATTTGGTTATTAATTGGGACTGCACAGTGGTTTGGTGGCTAGCACTTTCAACTTGCAGCTAGAAGATGCTTGGTTTGCATCCCAGCCTTCCCGTGATCTTTCTGCATGGAGTTTGCATGTTCTCCCTGTGCATGTGTGGGTTTTCTCTGGGTACTCCGACTTCCTCTTACAGTCTAAAAACGTGCTGAGGTTAAGAGGTGACTAAATTGTCTATAGGTATCAATGTAAGTGTGATGGTTTATCTCTATGAAGTCCTGTAATAGAGTGACGACCTGTCCAGGCTGTCCCCTACCTTCGCCTAAGTCAGCTGGGATAAACTCCAGCCCCCCACAACTCTAATGAGGAAGGAAGGATGGATGGATGGATGGACGGATGGCCGGACATTCATTAGCTACTCCTCTTTTATCCTGCAGACAAGACTGGGCAAAGGCGTGGCATACCCTGGACAGGTTGGTAGTCCATCACACAGCTAACAGACCACCTACAGCCAATTTAGAATCACCAGTTATCTTAGCGTCCATGTCTTCAAAAGTCCTTGAAGTTGTAGCACCCAGCAAGAACATGCAAACTCCACAGAGAAAGACCCCAACCAACCAGCCAGTTCAAACCTTCTTGCTGTGAGGCACCAGTGCAAATAAAGGTGGAAGCTAGAACTAAAAACAGTTCCTTGATTAAACGTTTTTAGTTTCAACAAGAGAATCTTTAATCTTTATGCACCCATGGGGGCAATTTTGTCGTTAAGGGCCTCAGTATAACTTTTTAAAATTGACTCCTAACAGTTAGAGAACCATTTCTGCCCACATTGCCTGAAATAAAACTAAAAAGTGCCTCAAAAAACTATCAAGAAATGACTCATCATGGTTCTACAAAGAACTTTAAAAAATAGGTTGTTTAAGGAACCATTTTCATGATAGTTCTTTGTGGCAAACATTTTTGTATTTTATTAATAGGACTATTAAAATACAAACATTTCTGGGTCTTCTGTGATAATATATTTAAAACTTTGGGTTCCTGGTGAGGCAAAGCAACATTTTACAAGATGCCAACTTGGCATCTGACAAACTGTGATGAGCATTTCTCACAGCTTCCTGATGTTTTATGGACTAAACCAATAATGGAGAAAATAATATGAAAATAAATTGATAGTGAAAGAAATTGCTGTTACAGCTCTAATTGTATGCTGTTATCTGTCACTAAATAACTCGAATAAAGATGAAGAACCTTTACTATTTTAACTGAACAACTACATTAAGAACTATACCCTAAATAAAGAAGTTCTTGGATGGTTCATGCCACTTTAAAGAACAGGGAGTCCTCTTAAAAAATACATGATTCTACTGAGAGCACTGTGCCACTGTACCAGGGGAATAACACACAGAAAATGGTGCCCAGCCGGGATTCAAACTGACAAGGCAATGCTCAGGGCACATGTTCCCAAGTGGTTTGCACCCAAACCACTCTGCAATCAGGCTGCTGTATTTGCTTTCCCTGCGATAATGTTAATGTCGTAGCTGGGGGAATAGTTAAAGCATCACCAAATGTATTTTATAATTCATTGTGAGTATGTCCGTATCAATTTTCATGGTAATTCGTCCCATTGTTACCAAAGCAATTCACCCAAAGCCATTAACGTGTGTGTACAAAACTTTCTTCCATCCATTAAAGAAATGCTTCGCCCTCTGCAGACCTTAAATATCTGGATTCCATTTCATGCTTTAATTTAAAAGAATAAAATAAAAACTGAAAAATTTCGAAGAACAAAAAAAGAAAAGTTCCTGTTGGTCATAATGAAGGCACACTGTGTACAGAGTCTGTGATCCTGGTCTGCACAACGCCTCTGAACATGCTGGCAGATGGAGAGCAGAGCCTGGAAGCAAGGCAGGACTGGATGTTATCATATTAATACACAAATGTTCCATTTTTCCTGCAGTCGTATGCATAGGCGACGTGCCCTTCATGGCTGTGATGTGCTGGCGCTTACAGAAGGGCCATGTAAACATCACACAAAGAGCCCTTTTAAATGCCACACACTGAAGTGATCCCACACAATCAGATGTTAGAACTCACATCACCAACTCTGATTAACATAATTATTAAAATAAGCCATCCAGACATGAGGTTTTGAATGCATTAAATTCCTTTGAGGTGTGTTTTCCGTACAGTTTGCCTGCAAGGTTAAGCAAAAACTATCAAGAATTTCCTTGAAATTCACGATGTGATGGAAGAACCCATTTTCAGTGTGATATTTTCTTTTTAAATTGAAAGACAGTGCATTGGTCTTAATGGATCACACGTTATTTCCTTATTTTTCTGCAAAAATGTAGACATAGCTAACTGATTTTTGCTTTATGTGGCCCTCAAGGCGAATTCACACTCAGTTTCTTAAGGCAGCGGAAACAAAAGGGCGTCATTTCCACGGTCACATGGGCAAGATGGAACAAAAGTTGCAGTGTATGTGTGTGTTTGCGTTGCCTCGGTGGTGTGATGATGTGCGTAGGGGGTGGAAGGAGCAGTCGGCCC
Organism: Acanthochromis polyacanthus; assembly: GCF_021347895.1. Lineage (NCBI taxonomy): Eukaryota > Metazoa > Chordata > Actinopteri > Pomacentridae > Acanthochromis > Acanthochromis polyacanthus. The sequence continues at coordinate 43,867,810 of NC_067113.1, read as the reverse complement.
CTCGATGCAACACGACTGTCCACCTACACAAGCTAGCATGCACACACACACACACACACACACACACACACACTTATATACACACTACAGAGACAAAAGGGGGCAAAATACACAATCTGTGAATCAAAGTCTGTTTTGTGCACAAACAGGAAGGAAGTGGCTTTCAGTTTCAGCTTGGACGCCCAACAACAGTTTCTCTTTGGAGGTTTGGTGCATTGTCCCGTGTGTGTGTGTGTGTCCTGTTTGTACGTCAGCGTGAATGGATGAATGGCGGAGGTGCGCCCAAGGTCAAAGTGGGCGGAGTCAGACACACCACAGTCCTGCTCTGTGTGTCCACCTCCCTCCCCATTATTGTGCGCCTGTCCCTCTTTGGCTTTAATATCTCTATTTCCTGCTCCTTTTGTCCGTTCGTTCTTTCATTCTTTCGCTCTTTTTGTTCTTGCTCTCTTTTTTAGCAGAAAGCTCGGTGGTCACGCTGCTTTTTTTTTTTTTACTCCCACCGGGACTACAAATGGCCAAAGTCTATTCCAGCAGCCACCAGTCATCCAAAGAAACGCCCGGAGCATACAAGCACCGCCAGCAGATAGACACAAAAGGCTTTGCTGGGGGACTGTGGAGAGGGTTTTAGAGCTTCTAGTTCCAAACAGGGGATGAATAATTATCTAAATATGTCTGTGTAAGAGCCGGATGCAAGAGCTGAAAACTGGAAGTGTGGGGTCAAGCAATTTATGTAAACATCGCACATCATTCACCTTCTATGCTTCTATAAATTAGACAAGCACGTTCGCCACCAGACTGTTTGTTTTCAGAACAAAAGATGACACCAACAAATATTAATATTCTACCCAGGCTTGCAAGCAAATTGCAACTGAGGAGACGTGTTAATGAAAAGACACTGAAGAGGTGTGTGATTATTAGCATTCGACACATCAAAACTGCAAAATACTATTCAAGTCTATTTGAAAAACACAGCAGAGCCTTCATAAGTACAAATAATCCTGCTAGATTGAACAAAATAGCTGCACAAATTCAAACACTTCCAGCCGAAGTCCTCACTGTGAATCTGGTTTGTTTTTACCAAATATGCTTATTAATTGGAGTAAAGTTCAGCAGATGTTCTTCTATACAGAACCAGATGTAGCAGGGGATGTTTGTACATACTAAAGCCAGCAATGAAAGTATTCCACAGTGCACACACACGCTTTCTTTGTGCACAGTAATGCTAATTTTATTACAGTACCTTCAGTCCTCTCTCATTAGGCTCATGAAGGTGTGAAGACATATGGTCGTCACAGATGGTCCCTCAGTCCAACTCTTCAAGGTGAAAGACAGATTCTTTTAATGCTTATGTGGCCATGCAAGTTAACTGATTGATTTTGTTAGTAGATTGTTTCTGTAAACGTGGCCATTATTTTGAGTTCTCATCAGATTTAGATAAAAATGAACTGAACACCTTTGTGGACACTATTTAAAGAAGCTGAACCATGCAGCTGTTTTATCATAAAAGGCCTGTTGTTTCAATATTTGCACATACTTTGAGATGTTTTTTGTAGCTGGTTTTGATATTTTTATTCATGCTTTTGTTACATCTCTATACATGGCAATCATATGGTGAGTACAACACTTTAGTTCTGAAGCAAACATGACTAACATATCCGTACTTTATTAGTTGTGCTAATTACCAAGTTAGCATGCTAAGCTAAATGTGTCATTAAACAGGTGGCATTTAATGTTATACAGAATTTTAAATAGGCATTAGGTAATAATGCAGGGATACAACATTTTGAGAAAATTTTAGAGAACAGTCAGAATACAAGATAAAAACTGAAACTGTGACATTTTATAAGATGAAGGCCCAGGCACATTCAGTTCCCAATATAATGGGTAATTATGGCATTTGGGGTGCTTTCTCTTTCATTTTCACAAAAACAGGATTCGAATCGTTGGTTTGCCGCTTCTCTGTTATGTAGCGCTGCATCTCTTCTACATTATAAATGTGTATTTTTAAATCCATCACCCTCCTAGTTTGATCATGTCCAGTCAATTTCCTGGATAAACAACAGGATCCTACATCGAGGGCACTTAACCAAGCGGATGCTGCCAGAGACAAAGAGCTGCTTCGCCTCAAGTTCATCTCATTCCGAAGTTAATTACAGGGATGCCTTTCAAGATGGATGATATCCCATCTCAAGCGCCCTCCAATCAGCCCCTGGGCAAAACGGGTTTGCCTTCACAAAGTGGCTCTTCAAGGTAAACAAAAGTTCTTCACCACGGGGCGCTTTAAACGTTATTGCTCGGTTTTTACCGGCATGAAAACGAAAGAAATTATGGGCCGTTACGGGTTAATTTCACAACTCATCCTTTGACAGCTGTGAAAGAGGAGAATGGAACTGAACAGAAGATTGTTTAGTTTTTGAAATATGAACACAGAGACAGAAGTGGAAAAAAATGATCCTCCAAAAGATATGACATGTTGAGCCGTGTCGTCTCCCGACCCTGAAAGACTTCATCATCTCTCATTTGGGTCGTGTGCTCGAAACGTCTGGCAGCCCGGCTGGATAGGTTTCACTGTCTGCTACATGCCCTATTTGCATTACATCTACCTAGACACAACACAAGAAGCGACTCTCAACTTCAGTATGTCAGAAAAATACAAAAGCATTTTGACATTTTGACATTTTGGCATTTTGACTTTTCCTGTCAGGAAAAGTCAAAATGCCACCACAGAGGGATGATTTCTCTGCTCGACTGTCTTTTAAAGCAGAGACTCAGTCCTCAGCAGTGGCAGCTAAAGAGACAAAAGCCTCGCTGATTTTCAGATGCTTTTGTGGATTTAGTCTAAATTAGACAGAAGAGGGATGCATGCATGTGTGGAGATTTTTGTTCCCCTGCAGAGCCTTATTCAGACACATTCTGACAGCTTCAATGAGGAAATACTGCAAGCAAGAGGAGATTTTTGGGAAAAAAAATAGATGAGAAAACTCTATTAAACATTTTGTAAAAAGATCGAATGAGTGGTAAAAATCCTGTTGTCGTTACGTTGACAAAATGCAATCAAGGGGTTAGGATACTCTGGATAAAACACGAAAAATATTGAGCAACAATGTGCTAATGTAACTGAAGCTAATTGTTTTATTTGGCAGCACCAAAGACCAATTTTACAGAAAAAAATGAGAACAATTACATGAATTCAGAGATCTTATAGTTGGAAATATGAAGAAACGTCAAACATGCAGAATCACAAACAGACATTTTGCAAAAAGTCACAAAGATGTTGTCATTACATTGACAAAATGCAATCCAGGGTGATTAGACTCTAAAAAAATAGATTTCCTCAGCAAATTAGCTGCATATTAATAAATTTTTATTTTAGTGAGACAGGATTTCTGTTATCAGGGTCATCTGTCCAGGGACTACGGATGAAAAATAGCCTTTTGGCTAATTCTGGTGCATTGACAGAAATGTTCATTAATGTACACTGTCCCTGTTAACTAATTAAATAAATGAAAATGGATTTAAAAAAAAAACCAAGTATTGAGCAACAATGAGCCAATGTAACTAATTAAACCAATAGTTTTTGACAGCATCAGTTAAAATTAACAAATAAATATGAGAATTACATGAATTTAGTAATGTTCCAGTTGGACACAGATCATTCCACCAACACAATCACAAATGGAATCGCATACAAACATTTTGCAAAAAGACGAGGGGAAAAAAAGCACTCAGAGAGCGGAGTATTCTGTCAAGGTTGCTCAATCATTGTATCACTTCCGATGGTTGAAATCTTGAAAAAAATTCATGGCAGAAATCACTGCACTATAGAATGTGGCCATTTAATATAGATGTACCCACAAACAAAATGACCTTACGCTGAGCACAGACATGTGTACGTTATGTACGGATACCGAAATGCGTGACCTAAACATGTAGCAGGCGGTGGGACTCGATGGGACTCAGAAACACCCCCACAATTTAATCAATTGTTCCTTCTATAATTCCCGACGGATAAGTCCTGATGAGTCCACAGTGGTTGATTTGTGATAAGATCGAAATCATGTGACCGTCAGCAGGCAGCTGACGTTGTGTTCACTTGTTGTCATGGTTACAGCGACACCGTGATGCTATCTCGCAATGCTATAGAAATCTTTAACAAATCCGTGGATCCAGACTATAAGCCGCATCGCTGCTAAATCTAATCACTTGGTCCTTGTGTTATTTCTGACCTTCCCTGAAAATTTCATCCAAATCCGTTAGTCTGGTTTTGAGTAATGGTGCTAACAGACAGACAAACACACAAACCAGCGCCGATCATCACATAACTCTGCGTCGTTCCTTGGCGAAGAAACAAGAAATGAAAAAAATTACATCAATTCAGTAATAATATAGTTGGAAACAACAAGAGATCATGCAACCTGCAGAACCTTAAATACATTTTATGGTTCAAAGCTTCACTGTACAACTAATTTTATTTAGGGCACCCTCCATCTTTCATGTTTTAATTTCAGATCCTTTAAATTACCCGTTACTAAAATAAATAGCTAAAAATACAAACACCAGCTGGATGTCTCCTATCCCAGTCTGAATTTAGATTCTGCCCCAGTTTGTGTAAAAGCAGGGAGTGTCGAGCATGTGTGTTCATTTTTTGTGTGTGTTAGAAAGCGTGGGCCGATATAACATATTAAAATTAAAGGTCACTCGCCCTCCATTTCCACAGCCGTCTACAATACACGATATTTAGACACATGAAGTGCACGTGTGTGTCACAAAGCAACAGCAGCAGCAGCACACAGAGCGTGAAGAGAGTACACGTGTGTGTTTGTTCATGGATTTGAAGTGAGCTCTCAGGTGTAATTACATGGAGATGTGCTCAATCTGTGCTGCATTTATGAGGAACCTGTCATTTTCATATCCCTGTCATTGCCATAGTAACCGAAAGGTCTCTTTTTGAATATCAGTCTTTAGAAGCTTCCACACAGCCAGCGTCATCAGATCTGCTTAAAGACCAGCAGCACAAGTGTGTGTGTGTGTTAATGTGTGCCAGTATACCTGCATGTGAGCGTGTAAATTCATCCCCAGTATTCCCAGTCACAGCATGAGGGGGTGTTTGAAAGGCAGAGAGAGAAAATCAGAGAGGAGAGGGGGCAGAATTAGAGGGGGAAACGGGAGATTGTGCACCGTGCAGGCTGTTGCTAGGTGGAGCAGGGATGATGATGCTTTGAGGCAGTGATGTTAGTAATAACACTTGGTAAAATGTCTCTCTTGAAAATGCATGAAAAGGTAAATATCTCTGCACAGAAACAAAGCTAACATACTGTGGTCCTGTGACTGAAACGGTGCTGAAGTAGGAGCCCACGCAGAGCGAAGGAGACGCAGGGAGCGAGGTTAGAATAAAAACATGAAAGAGTCCAAGATAGAACAACTGAGGGAGTTGGTATGAAAAAAAACAGACAGGAGGCAGAAATAAGTACAGATAGCAAGAAGAAGGTGAAGCAGAGAAAGCGTGGGAATGGAAGTGGGAGAAGCAGAAGAGAGGATGGGCAGAGATGGTGTGAACACAGAGGAGAGACCACTCAGAGCAAAGTGGGAAAAGAAGAAGAGGGAGTTAAAATTAGGCACAAATAGAAAAGAAAAAGGAGAATTAAAAGGAGGGTAAATATATAACTGAGGGACTTTTGAAAACCATGGGCTATATCTTGCATACATTTTTATTAAATTAAAAAAAAAAACTAATGTGTTTTGTGTTATGGAAACAATCACTTATTAATAAAAAAGGACTGGATATCACTAAAATGTCAACTAAATAACCATCCAAATTTAATAACAACCACTTTCTAATTAGATAAACAATAATAAAAGGAGCTTATTCAAAAATTGTTTTGATTGCTTTCTTTTCATTAAGTTGATATAATCATGACAGATATATATTTTTTGGCAATATATCAAATTTTAGATGGAATTTCCAGATCACATGACCTGCTCCACATGATGTCATTTCCTCCTGAAGAAAAGACTGGCGAGACTCCAAGGCTTTCTGAGTTATTTAATATAAAGTAGTCAACAGATTTACTACAATATCTTTAGAAATAACGTCCAATTTCAATTTTACTCAATTGTATATATAACATATTAGAAGAATCTTTCTATAAAATGCCATGTGGTGTTTGGTTAAAGGCGGCCATGTTGATTTTAGGCCTGAAAACTGCAAAAATGTCGACTGTGATACAAAAAGTCCCACGATTTTATATTGACCCAAGAATCAAGAAAATTTGGAGCAGCAGTTACAGTTTTTAATCCTCTGAATCCTAAAACTTGTAGGTGATCTGAAAAATAAATCAAGGAGGGAGTGTAATTAGAGTCATCGGATATTCTGGCCAAAATGGTGATTTATTGGTTCACTGTTGGAATCTAAGTAATACTACAGTTTTTAGTGTCTGTCCTCGCAGATATTGCATCAATCCAATCACCAGAAGCAGCTTTGGCATATTAATTTTAACCCTAGTTGAGCTTTGATGCCATTTCTGTGAAAATGTGACGAGAAAAATGCATTAAGTTTGTGTAATAACAGCAGATATCTCACACCAAGAGATTGTCAATAGGTCATTTTCACAGCAGGCATTATCTTGGCAGAAAAAGCACAAATGCTACTGATAACATGAACATTGACCTTTAAGCTAACAAATAATTACTAATTTTGACCTTCACAATCATTCATCTTCTCAGTCCAGATAGTTTGTTGTTTGCTTCCAGGTGCTGATCAGATACACTGAGCAGTGAAAGGTCCATTGAAGCTGATGAATAGTGCTCTTCGCTTTCAGTAAAATGCCCTGTTTTGCTGCAACACAGACCTATTAATCTTAGCCTGTTTCTCCTCAGACCTTCCGTCTGTCCCCGTGACATCTTCCCTTGACTTGAAGCGCACAAAAGAGGGGCTCAAGTGCAGATTCAGACGCAATAGGTTTCCGGAAATGTTGGCTTTCAGAGTTTTAGTGGGATTTCTGGTTAGTAATATGAGTGACAGTGTATTTTCTAGCCCTGCAAACTGGTCACCATCCTCTGAACCTCATATGTCCATTGATTAGCAAATGTTGCTACAATGTCTGAGTGCAGGTGAAGGTAGGATTAGATGACTGTAAAGGTATTCGCAATTTCCCGCATCCCATTCATTGTCTATGTGAAGCGCACCACGTTGCATGCTGGTCCGGTTGTGGTGCATTTCAAGCTGTGTTCTGGTGCAAGTAGACTCAACACCCACCTTAACAGCTTCGCATAGCAACAACTAGTCCATGAACACCACAGAGAGCACAAAAAACTAAACATTTTGCATGCCTTTTAGTTAACAGAGGTGCATGCACAGACTTAAAAGCATTAACAGGAGCTGAAGTTTGGTTTGTTGCTTCTGGCTGTTTGTAGGAGTTTTTCCTCTGAGCTAATTATATACTTGTAGTGTCAAGAATCCAAAAAAGCATCTCCAAAGCAAGACGGGATCGCATATTTATGCACAACAAAGCAGTAACTTCATGAATCCCATGGAGACTGAATCGATCACGAAATGACACGGTGTACTTTTCCTGTCGTCAGACTTAGTTTTCAGCCTAAATTACTTGTCAAAATGCTACAAAAGCACAACAGAATCTCTGATATTCACTTATGTCTTCTTATTTTTGTGCACCAGCGCATGATTTCCCAGAGACCACATCTAGCCGCTCCTATGAAACATTTCTGGAGGCGCCACTGCCAATAGCACTGACACTGCCTGATAATCCCTTTTCTGCAATGATCGATCGAAGAAAAGTTTGTTCAACAAAATTGTCTATTGATCGTGTGATGGCTTAGTGAGACATCATTTAGCCATTTGTTTATTCACCTACAATATAACCTGTAATCAATGTCATGCAGCAATAGTACATTCTGCTTTAAGAGCGAGCTATTAAGATTTCAGTTCTTGTTAGCAGAAATTACTTGAGGAGAGGTGAAAAGAAGAGCGAGGCATCTGGACGACAAACAGCTTGACTAAAAGAGGACAAGGACCTCTTCCTCCCACCATCTCTGTGAGTCATCGCACCCCTCCTCCCACATCTGTCTGCATGCTTGATCTCAGAGGACACGGTAAAACAGACACTCATGCTGTGCACAAACACATGTGTACTATATGTGCATATGGTCACACAAACACTCGTACCTGCAGGATGCACGCTAACGTCCCAGCAGGCATGCACTATATGTGGAGATGCACACAGCCATTAGAAGCAGAACAGGAAGTTGCACACGTGAACACACATGAACACACACCTATGCACTTGCTGTAGGCCAAAGGGAGTTCACCATGGCAACAGGAGAGTGGGGCAGCAGCATGCAGTCTGTGGCAGACACAGGTGTGTGAACAGATAACAGTTGCATGTGCATAAACGCACACATGCACAAAGTGGAACAGGAGGTTAAAAACTCCAACTAGAGCATAGGTGTACAGTAAAAGCAGGCTTGTCCTTCTTCAGCTTGTGTTTGAGTTACAGTCATGGAAAAAATATTAGACCACTCTTGCTTTCTTCAACTTCTTGTTCATTTCAATGCCTGATACCACTAAAGGTATATTACCTGAAGAGTGCAACGAACATGACAAAAAAATGCAGCTGATTCCATCATACTTTATGCCCTATTTGACATGCTTAATTGTATTCCCAGGATAGGACATTTCTTGTCATTAGCAGCACTGCACATTCAAAGGCCTAGAGTGGTTTCCTGCTGACATTCAAGTCGTAGCACAACTCAGAAATTGCTAGCTCTTACATAATGCCTAAAACTAAAGAATTATGTGAAGCCACAAAGGCAGGCATCTTGGCACTGCTGGAAATTGGCTTGAGTGAGAGACGGGTAGCGAAAAATATGAGGCTCTCCAAGATAGCCGTTCATTACACCAAGAAAAAACAAGCTGAACATGGTTCTACCAAACTGCTAGCTGGTCTCCACAGGAAACGTCTTTCTACCACCAGATGACCATCACTCATCCGGTCCTGTGTCAGGAACCATCTTTAGACCTCCAGAGACCTCAAAAATGAGTGGACACTGTGGAGAAATGTGACTTCTTCGGTAAGGACAGTTCAAAATCGACTTCTTGAAGCTGGTCTGAAGTCACACAGGGCACGGAAGAAGCCCTTCATCAACGAAAGGCAGAGGAAAGCCCGGCTACTCTTTGCTGGGATCGCAACGATTGGACTGTTGATGATTGGGCTAAGGTTCTCTTCAGGGATGAATCCAGTTTTCAGTTGATGCCCACTCCATCCAACTTACTGGTTAGGAGGAAGCCTGGAGAAGCTACAAACCAGACCGTTTGCCCCTACAGTAAAACATGGGGGTGGATCAGTGACCATCCGGGGTTGTTTCAGTTTGGGTGGAACAGGACAAATGAAGCAGCATGTACAGGACTACTCTTTAAAACAGTTTTCTTCCATCAGCTGGAAAACTCTTTCCTGCCTCCAATGACTGGATTTTCCAACAAGACAATGATCCTTGTCACACGGCAAGGTCAGTTAAAGCCTGGATGGAGAACCAGAACATTGGAACCATGCCTTGACTGCTCAATCACCAGATCTAAATCCAATTGAAAACCAGTGGAAAATTAACGCAAAATGGAGAACCACAAGCCCAAAAATAAAGCACATTTGTTTGAATTTGTGCAACAGGAATGGACTGCTGTGATAGCAGAACAATGTCAGAAGCTGGTGGAGAGCATGCCTAGACGCATGGCTGCAGTCATCAGAAACAATGGTTATGAATCAGTACTAACTCCTGTGTGGATCATGAGACTAAAACAGACAGAAAAGAAAATATGGAATCATAAAAGCTGTTTTTGGTAGTACAATGCCATAGCTACTGATGAAAGAACCATGGAAAATGTCTTGATATCAACTCTTAAATTTAACATTTATGAGCTACTTTCATTGTTATCATTATATTTGTCCAAACAAATGTACCTTTAGTGGTACCAGGCATTAAAATGAACAAGAAATTGAAGAAAACAAGGGTGGTCTAATCATGTTTTCCATGACTGTATAACAAGTCTAAAAGCATGTTCAGGTTGTGTCTCTTTAAGAATCAATTACATAAGTCCGTCCTTCACATAGCACAAGCATGATCTTATATAACAGCTGGACAGTCACAGGTGGTTTACAAAAGCCACATTCAAAGAGGAGGAAACTAACACACCAAAAATGCAGCACAGCAATAGAAAAAGTACCGCAGCCATAGAAACTACAAGAAGCCTGCAAGTTAGAAATGCCCTGCGAGGATCTAACGGATATGTGGCTCAGCAGTGGATGTGTAATTAGATGCCATCATTTGAAGTAGCATGCAAGATTTTTTTTTTTTTTTAGCTGTTCTGCACTCATGTGGAGGGTGGCATCGTGTTGTGCACCCACACATTAAGTCAGGAAAAAATGCAGTAAAGCCACTAACACATCGAATTTAAATGGTGTAGGAAAATTGTGCTGCAGTGTGAAGAGGTAGTCGGTGTCAGCTGCACTGTCATGGTGCTGACATCAGCTCCCCTTTCTGGTTCCTGCAGGGAGATAAGGAGGCTGTAAGGAATAGTAAATCACAGGAGTTGTATTTATTCTGAAGGAAAGCATTTTTTTATCTATGTGATAAGAAATATACACCTTTTTTTATACTCATCCCCACTGTAAAGTTAAGCTAGTACACTGCGTACATCAAAGTTCGGTAATATAAAGTACTCGGATGTGTTTTCCAAAGCCCTTCATTAGGAGAAAGACAAGTCACTTTCTGTTAATGAACAACAGTCTGAGGAGAAAGAGCAGTGGCTTAACACTGAATCCCCAGGGTATTAAGTGTAATATAGAGATAAGCTGAAATTAATTGGAAATTATGGTAAATATAACTGAGGGAAAAAAGCACAGTAAATACAGGTATATAGTCTGGCTCGAATGATTGCTGCTATGCAATAAAGTGCAATAAGATTAAAGCTGCTCTACATGGTTTGAAGGGAAAATTGGACTAATGTGAATAAAGCACTGAAAAAGCAGGACAAACGACTCACTTGGACTCTTTATTTAGCATCTATTTGAGATAAGGTGTTGTGTCTGAAGCTCTCAGGATGGACATAACAGCATCTTTATCCAAATCCAAAACACAACATCAGCTTTGAAATGCATGCTGTCTTCAAAAATAGCCAAACTGACACCATTAATTAGAGCCTAAATCTGTAAAATCATAAAGAATTGATGTATTTCCAACACTCCTTGAATTACACATTTGTGACAAAAGATTCTAAATCGTGGTGTTTTATCAAAATCACTTTATTGTACATGTCTTATTTTTAAAAAAACTGCAATAAATCTTTTGTTCCAATCCATTATGTGTGTTCTTCGGTGCAAGCGTGAAGCTGTTGATAACACAGCTGCAACCAGCAATCACCCGACAAAAATTTGGGGATTTCTCTGTTGAACTGCAGGCTGTGCTAACAAGGGGAGTATGGAAGCAAATTAAAAATCTAAATAGTAAAACATCTACAGTAGGTACAGCCATCATCTCTCTAGTACTGACAACATGTAGGCACACACTTCCATGTTCATTAATGTTTTGTAAGATGAATAATCAAAGAAATTCAACTTTAAAAAAAAAAAAAGACATCTGGCATTATTAGTGGTGAGTAAAAAATTAATCTAATTAATTAGAGGCTTTGTTTGTAATTAATCGTGATTAATCACATTTTGTTAAATAGCAATATTTGACACAATATGCAAACTTTTTCAATTCAAATAAATTTTATGTGATGAATGGATCGATGAATAGACATACATGAACAACAAAAATGTTTCGTTTCATTTTATTTTACTGCAAACTCAAAGTGCAATTATCGTGATTATATTCAATATTTTCAGACTTTTTGTAAACTCCAGCACTTTCAGTGTCTTCTAAAGTGGTCCATTATGGGATGGCTGCACTGTTTGCCAGTACCAGGACTGTTGTAGTTAACGTTAGCTCTGGTGCTAAGAGCAACATGGTTTACATTGAGGTGAAATGCTACGGTGATAAAGAAAAAAAATCTTTGCTGCATAATTTGCACACAATCATGCTTTTATTTTGGGGTGGCATGGCTCAGTGGGTAGAGTGGCCGTCTTGTAACTGGAAGGTTGCCGGTTTGATCCTCGGCCCGTGGTGCTCATGTCGAGGTGTCCCTGAGCAAGCACCTAACCCCTAATTGCTCCTGATGGGTCGTGGTTAGCGCCTTGCATGGCAGCTTCCGCCATCAGTGTGTGAATGTGACATATCATGTAAAGCGCTATATAAATACAGTGAACCCTCACTATAACACGTTTCACGGATTTTTTTTAGTGCATTTTTTTATGCTTTTTTTAAACAGTGCACTGTGTTCTGCATCCTGATTGGCTAAGGGACTGACTAACGTGAACAGTCTCCGCGCCTCGTCTCCTCTGCCACACAGGCCAGCGCTGCCTGCTGTGGAGCGCTGGATCATTTCTCTCCTTGGTCTCCATGTAAATGGTAAATGGACTTGCTCTTATATAGCGCTTTTCTACTCATCAGAGTACTCAAAGCGCTTTTACAACAATTTCTCCCATTCACCCAGACACACACTAATGTGTAGGTTGCTAATCAACCTGCAACATCAGTCAATATACATTCATACACCAGTGGAACAGTCACTGGTAGGCAATTCAGGGTTCAGAATCTTGCCCAAGGAAACTTCGGTATGCAGCACAGGCGAGAGTGGGAATCGAACCGCCGACCCTTCGATCGTTGGACAACCCGCTCTGTCACCTGATCCACAGCAGGGTGTAGTGAGACACCCTGAAAGACGGAGCCGACGGAGCAGCCTTATTCTTTTTCCCCGCCGTCAACCGGACAGTGGACATGGTCCCCAGTTGTCTCTGGCCACCGCAGCCACGTTCCCCAGGAGAAGAGCGCAGGCACGAGCCTTCCCCACCCCCGACTGCTTCAATTGATTCAGCCGGTCCGTAGTCTAGCCTCGCTAGACAACCCACGGCAACGAATTTAATTCTCTGCCAGGGAGGGTCTAGTTACCCTCCATAAGGCTCGAGGCTGGATTCTCCTAAAACTGGCCGGACCAATCACCATGAAGTGTAGAGTCGGAAGGCGGGCGTAACGAAGTGACGACAGAGGCGTGACGATTCTGACAGAAACAACCAGTGCACAATAAACAGTTATCTTTCGACTCGGCTTTGGCCATAGCCCTTAAAGATTTGAAGCTAAATTCAACTTGAAAGATAAACAACGGACGGCACTGAAGTGTTTCATTGAGAAGAAAGACGTATTTGGACGTATGCCGACGGGATATGGCAAATCCTTAATATACCAGTTGGCTCCGCGGCTCCGCTGGTTGGGAAGCTAATGGGAATTAGCCACAATCCGCCGGTGCTCTCGGAACTACGTCAGCCTATTCGTTGCGTTGATTGGTTGTATACCTACCCAATTGCTGCAGAGGGATTTGATAGACAACCTTTTAGCCCGCCTCCCTCCCTGTCGAGCTTCCCTAGACCCTTGTGCCGTCAGAAACATGGGTGTAGCATGGCTAGGCTAGCTGGCCCGCTCTCTGAGGCAAGAGTACCGCCGCGGAGTCCATCTGGCTGCAGCTGCAGCGCTCCCCCAAGTGCAGTATTGTATAATAACTGTAAAAAATAAAGCTGACTACTTCACGGATTTCGCCTATCGCGGGTTCTTTTTGGAACGTAACCCCCGTGATAAACGAGGGTTCACTGTACAACCATTTATCCAAGCTGTCATCGAGAAGATATAAGAAAACTTTTCGCCCAACAAGCTTAATGTGGTCTTGTCTTCCTTCACTGTTTACTAAACTTTCTTGTGGCTGACATCAGTGTGTCCGATGCATCGTCTTCACGGCTGACAAACAGACTTTAGGTTCATTATTGCCACCTACTGTCCTGGAGTGTGCATCAGTGTTACCAGCATGTCACAAATTAGGGAACTGAGAAAGGTGTGATAAAATGCGTTATTTTTGTTAATGCGTTATTTTTTCTGTGATTAATCGATCAAAACTGACGCATTAAAGTCCCAACCGTAGGCATTATAGCTTTATTTTTCTGCACTAAAGACCTTTCTGAGTCTTCTTTACTTCTAGCCATGGTTGTGCTGTTTGCTTAGATCATGTGCCAGACTTTACGTTGCAAGAAAAAATGAGCTCACAGTGAAAAAAAAACGTGACAGGAGCAGAAACATCTAGGAAAACAGAAAACATGTCAATATCAGTGGATCAGAAGCAAACTGGAGGCTTTGTGAGACGTCTTGCGGGGGAGAGCGGTGTCATGTTCACTGATATTGATTGAACTGTCCTTGGTTAGAGGAACGTCACGTGCGAGTTAAATTGAGTGGTGTTCCACTGTAATGCAGACAGGGAGATGGAATATGATGATAGAGTGAATCCATTACAACCGCAGAATGACTCTGAGACAGCCAGAGAGAATTGGGTCACTGGCTAATTGGACAGAAATACATCAGCCCGCCCTGTGTGCACACACACATACCGATGGCACACATTCAGACCTGCATCCACTTACAAGTCATTACATTTGCACGAGCACACATGCAGAACAAACACACACCTACACACACAGAGTTACACACAGAGTTATAGATTGCATGTATAATGGTAGATTATCATATTATAACCATTTAATCAATTATGCCCAATCACAGTGCGTTAGCGCAGACAAGACCCGGGGATTTATATTATGCATGACCAAGTCTGGCACACAGAAGCCCTCTTGTGCAATTTACACATGCATACAGTAAATACCACACACACTGTGATTAGAACCATGTACATGGGTTTCATTTTAATATTGGGGGGCTACAGCCAGAGCATCAAAGGGCTCATTTCCTGCATTTTTATGCACCAATTTGTGCCTTTTCTGCATCAATTTATAGTGGAAACATCTTTGTTTAATTAAAGGGATACACAAGAATCAAGCACGGGGTGAGAGTTCAAAATATAATGGAATATTTATGGATGTAATTAGGTTTTTCTCTTTAGATTCAGAGCTTGGATAAGCTCACAATTCATATTTACATTGTTCTGGGGATATTGGAATAACAGTGGTTATCAGTCAATATTGTTATCGGGGTTTTTTTTTGGCCTACAGTGAAAACTGATAAAATAATTCCTTCAAAATTGTACAGTATAGTTGCCACATTTTAATAGAATCATAGGGGGAGAAAGAGAGAGGCAGAGTGTGAAGGGTTGTTTTGTTTTGTTTTTTTTAATGACATTTTTTCCATAACTTAAGCTGAAGTCGTTTTCTTATTTTGCGCAGGCAATGTTTACATTTGGAAAGCCTTTGTTGCATTTGAGAATGCATTCAATGGGGCATCACAATAAAATTAGGCATGATGTGTTAAAGGCATTAGAGGAGATATAATTTCCTACGACTTTGAACGTAGCATGCACATGCGCACGTACAACCTCTCCCTCACCCCCTCTAACCTCCCCCCTCTTAACATTTACGAAGAAACGCCCCCCTCCAGAAACTTGCGTAGCACTCGTTAAGTTGTCTTTTACGGCTGGGTCCCCCTGGATCTTTATCTGCCATTATGTAAAAAAAGATGAGCAAAACAAGTCGCCAGCTAACTACGAAGCTATACCAAAGCAACACATACACAAAACACGTAAGTCCAAGGCGTACGTAATCTACGTAACTAGGCCTGAGCCGGAAGATTTTTGATTGACAGGAAAGGGAGCAAAGCAAACGCCTCGGTCTGAGCGCATTGATTGGCTGATGTTTTTCAGGTCCTGCCATGTCCACAGTTTTTTTTTTTTTTTTTAATTCTTTTAGAGACCATAAATACAAGTCCACTAAAGGTCAGTATTCATTTTATGTGAATCAGACAAATTAAACAACAAAAACATCCTCCATAATGCCTTTAATTCCACGACAGAAGACATGTGATGCTACCTAAAATTAGTTAAATTGCCCACATTTATCGGTATTGGTTGATATCGGAATCAGAAATCGAGAATTGGATGATATCAGCACATCGGTTATTGGCAAAAAAAAGACATTATCGGACAGCACTAATTTTTTCTGTAAGAAATGACCCAGTGATGATGGAAAAAAGTAGAAGAAATGATCTCTGTCGGTTTCATTTTCGCATCCATTAGCAGTACTTATACTATAAAAATAAAAGTCTACTTTTTGGTGTGTTTTTATTGAGCAGGAGTGTAAATGCATGTATTCTGAATCTTTAAAGGCGATGTATCTCCTGCATCTCTCTGGAAACCTACTCCCATACGACCACGTGTACGCACACAAGACGGCAAGCACAAACACCCACACATGAGGATTTCTATGCAGGTTTACAGTACAGTTAGGGAAGACGGCTATAAATAGAGTTTAGCAGACACCATCGTGATTGTGAATAAATTCAGCAGAACTGCTCAGCCCTGAGTTTCTCTGTTGCAGGGCAGAAAAGCAGCTGGTTTGAATGGAGAAAGTGTGGAGCTGCAGAAAGTGGAGCAGAGAAAGGAGGAGGGGGGAAGAAAGGAATCATTGGAGGTGTTTTGCATTTTTGCTGTATCATGCTACAAGCAGGTCTGAAGAGGAAGTGGTGGGGTAGGAAGGACAAGGAGAGAGGGGGAACACACACAAAATGCACATACATTACATTCACACATAAGCTTTGATGCGTTTCTTCTCTGGGTGGTGAACAACAGCAAGGTTTGAGAGAGTGATACTTTGATCCAACAGATTTCTGAGGACTGGACGATTATAAGGATTGTTAGCTGGAGATACAGTGAAAATGACTGTCAGCGGGCGTGTTTGTGCTCTTGCTTTGTGTGTTTGCTCGTTTCTCTTTATCTCCTGTGTTTTCTGAATTTCCCATCTACCCTCTTACGCTCTCCCTCCTTTTCTTTTCCACTTCCATCTAGATGTTGCACATTGACTAATCAATTCAGCGCAGAACAATATTCTTTGAAGCTCTGGCATTATGCAAACCTCAATATTTACTGCAGTTCAGAGTTAAATAAGACATGATTTACTGAATGATTTATAAAGCACATAGGTTGTCCTCAGATATCATGCTTCAGTCAACACGCTACATGGTTACATATTGACTGTTTACAAGCTGGATCATTCAGCTTCATTTCACCTCTTCAGCAACTTTTCGCTGAACAAAATGATGCACAATGGTGAAAGAATGGCACGAACCTGCATAATAACTTATAGCAATAGCAAAAAGAGCACAAATGTCCTTAGAAATGTCAGAATGCTCCCAAAAACTGTCCCTAAAGGGGTAAAATTGACCCCAAGTCATTGCCCAATATTTCCATTTCCGTCTCTAACACCCACTCACACAAACAGCACTGCTTTTCACACTACTTTTAGTACCTATAATAAAGTTTGCGGATTGTACTTCATTAGAAGTCTCAAACTTTTACCGAATAAAGGCACTGAACCATCGCCACCACCAGCAAAAAAGGCAGCAAAGAATATCTACAACAAAAAAATGGACGTTTTGTTGAATAAGGCGCCGCTCCTCTTCTGTAAAGCACACAGAGCTCAGCCACCCAAACAGTCTAGAGTTCCATTTTATCTATGCTGAAAATGTCAGCAGGGATAAATCTGATGATGAAAAAAGGCCTTCTGAATTCTTTAGACTCATTATTTTCACAACTGCATCAACAAAGAACAAATATCACACCAATTCCTCCCACCATCTGTAAGTTGGTGAAACACCTAAACCAGGAACATGCAAGAAACTACCACTCAAAGTTTGGGGTCACTTAAAAATGTCCTTACTTTTGAAAGAAAAGCAGTTTTTTTCAATGAAGATAACATTAAATGAATCAGAAATACAATCTTGCCATTGTTAGTGTGGTAATTGACTATTCGAGCTGGAATTCTTTAATAGAATACATACATGGGGGTACAGAGGAACATTTCCAGCAACCATCACTCCTGTGTTCTAATGCTACATTGTGTTAGCTAAGAGTCAACATTCTTGGCCCAGTGCTGACATTTCAATTTTACTTCTGGACATTCCAGGTAGGTTACATTTCTGAAATATGGCAGCACTGGAGGTTACCGAGTTCCTGGGAGCTTCATGTTTAATTCTTCTCAAAGCCTTTAGCAGTTAATTTGCATCTTTTTTTCTTCACGTTTCTTGCGATCCCGTTGACTATTTGCAACATTGAATTGTTCATTGATCACGCCTCACTAGCTTACCTATATCGAGTGTGTTTCATCCTTCTGAAAGGCATTTTGCAATTTTTGACTTTTCAGAATCTGCTTAATTTCTTTTTGGGCCCATTTTGTCTTCGGTAAAGAAGCTGCCTAATTATTATGCACGGCTTGATATAGGGTGTTGATCACTGAAATATAGCTTATGTGAGCACAGAGAGCAGGAGAGAAGAAAACAGATGTAAACACCGGGTGAGTTTTGTTTGCATTAAAGCATAAGAGGCAACCTGACAACAGTGTAGCCCACACTGTCCTTGTTCTGCGGTTTTAAATCGGTCTTCAAGCTTCCACCATCTCTGAATATCAATAACAATTTCCACAGACCTATGGGCAAATGATGAAAGCAAGCTGTTACATCAGCTCTACAACACACTAACATTAAGGATTTTCCTATTATTATGGCGACATTGACATCACAAATAAAAGCAATGCACCAGATCTTCAATTCTTCTGAGGCTGGGAGTGCATGAAGACTCTTGTGTTCACTCTTGCAGCAAATAGCAGAACATTTGGTGAGTTTTGCTCGTGGCTGAGACATTTTTAGAGTTAACAGAAGCAGCTCTATGAAATAAATAAAACGTGCACACAAGCAGCAGACAGTGAAGTGAAAGGATCGTAACAGTTTGAGGTAGACGACTATTGGTTCCTTAGAACAGAGAGCACTGCAGACCTGTCAGGCTAGCGTGTTAGCTTCAAACCCTGTGAACAGACTATTTTGCAAAGACACGCAGATTTATTTCACTGCACCATTTTCTAGTGTGAGCAGGTCTTCATTCTTTGCATCTCACTTTCCAGACTACTCAATTATAGATCTTTAAAAGCTCAGAGGCAGAACTTCAGGAGCCGAGAAGTGTTTCCCTGCTCCTCATTTACTTATGCCTGAGAGAAAGAGAGAAAGGAAAAGTCAGATGGCAGCCAGAAAGCAAAAGAGGGGATGAAAGATGTCGAGAAAGATAAAGCAGATAAGGGTCAAAGAGATGGCAGAGAAAGAAGATGAGACCTCATAATGTGGTAAAGAAAAGGGCATTCGGAGAGATTTGGATTATTTTTTTTCAGCGTGTCTTCTGCAAATTAACATCAGGGGTTGACAGCACACACTCGGTGCCACTGGGATGGCAGAGAGTGTATGTGTGCATGAACAAGACTGAATTATTCAGAGACAAGCTGTGGCTCGCTGAGTAAACATTAAGTCGACATAGAGATGCAAACGCACACTCTCCTCCTCTCCGAGTGTTGAGGGAGTCTCGCCTCCTCTGGGTCCCACCGACAGATGGGACAGGAAATGTGTCACTGGGTCAAACTCAGGCAGCAGCACCCATCTTCACACAGCTGAAAATAGCATCCCATCTATGGAGATCAATGCAGTTTATTCCTGGTAAAATAAATGTTGACAAACCGACTGATCCGATAACACGAGTGAAACGCTGTCGAGTTCAGCAGCTGCTACCAAGGACGATTTGAATTTATGTGGAAATGCTTCACTGGGACGAATTAAAGTTGATGAAGCAAAGCAGACAGGAGGATTGAGAAGTGAGAATCAAAACCGTAATAAAGGGGAACTCCAGCAATTTTACTCGGCAACGTGAGGCTATTAGTCAGAGGAAAGACTGCAAAGCCTGTTAAAGGATGATGGAAAGATGGAAAACGTCTTCTGTGGCTCTCCAGGAGCTTTGCAAAGGATGAAAAAAACACTCATTTGAGGCTTTGGAGATGAGACGTTTTTTGGCGCTTTTTTTTTTTGCATTATTTTGCAGAATTGAGACAGACAGGAAACAGGAGCAAAGAGAGTGAAGGAATGAGATGAAATATGAGTCTGGGCAGTCGAAAGTCAAGCCAGGGTCTCAGCTGCTGAGGGCATTTTAACCCAAATGTGACTTAACTACTTGACCATCACACAGCCCCCAAACCACACATTTTTAAAGCAGTTTTTCCTGCACTCGTTAGTTTACTTGCAAGTATATGAAAAGATTGAGACCAGTCTGTTGTCTGTATGTTAACAATGGAGCAAGAGTCAGGAAGACATTAGCTTAAAGATTGGAAGCAAGGCAAAAACAACTGGCCTAGCATTGCAACAAGGGGTGCTAAATGTTTATTGTGAATTGATTATTCTTCACGAATAAGTTAACCAATTAAATATACATTAACTGATAAGGCAGAAGATGAGAGAGATGCAGTTTTACAGATTGTAGATTTCCTCTAGCACCTGGTTGAGTCTCTTGTTGTTTCACGAGATGGAGTTCTAGGTGTGTTTGCTGACCGCTCATGAGCGTTGCATAAAAAGAGTGTACTTTTAAGCAGTTTAACAGCCAACTGTGGCGCGTGGAGCTTATTGAACGCTACATTGGCTTGGTTTTTTTATTAAGAAGCTTGATTTAATTTGAATTTAGTTTGCTTTAAATGTTATTATATATATAGTTACCTGATCGGTTTTTCTGTTCATTTAACCTGATTTTCTTTAGATCTTTTGTTACTCCCCTCATCCCCT
Organism: Acanthochromis polyacanthus; assembly: GCF_021347895.1. Lineage (NCBI taxonomy): Eukaryota > Metazoa > Chordata > Actinopteri > Pomacentridae > Acanthochromis > Acanthochromis polyacanthus. The sequence goes on along the minus strand of NC_067113.1, from coordinate 43,847,074 downwards.
ACCTCATGGGGACGTAACACTAGGTTTTCAGACACTAACACAGGCCAGGAGCTGAATCTCAAATATTTTGACAAACTTTTTAAATCTCTCTTTTGTAAGTCTTGCTAACTTGATGAAACTGTAGTATTATAAGTAGAGAGGACTCACAAATGTCTTCTATGTGGTATGAAATGGTTATAATACCAATATTTATGAAAAGAAAGCTTGGATTTATTTTCTTATTTTTTTACTTATTTGACTTAATTTTTCAAAAAAAAAAGTAATATATATCAATAGCATTTTTTCAAGTGCACACAGGTGTTATCAATACTGAAAAAAATTGGTGGCTCCTCATACAAAAAATGCTATTTACATTTTTACAGCCTCTATATACTAGACATTTTTCAGACTGCTTAGTTAATCAGTTTTAGGATAATATTTTACCATGCTCAACATATTTTCCAGCAACTTACTGTCAACCTGCTCCTCTCAATACCATTTTTGAGCCATTCTGAAATTATTTTGCAACTCAAGTATGTTGTTTTCCTCTCAGTCTCTCTCTCGCCATCTCCTCTCTGCTCTGAGTAAACAGCCTGCAGCTCACCAAAATTGTTTGGCACATGACCGTCGGCTGCAGCTGAGAGAATCTTGGCTTCACATTTCCACTGAGGCAGAATTTTTCATTTGTTTTTTTTAACATGAGCCAGTGCAAATGTGAAAATGAGATGTGTAGGAGAAGGAAATTTTGATTAAATATCAAGCTTGGATTTGACTGTTATTTTCTGATATAACTGCATGTGGCACATGATGCATTCAAGAACTAGAGTAAAATTGAAAATCCTATGTTTCCTGGCTCTGACACGTGGTGTAATTTTGGTAATGTTTTAAAGAAAATATGCCTGTAAAGTACACTGACTACTAGTACATTGTTTACTCTAACTGCTATCAGTGCTTTGTTAAATTCACAATGCGTATGTTTACATGCACAAGTTCCTGCTGCATATTCTCTGTGAGCCAAGACTCGTTGAAATGAGCAGCTTACAGTGATGTGTGGCACTTTGAAACAAAACCTTAATCCACACTTTTCATTCTCCATTTATGACCGAGTGACAAACGGTTGAGCTCGCAGGCTCTCCGTGATAAAAGTGAGTGATTGTGCCATTGTTCAAACCAACGCTGCAGTCTATATGCTTTACCAATTCCCAAGTAATCTCATTGTTTCTTTTGTCGTTTGCTATCTGGAATCCATTCTGATGAGAATTTGTTTTCCTTCTTTTCACAGTTTGTCCTTTCATTCCAGTTTAATCATCGACTTCACAGCCTTGGTTTTCCTTCTAAACTGTTTGTCTGACTCCTCAAAATAAATCATCAGCTCCTCTTTATCCCCTTGTCTCTCGCGTTATTCTCCTGCTGCATGTTTGCCCGCTCCGCTCGGGTGGCGCAGCGGCGGAACACGGGATAGCTGTCTAACCCCGTCACCTGTCGAGATATGCCGGATGAATGCACCCCGTGGAAATTAGCGCCAGGATTATGCAAATCCAAATTGAACTGTGAAGTTAAGAGGCTCGGCCCAGTGACCTCGCCATCTTGCACAGGCGGGGAAGGAAGATCGACATGCAGCGTCTACATACATGCACACACGCTCACAGGCACTAATGCATGTGAACACTCAAGCACAGCCACAAATCATTACTTTTTGTACTCATGTTGGTGTGTGTGTGTGTGTGCACACTTGTGAGTCCTCTCCTGCCTGTGCGCCTGAGCTGAATGATAATTTGGTCATTAGCAGCGTGTCCCAAATTACCACTCACAAACAGAGGCACATGCATGCACCGGCCACTGCTTTCTCCAGCTGTGACTGCAGAGTCCACTCTTTTGTTGGAAGAGTGCACCTCCACCAACACAAAGACTAAACCTTAAACCATTTAATGAGGCAGCACCGTAGGATACAGTGGCTTCAGTTTAGCTATTCCCATTCTTCATACTGACATTTACGCACAACTGTGTTCCAAATGTGCTCCGCTAGGTTAGTAATTAATGGTAGGAAGTTGGATGCTGATTGCTGTGGCGAAAACTAGCACAAACTGAACTTCTAAGGCAGGATTGCTTGTCTTCTAGTCCTGAATTCTCTCCCTGCAGCGATTTTAGACATGTACCGTCTAGACAGCCAAGTCTTGTTTCTTTGGAAATTGGACCAAAAACACCCAAAAGGAAAATAAAACCCACAGAATGGGGGTTTGGTGAATGTGTACATGTAAAACCGTCGTCGTTTGTGGTGGATTTAGTAGTAGTAGTAACTGGATTGTCACTATATTGAGGTCAGACAATGAAATTTGGTTAGTGGTCCTGAGACACAAAACATTTGAGACAGAGTGCAACAGAAAAATAGAATAAAAACTATAATAGAATGCAAATACACCAGACAGAGTAGCAGTATCTGAAACAGCAGGTTATGTAGATATAATTTTACAGTTAGTTATTTAGAGAAGCTGCTGTTTCAGGAAAGTATTCAGCTAATTTCCCACAACGCCAATACATAGCATTTTAGACTTAAAAATATAGGTCCTCAAATAGCACCAAGAAATGGTTGGAGATAAAGCGCTGGAGAGTTCTGAAGTGGCCAGCAATGGGTCCAGATCTAAATCCCACTGAACACCGATGGAGAGATCTCAAAATTGCCGTTGCAAGCAGGAACCCTTCAAATCTGAGAGACCTGGAGCGTTTTACAAAAGAAGAGTGGTCCAAAATTCAATTTCAAAGGAGTAAAGAAGTTTGTTGATGGTTATAGGAAGCGACTGGTTTCAGTCATTTCTTCCAAAGGGGGTGCAACCAAATATTTAGTTGAAGCTGCCAACAATTTTGTCTGGCCCATTTTTTGTGTTTTGTGTAGTTATGTCAAATTTGGCTTCTTTCTTCTGCCTTTTTTGTGTTTTTCCAGTGCACATAAAGTAAATAAGCATGTGTATACCCAAAACATTTGTAATTGCAACAATTTCTGGGAGAAATCGTGCATTTTCTGGAAATATTCCAGGGGTGCCAATGCTTTCATCCATGACTGTATATATAATGGCAGCCTGACCTCTAAAATGACTCATCTTCAAGTCTTTTATATGGAACAATATTTATCATGAGTTAAATGTACAGTTTTGAAATTGTGTTTGGAATTTTAGTTCACCATCCTATTTCCCTTCAGCATGCTTACACTGAGGGTACAGGGTTTGATCTCCCTAGCAACAGGAAAGTGTTTTACTGCCTCTTATGATGTAAGCATCCATCCATCCATCTATCCATTAGCTACACCTGCTTTATCCTGTAAAGGGTCACAGGGGACTGGAGCTTATCCCACTGGGCAAGAGAGCAGAGTACATCATGGACAGTTCGCCAGTCCGTCACTTCACTGACACAAAGAGACAGACAACCATGCATGTCTACACTTAAACCCACTACCGTGGTGAGAAATTAATTCTAAAATATTTACAGTGTCTAAATCTGCTCGCACATAGTTGCATTTTTAGGGACGCAAACACAAGTGGACAGCTGCGATACATGACTGCTCGCACCTGTCTTAACATGCATGGGGAGTCCAGCTGAGCGCTTCTGTTCAGGTTTCATTCCTGCCAACATCACTTCCAGTCAGATATTTCATCGGTATGTCACCAGGCAAGCAAAAGATGGGCCAGGTAAGAAATCAATAATAATAATAATAATAGCAACAGTAACAATACGATTATGGGTGATCAGTGCCACAACACAAACCTATCAAGTGTAAATATAAGGTTAAGACTCTGTAGTGTTATTTATGTTGTGATTTTACCTGCATAATTTACATATTGGGGATTAAAACCCTACAAATATGATAGAAAATACTATCTAACCTGGCTGCAATACAAATTGCTTCATACAGAGTAATCAAATTTAGAGTACTACCAAACTAATGTAGTAATAAATCTAAGATCCACGGGTATTGTAACATACTCAACTAAAATCAGAGGCTATAAATATGAACATTAACAGTTATGGAGATAAACCTCAACAATTTAAAGCTGAAGTTATGATCCGGCAAAAATATATGTGAAAATCCAACAATCCCAAAGATTCCACGAGCAAGTGGAGAACAATAATGTTTCAGTAGCTAATATACACGTACAAGCTCATTCCAGCTGTTGAGACTAGCAGGACAAACTGGTTTTTGACTTCCAAAAGATCAGCATGTTCTCCATTGACGTATTTTTCCTTAATGTTTGTGTCAGAGAATTAGGGTATTAAGTGTTACATCACAAAAATTATCTGGTCAAATGCATCCCATACCACCTCAGCAAATGCTTTAAAGCAGATTAGCATTTTGCACGTGTGATCCGATCGCCCAAGTCGCATTTTAAAACCGTATGTGAACCCTCACATCCGACAGGTTCACCGGCTCAACCTAGAGACATATCAGAGTAATCTATCCATGAGCCACTCGACATTATCTTACACCTGTCACACGTGTTGGATTGTTTCCAGTTTCATCAGCTGTCACATGTCAAGAAGACAGAGCAGAGGAGAAAAACCAGGAGACGCCTGACATGTTGTATTCAGCACTGCGCTTATGCAAAAGACTGCTTTTCACATTTTTGCCAAAAGCGTCAACATGCACAAAAGATTTCATCAATCACTGTTACATAACAGGACTGAAATTCCAATTAATTAAAACTTTGTATTGTCATATATCAAAAATAGACTTGACAATTGGAAATAAGTGCATGTACGTTTTGTCAATTTATATGCAAAGTGTTTGAAGTGGAGCTTCTGTCATTTAGTGTCACACTTTCTAGCATTCAGTGCATGGATGCTGACACTGAAGAGAAACCATATTATACTACCATATACTAATTAAAGAGTACAGGTCAACAGACCAACTGACTATCAGAGTCAATATTCCGTATTTTTCCACTTATCTATATGTATTTTTTGTTTAGTTGCATGTCACTAGTAGTAGCCTGTCAACACCAATGGATAAATGTTGAAAAGCTCTCTTGCAATAAAACAAATACACAAAGATATTTCAACAAAGTTTCATGTTGGAGTTTGTTATTCCAGATTTCAATACCAAATGTTCTTGCAAATGTCCACGACCATTTAAAAGTTTGGGGTCGCCCAGTCAATTTCATGTTTTTCATGAGAACTCACATTTTTATTTACATGCTAACATAATTGCACAAGGCTTTTCTAATCATCAATGAGCCTTTCAACACCATTAGCTAACACAATGTAGCATTAGAACACAGGAGTGATGGTTGCTGGGAATGTTCCTCTGTACCCCTATGGAGATATTCCATTAAACATTTCCAGCTAGAATAGTCATTTACCACATTAACAATGTCTACATTGCATTTCTGATGAATTTAATGTCATCTTCATTGGGGAAAAAAAATGCTTTTCTTTCAAAAAAAAAAAAGGACATTTCTAAGTGACCCCAAACTTTTAAATGGTAGTATGTATCAGTTCCAAATAGTCTGCTTGATTACTAAAAATTGGTATCAGAACATGAAAAAATCACGTCAGTTCAGCCCAAATGAAAAACGTCTAAATCAGGTTCCGAATAAGCTCCTAGAATCACGGAAGAATATATGACAATGTACGACAGTCTCACATTTTTTGATCCCACAAAGGAGCACACTGTAATACAAATACAATAAGATGAAGTATCTCTCCTTCAAAGATCCCTCATCACATTCTTTTTCCCTCCTTAGAAACAGGCCATCACCTGGAGATGTGGCATCACGTCAAGCTCAGGAGGTGCTAAATGAAAGATGACTTGTGACCATTTGAAAGGAGGAAAGAATAGAAAGAGAGACAGAGGCGAGCTGATATATGGAACACATCCTCTATTCCTCATCTCTTCCTCCTAGATTGCGTCCTTCTGCCTGACCTCTGTGACAAATGATGGATGGCAGATGACAGATATTAATATACACATAATGAAAGATTCACGTGTGCTACATTCACACGGTCGTCTGCTCGCACACGCATCCTCTATCATATTTAAGCCTGCGTGCACCCTCGTGCAATCTGCCACGTCTTATTCGCTGCTGAAATCTAATGGTTGGCGTTAGCTCAGCGTTCCCCTGACATTTCTCTGGAAAAGGGCTTCTAAATGTGTTCTCACAAAGCCCTAACAGACAGGCAGACAGCCGTGGGTGTGGGTGGTGAGTGGGAGAGGGCGAAGCAATGGGAGAGAGGTGGCGGGGACGGAGACGGCGAGAGGACGAGACAGGAGGGGAGTTGTAGAGAGGCAGCAAGACAGAACTAAAAGAGCAAAGGTGAGTCACGGAGGTCGCGGAGGAAAATGAAAACTGAGATGTTGTGAAGAAGAGAAAGAGAGAAATTTATCCACGGTCTCCCAGCAGCAGCCAGCATCCATCACCAGATAAACCACAGGCTTCATCAGCCAGCTCGCTAATGTAATCCACGTGGCATTCCATGTCTTAAATATTCATTGATTTCCCTTTGTAGCCCTGTTCTGTGTCTCTTGAGAGCTTAGGTTCCAATTTTGCTGATTTTATTCAGATTTTACTTTGAGGCACAAACACACTGTTCAATTTGGCCTCTACTTTATTAGACCTTAAGGAAAGTGGTATTCTTTTCACGTATTCGCTAAAGTTTACGTGACATGAAGTCCAAGTTCAGGCGGATTCATCTGCGGACATCCATGTGCTGCAGAAAATTTGTGTCCGTCCACACTGTGACAAACTTCAAAAGAGCAGTGGCGTTTATGCGAAGAATATGCAGATGCCACACATTTGTATGAGTTGCTGTGCTGCAGAACCTGAATGGAGACGAGAAGCTTCTCCGTGCACAACCAGCTAGCTAGCATCTAATGCGACCTGCATGTGAGACGTTAAGGGAACATCATTAAATTGTAGCATCTATCAATGAGCATAGGTTTAGCAAGTCAGCCGCTGTTGTTACAATTTTATATTAATTTTATCTCTTGGAGACGTATTCAATTTAAGTGCAGATGAAGCTTATTTAAAATCTCACCTTGATACAGATTAGAATGAATGTAAAACAACATGGACGTGAAAGCAGAGCTCTGATTATGTAAATATAAAAACACAATATAATTAATATATCCATAAAGTCTATGGAAAATTATGTTCTTGATATTTAACAAAATAAGGAACGGTGGAGTTCTGTTACGATCGGTGTACTGTTGTCTGTCTGTCTGTCTGTTAGCAACATTAGTCAAAAATAGAATAATGGATTTGGATGAAATTTTCAGGGAAGGTCAGAAATGACACAAAGACCACCTGATTAAATTCTGGCGGTGATGCGGCTTATAGTCTGGATCCACGGATTTGTTAAATATTCCTGTATTATTGCCAGATAGCAGCATAGCGCCACTGTAACCATGACAACAAGTGAACGCTACATCAGCTGCCTGCTGACGATCACATCATTGCGATCCGACTGCAAATCCACCACTGCAGACTTCTGAGAACGTATCAGTCGGAAATGATTCAAGGAACTGTTGATTAAATTGTGGGAGTGTTTCTGAGTCCCATCAATTCCCGCTGCCCGCTACATATTTAGATCATGAGATTTGGAATCCGTACATAACATACACATGCATAACACACGCCTGTGTTCATTGCAACGTCATGCTGTTTGTGAGTACATCTATATTAAATGGCCACATTCTATGTTGTCGTGATTTGATACAGCAACTGAGCAGCCTTGGTGGAGTTTTATCATTTGGTTAAGCTTTGGGTTTGGTTAAAAAAAAAAAAAAAAAAAAAACATATCACTCTATGATTGTATGTATTTTGAAACCTAATTTCATCTGGTAGTCTCTTGACAGATGACTATTGAGATCTATTTTCCATCCAGGGGAAATAAATCTTCAGAGATTTACTTATATTTTGTAATCTGTATCCCCTTAGTGTCTCCCTCATTTCTCTTCCAGTTTCTGTCAAACGTCACATGCAGCTTTTTCCTCTCTCCCCTTAACACGTCTTCCTCGTCCTCCCCCGCTACTTCCTTTCACCCTTCATTTTTCAGTGACACAGAGGATCGTATCCTCTCTCAGGGGAACACAATGTAACTTAAAGCGGGTCAGTGATACACAGAGAAATGCCCTCCCCACCTCTAACCCAGTTATCCACTGACACTGTTGTGAGAGTGGAGCTTTGGGGTGTGTGTCCTTCTATAGATACGCTGTACGAATGCATGAGTCTGTACGATTCCCTCCAACCCCGAGCAATAGCCGCGGATGGTACAGTCCTCTTTATTTATCTCCATCTCCTGCAGCTTGCCAGCAGGGTCATTATGACCTCAACACCCTTGCTGACCTCTGCAACACTTCTTTCAATGCTTGCGAGAAGGATGATAACGATGGCGGTAATGAAGGCTTCCCGCTAGTCTAGCATTTGCAGATGATTGCAGGACGAGAAAGAGAAATTTTTGAATGCTTTATGTCAACAAAAGCAGCATGTCCTTGCCTCTGTTCTTCACAGGGGTCACAGACTCAGGCCTCTGCACACAAGTAATAGCTGAGTAGGCTGATGAGCTTTTCTATTAAAACACATCCCACTCAACTGAAGGTCATCATTCAGTACAGGAGTTTTGATGTCTTTTTCTCTGGGTTGGTTGCGTTGCTCTGTGTTTAGCGAAATGTTTTCCACCATGCAGCTGTTGAGCGTTTAATCCAGGAATGTCAAACTCATTTTAGTTCAGGAGCCACATTCAGTCCAATTTGATCTCAAGTGATCAGTAAAATCATAGCATAAGAACCTATAAATAACCACAACTCTAATTTTTTTCTTTTGTTTTAGTGCAAAAAAGTACATTCTGAAAATGTTTACGTTTAAGGAATTATCTTTTGACAAAACATTATGAACAACTCGAAATTTCTCAGACAAATAAGTTTAATTTCAACAACAGTATTCCTCAGTATGTCATTTACACATTACAACTTCCAGATCAGAGTGTCTACAAAGGAACACATTTAGTCACAGCTATCTGGAACTGAACAATATAATATTTTACTGTATGATCAAAATAACAAAAGTCAGACAAAAAAACAACAAAAATAAGACAAAATATTACAAAAATGAGACATAAAGAGACAAAAAAATGAGACAAACGACACAACGCGAAACAAAAAAAGAGCAAAAAAATTTGACAAAAAAGTTACAATGCATAAAAAAAATCAACAAACGACAAAAACTAGACAACAATGACACAAGCGAGAAATAAAACGACAAAAAAGTAGACAACACAAGCAAGACGACAAACAAAACAAAATGACACAAACTATACACAAAACAACAAATAAAGCAAAACACAAAATGACAAAAATAAGGAAAAAAAGCACAAGTTAGAAAAGGAAAAGCAAAACGACAAAAACATGAGACAATCGAAAAAGTCATACAAAAACCAACAAAACAAGATAAAACATTACAAAAATGAGGCACAAAATGACAAAAGAACAATCAGCAATCTAGTATTTTACTTTGTGATCAAAAGAACTTGTCATTATCTAGAAATTCTTTTAAATATATAGTTGTACATATGCACAATCTGCAGTTAATGTCTTCTTTTTACACGTTACAAAGTCGTCCTTCGGGCCAGATTGGACCCTCTGGAGGGCCGGTTTAGCCGACGTACCGCATGTTTGACACCTCTGGTTTAATCTATTGGGATTACTCAGAATCATGACGACCTTGATTGGAAGCTGCCAGCATCAATACTGGGTGTCAATCGATCAGCGTACACACCAACTGTAAGCTTTTTTCCACTTATAAAGGCCAACACAGACAGCCGCGCCCGCTCTCAGACACCCTCTGGTATTAGTGCAGACATTCTCCGACTCCAAACATTTATCCAGTTCACTGAACTTCAGAAACTGAGGGTATATGGAAAAGTTTGCAAATAACCATTTCGCCTCATGGAGCCACCACAGGCCAAGCCCAGGCCAGGGGTCGGCGCACCATCTGGAACACAGTTTCACACAACGCTGGTCAATGAGTACAGCAGCCTCGTTTTTCTCAGTATCAGTGCCGTCATTAAGAGGCTGTTAGCTTCCTCGCAGTGTGTGAGGAGGTTAGAAGTTCATCTTACTGTCTCCAAAACTTCATTTTGATATTTCGTGTTGGTACTGAACATTCCAGCTTCTGCATGCTACATTAACCCTCTGAACCTCAAGCAGTTTCTGGTCTTTTTTTCCCCCACTCTTGTCACATTTATTTTTCAGAGTTGGCTCATTTTAATAAATGAACGCCTCTTATGGAAACAGCACAGCCATGACTAGAAGTAAGGAGAGCTCAAAAAGTCTGTGCAGAATAATACAGATATCATGGCATAAATCCCACAAAAAAAATAAACAAATAAGTCAAATTTCTTTAGTTTAAATTGAAAAATCCTGTAATCAGTACGTACTTTTCAGTGTCCATGTTAAACCAAAAATGAGGGGAAAAAATATGGCTGTCAATTTATAATTGTGGGACTTTTGAAGTCCACAGGATATATCTTACTAAACATGAAATTAAACATATTTACAATAACAAATGAAAGTCTTTTTTGACATTGTACAACAATATAACATATTTTCTCTTAATCTTCGTTATGTTTTGTTTGCAGCTGAATCATTTATGGCTTCTCAGTTGTACCGATGAATACGGAATTTTTTTGTTTTTTACAGAATCTAGTAAGAGCAAACTGTTCAGTTTGAGGTTTTTTTCTAAAATGAGACATGTAGCATAATGTACATTTGAGGCAACATCTGAATTTTAAACTCAGATTTGGTTAATTTACCTGATAGAGCACATTGCACATGATTAGTTCAAGGACCTTCAAAAAGTTGAAAATCCAACGACTCTTCCTGTTTTAGAGTTTCCACTGTGATAAATGATGTAATATTGGCAAATTATTTAAACTCAAGATGCCTTTTAAGTCTGTGGGTAGGTCCTAGGGTTCAGAGAGTAAACAGAACAATGTCCTTGTGCATACATATATGGGATTTCTCAGGTAATCACTTGAACCACACTCTGTATTAAGTATGCAGTCAGAAATAGGAGAATAATGAGCATAGTGTGCATGTACATAAGTCAAGTGTCTGTGGGCTGGCTGTGACAAGGAAACCACTTATACTGATGTTTGAAAATTCTGAAAACACAACTGAGATACCAAGGTTTTGATATTTCATGCCGTTATATTGCTCGCCTCCACAGATAAGTGAAGGTGAGAGCGTAGCGCCGTGCACATTTCAGCTGTCTAATGAAGCAGTCGGTCTATTATCATTTGCAAAAAATCAGCATGAGATGTTTGGATACGGTGAATTATGTTGCTCTCATCACACAGCAGAAATCTTGCCTTTACATAAACAAGCAGTATGAGACGTCGAGTTGTATAAAACACAGATGCAGTTATGTTCCTGAAGCGCAGCCTGAAGCCAGTTGTTGCTGCCTGCAGACTCTCAGCCACTGCGAGATCAAATTTTAATGATACTCTTGTGTGTTTTTATTTGTTCCCACTACATAATTTGCTCCTTGGAAACTTCTTTATGTTGTTTTCCTGCAATCAGGAGTAACAGTTTAGCACAAGAGTCGGTCGTGGTTAAGCTGAAGAGTTATTCGACCTCTGAGTTGAACCATTACATGGTCAAATATACGGCAACACCATTAAAACCACTGACAAGTAAAGTCAGCATTGGCATTCTTGTTTAAAGCAATGTTCTGCTGGCATTTATGTGGACGTAGCTTCAATACAACACACCATGAAATTGTTGCAGACCAAGCAGACTCATCATGACAACAGTACTCAGGACAATGCCGCACAACAAGGAACAGCTTGAAGAACATGACCAAGAGCCCAAAGTGTTGGCTTGGCCTTCACATTCCTCAGTTCTTAATCTGATTAAATGTTCACAGGTCCCACCGCAACAAACATGATCCACAGGAACCAGAAGATCCACCACCAACACCACAGGGCATCTCCCAATATTCCATGTCCATGCTCCAAAGGGTCAGAACCATTTTGGTGACACCAGTGAAACCTCCACTATATCAGATAGGTAAAGAGTACAATTCAAAATTATCTTAACCTCAACACAAAACATTACAGGAGAAAGATTATTCTGGCAATGCACTTGGTCCACCAAGGTTCAAGCTTATTTGCCACATCATCGAAGAAGGTCACATCTTGAGCCTCCATTTTCTCCTCAACAGCACGCATGACCTCCTCATTACTCTGAAAGCAGTGACTATGCAAGAAGAGCTTCAGTTTAGGAAACAGACCAAAGTTAGCTGTTGTCAAGCTGAGTAAATAAGGCCCATGAGGCAACATTTAGCTGCTTCTACCACCTGATGCAGCGTGGATCGATTCATTGTCCGGAAGCAGCAGCCAGATTGAAGCTTTCCTCTCCTTTTTTCTGTGATTGCTTCAAACAATTACATTTTTGTGGACAGTGATGAAGGCTTAACAGTATACAGTTAAGCCCCAAAATGAGAGCTATACCGCTTCTTTCTGGATTTTAAATTACCCTTGTAGTTTCAATGTTGTGTCAGATCAGCGTCTGTACAGCTTGAGCTTTAGCACAAAAAGTTTGAACCTGGAGAACAAAAACAAATCTTATATTGGTGCAATGATGTCCATGATTTGTGACTTTCTTCTCTCATAGGGATGTCAAAGGTCAAATATTGTGTAGAATAGAGCTACACAATATTGGAAAGACTGGCAATGCGATATGTCTTTCTGCAGTATATATATTGCGAGATGAAAAAGTACAGGAGTTGTCGAATAACTCTTTCTGAAAAGATTTAATCATTCTAGAATGATTGGGGTGATTTTGTCAGGATGTGCATCTGCATAGAAATAGGAACATTTCATAAAAAGCTGGGAAAAGCTATTTGAAACCTTTCTGATGTGGTGTAAGGCTTAAAAAGACATCCGAAATAGATTTCTGCTTTGCATGGCATTCAGATCTGACCTTTACTCTCCCCATACAGAGCTTTGTGGGGCTGATGGCCAAATTAGTTTGTCATGTGTGGTCGCAACAATTGCAAGACGCAGCCGATAGAGTAGCTGTTCCTAGTTAATATTCTTTCTGTAACTGAAATATTTCCACTAATGTCTGTTTCTGTCCCCAAATCTTACTGTTGAGTGTTTATTTTGTGTTTGTTGCTGGTTTTGTAATGCACAGAAGGGGTCTGCAAGTCCACAAACTCTGTGTTTTACAAATAGAGGAAGAAATATAATGTACTGGGGGTCCTTGACTTAAGTCACAGTTCCGTTTCTATGGATTTCCTATGGACTTACTTTCACCTTAAGTCAGAACTCTGGCAAAAATGTAAACAATGTTCAGTTTTCTGGAAAAGTCATGAAGGCCAATGACTTTCATAAATGTATGAGTAATTTATGTGTATTGTTCAGTTCAAAATTTACCTAATGTCAGTGAATGTGCCATGTTTAGTTAGCTCACCTCTGCTCGGCTGAGAGTCAGCAGTAGTGTGTGTGAGTCGAGTGAGAGAGAGCTGGGAACGGCGGCTAATTCTGGAGCTAAGTTTTAAGTTTTTGTAGTTACTTTGGCGTTGAATAATCCACCAGGAAATGAGATAAAGTCTCATTCATTGCAGAGGGTTACTACAAAATGTTGCACTTTGCAACTTGATCGATGTTCGTCGTCATTTCGCCCTGCTCCAAGCATTTTATTATATCTAATTTTGCAGTAAAAACATTCTCCTGTAAGAAAGAAACGATGAAGATTTAAAACTCAAAATATTCAAATTTTCATCTTTTTTTCCCAGCATGTTAAAGTGATTTTTCCAGTTTGCTCCTGACCTCTCATGTCAACCACAAATTGATATTTGATTAAAAAGACCATACAGAAGAGGTGGGTAGATCGATCCAAACATCAATAATATCGATACCAGCGTTGGTATTGATATTGATATTGAACGATACCAGTGTAAAAAGATCGATACTTTAGTTTCAGGTTCCCTCCTGTATGCTAATTACAAACACTAGCGCCATCTGAGCAACATATACCACAGTCTGCACTGTGAGGCGTTTAGGGAACATTGGTAAATGTAGTGTCTGTGATAAGCAAATGTTCAGCTAGTGAAGTGTTTCACCTCTAACCAGGCGGGACCAGGTGGATGTGAGGAACTGACAACATCTGTCACGGTTTATTATCAAAGACAATAACCATGGGGGGTATTTCCTATTTCAGTGACAGAAGTATTGCACAAATATTGACCAAACTGTCAAAAATGAACACTGTTTAAAGAGGCTATCCCTCACTTTGTGACTGCATCAGCAACCCAGATTCTTATAGACTTAATTAGTCTGATTCTTAAACCCTGTAAGGATTTACAAACCCATCTTCATTCCATGTGGACAACCATATGCAGCACTTAACCTTTCTTCTGAACCTACAACCAATTACTGAAAAAATTAGTCTGGAGTTTCGGTATCGGCGATAGAGGCCCTGTATTTACTTGGTATCAGATCGATACCAAATCTTGCAGTATCACAAACCACTACTATACGGCAACCCTTCCCATCTCTATAAAACTGCCCTGAAAGAAAATTCATGAATGCGACCACATCCTTACAAATTGCATGCAAATACAGGCGAGGCGTGCAGCATCTGCATCCTCTTAAACATTCAGCAGCGCTGTCGGGAGCGTTAACTAAGGAGGGGCTGACTTTGGAAGCCGACCCTCAAATACAAAACAGAGGCACAGAGAGGAAAAGAAACAGACACAGTAGGAGAGGGAAAAGATTGAAGAGTTGTTAGGAGGCGAGTGAAATTAATAGAATAAAGGAGGATGACTGGAGGCAGATGGAAGGAAAGACGGATGAAGGCGTGAGTGTGGTTCTCAGAAGCAGATACAAGGCATCAACACGAGCTCCTCGGGGACAGTAACATTAGAGATGCTGATTATTTATAGACTGACAGACTCCTTTAGGAAATCACCTGTAAGGAAACACATTAGAGAGGAGCCAGCATGATTTGAATTCATTTTGCTGCAGTCATTTTAATGACAGTCATTCTGTTTAACCAGCGATTTATGTGGAAAAAAGATTGAAAAAGTCGCCTGGTCATTTGTGAATTATGTTAGCACAATGAGCTGCTGTTGGAGACTCGCCTCCAGCCACTTAGCTTTAAATCAGACCAGAAGTCAATTTAAATGAATGAGAAGCCCACAGAATGAAGGTACTACCGTGATTCTCATTTGTAGATCTATTAAAGGGTGTGCTGGTGTCAAATATTGTTTTTTCTGAATCATTTATGGGAAACTAGATTGAATGAACACACAAAAATAGAGACATATAGGATTTATAGTCATACATTTACAGTCATAATAAATAACTACTCGATGTTAAGTCACACATCTATATCAATGACATGTTTCTAACCCTGTTCCTGCAGAACAAATACAGCGTAATGCATTCAAGTTTCAGGGTGAAACACGTAAGAATATCCGCTGGAGAGTTTCCTTTGTTAACCCGTGTAGGCAGGTCGTCATGGGACCTCATTAGGGGAAAGGTTCTGCTTTGTTTTGTTTTTCACTCCCTGATTTTTACCATCACGAGCAAAGTCGCGTCGTGTCACCTGTCTTCATTTAAGTTTAGCAACTTTATTTTCGGATTGTGAGGCATTTTGACATCACAGAGTTGAAAACAGTGTCTTATTTCCATATCCAAGCAACTGCTGTGTTCATCAAAGACACTAAGAATAGGCTTTATAGAGCAAGAATAGAGGCACTGTAGCTTTCTGTTGAAGAAATGATCCTTAATGACAAACCGGGTTTATGTTTCATGAGACTGAGGAATCGTAGTGCCGTATCAGTAGCCTATGACATCCTTTAGGGCAGGTAAATTCATTCTTATGACACTGATTTAACAATGATTAAATAAAAGTGTTTATATACTTTAATGAACATCCTCCATCCTTCACCAGCTCCTATAGAGAAATAAAAGCTGAAACAGTGACCTTATTCTTGTGTGCTGTGGTCACTACTGTGGAGCTGCAGCACTGCTGTTTCCAGAGGCCTCATCAAATACTACATTAGTGACACTTACACTGTTTTAGCAGTCAGTGCTGCTCTCAACAACATCTCGTTCTTCCATTTTTTTCAGAAAGACCTTCTGTTAGAGATGGCTAGACGATGTTGGTGAAATATTTTTCACAATTTGGTATTTCATTTCAGTTGATTCCTGCTAATTATTGATAATCTCTAATGACTTATTTTTAGTACAGACAGGTAATAATTAAACATGTGGCACCTAGAAAGATATTCCTTTGTGCATAAATATTTAGTACAACCATTATACATGCATTCATACTTTATGCAGTTTATTAAGCTGAAACTTCCAGGTATTTGATTCAAACAATATTTACACCCTGCACTTCCCCTTGCTTTCGAGTTAGGCTGAGAACATTTGAAGTACCCTCATAGGAATGATCTGACACAGGAGTCCACAAAGGGCAACCAGGGCAAATCTGCTGCACCATGCCAAACTTAAGCTGCCAGGTCTAAGTATCACCAAACAGGAACTTGCACTGACCTCCAAGTGCCCCTCTACATCAAGTCCATTTTCACCACCCTGAGAGCATCATTTAGACGGAAGAGGTAAAGATACAAGGTCATTGGTGGTTTTTGCCCGTAAAGCCCGTCTCACAAGGGTAACCACAGGCATGGATGGACTTCATGAGAAGCTAAGGTTGCTACAGATTAGCATGCCTTAGAAGACCTGCACAGAAATCACAAAGAAAGTGACGGAGGGTGTAAGCAGCTCTTTTATCAATAGACATGATAAGCCTGGAGCATACTTGGGTGTCTTCATGCACTAGAACTTGGCGTTTTTGTGACATGCTTTTATTTCAGTTTGTATCTAATGCATCCAAGTGAAACCATGAAACATTCTAGCGAGCATCTTCCTCACTGTTAGTGAAAAGGAATCTATTGCTGGTACATACCACGATCATTTTATTGCTTAGACCTACAGAACCTTCGCTATGTTCCATCACCTGGCAAAATCTTTAGTGTGAAAGAATACACAAGTATTACCTAAACTACTAAATCATTTGTTGCTACTAGAATAGGTTGCTACCCTATTGAAAAACACATTCACAGAAAATTCACCTACCTTCAAGCACTTGAAACTAGAGCACAGAAGGTGAAAAAACAGCTCACAAATACTACAGTACCCTTCAGGTCATAGGTTAGAGGTCAGTCAAGGTCTAACAGACAAGCCACCTGCTGCTTTTTTCTGTTTACCTCCCGGCACCACAGCTAATAGAAAACATCCTACGCTCTGCCTTCCACTGGATGTCTACACATTCACACGCAGAGCTGACCCATCGCCCATCCCACTGATAACTCTCAATCTTCTGCTCCCTCTTGTTGTTTAACACTCTTTATTTCCCTTCCTATCCTCTCTCGACTTGCCACTCAGCCTCTGCCTGTCTGCATGTGGGCAAAGAGAAACCTGAGCATTGCACTGTCCATGAACACAGCTGAGAAACTGGTTGAGCCAAATATACAGACAAAAGCAACAGAAGCAGAGACAAAGGAAGAATCATCAATGGTCCATATCCATATCACTATAGGTCTAATATTTGGCCCAGCTGGAGAGAGGTTGAACCAATCAGAGCATGACTCACATTCACAGACTCTCAGTATCCCATGGCTACAATTTTCAAGACCTCTCCTGAAACATGAAGAGGATGGTAAACGAAATGGATTCACCAAGGCCCATATCATTTTTCTGAGCGGCTAAAACACCAAATCCCATTTTCTGAACCAAATGCTCAGTGGCCTGAACACATTGATAGACTCAATCATTCTTTTGGCAAAACGCTGAAATGAAATCAGGTATCTCCAATGTTTGTTCAGCAAGAGGACCCTGATGGTTCTTAAAAACAATGCTGCAAACTACATCACTAGCAGAGATAATTAAGTTGAGAAATTCAGATACATTTCTTGAACACAATCCTTCTAGCTGTCCATTTATGTTTCAAATTCAATCTAAAAAATTCAGTTTCAAATTCTGTAGTTCAGTTTCTGTTTTGATATAGTTCCAATAGTTGAGAAATTAAAATCCAAACAACGTAATTCAAAGCAAATTTTTTAATAGACCTATTCTAGTTGAGCGATTTAACTTCAGATTACAGGATTAAGATTTAGTTTCAATGTAATAATTCAGACTCGAAGTAAGTAATTCAAATGATACATTTTTCAATACACATTTTGTAGCTGCTGATTAAAATTTAAATTATGTGATTCAGTTTTCAGTATTATAAATTCAAATTGTGTATTTCAATATCAGATTTTAATATAGACAATCTAGCGCAGCAATTTAAATTATGTGATTCAAATTCATTTTTCTGACAGCCATTCTAGGCGTCAGGAGCAGGACATCCGCTTTGAGGATGGATCAAAGATCAGGTCAAAGCCTGTCCTCTGACCCAGCATAAATATCTGATGCTGATACTGACATTGATTTTGTAGTTAGATTTAGAGTGTGCATTTCATTGACATTCCATCTTCGTGTTTTGGCTGAAGTGCTAAATCCCATTTGACATTCAATACTGCATCCCTTGCAATATGCGGTATCTAAACCGTCTTACTGAAATGTGAGCTACATAATCATTTATCATCAGTTATGTTTTTATTTTGACCAGATGATCTTAAAACCTTGTTTGATTTTGAGCACAGATAAAAATGTTTCAAGAAGAGTCCGAGGTTTTGTGAATAGAGAGGATTCAAAAATTGGGTTTTCAAGAAAGTTGTAAGATATGTGTCTTTGCCTATGGCCAACCAAAGTGCTTTATAGTAAAATAAATCAACAACAATACGAAAATAATAAAAGCAAAACAATAACACAGTAAAATAAAAGTGATAAAAGATCCATTAGAGGTGACTCTGCTCAGCCAAAGGCCAGAGTGAACATGTGGGTCTTCAGAAGAGTTTTAAAAATGGAGAGGCTATTCACAGACTGCACAGAAAGGGGCAGTGTGTTCCACAGCTGGGAGCCACAACTGTAAAGGCTTGATCTCCTCTGGTTTTCATGAGGGATAGAGGAGTGTCCAGGACCATCTGGCCAGCTGACCTCAGGGCCCTGGAGGGTTGATGCACCTTAACAAGGTCAGACAAAGATTCTGGGGCCAGTCCATTCAAAGACTTACAAACAAATAAAAGAATCTTAAAATCAATCCTGTACTTAACCAGAAGCCAGTAAAGTGAGTAAAGCACCGGCGTTATGTGCTCACACTTCTTTGTCCCGGTTAGGAGATGAGCTGCTGCATTCTGAACAAGCTGCAGACGGATGAGGTCAGACTGGCCAATGCCAATGTGCATGGAGTTACAGTAGTCCAACATCATGTAATAAAAGCGTGGATAACATTTTCTAGATCAGCCCTTTTTAGATAGAGTTCAATTTGGCAAGAAGCCAAAGCTGAAAGAAGCTAGACTTGACCACTGAGCTGACCTGCTTGTCTAATTTAAATGCTCCGTCAATAAAAACACCAAGATTCCTATCCTGCCATCATATATAAGGTGCTAGTGGGCCAAGGGAGCTGGCACGGACCTGGACCAGTTCAGGACAACAGGACAATCTCAGTTTTGTTTTCATCCAATCTTAAGAAATTTAAGTCCATCCATGTTTTTATATCCCTCATGCAATTTAACATAGCATGAAGAGATTCCTTAGAAGGGACTTTTAATGGCAAGTACACCAGCACATCATCAGCGAAGCAGTGAAAAGGAATATCATGCTTCCTAAATATCAAACTCAGGGGTGGCGTACAAAGGGAGAACAGTAGAAAGAGATGTAACTATAAACCTGTGCAACTCTAATGCACAGCACATGGTAGACTCCATTTATCTACTTACTTTTCTATCCACTTTGAAAATTACCACAAAAGTAGTCCCACAGACACTTTTCCTCGCCAGACTTCCATCTCCAGGCAAATAAAATTAAATCACGCTATCCACTGCTGCTGCCCTGACTGTCTAGACTGAGAGAGAGAGAAAGAGGTGCAGAGGTCCGTATACAAAGCCTGAGGCAGGCAGGAGAGGACGGAGACTGTCTGGTAGCTGGCACAACGAGGACCGAGGAGAGAGGAGGATCAGAATGTGTCGAGGAGAAAACAGAAAGAAAAGGTTTAAGGGAAAGTAATTGGGATGAGCAAAGGTCAAAGGGGGAACAAAAGACTTGTAATTGTCAGAGTGAGTTGACAGGAAAGTAAAGTGAGGCTAGAAGAGGTTATACAGGCATGGAGGATTAAGTTGGGAGATTTTTTTACAACTACCTGACAAGAAGTCAAAAGGTGAAATGGAGTTTGGATGATAACTAAGAGGTGGCACATTTGAAATGAGCTGGCAGGGGAACATCGAAGGTTACAGGAAAGGCGAACCAAATGTCCGTTTCCATTCTGGTTAGTGTTTGCAGCAAGTATTCCTGCATTCATGTGTTCATATTATTTTCAATGCACAGATTTTGAAGGTTCAAAATGTTACCGATTCACCTGGCAGTGAGTTTTGAGGAAACTGAAAATGTCACAAAGAAGACCCTTGGCGTTAACAGCTGGGTTGACAGAAATCATGACCAAAAAGCTTCAAAAAGGTCTTTTCCTTTAACTGTAAAAATTGGTAGGTAATTTTACATTTGTGTACATCCATTCAAATTTGTAATGTGCTGTGAATTTTGTTCAACAAATAAATAAGTCTCTGATGTCCTTAGAATGTGCATTTTCTGCTTAAATTTTGCAAAGATGGTTGATTTTACTGTGACTGTATACTCCCAGGTTTTAGCCTTGTTCCAGTGTCTGTAGCTTTAAATACAGATGAACTGCTGTTGTCCACACCCCCTTCAGGAAGAAGACTCTCTCTGGATCTGTGAATGAGTGTGTGATCATTGATCATTTGACATGGAAATGCCACTAAATTCCCAGCTCTGCCATTGTTTTAACTCGTGTATGGTGAGTTTGTCAGACAACTTTACGGTTATAAAATAGTAGTTTAGTAGCAGCAGTGCAGAACAGCAGCTTGGAATTGACTGAGGTAGTTTCTGTTTAGCTTGCAGTTTTATTTTTGCTGCATTTCTGTCACTGTTTCATATTTAATCTGTTTTCTGACAACAGAAATAATAAAATATGTCAATCATGAGCTTTTTAGGGAACATTTATTGTTATGCAATCACAGTTGCTAATGTGAACCACTTTATGTACAGCAGGTATGATGTTAGCATGTTCACCATCATAGTTTAGTGAGTTAGCATGCTAGCATTTGCTAAAATCCAATAACTTATGTCAACAGCATATAGTGCACTTAGAGTTACCCCTAAGTATCTTCATGAAGCTCGCTGCTAAAACACAAATCTCTGTAGACTCAGTTAACTGGAATATGACACTAAGGGAAGAAAAAAGATTGAAGGGTATGATAGGAGGTAGAAGAACAGAAATTAGATTATACAACTGCGTGGGGGGCATGAGAAGGTAGAGCGCTGCTGCTTCTAGGAGAATATAACAATTCTATACTTTTGAAAAAAAAAGGGAAAGGGAAGTTTATGATTAAAAGAACAAAAAGACTTTTTTACTAGCTATGCTGAAAATGAGAGGGGAACTGGAGGTTGAAGACGTGTAAAAAAAAAGGAGGAGGTGCTGAGAAGGTTATTTAAGATGACAAGGTTAAAAGGAGGGTCAGAAAGGTTACTGCAGAGTGGAGAATAGAGAGGATGAGATGAAACAAGAGAGGAGGAGAGGATCAGCAGGAGAATGAGATGGGTGAGGAGAGGAGGGGAAGGCACAGATTAATTATACTGGGATATCCGCTGGGAGTTACACAGGAGAGTATAAGGGAGTAGGAGAAGAAACAGAGGAGGAAGGAGAGAAAGTCGAGGGAGAGAGAGAAAAAAGAGGAGGATGAAAACCAAGAGAAAGTAGAGGAAGACGAGAAAGAGAAAGTCGAGGGAGAAGAAAAAGAAAAGAAAGAAGCAGAAGAAGATAAAGAGAAAGTATAGGAAAGAGAGAAAGATAAAATAGAAGACACAGAGAGAAGGTAAAGGGAGAAGGATAAATAAGAGGAGAAAAAGAAAATAGACGAAGAGAAAAAATAGAGGGAGAAAAGAAAAAGTATGGGAAGAAGAAGAGAACAAAGGAAGAAAAGAAAAAGAAAGTAGAGGAAGGAGAAGTGAAAGACAATAAAGAAGTGGTAGAAGAAGAAGAAGGGAAGGGGAAAGGAAAGGAAGATGAGGTAGAGGAAAATGAAAAGAAAGAAGAAAGAGAAAGTAGAGGAAGAACATAAAGAGAAAACTGGGCACAAAGAAGAGAAAGAAAGTGGAAGAGGAAGACGAATAGAGGAAGAAGAAGAGAGAAGATCAGATAACAGCATCAGATTTGGAGAAGATGTGGTTCATAAAATAATCGGTGAAGAGAGGCAGCAAGTTGAATTCAGGAGTGTCAGTCAGCCTAAAATGAATTAAAATACCAAAAGCAGAGGAGAGAGAGAGCATTTAGAAGGAGAGAAAAGGGTGAGGCCAGGTGAGTCAGGGTGCTGTGTTGCTGGGTGACTGGGTGAGCCCTGGAGGTCGAGGCTGCACTGAAATCCTAATTAGGAAGGAACTGCAAACAAGAGCTTCAGCATCTCCCGGGGACAAAACTCCTATCAGTTAATCTCCATCCTCATCCTCTTCCTCTTCTTATCTCTGGTGGGAGCACATGAAAATATATCACACAACTTACTCACAAGCAACAGGCCCAAAATGTGGAAAATGAAAACAAACGAGCTACAAACCGGACACACAAACTACACAAACCGTGACGAGACGATACAAGCGCACGGGGCCAGAAGTCCATTCAATAATGGCGCAAATTGGAGGAAATGGCATCTGAAATTACATTTTCGGAGGTTCTCATTTTAAGTGCATGGCTGCAGATTCGCATTCATTTCCTGTGGGACTCGGTCAAGCGTCACATCAATCAAGTGGCGCGTAGCTTCATCTTACAGCTTTTCACAACCCGTAATGAGCTTAACAGGACGCATGTGATGAGGGAAATGTTTTCATATGCAATAGAAGAGAGGCTGTCAAGCACCTGATATGATATATCTGTTTTGTCTTTTGGTCTATAACCTTTCAGGGACTAAATAAATGGATTCTGGGTTTTAAATGCACAATGACAACAGCATAATGTCTCATTGTTGATGTTGTAATCAGCACACCGTGTTGAGCATTTGCCACATTGGCCATTTCTCTTAAACACATACAATCAGTGATTCTAATTCATGCAACAACATCATCATCATCATGTTTCTGTGACTAAAAAAAAAAAACATTTTGGTGTGAGAAGGGCCCACCCAAACCATAGGAGAGTGTGTCACACTGCTGCCATCTAGTGTGTAATCCCAAAGAAACACAAACAGGATTTGTTGTCATGGGAAAAACTGTCAGCTTTAACTGTATATATCCATGATTAATAGGCAACTGTGAGATTTATTTATGACTTTGAATATTGTATTTATTCTTACAGTATATTAATCAGGAGTTTGTGTGTCATTTAAATGCACTGTGTTTTATAATCTTGCTCTGAGTTTCAGTTAAATATGAATTACACAGTCATGCTGCTGTTGGGGTTATCATGCATTAGAGTAGAGTTAGCGAATGGTGAAAAATGGGTTTTATTTTGTAGGAATTGAGGACCTGAGGTGGGGTTAAAAGGCTGACGACACAGTTTGGACTCAGTGGGAGAACATTGTTTTATGTTTTCTCATGTAACTGGCAAAGTTATTCTAGTATATACAGTATTTTCTGCACCACTCAGTCTCATCTTTATGTCTTCTAATTACTAGGACTCCCCTAAAGCCCATTAAAATGCTACAAAGCCACACAGGAGGCCAAAGAGAACATAATGACTGACTGTGGGATACAAACTCAAGGTCTGCAGCGCTTTAAATAATGAACACGGAGACTTGGGGACATCAAACTCACTGACATGCTGACATTTCACTCAAGGACAGACTTAACATGTAAGAAAGTGTCGTAACGGCTGCGTGAAACATCCGAGATCACGATCATTTCATGCAGCGAGTCTTTTGAATGATCAGGAATTTGTTTCAGTGACATTGACACCTATCAAGAACAATCATCTGTTAAGTGACAATAGCTCACAAGAAAGAAAAAGAGGAAAGCTTCATTGTTTGCCATATTGAACAGTGTGCTTTCTAATAATATCTGAAAACATGCTTTTATCTGAATAACAAATGTACCATCACATCTTTTCTTTTCCATTTCTCATTTTATGATATATTTGTCCATTTCTGAACATTCCAATAGATGAAATGAAACTGTAAAATATAATTGATAAAACAAAGTAAAACAAAGAAATCCAATAAATGAGGCAGCGCCGACCTCCTATCTGCTGCTGACTCAGATTAGGTGCTGAGTGAAGCTTCACTGCACACAATAATACTCAAAAACCCAGAGATTTTATGAAGAAAATCATTTTTATGCCTGATTCATCTTTGCAAGGTCTGTCTTAATGATGAACAAGGTCAATGCATAATTGAGGCACTTTTGAAGTCTGTTGGTTATATCTTGCATATATGTTTTTTCATGTTCATTATGATCATCCATCCGTTCTCTATACACCGCTTTCTCCTCACTAGAGTCGCGGGGGGGGGGGGGGGTTCTGGAGTCTATCTCAGCTGACTCGGGTGAAGGCAGGGGACACCCTGGACAGGTCACCAGTCTGTCACAGGACTCATTATGATCATGTCTTTACAAATTCCATAATTATTTATTATGGAAACAATCACTTATTAATAAAAAAATGACTGGATATCACTAAAATGTCAACTAAATAACCATCTGAATTTAATAACAACCACCTTTTATTTAGCTAAACAATAATAAAATGACTTTATTCAGAAATAGTTTTGATTGTGTTCTTTTTATTAAGTTAAAGGTAATTATGACAGATATATATATATTTTGGAAAGATATCAATTTTTATATGGAAAACGACAAATTGTAACTGTGTCTGAGAAATCGCTTTCAGCTAAGTTCCCCGTTACAAAAGCACCTCTCCAGGAAGTGTGTTAATTCCAGATCACATGACCTGCTCCACATGATGTCATTTCCTCCTGAAGAAAAGACTGGCCAGACTCCAAGGCGTTCTGAGTTATTTAATATAAAGTAGTCAACAGGTTTACTACCATATCTTTATTAATAACTTTCAATTTCAATTTTCCTCACTTATATATATATAATATTGAGAAGAATCTTTCTGTAAAAATGCCATGTGGTGTTTGGTTATAGGCGGCCATGTTGATTTTAGGCCTGAAAACAGCAAAAATGTCGACTATGATACAAAAAGTCCCACAATTATATATTGACTCATATCATACAATGCCTTGCATTTTTCTCTATCAATAATAAACAATTGTGTGTTCAATCATTTAACACATTGTATTCAAAATGAGCTAGTGGTATTCAATAAAGCTTTATGGCAATTCAAAATGTCAAAAACCATGTGAAGTACGAGAGTAAATCAAACAGACTGACATTCATATACGTCAGTCTGTTTGATTTACTCTAGTTTTACAACAGGCCCTTGTTGCTTAGCTTCCAGTCTGCTAAAAGTAGAAGAGAATAGGTTTTTATTGTCACTGTTTCTTAAAATCCAAACAAAATCAGTTTGGCACTCTTTGTATTAGCACCAATAAAAGTCTTAAGTGGAACTGAATTATTTGGGGAAAATATTCTAACAGAAATTGCAGTTTGATTTACAACATCATTCTTTAATTCAAGCTTCAGTGCAATATTCACTGTGTAATAAAGCATGTGATGGAGCACCACCATTTTCTAAGGTAAGGCACACTTTGATAAGCACAGCAATAAAAACAGTTAAAGGCAAAATTTGTAAATTAGTGAAAATATTAAGAAGAATTAGAGCATTTAATTTTATTTTTAAAAGAGAATGAACCAACAAAAACAAGAACAGCTAGAGGCAAGATAAGGAGAAACTATGAACCTAAATTACTCAGAGGATGAAAATGAGTCAAGCTTTAATTTGTTCTGATGATTTTTTCAGGTTGCAGGTGAGCGAACAAAATACGATCAAAAGCATGAATAAGCACGACAGCATGAATTTGTCCAAATCCTGGGCCAGACATGCTGGATAATAATAAGACTGGGTTAATGTCAGCTTACACGCCTTAACTACACAGTACACACTGTAAATCTATGGGAACACAGAACTACAAGTTTCCATCTGTCTGAATTCAATAAAATTAAATGTGAAGCGCTGCAACAAACAGTTATTGTCATTGTTGATTAATGTAATCTGTGGTCCAGAAAATGAAAAAAAAAAAAATCCAGGATATTCAGTTTACTGACAAAGGAAGTAAAAGCAGAAAATATTCACAGTTAAAAAGCTGGAATCAGAGATCTAAGCCTCTTTCTTAAAAAAATGTACGCAAGCTAATTAAAAGATTATCAGAATAGTTGTATAGTAATCGACTAATCTTTGAAGCTGTAATTGAATTAAAACATTATACTTATTAGCCACAACAACTGGATTGTTACTCTGCCAAGGAATGGCGGAGTTATGTGACAATCGGTTTACATTTGTCTGTCTGTTAACAACAGTACTCAAAAACTGACTGACAGATCTGGATGAAATTTTCAGGGAAGGTCAGAAATGACACAAGGACCAAGTGATTAGATTTAGGAAGTGATGCAGCTTATAGTCTGGATCCATGGATTTGCTAAAATTGTCTGCATCATTACGAGATAGCAGCACGGTGTCACTGTAACTATGACGACAAGTGAACACTACCTCAGCTGTCTGATCGCATGATTACGATCCTACTACAAATCCACCTCTGCAGATTTATCCGTTGGAAGTCAGACAAGGAACAACTGATTAAATTGTGGGGGTGTTTCAATCATCAACTCCAGCCACCTGCTACATATTTAGATCATGCAATTCAGTATCCGTACATCACGTACACATGCATAACACACGCCTGTGGTCAGCACAAGATCATTTTGTTTGTGGGTACATCTATATTAAATGGCCACATTCTATGTTGCTGTTATTTCTGTGAAATTTGAAACCTTTTTTCAAGATATCGTCCATCAGAAATGATACGACTGAGCAGCCTTGGCGGAGTACTGCGCTCTGAGTGCTCTTCTTGTTTCAAATTTGACTTGAAATTGATTAATTGTCCAGCCAGAGCCTCAAGATTGTTATTATTTGTGATTTTGTTGTCATAATCACAACACAGATCAATGCAAAAGTCACCACTGAGTCAAGAACTATTTCCATCCTTTCTGTGTTGCTGTATTTCTGTTCTTCAGCAAAAAAATGGAGAAGATTTAGATTGCCAATAGAAATATAACGACCAGAAATTTAACTTTTTTATCTTTCCTCTTATTCAACATTATGGTTCATCAAACTAATGACTGCTGTGGGATTTAAACTGACTTCTATGTTTGAAAATTATAAACAAAATGAATACACTAGAACTTTTATCTCTGACGATAAACGATTATTCAATAAACTGAAATATTAAGGTTTTCTCTGTGTGCTGTTTAAATCTATTAATGTCACCGTGTTACAATAAATGCAGTAATGAATCTTTGACATTAAAATTCTGCTGCTGACAAGCCGTATATGAAGAATAATGGCTGCTATTACGTGTATCAGTACGCTTAGCTGTGGTTCAGAGGATGCACTAGAGTTAAAGAAGAGATAATGGAGTGTATGTGTGAGAGGGAGGGTCATATCTTTCAGCTGGCACATGCAGCGTAACACTATATTCCACTCAAACTATTCTAAATTTGTCCGTCTTTCTCGCCTCGGAGCCTGCCTGCTACTATTCAGTGATTCAGAATAGTGACTCAGATTGTTTTAAACCACGCAGAGGCACACTGTTATCTCAGTGCCCCAGAAAGAACACTGATATCTCCATTTCCTGTGAGTGCACATTCAAACGCAGACACACATATGCTTAAACATACACACACAGGCACGCAACAGCACTGTGAAGCTGTAAAAGACGATATAGAAGCCAAACACATACCTTCTTATATAAATAAACACACAATCAGAGCTAGAAAGACACATGTTAAGATGAGATAATGTCACATATTTCATAAGAGACTTTGTGATTGCATCCAGCAGCGCCCCTCTGTGGTGATTCAGGTGTACTGCGAGCACTCTAACCTGTGTATGACCCTACTGTAGAACACACATACATGACAGCAGGATATGTGAAGGATTAGCGTGTGGATTAAGGTCGGTTTAATTGGAAATCAGAGGAAGTAGATAGTGAGCGCACATATATCTTACACTAGTGCTGCCCGCCTTAATCTGACAAACACTATACTGCTCTCCGTATGTCTGTGTCGCCACTGGGCAGAAGGTTTTTCCTGCACAGAAGAATGTCTGGCACCCTTCAAAGAGTTTTCAGCGACACAGAAGGAAAACCTGAGAATACAAATAGCTTAATTGTGGTTTCATGTACTCCAGCATAATAGGCATTTTTGTTTATCGAATGATAGGAAATTCACAGGGAAATGCACAGATTTATCAAATGACAAAGCACAAACGCATTGACTTTGCTGCTCATGGACTGATCATGCTTAGATCCCTAAAACTCCATCTGAGCCAGTAAAAACTCTGGAGCAGTTCAACAACATACGCATATTGAAATTATTGCACAAATTCATAGTTGCATCTTCTGTTTGTTGAGTGTGTGTACATACTGCAGTTTGGTGTTGTCACAAATGAAATTATGAAGACCCCAGGGAGAATAGCTGCTGCCTCGAAAAAGCTAATAGTGGACCTTAATAAAACAAACAGGAATAGACCACAAGTAGACCTAGAGCTCACTAGAGGGATTACATATCTCATCTGGCCCTGGAACAACTTGAGATCCTCTAGGAGGAACTGGAAAGCGTTGCTGACAGAGCGAGGGTACGGAATGACCATGATCTGATCTCAGGTAAGCAGAAGAAAAAAGATCATAGTTCATCAGGTGTTACAATACACCGTTTAAATCTTCATCAGAATACTTGATTTAGTTGTACTTCAGCAGCAAATTATTGTAAGCGTTTAGCACTACATTCTGCAAAATATAGACTAAACTATAGACAAACTTTAATCTTTATTCTAATTGGTGTAGTGTATGCCAGTATGACAACATGCAGGTCAATATATATACGAGTATCATATTTGTGAATCATTATGTTTGAAAACCCTTTGTTTTATGTGTTAAAGTTGACAAAGTGAAACAACAACAACAACTGAGTGTGGGAAGCCACAAGAGGAAGCAGTCAGAGGTACTGTGACTCATCTGTATGCACCATACATCAAAGCACTGACATTTCCTTTTCTCTACTAACCCACTGAGGAACAAAACACAACTTCAACAAAGTATTCAGGCTAAAGGCGATTCATCTATTTGATCTGTTTGTCTTGATTCTAGGTGTAGGTGTTGATTCGCTGGGTGATTCATTACCTCTAATGGAAGATGATGGATTAGTTTACTGTATTCCTTTCACAAATGAGTTTAGCTAGCCTGGCAGAACAGCAGATTACTCTGCTGTAATTATCATTAATGACTCGTAATTAAACAGCGTCAGGACGTCGCAGGGGGACATGAGCTCAATTACTAGCTGCGTCAGAGCCAAACGTCCTGTCTCCACAGCAGCTATACAGCCTCCTACATCAGCTTCTCTCTAATGCTGCCTTCAGCTGCTATTGGAAATTCGACCAATGAACCGTGATATTATATTTCACTGGCATTTTCTTGCACTTAGACTTCTGGATGGAGTTGAATTGCAGAACAATCATTCACTGTAAATATTGTTGATGCATCACATTTGCTATCATCATCACTTCATTTCAGGCTTTGTTCTCGTTATTTTGATGATTTTGGGCCACACTATTAGTTAGCCTAATATATATAATGTGAACATTTTAACACTCTTCTGCACATTAACTCCAAACAGACATTTCACTGTGCTGAATGTATCTCTCAAGAACACGTTCCTCTGTTGGCCTGTGTTGTGGATATTTTGACTGCAATGCTTTTCTTTAATTATATGGGTGTTTGGAAGCGCATTGTACCCACTGAGAAAAACACACATGGACAAGCAAAAGCACACAAGTGATGCAGTTAACATCCTATGACCACTTTCATGTCAATATACCATTTGTGACCTTTACATGCCAAAATAAAATGTGCAAATATCCCCATGAAGGCAGGAAAACTGTGAATGATAAATAATGCAGATTTAAAACTGGCTTTGCAAATGTTAAATGAGAAGGGAAATGAACTAAACAAATTTGTTTAATTCCATAGATACCCTGCAGCAAGATCTTTTGACCAGAATTACTCAGTGTAAACAAAGCATTTGTTTGTTTACAAGAAAACTCCATAGGACCTCTTAACCCTTAGGTGTCAATTTAAAAAAAAAAAAATACAAAGAGGTCCTTAGGGGGAAAAAATATTCATCAAAAAATGTTAGAATGTACATTATTTTTGTTTATGCAGTTTCCTGTTTTAAAAAACACTCAGGACTTATTAAATGCCAGTTTGTTGACATGAACACATACGTGAATTATTTTAAATATAAAAGTGCAAATTTCTTTCTTTTTTAAAGAATTACCACAGTCTGAGGTGTGGCAATGATTAGAACTTACACTGCTTCTGACATTTTTATGCAGTGTCAGATTAAAGAAGAAACTCACACTCTGGATCTTAAAGACAACAATGTCTTCATTTTAAAAATTACATTTTCTCCCACTTTCAATGACTGTTCTTTTAATTCTAGATCAGTGCTGAACACTACTACCTCATACTCATTCAACTTCAGGATGTTGACCCTTTAAATGCTGGTTTGTTTACATGATGGCACTCATTTTTCTTTATGAGAAAAACACACAGAAGAAATATTTTTGAATATAGGTAATGCTGAGTAGAAATTGTTTTCTTTAGTTTTTTTTATTTACTGTCACAATGTGGGATGTGTTCATGCTTAGCACCAACAGAGATTTTAACTGTAATGCAGAGTCATGTTAAAATAACAATAAAAAGCCCACGATCTGGACCTTAAAGACAAAAACATTCGTCTCAAAAAGCCTAAATTGCTCCTACACGTTTACCAAATTGTAGAACACATGCATGAAAACAGCCAAAACTGTCATAAACACAAAATTATATATATATAGCAAAAACGTCCATGTGCTGCATCTCAGAGCTGTCTTTTACGTGCAGCCCCTGAACGCAGCAGCGGCTCCGTACAGTTGCAGATGCCTGCAGCCGCAGCTCGCTTCACTGCGCGGGCGCAGCGGAACATAAAAGAAAAACAATGTGTAGGAAGAGGACAGCTGTTTCTGCTCACTAACACTGACTGATCATGGCCGGTCGGTGGCGAGGCGGTCCTCAGGTCCGTCCGGGAGAGTACAACGGCGGCCTTAAAACGGCGCAAGAACCGTCCGGAGAGACCGAGGAGTCGCTGCGGGAGATGCCGCGGTGGATGCGGCTGTACTTCTACGGGATGCACGGAGTGACTCTGGATGTCCTGCTCTCATCTCTGCAGCGGGTTGTAAAATATCAGGACCCCAAACTGGTAGGCTTCTCCTCCCCGTATCTCTGCGTCCTGCATTCATTGACCCACTTCGCGCTGGAGAAGATCTACTCCCGGAGGAGGTGTTTCCCAGGTCGGCCCGCGGTGTTCCATCTGCTCCTCTACCCGGCCGTCTACATCGGGCTGCAGGTCCTGATCGGGAGCGTTAGGTCATGGAGCGAGCAGGTGAGGCTGCTTTCCTGGACGCAGCTGGCGGTGCACTACATCCTGGCTCTGTATTTCTCTCAGGTGCTCCACAGAGGGATGTCACGTCTGCAGTATCACCCCTCACTGATGAGAGGACTCAGCCAGGAGGGCGGCTGGAGACCTCCTCGTGGTCTCCCCGGCTTTGCGCGCTTCTTGTTCTTCGGGATGCACGGCTTCCTGGACGAGGTGCTCTTCACGTCCATCTTCAACCTGGTGGAGAAGTCCGACCGGAGCCTCAGCGGCCACACGTCCCTCTGGTCCTTCCTCATGTACGGCAGCTGCAGCTTCGTGGTGGAGAAGCTCTACCTCCACCTGCACTACGCCCGGGGCTGGGGAACCTGGAGGAGGCTGCCCATCTACATCTGCTTCATCTACACCTGGGAGTTCACCTGCGGGCTGCTGCTGAGGCAGTTCGATGCCTGCTCCTGGGACTATTCCCACTATCCCCACAACTTCATGGGACTCATCACCCTCCTCTACCTGCCCGGATGGATCCTCCTGAGTCTGTACCAGGATGTCCTGTCCAACGTCCTGCTGGGGATCAAGTGCACCAAAGATGGAACCAACTCCAATGGAGAAGTCAACGGACGAGTGGAGTCAAAGAAAAAACTGTTATAACACTTCTGTGGCCCATTTTCATTGACATTACTCTATGAAATTGAGTAAACAGGGCACTTATTTATTACTAAACTGACTGAATGAGCATAAATCCAGTAGATTTGGGTGCACATATCAAAATATTTAACTTTTAACTTAATTTGTTTTGGGCAGGAAACACATAGTTGAACACAGGAAGCTATGGTTTACATTGAAGTCTGGGTAGGAGTCTGCAGATCAGACATTTTCCACTTGTCAACTCTGCCAAGTCTGATGTTTCAGGGTCCATTAATGAAGATAAAACACACAGGATCCTAATTCTTTAAATTCCTACTGCCGTTTTTATCTTTTAAATGTAAAAAACTGTATAATTTTAGCCACTTTTACATGTCTTCATGACTAAAAAGGTGTGAATATTCCGTTTTTTATTGATTGCAGTGGCAGAACTGCAATCTAGTACATTACAAGCAGGGTTGGACTAGCATGCTTTATAACCGTAGCTCGTATCTGCATGCTAAAGCTACAAATATAATACCATCTGAAAGGTTTAGGATTTAATCCAAAGTCAGCATTTTCATGAAGAAGCAACTGCTCATCTGTTTAATTTCTTTTAATCTTTTTGTTAATGTGACCCCTGCATGCACAGCAACAAATAGATGAGATAATCCCAGTAAAAGATGTAGCAGAAGAAAATACTTGTAGCTGAAAGGATGTGAGGAGCTGAGTGAGATTTTACTGTGAATTTTTCATGAACCAAACGTAACTTTGCTGGAGTGCCTTCCTGTGCAAACCGAGTCAGCCAGACTCACATAAACAACACTAAGAGTCCACAGGGATCCTCTCTTTATCTGCAAGTGCTACAGTCACATTTAGACTCGACTCTGTGGTGAGGGTTCAGTAAATCCTTAAAACATTAGAATCTATCACTTTGGATTTTTAAAATTAGAAACTAGCTTTTGTCATTTTATCCTATCACTTGCTTTGTCGATAAAAAAGTGGTGCAAAAACACATTTCTGTCAAATTCTGTCCAAACATGCAACTAACACTGTGCCTTTAAAGCACTAGTGAGCCCTATACTGTGGTTGGTGTGGTCTAACTTGGCAGCTAAACTGATGCTCTTGAACATTTTCATTCTCTACCCACCTGACTGAGTGACTCATTAAAGATTTTCCGTGGCCGAATAACTGTAATTTAACTTCACTTTTGTGTTGTGTTGTTCACTTGTATCGGAAAAAAAGACCAAACTCCTTTTAGAAAAGGTATGAAAAGCTGGGATAAAATGTCTGACTTGCAGTGGCATGTACTGTGTGATTTGCAATTTTAATTAAATTTAAAATTTTCTTGTGACACAACTGAGATTTCTTCATTTCTGACTGTCTGCCTCTACTGTTACGATCACATAAAGTCATAAAATGGCCAAAAATGGAGCAATTAAACATTGAGAAGGAGACCGCACAACACAGAAGACCAATTCTTATCTTTTTTGACTTCCTTATTTGTTTTTCTGGGTGTTCATGCTCCATTAAAAGATCAACTATCATAGGCTACCTAAAAAGGTTTGCACAGGCTAGATCGTAACACTGTCAAGGCATTGTCGCCTGAAGGCAATAGTTAGTGTTTTCCCAAACAAGTCTCAACCAAAGGCCAAACCACAAGCAACAGATGATTTATAATATTACTTTTATGCTTGTAAATATATTTCTAGAGCAAACGCACACACACACTAGATCCTGGTACACACTATTATCTTTCATTATGACTTCCTTGTTGAGATACTGTTGAGAAAAATTCAACAACACAGGGAGGAACCAGAAAAGTCAACAAGAAGCCTACAGCTTAGACATTGTTTGGATTTCCGGATTTATCTTGATTTTTCAATACAGCTTTAGTTTCTTTCTGTGGGTGTTTGAACAGACAAACCTGCTATCATCACGGCATTGCACTGGTTTGTATTACATGTAGATTCATGTACGGTATGTGGTCAAGGGTATGTTGTAATAGTGGAAGCAAAATGATAAGAACGAAACACAAAGAGGTTAAATTTCTGTTCAAAGTTTTATCTGTACTCGTCCCTGTATTTATGACACCTTGGAGATCATTGTGACGTTAGCAAATATGTGTCATGATTTTATCAACTTAACAATTTTTGAATAAGCTCATTTTATTATTGTTTAGCTGATTAGAAGGTGGTTACTTACTTGACATTTTAGTGATATCCAGTCATTTTTTATTAATAAATGATTGTTTCCGTAATAAATAATTATGGAATTTGTAAAAACGTGATCATAATGAACATAAAAACATTTTTTTTTTTACTTTTAATAAAATTATATGCAAGATATATCCCATGAACTTCAAAAGTCCCTTAATTGTGTATTGAACCAAGTAGCAAAGTTGAATTTAACAATATTTCTTAGGTGACCATTACAAATTACTTGAACTAATGGCGCAAATACAGCACTGAAAATGAATTTTTAGGACCAACACTAATTTTAAGGGGTCAGAAATAGTCAGTACTGTTTTTATATAGATGTTAGACTTATATTGAAAAAAATTGTTCAGTCATGCATATCAATTCTCAAGAAATGGATTTCACAAATTAATTAGTGACTTTCCACAAAGACAACGCTCAACTCCGCTCTATCGTACGCTCAGTTGTGATTTGTACTCTGCTACATGTGCTGCACGCAATGTTGACAGTGATGTAAACAATGAAATCTGAGGCACTCTACTGGACAAACCATGTGATGACACAACTTTTAAATTACCCCAAGCATCTTTATCTGTATTATGTCCTATAAAAAAAGCTCATAAAGAAACATATACATCTATTCAGCATGTTGATTAATGAGCTTTAGAGGTCCCAGTTACACCCAATAACCTTTCATGCCAGCATTTATCAGACAACATTAACACAGATACTGATATATCTGTGACAAACCAACATTAAACCAATATACTGGTCTAGCTCCAACAAACAAACCAAAGTAACAGTCAACTCTGCTTTCAATACTGCATTTCACTGTTTATAAAGTTGTTTGGCTAATTGTTTTTATAGCTTTACACACATTTTCTGTACATTTATGTATCCCAGCACACAAGCTAACACCAGCAACCAACCAACAAACAATAATAAAGAAACAAATAAAGGAAGCATGTCTGGTAAACACACAGTAAACCACAATCTCAATAACAAACAGCTGACAGACAAAGCTAGCTGTTAGATGCTCAAGCGTTTGGGAAGCTAAAGACCCAAATATTTCTTTCAAGAGTTGGTGGAGGCCTAAACACACCACGAGGAAGATTAAATATTGCGCTTACCTTAATCAAAGTTGACAGAATAATGTCCCCAAATGAATGTAAACCCTGATCTGTGTCTGTTGGATGTAGGGAGCTCCATGCTGACAGTGAGCTGGCTGAAGCAGTTTGAGAAAAGGACATAAATTAGCTTCTAGTGGCTTGTTGTTAGCATGAAAAGCTAAATGATAACATTTTAAAACAGATGTCTTCCATAAAGATGAACTAGATGATGAATTTCAGGAGGTTTGTATTGTGCAGTCTAGTTCACCGTCATTGTTTTGTGGACATTTTGCGTATTTGTGTTTTCGGCATTACACTTCATTACACTGTATCTTACAACAAAAAACATACTTTCCATTGAAACCCACATAATTCTGAATTTAAATTTCTTCTGACACACCTTATTGGGTCAAAACACTCTCTTATTTGTAAAGATATATAAACTATTCTCAAATCAAATAATAAAAAGCTGACTTCTTAAAGACGCATGCTTCTCAAAGGGCAGCTACACTGCAAACATAATATTATAAAATGTGATGCATTGCTACAGATTAAACCATACAAAACAGTATATAAAATAGTCCATCTATGTCCACAGCTGCAAAATGCAACATAAACATGACTGGAGTTGCAATATTAATTCATAAACTTTCACGTAAATACTGACAAAGAACATTTTGCAGTAGAAAAAATAGTTTTACTTTTACTACTTTAAGTAATTTTTGATGATAATACTCACATTTTTTGTAGTGTGGCATTGCTTTCCTAACATGTACAACAAAACTATGAAGTAAGACAGGGGAATGTAGTAACAGCTGGGTTCTCAGTGCATCTTTTAGCAAATAAAAAACAGAAACAGGTGCTTATCAGCTGAAAGATAGCAGGTTTCTGGAGCTGGAGCACACAGCAGCAACATTTCAACATCACTTCTTCAGAATCAAAATGGAGAAAAACATGAAACAAACACATGTAAGCAGCCTAAACCAGGTGTGTAATTGTCATTGGATAATTGCTTGGATAGGGCTTTGAATCTATTGGAGGATAAATTCAAAAGTGGGTGTTCAAGAGCCACACCTCCAGAAACTCAGGAACACAGGCCTCTCTTAAAGTTACAGAGACACAAGTACAAAAAGTGTCACAACAAACTACTGTCAAAGGTGACAATACAGAGCAAGCGTCAGAAAACACGTCAGAAGGGAAACAAACTTCTCTTAAAAGTTCAAAAATGCAGCTTTAAATATCTGTCAAATTCAGTTCCCTTTTGATGCAAAAGGTCTCCAGTGTGGTTGAAGAGTGGATCCAACATGTCTGTCTACAGAGATGTAAGTTTAAAATGCCACCACTTGGAGCAGAAGGGAGGATTTAGTCAATAACAAAGAACTTAAACAGCGCTGCAGAGACGTTGTTAGTCTATACATAACATCAGCAAAAGCATAATCTATGTTTTGTGTTTCCATGTTCACATATTTATGTCTTTAACGCTCTTGGTGTTGGTCCAACATCCTCCAGAGCACAGAGACGTTTCAACATACATGCAGCATGCGCGCAGCTGAAAGATTTCAGATTTGTTTTAGGTTTTTTGCCAGTATGTGCAAGTTTTAAAGTACTGATGAGTTAGTGGTGGCAGCAAAAAAATAGGACACAGGGACTGTATTTGAACTCATCTATTGGCAGTATGTACTGATTAGGCCCAAATGTAGCATACAGTAAGCAAAAGAAAAGAAAAAACTTGCCAAAAAATACCCAGATGCTGTAGTGATTTAGACAGTCTAGTCTATGATTGAACCAGTACACTTCATATCCCACAATGCAACACATTGAAGCATTTGCATAACCATGGAAATGGCTGACAGTGACCCCTCTGACTTAGCAGTGGAGGAACAAGAGAATTTAATTGAATTTTTTGTTTCATTAATTAAATTTCGCCTGAAAAACTGAGCTGTCATCATTTTAACTTTGTAGCTGCATCTGTTAAATAACATAGAAAATATATAATCATTAAAGACACGTGTTATTGAAATGATAAATCTATTGAAGAGGAGAAAATGTTTACAACAAGAGAAAACCAGTGTGTACGTTAGAATACAAACCAATATGCCGTCAGTCAGCAGGTTTGATGAAAAGGCACCAATTTAGATTGAAGGAAGGATAAATCCATGCTATATTTGCAGTGCAGTTATGTGGCCAACACTACCCAGATCAATGTTTTTAGTATAATAACTAAAGTCTACATTTTTAATTGCTCTTGAATTTTTTTAGAGCATAATTGCCATGCTATTTTTTACTTTCACTCTCCCAAACTGCTATCTAAGCCTCCCCTTGCACACTTTAAAATAAGGCAATTGAACAATTTCATACTGTACATAAACGGGAAAGGGGATTTCAAAATAAAATAGAATGTAAAACTAACCTATAGTGTAAACCGCAGAGCATGACTTTGTTCCTTCATTAGGTGAAAGCCACAAAAAATAAATAAAATTAGGAATTAAATTAGCTGCTTTTTCAGTTACAGATTACTTAACTGTTGCACTATCACAGGACACAGGGCTTTTGTTATTGACATTTGTGTAACTGTGCTTTCCCAACGATGACAAGTTAAATTGTCAGCTGTGAAAAAGGCCAATTAAGTCTAATTAATTAAATGTATAAGGCTCTAATTAGGCAATATAAGTGAAAACACCAATGTGAGTGTACCAAAGAGTGAGCTTTTTCTTTATTGTGCTAACAGCAGCACTTTAGTATGGCTTAGAACTAAATAAATCGAGTAAATAAGGTACCGCTCTATATTAATTTGCTGAATCACATTTCAGGACTGAATATTAAAATGTTAGGATGTCATGTTTATTTTTGCAGAGCTCTTCATCCACTCGGGTCATCCCAGAGCAACAGAAACAAAAACACAGCTGCAGCCTCTCATTTATTTACATAAGTAGTCAAATTACATACAAATCGAGACGGCGAATATTGTCACAGACAGGTGATACGTCTCAGATATGGCGTAGTGTTTGTCTTTAGTAGATTCTGTCAGTGGTCGTTGGTTTATTATTAGTACATGAGGCACAGCTGGGAGAGTAGTTTTTGCACCTGAATAACGACATGTATGTGTGATGGAAGGCAGGAATATAAGAGAAAGGTTGACAAATGATAATCAGTCAAGATTTGCTCATAAAAAGAATTATCATTAAGGGGCATTTATTGTTGCAACAAGACAGAAATCTGCCCTTAGGACCAGGATGGATACTAGACTGAGCTGGGTTGTAGCTTGAAACCACCTTTTCAACTATTATCTAAACATTAAACTTCTTTTTAACATTATCTTTAGTAATACTGGTCTGCTGTGTGTCATCTCATGCATTTTTAATCAAAGTGCGTGACTTTTTGTACAGTCCTTGCTTCAGACTAAACATCAGGGCCTTGGTGAGCTCTCTGTGCGTCCTGGGACTGCAGCTCAGTCCTTTGTAGCAGCGACAGGTAAACCTCCTGCTCAAAGTTTTCAGGTCGGCGAAGGTGGGCCACCCTACAACGAGGTAGCGGCTCTGAATACGCACCACCCTGAAGTTCTCAGCGTTGAGGTGGAGGTAGTGATTGGACTTGTAGCTTTTTCGGACGCAGCGGCCATTCCCCCGACACAGGAAGTTGCTGCAGAGCTGAGCGGCCGCCGTGACGTTGGTGATGTAAGGGTTGAGGGTGGAGGTGAGGTAGGAGGAGAGGGCTTTACAGGAAGCCTGAGAAGTAAAGGAAAGCACAAGGAAATACACTCTGAATTTGTCTGAAACAGCACCACAGCAATTTAAGAGACACCACTTTTGTATCTGTTTGTTAAAGATGATGGCACAGTTAGCTTATCTTAGCTTATCTTAGCTTAATGACGGGAAAGCGAAGAAACAACAAGCCTCCTCCCAGCCGGTTTCAGTTCAGGCTAACATGCCCAAACTTTTAAAGTTCACTAATTAGAATGGTATTTCTTATTTGTTTAATCTGTACATAAACCAAAGCATAAAAATACCAGATTTTTGGGTGTGACACCAATTTTAGGGAGTAGAAAATTCACTTATCAGTACATTGGACAACATTGTTCGTACCTGTATATGTTTGAGAAATTGAAACTGCTAAATTATGGGGGCAATGTCAATTAACTTTCTAGCAATAAATTTCACAAACTAGTTAGTGACTCGCCATGAGGATAAATCTTTAATCTCTGGCTGAACAAACTATGTAATGACACAATTTCCTAATTTCCTCATGCATCTTTTTTGGATAATATGTTCTGTAAAAGAAGACGTATCCAACAATATATATACTCATACTGATATATCAGTGATGAGCCAAAACAAGCCAACAATATCAGTCAGTCAATATATCGGTCAGGCTTTAATTTTGGTTTTATGGAAGGTTTTATGTAGCAGGCCAGTTAGCCGACTACTCACGGTCATCATCAAGCACTAAACCAAACTACAATCTGTTGATTTTATACTTCACAATTGGATATATGGATTCAACAAATGATGTACATACCTGTCAAATGACATACAAAATGTTGATTAGTGACCTTTAGAGATGCTACTAAGTGCATTTTGATACATTTGGAGAGATCCAAATATTAGATTAAGCTAACCAATGGCCTGCTTGGCTGCTAACTGTAGCCGCATATTGAATGGACAGACATAAAAATGGTTTCAATATTTTAATTTTAATCTATACAAGACAGAAAACTAGCATAATTCTCAAAAAGCCCAATCGTTCCTATGACAGAACTCATCTAAAATACACCATCAGCTGCAGCATTAGTTTCATCTGCCTAATATTTTGCAGGTGTCCCGTGTGCCACCAAAAACTGGCCTAACCCAACAGGATATGTGAACTCTGGTGATGTCCTATGGAATGATATCTAGGCATTCTGAAGCCCTGGTCCAAGCCTTGGGCTCTTGGTTGTGTTCCTCAAGCTATAAATGAGCAGTTTTTCTAGCTGTGGAGGGATGTACTGTCCTGCTGAAGGAGGCTACTGCTGTCATGAGAGGGATGTGACGATCTGGGAGGTACATGAATGCCTGGACTTAAGGTTTCCCAATGGAAGATTGCAAAATAACCAGACGACTGTTACTGGTTTGAATGTTGTGACTGATTGGTGGCAACAACTTAAAAAACTGGAGTGTAAGTAAGACAAAGTGTGGACAAAATAACAACAGTAAAATAAGAAATCAGTGCCCTGAATAACACAAAATGAGGATGTCTAATGTGAATTTATGTTGTGAGGTCTCTTTCAGAAGACTTTAAACATCCAGTGAAAGTCACGATCATCCCGCTAATTCCAGGTTCCCTGCTGTAGACTAACAAATGCGGTTGTATTACCAAACCAGCACAATCAATCACCAGCTCTTGTCAGTGAGTTACAGAGATGAACAGCATTCAGGATCGTCTCATTTAACTCTTTGTCTCCGACAGACTTCCTGCCATTGGCACTCTGTTGTGTCTTTGAGCAGCCCAGTGGAGGTCTGTGGTGTGATGTTACCTGGTCGTCATAGTCAGCACTGGCCCCCCACAACACGGCACCAGAAGCTCCAACTGCTGCACTCTCCCCGATGGTGCTGACCAGATCCACCTGGATGCAAATATAGTATCAAACATGGTCATAAATGTCTCTGCAATCATATTTCTCAAATAATTCGAATGACACATTGTGAGCACGCTTCTCCACTGTCTAGTTTCATACACCATTAGGTATTAATCCACACATCGTACGAGGTGAGAAGAGAGGATAAGGATTACACCCTCAGGTGGGGGTTACACCTGAGCAGTGTTTGTTACACTAAAGAAACCAAACTCCTCTTCAAGCTGGACCTCTGGATTGGAAACACTTCGCTGCTGGGATGTAAGAAGTAACCTAATCTAGGCAAGTGTGCAGCCGCTCTTGATGGGTAGCTTCAAAAGACGGGGCGTGTTTGAGAGGTGAATTTTAGCAAGATTGGTGAGCGGCTGTCAAAAACATGTCACCTGAGGGCACCTATGCATATAAAAACCCATGCTGCTGCATCTGTGAAAGAGGTATTAAACTTGAGTATTAAACAAATCAGCATTTAAATCTACCTGGCTGAGGAAACGTCTGTTCTGGTCAGCAAAGACAGGTCGCATGTAAACAAACACAGGTGTGGTGGCGCTCCGACCGGGCAGGGCCGACACCCTCAAAGCTTCCTGGACTCGGTTCCTCACCATCAGGGCAGCTTTGGGGTCGTCTGCTAAAGATTCCTGTGAAAAGAAACACAATTACATCTGAGGAGGAAATAACTGTAGAGACAGATAGTTCATCCATAAACTTTGCTAACCTGCAGGTACACAGAGGGGTAAAGGGCAGTGCTGGCTTCCCACAGCCAGAGCAGCTCATCGTTCTGCCTCCTCACCTCCTTGGAACACTGGCCGGTGTAGTCGGCTTCATGCCAGCCATAATTATAGCAGTTGGGAAACAGGTAGAAGCCCCACAGGTAGTTGGGTCTCATTGCTCTGCCCATTGCCAACATCCCTGACATGAAACTCTTTGCCGCCTCCTAGAAAGGAGTCATGAAGGCTCATCAAACTTTAAGGCCTAAATATAGCTTATAATTTTCTAAACTGAGCTTCACACTGACCTGGAACTGCTGCTTGGCTTTTTCTGTAGCCTCTTGTACCGTGAGAGAGCGGTTTGTCTGCAGAACATGAGCCACCGACAAACTCTGGTAGATTCTCTTCGTGCCCCAGTTTCTGTCCCACAGGGGGCGCCATTCCTCCCAGTCGATCACGGCCAGGCCTCTGGTGGTCCTGAAAGGAAAGAGGAGTGGGTGATGTAGGTAAATATCAGCATCAGATGTGTCCTCAGTGACAAAGAAACAGTTTTGCCAACTTAGAGTGAACTCAGAGAATGTCTTCTAATGCTGTAAATCATATAAAAAGATTAATTTAAAGTTGGATTCCATTGATTGTTTGCCAGACAGCTTGTTGCATAATAAAATTCAAAGCACTCTATTGACCAGGGAGATCTCGCACTCCTTTTACTTATTTTTACTTATATTTTGTTTTCCCACTACAGGCAAACAGGCATGATGAATGTACGGCCCTGCTGGGACACAGAGCTGGTCTGAGATCAGCCAACTTGCAGGCTCTACTGTAAAGTCTGGAGAGGGAACATTTTTCACTCATTTTTGTAATACCTTGTTTTGTTTTTGTTGGGTTCTTTTGTCTTTTTTTCTGACTTCTCGTTTGATCATAAAGTAAAAAGCTATTAGCCTAGCTGCGCTAGACAACCCACGGCAACGAATTTAATTCTCTGCCAGGGTGGGTCTAGTTACCCTCCATAAGGCTCAAGGCTGGATTCTCCTACAACTGGCCGGACCAATCACCATGAAGTGTAGAGTCGGAAGGCGAGCGTAACAAAGTGACGACAGAGGCGTGACGATTCTGACAGAAACAACCAGCACACAATAAACAGTTATCTTTCGACTCGACTTTGGCCACAGCCCTTAAAGATTTGAAGCTAAAATTCAACTTGAAAGATAAACAAAGGACGGCACTGAAGTGTTTCATTGAGAAGAAAGACGTATTTGGACTTATGCCGACGGGATATGGCAAATCCTTAATATACCAGTTGGCTCCGTGGCTCCGCTGGTTGGGAAGCTAATGGGACTTAGCCACAATCCGCCGGTGCTCTCGGAACTACGTCAGCCTATTCGTTGCGTTGATTGGTTGTATACCTACCCAATTGCTGCAGAGGGATTTGATAGACAACCCTTTAGCCCGCCTCCCTCCCTGTCGAGCTTCCCTAGACCCTTGTGCCGTCAGAAACAT
This sequence comes from Acanthochromis polyacanthus, assembly GCF_021347895.1. Lineage (NCBI taxonomy): Eukaryota > Metazoa > Chordata > Actinopteri > Pomacentridae > Acanthochromis > Acanthochromis polyacanthus. The sequence goes on along the minus strand of NC_067113.1, from coordinate 43,803,546 downwards.
GGGTTTAGCATGGCTAGGCTAAAAAGCTATGTCTCTCAGTTCCAAATACCTGTCATTAATATTTGGAGTTGTGGTTATTTATATGTAGGTAATTATGCTGCAAGTTTCTTTTTTAATAGAATCTGGTTAAAGTCATTGTTTTATTTTTGCTGAATTTGTAAATGGCACACATAGAATGAAGTGAGCTTTCACGATGTTTAGTTCATGGACTGTCAAAAAGCTGAAAATCCAGTGATTCCGTTTTGACAGGTTATGCATCTAATTAATGATGTAATTTTGGCAACTTTTAAAAAACAACACGCCTTTCAAACGGGGTTTTGGGTTTCAAAAGGTTAAACCTACTTACTTGGATGGGATGTAGTAGTTAATGTCGGCTCTGGCCTTGTTCATGCTGGCTCTCAGGTTACTTCTCTGAGGGATGCCGCCGTGGAACTTTCTTCGACTTGTGAGGTCTACGTGAGGGTAAAGACCCAGTCGGTCTGTGTAGAACAGAGACAAAAACTGGCCTGGAACCTGCAGCAGGAACAAGAAAAAGGAAATCAAGTTGTGTATCTGTCTTAAACAGGTAAACCATGATGTTTCCAGGTTGTTTTCAGTGCTGGAGTCAGCTTTGTGCTTAAGATTCTCAGCAGTTTACCATCTCAGATTCTGAATGTGGTTCCAAAATGAGCAGATTTTCGATTTTTCTCTCTTACCTTAGCAGGCGTGGCCACTCCTTTAAATGGCGAGGTGTCCAGTGAGATATTAAACTTTTTGCACACAACATCAGGGATGTTCCAGGTTACAGTAAAAGGTTGGTGCTCAAACAGTGGATCTGTTGTGTGTTGGAGAGAGGGAGGCAGAAGAGGTCCAGACTGGTGGGACGTTGTTGCTTCTGGAGGAGATGGCAAGTGTTTAGGAAGAGGAACGGGTGAAGGTTTGGGTGGTGGGGGTGGCGATGCTTTAAAGGTTGGAGACGCCGTGGGAATGGATGATGTTGAGAGAGGAGAGGGAAGCTCGCGTGAAGCATTTTGAGATGAAGCTGGAGGTAAAGCTGAGTCAGAGAGAGAAAAGAGGGAAGCAGGTGAGGACGGAGGTTGAGCAGTTTGTAGAGGATGGAGAGATATTTCAGGCAAAAGAGATTGAAGGGTTTTGTGCGAGGAAGATTTATGGGTTGAATGTTTGCAGGTGTGAGGTAGCAGCTGTGAAATCTGGTTTAAGGGTTGAAGAACAGAGCAGTGGCTTGAGTCTTGACTTAAAGAAGATTTTTTGCCAAACTGATGGACTTTTGTTGAAGCTGTTGGTGATGTTATGAGGACATCTCCAGGGGATGTTTGGTCAAATAATGGCACTGACATTATAGAGGTAGATGATACCAAATTTGACGGAGTTGTAACTGTGAGTTTGGACAAAGAGGATGGAGAAGTGGAAGGAAAATAAAAGTAGGAGGGCTGTGTAGTGGTGAGGGATTTTAATATTGCAGGAGAAGCAGTGGAAATGTTGTCTGTCAGGATGGAGGTTGATTTGTTACTGTCACCCATAGAGGGAGCTATTGCCTTCGGTGTTCTCAGGGCAGCTAATGCAAGAGCAGGCCAGAGAGAAACAGCTACAAGAGTGAAGAAAAAGGTGGAGAAAGGAGGGAACATTGATTGGTGGAGCGAGAGAAGCAACAGCAAACAGTTTCCGCTCTTCTGCGTGATCGAAACCATCCTTTGACCTGGCGGAAAATAGAAGAGAAACAAAACAGTCACACTCCATATCACTAATACCTGTATAATACACACTGTGATACATAAATACATACTGTAATGTTTGGGAGTTGTATGTTTAAGATTTTTGTCTGTATATTAAAAAAATAGACACAAAACACCACAACATAAATTATAAACGAAGAAACACATAATGTGAATTTACCAACAAATTAAACGAAAAAAAAATACTGTTCAAATACATTTGCATTATGATTGAAATTTCATAAATATTTATTTTATTTATTACATAAAACATTCAAGTTTAATACTGAAAATACTTTTCTAAAAGTAGATGATTTTTTGAAATAATTATCTTTAAATATTCAATACATATAAATATTTAACACATTTTTTAGCTTTAATTTTTAAATGAGAACATGCAATTTAAAGCTGCAACACTTATTTTAAAAGTGAAAAATTGCTTTTTTGGACAGCTGTATTGCTATTATTTGATAGTATTGCTGCTTTTTTGCTGTTTACTTTTTGTTTAGTTTATTTTTAACTTTTTAAAAAGAATTACTCAGTACCCTGTGAAAAGCATGTAAATGACGGACTTCACATAGTGACAATTATGCTGTTTCTTGTTGTCTGAGTGCATTTATCTAATTCCTGAGCATTTCATGGCACATCCTATTGCTGCAAAGCTGCCAAGTCTAACCTGAAATCCTTAATCTCACTACACATGTCAGTTACAGCATAAATTGAGTTTTTTCCCCTCAAAAAACACACAAATTAGAATCCAATCTGCTTTCTGAGTCCAAGCTTTGCCAAAAATATCCACAAACAGGGCTTACTATCCTTCAATGCAAACTGATTTCTACTATGTAGGCATTCTTAATCAAGATAAGACAAAAAGAACCATCAGCCACAATACCTGGACATGCCTTCAGCCTGACTGTCCCAGCATAAGATGTCTTGACGTGTTGACTGGCACACGCAGAGTGAGGACGTCCTTACAAAAGTGATACAGTGGAGGTGCATGTCCAGGAGGGTGAAAGAGGAGGAGAAGCAGGATGCTCTCTGCTCCCTGTTGTTTGTCTCCCTTATTTTGATCACACTCTGCCAAGTTTGTCTTGCAGCAGAGGAGGAAGACACCTGGGTGTGAGGTTATGGAGCATGCAGTGTTTCATAGTGCAGCAGGGCATCGATACTGTAACTAAGATTGTTGTTGTGCTGGTGTTGATGCTGCTGCTTGTCACCTAGAATCAGGTAAACAAAGCAATATACACTAACAAACGGCACAGTGATGTCAGTTAATGTGAGAATCGTGGATCCAGTAAGACCCATTAAATCAAGTTATTTTAACAACCTGGTACTACAAAATAAAAAGGGGATCCCGGACCATTACATGCCCAGTATGCACCAGCTTTCTGGATTCAAGCAAGCTTGCGGTGAAAGAATAAATAAATACATTGCATAACATGCTAATGCTATCAGTCAGCGACCTCACATTCTCCCCTGCAGTTAGGAGACAGGAGAGTTTGACACCCAAGTGGGAAGAGAGGGGCTGTGTGCTGATGTCATTAATAACTTTTCCATGAGAATAGGCACGTTTAAAAATGACATCTGCCACAACGAGTTCAAATTTACAGACTGAAATAAATGAAAATATGAAATAAACCAGCAATTTTGACTTGGAAATACTTGTAAACGCTGGTCTGTTTACTGTCTATGTGCTTCAGGTGTTTATGTGTCTGCTCAGGCACATGTAACACGCCATCTGTTGGTGGTTGTTTCACATGTTGGTGGCACCGTGTGACCGCTGGGACTGTGACCTCTGACCTCTCTAGCTGCTTTTAGGAGGGTGTTGTGTGTGTTCCTGTGTGTGTTTGTGTTCGAAGCTGTTCAGTCATGATTAAAGGATCAAAATGTGTCGATATCCTACTTATAGTGTAATATTCACTTTATTTCAAATTATATCTGGAGAAAATAGACTACACTGTTAAAATAAATAAAAAAATAAACAGGAAAAGCACTCAGAGAGCGCAGCACCCCACCAAGGCTGTTCATTCTCCCGTATTGCATTGTCAGAAATGCAGCATTTGTTCATTTTTTAATGCAGCAGTTGTTTGTTAGTTATGATGATCAGAAATCATGGCAATATAGAATGTGGCCATTTAATATAGATGTACCCACGCTGCGTTGATTTTTCTGAATAACAGTACTGTCTATAAACAAAAGAGACAGAGAAGAAAGTTTCATTTTACAACCCTAATCTCACTCCTTGTTTTTAATCATAAACAACGTACGCTTATTGTAGCCTTGGTTCTCCAAGGGAGGAGACTATATTTTCTCCCAGCTACTTATTTTATATGTACGGAGCTGGAGAGATTGTGTGGCTCTTTCTTTGTTCTTTTCGTTTCTTTTTTATCTAGAGCTATGTTCTTTTGGATTTTTTTGCTTGCATCCAGATGTTTTCATTTTTTCCAGACACAATCTTCTTTTCCAGGATGCTGCTCAAGACAAACACTGTTACGTTGATGGCTTGTTGTTCTTTGCTCTTCTTCTTTTTAATTCGTTGTTAATTTCTTGAGATACGTTCTTTTGGGCTTTCTGGTTGCATTCAGACATCATGTGTTTGTCAGGTTGCTTCTCAGTGCTGTAGTTCTGCTCTTTTTTCACTTCCTGTTTCTGGAGCAGATCGTTCTTCTCCTCAGCCCAGGCCTGCATCTGCTCCAACTCCTGGGTTAGATAAGCCACATGTTCTTATAGCTGGATAATCTCGGGCTGAACGGTGTCGTCCTCAGCATCTGGAGAGCTCTGTAGGTGGAGCTGATATTTGAGCTCCTCCATCTCCTGCTGGAAGGACCTCTCAGTGTCTGAGGCAGCTTCTATCACGAGCCTGATGGTGTTGTTCATGTGATGCTGCTCAGCCGGCACACTTTTGATGAGCTCAGTCTGCTCAGAGACACTTTGCTGCAGCAACCACATTTCTCTCCGTGGTTGTTGCTCCTGTTGTTCTTTGAGCAGCGTCTCATGAGACCGTTAGAGTTCTTCATATGCAGCTTGCAGCTCATTGAACTATGTCCTCAGCTGCTTCTCTTCATTGGCCATCAGCCCTCTGAGATTCAACTGCTTACTTGTAGCATCCAGCTGCTTCTCCAGATCCATCTTCTGTTTCTTGTTCTTTGCATGCAGATCTCTTTCTCTGTGATACAAATTCTCCCAGTCATTAGTTGACTTCTTGGATTTGTCACGCTCAACGGCCAAATATTTTATTTGACCCTCTCCCTCCTCAGCTGTGATCTTAAGATCCTGATTGGCCGTGGTTTCAGTCATTTGCTGGATCTCAGCATCCTGATTAGCTGTATTGTCAGACAGCTGCTGAGTCTTGGCCAGGGCCGGCTCTCTCTATACGCGAATTAAGCGGCTGCTTAGGGCCCCGCCGCCACTAGGGGGACCCCGAATTGACTGTGTCTCATGGTCTAACCCACAGACTGCCATCTAACATTACTTGCTTCGGACTAACCTGGCAACCACCCAACACGCGTTGTAAGTTCAGTGTCGCTGATTGGGCGGCAGACTGTCCCCTGTGTCCCCCCGCACTTTTTTCAGCCGTTACAACAGCTAAACCCGTTATTAGCATCCAGTAACGTGTTTTCCCGAGCCGTCTTTGAATGCACCATGAGCGCATGCTAACGCAGGTGTTCCACAGGAGACGTGCTGCTGTGCTGAGCAGTGCTGAACGTGCGTCTGGAGTAATGTTTAGCAAACCAGCCAGAGCTAGCAAGAAGCAAAAAACTTTACACAGTTCTTTCCAAACAAACCGTGTAAGTTTGTGTGACCACAAAAAAAATCTTGCTTAGGGCCACCAAAGTCCTAGGGCCGGCCCTGCACGGAAGGCTCATATTTTTGTAAATGCTTGCTGACTCACTTAGACTCTCAAGACTCAGAGGAAATATTTGGAATAAATGTCTCAGAAGATAAGATGAGACATTTTTGTTAATCCAGCAGGGGGGACATTTGAATTGTTCCAGCAGCAAACATAGTGCCAACATTTTGAAAAAGTAGTTCAAAAATTTAAAAATGATCAAAATAATACAAGATATACAAAAGTACTGATTATAGAAAAAACATTATTGCACACACCAATGGTAATGCATAGATTCTTTCACAAATGGAAATGCTGACATAAGTATTAAGATTACACAAATTATTATCTGTATTGCACAGATTTTATTCCTTGGGAGACCCATTTTATTTAAAAAAAAAAAAAGAAAAAGACAGCCCCTCAGACAGCCCCCACCCTACAGACCTCCCAGCCAATCAGAGCAGGAGCTGAAGACCGACCTGGAGCAGGCTAAAGACCTTGTTTGAACCAGCAGTCCGTCCATCCGTCCTTAGGACTGTAACTGCACTAAGTGGATCTCTTTTAATGAATTTTGTGATTTACAAGAGATGGCGAGTGTGAAACCGATAACACAAACCACAGTCAGTACAAATACAATATTCATGTCAAAAATGTCACATGGTACACTGTGGAATCAGAGAGTCTCGGTTTGGACCATGCTGTGCGTTTTTAAATGTCTCTTCAGGTGGTTGAGGCAGGTGTAAGCCTTTTCACACATCTGACAGTAGCAGTGTGCACTGATACTGTAAAATTCAACATTATTGTTGTTATTTTTAAATTAATCAACCATGAACTACTACAGAGCTCCCTGAATTCAAGTTAGTACATGTATCCCAATTTAAAGTACTGAAAAGCAAAAAACGATTTTGACATTACCCATGCCATTTTGAGTAAGAATATCTCAGTAACTACAAATATAACCCTGCTGCTTTTTAGTACAGTGATAGAAGACAGATAGAACTGTCATGTAGAAAAATTTGGGGTCTCTGGTACCTGTCCCACACTGAGATTTTTGCCACCAAAAATAGCCAATTTAAAATCTCGTCCAACTTTGGGAGCTCATATTTTCCAAACTGAGGTACCGAGAAAGCTCCAGTTTGCTAAGTTATCACACAAGTTTGTGTAGAATGGAACCCAGAAGTGTTAGAACACTTCTGTGCAGTATTTCTAATACTTTTAAGGTCCCAAACCCCACTCGCGAGTAGGTTTTTCTTAATTTTTAGCATTTGTAGCAAGCCCCCATGGCCTGCAGAGTGTAGGGAAACACCTGGGGATGTTTGTGGGGCACTAGCTACATGCAGAGGCCTTGTTTACCAACTCACAGCTCTCTGGTATGTCTAGAGGCTGAGAAATAACCACTTAAAGATGCAAAAAAAACCCGGCGAGGCTTTTCTTGGCTATTTATAGCCCAAATTCTAAAAATTTCAGACCCCCACAACTCAGAAACTATTTGAGCTACAGGCCTAAAATTTTGCATAGAAAGTACTTTTGTGACTATCTAATGGCATACAAATTTAGGACTAATTTGAAAATGGTGTGGCAACCACCATCTGGTGAAACCACACGGAATGACCCGTCTAATAAAGACTTGAACAGCTGCTCGAACTGCATTGTTTTCTCTCCAAACAATGACACTGCAACACTGAAAATTCTGTTGTTGAAGCGGAAAAAAATTTGTGCGTCACCTTTCACCTCCGTCTTCACTCTGCTGCTGGAGTTACAGTTTATGTATGCAACATATTCAGAATAACAGAATATGGGCTGTGCTCAGGCATATGTACAGTAATAAATGTAATATTCAGTGCAATGTCGCCATCTTGTGGTGTAGCTACACAAGTGGTTCATGTCATCTCTGTCGTGGTGTCAACGGATGTGTGGGAATTTTCCTAATGAGGAGCAAACCAGTAGTGAAAAACATTACAATATTCATCCATTGTCTATACAACACTTAATCCTAATTAGGGTTGCTGGGAGCTGGAGCCTATCCCAGCTGACTTAGGGTGAATGCAGTGGGTACTCTGGACGGGTCGCCAGTCTGTCACAGGGTTACATATGGACACAAACAATCACGCTCACATTCACATCTACGGACAATTTAGAGTTACCAATTAATCTCAGCATGTTTTTAGACTGTGGGAGGAAGCCGGAGTACACGGAGAAAACCCACACATGTACAGGGAGAACACGAAAACTCCATGCAAAACATATTTAACATATGATGTAGTTGTTGGTCTTATGGTTCTCAGCTTTTTTGATATTTACTATTTCAAGCAAACCAGTGTTTACTACTATGTCAAACTGTGTGCAGCAGTTTGTCAGCTAACTACTGACAGCAATTTAGTTAATATTGTTCATCTGTTTATAAAGAAAAATTGGCGATTTGAAGGTAATAATACCATACACATTTGATAATGTAACCTTGGACTCTGGAAAATGATAAACAGTTTCACAGTTTTCTGGCATTTTGGCCACAAGACCTAGCAGTAAATCAAAACAAGCTAGATGAGTGCCTGAGGCAGATTTAAACAACTGGCATCCACGAAGAGTTTAACCAAAGTGTGATTATTTAATTTTCAGTTTAAGTATGTTTTTAGAGGTTTGAAGTGGAATTCATAATAAAAAGGAATGTCTTTATATGATGAATAAGATAGCATGAGACTATGGATATGAAAAGCTCTGTCAGTCAGTGTTGTTGCCACTTTCTCTGTGTATAATAACAATAAAAGAAATTATCTAACCTTCACTGGCTTTTCTCTGGGAATCAGTATGAATGTACATATGTGTGCACGCATGCAAATTTCTGTAATCATCTAATCTTTAATCACAAATGCACATCTTGGATATAGTTTATCTTAGCTGACCCGGACGTGACATTTCCAAAAAAATCCACGTTGTCGAACATTCTGAGGAGATGCAGAAAAGGCCGACTTTATTAAATATTCATAAAGAGGCCTGTAGGGAATGTCTTCCTCCACAAATCCAAAATACAATATTCATGTTGTCCTCTTCCCTCGTTTTCTCGTAACCTCGATTCTCTTTTGTTGCTGAAACTGGGTCAAATGTAATGTTTCCAAGGGTCGTACCAGAAGGTAACGAATAACCCCCAAAACACACACAGCATTAGCATTAAACTACAGTGAGGTAGTGTAGAGTTTTCCCTTTTTTCAATACACATTCATGCATATGCACATGTGGAACACTACACACATGCATTTAAACTTAAACTCGCATTTACATTGAAAATACTCCCCTGCTCGTGTTCACACCTTGTGTATTCTTGTCAGCATTGCTCAGAAATGTCACTTGGGAGCGACAGTATCTGTTCTCAGGTGAGCTATTTTGTGAGTAAGTGCATACCAATCAGTATTAGCTGTCAGTATCACTGAAATTCTCTGACTTGTCGGTGTATTACCGCATTTCTTACCCTAATTGCATAATTATTCACTCATATTGTGACAGCCTTTGGGAAATTTGGGTTTCATACGCTCGACTGAAGCACAAGTTCTGACAAGGAACCAAAAAAATACAAAATAAGGAAGACTGAGTGTTATTGACTTTCAGGGTTTGTATCCCGGTAATTCAAAACCAGCTCACGTTATCAACATAATCTTGAAACAGCAGACAGCTTCCTGGAATCAGATCAGTAAATGAGCTCACTCTCAGGTTTAATTGCTCCTTTTTGCTGCCTACATTTTTCTATATTCTTTATCTCACTCAATCTCACTGTTATTTCCTGATCTTTCTCCATCTGTTTCTTTCTTTCCCTCCCTTATGTTTCTTAATCCTTTCTTAAAAATGCCTTTTTTTATTTCCCTAAACACAAGTGTTCAGGCTGAATCACATGTAACAGTCTTTTAGGTGGAGCAGAGTTTCCTCAGGTGTTTTCCTGCCTGTCGATCGAGTTTTTCAGGTTTCACAGGGCTCCAGTGAGGAGCAGGGAGTTGAAGCAAGCATGAAAACTGACATGTAGGGTGTATGCTCAAGTTGAGGTTTGGAGAACCAACTGAAATCCCAGATCAGGATTAGAGTTAACCAAGAACAGAGAGAGATTAATCAGTGAGGACGAGTACACATAGTGGTGCATTACATAACTGCACAATCAATTGTAAGAGTGAAGGAGCCAACCCTGTATAAGAACGCTATCACCTCAGCTCTGTTTACAAAGTGACGTCATGGAGCAAAGACACATTTCTCACTTTCAAATATGAGAAATTCAGGGCTTAGTCTCTGCGTTGAGGTCAACAATATGATGCAAAACAATATATAAAGCAAAAGAAAATGCACATCCTGTTCCTACATATTGCAGTATCCATCCATTAAATCCTAACAGAATCGACTGAATTGCAAAAAGAAGACAGACTATTTTGGCTGCGTCTGCTTAATGTTCAGTGTCAGTCGCTTCAGGTGCTAGAAGTGACATTGGTGTTATCTCAACAGGAACATTATCACACACTGATCCAGCCAGAGAGGATAAATGGCTTGAATGACCTGAGTTTCCGACTGCACACAGTCACAATCACATGCATTTATGGACATGAAAACAAGTGGATCCAGAACTATACAAACACATAATATCTGTTTTTTGGGCCAGTGCATGTTTGATAATCATGACAGGAGTAGCAGTGACTTGGATACAATTTTAATGAAGTTTCTTGAATTGTTTAACAAAAGCTCACATTTTACATCAAAATGTGTTGATGTTATTCAGCATTTGAAGGTATCTACGACAATTTAACTGAATGTAATGTTAGAGAATGACAAAATGTTTAAGTTTAAATGCTAATTCAACTATGATGCTAGCGTGAGTTTGTGCCAAAAATGAAATTACCAGACTTTAAATCTGGGTCATGAAGATTATGGAGGAGCTAATTTCAAGTCATGCATGCATGCGAATCAGAATGCAAATCAGAATACGTTTAGTCAAATCTACTTTGATATGTGATGTAAAGCTGCATCATTTAAAGGATGGTGAAGAATCTATCTCAAAAAGTATATTCTGTTTATACAAGCAGCACAAATAAACACAATTGCACAGAGAAAGTCTTTTCCTTTGTATCAGTTCACATAGGCTGCAATCCTGCACACAACACCTGTTTATGAGCCTGACTGAGCATGTTGCAGAGAGCTACAAATACCCTTAGGTGCATTATTAAAATATGCACAAGACATGCAGGCTGCCCTTGTTCGAAGCTACTGATTGTAGCCCATAAATGTCTGTTTAAACGGTTTCATTGTAAAGAATAAGATGTTTAATGTGAAAATGTGTGGTTTTTAGGGGATAATTAAAGACTGAGGTGTGCATTGAGTACCATCGGGGTAATGTATTTTGTCATCTGAGTCAGTTGTCAAGGATTCTGGAAAGAGGACACACAGAAATATACACTTTGAAGCACATGTTTGACTTGCCCCTGTTACCCCTGGGGCTATGTATAGTAACTGGAGCAGTCTTAATATTATTTATAAGCTATTTATAGTTTATTGCATTGAAAAGATTTTGCATTTTAGTTCAAAAGGGTCAGCATTTCCCATGCAGTGGATGTTTATCACCTAAGAAAACCCTCATATCTCTAATTTGAGGCTTTTAAAAACATTATCATGACAGGGGAATTATAATTATTCCTTTGCTAGTGTTAATTTAACGTCCAGGCTAACCTTTGCATTAACTTTCAGCTCAATAATTCCTCTCAGAAGGAGCAATAGAACAGTATCTCCTCTACCTTATTCCTTATCTCCTCCCATTCTGCACTCGCACACATTCCTGTCATAAAAGCCACGGGCGGACAGGACGAAACCATGTTCAAGGGGAGCATGTTGGGAGTTGTGATTTTATTCAGCAGAAATTACTAGATACAATTCAACTACATCATGTGTACTTAATAAGAATAAAAGAATATTTATTTATTGCTTCTTGGTAAGGTAGTTTTTTCCCCCGGTGATTATGTGGGACACCGTTGAGAAATCTGCGACCCCATTCCCGGATAGTGGACTCGTCTCCACTCTGCCATGTTGGATGGAACTGGCTCTGGGCTCTCTGGCGGCCGGACTTCCCAGGAAAGTTTTCACCGTTTTCCGTCTTTGCTCAGCTGCTCTAATTTTGACCTTATTTCGAGGAGGAGCGGGACATCGCACTGCATTCCTAAACGGCGAACATTTCCACGGCAGCCCAGCGTCGCGGAGCCCCCCGGGATAAAAGCGGCCGGTGTACGGGGTCGGAGGCAGGCTACGGATGACCGAGGGATTGTTTATGTATCTTTTTGGATCTCACGTAGCGAGTTAGAGTCGGTGCATACTTTATAAACTGACCACCAATAATGAGCGGACACCCGCCACAGCGGCGGCAGGCTAACGTCGGTTCCATGCTACTGACACCGCAGGAAAATGAAGCCCTTTTCAACCACCTTGGCAGGAAATGCATCGTAAGTTTTCTCCCCAATAAATTGTTGTGTGATAGCTGGCTAAGAAGTAAGCTAATGCGGCTAACTTGCTTGTCAAGCGCATTAAGCTAGCCAAGAGGTGTAACGGTTTTGTCTGTGGCCTTGCATTTTTTGTGATTTGGGAAGCACTTGTAACTTAAAGGTTTGTTTTGACAGCCGAGGTGAGGGTGTTAAACGGGCATTTGGGCAAGTTTCGCTCCAGCCCGAGGCCTGAGCTTAATTTAACAGCTTGACACACCTGAAATCCTCCAGACTAACAGCAGCGAGCCTGACGCTGGCAGAGTTCAGAGCTGCTAAATCCATCAGCAGGAAAAGCAGGGCAAAGGAGTGATTTTTCCCCCCCTTCTTCTTGCATTGGCATTACATAACCTAGCTGAACCTTGGTTTGTTTTCGGGAAGTGGGTCCACTGACAAGAATATGCCGAGCAGACTTGGCTGAAAGTCCTGCCAGTCACTAAACCTGGCCAGACAGCGGTGGGAGTAGCCTCCTGTACCGGAGCGACTGCAGTCAAAATCACCAGTGCAATGTCACGATTCAATATCATGAGATAATCTGACATTACGTAAGACGTTTAACATTCCGCTGACTCATATTTATGCTCTCCTTATGCACGGAGTTTCGGTTGTAGCCCCCCACCCAGCAGATTATTGTGGCATGTTGAGGAACAAATCTGCAGCTGGAGCTTAGTCTCATATTACCTTCAATCCTGCATGTTTGATTTCTGGACCATATAATGTGACAGAACAGACTTTCAACCCTTTTATTCTCAGACTGGCACATCAGAATAACTGTTCTCTTAAATGATTTGTGGAAAAGCATGCTTTTTCTCATTCAATATGACAGATTTTGCAGTTTGGTATGCCATATAATTATCACAACGGATATTAGGGCTGCACGACATTATCTACAATACAAGAATTTCCACCAGATGACCTGCATGACCCTGTGATGCCGGTTTAAATGGTAAAACCAATATATAATAGTTGTGTGACCTTGTGTAGTGGCAACAATTGCAAGACACTGCCGGCATAGAACCTGTTTTTGGTCAACATCAACCATCATCATCATTTCTGTGGCCAAAATATTTCCATTGGGATTCTTTTTGCAACCAAATCTTCATTTTCAAGTTTGTCTCCAGCTTCTTCTTCATTTTCTTGCCTACATGTGAAGCCTGCATGTCGTCAGTCATTGTAGTTTGTATATAAGTGTCTTTCAAAACTACTAAATCATGTTTCACTGCTGCATCAAGCAACAGAAAAAGCCTTACTTCATGTTGCACTTATAGTTTGTGCAGCTCACATATCATCAACAAAATGACTGTCACACTAAAACCAATGAGAACAGTTTAAATATGCCCTAAATTACAGCCTTTGCAGCTTGCTAATTGCATTATAATGAATTAATTGTTCAGCACAAGTTGAAACTAACAGTACTGAGCTCAGATCAGTACACGTTGGCCTACCAGACTGTATTAAATTTGTACTGTACCGACATTTAGTTCATGTTCCGTAGTTACACACCCATATTTTAATCCCTTTATCAAGTGAAACAAGCCTTTGGCTGAAAAGTAAACGGTTTATTGACTTAATGCGGCAACGCTCGTACATTGCCTCTGGAGTGTTGTGAGCGATCGCGACCCTTTGCATTGCTGGTGCCCATAAATGTCATCACCACCACCTACCTTGAAGGCAGTAATGCACTTGCAAGTCTTTGGCTGTAAGGTTGGGATGAGGGTGCTCCAACCACTTTATTTCCTCAACAAGTGTGTTGCAGCTCAGCAGAAGATGAGACGCAGGGTGGGAGATTGTGACTTTTTTCTTGTATGATTTTGTAAATTGTTTAATTCCTGTCGCCATTGTGGTAGAGCAGCTCTGCCCTAAAGCCACCCAGTGATATCAGCAGGAAAGAATGCCACAATGTCACCTGGTGTTGATTGCATTTGCAGATAAGACTGGTTGTAAAATTGAGGTTTCAGAGCCATATAAGTTTGCTCTGATTTCGTTGTAAGATTCACTCTACTCCTACTGAAAGATGACATGATGGTACAACACTGCACTTTCATAGTGATGTTCTGGTTGCCCGTTTTCATGCTACTTCCCCATAGCAATCATTGTTTCCTGTAATTGTGTGAAGTAAAGGTGGTTTTGCCCGAGCGACAGAGAAATGTCTCTTCCTCGTTGTGCCCACGGAGCTCGACTCGCTGCAGTGGACCGGCCCTGGCTCTTGGCGTTCAAGGTGCCTGTGTGTGCACGTTTGCTTGGAAAAGGCCACACTTCCTGTCCCATGACACAGCCTGGGCGAGTTCACGTGGTGGGACGTCCCGCCTCCTCCTTGTACGTGAACACACAGGTTTCTAAGGTGTGTCCTCGCAGCTATGTAACCTGTTTAAAATCCGGTGACGGAGCTCCTCTGGCATTCTCGCATTGGTATCACGCAGCATGTGACAAGAGATGTGGAATCAGGAACATTCCTCGCAGTCCTACGCTCTTGTGTGTTTGTCCACGTCTTTTCATGCAGAGAAACACAATGTGTGAGTGTGTGATAGACTGGGGGAGACTGGAAGAGACAGACATTGTGTAACTCCCTGACCAATCTAATTAGAATGCCTACCAGTGATGCAGTGGCTGACTGAGTGATTGCAGGTTATGTAACGTACTTATTATGCAGAAAATGCAAGAATCACAGAGTCACCTTTATTTTACTTCATTGCACTGTAGTTAGTTCTTTGAAAGCATCTTGTCTGCCTTTATTTTCAGGGCAAGGCTTGGGCAGCTTCTTTGGACAGCATTGCTTCAGGAGTTGCACTGGAGATGTTGCCCTAATAACAGAATAAGATTGTCTGTGCAGCCTGTTTTTTAAAATGCTGTGAATACATTTGTTGACCCTTGCTGTTGACTGTCCTGATAGATAGATAATTTAATTGATCGACTAAGGGAAATTGCAGTGTCACAGCAGCAATTCACATATGACACATGCCACACATAACTTACAGTGAGCTTGCATACGATAGGTAAAAATGTAATACAGGGGCTCCTCAGTTTACCACATCCTTAACCTACAGCGTTTCTTCGTTACGTTGGAAGTGGTTTGGTGGGACGAGCAGAGCGGATTAATACGTCATCACGCAGTGCTATAAGACGGCTTTGTTTACATTCACCAGTTGTACACCACCTTGGATTGTGCTACATTAGCTAGCTTTTTGCCCTTCATTATGACCAGCGCTCGATTTAGACAGTCGCCAGGTCGCTGCGAGCGCCGGGAATCATGGCAGGTTGATGACATCATACATAGTCGCTGCCTCCGTGAAGAAAACATGATAGGTGGTTCAGCTCGATCGAGCACTCGATTTCGACAGTCGCCAGGTTGCCATTTGCAACTAAAAACGTCGCAAATGGCAACCTGGCGACCGTCTAAATCGAGCGCTGATTATGACTCCCAAGTTAAGTCACTCTTTTGATGTGTCGAAGAAAAGTAAAGCCATCTCCATGTGTGCTGTCTTCACTGCAATGTAAAAGCTGCAGCTAACCAACTAGTTAAACTCATGGTTGCAAAATTAATCATGAGTTGTAGCAAATTTGACTTCTTTGCTGTGGCTCTTGATACACATTACAGAGTGAAAACTGCAACAAAAACAGAATAAAGCCACATGAATACATGTAAATAAATCCTTGTAACTTAACCAGTAAGTCAAAAAATGAAGTTAATTACTTACGACATTGCCTCTATGGCGTTTACAAAGTGGACAGCTGTGCATCCAGAAAAGCATGTATCTGTGTAAAGCTACACATCAAAATAGTGGACAGGAAGTGACATCTGTCAACTTTGGAATATAGGCTTTTTTCAAAATACAAGTACATTGATAATTCTGCCCTAGGGGCAACACACCATGGAAGGGAAACAAGATTTAATAAAACACTCGGAGCAGACAAACAGACGAACATCGGCATTACTAGATCAAATTGTAGAAACAGTGTAACATATTCTGTTATCTTCTTGTAAAATGACTCATACATGCATGAAGTCATTGGTATTCATGAATTTAATGAAGAACTGATTGATATCTTGATGCACATAATGGCTTTGTTTACATTTTCACCAGAGTTCCCACTTGATGTAAGTCGAAAATCGACTTACATCAATCTGTAGGAACGGAACTCTGATGTAAGTCGAGGACCCCCTGTACATGTTTAAAGTATGTGCATAAAAATTACTGTACTAGGTAAAAAACAATAGTGGGATAGAAGTAACAAAAAGCTTTACTATAATAATAAATATGAACTCTAACAGATTACATCAACATTTGATTGAACGTAACTTGATGCATTACACGAACATGCAACTTTTTGCAAATTCTCTGCTTGTCTAACTACTCGTATGTGAAAACCTACTTAGAAATATAGTGGCTGGCTGGTATTAGCTTCATTTTGCAGGAGAAACAGTGGATATCATACATGTTTTTTAGTAATAATTTAGGATACTTGCATGCCAAAATCTCACTGCTTTTGGAATTCATAGAGAAAATGAGGCACATACAGGTATGTAAACAGTGTTCTTACTCATTGGTTTTACTCATTGGTATTCCTTGTGCTGTTTTCCACCATCGGCAACACTGTCTGACTTGGCAAAAGGTGGAAGGGGTCCAGTTCACACTGTGTCTGTGTGTGTGCACAGACTGCCTGATCAGCAGTCCTGTCCTACAGGAAGTCCCGTGGTCGGCCTCCTCTGGTGATTTGTGCTGGAGAAGCGGAACACTACTCCTCTTTTCCTCCACTTATCCCCCTTTCTCATTTCCTCTCATTCCTTCTCACCTCTTTAATGCCTTCTGTTTTCCTCTTCTGTCGTTCACATTTCTTCTTCAAGCCTGTTTTGCATCTCTTCCTGCACTTTTTTCTTATTGTACTGAATCACCTCCTTTCTTCAATCAAAATTCCTCATTTTTTCCTCCTTTGCCTCGCTGCCAAGACTGTCAGCGATAATTTGATTTTGTAGCAGCAAAAATGAAACAGCTGAGTAGCATCTTAATGTCCCGCTTCTTTGTTAGAAGAAAAACTCCACCTTCTTAGTAGGGATGTGCGGACTAGTCGTTTAATTGTTTAACCGCCGACTCATTTATTAAACGGTTAGTATTTTACTAGTCGGTTAAACGCTAGTGTGCCCCCCCACCCCGACCGGGCGCCGCCATGCAGCTCTACGCTCGGCCGTGCGCCGCACGCTCGTCCCGTCTGGGCTACCTGGTTGATCCTGCCAATAGCATATGCTTGTCTCTTTTTTCAACCCCCGCTATCCCCCTCATTATTAGCGGTGTTTTGACCACTCCAGCTACACCCACCACGTCCCTTCCTGCCACCCCGAAGCAAAGCATCGGCTCCAGTATGTGCTGCTCGTAGACTGTCATGGCACACCGACCCGCTGCCGTTACGCACAGACGCAGCGGCACTTTCTGTCTCAGTGGACGACTGAACATCTTCATCAGAGGGTGAATATTCCTCTTCAGAATATGAGTAAGCCATTACTTGACAAAGTACTTTGTCAGTGTTGAGCAGACCTCTCGGTACGGTGAGTTTTCTCACTCTAAAATGTGCCGTCTTGCGCTCTGATACGCTGAGCCTGTCCTCAAACCAAAAACGACCACATAGGTCGTCTGTACACGCCCGTATTACGACCCAGTGTTACGTTTTGACTATGCGACCTCTGGCGGTTGAGTAAATATCGACACTCTGGAGTCGCAGGTGAAACGTCATCATGAACAAACTTTTATCTAACACTATCCCTGTCCCTATCCCTAACCCTAACCTTAACCATAACCCTAAAAACGTGTTGGGAAAGTGAGAAAAAAGCCGTTTTGCGACGGAAAAGCCGTTTCGCGAATTAAATCCCGTAATGCGTTCGTTTTCCCCGTAGGGGCGCAAACGTTCATACGACCGCATAGGTCGTATTCCGGTGCACGGTGCAAACGACCGATGCGGTCGGTGCACGGTGCAAACGACCGATGCGGTCGTATGAATTGGAGGACAGGTTGGAGCCGCTCCGACGGCGAGTCTCATCTCCTCGGTTTTCAAACTCTGTAAACTCCAAAACTTTGAATGAAAACACCCCTACAACTGATGCTCAGATTGAAGTTCCAGATGTCTGCCATCTCCTGGTGTACAGTACATGAGACACACGAGGCAGTATATTTGAAGCTATGGCTTGTTATGTTCAGCAATGTTGCTTGTCACAATATTGCGATTTTGGGGCTTAAAGGGTTAAATTGCAAGTTTTCCGAACCGACTAGTCGCCAATAAAATTAGCGACTAGTCGGTTCGGAAATTAGTCGAAATTCCCATCCCTACTTCTTAGGACTCGGTGCGCTTTAAAGAGATGTCAGCTCGGCTTCAAAAACATTTCACATGAAAGGAAAATAGAAATTGCAACCATCGTCATTCCAGAAGCATTTTCATCACAGTTGAAGAAGCAGTTGCAGGAGTATTTGAGATACTCACATCTAAGTATTTATGTCCTCTTTTAAGAGATGATCCCAACTTAACTTACTAAAATATGACTTCAGACACCTAGCACTCTTTAGGTAAAAGTGTTTAATATATAATAAACACAGGGTGAGTTGAAGGTTTCTTCATTATAAAACAAATGTATTCTTTTTCACTTTGCTCACCGCTGCATCTCTGCATCTTTCCTGTTTATTCTCTCTGCTTTTCTCGCTTAGTTAGGATCATATTTGTGATTTTTCTGCCTTCAAAACCAGTGTATTATACCTGGCACCAGTTACTTTAAGGGAAATTGGAAAACATGCCCTCTAAATGTTGCAGTGTGAGATTACTGCACATGGAAATGTTTCATTTTGCGGTCTCCTGCTCAAGTGTACTTTGAATGCATGAGCGTCTCTTGGTACTCTGCGAGAGGAAAATCTGAAATGTTCTTCTGACTATGCAGACTTTGAGCCAGACAGCTGATTGCATCATCGTCATGATATCTCAGGTCAGGACAAATGTAGGAACTGTGCATGTTTTGGAAAAAGTACACAAGAGAGAGGTAGTGTGTGAGCGTTTGTTGTCGGCCTTTGATGACGCCACAGACACAGCTCCACTTCCTGCAGCCTTTGGCCCTGTCAGGAAGAATCAGAACTCCACGGGCAGATGAAACCGTAGGGCCTCAGAGCCCAGATACCGTTCCAGTATCGTGAAGCGGAATTTATTTTATTCTTCTGGTCGTGGGTATTTCTGATCTATATCCAAGCAATCAAGAGCTGCATTGCTGCCAAGGAAATCATTTTTTATGTAAGTTTGAATAAAAATATCTTGCACAAGCAGTGCTGAAGGACAAATTGCCTCTCTGAGGACATATTTTAATGTGTTTTTTTCTGTTTTCTCATTTAAGGCTGCGTTGTGCACCATTTAATATTAGTCACATAGTGTGGCTACGTTAGCTGCTAGCCTCTCCTCTGACCTCTTATTGCACTAGTTCCGTGTGATCCATTCAGTGAAGAATTCATGCTTGTGTTTTGAATTTTGGACAGTTGACCAATGATTATCAGTTCTGTCAGATCAGAATAAATCATAGCCTTCTTCTTAACCTGTGAAGACTTGATGCAACATAATAATAACTTTATTTATATGCTAATAAATTAAATGAATAATTAGCTAGGTTAGTGATCATATCAAACAAAGGAGCTAGGCAGTTTTAAAAATTAAAGAATAAGATTGAGGGTAGAAGTTAGAAATTGAAAATCAAGAAGTCAGAGAAGTAAAAAAAATGGAGAGAAGACATCACACCAAAGAACCAGGCAGCTTAAAATAAAATGAGGGGAAACATATAAAATAATCAGGACATAAAACAAAATAGGACAGTAAAACTAAGAATATCTAAAAAATAACTTAACGTAAAAGCAAGTCCATAAAAGATATACATATGCAATGTGTGTGTACCTCTTTTTTAATATAGTTTTCTCTCTTCCCCTTCATGTTTTAAAGACAGCATGGCTAACATAATTTAGTCTTAATCACCCAAAAGAAGATGCAGAAAAACTAAAACTTCCCCAGGCAGACAGAAGGGATTACCTTTACTTGTGAGCACAGGATTATATTTTCAGTTGTGGTTCTTTGGTCCCACATCCTTCACCAAGACATTTCTGAAGCATCATGTTCAGATGTTCCAGGAATTCTCATGTTGCCTTTAACTTTAATGAGCACACAACCCCTGAGACTCGAGAAGTTCTGTGTAGTATTTATTCTTACTTGAAGCCAGCCCTGTTTGTTGCTAGTATCAATATTAGGACTGGGGACAAGAATGTCTCCTGATGTTATTGATTCTGGGCTGTAGCTGATGTCTGATGCATTTCTAAAAACAAAAAAAAGAAGTGTGAAAGCCTGACAAATAACCAGAACACTACCCTGGAACTCATGAGGTGGTTGACTTTTTATTCTTCCTCTTTATATTCCCTGAAATGTACACATTCGCACTAAACTACAAAGAACAAAGTACACAGTAATTCCTAGAACTAAGGAGTTAAAAGGTGCCCAAAAAGCACCAGCAGGCATTTCCCTTCATCATGCTGCTGCTTTCACGTGTATGTTAATGACTTGGACCCCTCGGTGTGAGAAAACCCTGCAGTTACCTGTAAAAACTGCAGGAGTCTAACATCATCCTATGATCATGACTGTGTGTGTGTGATGCAGGTGTGTTCTTAGCGTGTGTGTACCTGGAACTGACAGATGTTGTCTTCCTGTGCCTTTAACCTCACTGCTACGTGAGCAAGAAAACAGCCGTATAGATGTATTTCACTAGCAGTGTGATTAAAAGTCATGACAGTAGCTCAAGACATGGTTTAATTTCCGTCTCTCTGTTTGTGTTTTTGTCTTTGAGTCGCTTTGTGTGCGCTCCGGTAGGCAGCGTGGCAAATATCGTTTAAGTAAGAGTGCTGGGATGTCTCGTGTTGTCATTAAGGAACGCATGTGTGGGCTAAACCTTAATATAGCCCGAGTCCTTGGGGGATTTTTGGCTTCAGGAGATGCTGAAATCATTGCAATTTTCGCCTCCATTGTCAGTGCTTTGCTTCATTTGCGAGGTCAGACAGGCCTCTTCAGTCAGATTCTGTGTACCTGCATTAAAACAGCATGCAAATATAATCAGTTTAGACTCGTATTCAGTCGTGCTGCGTATGACTGGCTGCTTGTTGCGCGTTTGGCATTGAGGGACTGCAGGGCAAATGACTTGACCTCTGCAGAGCTGCTGTCACTGAGTCTGTGGGTCTGTTTTAATAACGCACATCAGATTTGTGTTTTTATTTAGCAAAGACAAATGTTTCAAAAAGCTAGAAATCTGCTATATTTTGAATTTATGTGCTATGGATAATCAGAATTCTGCATAAACAGTCGGTGTTCGCGCCTAAGCCTGTCTCAGATCGTTTTAAAACAGATTCTTTCTTGTGACTTCAGCCCTACGTAATGAAAAAGACAGACTCTCAGTTGGTGAACATATGTGAATACCGATTTCTAACTTATTCTGCAGATTTTCTTTGGGATTCAAATCAAGAAAGCCACTGACTTAGTCATTCTTGTTCTAAAACATCTGGTTTTATGCTCTTTGTTGACATACTGTTGCAAAGCTGTGATGTAACTGATCTCAGCTTTGTCCTTATCCTTTGCATATCTCTGTGGTAGCCACTGGAAAGCTCGTGGCATGTTACTGCAGCTGCTGTGTGTCACGGCAGGAAGGTTGTTAGGTGCACGATGAGGATACAATTTGCCACTCACATACTGATGGCAGAAAGCTGGGTGATATTCGAGGTTCAACTGTGGGATGTGTTGACATCTTGCACAGCCTTCTGGTTGGCAACGGAGGTGGAAACAACACATCATCACCCCTCTGACTGAAGAGTTTTTGTAGGGTTTTGGACAATGCAGGAGCCCAGTCCTACATTTCAACACCTTTCACCCTAAACCCTGACCTGCTGCTGAATCTCAAACATTGACTTTACGGATATAAAGTCCACTTGCTCACAGGAACCCAGAAGCCTGCATTGCTGTCCGTCAGTAAGACTAGTTAAAGTGTCAAGTTTAGTGGTTTCACAGATAAAAGCTTATCATATTCTTAATCTTTATTGTATGTTTTATTGTCTTCTCTTTGTGTCATGGATCCTTTAAATCCTTGTGAGATACAGGCTTTGCATTGATTCTCCCCCTTCCTGCCTCCCTCCAGACGTTGTCGTCAGCAGTGGTCCAGGTGTTCACAGCAGATAGGAACTCCAGCTGGAACAAGAGATGCTGTGGTGTGGCCTGTCTGGTCAAAGACAACCCCCAGCGATCCTACTACATCAGGGTCTTCGACATCAGGGTAGGTGAACAGGAAGCAATACTGCATGATTGCATCTTATTGGTTTATCGCTACAATAAACGGCACATGACTGTCTCCTAGATGAACGATGATTTACCATAATTTAGGATTCATAAAAATCCCGTGCTAAGCTGTGCGGTTTATGTTGTTCTGTTTCTCCACAGGACGGTAAGATGATGTTTGAACAGGAACTGTACAACAACTTCAGCACAATGCTCCCCAAACCGTACTTCATGACATTCGCTGGAGATGTGAGTCTTCCTCTTTGCTTATTACTTTTGTCTGTTTGTTTCTGATGCTCATCTTAATGGTGCTGAAGAGATTGGAGAAGGTTTTATTTGATCACAGTGTTGACATCAGAAACTTTTGTAAAGGTTACTGATTTCTTCCAATAAAACAACCAATGAAACTAGACCTCAGGGGTTAGTTGGCAATATTTATCCCCACCTGTGTGTTACTGGTGCAAAAGTAAATTAACTAATCCTACAATCAAAGAAAGAGCTTCTGTCTGTCAGGAAACACTGCAGCCATAGTGGCCCTTTAAAGTCTTAATGGTGCTTTCAGGAATCAATAATTACAATTGAAAATCGCATTTAGCATGAAAACACGTCCACATCAGTCACCTTTCAGCTTTGCTTATGAGAGGGAGCTGCCATGTCTGTTCTCTTGCTCTAGACAGGTGTGTCAAACATGTGGCATGTGGGCCAAAACCGGACCGCCAGAGGGTCCGATCCGGCCCGCGGGACGACTTTGTAAAGTGTAAAAGTTATACAGAAAACATTAACTGTAATTTGTAAATCTGTAAAACTATCAATTTAAAATGATTTCTAGACCATGACAAGTTGTTTTTGTCAATGATCATAAAGTAAAAATATTAAATTGTTGTTTTGTCATTTTGTGTCTCATTTTTGTTTTTTGTTTTTTTTGTCAGACTTTTATCGTTTGTCTTATGTTTTTGTCGTTTTGTTTCCTTTTGTCTCGTTTGTGTTTTTTTGTCTCATTTTTGTCATTTTGTGTTTTGCTTTATCCATTGTTTTGTGTATCGTTTTTGGTCATTTTGTTAAGATAAGATAAGATAGACTTTATTAATCTCACAAACGCTTTTGTCATTTTTTTTGCCTCGTTTGTTCATTTTTTTTGTCGCTTTGTAACTGTTTTGTCTAATTTTTGTCACTTTTTCGTTTTGCTTTGTGTCATTTATCGCATTTTTTGTCATTTTGTTTCTCGCTTTTGTCATTTGTGTCATTTTTGTAATATTTTGTCTTGTTTTTGTTGTTTTTTTGTCTTATTTTAAAGTAAAATAGCACAATGTTCAGTTCCAGATACCTATGACTGAATGTTTTGTGCCTTTAGACACGCTGTGATCTGTAAGTTATAATGCGTAAATGATAAACTGAGGCATAATGTTATTGAAATTGAACTTAATTTTCTTTAAAAAATTCGGGTTGTTCATGATGTTGTGTAGAAAGATGGCTCTTTAAATAGCAATAGTTTCAGAGTGTACTTTTGTGCCCTGAAACAAACAAATGTGGAGTTGTTGTTATTTATGGGTTGTTCTGCTGTGATTTTACTGCTCCGGCCCACTTGAGATCAAATTGTGCTGAATGGGGGCCTTGAACTAAAATGAATTTGACACCTCTGCTCTAGAAAATGTAGCTCTGTGTCATATCTAAAGATTTCCACGTGATGAGACCCCATGTTTAGCAAACATCTCGCTGGTGGGTACAGGGACTCCAGCAGACCATGAAGTATTTGTCACCGCTGACTGATGCGATAACGCTGAGAGTGGTCACTGTAGACTCATTGAGGAAATAAGTTTGGAGATTCAGTGATGAAAGAAACCAAATTTCTGTTGTTTTGTGTGTTGACAGACATGCCAAGTGGGTCTGAACTTCGCCAGCGAGGAGGAGACCAAACGTTTCCGAAGCAATGTGGCAGAACTGATGGGGAGAAGACAGAGGAAAACCGGTACCAGCTTACCGCCACTGCTCACCTACGCACAAACCTGACTAATGATCTAACTTGCTCCAAAAATGACAAGATTAGCTAATATTTTATCTTGTGATCAAAGCAATCAGATGTTTTTTCACCTTATTTCAAGCCAAATCATGTCTCTGTAAGTGGTTGTGGCTTGACATTATCTGACCAGTGGGAGCACAAGTTCAAAATAATTTCTAAACTTGTCATTTTTGACTCAACCACACACAGAACTGGGCAAAAAAGTCAGAATTTCAGTACAGGAGGCTCTGGAATGATGAGAGCTACATTTTGAGTCTCTTGAAAGTTGAGGATTTTTTGCCTGGGTCTGTTCACCTCACCGTGCCATCTTCTGTTCCTCTCCTCATCTACAATCCTCTTCTTTTTTTCAGCTGTCGGTAACGCATCAACAACAGCAGATTTCTGTCTTACTAATGATAGAGATCACATAAAAACAAAGACACATCTTTACAGCCGGCGTATCAGAGGTTTCCTAAATTTGATGCTGCAAGAAACCCTTTCAGATACTTTGATAGAAACTGAATTGTTGGTGCTTTTCTCCAGTTAGAGCAGTTAGTGTTAAGCTCATCTTAGTTCAGGAACCATGTTCAGCCCGATTTGGTGTCCAGTAAAATCACAGCATAGTAACCGATAAATAACCACAACTCCACATTTTTCCTGTTTTAGTGCAAAATGGTCACATTTAAGGAACTATCTTTTTACAAAATATTATGGACAACCTCAAATTTCTTAAAGAAAATAAGTTCAATTTCAGCAACATTATGACTCAGTTTATCGTTTACACATTACAACTTACAGATCAGAGTGTCGACAAAGAAACACAACATTTAGTCACAGGTGTCTGAAAGTGATTGATATAGTATTATGATCAAAACAACATAAAACAACAAAAACAAGACAAAATACTATAAACATGAGATGCAAAATAATAAGAACAAGAAATAAAACGGCAAAAAATTAGACAAACGATATGAAACAACCAAAGACGTGAAAAATTAGACAAAAGGTTACAATGCCACAAAAAAACAAACGACAAAAACGAGACAAAAAATTCCACAAATGACACTGTGGGCTAATTTTTTCTGTTTAAAGTCCTGCACCTCTATGGAAACAGAACGACCATGATTAGAAGTAGAGAGAACTTAGAAATGGCTTAGAATTGCATAAACCATGACAAAGATAAAGTAGAATTTCTTTAATTAGCATTTTAGAAAAGTTTTAAAAACCTGCAACTAAAAAGTGCCCACAGATGTTACCAGCTGTGGAAAAATGGTAACTCTGTAATATTTCACTGCTTACATTTGGTGTTTATCTCCATATTTGTCTCCTATCTGTGTTAACACAGTCTGCAGTTCAGCCAGAAACTACCTCAGTTTTTGTCCTGGTCTGTTAGTCGAGGTTTTTGTCTTCTTTACAAAATCTGCTTTGTACAGACAATTTATTTTAGGCACATTTTTAAAGACACGAGACAAGTATAGTGATCAAATATCCTTACTTTAGGCTTGAATTTGCATATTTTTTGCAACAAACTGCACATCACATATGAATAGTGTGGTGAATAATTGGAAAATTTCCAATTCAGCAATTCTTCTCTTTTTTTTTTGATTATTTATGCATTTTTTAATAGCACAATTTTCAGCTATATTTGGGTTTCATAGGGTTAATTTTAAATAATTCCTCAGTAGTGCTTGTTAGTGTTTTTTTACAGCACCAACAATAATTAGACTTTGCAAAATGTAATGGAAATTTTTGCTAAATTTATGGCTTCTTTCTGTCTATTCATATAAACAACCTCAGAGTGAGCTTTAAATTGAAAACATAATATTCATCCACAGCCATGCTGATGCCTTCTTAAACTTACGATCGACTCTTCGTCCTGAACTCGTATCATCACCTGCTTGATCTAAACCGTCCGTCCACCTGCTTCCTTTTCTGCCGGTCATTTCCTGACCTTTCCGATGGATTGTTCTCTTTCATCTTTTCCCTCTGCATTGGGTGCATAATCTTATCTACAAGGCTTCTTCTGGAAAACCCACGCCATAGAATTTAAAGCGTGTTTGTGTTCAGCTCTGCAGAGTAACCCTCCTTAATTAACAGCCTCTGTGCTTCTGCCAGCTCTGTTTTATGTACCAGTGTTTATATATTTTGTCGTCTAATATGAGATAGAATTTTTATTGAGGCTTTTGTATGTTTGAATAAATGTGTGGATGCAGTGTTAGCTGTGGCGTGTGTTTGTGTGACTGATGTCTCCTAAACCCATTAACGGATCACTTTGCTTGGCAATTTATTCTGAATAACTTTCCGTTCTGTGCAGCACATGCACAATCCCGCCGAATCCTGCCCTCAAATACAAACTGACTCTCTTACCTCTGTACATCTGGCGCACTTTCAGCCGCTTCTTATTAACACAACCCGCTACTTGGCGCTGGATTGTAATGATTTAATTTGTCTGTGTTCACAGAGAAGAGACGCGACCCTCCAAATGGTACGTTTTCCACTGTTTACTAAAGAGATAATCGGGGTGGGGGGGAGAGTGTAAAACCAGAGTCAAGCCTGTGTCTGATGGTTTTTGGCAAACATTTGTGACTATCTGCTCACTTTGACAAGCGGGTGGAGTTTCTGGATGATTTCATATTAGTAGGAAACACCAACAATCTGGCATCTAAGAAGAGAAACCTTAACAGCAAAAGGATATACAGAAAGACCTTTAATGTCTAAATGAACAGCTATGTCCTTATTCCATGCTAGAAACTAGTTTTAAGCAAGTTTGAGTCACATTAGAGAAGTAAACATGCTTAAAACACTTTAGTACTGCAATACAAATCCATGTATCAGGAAAAAATGCTTGTGAATGGTAGTAAAAGGTAGTAAATAAATAATTTTACTGTTAAATGGCTGATTGATATGAGTTATTTTAACCCTTTAAGCTTCAGTCAATTCCAGCCGTTTTCAGTACAAAAAATCGCTAATATTCTATTTTTAAATAAAAAAAATACGAAAAATACAGGGAATATTGGACGGGCATCGCGAGGTGCATTTCCTTGAAAATGACCGATTCGTGGATTTTATACCGACTTCAGGACATGTTTTGGATAAAATAGTTTACTGGCTTGTGTCATCTGGATGTAAAAGGTTGGATTATGGCCGTTTTTTGTGGAATATTTTCATCTGTGTGTAATAATGAACCCGGAAATGTGAGTCGCGCTGTGTGCGTTGAAGCCGTGTATAGAGAACGGATGGATGAATATTCGTTTTTGTCGGACAAATGTGTTTTTCTCACCTGCTGTGGTAATCGCATCTGAAAGTGGTTTATACCGGCGGATTCATGAGAATCTAAGCTTTCCATCAGCGTATAGTGTTTGTATAATCGGGTTTGCAGTCGTCTGACATTCTTGAAATTCCTATGCAAATTAGTAGGTGTACCGCCGGCGGTACACTGAAGCTTAAGGGGTTAAGTTAGTGACATATTGTGTTAGTTCAAAGAAGGTAAAAATTGGTCATTATTTGGATACTAACAGCAAAGAATAGTAAATACCTAGCAAGTAGAAGCAGTAAATAGTATTATCAGTTACTTTGTACTATGGAATCAGGTCACCTCTGTTTGTTCTTCCATCTTAATTGTCCTGTACTGCTATGCGTTTCAGAATCAAACCCTTAAAAGACCTTAAAACAGCCTTTCCAGCAGTAGACACAAGCAAACTCCATGTGCATATTTCCTGCCAATCCAATCCAATGAACTGCTTTGTTAATTAGAAGTGTGGCTCTCAGTCATTGTTGGAATCTGGAGGAACTGAAACTTCAGCTTCCTAATAGCAGTACTATGTGATTACATCCAGTATGACGTGATGTTAGAGTCTTGTAATGGAGTCTTGCCCTTTGTGGCATCGTTCTGCCACTCATTAATGGTGCGATGACTAAACAGATGCTTGTGGATGTGTACACGCTTCGGTTTTTTGGACGCGCCTCAAGGCAGAAGACGGCAGGGGCAGGAGATGAACCCGTTTTAGACTGACGGGTTGCTCGATTTGACCCAGCTGGCTTATTAATATCAGTGTGCAGCCATGTAGAGGTGTAAACGATGGAAATGACACGATTTAGCATTTAGATGATGCTGATGTTTTTGCTTTGGTCTGATGCTATGTATCAGGGGTGTCAAACATGATGCGGCCTGTGGGTCCAATCCGGCCCTCAAAGTGTAAAAATTACAGAGAAGACATTAACTACAAATTGTTAATTTGTAAAACTATAAATTTAAAATGACTTCTATATCATGACAAGTTGTTTCTATCATAAAGTAAAATACTAGATTGCTCATTGTTCTGTTGTCGTTTTGTGTCTCATTTTTGTAGTATTTTGTCTCGTTTTTGTTTTTGCGTCGTTTTATCGTTTTTGTCATTTTGTGTTTCCTTTTTGTCTCACTTGTGGTTTTGTCTCATTTTTTGTCATTTTGTGTTTGTTTTTTTTGCCTCGCTTGTGTTGTTAGTCTGCTTTTTTGTTGTTTTGTTTGTCACTTTTATTCTGTTTGGCCTTGTTTGTGTCACTTGTGTAATTTTTTTTGTCGTTAGTTCATTTTTTTGCCAGTTTAAAACTTTTTGTCAATTTTTTGGTCTTTTTGTTTTGTTTCATGTCATTTGATTAATTTTTTTGACGTTTTGTCTTGTTTTTGTCAGTTTGCATGTGATTTTTGTAATGTTTTTCTTGTTTTTGTTGTTTTTTTTTTTTTTTGTCTGACTTTTTTCATTTTGATTCTAAAGTAAAATACTATGTAATTCAGTTCCACATACCTGTGACTAAATGTTTTGTTCCTTTGTAGACACTCTGTGATCTGGACGTTGTAATGTGGAAATGATAAACTGAGGCTGAATGTGGCTGAAATTGAACTTATTTTTCTTGAGAAATTTAAGGTTGTTCATGATGTTTTGTAGAAAGAATGTATTTTTTTGCACTCAAAGGAAAATTTTGGAATTTACGGGTTACTTTACTGTGATTTTACTGGTCCGGCCTACTTGAGATCAAATTGGGCTGAATGTGGAACCTGAACTAAAACGAGTTTGACACCCCTGCTATATATGGTCCGACACAACACAATTATACATTCTTAAACAACTATGTATAATTTAGAGGTGGACTGTGGACCCATTTTGAATGAAAAGTGGATTCTGTTTACAACCAAGGAGTCTGATTTTGACTGGAGATATTAAAGTACAAGCCTTTTAAAAGGAACCTGTTGCATGTACATGAGCCTAAACATGCAGCCATATATGAATGTTTGCACCAGTTTCTATCTTGGATTAGTCATGCATGGTTTCAGTTTCTCAAGAAGCACATGTTGGTGTGCAAATTGTCTCATTTCCTTGTCCTCCCACAGGAATATCTCCTCTTGGTCTCATTTCCCATCCCTGCATAATCGCTCTGCCATCTCTTGTCTGTTTTTTCTCTACTCTGCCCTTACCAACTCGACCTCAAGCGCCCTTTCCCCTCGTCTCTTCTGTTAATCTGTCTCAATTTCCCTCTTTTCTCCCTCTTTTTCCGTCGCCCTGCCTTTCCCACTTTCTTTTACCCCACTGGTTCGTCATGTTTCAGAACCCCCAGAGATTAACTTGGGGATTATGCCATGGTTGGGTTTTAGTGGTTATGTAAAAAATCCATCCCTAAATCCAGAATAATTTGCCGGGATTAGATCCATTTGTGTGCTTTGCAGGGAAAGGGAGGAGGTAGTAGCGGAGGTGGGTGGAGAAACGGTGACGGCGAGTCGATGCGAGCGTTTTAATCTAGCAGCGGGGAATAGAGGAGGAGGAATTAACTTTGGATGCTCGCTGGTTGGCTCTCTTGCTGGATGTCTGCTTTTGCAGCTCAGACAGTATGAATATCGACTCCACCAGATGAGTTGTGTCTCGGTAACTTCCTCATCCATAAGAAGGTGGCCTATTTCTGTTCTGTTTGGAAAGTCTTGGATCTCAGCTTTCAGCAGAACACCTTTGAAGACTGGAATCATATCTGAAACAAACCAAGACAAGACGTGGATTTTCTTTCCCTTCTTTCTCTTTGGGTCAATTCCACCTGAAGATCGTCTGCATTTGCTTCGCACTAGAACTAGATCTCCATCTCTCATGCCAAACCGTCAACTACGATGATGTTCTGCACCACCTTTCTGTCGGCTCCCTCTGAGGAACTTAAAGGTGAGGGTGGAGGAGGAGGAGGAGCAGCTGTAGGAGGTGGAGGTTTGGGCCCCGGTGGCTGCCTGTCTTCCCTACACTGCCTGGTTCTCCCTCAGGACGAGCTGTATCCGTCTCTCTCCGACCCCACCGCCCGGCTCTCCATTTGCGCTGAAGAGCGAGCGTGCAGCCTGGTCGGCAAAATGCTTCTAGACGTCAGCATGACCACCTGCGGAGCGCGAGACAGAGGGTGTATCTGGGACAGGGTGAGGAGGAGACGCAGCCGTTCGGCCTCGCCTTCGCCCAGTAAAACCCCCAAAAGCCCCTGTAGCGAGAGTGTCGGAGGTATGTGCTTCAGCTGGATTAGTGAGAACTGTGGGGCTTAGAAAACAGGACAGGAACATGGAGGAAGCACTTGTGATATCGTACAAATCCTGTGGTGGACGTCCTTCCTTGTTGATGTGAATTCAGTGCTTGGCTACGTGTTGTATGGTACAGATTGTTGCTGCGTGTTGCATTGTGATGATTTATGGGTCAGCCTGCTTTGCGTCATCCAGTCCAGTTCCTTTTCATAGATTGAAAAGGAAAGCATAGTCATCCTCTTCCCTTTATATATATGTGTGTGTGTGTGTGTGTTTAGTTCAAATGCAAAGTAATGTGTATTTATTTAATGTTTTGTTAGTTTGGCAACACAGTTTTATTTCTCCTTATCATGACTTTTATGTACACTACTGTTCAGAAGTTTGGGGTCACTTAGAAATGTCCTCGTACTTTCAATGAAAATAACATTAAATGAATCAGAAATACAGTCTTGGCATTGTTAATGTGGTAAATGACTATTCTAGTTGGAAGTGTTTAATGGAATATCTCCATAGGGGTACAGAGGAACATTTCCAGCAACCATCACTCCTGTGTTCTAATGCTACATTGTGTTAGCTAATGGTGTTGAAAGGCTAATTGATGATTAGAAAACCCTTGTGCATTTATGCTAGCACATGGATAAAAGTGTGAGTTTTCATGGAAAAAAAAAAATTGCCTGGATGACCCCAAACTTTTGAACGGTAGCGTAGGTTAAGTAAATATAAGAATATCTATTGACAGTTTGGTCGACTGAGGCATGCGTCATCAGTAAAAGTGCACTCACTTAAGAATGAATGGAAACGCAGAATGGATGTCGTAAAAGATAGTAGGTCACAGAACTGACAGAACAAGTTGCACAACAAACTTCCATATCTCAGAGACATTGTCAGTCCTACATAGACTTGCTTAGAATGAGCTTTCAGTCTTAACCGGTGCTGTGATTTAGTTAGAATAACCTGTCAGTAATACATTAAATACTATATACAGTTCTAAACCTCTTTTCTCACCAACAGATTTAAAAAAACAAAAACAAAACAAAACATGCTCTTCATGTCATCTCTGCACCACACAATGTCTGTAATAGTCTTTAAATAGTGGATTACATAATTAAAGGGACATCACTGGCCTGGAAAATTCTCATGCTCAGATTCCCGTATGGAGGCAGTGCATTTTATCATGTTTTATGACTTGTTAAACACTTTGGTAACATGTTCCCCTTTTAGTATAAAGAAAGTATTTGCGTTGAGTGTATAAAAATAGTTCATAAATGTCGTGGAAAACCCCACCACTCATGTAGTCTGTTTTTTCTTGCTGTTGTTCAAACTATAACCTTAGTACCGTCTCCATCATTTTTCCAGGACCTACGTTGCCCATGGCCACTGTCGACATCAAAAACCCAGAGATCAACAGTGTTCAGCGTTACCATAACAACTCTCAGATGAACAACATCGTGCACTCTTCCTTCCAGAAGAGGGAGAAAAAGGGCAAAGGGAAGAAGAAGAGGTTGACGAAGGCAGACATCGGCACGCCGAGCAACTTCCAGTGAGTCACCGCAGACACTAACAGGGTCGTTTGTTTGTTTCAGGTGATAGCTAAACACTGACCTCAGTGTTGGTTTGTGGGTTTTTGTTGAGATTGTTTTTCTCAGGCTCCTTCAATTAAGATATTTAAGTTTTTGCTGAACGCTCCAATTCACAAAAATCATTCTGGCTTGCATAAAAACCCATAACTGAAGCATGTTGGCAGCTGCACAGAACAGTATAAGTTATTGTGCATGTGGCTTTTAACCTGTAGGTGGCGCTACAGCCGTATGATTTTCACTTAAAATATCACATTTTACACAGCACCTGTATGACCAACATGTACCCGTTTATTTCTATTTATTTGCAGAAATATCCAGATGTAGCAGCCAGTTACATTTTACTATATTTCATTAAGAAAATTCCACATTTATTTTATTTCGCTGCTTTTATTTGGTAAACCTTTTTAATGTTTAGTCAATCGTGATATAAGCTATTGTGCTTTTTGACTAGTTTGAATTCCACACCAACATAACTTAGACTAGTAACCATGCTAACCCAGGATCTTTAAACGAACCACAGCGAATCCATCCAGCTTCAATGAGGGATTATAAGAGCTTTGTTTGGAGGTCACTGGATAAGAATTTTAAAAATAATAAGGCTTTATGAAACATTGATTTGTTTCATTCCTTTAAGTGATATCTGTCTATCTTTAGCACTCACTTTTAAGAAGGCATTTAATGGTCACTCCCTAATGTTCGCGTTTCTTTTTATTTTATTTTTTTTGTTGGGAATTTTTTTTCTGAACAAAAGAACAATGATATTATGCACAAGCTGCCATGTGTGAATTGTACCATCACTAAAAAATGTTTAAACTGATAAAGCATTTTTTAAAAAGGAAACACATGATGATGCCACATACCATTTATATTTCACTAAGTAGAATTTCTGATTGTTTCCACACCAGTGTGTAAACACAGCCTGCAGTTCAGCCAAGTTTGGATTGAAAGTCCCCGAATGTTTGTCTCCTTACTGCAAGAGGTTTATTTTTTGCTTATTTTTCTGTGTGGCATGTAGAATCTAGTGATTGCAATGAAATAGCACAACTTCTATCTTAGATTTGACTCATTTTTCTGACCGTTTGTCACAGAGTAGTAGTTCAAATACTGTTGGAAAGTTGAGAAGTTGTGGATCTTCGTTTCATTCTCCAATAAATGGTGTCATTTTGACAAATGGTAAAAGATGGCATGCCTTTCAAACCTGCTGCAGGATTTTGGGGTTTTAGGACGTTAAAAATATCCACATTTCATTTGTAACTACTCATGATGCTAATTCTTTATATCCGCTTTTGACTTATTACTAATGGAGTCAGACTTTGTAGACTGACGGTGAAAACTAAATCGCTACTCGTCCGCCTCACTCGTTAAATGTTTAGGAAGCCTTTGAGGAAGAGATGCTGCCTCGATGTGTTCTGGTTGAACTGGTCTTTCACACACAACAGGAACGGTGTATTAAATGTACTTGAAGTCAAAGGTAGGGGTCTGATGAGGACAGAATCTTTTAGAAACGACAACACAAGAGCTTTGTGTTTGAAGGTTTTTCAGTGACTTATGGAAATATGACATACTGACCCAGAGCCGGTGAATTTGTGCGTGTGGCGTTGCATTAATCGAGGCTGTTTAGATTCAGAGTGAGACAAATAGTACAGAAAATGTCAACTGCAGCTCTTGTAGTGTTAGGTTAGATATTGCAGGTTACTAATGGACGATCTGGTTTGCAACACAGGTGACCCTCTCTGTCCAGCTCTCCTTTTTACCGCATCGTGTCTCATATTCTGTCTCTTTATTTTCTCCCACAGGCACATTGGGCATGTAGGATGGGATCCAAACACAGGCTTCGATGTAAGTATCCTTCATTTAACCTAACGTCGGTGCTCTTTTGTCTCGTTGTGTCTGCACATGTCCGAGTGTGTGACTTCTAAACATTCTTCAAACTTGGCCCGTCGCCTCTCAGTTTGTCAGTCAGGACTCCCTCTTCCAGACTGATTTTTCAAATTTAATATCGGCTCCAAAATATTAAGCCGAGCTGCGTGTCCCGAGTCATCAGAGACGTTACACAAGGAGATTTCGGAGAGGGAACAGAATCGACCTGCATCTGCGTAATCCGTGGACTCATTCCCAAAAAGCATCATCAGTAATTATGCCGGATTCTGCGTGACGGCGCAGAGATCACACAGGTCAGCGGACTTACTCTGGCGATAAATGAAAAAATGAAGTTGAGATGATTTAGATTTTTGAAGGTAATGCTTTCAAGGACTTAGGCTGATTGTAACGGGTGACGTCAGTCTGTCTGCGCACCTCTCAAATCCTCGGGGTTTTAAAGATGGGGATTCACTAAAGCACAGGAGATAAGTTTTACAGACTTACCAGCTGTATATACGTCTATATCTTTTCTATTGTTCACACCCAGAAACTGTAGATAAAGTAAAAATGACGTTTTTTTTTAAAGTAAAAGTTAAGAGCTTCAAATAGGTCCCACCTTTAAAGGGATAATCTCACTTCTTTATGTAAAGCTTTTGAGTTTTATAATGGAACAGTACAATAAATGAGCACATCACAGTATTTAAAGTAGTACAGACTATATTATCAATAATTCAAAGGTCCGTTTGCAGAGAAGAGTCCTTAAAGGTGTCATTAAGTGAGCTGAGCACAAACATGTGGCACAACCAAAATAAAAACAGAACCCACTTTTGTTTAACTTGTATGTTAATTAAATGAGAAAGAGACACAACTCATACATCCACAAGGCAAATGCATTTCTCCAGAAGTATAGTATTTAACTTCTGTGACGTGTTTTCTCTTTATTTTTTTATAAAAGACTGATTCCAGACAGCCAAATGTGACTCTTTAAGGTTGTAAGTTGTGTATCGTTAGCTCTAACTCTTCCATTCACAGAGAATAACCCCAGCTGCTGACATGAAACCTGTTAGAGCTGATTTGATAATCTTAGGTAAACATTATCTGCCCTCCGAGAGACAAAGTTAAATTGATTCAGGTGCAGATATACTTGGGACACTCCTTTTTATTGTTTTGTGACAGAGCCAACACCACACGCTTTTACATTCCTAGAACAAATTATATTCTGATCTTTGCTGATAAAGTGCTTCTATGAAGGCTGACAGGTGT
The DNA here is from genome assembly GCF_021347895.1 of Acanthochromis polyacanthus. Taxonomy (NCBI): domain Eukaryota; kingdom Metazoa; phylum Chordata; class Actinopteri; family Pomacentridae; genus Acanthochromis; species Acanthochromis polyacanthus. The sequence goes on along the minus strand of NC_067113.1, from coordinate 43,767,984 downwards.
AGAATAATACTGGTGAAGTATGGTTTGTTCCTGATTTTCTCTTGTGAAACCAGCCTTATAGAGTTCTTATCAATGTTTAAATTAAAATCCTGCTGCCACATAGGCCTGAGGTTCTTACAATAATCCCACTTCTAGTTGTTTTTTAATATAGCATGGCAGCTGACGTTCTTTTAGATTCAAATGCTTATATAATACGTGACGGTGGGAGAACATGCAGTTTAAAAAGTGGGTTGTATTTGTCCTATTGTGCTTGATCTCTTTGTAATCTGTGCTAAAAATGGCAGAGAATAAGAAATAACGAAAGCACTGAAGGAGGAACTCTGAACAAATGTATTGTAGTCAAAGTAGACACCACTAGGTGGCAGCATAGCGGCTCATATTCTGCTCTGATTGTCTGTGTTGGCTAAAAATGTCTCCCCAGAACAAACCATAACATCACAGAAAGTTCATCCTCACATTCACTTTTTGATTGAATCAGTTGATTTGGTTTCTAGAAGTCAAAGTCACACTGGCTGATCCTGCTTTGTCTAATCTTAACTCCTGACATTTCTGTCACACAGTGTGTTACTAAGCCGCTGAGCTCATACACACAGATTAACACGAGGACGGTCACATCATATATAGAGCCAGGGATCGAACATGAGGGATTATGAGCTGCAAAGTCGCTCTGTTATAGTCGGTACGTTTACTGATTTGAGGAGTCCATAGTCGTTGGAGATGTTTACTACTAACCAGTCATGTGAATCAGGAGAATATTATTAGATTTTCCCCCTTGGGTACAATATTTATTTTCTTGTATCTGAACTGCTTTGTCATGGCTGCTGGCAGTGAATCCAAACTTCTGATAATCAGTTCTGGCCATCAAAGAAATGTGTCTGTCATGATGATTTCACAGAAAATTGTTATGCAGCTTTTCGGATAATTGCTTCATTTTCCAACCCCTGTTACATCACATTTTATGCTTCCAAGTTCTTAAATGAGAGACTTTCGTGCTTTTTAGGGAGGGGAATTCTCTTTTTATTCCATGAAGAAGTCAGCAGATACACAATTTCTTAGAAACGTACACTGCAAACCGCTTTTCAATTTAGTAAACGAACAGAGATATGGAATGATTATATAAAAATAATAAAAAGTAGAACATATTCATAAACACCAGGAAAACAAAAATAAAAATCATTTAAAGTCTGATCTGTATGGGCTGATAAACTCATTCTAACCATTCCAACGTTTCTCAAACGTATCTGTCTTGAATCTTATATTAGAATAAATTGAAATCTTCTTTTATGCTTTGGGAATATTGGTCAGATAAAACAAGAAATGTCGTGGCGTATACTGAATGGTCTTTAATAAATGTTGTTGGCCAGCCTTATTCTCAGTAATGGAATACATACTGTGCTCTGAACCTTCTGAACTCAAAGCAGAGTCTGGGTGTTTGTCTCTGTTTCTCTGTCATTTTTCCCCTTTAATATAAAATCCTGGACTTCTATAAAAACCAGACAACCATAGTTAGAAGCAGAGGGAGCTTAAAATGTCCTCTGTATGCCATAAAACATAAAAACAGAATAAAAATTGAATTTATTTGGATATATATTTTACAAAAAAAAGGAGCTGGTATGTCAAAAAATTCCCCCAGGTGTTATCACTGCTGGAAAAAATAGTGAAACTATATAATAAATATCTTTTAGTGCTTTTTTTTGTGTCAGCACTTCCCTCCTGTCTGTGTAAATGCAGTGTGCAGTTCAGCCAAATGCCCCTGAATTTTTGCTTGTGACTGTTGTTTACTAATGGTGTCGCGTTCGCTCTGAGGAGCACGGAATTTTTAGGCTTTCACAGAATCTGGGTCATGCAAAGAATTATGAGTAAAGAGCATAGACTGTATATATAGTGGACGTAGCATCTGACTCCAGAATTGAAGCCAACCCGGAAGTGTCAAAAACTTGCAATATCACGCCGTCCGCTAGGGTTGGCTCCAAAAAGCTTTTGCTCCATAGACCCCAATGCATTTTTGGAAAAAATAAAATTTGATAAGACTGATTTTCTACAGCTCAGGATTTTTTTCCTGTTAGTTTTCATGGTCAAAATGAGAGATCAGGTGGCCAATCTTAAACTAAATCAATACTTAAATAAATCGTTAAAGTTGGCGGAGCCAGGGGGCGTGGCTATACTTGATAGACAGCAACAGAAGCCTCTGCGGTAAAATGTGGGCAGGATAAGAGAGTCCTCAGCCAATCCTGCCCCTAGTTGCTCTCCGGTCCAGTCTGTTTGTTGACGCTTTTCACTGGCTCCAAAAAATCCAAAACGGCGACCAGGAAGTAGCAAAATCCGGGCTTCATTTTCTCGGCGTTGAAACCAACGGGTGACGTCACGGTTAGTTTACGCCTGGTAAAGAGTGATATTTATAAAAACAATGTGGATTATTTTCCTGACAGAACAGTGCATTACAGATGAGCTGTGCTTCTTCTCACAGTCAAAAACATGCTGAGGTTAATTGGTAGCTCTAAATTGTCCGTAGGTGTGAATGTGAGGCTCGCTGAATCAGTAGCTTTTTTTAAGTCACTTCTGAAAACCTACTTTTCTCGACTTGCCTTCAAGTAAAGTTCTCTTTTTTTTAATCTTTAATCTCTCTCTGCCCTTTTATCCCTTTTTACTGCTTGTGGTCTCCTGACCCCTCTGTGTGATGTCATTCTTTTTAACCCGCGTTTAATTAGCTCTCCATTCTGTATATTTTGTCATTTTTTTATGTTTTATCTGTCAAAGCACTTTTTGAATGTTCTTAAGGATGCTATACAAATAAATTGTATTGTATATCTTAAGTTATTTGTATCTACTGTGTGAGTGCATCTAACAAATGTCACGCCTTCCTCTGTGTTTTATCTTCAGTTGAATAACTTGGACCCAGAGCTGAAGCACCTGTTTGATATGTGCGGCATCTCTGAGGCTCAGCTGAAGGACAAGGAGACCTCGAAGATCATCTACGACTTCATCGAGAACAAAGGAGGCGTGGAGGCTGTCAAAAATGAGCTACGGAGACAAGGTAAGACCGTCACACAGCGGGGAATACAGGCGGTGATTTATGAGTTTGAAAAGAGAGTTAAGTTTGAACAGAACCTTTCATTTGAATTGGGGAATTAAAAAGATAGAAGATGCCACTGAAAAGGTGTTACTGGCTTCAGCTGACAGATGTGGTACCTAAAATTCAAAATGAAGTGCAGTATGTCTTTTTGTGGGACACTCGCCGTGTGAAAATGTGTTTAATTGGTTGGTTGTCAGTTAAAGACAATCTAACTGGTGTGGTGGTTTTATCCCCAGGTCCTCCCAGGTGGAGCGGTAGGTCTCTGTGCATGACCTGCTGTGACAGCTTACGACTGCATGTAGAGTCAAACTATCAATTCAACAGTCTCTGCAGTTACTCCAGTAGTTAAATGTTTGCTGTTTGGCTCCTCGTTCTACTTGAGTTTCTGACTATGAGCCAGCTGGAGACATACATCGTCATGTTGGACAGATTGCCTTCTTTTCACAGTGGTACTGTCGTGCAGTGAAACTTCTTTAAATCCCTTTTTGCTGTTGAACTTCTAACCCAGAGGTGTCAAACTCATTTTACTTCAGGGGCCATTCACCTTCAAACGACAAAAACGATACAAAAAAATTGCACAAATGACACAAACAAGACCAAAAATGACAACAGCGAGAAACAAAACGACAAAAAAGAAGACTAAAAACACAAGCGATACACAAAACAACAAATAAATCAAAATACAGAATGACAAAAATACGATAAAAAACACAAGCGAGACAAAAAGGGAACGCAAAATGACGAGAAAAAACAAAAACATGAGACGAACGACAAAAGTCAGACAAAATATTACAAAAATGAGACACAACAAAACAAAAGAACAATCTAGTATTTTACTTTATGATCAAAACAACTTGTCTAGAAATTATTTTATATTTAAAGTTTTACAAATTTGCTATCTGCAGTTAATGTCTTCTCTGTAATTTTTACACTTTAAAAGTCGTCTTGTGGGCCGCATGTTTGACACCCCTGGTCTAACCCTTAACGTGAAGGTTAGCAACACCTGTGAAATTCTGGGCAACTTTGCATGTGAATCGACAGCATTTAGTGGTAGAAGAGCAGCAGGTTCAAAGTAGATTTGAAAAGCATGTTTAAGAGGATTCTTACAAACCTGGAATGGGGTTTTGAGGTTCAGTTTGAACTTGTTAACATCTAAGTTTTGAAGATTGTTGACAAAGATTTTCCTAATAATATTAACCCAGATGAGAAAGCTGCCCCCTGTGGCTGAACTTTATAACTGCATGACTCGGCACACGGCAAGAATCGGGGGGGGCTGATGAGCATTTTGGACTTTTGAGATGCTGTGAAATCTTTAGTGATCTTCCAGCTGTTCCAGTCTGTAGTGGGTGAATGTGAGATGATGTTCTCCAAAGCTTCACTGTGACCTTTAGATGATGGAAGTTTTTCCTTGTTTTTCTCTCTTCAGCTCCTCCACCTCCTCCATCCAGAGGCGGTCCTCCTCCTCCACCCCCCCACCACAGCTCGGCCCCTCCTCCCCCTCCTCCCGCCCGGGGCCGAGGCGCCCCGCCGCCTCCTCCCCCCTCCAGAGCTCCCGTCTCTGCACCCCCGCCTCCCCCTCCATCACGACCGGGCATGGGCGCCCCGCCGCCGCCTCCCCCACCCAGCCGAGGCTCTCTCCCGCCTCCCCCTCCGCCGGCCCACGCCTCGATTCCAGTCGTGCCTCCCCCGCCGCCTCCTCCGCCTTCATCCTCAGCTCCATCCAGCACCGGCGCGCCTCCTCCTCCCCCTCCTCCACCGCCGCCTCCCGGCCCTCCACCCCCTGCTCCTCCACCGTCCATGGAGGCCAACGGAGGGGACGGCGGGAACAAGTCGGCGCTGCTGAGTCAGATCAGAGAGGGAACCCAGCTGAAGAAGGTGGAGCAGAAAGAGAGGCCGGTGTCCAGCAGCACCGGCAGAGATGCACTTCTGGACCAAATCAGACAAGGAATCCAACTCAAATCTGTAAGCGTTGATTCATCACACACCTCTGCTGCGGTATCAGCCGTGTATCGGCGTGTTCTGATCGCTTTAACCGTGCTGCTCGTGTGTCGTCTTTACAGAGGGATGAAAACACAGATTCAGCACCTTCCACCCCGGCCCCGTCGGCAGGCATTGTCGGGGCCCTGATGGAGGTGATGCAGAAAAGGAGCAAAGCTATTCACTCTTCAGGTACATAAAAACACAACATTTACCATCTTATCAACTATCTGTAGCATTATATATTAACTAGGAAACTTTCTAATTCTTTATTTTGCTGCCAATTATACAGAAATTTGAACTTAGACTAGTTGATTTTACAGTTTATTCTGGAACACTTAACTTACCTTTATTTTATTTCTTTATTCAATTTAATGCCAAACTGTCCTGGTTTTTCCAAAGATGTCATCGGTCCTACTTTCCATCTTGCTGGTTTATAACAGCTGAGAATTAGCTGTTTGCTCTTAACTTTCTGTTTCCTCTCATGTTTTGCAGCAAACTGCAGGAATTTATATGCACCATATTTACTAAAATAACTTCCCAACAGATAAATTAACTTTACATTCATTTATCAGACACTTCAGCTTATTCTAACTGCTGCAGTCACCCATCAAAAAATTAGGAGTTAAGCCTGACTCACCTTTTGATGCTCTGTAATACGGCATCATTTGGTAAAGTGGGCATCAAATATGTGAAATCTCAGATTAAATTTCTGCCTCATTGCAGCTCCACTGTTGTGCAGATTGGTAAGCCTGTAAATTCATGGATCTATTAATCAAACTATCCTTTATGGATCATATTTTATTGGCTCTCTTTTGTATAAAATGACCACAACAACCTGCATTATTTTAAAGCAGTTTTATTCTGGACACTTGTCCGATCTATACTTTAATTTCTGGAGCCTACCAGAGCAAGTTTACATGCTTTAATGTTCAAAAACAACTTTTTTCCCGTACTGTACACCTCTTCGCACCCTTTTTTCGGAAACACTTTCTCCAAAACACCCAGTTTGTCCTTCCTGGTCAGCAGCTTGGCAAAGACGAGTCAACATCGGTTACATATCATAGCTGCAGATCTCTGAGAATCAGAATGGAGCTCCAGTAGAAGAGTCTCTTTCGATGGAATAATGTTCAGCTTCTCATTATTTGGGAGAATATTAAACTAGCCACTAAGCTGGCTTTATGCAAATGTCCACGCACACAGGAAAGCCTAGACTTCAAATGAGGCATTTCAAGGAGAAAAGGAGCAGAGTTTCGCTTCTACATGCACAAAAAGCATTAACACACAAGAAGTCAGCATATGTGCTCTTTAAATGAAGCATTTAAGACATTTTTAAAGCTCTACTCTAGTCAAACTGACATGAAACGGGTCACTGACTGAGCTCTCAGACTGACAGAGGTCTATTTGGGTTTATTTCACGTTGAATTTGACTGAATACTGAAGCGTGATGCTCTGAGAAGCTTCCACAACTTTAAAAAATGCAGCAGTTACTCAACACCAGCTGCAAGTGCTCAGACTTTACATCATGTAGTGAATGTCAGATGACACTTCTTGTACTTCCTCATCAGTCTCATGCATCCTCATGACTAATTTTTTCCATTTTAAGCCTGTCAGCTCAAGAAACTTTTCTTTGCTGCTTTAAGGTAGTTCTTAAAAATTCGCAGATGGTAGAAGGAGAATACTGAGCTTAAAAAAAGGCTGATGGGGCTTTAGAAAATACCTTCATCTTTTTAAAACATGCCTTCTTCTCCACAGATGAGGACGATGACGATGAAGATGATGAGGACTTTGAGGATGACGATGAATGGGACGACTAGCGATGTTTTCTCAACCCCCTGGATGATCATGACACTAAAAATTGTTCTTGTCTTTCTAAAAAAAAAAAAAAAAGAAATCTTTAATTTCAAAATTATAAATGTAAATGTTCTATCAATTTGCTGTATATTTTTGTTGCCTTTATGCTTTTTTTTTATTAATCTGTGCAATACCTCATTTAATCTGTAAATGTTTCTCATCTTAGGTTGTTGTTTCTCTACCTTCGTCATGTCTGAACTCTGTTGGCTACATCTCTGTCTCTTATAGCAATATGTCTATATGTCTCATCTCTCATTTTAACTTTTTGCTTCTCTTTTTTTTTTCCCTCTTTCTCCTCCACCCACATCTCCAACTCTGTTTATAACCTCCATCTGCCACTCAGCCATCTTCCATATCTGCTGCCTCCCATCACACATGCTCCCTCTCATGTTTTCCCAGATTAACGTGCAATTTTAAATCAACTTGTCTCTTGAACCTTAGATTTGAATGTTGTTGGTTTTTTTTGGTCAGTGATTGAAGGGAGGGCTTACAGGACAACAAGACAAGTTGCCAGAAAGTTTTTGATTAATCGTGTCATCTTTGTTCGTTAGAAGGGCAGAAAAAAATTTACTATTTTCATACCCTATTGCTCTGTAGTTTATTTTTACGTATTCAAATGATCCTAGTTTAGCACTCATATTTTCTTAAAGAAGAAAAAGGCTCTTTTTTGGAATATTTAGCTTCATTTTTGCTGTGGACTGTAAATTTGCTCCAGAGTTTGAGTCTTGTTATATTTTTGCACAGATTGAAAGAGGAGACTCGCTGCATGAATACAGAACATTTTCAGGTCTGCGTCATAATGGGACATACATTATGCTTTAAGTCATGACAAAGAACACACGTGGACATTACTCTTTTTTTAACCGTTAACACATCACACTACACACAGCAATGGAGGTAGCCCACAGTGTTACGGCTGCCTGTCTCTTGTGAATTTTTTGTTTTGTCACACTACAGATTCAGTTGAATTTGTGATTTTTCTTTCTTCCTTTTCTCTCTTTCTTTTTTTACATTAGCAAGCAGAGTATTAAAAAAATGCCTGTTTGTTGGAATCAGGTCACTCATCGTGTAAAGCTTGAGGAATAAAGACATTTTAGTTTTACACACCTGATGCTCATAATGGGTCCATATGCAAAGTTACTGTACAGAAACAGCAGGGTTACAGTAGTGTTCTTCCTGTTGTAGACATTAAATGCTGACACGCTTTGTGGAGAAACTTTAGATTCATGGCATTCTTCTAACAAGTATCAACATTTTCTTGACTAACTAGTACATCAAGACATAGGAATCACTTGCATAAAGAACCCAGATGGTGGCTGATTATTCCCTGCAAAGACCAAACAATTATGTTGACATACATGATTCAGGCTTTTTAAAAACCCGTAATAAATACATATTTATTTAAAGATGGATTTGTCACAGAGGACAGCACTTTTAAATAATATCGGTTATGAAAATTATGCAAAAAATCTGCTTTATTAGGTGTGAAAGATAGCTGCAATGGTAAGAAAGTAGAGCCTGACCAATGCCAACATTTACAATTCATAATAGAATTGGCTGTTTAGTGTTTATATATGAATGTTGGTGTGATTTTGAAAAATGATGGAGTCATTGCATTTCTCACCAACTAGTTTTCATTTCAACAAGAAAACAAAGTTTGACTCCGCACCACTATCTGCTCTGCTACAGGTGCTGCAGATGGTGATGATGGTATTATAAACAGTACCCCTATTATTTCTATATTCTGCTTTCAAATCGATGCATATCAGGACAAGATAGCCAGTACCTGATAATATGAACCGATTGATCGATTGGTCAGGCTCTAAAAGATAAAAACTATTTGCAGCTGTTATTTCAGCAGTTAAATCATAGCCAAATGTGGAGAGTTTCAAATTTCTTACTAACCAAAGCAACACTAACTTTTGCACTAACTGTAGCACAAAATGGAGAGAGATGTTTGCAATGAGGTAATATCCATCTTCAGTATGCTAATATTAGCTGACATAGTAGCTAGTTAGGCTAATGTTTGGGTCGGGTTAAGCATCATAAGACATTTTAGGGTGAAGGGAATCACATATCAGTAAGAAAGCACATCCGTGTCTCATGGAATCTAATGCTAACCAGTCAGGAAAGGCAGGTTCAGTTATTGCTTAACATAGGTAAGAGGAAAAGTTTATTACTTTTTTTTTTTCTGAATGCAAGGTCTCATATCTTTGCACTTAACCTCTTAAGCCCTGGCCATATTTTCAGAAAGAAATGCCGGGATTTCTTCGGCCCACCCGTGGGCCAACCGGGCTTAAGAGGCAAAATGTTTGCTAACTGCTCACCCTTTTAGCTTGGCCTATCAAAGCTTCTCTGCAGTGGCCATTTTGTCTCCGCAGTTAGCTAGCTATTAGCTAAATCTAGTAACTAAATCTCTCATTCAGGTAGACATAAAGCTGTTGAAATTATGACTGTTGGTCATTTAGAGTGATAGCGTGTGTCTGTTCTAAACCTGAAATCAAAAACATGTTGTGACACTAACTTTATTGACAAGCTAATGAGCTGTGCTGCAGCTAAAACTGGAAATTTAGCATTCCAGTATGCTAACTAGCAACATGCTAGCACTGCTAACATGCGTGTAGAAGACCCAATAACGAAACTCATAGTGTGTCAAATAGGAGAAATATGTGTCGTCTTAAAAATTGTGTCTTGAGAGACAAATTGCCACTTGTTTGATGTAAGAACTGACCTCTTTTGTCAAATGTTATGATACTTTTTGGGGAAAATAAAAATCTAGCCATGTTTTCGCTGATGTTAGCTTCTGTAGGTAACTTGGTTAATAAGATGTTATGGACGCCAAGTCTTATCAAAGAGCCTGGACAAATAATGAACTACATTGTACACTCCAATAAAAGGTTGATATTTACATACATGGGTATTTGGGCATCTTTTACCTTCATGTCCTGTAGGGATGGATGTTTTTTTTGAGTGTTTTTGGAATGCATAATTTCAGAAACAAAACTTTATTTGCAATAGAAGTGCTGGTTAGGTTTTTCATTTAAGGCTAAGGCGCATTTAAATTATGTACGGGAAGAAAAGATGATCCTCCTGTCCGCAGACTTTGCTGCATCGTGTGAAAGAGATCACAATCTTGCCAGTCCTGTATGTAATTTGAGTATTTGTGTTTAGGGAGTCGATGAAGCCTCATCACCTGCAGGAGGACAGCGACAGATCCGATAACAGCTGAGCAGAGGATTATTACACCCCTTATTGCTACAGTTTCATCTGCTGAGGCAGGTAGAAATGAAAACTGGCTGACTGAAGGACAAAAAGAACCCAAAACAAGTACAGTTTTTAACTGTCATTGGGAAACCATGTGTGATGCAACAGTCCTGACTTTGAATTCCAGCTTGGGAGTCTGTTAGTAGAAATATACAGAAAGTCTTTAAATCTGTGGGTGAGACAGACAGACAAGGGGAGTGATAATATTTTTAGATGTCACTGAGCAAGAATAGACCATGTAATGACTACAACAATTCTGTGCCTCGACTGTTTATTTTTAGCAAATGTCCTCATCATCTGACCTCGTATCAGTTCTCTCTGCCACAGAGCTTATGAGAGGGATTACAGCGGGTATGGTACTTTCCACTCTTAGATACAGTGCTTCCATAGAGACCAACACACACGCTGAAACCCAAAGGCCCTTATAGAAGCGGCATTACATAAACTGGATGATGGATTTTCTTGCACTTTTGTAAATCCAGAAGACCACTAAGTGTGTGTTTCTTTTAGGAAAAAATTACAAGACTTGCCATGATGTTTAATAACTTGACCCTAGGAAATTGTTATGGTGAATATCACAAGCTGAATGTACGCTAAACTTGTGTTTTAGGAGTTCAGTGATTTAAAATAAGCTAAAATTTACAGATTTTATATTTCAGGCAGCAGCTTTGGATGCACAAGCAACAGAAAATGACATTGGAGATGTAGTTTCAGGGATGTTGTGCAGGATTTGTGCTTCATGAATTCTATATGAAGATAATGCAGCGACCACCCTGAGTGCATATCTAAGTAGGAAGTCTGCTTTTTGTGGAAGAATTTTATGGAAAAATCCCCTTATTGCTAGTTTGAAAGATGTGACAAAGTGCTGTGCTTGAGAAGAGGAAGTTTTACAGTTGGAACGCTCAGCTTAAAGGAATGTATTTTGCATACTGAGCTGCTATGAGGCCGACTGATTTTCAGCATGGGCACTTTACCCTGCATAGATAGCTAACTAACAGTCTAACTTAAAACTCTCTTTTATGCGATATGTAGGCTGAAAACCTTTTTCCATCATTCCAAAAGCCACTGTGGCAAGAAAATGTACAACTGAGGATTCAGTTTTTTGTTTCTGGTGTGTTATTTCAAAAACTCTTCCATTTAGTGCTTTCAGAGGTTGATGGGAACATTTTAGGGAGATTTCAAAACAAAACAAACAAAAAAAGATTATGTAACTCCCTGTATTAACAGAGGGTTTAGTTCAGCTGTCATTTCAGATCTTGGATGCTAGAACTTCTCTCAAGTACTTCAAAGCTTTCAAATAAACACATTATTAGACTTTTTTTTTTTTACTATCCCGACATTAACAACATGCCTTTAATTTCGGGAGTCATTCTAAAAATGTCTGGTATGCGTTTGGAAATGGATAATTAATTTTGTAGTTTTCTCATTGCCACCCCTGGGGTCCATGACTGTGTTGTCTTTGAACAGCTGCACTGTGGATTTAGAAGTTGGGGGACTCTTCCAAGACATATAAACAAATGCAAGACCGGGATTAGGCTGTCTGATACTAATAGCTCATCTCTCAGTCTCTTGCTTTCACTCTCTTATCTGTCAACCCTCCTCTCATATTCTCTCGGCCTCTTCTTTGCCAAGTGTCACCTCTCTGTCTGTCTAAATCATCGTCGCCCTCAACCAGTGCCTTCCTCATATCAGTTGCTCTTGTTAGTGTGCTGCTTTCATGTAGCCTCTTAGTTGGCAAATGGCTGTCTAGTAGCCGCACTAGACCCAGGTCTGAAGACGCAAGGGTCTAGGAACTCTCGACAGGGAGGGAGGCGGGCTAAAAGGTTGTCTTTCAAATCACTCTGCAGCAATTTTGGAAGGTATACAACCAATCAGCGCAACGAATAGGCTGACGTAGTTCCTAGAGCGTCGGAAATCAGAGGATGCGGGAGTTCGGTGATACGTCTTTCTTCTCAATGAAACACTTCAGTGCCGTCCTTTGTTTATCTTTCAAGTTGAATTTTAGCTTCTGAGGCCAAAGCCGAGTCGAAAGATAACTGTTTATTGTGCGTAGCCATCTTCTTGTCTATTCTTGTTTCTATGGTTGTTTCCTTGCCTAGCCATGCTACACCCATGTTTCTGACGGCACAAGGGTCTAGGGAAGCTCGACAGGGAGGGAGGCGGGCTAAAAGGTTGTCTATCAAATCCCTCTGCAGCAATTGGGTAGGTATACAACCAATCAACGCAACGAATAGGCTGACGTAGTTCCGAGAGCACCGGCGGATTGTGGCTAAATCCCATTAGCTTCCCAACCAGCGGAGCCGCGGAGCCAACTGGTATATTAAGGATTTGCCATATCCCGTCAGCATAAGTCCAAATACGTCTTTCTTCTCAATGAAACACTTAAGTGCCGTCCTTTGTTTATCTTTCAAGTTGAATTTTAGCTTCAAATCTTTAAGGGCTGTGGCCAAAGCCGAGTCGAAAGATAACTGTTTATTGTGCGCCGGTTGTTTCTGTCAGAATCGTCACGCCTCTGTCGTCACTTCGTTACGCCCGCCTTCTGACTCTACACTTCATGGTGATTGGTCCGGCCAGTTTTAGGAGAATCCAGCCTCGAGCCTTATGGAGGGTAACTAGACCCTCTCTGGCAGAGAATTAAATTTGTTGCCGTGGGTTGTCTAGCGCGGCTAGGCTAGTTGTTTCCGGTTGTTTCTGTCAGAATCGTCGCGCCTCTGTCGTCACTTAGTTACACCCGCCTTCTGACTCTACACTTCATGATGATTCGTCGGCCAGTTTTAGGAGCATCCAACCTCGAGGCATACCGAGGATAACTAGACCAACCCTGGCAGAGAATTACATTCGTTGCCGTGGGTTGTCTAGCACGGCTAGGCAAAAATACACTTGAATTTCCCTCTGGATTGATGAACTATCTATCTGTCTGTTTGTCTGTTTCTTTGTTTCTTTGTTTACATCCATTTCCAAGCTGCCGTTCTGCAGTATAAAGCCATCAACTTCACAACCACAGCGTGGTCTAACAAACTCACAGTGAACAAACTAAGAAACAACAGCTGTTCTGTGAATACGGTAGTATTCCGTGTCAAATGATCACTCAGAAAGTTAGAAGCAAGAGAAAGTCCTGGTCTCACACTCTCAATTATATACGCTGTCTAGAAATAGCATTCACCCCCCTGGGAACTTGTTTTTCAACATTAAATCATGGTCAATTTAATTTGGTTTAATTTTGGAAAGAACTTCCTGGAAAGGACTCTTTGAAGTCAAAACTAAAAACAGATTTTTCCAAAGCAATGTCAGTAAATTAAAATGCTAAAATATACCATTATGTAAGTATTGATTCATTTTAAATGAACTCACCTAATTCAATACTGGTGCATCCAATTTTGGCTCGATGTCACACAAATAGTGAAATCATCTGAGTGATTGTAGTATAAAGACGCTAAGTATCTGGAACATCGAGCCACTAGTGAATCAGAACTTCTGACTGTAACTACACCATGAAACAAGCACCTCCATTAAAAGGTAGAAGTGTCTGAGTTGGAGTACAGTTATATTCATTTTTAAGAAAGGGTAGGAATGAGGCACATATCTAAACCTGTTAAAAAACTGAGTGACTGAGCAAGAAGTGACAAGTGAGGGAGGCCACCAAGACACCTATGACTCCTCTGAAGGAGTTACAAGCTTCAGCGGCTGAGACTGTTGCCTGTTCTTCACCAGTCTAAGCTTTATGGGAGAAAAAAACTCGTAGGGAATCTTGACTAGAGCCCACCAGAAGGTCTGTGGTAGGCTCTGAAATGGAAGAAGCCTCTTTGGTCTGAAGATCCTTTTTGGTCGTCAGACTAGATGCTGTGATTGGAGGACAAGTGTTCTTGCTGTAGTTATATCCAGAAATACTGATTCAGAGGTGAACACCTATGCAATCATGTTTTTCATAGGCTGTATTTTACATGAATTTACATTACTTTCTAGAAATCTATTTGACTACAATTTATTTCTGAAAAGCGCCAGAAAGGGAAGGAAATGGAAATAGTATTTATAGACGTTGTATGTTGACTGCTGTGCAGTCCTCTATTCTGCTCTGCACTTGTCAATCACGGATGCAGAGAGAGTCTTCTTCCTGAAGGGGTTGTGGACAGCAGCAGCTCAACTCAAAGAGCCTCTTTAGGACAGGACTAAAACCAGGTGTTATAGTTGTGGCGAAAAGAACCATCTTTGCAGTATTTTGAGCTGAAAAAATCTTAAGAAAAACTGTAACTTGTACTTAAATTAGGACTTTAAAAGAAGAAATCATTTAAATTAAAAGCTGACTTATGAGTAATCACCAGTTTGCCGTGACTAATTTTAGGTAATTATAAACAAATTAAGGTTAGATATTGCTTTACAACAGACAATTTGCTAACTTATCAGCTGTTTCATTTACTTATTTTAATCCTGTAAGACCCAAATATAGAAAAAAATCTACAAAAATTAATAAAATAAACAAAATTGTGTATATTTATATATATGCAATTTTTATATATGATATATATATATATATATATAATTACAAATAAAATTAAAATAAATAATAACAATAATAATATAAAACCAAATATAGAAGAAAATGAGCCCCAAAAAATATGAAAAATTTTGAAAAGAAATTAGCAAAAATGATGTATAAAATAGAAAATATTGTTTTAAAAATAAAACTGGTGTATTTCTGCAACAGTGGGTTTTACAGGGTTAAGTATTACACAAAACAGGTCCGTTATATTATTACCCTGCATTCAGTGGCCTTAACAAAGGTATCTTTTACCTTCTCAGTGTGTTATTTCTTCCAACTGTAAAGTGCATTATGTCGAGCAGCTTTTAAGCAGCCCACAGCTTTTTATGTGATGCTGTGAAGCTTTTATTTCACATTGATGTCACAGTGACTCTATTCCTTTCTGTTGTCATGCATTGTGAATTGTTCAAAGTGCGCAAAAAGCCCCGCTCTAATGGCTGCAGTGGGTGTACTGTGAATGTGTCGGAGTGGGAATATGCATCAGTGGCGCTTGACCAGAGCACTGACTCACTGATAAAAGCAACTCCATAACAGCTTGACCCGTTTCTTTCAAATGGAGCTCATCCAGTAGCCGAAGAATAAGCAAACAGCACTTGGAGGAGTAGTATTGTAAACAGCAAAAGGCTATATTTAGACATTAAAACATACAGTAGCTCAACCAACAACAGATCGTATTTACAATTTTACAATTTAGAAAACTTACTCGTAAACAAATCAGTCCACTCATTTTTAAAACCATCATACAAACACCATCTTCTATTGTGAGTAAAAAAAATCAGAAACGTTATGAAAATGTAAAGCTGTCGTTACGGCAGTGCAAATTTCCAGTATATTTAACTAGAATTCAGGTTATTCTCCTCTGAAAACCCATGTTTTCACCTTTCGTCCTCCAGTGGTTTCGTCACTGTTGGTCACTCAGTCGTCATCATTATGCAAATTCCACATTTAGCGTGATATTAAAGGTGATCTCTTGTATTTCTTCTGGCATTATCGGAGATGATGTGGTACTTCCACCTGGAAAAGGACAATGAGATGTTAGTTTTAAATACAGGCCAAAAGAACTATAAACAGCAAAATTAGGAAAGACATGGAGATGAGTCACGGGTGCATCAAACTGCTGATTTTGAAGACGTGGTCACAGCAGTGTAGTTTTGAAACCACATTTTCCATGTAGTGGCTTCTTTTTAAGTAGTAAAGTTGATTTATTGTCGGTAATTTTTTATCACCACATCCGGATGCATTTCAAAAAGTTTTGAAATGGGAATGCATCTTTCTTTTGTTACGTCTGCATAATATCAGTGTTGTTTTGTTGGTTCCTGCCGGGGCAACATGTTACATCTGTTTTTATCAAGCAGCTTCTATAAATATCTGCACTAAGTGGCAGGAATTTCACAGCGACAGGAGGAGACCCCGCTATCTGAGGGCAGAGACGATTTTCCACTCTAACAATGTAACGGACTGTTCTAAGCGCGGTGAGGACGATACTGATCTGTCTTCACAAAGAAAAAAAAAGGAAACACTTCAAACAATAAGGTGTAGATGTGTTAAATTACAGCATTGTTCTGGTTTTCTGTGTTTCTGTGTCTCGTTTCTTGGCCTTCAGGGTGAAAATACTTCACTAGCTTGGCTGTATTTTCTGTGTCTCTGTCTGTAGAATCATTGTGATTATAGCACAGTGCTAACTGGTGGTCTCTTGCCTGCCTTCTTTCTTCACTGTGGAGTCAAAACGAACCATGTCAGCCTCAGGGATGACTCAGACTCCACTGACTCATGGTCATCCTCGTCTAAAACTCCCTACTTTGCCTTTTGAAGAGGCTCTACAACAATTTTGCATGAAGTACTTGTCTGCTTGCGTTTCTGCTCAGTATTTTTGCCAACCTTTCACACAATGAGGCAGTGTTTCACCTCCATCAGAAAAGAGATGCTTGTGCCACACTGTTTATCGAGGACTAAATTTTAAGTGTCCCTCACCCGTCTCAGATTGCGGAGGCTGCTGTGGCGGATGGACTCCATCAGCTGATCGTGGGCCGACCTCATTGGCGTGGACGGCCTGCTGCCCTCCTCCCCTCTCCGGTCCACCGACACTGGCCTCAGGGCACTCTTCAGCTCCTTCAGGATGCTGCTCGTCTCCTCCTTCTCCTTCGCCTTCTTGCCCTTCTTCCCTTTCGTTTTCGCCACCTTTTTGCTGCCGGCCTCGTGGGCCTTGATGACCTCCGCGATCATCCTCGTGGGCTTTTTCTTCTCCTGCTGGGGGGGAGGCGGCGGTGGAGGTGGGGGAGGAGGAGGTGGTGGCGGAGGTGGGGGAGGAGGTGGAGCAGGGGGAGTCTGTTTTTTAGACGTGTCGCTTCGGGGCAGTTTGGGCGAGGACCAGGGTGAGCTGTAGGGCGATGAAACAGGCGTTCCTCGCTATAGATAGAAAAAGTGAATAGATCATTACAAATGTGTGTGGACAAAGGTGGAATAAAAGCAGCTTTTTTGGAGTTGAAAGTGTGCAGTTTATCCACGGAAGAGCTTATCATTGTTTCTCGCAAAGATAAAGAATCATAAAACAGTGATGGAAAACAACAAGGCAGCAGAATGTAAGTAGTAGGAAAGCTGCTAACCAGTGCAGTGGTTCTGGGGTTAACAGCTCCGTCTGGTTGGCCCTGCTGCTGCTGCTGCCTCTGCTCCTGAAGACGCTTCTGTCTCTGACGGTCTTGGTTCCTGGTGAGGATCCCAGTCATGCTCATTCTGGGGCCAGGGAGGTTGAACTGGTAGCCCAGTTTGATCAGAGTGTGGTTTTCCCTCAGAATCTTCACCATTTCCATTTCTACCTGCAAGAGGTAGTTGCACAGTTACTACCATGTCTTTGGAGCTTCAGTAGAAGGAAACTAGAGGTCTCTTTTTGGTTCTTGAAGGTGCTTCACCTCGCATTAAAGAAGCTTCTTCAGTTCTTTATTTCTTAAGAAGAAGAACTGAAGAAACCTTCAAGAACCAAAAATGGGCATCCAGTTGTCCTCTACTAAAACTCCTAGACCTGGTTGGTTGGGAATCTCCACAGATAATTACTGTCATGGTGTTGTTAGATTATGACAGACGAGTTTGATTGATTCAGGAAAGCGAGCGGAAGGAAACCAACCTGTCCTCCACACATGTGTCTCTGGTTGTGGAACCGAAGCTCAGTCAAAGTGCTGTTTCCTGGGAGAGCTTGAACCAGCGCCATGACTCCCTTCCCAGTCACATAGTTGGACTCTATATTCAGACTGATGATGGACGAGTTCTCCCTCAGCATCTTAGCGATGGCCAGAGCCACGGGGTCGTCGGCTCGAGTGTTGGCGAGGCTGAAGACTCTGACATGAGTGTTGGACCTCAGAGCCTCAGCAAATCGGATGAGAGTCTCCTGAGACATAAATTAGGTCATATGAGAACTTCTCAGCTTGAAGGCATGTGGAAAATAATTGTAACTGTATCAAAGAAGTACAAATACAACAGTTGAAACAAATGACAGCATGATTCTTATGACTTGACACCCTCAGAACTAGCAGCACCACAGAGGTCAGAACATTCCTGCAGACTTTTAATACTTGAGTGAGGCTGATGTTTACCATGTTGACAGATGGGCTGCTGTTCCATCCAATACTAAAATTAGTCACTACTTGCCATTGAGTAACTGCAGAAAAGTCTCCAGAAACCTTGTTGAAGCTGTAAAATGAAGATACATTGTTTTTGTTGGGTTTCTTTTCTTCATTTTCCAGCCACAGGAAGTGTTTGGAACAATTATTTAACTATGCCCTTGATTACAAAACCACAGTGAGGTGTCTGGTTCTAAAAATAACATGGCATGGAGTACAATCAAACGTTACTCAACAAATAAAGAAGGGCGTTCAACCTCTGTACGGAAACATAACCTCTATATTTAAACAGACAGCAAATCTACTGCTGGATATTACTAGACAATGCTACTATAAATGTTATGCTGCATTAGTCAGTTGCTAGAAGTGGTTGGTTTTTATGGTATTTAATACAATATTATAGGGCTTTTACTTTGTCAAGTAACAAATAATATGGAACGGTACTAATTTTAATCTTTAATTTTATCGGTTTGTTTTATATATAGTACTGAGGGGTCTAAACTTTACTATTTGTATTAGTCAGGCACATTTATGTAATGAACGTTATTGCAGAAACTATAACCCAAATATTAAATTTTTTCAAATACATTTCTGTTTTCTAAAATATTCTAGGGTCTTTAACCTTAATATTTAATTCAGTGAGACAAATTTATAGACTAAATAACATTGTAATATTTTGACCTTGGTGTTTAAGTTAGTAAATTTATATAACATTTACCATTAGTCAGGTAAATTTAGATAATAAATAATATTGCAGCAACTACATCTGTTGCTTTAAGTAAATATTTCATGTGACTTGACAGAACATTCTGGTTGTATCTTGTTAGTTTCCACATAAAGATGTGCCAATTATTTGAAAACTTATTGAACCTGAGTATTAGCTTAGTATTAGCTTTTAGTATTAGCATAGCTCTATTAATTATGTCTACATTCAACAAAATCGAACTTAATATGTAAATACATGAAGTTGTTGACCACTAAAGTTTTGACATATCCCTCCACTTCCTGGCTACGAATGATAACAGGCACAACAGCAAAGGTATTCCTAAATAATAAATTCAAAAATTTCATATTCATACCTGTGAGATGTCATCAATATTGTTTAGGTTGACCTCTGTGAGTTCGGGGTCGTTGCTAAGGGCTCGCTGCAGAGCGTCGTCGACAACAGTTGGGTTTCCAGTCATGTTTTGGTCAACAGGTGGAGGAGGAGGAGTCAGTCTGAGAGGCTCCGCCCTCTGAGGCCTCAACAGTGTCGGGGTGTCGACCCGCAACGTCAATGGTGCCGAATCCTTTGTGGGTTCAGGTTTTAATTTATTATCCTGTTCCTCCTCTTCATCATCTTCTTCCTCTTCTTCTGTTACAGGTTCCTCTTCCTCCTCACTTTCCTCCTCCTCCTCTTCTTCATCTTCCTCCTCTTCTTCCTTATTTTTCTGCTCTTTCTCATTTTCATCGTCTTTCTCTTCCTCGTCTTCGCTGTTTTCTTGCGTCACACATTCCTCTTCTTGTTCTTCATCCTGTGTTTCAATAAAATCAGTCGGTTTTAAATGCTAGATCACAGTATTTGTTTTGTAGGAGGCTTGTAACAGGTATCTCTGAATACAGATGGTTTGTGCTATTTGTAATGTTTTTCCTTTTAACAATTAGAAAAATTATGTAAGCTTTTTTGAGTAATCTGTTGAGTTCAACTGATACAGCTTCAAACATTCGTGCACTACTGCTGGCACATTTTACAAATTACCCAAAAGAATAAAATTATCACTGACCGGTTTAGGGCTTCCTCCTCCGATCTCGTCCTCCAGCAGTCTGCGAGTCTCGCTTTCCCAGTACTTCATGAGGGCCTCTCTGCTGAAGGTGCCCGTTGGCGTCTTATCTGTCTGGTCTCTCTGTCTCAGTCCGATGGGTACGTTAGCGTCAGGATCGATATCGGCCAGCTCCTTTTCCAACTCGGCCAGCTCCTCGGGGCTGAGAGAAGCCAAAAGCTCGTCCTCGTCGACATCTTCGTACTTACTCAGCTCTCGACGATAACCAAAACAGCTCATGGTCAAAGTTTGATAAGAACAGACCAGTCAGAATCAAACTAATTCAGACAGATCAGTTCTTGATTTTTGTGTGGTCTACTGTAGAACCCAAATGGAAGCAGTTTCACACTACCAACAAAAGATAAGATCCACCACGAGACTTCTGCAGATCTTAGGTGTCATTGGAGTCTGCTCGAAATATTTCTTGCCAGAAGAAGATGCTTGGACATCCTTGATCCAGTCCAAGTCTGATAAGAGTCCTCTCTGGTTTGATCCGGATCTGTCCTGGCTGGCCGGGTTTATGTGTGAGCCTCTGTGTCCTCTCCTTTCTAATCTCCCCAGCTGCTGTTCAGGCCTTAAGAGAGGGATCAGAGGGGAACGCACTGAAGTGTGGGCCTCATGATGCAGCATCTTTTTTTGGGAGGCAGTGCTCAGTGAGGCAGAGCTACAAAAAGCCAGTGAGCTCAGAGACCGTGTGGCCTGTCAGCGTGGCACTCTGTCACCGCGACTTGAGAGGCTTTGTTCATGGCCCAAAAAGACCAACTGGACCCAACAGATATGCAAAACAAGAAAGATAAACAGAGACAATGCATCGGCCAAATAATGGCAATAACAGAAGAGGTGTCATCCTCCTTTGTTGCGTTTGGTTGATCTGGATGTTTTAAAACTGCTATAACTTTCTAGTTTTACATGTGGAGGCAGGGACAAAAGCCTGATGAAGGTGTCAATTGGGATTTAAGTAAAATATCTCAACAACTGTTGGATGGATTACCACGAAGTTTGGTATGAACATTAATACTCTCATGATGCTTTGTAATAGTGATCCCTTAGCATGTCATGTACTTGGTTTGAGGACTATAAGTATATATTTCTGGTCTAATATCAGTAAGTTGTCATTGTTATTTAGCCTAAAGTATAGTGACATAGAGCTTTGTCGTGGACCCTTGTTCACATACTTTTACTTTATTTATTTTTTTAAAAAGGGTTCAAAATGGGGTGAAAACAGAATTATGTTCAATAGCAGCCGGTGTTAAAACATTTTGAATGGGTCATGGTTTTGAAAGGGTGGATTGTAGGGGAAAACAAACAAGTTGTATTATCAGAAATGCACTTTCCATTTAAGCTGGCCTCTCCTACAGTTCTGGTCAGCTAGCAAGCAGATGAGCAGTATGAGAACTGGAACGTAGCCCTATACACTGCAGTCAATTCCGCCTGAAATTTCTACTGAACTTCGCTAATATCCATCCATCCATTCTCTATACACCGCTTTATCCTCACTAGGGTTGCGGGGGGTGCTGTAGCCTATCCCAAATATGGGACACGCAGCACGAAAACTAGCTATTTGTGGATTGTTTACTGATTTCAAGACATGTTTTGGACAAAATATTTTACTGGCTTGTTTTGTCTGGATGTCCAAGGTTGGATTATGGCCGTTTTTTGTGGAATATTTTCATCTGTGACTAGTTATGAGCCTTCAAAGGTGAGTTGTGCTGTTTACGTTATTTGTTGTTTGTTGGAAAAATGTGTTTACATTACCCACTGTGGTAATCACATCTGAAAGTGGTTTATATCGGCGGATTCATGAGAATCTAAGCTTTCCATGGGTGTATAGTGTTTGTATAATTGCGTTTGCAGCTTCAGACATTTAAGGAAATGCTTATGCAGATCTCAAAGCGTCCCGCGGGTGGGCCGGTGAAGCACAACGAGTGTGAACAAGATACAGAATCACAGTAAGAACTAGAAAAGCACCCAGAGAGCACAGTAGTCCGCCAAGGCTGCTCAGTCGTATCATTTCTGACGGCTGGAATGTTTAAAAATTTGTGGATCCAGACTATAAGCTTACTGTCAACATCTAATCATTTGGTACCATTTCTGACCTTCCCTGAAAATTGTATCTAAATCTGTTAGTCCTTTTTTGAGTAATGTTGGTAACAGACAGACAGACGGACAAACCAACACTGATTGTCACAGAACTCCACCTCTGTGGCGTATTAATGAAAACAATACTGATATGCTGCTGATACCCCAACAGCTGCAGCCACAAGAAAATCTGAAGCAACCAAATTGAGAACAGCCTCAGGTTGCTTGTAGTTTGGTTCCCTTCACATATGATATGATTCAATACAATAAGCCTTTATTCATCCCAGAGTGAGGAAATTTCCATTGTTACAGCAGTAAAGGGGAAAGTGCAAACAAACACAAAAATAAGCCAAAAACATTCCGACTGTCCAAATTCCTCTGGATGTATAAATAGCAATATGGCATGTATCAGTAGTACTTCACAGACTCCTTTGGAAGTCTGTCTATCTATCTATCTATCTATCTATCTATCTATCTATCTATCTATCTGTCAGAGAGAGAGAGAGATGAAACAACTACAATTTTAAAACTACTTTTAATAAATGCTGATAGACCAACCAGAGAAGAAGTACAACTAATCAGTGTAACAAGTAACCTTTATTCTCTATGTGTTTGAAAGGGGGTAGTGTCACAGCTCCCCACATTTACCAGCTGATTATGTGAATAGACTAAAGTGTAGTAATAATAAATCAGGTTTATAAGGGTAAAAAATAGCTGTTGCATCACAGAGTTTCTGTGGGTTGATCACTAGGTTAAAATCAGACTCAGAAGTGTTGTTGTGACATAGCCTAGCCATGCTATACCCATGTTTCTGACGGCACAAGGGTCAAGGGAAGCTCGACAGGGAGGGAGGCGGGCTAAAAGGTTGTCTATCAAATCCCTCTGCAGCAATTGGGTAGGTATACAACCAATCAACGCAACGAATAGGCTGACGGAGTTCCGAGAGCACCGGCGGATTGTGGCTAAGTCCCATTAGCTTCCCAACCAGCGGAGCCAACTGGTATATTAAGGATTTGCCATATCCCGTCGGCATAAGTCCAAATACGTCTTTCTTCTCAATGAAACACTTCAGTGCCGTCCTTTGTTTATCTTTCAAGTTGAATTTTAGCTTCAAATCTTTAAGGGTTGTGGCCAAAGCCGAGTCGAAAGATAACTGTTTATTGTGCGCCGGTTGTTTCTGTCAGAATCGTCACGCCTCTGTCGTCACTTCGTTACGCCCGCCTTCTGACTCTACACTTCATGGTGATTGGTCCGGCCAGTTGTAGGAGAATCCAGCCTCGAGCCTTATGGAGGGTAACTAGACCCACCCTGGCAGAGAATTAAATTCGTTGCCGTGGGTTGTCTAGCGTGGCTAGGCTAGTTGTGACACACATTGAGAACAAAAACACTCAAATTGCAGCTTTGGTCATTTAAACCTCAAACATTAAGCCCATCACTGTAATCAGATTCAAAAGACACACAGCCTGTATAATTTGAAAATAGCACTATTTAATACAAAATAGTAAATTACTCTAAAAAACATATGCTTTATTTAAAGAACAGTATTTTTACACTTTTAAAACTTTTATTGATTATACACACTTAAAAGCAGCAGACGGTGACGGCACTCTTGTCCACAAATACGGCTGTTTTCACTTCATCCGCACAGTTTGTCCTCTTCTGAAGCCTGTAAAGGTTTGTACATGCTGTGCTTGATTGACATGTGTGTTCATGGTACCTTTACAAGACTGAAATGCAATTCAGAACATAAATAGACACATTGAACGAGGGCTGAAGCCAAACAGCAACACAGAGCTACTGCTTCTGTCCAGATGGCATGAAATCAGGTTGAGGAAAGAGAGATAAAATGTGCGGTCAGTGTAAAATAAATACTGAGGACTGGCTTAATTTAATTAGTGCTGCTTTA
This sequence comes from Acanthochromis polyacanthus, assembly GCF_021347895.1. NCBI lineage: Eukaryota > Metazoa > Chordata > Actinopteri > Pomacentridae > Acanthochromis > Acanthochromis polyacanthus. Next base: position 43,743,884 of record NC_067113.1, on the reverse strand, counting down.
TAATGAGTGTGTCAGTCACAGCGATGAATAAAATGTGTTTCATGTAGATCAGAGTTCACCATACTGCTCATACTCTCTGTAAGTCAGGTACTTTGTCAGCATGGGAGGAAAAGGTAAAGTCGTCATGGCTTCAGGATTGTTCAGTATCTTTAAGCTCATTCGACTTCTGATCACCAGACGACACAAGTGCTGCAGAGACCGAGGCTTACCTGGAGACACACAAACACACATAACCGTCAGCTGTTTAAATCAGAAATACCTTATTATGTATGTTTTGTATGTTCTTTTCATGTGCATCTTTTACTCAGTATTTCAGAAATCTCTTCCCACTCCGCCCTCCTCCTCAAGATTCTTTGGAGGTGAGAACAGATGCTGATGTGACTGACGTAGTCCAGAAGCATCCTCACAACGCTGCCCACCAGATGTGCGAGCCATGACACCGAGACAAACTCACAGAACTGAAAAAGAGAACAGATTAGGTATGGGATTTATTCAGTTTAATTACTGGCTCTTGCCTGAGATGATGGTCCTGAACATATCACCTCTTACCGAGATGATCTTAGGTTGAGTGTAAATCCGGTATGCTTGGTTATGAAGGTCAGTCCAGGTACTGTCCATTTCTTCACTGTTACCATGACCACACTGAAAACACCTACATGGTTGCAGAGATGAAATGTTAAAATGTTTAACATTTAACAAAGAAAAACATGGAATAAAACATCAGAAAAACTGCAATACTTTGCTACCACCTTAAGTCAAAAATAGACTTTTAGCACATTAGCACGGGTAGTTTTACAGCAGGTTTACGTGCTTATGAGCTTGATATCCGCTGTTGAGCAGCAGTCGCAGCATGACATGGTCTCTGAGGCAGTACTGCAGGGCTGTGGGGAATACTGTGTTGCTGATGACTCGGAAATAACAGTTGACCTCTGCTCCATAGGACAGCAACAGCTGCACCAGCTCATACCTAGATATGGACGGAAAAGGTTATATGTATATTTTATATTTTCTTCTTCTGAAGAAAATATTTTTATTTATATATATATATATATATATATATATATATATATATATATATATATATATGCACTGTGTGCTGCACTCTTTTTTTAATTCAAATGTTCTATTTGCTGCTGTACACTGTAAATTTCCCCACTGTGGGATTAATAAAGGTTTAATCTATCTATCTATCTATCTATCTATATACAGTCATGGAAAAAAATATTAAACCACCTTTGTTTTCTTCAATTTCTTGTTCATTTAATTAACCAATTAATGCTTGGTATCACTAAAAGTAAATTACCTGAAGAATACAACGAAGACGACAAAAATGCAGATGATTCCATCATACTTTATGTCCTGTTTGACATGCTTCAGCTTCATTGAATTCCCAGGATATATAAGAGGACATTTCTTGTCATTAGCAGCACTGCACATGCAAAGGCCTAGAGTGGTTTCTTGCTTACATTGAAGTCGTAGCACATCTCTGAAGTTGTCAGTTCTCACATAATGCCTAAAACTAAAGAATTATGTGAAGCTACAAAGGCAGCCATCTTGGCCCTGCTGGAAATTGGCATGAGTGAGAGACAGGTAGCGAAAAAACTGAAGATCTCCAAGACAGCCGTTCATTACACCAAGAAAAAACAAGCCCAACATGGATCTACCAAACTGCTAGCTGGTCGCGGCGGGAAACGTCTTTCTACCACCAGATGACCGTCACTCATCTGTTCCTGTCAGGAATCGTCGTCAGACCTCCAAGGACCTTAAAAATGACTGAACGCTGTCCAGAAATGTGACTTGTTTGGCAAGGAGACTTGGAAACCGACTTCTTGAAGCTGGTCTGAAGTCACACAGGGCAGGAAGAAGCCCTTCATCAAGGAAAGGCAGAGGAAAGCCCGGTTACTCTTTGCTGGAGATCACAAGGATTGGACTGTTGATGATTGGGCTAAGGTTCTCTTCAGTGATGAATCCAGTTTTCAGTTGATGCCTACTCCAGCCAACATACTGGTTAGGAGGAAGCCAAGAGAAGCTACAAACCAGACTGTCTGCCCCTACAGTAAAACATGGGGGTGCATCAGGGACTATCTGGGGTTGTTTCAGTTTGGGTGGAACAAGGCAAATGAAGCAGGTCATGTACAGGACTACTCTTTAAAACAGTTTTCTTCTTAAATCAGCTGGAAAACTCTTTCCTGCCTCCAATGACTGGATTTTCCAACAAAACAATGATCCTTGTCACACATCAAGGTCAGTTAAAGCCTGGATGGAGAACCAGAACATCAGAACCATGCCTTGGCCTGCTCAATCACCAGATCTACATCCAACTGAAAACCCGTGGAAAATTATCAAACACAAAATGGAGAACCACAAGCACAAAAACAAAGTAAATTTGTTTGAATTTGTGCAACAGGAATCAGCTGCTGTGACAGCAGAACAATGTCAGAAGCTGGTGGAGAGCATGCCTAGACGCATGACTGCAGTCATCAAAAACAACGGTTATGCAATCAGTACTAACTCCTGTGTGGATCATGAGACTAAAACAGACAGAAAAGAAAACATGGAATCCTAAAAGCTGTTTTTGCAGTACAATGTCACAGCTATTGATGGAAGAACTTCAGAGATTTTGGTTATTACCAAGAAAACCATGGAACATGTCTGATATCAGCTCTTAAATGAAACTCTTATGAGCTATTTTTGTTGTCATTATATTTGTCCAAACAAATGTACCTTTACTTGTACCAGACATTGAAGTGAACGAGAATTTGAAGAAAGCAAGGATGGTCTAATAAGTTTTTCCATGGCTGTATATACCACTCACCTCTCAGCCCGTATAGCGACCAAGATGCATCGTAGTGGGTCCTGATCAGTTTTTGCTCCAGCTGCCAGTAACATCTCAGCGCAGGTCGCATCACCGTTGCAAACAGCAAAGTATAGAGGAGACTTCCTTAGATCCCCATAGTTCTCTAGAGTAAGTCAGTTAGAAACCAGATTATGAATGTAAATTATTGTTGTCTAACATAACAGGAAGCTTCACTCTAGAAAAATCTTCCTGTTGCTGCTGCTATTGCTTATTATCTACAACCATTTACTCTACATAGCAAACCACTCTTTTCTGTTGATTAGACTGCAGAATGTAAATCAGTTGCAGAGATTTCATACTTTGTCTTCAGATAAACGTCACACTGTACAATCAGCTGTATTTGTTCTCGGGTCAAAGATGCGTTTTTGTTGTGCTGGAATGTCACAAGCAGTGGTTTGTGGAGCTTGTCACTAATGGTTCATGCCAGGATACTCCACAATCAAATACCTAGAAGACTTGTTATGGTTGCATACTCAGTTCTTCACATTTTGGAAACACACAGGTTGTTATAATTGGCAGAGTTGAGAGTTTGTACATCTCCAGCTGTGCTCCTACCAGAGATGTGTGCACCTAGCAGGGCGTTCACATCAAAACCTTTCTGGATAAGCAGCTCCAGACATTCGACCTGTCCTCCGTCAGCTGCAGAGTGGACAGGACTCTGGCCTGACAGTCGGATAGCTCTCTTTGTGGTGATGGGGATAAGAGTCCTCAGGGCTCTACAGAAAGAGGGAGTGGGAGATAAACAGGAAGAGAGGCAGCACCAGAAAACACGAAACAGGACAGAGAAAAATGCTCATTAGACTGTGGTTTGAGCTACAGTGTTATTTAGCGACAGAACTGAAAAACAGTAATAAACAGAAGAGTCTTTGTGCAGATGAAAACACTGAAAGACTGTGAGGTGGAGAGAGAGAGAGAGTGAGGGACATATTTTATACAGTTTGTTAAATGTGGCTGCAAAATAAGAGGGAAAAGAATTTTAATTTGTCTTGAGTATTTTATTTTTTATTTGGGGAACTGGAGTAAGCTTCCAGCATGAGAATATGGCCAAATCTAGTGCGTCAGAGCGACCGGCTGCTCATTCGGTCAGTCACACAGCTTCAGAACATGAAGGTTAACTCACAGTGTGTGCCCTTCATACGCAGCTCTGTGGATGGGCAGCTGGCAGGCGTAGCTGGCTACATTTGGGTTGGCTCCGTGCTGCAGAAGCAGCTTGATACAGTCCAAGTTTCCAGATCCAGACGCATCATACAGGACTGTGTCTCCGTTGCTGGCCTGGGCGTTCACATCACCACCTAGTGGAAGGCACAGAAAATACAGAACAGTCTGATGAGAGGGAGAAGTTGTACATGTACAGTGTTTCCCCAAAGAGTTTCTCAAACCATTCCAGTGTGTTACCGTGCTGTATGAGGATGTCCAAAGCTTCAGTGTTGCCATGTTCAGCTGCGATCCCCAGAGGTGTCACCCCATGTCCGTCCCTGGATGTTACTTTGGCTCCATGTCGAAGCAGCATCATGAGAATAGCTGGACAGCCCACCTGCTCCAAGAGACAGCAAGCAAGTAAAAAAACAAGTGAAGAAAAGATGTCAAAAAATAGACAAAAAAAATGCAAACTTTGCTTGAATGCTGAGTGTTACTGAAGCACTGTTCACCTTTGCAGCTTCATGGGTTGCCGTCCATTTAGTGAGACACACCTGCTCCACAAATGCCCCGCCCATGATGAGGGATAAAACCATGTCGTATGAGCTCTGTCTCACCGCTACAAAATGTAGAAAGTAAAAAAGTAACCTTTCATCAGGCAAGTGATCATATTTAGTAAGTTCTGCACACGTTAAATATGGCGTGGCTCCCGTCTCTCAGTGAGGTCGAGAAGCAAGTGAAGATCACTCTACGTTACAGCACACTACATCACGGAATTTTACCAGTCAACAGAGGCCTGAAATGTATCGAACTTTCTTTTTCTCTGAAGGTGGAAAAAGACGGATATGCGGCTAGGTGCTCACCCATATTTGCGGTCGAACCGTCAAACTAACCATAGTTAGTTGACAAAATGCACACATTTTCCGGTTGAATAGTTGGGCTAAGTGATGATTTACATATTTCTTGATTTTTTTTTTTATCACTACTGGACAAGGAACTATATATGGTACATTCATCGACCTTAAATTTCAACATGAAAATTAAAAAAGAATTTCAATGTGTGCCCTTTAAAGAGTTAATATTGATGAAGAAGCTACAGCTAAACATGCCGTTGATGACAGAATTATTAGAAAATGATTTGCATGTATGTCAAACTGCAAACGTAATGTGAAAGTATGTACAAATTATGCATTATGTAATACAGAGTCTCAACCTGGCAACCCGAAAGCTGGTTCTATTTATGAATAATAGTAAGTATTTGATGTAACAGCACATTTTCCTAAAGTGGCAACTCTGCTAATAATTCTGTTTATGGATGTGCTGTTAATGAGGGATGAATGAGTGCATGAGTGACTAACTGTGTGCGTTGTTTGTGTTGTGTTGTGCTACCGAGGAGCAGTGGAGATTCATTCCTGCCGTTGGTGTTGTGCGGTGAAGCTCCGTGCTGCAGCAGCATCCTGACGCCTTCCACCCGGTTGGCCTCGGCCGCCAGAGTCAGGGCCGTGTCCCCCTCCTCCGTCTGCTCCTCCAGTGTCACATCTGTGGACGTCAGCACTGCAGCAACAACAACACACCAGGAAGAGCATATATCAGTCCACTGCTGCTGGGATTCTAACATTAAAGGTGTTCATCCAACTTCAGTTTACTCTCTCACCCTGCAGCACCACGTGCAGGATCTCTGGCCGTGGCTGCACAGCTGCTGCGTGCAGAGGCATCCACCCCCTGCCGTCACTCTCTCTGAAGGCAGACACACAACCCGACAGCTCCTGTAGTGCATCCACATCACCTGTGGAGACACAACCGAGACACACAGAGAAACGTAATATCCGTGGACTAACAGTGAGTTCATCAGTGCAGATATGAAAACGTGTGAACCTGAACCCACCTAATATCATGTTTTTGTTGATGTAGATAGACTGCGTAAAGGTCCCATACGGGGAAAATCCTTTTTTGTTGTGTTTTATGGTTCTTATAAACTTGGAGGTTTAAAGAAAAAGCTGGTAAGATATCCATACATCCATTATCTATATACCGCCTAATCCTCAGGAGGGTCGCGGGCAGCTGGAGTCTATCCCAGCTGACTTAGGGCGAAGGCAGGGGATGCCCTGGACAGGTCGCCAGTCTATCACAGGGCTACACTTAGAGACAAACAAGCAATTACACTCACAGTCACATTTACAGACAATTTAGAATCACCAGTTAACCTCAACATGTTTATGGACATTGTGAGGAAGCTGGAGAACCCAGAGAAAACCTGCGCTGCACAGGGAGAACATGCAAACTCCACGCAGAAAGATCCCAGATGCCCTAACCGGGGATCTTCTAGCAGCGAGGCAACGGTGCTAACCATCCCGCCGCCTTGCAGCCCCTGGTAAGACATGAAGATGTGTACTTCTGACATTCTGCCTTCTGTGCAGCTAATGTTGCTAACATTAGCTTTAATCGTACGCTCACAGGTCAGAGCTCTGTGGAGACTACAAAGCGGAGACATCCAGAGATTGAGGAAATCAATTTGAAACCAATAAGCAACGACTGGGTGAGTTCCTGTGCTTCCGTTTTGCCTGTTGAGCTTCAGTGCAGATTAGTCTCTCCTGCTCTTTGTGCTCACATAAAATGCATTTTAACACAGCTGAAATCCCAGCTGACTTGTTCTTATTTGCATATTTTTCTTTTTCTGCTGTCAGACAACAGAAAGAGATTGAAATACAGCCTACACGTTACCCAGCCGTCACTTCAGTGCCATTTCCTAGCTGCCCCTCTGCACTGCTAAGCTACTGACTTTAAAACCACAACATTGTCGAACAAACTCGCCAAATATTCAAGTTAAAAACAAAAACTGTGTTTAGGTCTGTGGTATTTTCATGTAAAAGCATCAGCTAGAGAGCACGTTACAAGTCACGTTTATGTTGCTCCACACTGTCAATCTACAGACACAGAGAGTCTTCTTCCTGAAGCAGGCGTGGACAGAAGACACTGAAACATCCCCTTTATAATATCATTAAAGACCTGATATCTAGACATAGGTATCAGCTCTTAAGACTAAAACCAGCTGTTTATAGTCATGATAAAACGAACCATCTTTGCAGTTTTGAGCTTAAAAATTGAAAGATAAATTCTGGTGATGTGAGACTTTAATGAATTAGCTCAAAATCGGCACAGTATGAGGTCTTTAATATCACTGATAAACCCAAATCCTGTGCACACATATCAAATATCAACCATACCTTTGTGGATGGCTGCCATTATCTTCATAAAGTTATCACTGTTTGCTTCTTTCCTAATAAACAAAAGGAGAAAAGTGGGTCAAATAAAAGCTTTTATGCTAGAAACATTCCTTTATCCCTCATCAATAAATCCGCATTAACAAAAAAAAAAACTACAGCCACAGCCAAAACTTTACAGACAATTCAGATTCCTTCATACCTGTTTGTTTGTACTGAACATGGCAGCTTGTAGGCATCCTGAATGCTCTCTCGAATGGCAAACTCAATCAGGTCTTCATCTATACCCTCCTGTTCAGCGTCATCCATTTCTACATGTCGACACAAAACGGCAAGCAGGCACTAATAAACACTCTTTTACCTGCATTTGTTCTCATAATAAAAGGAATTTGGCGCAAAATTAAGTCACAGTTTCTGATAAATTATAACATGTGGTGTAGTAAGTCACATTTGTCTGTAGTTTTATCCTTTAAACAACCTTCACTGACGAGCTACACGCAGCTTGTTTGTTAGTATCACCACAGTGCACGCCGGAAATGCCATCTTAAGTGTTCATGGAGATCTGACATGACACCACAGAAATTAAGCATGCATTTTATGTTAGTCGATTCAGTCTTTCTCACCTCCTGGTCTGAATGAACGCCCTTGAGCTGTTTCTCACGCGTGCAGCTTGAGTGAGTTTTTGTTTTGAGGGGGTCCTAAGCTGTCTGGGGTTTATTTTTGGACGTGACCTGCTTTAGCTGACCTGCTCACAGTGTCACGTTTTAACTTCCAGCTCCAGTGAACAAAGTACTCCTTCCCTGATCGCCACACAGTGTCTTCATTTAAATCAGATCATTCAATCACATGTAAACAAAACACACATTCCTCCTGAATGCCTTCATTTGCATTACAGACTCAACATTCCTGCTGTGTTCCAACGCTCCACCCAGCAGCATTTACTTATCATTTTCTAACTGCTCTTTCACGGTTCCTGAATCTACCCTTTGTGACTGGTATTGATTGGGTAATAGAGATCAGTCATGGATAATGGCTTTTGCATGAGTTCAGTTGGGAAGATTGTGCATAAATCCACACACATGCAGTCAAACAGTAATAACAGACGTGCGTCTTTGAGCCAAACTATATTTAAAATGAGATCACAAGGGCCGCGGTTTGTCAGATAAAACAACACAGAGCATTTTTTGAGCATCCGAACCGCCTTTCATCTTCTCATTTTCACTTTTTCCCGGCAACAGCTTGAGGAATAACCTTGACATATTCTAAGCGAAATATTCTGCCGAGAGAACAAGCACCCACTTTCTCCTGACGAACAAATTGATACGTGGGAGTTTTATGGAAAACTCTCAGACAGCGTCAGTGTGTGACATAATGACTCAGCCTGTAGGCGGCCTCTCCACCACGTCAAAAGACTTTCAGCAGTGTGTCTGAAGTAAAAGCCGACTGCCGGCCCATCCTCAAGTTTCACTGCACGCTTGGACGCTACACACATGCAAACACACACAGAGATGAGCTCTGCCTTTGGACCGAAAACACCGAATTTCATGCGCTGGATTTGAGAAACCTCAGATTCTTGCTCCATATGAGGAAGAAAGTAAGTCTTTTTTTTTTCTTTAACACATTTCCTCTGAATATGTGTTGCAATGCTGATGCAGCTTTTGCCCCACTTGTGTTGCGCTCATTGAATAGCAGAATGTCAGAGTTTATGTAAATCAGAGTCCTTTCAGCTGTTTACGAGCACTGAAATGTGACTGCATAATTTCAGAAAAAGCCTCTTTCTGTCTTTCCCGTGTACCCTTTTTTTCTCTACAATGAAATAATATTTCACTACTTCACAGTAAAATGGCCAGAAAAGATGCTAAAATATAAATACTCCTGTTAAAGCAGGATTCCTTTGTGGCTGCATTAAGTGGAATTTTAATGTGTTTAGAGGTCCGCAGTAACTCCTCTGTATGCTGCTGTTGCACTCTTTTACAGGGGTGACATGACATTGTGGTAAAAGGGGTAAAAAATAGATTTTTGAAAGTGTTTGTTTGGGTAGAGTGCATCCAAGCAGTTTCATATCATTTCATTTGCTTAATATTCTCTTATTTGAATGATTATGTTTAAAATATTGTGAAAAATGCTATTATAGCTTCTCATATTGTGCAATTAATCACCTATTTGTAGTCAATATAGCGCTGCAAATGTTAGAAAAGCAAGCATTACAGGGCTGGAATCTGTTTGGCTTTTAAAACTACCACTGAAAATAAATCAAAATTATAAATCAGTAACACTTCTGTGCATCCGCTAATTGATTAATCGACTGCAGCTCTTTTTTAGACACAAATTCAAAAGTATTTCTAGTTACAAAATGTCTTATTTAACAGTGTTTGTGCATAGAAAAGACACCAGCTGCCTCACCTCTACGTGGGGGAGGAAAGTGGTTGTGCTGTCCTATACAAAAATACAACTGCCGGTACCCTCAAGCAAGATACTGCGCGCTTTTATCGGTTATTTTTAGACATACTATATCTGATGGAATGTAAATACACTGTGTGATGTTTGTGTGTTTTACCTCCAGATCTTGAAAGCACCTTGCCTCTTCTTGAGTCTAATAACAAGTCTGAATCTCTGCTCTGGAAAATTTGGAGCTCCAATAACTGATGATGTGAGCAAGCTGTCAATATTGGTGAGATGCATATCACATTGTTGTCACTCGACCTCCTGTTTATGTATGTATGTTAGGTCCTTGTTTCTTTACAACTCTGAGCTATTCCATCTCATGTTGTCGTTACAGAAGCAGAATATTCCCTCCGATTATGAGATTCCTGTTAGTTACATTCCCAAAGAAGTGGTACGTACGAAGCAATGTGAAGCAGTCAAACAGTAAATAGGGGCTTTTTACATATTTTTATTGAATTAAAAATCTATTTTTTATCTCCAGGCTGGCACGTGCTGGGTGGTGTTAAATATCTATCCTTTGGAGCAAAGTCTCCGCAAGCTGGCCAACATGTTTGGTTCCATCTCCTCTAACAAAGAAAACATCATGGTCTTCATTGCGATGCTCAAGAGTTTACGCTTCACTTTCGACCACGAAGAACTGGTGGGTAAACAGCAACTTTACTCACTCTATAAGCGTCTGTCTAAGTGCAAAAAGCTTTAAATTAAATTAATGCATGTTTGTGTGGGGATATTTCAAAAAGGTTAAAGTCTGGCGAATATAAAATCAGATTATGTGTCTATCAAGCACTTAGAGAGACAGCAAAGCTCTGTCATTCAGGTTTTAGGCGGCAGTATGTAATATTTTGAACATTACGGGACTGCTTCCTGTATTTAATTGAGTTATTTCAGGCTGGCTTGTTGTCTGACCTCCCAGGAAACGGTGATGCAAGTCTTCCAGTGTCACTATCAGGAAGGCAGCTTACTGTCCGGTCTTTACTTCGACTACATCAAAGACGTCTTACAATCTGCCGCTCAAGGAACATCCGGCTTCTCGTGCAAGCCGCCGCCATGCGGTAATCCCCAACACACACCAGGTACATTATTAAACCAGGTACATCATTTATGTGCATGTAAATTGTTAATTTTTAATGTAGAAAGCTAAAGGCAGCGTAAGAGTTTAAAAGAGGACAGATATTGATTTAGGGTCAAGGACACACAGCTGTGGAACCTTCAACACACATACAGTACGTTTAGTTAACAGACCTACATGATCATTTATAGTAAGTCTCATGTATCTCATAGCTGCTGTGTAGGTTTTTATGCTACTGGACATGACAAAAGGTAGCAATTGTGCAGATATTTCATTCAAATAGTCTCTCTGCCTATGACTAAGCTTGACTCATACCTCAGTCCTCCCTTACAAGTTCAATAAATAAAGATCAAGGGCATCGGCCTGCCTACTATCATATTTCTAAGGTGTAACTGTAGTCAGTAACATTTCCGATAATTTCCCTCCTGCAGGGAGTCAGGAAGAGAATCGTGGCTACAGCTGGTCCCGGAGATCTCCTTTGCTGTTGGTTCTCATCCCCTTCATATCTTGTGTTGTTCTCATAGTTTGGCTGGTAAGTAAGCGAATGATTGACTTTTCCCCTTAAACCCTGTGTGAATTTACTTTTCCTGTGGAGACATTAATAATTAATTCTGATTGAATTATCTAGACTAACTTCCTTAATTTGTTTTATTAATTTTCAACCAGCACCATCATCAGGTCAGATATTTCATTTCTCTACTTTACAAAATCATGCTATAGATAGAAACCAAGCAATTCCAGATTCACTTTGAGCAACCTCATTGGCGGCAGTAAGACGGAAAAAAAAAAAACTTTAATAAAGTGAAATCTCCCGCTGAACCAGGCTCTAGGAAGGTGGCCATCTGCCTATACAGGTTAAGTTGAGGATAAAGAGGGGAAGGAAAAAAGCAAACAGAAATGAGACTCCAAAAGTGAGGATGATAAATACTTTGAGTTTGGTGAGGTCAGTAACTAGACAAAACACAAACTACAGCAAAGACAGGAGAAGTTAGTGACATGCAGTGGTGGCATATAGACATACAGAACAGGAAGGAGAGCACAGCAGAGGGGCAAAATCTCCCCAACAGTCAAGGCCTAAAGCAGCATAGGGGTGTTTCAGGATCATCGGAGTCAGTAAGCCTTATCATCAGGCAAAGTTTAAGGTCTAATGAACCTAAACTGGAGGCTGATTCCACAACAAAGGAGCCTAATAGCTGAAGGCTCCACCTCCCACTCTGCTTTTTGAAACTCTATGAACCACAAGTAAACCTGCACTCTGAGAGTGAAGTGCTCTGTTGGGATAATATGTTGTAATAAGGCCTTTAAGTTCCGATGGAGCTCGGTCATTAAGAGCTTTGTATGTAAGGAGGATTTTAAATTTGATTCTAGATTTACAGGGCACCAATAAAGGGAAGCTAATATGGACGAAATATGATCTCTTCTGCCAGTTCCTGTCAGTACACTTGCTGCAGCGTTTTGGATCAGCTGGAGGCTTTTAAGAGAGTTACTGGGACATCCTGGTAAAAAGGAAATACAATAATCCAGTTTATGCATGAACTAGTTTTTCAGCATCACTCTGACACAGGATGTTCTTGATTTTGATGTTATGCAGGTGACAGAAGGCTGTCTTAGAGAAGTCTTATGTGTGAGTTCATAAAATAACTACAACTGCTAAAGTATTGCTGGTTAAAGCAATGTCATCTAGAATAGCTATCTGGCTAGAAATTGTGTTTCTGATGTGCTTAGGACCAAATAGAACAACTTTATTTTTATCTGAAGTTAGAAGAAGAAAATTCAAAATCATTTATGTCTTCAAAACGTGCTTGAAGTTTGAGTAAATTATTTATTTAATCTGGTTTTATAGCTAAATACAACCGGATGTCATCTGCATAGAAATTAAAGTTTATGCACTGTTTCCTAATAATATTGCCTGGCATGTATATTGGTCCTAGCACAGAACCCTGTGGAACTCCCTAACTAACTACATAATTAACTTCTTCTCTAACAATAAATCCTTTGTTAGTTTAAAATCAGTACACTAATGCTAGTATTTAGCACAAAACTCTGCTATGCTAAACGACTACAGACTTTTTTGTGGGACAGTTTTTTGTTTTTGCTGCTTTGTTAATAATATTGAAACACAAGTATTGCATTATTTAGGAAGATAATTGCATGTATGTACAGATGGTCAATAATACAAATTCAAAAACCATTACCAGCTAAACCACAATGAGTACTTTTTGTGATTCCTTGACTTTTTTTTTATTCTTTAACTGCTAATTATTTAGTTAATTGATCAAAGAAGATGCTGCTTATATATCATGAACTTCTTATCCACCAAATTTTCTTGTACTTTTTGTGCTCCCTCTGAAAAGAATTATCCATGGTGCTAAATTTACCCCAACCTCACTGACTCGTATGGTCCCAGTGGGTCAGTCAAGTAAAGCCAGCTTGATAATGTACCTCGTTTTAGTGACCACTTCCAGGAAGAAAATTGTTGCAGAGTTCACAACAGCTCATTAAATATTCAGGAGAGGTTGAAGCTGTTAATGCAAAGAAGCTCACTTCTGAGATTTAGGCTATTATGTGTCATTTGTATGATAAACAGTACAGACAGAGGAACACTGTTCAGGTTATGTGTGCTTTTCTTGTTTTGTTTTTTTAATGTTTAGGTCAAGTCTGAAAGGCGTTTACCGATGTGCAACAATGAAAATAGCCAAATGGCATCTTCTGACATGATCCCAACTGTGTCTATCTCCATCCCACTTCAAACACTCGCCCACGCCGATGACACTCAGCCGGCGGGGGAGGCAATCGCCGAACATGAAAGTGGATGAAGTGTGATTAATAAAGAAGGGAAAAAATTGGACAGCAGTGGAGCAACTTCCTCTCCAGGTTGCTTCTGTTGTTGGCAGGAGCCTGCTGGATAAACGAGAGCGGTCTGAGTTCACCGACCAGAGCTGCTGTGCGAGAGAAAACCCACCTGCTGTGAAGGCACGTGTGTCACAAAATTACCCCACAGCACTTCTTTTGGAGGCAAGAACTCTCTGCATAATAGCTGGTTATCTGCCAGAACGACTGGCAGTGAGGTGCATATGTTACCTCGAACTTTTCTGAGCTTTTGTTTTTTGCAGCCACTTTGAAGTGGTGTCCTTCAGTTTGGTCAAATCAGAATGATATCACACTGTGTGGAGGACTTTTTGTTTTGCTCACAACTTGTTGACTCTGCTCTCCCTGCATACTGAATCCCTACCTGCTCCTGTGTTCTGTTTTCTACTAAAATGCATTGGCAGTATATGCAACGAGGCACATTCCTGGCATTACTGTCTGCAGAGCAACAACTGAAGCTGCACTTTCTAATGCAGCCTGTCTTGTTCTTCTCGTTGACATTATTATGATCTGTCATCTGTCACAAATTGTAAACCCGCTAGTCACAAACAACACGCCGAGCAGTTCAACAAGCGTCCTACTTTGTGTATCAAAGATCTGACCAGATGGCAGATAGCCATCGCCAGAGGCACTTTGAATCCGCTCATTGTGTTTCAAAGCTGTTGCCCAGTGATCTATAGCTGCTGCTCGGCCACAGAGTGTGTGTTCGAGTTTTTAATGCCTTATTCACCGAGTCAATCATGTTCAGTCATGAGAACATGACTCCCCCGAGTGTGAGAGCTTTTTAACTGTATGTGTGGAGAGCGAAGACAGGCAGGACGAGGGGAAGTGAGGCAGATAGGGACGGTAGCCGGACGGACGGATGAGCTCAGTGAGAAGCATAAGGAGGGCTTGTTCTTGCCACAAAAGAACTGGCCGTAGGCTGGAGGAAATGCCAGTTCCAAACACGGTTGATGTCCACAGATCCCTATGAATCAACAGGCTAAGAATCTCTCCAGACCGCAGGCCATGTAGCCTCATCTACAGGGCCTGGTTAGTAGTTCAATAACAGTTTTCTGTATTCAAATGATTTACTTCCAGAACATGAAATATGGATGTATCTTTATTGAGATGTTTGAAATGTTTTACTGTTGCAGACAAGATTCGAAAAACACAATGCCGTCTTTTTACAGACCACTTTGTATGGTTTTCATTTTTGTATTTTGTGAAAATGTGTGTCTGTATTGTACATGAGATATTTAAGTTATTTTGTTACAGGATGAACCACTCACAACGTGTAATGATTTTTTTTCTAACAGTTGCAGACCTGTTCATGCCATGAATGTACAGGGGGTAGACAAAATACTGTGAACACACAAGGGAAATGAATCATCGTTACGAAAAATACCACAGTGGTTGGTCACGTTTTGTCAGACCTTAATATGAAATGGTTTCAACTTTCTGTTTCTGCAAATTGTCTCTATTGTCTTTGACTTTTCACTCTGAAAAGATGAGTTGGGGAAGATATTTTGTCACATATGACATGTTGATTGTTGGACGTCTCTTATGGCTAGAGTTACACGTTTATAGCAGTTTTTATTGTGAAGTTTGTTTTTTTAAAGAAATATTGATATTATTTTCTCAATCCCTACAAGGGGCTTATGAGCAAATATTTCTGTGTTGTATGTAATTTATGATACTATTTGTCAACACTGTAAAACTATATAAAGTGTGTTGTTTCCTTCACATTATTTCCATTGAATAACAGAATTACAGTTTGAATTTGAAAAAAAGTTAGCTTCAATAACAGTCAGAATTTCATAATGAGTTAATTTATAAAATTGGAGCCATTAACATCAGCTCTAAAGAATCAAAAGGTTAAAAATTCAAGCCTTTTATTGGTGGGGTGCAGCAGCTAAACAGCTCGCTGATGTACAGGAAATATGCTGGCATTGAATAAATAACACTGCATATAGAATACACACATTTTCCCAACAGAACTACACTGAAACGACCACAAAGCCACAGCAAATGTTAACAAGATATTAAATCCATAACTGCATCAGCCACTCCTTTAACCGGAGGGCAACACCAGCCTGTGGCACTGAAAAATTACTTGGTGGGTTTGCTGTATAACCGTCCATGGACTATAATAATAAAATTTATTTATAAAGCGCTTTCAGTCAAAGTGCTGTTCATACAGACAAAACCAATAAAAACATGAGATCTACAAACAGATACAAACATACTGAAACAATAAAAAGGACACCAGTAAAACAAACAATTTAAGATTCATATGTAACAGTGAGCAAGTGGGTCTTCAGCTTTGTTTTAAAAACATCAGTGGAAGATACCTGCCTGATTTCAACAGGTAGACCGTTCCGAAATGTCAATACAAGGAAAGAAAAAGCCCGTTCCCCAAACGTCTTTCTACGGACCTTTGGGACACTCAGAAGCCTGGTTTCCTGGGAACACAAAACACAGTGGGGACATACGGATTCACCAAATTTGACAAGTATAATGGGCAATTCCATCTACAATTTTATACGTTCGCAGCGG
Source organism: Acanthochromis polyacanthus (assembly GCF_021347895.1). Lineage (NCBI taxonomy): Eukaryota > Metazoa > Chordata > Actinopteri > Pomacentridae > Acanthochromis > Acanthochromis polyacanthus. The sequence continues at coordinate 43,727,749 of NC_067113.1, read as the reverse complement.
AATCTTAACCCCTTGACACATGAATTTATTTACAGTTAAATATAAGAAAAGTTTTTGCGTGTTTTTGCTTTCCAGCTGATGCTAAAATAAGTGGAGATTATTCATTTGTCTATTACACATAGAACAGATATATAATTCGTCCCCACTCCGACCGGTCCTACAAGAAACCAGTGCTTGCAAAAGGTTCCAAGGTATGTAGTGAATATGCACAAACTGACATTGGTTGAATGGATACGCTATCTCGGCTAGAGTCTGAATAAAAGTGGTATGTTGCGAATGAGTCGCCCTAAAAGCTGACTAAAGAGGCTCAAAAAGATGAATGACAAATACTTCAAAAGCTGATTTGAGACCACTTTCTCAAAGACTTTTGACAAAAAGAAAAGGTTTGACACTGGCCTATAATTAGAGACTCAGCATCCAAGTCAGGTTTCTTCCACAAGGGTTTAACAATGGCAAAGTTAAAACAAGCTGGGAAAACTCCAGTGGAAAGTGATATATTCAAGATATATAACACATTTGAGCCTAAGTGTCCTATCCTACAGGGATTACAACAATGTAAAGCAATAACAATATGACGTAAGCAGCACTTTGCCTGTGACTATAACACAACACAGTAATCTCAGTAAGCACAGATAAACACAGCTAAATATTGCAGAGATTACTGCCACTATTCCTGGACTTTTCTGACCCTTTATAACAGAAACCTGCTATTATCAGACTCAACAGTTTGCTAAACACTGGTAATCTGTAATAAAAATATCCTAACAAAGTCCCTAGTTGCATAAACATTTAATACTTCAGGGTGGATATTAGGGGGCTGCATAGTGACTAGTGGTTAGCACTTTCGCCTTGCAGCAAGACGATCCCCGGTTCAAATCCCGGTCTGGGCCTGGGATCTTTCTGCATGGAGTTTGCATGTTCTCCCTGTGCATGCGTGGGCTTTCTCCGGGTACTCCGGCTTCCTCCCACAGTCCAAAAATATGCTGAGGTTAATTGGTTATTCTAAATTGTCCGTAGGTGTGAATGTGAGTGTGATTGTGTGTCTGTATATGTAGCCCTGTGACAGACTGGCAACCTGTCCAGGGTGTCAGCTGGGATAGGCTCCAGCACCCCCCATGACCCTAGTGAGGATAAAGCAGTGTATAGAGAGAGAGAGAGAGAGAGAGGGTGAATATTAACAAATTCTATTACTCTGATCTATTATATTACTACATACTCATTAACAGATAGACAAATGTTAAGAGGTGGTGACAACTGAATTTTTGGGGAATCCAGCTGCTGCATAAGATGTGCGTTACTTTCATCAGCATCATTTTGAAAATGAATGCACTGTTGTTTAACAAAATCTTCCAATGAATAACTTAGTTTATCTAACGTGATAAAATTGCTCTTTTAAAGGACGAAGGTGACGGTAGTCCTGAGTTCTCCGAGACTGATCAACAACAGCGGACTCCTTCATTCCTCCAATGTGCCTCAGCAGTGGAGTTAACAACAAACTTTTGGGATTTATGGGAGCTCTGTGTTTACAAAGTTCGAATGTGAACAAGAGATATCTTATAGCGTGCCAAATATTTTTTGCTGGAGGGCTAGATTCAGGCCACAGGACGCTGTTTGCCCCACACAGGACCGAAAGCTGTCATCTTTTCTGCTCTGAGCTGAGGAAACTTAAGATTCGTCCAAACTCAGAACACTTCATCAGCCTTCAACACAACACAACAAACCCTCCAAAGAGACTGACAGATGCTGCACAAACACACACACGCACATCAATTATTGTTGTTACTCCATTTACACAGTCTTATTATGTTTAGGTGTTTATGGCCATTTGGTTCCCTAATGCTACATCTTTTCCAATTTAACAATTAACTGTTGATTTCTTTTGAAAGCAAAGCATGAAGAGTCGCTTTTTTCAAAGCCTACAACAGCCGCCATACAAAAACCAGAGAATCTTCAGAAAAGAAGACAACATGACCAGACTGTTGTCAACAAAGAGTAAAGCTGTCAATCCTTTCTACTGGGACGTGTTCAGCAGAGCAGACAACAAAGCTCTGCTGAACCAGGTAGAAGAACTGAAGGCTGAGCTGCACAGAGCTCAACAAGAAATTGTCTCTTTGGAGACAAAAAACATAGAACTCTGTGAAAACAATGTGGTTCAGAAGAAAAAGATATTTTGATATGAGTTAACATAAAGTCAGCTACTGAGATAGTTATCTATTGTCTGCCCAGACAGATAATACATTTTTAACGAATAGTTAGCTATTATTCTACTGTGTCAGATATTGGTGTACAATAATGGATAACCCATCATATAACTCTGATGTTGGCACTAAAAAAAACTGCTTATATGTGTATTCTGACAAAAAATAAACAGTGACATATTTTATGTTGTCAAAATGTGACAGCAAACATCAAAATCATGTTTTGACTTTTTTTAGAGCAGTAATATGATTTTAAAGATCAACATCATCCAAGAAAAGAGCTGAAATAAAAAATGAATGGTCTGGAGAATTATGTTGGAAGGGTCTCGTATCATCGTTTATACTACACACCAAGATTTTCAACACTTAAAAATAGCCTGTTGTGATTTTTAACTGAATCCTAACTGTGACATTTCATAGAACCGTGTATTTTGCAGCAGTTTCCGTCATAAAAAATTCAAATATCGGTGCTTTTGTTTTGTACAGGAACATCCGCCAGAGCGCTGGGACTTTTGTTTTGGAAAGCCGCTCCCAGCGGCCGCCATTATTCTTCGTGGCTTGACGGTCGACATAAAGACGGTTTAACACTTTAAAACACTATATTTCTGTGTGAACCGACCCATTCTCGTCCTGTCTGACGTAGTCTGTTGAATTAGCGGCGGAACAAATGCACAGAATGGAGAAACGCTCCGATACAGCAGGTACGTTGCTAAGCTAACGCTAGCAAGCTAACAGTAGCCGCCGCCGAGTGTGGCGCTCAGAAAATAAGATGCAACGGAAAGACACTGGTTGCTGCGAACCGCTGTTTAACATCAGCTTTGTCTGTAGTTTTATTTATGGGGGGGGTTTGTGATCGTTAGCTAGCTAGCAAGCTTTACATGGCTGTTCAGGTGGTTGGATTTCAAATTAAGTTCTCCATCCCCTAATGCTCTGACCGGTCGCTGCACCGTGTTTATCACTTATGATGGAGTAATAGCGTGATGGGTGAAACATCTGCTGATAGTCTGAATCTAACTTCAGCACTTTGGCGACCATTCTCATTCCCAAACCCTCTGCAGCTTATCTAGAGAGTGAAAGCATGTCTTTAGCATCGACTGTATATGCTCAGTCACACTGCAGCGCCACCTACAGCTCCATGGAGCCCCTCTGAGTCCGACTATGTATTAGTGGCAGTGTGCATGAACCCTCTGAACCTCAAGCAGTTCCTGGGCTTTTTTTTTTTTGCTCCTGGCATATTTTACTCACTGCTGCTCATTGCATACTTCTTGTCCTCTGTGTAACCATCATAACTCTGACTAAGAGGAGAGAGAACCCAAACATGTCTTCTGTGCAGTATGACAGCTATAACACCATCAGTCATGAAAGGTGCAGGTGTTACCAATACTGAAACATGTAGATATTAATATGTTATTACTTCATTTTATAGCTAGATTTCCATATTTATTTCTTATCTGTGTGAACACTGCCTACAGTTAAGCCAAAAAAAGTGACTGTTGATTGTAGCTGAATCAGTCGTGGCTTTTAGTTGGCCTCAGAAGTGCAGATTTTTTTTAAGTTTTTTTTTTACAGAATCTCATTAGAGGAATGATTTTTGGTTTAGTATCTCAACAAACTGGCAGGTGATTTGTTCATGGACTGACAGGAAGCTGAACATTTGATGGTTGTTTTTGCTTTTATAGTTTCTTGGTGCTGAAACACAAGTTTTGCAATCACTACCATGAACAGAGGGGAAGATATACATTGTGTTTACTTTTTTAAGTTAGTGGAACAAGATACAGGATTGGTGAGATCTTACACATACTTTTAGTTCCAGAAAAGCATTAAGTCAAGGACTGTGGGGTTTTCCCTGTATGCAACAAGCTCATTGTAACCGTGTCATTTTTACGATTGTAAATAATTTTTTCCCCCAACTCGCTTTCAGGGGGAGCTCTTCCACTGGCCTCCCTTCGCCTCATGGCTTCTCCTCTGCAGCTGACCTACTCGTACATATGGCAGGTCATACGGCAGAGAAACGTGAAGCAGTATGTGAAAGTGGAGGAGTTTGTGACCATGGTGACAAACACGGTTCCCGAGGTCCTGAGTTTTAAGCAGACCGCTCAGCTGATCTTGGGTTTGAGAGCAAGGGTGAGGGTTTGTTTTCACTTGTGTATCAAAAGCAGATATTATAGCTGTGCGCTTAGCGGGTAGAAATAAAGTTGACAGTAATCCACACCTTGCAAGAGTCAGATTTGATTGCCACAAGCCTCTTTAACATCAAAGCTCTGTGTTCTCTTTGGTTTCCACTTCACTGGTGACTAATCTGTGCTTTTGTGCCATAGATCATTTTGGATTTGCTTCACAAGGAGGGCCAACCAGATGCCAAGGCTATTCAGTCCCTCATAAACAAACTGAAGGTCTCCACATCTTCAGGGGTTAGCATCAAGCTTTATTGTAATTAGGAACATGTACAGTTGCATCAGATTTGTGTTTACAGCAGATTCAAATGTTTTACTGTATGAATGAGATTTGATCATATTTGTTGCAGAAGGATGCAGAAGTGGAGAAATCTCAAACAAACTTCATGGTGCTGGTCCAGAATCTGCTTAAGAACCCTGCCGAGCGGAAACGCTTCTTCCAGGTGCCCACATCTGTCTTAATGTCATACTCAGTGCATGTCATCACATGCATTTTTAATCTTACATACACTTGCTGCTCATTTAGATGTTCTGTTTTAATAATGTGTTCACATGTGCAAAGTCACAGTAACATTATTCTCTCTCTGCAGGAAGTGTTTCCTGTTCAGTACGGCACCAAGTTTGACACGGCGCTGCAGACCCTGATTGCAGGCCTAGTATGCAAGCTGGAGCAGCTCCTTCCTGTTCCCAATCTGTCCCAGGTATGCACATCTGACGTCACTAGATTTTGAAATTAATTTACCCCATGGCAGGCACAGGGATAGGAACTGAATCCTGGTGTTCAATGGAACCCGGGGCATTCAAGATCAAAGTGTCGGTAAGCTCCGCAGCGAAGAAATTACAAAAATAAATACACTTTTTTATCTCACCAGCTCTGTTTTTAGTTCGTTTATGATGTAGTTTTACATTCCCTTATGATCCCAGCTCTTTTTTGCCTGCTGTAGCACTGTGAAGCACTCAGAAACTATTAGCAACAATTCAGATTCGGAAAACTCTATTTTTCTGCAGGGGGCAAATAAAAAGGCATGTAAAGCAGGCAGTTCAACAATAATGTAAGACATAGAGTAAAAAATAAAAAATAAAGATAAGCCACATAAATTAAACAAATAGGGATAAATATATATATACACATGTAGAACAAGTGATATAATACAGAAAAACAGAATAAAAAGGAAGAAACACAACTTAGTAGCATTCTAGTACAAATACAGATGAACAATGTACACAGGTACAAATTGGTAGTGAGGTAGATACTTTACATAAATTGCAGAGTTCACAGAATGGAGACGAGAACTAAACTGATGCTGACAGTTGCCACAAGTGCAGCAAGTCTTTTGGATGTAACGACCAATTAAAAAGCAGTTTGTTGAAACATTTAGTAAAAGTTGATCATATACACACGTGGACAAAATTGTTGGTACCCCTCAGTTAAAGAAGGAAAACCCACAATTCTCACTGAAATCACTTGAAACTCACAAAAGTAACAATGAATAAAAATTTATTGAAAATTAAATAATCAAAAACAGCCATCACTTTTGAATTGTTGATTAACATAATTATTTAAAAAAACAAACTAATAAAACAGGCCTGGACAAAAATGATGGTACCTCTATAAAAGATTGAAAACTATTTGACCAGAGTGACATGATTAACTCAGGTGTGTCATTTAATTGACATCACAGGTGTTTCCAAACTCATAATCAGTCAGTCTGCCTATTTAAAGGGAGACAAGTAGTCACCCTGCTGTTTGGTGAAAAGGTGTGTACCACACTGAACATGGACAACAGAAAGCGAAGGAGAGAATTGTCCCAGGACATCCGAAAAAAAATTATAGACAAACATCTTAAAGGTAAAGGCTATAAGACCATCTCTAAACAGCTTGAAGTTCCTGTGACAACAGTGGCTCATATTATTCAGAAGTTCAAGACCCACGGGACAGTAGCCAACCTCCCTGGACGTGGCCGCAAGAGGAAAATTGATGACAAATTGAAGAGACGGATCGTTGGAATTGTATCCAAAGAGCCCAGAGCAACCTCCAAAGAAATTAAAGGTGAACTCCAAGGCCAAGGTACATCAGTGTCAGATCGCACCATTCGTCGTTGTTTGAGCCAAAGTGGACTTCATGGGAGACGACCAAGGAGGACACCACTGCTGAAAAAAACTCATAAAAAAGCCAGACTGGAATTTGCAAAAATGCATGTTGACAAGCCACAAAGCTTCTGGGAGAATGTCCTTTGGACAGATGAGACCAAACTGGAGCTTTTTGGTAAGGCACATCAACTCTATGTTCATAGACTCAAAAACCAAGCATACGAAGAAAAGAACACTGTCCCTACGGTGAAACATGGAGGAGGCTCAGTAATGTTTTGGGGCTGCTTTGCTGCATCTGGCACAGGGTGTCTTGAAAGTGTGCAAGGTACGATGAAATCTGAAGACTATCAAGGCATTCTGGAGAGAAATGTGCTGCCTAGTGTCAGAAAGCTTGGTCTCAGTCGCAGGTCATGGGTCTTCCAACAGGACAACGATCCAAAACACACAGCCAAAAACACCCAAGAATGGCTGAGAGAAAAGCGTTGGACTATTCTAAAGTGGCCTTCTATGAGCCCAGATCTGAATCCCATTGAACATATGTGGAAGGAGCTGAAACATGCCATTTGGAGAAGACACCCATCAAACCTGAGACAACTGGAGCTGTTTGCTCATGAGGAGTGGGCCAAAATACCTGTTGACAGCTGCAGAACGCTCATTGACAAATACAGAAATCGTTTAATTGCAGTGATTGCCTCAAAAGGTTGTGCAACAAAATATTAAGTTATGGGTACCATCATTTTTGTCCAGCCCTATTTCATTAGTTTGTTTTTTTAAATAATTATGTTAATCAACAATTCAAAAGTGATGGCTGATTTTGATTATTTAATTTTCAATAAATTTTTATTTATTGTTACTTTTGTGAGTTTCAAGTGATTTCAGTGAGAATTGTGGGTTTTTCCTTCTTTAACTGAGGGGTACCAACAATTTTGTCCACGTGTGTACAGGCAGATAAATTCAGTTTTTGAGTTTGAATGTTGGCGTTGGCAGTGGTAGAAGAATTAACTGTTGTCTTCACCACCAAAAAGTAGACAAAGTGACAGTTTATCAGAGCCAAAAACTGTAGAAACAGAAAGACATAACAAATATTTCCATTTTCTGTGAGGCACTGTTCAGTTGTGAAATTTACTCATATTGTATGTCAGCCTAAAATTGTGATATTACATTAGAATCACTGTTAAAAATGGCCAGAAATGAACCGCTTGCACCCACTAGCTTATGTAAAAATAAATAAATAAAATATGTAGAGCAGTATCTAAAAAATAAAAACTCTACAGTCCTCAGAGCAGCGGGGTAGTCATGACTGACTGAGCTGCAATCAAGAGTCAACAAAAATTCAGGGACTTTTTGGCTGAACTGCAGACTGAGTTCACACAGAACAGATAGGAGTTGAGTCTGAAAACAATCTAAAATAGTAAGTAGTAAAATGTCTTTAGTAGTAGAGTCACAGTTTCTTTCCAGTATTTATCTTTGTTGTAAGAAGCCTTATAAATAGTGTATACAAAAACATATAAAATGTTATATGACCTAACAGGGTAAAAATTAAATCTGCACTTCAAATGAATTCATTATTTCCGTTTTCTTGCCTCTCAACTCCAGCTGGGTGCCATGATCTCTACAGAGCCTGCTGTCCTGGAGGCATGCGGGGGCTTCATTCCCGACCAGGGTGACCTGAAGACTCTACTTCTACACCAGCAGGCCAAAGGACTCATTAGTGTTAAAGGTATACTGCAGGCTGTGGTTTGATGAAAACCAGAAAATTTGAAATACATCACTGAGTAAAAAAGGTTTACCAAAACATCATGAGTGTAAACAAGGTCAACAGTCAGTAGATAAGTGACTAAACCTGTTGAATACAGTGAACAAGTAACATACGCAGCTTCTCCTTTTTCTACAGCAACCATCTCATCTTCAGTGGGCGACTGTGTGCTCTCTTCACTTGCATTCCGGCCCACACCAGTAGAACCGCCGCCGCCGCCACCAGAATCACCAAAACCATTGGAGGTCACCTTCAGTGAAACCAGCCAAGCCTCCCTGAGTGACGCTGAAGACTTGGGCATGATGTCAGATGACTCTGACAGTTCAACAGCTCCTGTTACTAGACCCCAGCAAGGAGGAAAATCCAGCCATGAAGCAGCTGCTAGCATCGCAGCAAAAGATAAGAGAGTGACGATAACACCTCAGAAGGAGAATCTGTTGCCAGGGAAGAGTTCTACACCGGTTCAGTCGGCCACGCCTCTTCAAAACAGAGAGAACGACGGAGCACCGCCACCAGAAAAACCAGAACTCCCACAGCTGCCTGTAAAATCGATCCCTTTCAAGGTAGTTCCAGTGCCGATCAAAACTGTCTCCAGCTCTCAGAATCCCGGCGTTGCAGCGACAAAAGACGGCCAAAAGCCCCAGACTCAGCGAGTCACGCTGCACCAGTGGGTGTCACAGATTGCAACTAACTCGCTGGCGCTCCCGGCTTTACCCCCACTTCCTCCTGCCAGGTTCAGCGCTGCAGATGACATAAGGCCAAGCATTAGAAGAAAAAAACAATTCAGGCCTCTAACTGACAGATTTACTTGCAGCGTTTGCGATAAGAGCTTCCCCTATCAGTCCAAGCTGCTGGACCACGAGCGCATTCACACAGGAGAGAAGCCTTTTGTGTGCACGGCCTGCAACAAAAGCTTCCGAACACAAGCGTTCCTCAACAACCACCTGAAGACCCACAGCACGACGCGGCCCTACGCTTGTGGCCAGTGCGGCAAGTGCTTCATAAAGCTGCAGAGTTTGACGAAGCACATGCTCGCCCACAGCGGCCAGAAGCCCTTCTACTGCAACATCTGCAACAAGGGCTTCACGCAGTCCACCTACTTCAAGAGACACATGGAGTGTCACACCAGCCAGATGACGTTTCCCTGCAAGCAGTGCAACAAAAGCTTCCCGACGGCGTTCAAGCTGTCGAACCATGAGCGCTGGCACACCCGAGATCGTCCTCACATGTGCGAGCGTTGCGGGAAGCGGTTCCTCGTGCCCAGCTTGCTGAAGAGGCACATGGGCTACCACATCGGCGACCGCCAGTATCTCTGCTCCCAGTGCGGGAAGACCTTTGTTTATTTGTCTGACCTGAAGAGGCACCAGCAGGACCATATTCCCAAAGCGAAGATCCCGTGTCCCGTCTGCCAAAAGAAGTTCTCCAGCAAGTACTGCCTGAGGGTCCACCTGAGGATCCACACCAGAGAGAGGCCCTACCAGTGCACCATATGCGACAAGACCTTCACTCAGGTGGGAAACCTGAAGGTCCACATCAGACTGCACACCAACGAGCGTCCTTACAGCTGCGACGTGTGCGGGAAGACCTACAAGCTGGCGTCCCATCTGAACGTCCACAAAAGGACTCACACGTGCAAGAAACCCTGGACGTGCGACACATGCGGCAAAGGCTTCTCAGTGCCCGGCCTTCTGAAGAAGCACGAGCAGCTGCACACGAGGGATGCCAACCCCGACTTCTCCGGCAAACGGAGGCACAAGGGAAAGCACAAGAAGCAGTCGCTCAAGAGGAAGTATGACGAAGAAGACGAGGGCAGCGACGATTATTAGTCAAAGAAACACTTTGTAATCAATAGCAAGGCTGAGATCGGGTTAATACTGATCACTGATAGAATTTAAAAAGGTTAAAGTAGGAAACTACGGAACAGGCAACCATGTGATTTTTTTAAAGTTTGACTCGCCACCTTGTGGTTGATATTAAGCGACGGTGTGGTTCGGTCAGCGAACACACATTTTTAGTTAGAATTTGAGTTGTGTGGAGAATCAGCAGGCTCTGGTCAGCTGCAACTAACAGAGTCCCTTGTTTTAGTGCTCTTTTTCATGTAATAAGGCCATGTGACAAAGTACATTTAGATTAAAAAAAACTGCACAATTTGTTACATTTTGAGAAAAATAAGGTAGCAATAGTGCATTTCTGATTAATTTTGGAGTTAATCATAGTGTAACGGTGAGCTTTGACCGTTTGAAAGATGATGTTTGTCCAGAGGCTACCTTATTGGACGATCATTGTGTAAACAGTCCAAGTGTTTCAAAGCATGTGACCGTAGATCATTTGTCTACTGTGTAATAAAAGTGCTGTAGTGTCTCTGAAACATTGAAACTTGTTACTGTGTTCCTTGTCATGGAAATTGTAGTGATGGAAAACTACTTTCACCACACGCTTTTTATTTTTTAATGCAACACTGAGCTGTAACCATTTTAACAACTCTGCTTTTGTTTAGGGTGAAAAAGGCAGATTTTGCCTTCACCACAAAGTAACGTTTTCATTTATTTTGTGAATATGCAGATGTGTGATGCGGTTGTGCTGTGACTCCCATCTTTCCTTTACTTACTGTAGTGTGAGAAACCATGAAGAGAACCCACTAAGTCATGTACCTGTTCTCTGTAATATCCTTTGTTTTTTGATGCTTTTCAGAAAAATAAATGCTCTTAACCAAGGACTTTTTCTTGCTAGTGTACCATTTAAAATTCTTAGGCACCACACATGTAAGCAAACTGAGTATCCTAAGTTCTGACATGTTAGATGTTGGTTTGTGATTAGTTGGTGAGGGAAGCATTCAGTCCTGTTACACCTATAAAAGCTGCATTGAAGAACATTAAATTACCAGGAAACATGATTCATTTGCATCCAAAAACCGCCGTCTGAAGTAACGAAACAACCATCATAGCAAAATATTATCAAATTTTGTCTCAAAACATTAGTTATTCAATAAACTTCCTGTAAGATATTGATTATTTTTGGAAAATTGCAGTAAATTTTGATTTCTGTTAAAAAAAGTAGTACTTTTATAGAATAAAAATTGCAGCTTTTATTCCAACTGAACTAAATGAACAAATTCTCTTATAAATCCTAAGTATTCATATATTATTTATTTAAATTAGAAAAGGTAGCTGTAGATATTTTATGTATTATGTGTTGTATATTTACAGAACATACCTAAAAAGTCAAAACTGAAAAAAGTGGCCATAGCCATCTCCTATAAAATCACAATATCGACAAAATGTATTTTATTGACATATTTAACAGAAAACTTAATTTTCCCAGGTGGCCAGATTGTAAATCTTTACCTCAGTGTGCTCTGAATTCAAATGAAGACTGAAAGAATGAATAAATAATCTTCAAAACATGGCGACAGGCAGTGGAGTAGCAAAAAAAAAAAACAACACACATTTTATTTTATTAAATTTATAAAAACAAAAATTTTCAAGGCACACCTTTACGTACAGCCATGGCCATAAGTTTGGACACAAGTACCATGACGCTTGTGAATCTTACAAAATACCACTAAATTGTCACTTACAATATAAATACCAGTCATAGCCATCAACCAAAATGAAATATATTTCATTGGCTGTATAATTAAAACCGTGTAAACCATATTAATCACTCAATGTGATATTAATGTGGATTTATTTTTTCAAGGCAATGTATTTAAAATTGTGTAATAAACTGAAAATGGGGCAGTTAGCGGGTTAAAATCTGAATACTGACTGGCTTTTCGCCCACAAACGCGACAGCAATTGAGCACATGATAGCACATTTCCACTGGCCCGGCACGGCACGCTTAAACCGTTATCACATGGACTTCAGGTTCGTCTTCCCGGCTGCCGTCTCCGCCCACAGCAGAGCCCTGCCGAGCCGAACCGAGCCGTATCCAGGCAACGGCTCGAATTACGTGACGTGTGCCGGCAGAGGGCGGAGGGAGCGCCATTTTGAAAAAAAAAGAAAGGAAAAGAAAAGTGACAACACTCTACAGGAAGCGTTTCTGTGCTGTTCTTGGTTTCAAATACAAGAGGAAGGAAAAAGGAAGATGGAGCCACAGATGAACTGGACCCAGGAAGAGACTCGGGCGCTGCTGGGCGTATGGTCAGAGGAGAAAATCCAGAAAGACCTGAAGGAGTCCTTCAGAAATGAGAACGTTTACAGGGAAGTGTCGGGCAGGCTGGCCACCATGGGGATGAATCGCTCTGCAAAACAGTGCAGGGAGAAAATAAAGAAGCTCAAACAGGAATACAGGAGGACAACACAGCACAGCGACAGAAGTGGAGCCGTCAGAAGGTCCTTCAGGTGGTACGACGCCATGGACACCATCATGAACGACAAACCTGCTGCCACAGACGAGTCGGCTGCTATGATGCTCGAATTCATGATTTCAGATGTGGAGACAGGTCAGTATTAGACACTGTATGTTGTAAATAACTTATAATACACTAAATAGTGCAGCATAGTTCTTACATTAGCAATAATAGAAAAGAAAAAAATGATAACCAGAATGCACAACAAGTCTCGCAAGGTCTTTTCAGACATGGGTCGCTATGTATGCTAGCTGCGTGTCACCACGTCATGGTTTAGCCATAACGAAGCCCACTTTACACCTGACAAGTCAGTATAACTTTTTTCAGACATGCACTCCTTTCCATTAATCTGATGGTATCTGAACATGTTGGGTTCATGTCAGAGTAAGCTTCCTGGTCCCTTTCCTGTAAAAGTCAGGGCAGCAATCTTACTAGGTCTGACTCAGTGGATCAATATATAATTGCCGGACTTTCTGTAACATAGCCGACAGGTATCATAGTTGACATTTTTGCTGTTTTCACGCCTAAAATCAACATGGCCGCCTATAACCAAACACCACATGGCATTTTTACAGAAACATTCTTCTAAATATTATATATACAATAAAGCAAAATTGAAATGGAAAGATATTCATAAAGATATTGTAGTAAACCTGTTGACATGCCATAAATCCACACTTGACTCACACACTACTTTATATTAAATAACTCAGAAAGCCTTGGAGTGTTTCCAGTGTTTTCTTCAGGAGAAAATGACATCATGTGGAGCAGGTCACGTGATCTGGAATTAACACACTTCCTTGAGAGGTGTTTTTGTAATGGATAACTTAGTAGAAAATGATAGAATTTGTCATTTTCCATTTAAATGTGATATATTTCCAAAAAAAAAAACATCTGTCATGATTATATCAACTCAATAAAAGGAATATAACCAAAACTATTTTTCAATGAGCTCATTTTTTTATTGTTTAGATAATTAGAAGGTGGTTGTTATTAAATTGTGACAGTTGTTTAGTTGACATTTTAGTGATATCCAGTCATTTTTTATTAATAAATGATTGTTTTCATAATGAATACTTATGGAATTTGTAAATACATGATCATAATGAACATTTTATAATATTAAACATTTTTTTCTACCCGTAAACACTTTTAATAACCTTTGTTATTGCATGATAAGGTGCTGGTCATACCTAAATATGCTTGCTTGCTATTACTGCATTTTTGTGTCGGTTACATTACTCGAGGTACTGTCCAATGTAGCATGAATGACAAATATCTCATGTGTACTGTGGCCCTCTTTGTGAGTGTTATGGGTATATCTGAATGAAACCATGAGGGAAATGAATGTACTTATGACTTGAAGTCAACAATGTTACGTACAGTATCCCATGTCTGAAAAGGCCTCATGTCTCCTGTGAAACCTGCTGCAGAACTTGACCTCATAAGTCCAGTACCAGTAGTCAGTGTCAGTGCCTGTTATTTAATATAAAGCAAAGGTTTTGTGGAATTGTCCAGTTTTAGTGGTATGTCTTGTTACTGGGATTCTATTTTTGGCTCTACTCTTTTCATTTCAGATCGTTTCACTATTTTAGTACTTGTTCTGAGACACCTAGGCGCTGATGTTCACTCACAAAGCCAGCAGTCAATATTTGGTTCGCGTGGAGCAAACTGCCAGCTTTGATCTGGCTCGGATGCCACGAAACAAACACACCTGAAGTTACAGAGTCTACTCCTATTTATACAGCACAGTATTTGCGAGAAGCCTGAGAACAAGCCTAATGTGATTTGTTTGGAGTACTGCTGTAGCTAAACTCACCAATATTTAACCTGAAAATTACAAGCACACCTGCAGCTTCACTTCGTCCCAGAACACAGCGTCAGTAGTTTATTGTGTTGATCCACACTACCCAACTTAATGTGAAAGGAAGGAAGAAAAGTAAGATTGGCAACCACGTATTATTGTTTTGGCAGGCTGTTTGGCAAACTGACCTCATTATCTGACTCAACGGCAGTCAAACAAATAATGTCATTTTGTAGTGAGTTATAGCATCTATTTAAATAGGAAATTTTCATCATTTTGTCTTGTTCCCGTTTGAAGCAACACGTGACTTGATGTGTTTTAGTCTTTATGTAACCATGTTAGAAATCAGCAGAAGACTTGGAACAGCAATGAATGTGGTTGGAAATGGCTGTTAAAACACGCCAATGTCTTTTTCGAATATGAAATTCGTACCACTGCTTAATTTATCAGTCTGTCATTCAGATTTAGGCCACTTTTACATTAATATTCCTCACAAATTCTCTATCTGTGGTGATGCTTCTGTTGATCTTGCTGCTGTCACATCAAGGGATATAACCATAATAACACACTAATAAACAAATGCTAACTATAGATCCAGTATGTGGCTAATGATTAGCCTGTAGCTGGACATGGATGGGATACATCATAAATGTGTTTTAGCAGTTAATGAAAGTACTTCTGTTTTTCTTGCTAACAGTTAGTAGCAACAAACTAGCTACTGCTGGATTGCAATCATTGTTGGTTAATCTGCACTTCTAGCATATTATCATTCAAATAAAGTTTTGTTTTTATGAACATTTCAGTTTTTAATAGATGTGAAATGGTAGAGAAAAGTAATTTAGTTATGTGTTTTATGTCTTTTGCGCTCCCTGTGATGGCTTTGGACCAGTGTTGGAGCTTAATTGGGCCAAAAGTCACTTGTATGTGCTTTTCCATGAATGTGATGATATGCAGTTGAGACTGTTGAAATATGAAAGTGTTACTAATCTAGTAAGATTGCCCTCATGCCTTTTGCAGAAAAGTGACCAGGGTGCTTATTTAGACATCAAACCGCCATATTCAGATGCTGTTAGATTCAGGAAAAGGAGTTCATGTATGAAAGGGGCTATAGTTGTGTTTTAATCCCACGATTACAACACCATTCCCCACTTTCAAAGTGTGCTACAGCCTAAATAGTTTAACAGACTAGTTTCCTAAATAACTTATAAATTTACATAAATACTATAGATGATGTTATTGTATGTGTTGAGGTAAACAACCTGGTAGATTAGTATAGCATGTTCACTCAGGTGTTTTTCTCTTGCAGATTCTCCCTCTATGACAGACTTTCCTGAAAGCTGCACTACACCAGGCCATGTTCTACCATTTACTGTGCCTGGTCCAACACCTGGTCCCATGGAGAACCCACAAGTACCTGATTTCTACTCTGTTCAACTAGAAGACTGTGATGGTCCCTCGAGAAGCTCCGCAGTGACCTCCACAGAAGTGCAAACATTGGTCAAAGGCAAGTAGTCAGCCAACCACGTAGGGAGGATAAAAGGTATGTAAAGTTATAGACAAGGTGACTCATACTGTCAAATTTTCTAAGTATCCTCGAAATAAAAAAACTATTTAACATTAGGAGTGGTCTCTTTATATCATCTGAGAATACTTTTACTTCAAGAACACAAGCACTACTAGTATTGAATTCTAAAACACTGCAGTCTCTCAAAAGCAATGAATAAAGTCTTTGAATAAATGCATAAATCAGTGTTTTTCTTGGCTCAGAAACGGCCATGGCAGTAAGCATGATGAGTTTGCCTACAGCAAAGGCAATGAGTGTGTGTTACATTATCTGACAGAAATCTATGCCTTTTCCTTTATCAGGCCTTTAGATAAACTAAAATCTGAGGACCCCATTAAAAAACTGGTTAAAACATTGAATTATTATTTTTTATTGTCAATTCTTTTAAATTTAGTGCTTTTGACTGTCATTTACTACTAGCTAAGCCTTTTCTGGGGACTCATTGTCTGAGTCTGACAGCATTAGCATTAGCATTAGCATTAGCGTGGATACCTCCGTCTTCACATTTTGTCGTCTCTTTACAAACATGGAAGAAGTGAAGCGTGACTGAGTTGGTCGGTCCGAAAATTTGGATATTTAGATATTCGGGTCCTGCCCTAGTTTAGACTTGATTTTAGATAAAGAACTATTTTTGATTATTGAGTGCCAAGCTTCTGCCCTTAATTACAAACATATTTTAGATATTTATGAATCAGTTTAGACTTGTACAAGATAAGAATGTAGGTTCATATATATAAACTTTTTCTATATTTGTCCCTAAGAGAAGGTGCTCTAAACTGCTAGTAAAACATCATGTTTAATGTTAATTCATTTCACGCAAGTAAGCTTTTTAAATGTACTTTTTCCCTGTGCGACTTCTGTACGTCTACCATTGGTGGTGCAGCTTTGGGTCGGTTTGTGCAATATTTATTTATTCATATGTTATTTTATCTAATTATTTTCTTATAGATGTTTTTGCATACTCTGTTTTATATATATATATTATCTTACCCATTGTTATTGTTTTATCCCACGAAGGAGAGGCATCCAAAATTTTGTTGTACATATGTCCAATGACAATAAAGGCATTTGATTTGATCTGATTTATGAACCTGGCAAACAAGTCCTCTGCAGAGGAGGCAGAACCTCAAGACTCGGGGGAATCTTTGTCCATATCCATGGCAGAGGTTGCTGAGGTAGTTAAGAAGCCTCTGGGTGGCAACGCGCCAGATGTGGATGAGATCTGCCCTGAGATGCTAAAAGCTCTGCACATCATTGGACTGTCATGGGTGCCGTCACGTCCCTACACTGCTGCGTGGGCAGACTGAGGTAGTGGTCCCTGTTTTCAGAAAACGGGACCAGAGAGTGTGTTCCAACTCCCGGATTATCACACTTCTCAGCCTCCCTAGAAAAGTTTACTCTGTGGTGCTGGAAGGGAGGCTCTGACCGATAGTCGAACCTCAAATTCAGGAGGAGTAATGCGGATTCCATCTTGGTCATAGAACGGTGGACCAGCTCTTTACTCTTGCGGAGCTGTTGAGGGGGTCATGGGAGTTTGACCTGCCAGTCCACATGCGTTTTGTGGATCTGGAGAAGGCCTACGACCTGGGAGTTTGACCTGCCAGTCCACATGCGTTTTGTGGATCTGGAGAAGGCCTACGACCTAGTCACCTGAGGGGCGTTGTGGGGGGTTCTGTGGGAGTATGGCTCACCAGGCTCGTTGATAGGAGCTATTCAGTCCCTGTACAACCAAAGTGAGAGCTATATCCGCATACTCAGCACAATGTCAGACTCATTTCCTGTGGGTGTTGGGCTCCGCCAGGGCTGATCTGAGGCATCAGGCGAAGCTCTCAATTTACCAGTCCATCTACATTCCAAATCTCACCTATTTTCTTAAGTTTTGGGTAGTGACCAAAAGAACAAGATCGCAGATACAAGCAGCTGAAATGAGTTTCTTCCACATGGTGGCTGGGCTCAGTCTTAGAGATAAGGTGAGAAGCTCAGACACCCAGAGGGAGCTCGGAGTAGAGCTGCTGCTCCTTCGCGTTGAAAGGAGCCAATTGAGGTGGTTTGGACGTCTGACTCGGATGCCTCAGGGGAGGCTTGCCTTGGAGGCTTTCTGAACATGACCACCTGGGAGGAGACTCCGGGGCAGACCCAGAACTCGCTGGAGAGATTATATATCTCATCTGGTCTGGGAACGCCTCAGGATCCACAGCTTTGTCTGCTGCCCCAGATAAGCAGAAGAAGATGGATGGATGGATGGATGGATGGATGGACTTTTTAATGTGCTATATTGACTTGATAAATTATGTTGTGTTTCTTTCACAGATACAACGTTGTGTTGTTGGTCAAATACAGAGGTCCAGGCATTGTTGACGTTTTGGGCAAGTCCCAAAGTTCAAAAAGAACTTCTCCTCAATGTGAGAAATAACAGAGTTTACACCTACCTCAGCGCCAAACTGACATCACTTGGATTTAACAAGGCACCAAAGAAGTGCAGGGAGAAAATCAAAAAACTGAAGCAGGAGTACAAGAGAATCAAGAACGGTCATCATATGGGTGGGAGTAGCAGTGTCTGGTTTTCCATTATGGATGAAGTCCTCAGTTCCCAGACTGCAGCAGTGAAACATTCAGAAACAGCAGATTCTTCCTCCACAGAGTCCTCTCTACCCACTCAGTCAGTTCCTGTGGATGTCAACACGGATGGTGAGTGGAATCTGAACTAGAAACCAAATAAATGCAGATTTGTTTTTTGCCACCAGCTAAAGATTTTTCTTTTTCTTCACACATTCATTTCATTTCTGCCATTTGAAAAAGCTACTGCAAGGTAGGTAGAAGTCAGATCAGCAGCAGAAAGTGGGACTTTCTCCAATGCCTTGGGGAGAAAATGATTTTTATTTCTGCAAATCTAATTACTGTTACTAGTAATTGCCATCGATATCAGCTCTGACAAACACGTCAGTCAACCTGTCTTGTTAGGCCTTTTAACTCTTCTGCTCCTTCCACATGGAATTTGTCGTTGGTTTTCAAATCGCGTTTCGATCATTTCAGATGAGATAAAATGCAATGTAGGGAATATTGTCTTTATCATGTTGTTCAGTTTTAAAAAAAAATATTTTCTGACCAACATCACACTTCCTTTTTATGTTTTCCTGTGTCTAAATGATGTGTGTTGTGCAGTTTTGCAGAATTGTTGATAATCTGTTGGAAATACCAAGGTTATTTTAAATTCTAAAATTTAAATGATAAAAACATCTCTGAAATATAGACCGTATTAAATGTCAACCTCATTATCCTTTTGTTTTTGTTTTTAATGTGTTTTCACAGATGAATCCCAGTGGCTGCCAGATGAAATCCAAGTGCTCATGACCCTCTGGTCACAACCAAACATTCAGAAACGGCTTCTCACCTCAACAGACAAGAATGAAGTTTTCACATATCTCAGCAGTGAACTGGCTTTAGTGGGATTTACCAAGACGCCACATCAGTGCAGTCTGAAAGTGAATAACCTGAAAGAGGAGTACAAAAGAATCAAACAGCTGGGACTATTTGGGGATGTTAAAAGCGACTGGTTTACGATTTTGGACGGTGTCCTCTGCCCTGATGGAGAGAAGTGGAAAGAAATGGATTCATCTATGGTGCTGACAGAAGCTAAATCACCAGAAGACAAGTGTGTGAATGGTATGTTGTCTTAATCTTAACAACATGTCGAGCTGAATCTTCAAGAGGTGTCACTTTACTTATTTTCTTCCTTTTCTTGAACCAGATACAAAGCAAGATGTTTGGACGTCAGATGAAGTGAAAGTGCTGCTCACTAGATGGGCAGAAGAGAGCGTCCAGGAGCAGCTCAGATCCACTAAGAGAAATGAGAGAGTGTTTGCTCAGCTGAGCTCAGAACTCGCCACTCATGGCTTTGATAAGACCACCAGCCAGTGCAGGTCAAAAATACATCTGCTGAAACAAAGGTACAAAAGGATTAAGGAGCAGAAAGACTCTAAAAAGCAACAAAGCAGATGGTTTTCAATCATGGATAAAGTCCTTGGCAGCCGCAAGTCAAAGGTTGTAGCAGCTGAAGGCACAGGTCTGGACCGTCCGTCTCTACAGGCATCACAGCCACACATACCTGAAACAGCAGAAGGTAAAGTAAGCGCTTGATTTTTTTCACTTTCCAGCAGCCTGCTACAGTAACTGAATCATGGTGCTTTAGGAAATATGAGATGTGGGACTCCAGACAGGCTCAGCTGGACTTCACTGTTGTTTTTGTGGTTATTGGAGCAAAGATGACAGTATAGCTTTTCCGTGAATGTCATTGTATTTTGAAAATACATGCACATTTATTTGACTGATTTCAATTGTTAATTCAAGCTTTCTAATCTCATTTGCAGGTTGCCATTTGTCCATCTCCTCATTGTGTCTTCTGGTTCCACACTTGCGTCTGATGAGTGCCTTTGCCTGGCAGGTGGTCCAGTGTCGTAATGTGGCACATTATGGAAAGGTGGAGGAGCTGGTGAGGTTGGTGACGGAGTTAGTTCCAGAGCTTCTGACTCCCAGAGAGAAAGTACAGCTCCTGCTCAGACTACGAGCAAGGGTGAGATGTT
This sequence comes from Acanthochromis polyacanthus, assembly GCF_021347895.1. Classification (NCBI taxonomy): domain Eukaryota; kingdom Metazoa; phylum Chordata; class Actinopteri; family Pomacentridae; genus Acanthochromis; species Acanthochromis polyacanthus. The sequence goes on along the minus strand of NC_067113.1, from coordinate 43,707,230 downwards.
TTCAAGAATCAGTGGATTTTATGTTGATGTAGAAAATAAGAGGAAAAATAATCCTTAAGATGTAGATGGTAACAAAAACAAAGCAAAATGTGTGTTTCAGCTTGTGCTGGAGTTGTGTCTGAGTGAGAGCACAGCCAACCTGCTGAATATCCAGCCCCACCTGAAGGTCATTGAAGACCTCACAATAAGCTGCTGCTCTGATCAGGAGGTACGTCATTCAAATACTGAGTTAAAAGCAACTTTCAACTGAAATATCCTGCACTCAATAGGATTTAATAATTCTAAGTGGGTTTTTGAATTTGATGCACACATTTTTGCAATAATTGAATTATTGTTTGTGGGCCAACGTTATCTTCTCTGTTTTTGATCCATTGATAGGAGTTGGAGGAGTTGGAAAAATCAAAGTCGAACTTTGTGGAGGTCGTTCATACTTTGCTCGAAGACATGGATGAGAGAAAGATATTTTTTAAGGTCAGAAACTCTGAACAGAGCTACGGTAATTCAAATGTTTTGGAGAGCAGACTGCTGTATCAGTAGCAACATGGGATTTATCACTGTATTAATCCTTTGTATTGTGTACGGATGTAATGTTCCACCTTCATCTTTTTTCCAGGAAGTCTTTCCCATCCACTATGGCCAACAATATGAAGTCACATTAAACACGTTGGTATGGAAATTTATCTCCAGACTGGACAATCTATTGCCCATCCCTGATATTAAGCAGGTAAGTTACAAGATATTGTTCAGTCTTAATTAGAGACCTTGGTTAAATATTACTTAAAATGTACCTAATTGATGGATGCCATCATCAGTGTGCTGTGTACATAAATGTTAATTAGAATTTCATTCTGAATTTTGTTTGTTTTGTTGTCTTTCCACTACATGTTCATTAATGTGTTTTTTGTACACTTCACAGACTGCAGAGTGGCTCAGCACCAGTCCCTCTATTATGGAGGAATGTGAACGACTTGTTTTGGAACCACATCAACTGAAGGTGCTACTTGACTTCCATCAGCAACAGTCAGAAAACACAAACCAATGTAAGTCATTTACAGCAGTTTTTGTAAAGGCAGTAAAAACCTTGGACAGCCTCAAATGTCAAACAGTTCTTGAAAGATGCAAGGTAAACTTTTCATAAAATATTTACTGAAGTTAAAAGTGGCTTTGACGTTGGAGTTTTTTGTACAGACACGTCAGTACAAAGCCAGTGGTGTTTAAGTGGTTAAACCCATCAGAATATAACTAAACTGGAATACGAAGAGATGTGTTGTTTTTGTTTTTCCTGCAATTTAATGACATTTTGAGCATACTGAACAAGAAGAATGCTTCTTATAATTGAATCAATCAAATCAAATCAAATGAAGCTTTATTGTCATTTTGATGTTGTCAAGATGAGAGAGCGTTTCTCTAGGGTCCAAAAACCAGATCCGCAGTTCAGTATTCTGACAGCTTGTGGAACGAAGCTGTTTATCAGTCTGGTGGTTCTGCCTTTGATGCCCTGAAAGTGTTTGCCTGATGGCAGCAGTTCAAACAGTTTATGGAGAGGATTCCCTGACAATGTTCAGTGCCCTGCTCCTGCAGCGGCTCTGGAAAAGTTTTTGAACATAGTGGAGGGAAACTCCGATGACCGTCTTAGCTCCCCTGACAGTCCTCTGCAGGGCTTTTCTGACTGACATACTGCAGCTGAAGTACCATGTTGTGATTCAGTATGTCAGGACACTCTTGACCACATCTCTATCGTCGAGCCTGTCCAGAAGAGAAGCCTCATCATCGTTGATCGTCTTGTAGTCTGTCAATCCTTGGACTCCCTGCCACATCCATCTGGTGTTTCCTGTGTCACAGAGTTTGGATTTTCTCTGCGTAGGTGCGCTTGTCAGCCTTGATCTCTTTTGAGAGCGTCGACTTGGCTGTGCGAAGAGCAGTTTGTCTCCCACCCTGAAGGCTGCGTTTCAGGCCGTCAGCAGTGAGCTGACAACAGTAGGATGTCTTTGTAACTTTGAGCAAATTGTACAATAAAATCTGAACGATAAAGTTGCTATAGCTGCATATAAAATAGTTAGCTCATAGAGTCCTCTGCTGCTAGCTCTTGCTATAGCTGTAACCTGTAGCTTGCTAGCTCGTATCTTTTGACATTTTTTGTACAAAAAATGTTGCTTCTCCTCTCTGAGTGTTCAAAACGATGTTTGTTTTTTCTCACAGCCTTCTCTCAAGCACAGAATATGTTTTTACCTGCGCTGTCTCTTCAGTCCAAAGCAAACTGGAAGCAGCTTGCTTCAGAGCAACAAGAAATGTTAACAGATGATGAAAGGCAGTTTGACTACAGTGAAGATGAAGAGCCAGTGGAGGAAAACCAAAGTAACAATGAACCAACTGTGGAGGAAGACCTGACATTAAAAGATGAACAAAGGGATGGCATGACAACTGCAAATGCCCCAAGTATGCAAACATCCAGTTTTTGACACTGTTAAAAATAACTGCTTCCCACTGAATTCCATATTCACACGTCTGTTTATTTGTTTAAGCATCTGCTGTAATATTACTCAGACGGATTTCACAGATGTAAAGAATGGTGGGGTAGTCAGTACTTGAATAAATAGATGCAAATACATTAAAAACCTTCATTTTGATAGCATTTTTTGAACTAAATCTCCTGCTCTTCTCTTTCAGATTCAAATCACGCCCCTTTACACCTTCAGAGCTGCTCACTGTGTCCGTACTCTGACAACAAAGCGTCAGAACTCCTGAATCACATCAGAAAGGAGCATCTGATCCAGGAGGCCATCGATCTTTTCTCTATAGAACCTGGAGAAGACGTCCTTCAGAAAGTCAACACTGAGACTCTCAGGAGCGCAACGAACACTTGTGAGTATTGTGGGAAAGTCTTCGAGGACGTGACATCCCTGAACACACACATTAAAACACACATTCCACCATTTCACTGCGACAAGTGTGACAAGAAATACTCCTCCAAGACGTCGCTGACTGTGCACCAGCGGATTCACACGGGCGAACTTCCGTATCTGTGTTCGCACTGCGGCCGCGGCTTCAGATCTTTATCTGGCCTCGAGCTGCACGTTCGTACACACACTGGAGACCGGCGCTACAAATGTCACATTTGTGGAAAGACTTCAATCCAGCATCTGGCAAGACACATGCGCATGCACAGAGGAGAAAAGAACTATCTGTGTACTGAATGTGGAAAGACTTTTCTGTCCTCTGGGGAGTTAAGGCTGCACATAAGGTCCCACACTGGTGAGCGTCCTTACACATGCAAACACTGTGGGAAAGGTTTCATCGCAAAGTGCCATCTGATGATTCACATACGCCGTCATACAGGAGAGAGTCCGTACAGGTGTTCGCTGTGTCCAAAATCCTTTTGCACTTTGAGAGCACAGAAAAGACACACGATAATTCACTCGGACAAAAAGTCATTTCAGTGTTTAAAGTGTGGTAAAATATTCAGGCACGAGGAAACTTTTAAAATGCATACTGAGACACACAAATGATTTCATGTGAAACTAATTTAAAGTCATTCTGCAGCTGGATTCAAAAAATTCCCAGGACTGCTGACTTTGATCACTTCTGCCCTGCAGCTTCTTCACCTCATCTGTATATAATGTTCTCTGCAATTTTTGCACCGTGTTTTTTCTTATTTGTTCTTTCTTATTTGTTCTTGCACTGCCTTTATACTTTTGTACTTTTTCTTTTTGGAGCTGCTGTAACAGTGAACTTTTCCCACTGTGGGATCAATAAAGTTAATCTTTATCCTTCATGAGGTCAAGATAAAAATACATTTGCTAAATAAAAACACAACCTCACTAAAGAGGCTGTAATAACCTATTCTGCTTTTTCTGTTTCATTTATTGTGTTGTAGCTTTTTTGTGAATGTAAAAGGTCTGCAAAATAACGCCAAAGTCACGCTAGAAGGAGTTATTCTCTCCAACAGAAAACATTGCTCCAGTCCAGGTTTTCCTTCTTTTTCTTTTTTATGTCACCTTTTAGCACATTTGCAGAATACCTGCATACCGACTAGTTTGGCAAACAAAGAATAAGCAGCTACCTCTTAGCTCACCATCATTTCCTTCTCGGAGTTTCGACTCATCAGTCGGTTTTAGAGTCCGTGACTTGCATTAAGTCACTTTGTCGAACTAACTGACCAATCAGAGCAGACTGAGCTTTTTTTGGGTTTATTTCCACAGGTTTTGAGATAATTGTCACTGAGAGCTCAGAATGTTGCTTAGTGTTGGGGTTTAAGGCTGAGGGAGGAAGGGCCGGGATAGGAATGTAGTCGAGATGAATGAGAAATGGGCAGGACACCTTTGGACCAGAACATGTTTACTCGAAGTGTTACAAAATTGTGTGTACATATTTCATGACATGGTAAAAACTTAGCATTACACTCTGTGAAATACTTTTATACTAAAATAAATACATTTCATATTCTTTTTAAACATATGGCTTGTTGTTTTGTTTCACACATTGTAGATGTTATGGCAAATCATGATGCATTTGTGTGAATTTGGGTCCTGGGGAGACACCAGAAGTCACTTTTGTGTCTCAAGATAAGGTTTTGAAACCCAGGCCCTAATAAGGAAGTAAGATGTGAAAAGAATTGCTCTCTACACAGCAAAATATCGTCGTTTTCATGGGTTTGTTCCATTTATATGACAAAAACATCATTATGTTTTGCCAGCAAAGGACTGTCCAACCCGTTTGAATCTTGGATTTGCTTTCTGTATTGCTTCTCTTAGTCTTGGTTATTCAACTTTTCACTTTCCTCCCCGTCCAGCTGGATTTTAGCCAAGTAATATGCGTTACTGTCCCTTCTAGCATCACTTTTCAGAAGCCTCTTTAGCCACTCAGTCAGCTGTGATACTAGTAAAATAGTTACAATTGTGGTCAGCATAATGGCAGTACGAAAAGGGAACAAGCGATATCTGTGACCACCCTCCTGTATCTTGTCCCATGGCAGGGGCAGAATGTCAGGAAGACCTATCAAAGGTTCCCCGACCAGAGCTCTCAGCAGTAGTGCCAACACAAAGCCAGAGCAGGCTCCATACTGGTTCACCCACCGGGGTAAGAAGAAGATGCATATGACCTGGGGAGCCATCATTGAATACAAGACGTCTGCGCTGACCACCCAGAACAGGTGAACAGATGAAGTTGTCATAGCCAGGGCCATTCCCATCAGTCCACAAAGGAGCACTGACACTTTAACCACCACAAGGATAGTTTTTTTCTGATGCCTGAAATCAAAGGAATAATGTCATAAGGTTGTGTTAAACCAAAGTGTATCATATTGGAAATGATGAGAACCCAAATACTGCACACATACTGATCATTTATAAACGTATGACTCACTTGTTTATAAATGATGTTCTTGAAGATATTTCGGCTTAATTGGGAAGCAGAAGACAAAAATGCAGTCTGCAGATGACATCACGGATGCAGCGAGTGATCCTATACCGGCCACTGAGATGTAGAAAGGGCAGAGATGCTCAAGGGCAATTGTCAAGATCATGCCAGCTTTGCCTTGTTCATATGGGCTGGGTGAGCCGTACGTGGTCTGGTTTAAGCATTATTGCTGCCTCCTGTCCATCTCTCGCTCCATTTTCCCATCACTCAACAAGACTTCGAGGTACTTGAACTCCATGGCTTGGGGAAGCAACTGTGTGTGCTGAAGGTCACGGTCTGAGGAAGCCAACAGAACCGATCATCTGCAAAAAGCAGAGACGTGATCCTGAGGTCCCCAATCTGGATACCCTCCTCACCTCACTGCGCCTTCAGATCCTGTCCATGAACACCAAAAACAGGATCAGAGACAAGGGGCAGCCCTGGTGGAGTCCAACACCCACTGGAAACGTGTCAGACTTTGTGCAGAGTATGCAGACGCAGCTCTCACTTTGGTTTTACAGGGACCGATTGACTCATATCAGCGAGCCCAGTGCCCCATACTCCCTCAGTACCCGCCACAGAGCCCCTCAGGGAACAAGGTCATAGGACTTCTCCAGATCCACAAAGCACATGTGGACCGGCAGGTCGAACAGCATCTGCATTGCTCCTCCTGAATCCAAAGTTCGACAATCGGTCAGAGCCTCCCTTCCAGCACCCTAAAGTAAGCAAAGTCATTGTAGGTAATCAGAAGTAAACTGTGAATGTCATCTTCAAACTCCATTCCTTTCTGGCCAATAGTTTTCAAGACATTACTCTGAAAAATCACATTGTGCCACCAGATGTAAAGTCAAGAGATAACCACATTTAGTGTGTTTTTATCCTCTGGTGACTGAATATTTGTACAAAATAGGTATTGAGAGAGCATGTAGTATGTATAGGCTGGGCTGCAGCAAATTCTGACAAAAAACAGTTACATCAAGCCAAGGAACATGAAGCTAAGCTGGATGACATCAGTATAGATCAGAGTACAGTCCTCCCATTAATGTGTAAAGGACGGCCACAGATGAGATGAGATTCCCTTTTCTGCCAATCTGCCAAGCTGGTTCTACAGCCAGAGCCCAACTTAGCACCAGTTGTTTGTATTTCCACCAACTTAGCACTGGCTCCAGGCTTCATAAACTGCTTCTGAGCAAACACCAACTCCTTGCAGGGCCAGAGTTTAGAACAGAGTACATCACGGACTGGGGGCGGAGTTACGGTGACCAACAATCTGCGGCGGAAACACAGAACCGCCATTTTTAAAAGAAACAGCGGTGGAGCAGCATTTAGTGTTTTTGCGCAGTGTAGCAAAATGGAGAACAGAAAAATTCAACAGTGGTCAGAGGAGGAGACTCAGTGCTTCCTGACACTGTGGTCTTCGACTGAGGTTCAGGAAAAGTTAGAGGGAGCCACTCGAACCAAACCAGTGTTCCAAAAGATCCAGCGGGCGATGGCTGCTGCCGGGTACGACCGGAGCCTTAACCAACTCATCAACAAACTGAAGAAACTCAAAGGGGAATACAGGGACCAAAGACGGGGTCTGAGACGCAGCGGCAGTGGTCGGCCGAAAAGGAGTCCCTATTTTGACCTGCTGCATTCAGTGCTTGGAGACACACCGGTGAAACAAGGAAGGTGGTCTCTGAAGTCCTCCACAGCCCTGCTGGAATCGATGGTCGAAGGGTCCCCAGTGCAGACCCCGGATCCTGGTAAGTTTTATTTCTCAAACACCCTGCTGTTAGCCTGCCATGAACACGTTCGCTACAAAAGCTCCACATCAAAGTTATGAACGCTATGCCAGCTAACGTGGTCCAGGCACAGTAGCAGTGATCAGAGGTTGTTGACTATTGTTTGCGTGTAAGTTAGTCGCTGCGAAGCTAACACTCAATAAAACAAGGCCTTGTGAAACTCGAGAAAGCAGCAGCAATATTTCATTACAAGACCCGTATTCAAAAGCTCCCACGTTGTTACATAGTGGAGCATTTAATCATATTACTGAACTATATGGTTATCATTGAAATAAACTGAAATTATAATTCATGTGTTGATTGTTTTGTTTTTTTTTTATCATTGATACAAGTCTAAAAACGGATTCAAATGATAAAATTAACAGTGAAGTAACGAGTATTTGTAATGTGCAGCTATTTTAATAATTTCAGGGTGAAATGCTGATTGTTGTGTGGTTTTTCAGGCTTGCAGGGTGGGAATTCAATTCATTGATACACAGGTTTTTTTGTTGGTTTTTAGTTGTTGCTCAAATAAAATAAGACATCTAGCACTGTTGAACATTATGAGAGGTATTTTTTGTCACGCTTCCTAACATTGTACGGACAACGAATAATCAACCTTCATCAGTACATGTGGCAAAACCCATTAATCTGTACACTTGGTTTCCAGCTGGACCCCAATACTGTTTCATCTGTTTCACATTTCTGTACCTGTCCATATCCTCTCAATATATATTTTCCTAAAACGTGTATAGTCTATAGATACAAATGTGAAAGAAACAGTTTCATTACTGTTGATGATTACTGATGTGCATTGCTTACAATATCAGTGTACGAACCCCTGAATTGAAATGAAACACAATGCAACGGAAGTAGTCATCACGAGAGCAACATAACACAAACATGCATAAATAAAAGATGCACAGTCTGGCTGGGGTCTGCATGGACCTTAAATTATTTTTCTATATATACACCACAAAACTGTTTGCAATCAAATAAGCTTTGGTGTATGTGATGGTAGCTATGTGGGTAACAACCACCTAAAGGGACTGAAAAGTCAAACTTGTACTTAAAAAATATTACAAGTTATGTACCCCTGGGGTTCGCATGAACCCTCGGTTTGGGAGACGCCAGTGTTTACAAATAGTGACGTCACGAAGTCACGTGATTACAGCGCTGGTTGGCAAGAGGAACCAGAGGAACAATGGCTGATGATAGCAATGCGAACTATCCTTTCGTGAAATTGTCCGATTATGCTCAATCCTTATCACCTGAGGCCCGACAAATATACGTGAGTAAGCTGAGACATCAGGGAAACAGTAAAACCTTGCCAGATCCCTACAATTTGAAGACTGGGTGGGTTGACGATCCTTCATTGTGGCCGGACATTTCCTTCACCGACATTTATTTTTAATTGATTGACACCGTTGGGCAGTTCACCCACCCAAAAATATATAATTATGAATTAAAAATAATATATCTTCTGTTAATCTTCAACAAGATGTCAAAGAAACGTCAAGAAGTTGCTGTATTTTTTGTCTCCAGTATGGCTTCTATGTAACAGTAACAGACGCACAGCATTGGTGATCGAAAATAGGACAATTCTAAATAACGATCGCTAGACGCATACAGAAACAAATATGGTTACAAATAGGAGGCTGCTGGCTTAAGGAGATGTTATTGAATATGACAATTCTAAAAAACGATCGCTAGACGCATACAGAAACAAATATGGTTACAAATAGGAGGCTGCTGGCTTAAGGAGATGTTATTGAATATGCTTCATTTGACTTTAGTACACTTTCATCGCCTAAAAAGCGATCGGTAACACATGACAACACTGAACCAAACCGAAAGTGTAGAGATCGCTTCACCCGAAGGATGCGACACTAAATCAATATCTTTTGGTAAATACGCTCAAAGTTAGACATACTAAACATGCTAAACTGTTGAATAGTTTACCTGAAGAAAAGTGGGAGCCACAAACACGATCTCTGCTGCTTACTGGGGTACAATTTTTCCTGTTGATGGCTGAAGCCACCGCCATCTTCTCTCTCCTGACATCGGTATTCGGTGAAATTTCAAGCCTGATCCCTTCTCAAAACGCTTCGTACAACCAACAACTACACACGCTATTACCACTGTGGTAAATACATGTGCAATTTCATTCATGAAAAGCGATAACTTTACGTATTTGTTTCAAACCCGATACCGTTCTCGTAGCAAGCCGTTATGTTACTGCCGGTTCTTGCCAACCAGTAGCAGTCTTGTACCACGTGACCATAGCAAATGACGACACGCTGGCGTCTCCCATACTGATGAGGGTTAATGATGGTCCCTTTGCAAGCTCTGCAGTATAAAAATCTATTTACCATTAGCAGTGTTCTATTCATATGATCTGAAAGGTACTTTTATTTCAAGCACAGGCACTACTAGTAGTGAATTCTAAAACACTGCAGTCTCTCAAAAGCAATTAATAACGTTTTTTTAGATAAATGCATAAATCAGTGTTTTTCTTGGCTCAGAAACAGCCATGGCAGTAAGCAATATGAGTCCGCCTTCAGCAAAGGCAGTGAGTCTGTTTTACATTATCTGACAGAAATCGATGCCTTTTCCTTTATCTGGCCATAATATACGCTAAAATGTGAAAACCCAATTAACAAACTGATTAAAACATTGAATTACTTTTTCTATTATTATCAATTCTTATTAATGTATTGCTTTTCTCGTTTAACACTAGCAGAATCCTCTTCAGGGGGACGCCAAAGATTTCTCTGCAGGAGAAACTCTGGTATGAGCGAAATTAGATAAATTGATCACAGGCTCAATGCTATTCAGAATAAATAAGGGTAAGAATCTTCAGGAATATCTATCTCATGATTCAATTTCGACTTGATTTTTGATTAAGAACTATTTTGGATTTTTGAGTGCCATATTGCTGACCTGAATTCGAGAAATTATGTGAGTATTTATGAATCAATTCAGACTTGTACAAGATAAGAATACAGGCTCATATACATAAACTTTTTCTGCGCTTGTCCCTAAGAAAAGGTGTACTTAAGGTGTCAGTAAAACATCATGTTTAATGTTAATTCACTTCACTCAAGTAAATATTTCAAATCCACTTTTTAATTTGCAATGTTGATTGAAATTATGTTATGTTTTTTTTTTTTTTTTCCACAGATACACGCTTGTGTTCTTGGTCAGATACAGAGGTCGAGGTGTTGTTGACGCTTTGGGCAAGTCCCGAAGTTCAACAAGAGCTTGTCTTCAACATGAGAAATAAGAAAGTTTACATTGACCTCAGTTCCAAACTGAGATCACTTGGATTTAACAAAGAACCAAAGCAGTGCAGGGAGAAAATTAAAAAACTGAAGCAGTTCTACAAGAGGATCAAGAACGGTGATCATGTGGGTGGGAGTAGCAGTGTCTGGTTTTCCATTATGGATGAAGTCCTCAGTTCCCAGACTGCAGCAGTGACACATTCAGAAACAGCAGATTCTTCCTCCACAGAGTCCTCTCTACCCACTCAGTCAGTTCCTGTGGATGTCAACACGGATGGTGAGTGGAATCTGAACTAGAAACCAAATAAATGCAGATTTGTTTTTGTCACCAGCTAAAGAGTTTTCTTTTTCTTCACACATTCATTTCATTTATGCCATTTTGAAAAAGCTACAGCAAGTCAAGTAGAGGACGTATCAGCAGCAGAAAGTGGAACATTCTCCCATGGATTGGGCACAAAATGCAGTGCATGAAGTTCTGCTTATGTCAGCTTCATTATCCCTTTGTTTTGTTTTTAATGTGTTTTCACAGATGAATCCCAGTGGCTGCCAGATGAAATCCAAGTGCTCATGACCCTCTGGTCACAACCAAACATTCAGAAACGGCTTCTCACCTCAACAGACAAGAATGAAGTTTTCACATATCTCAGCAGTGAACTGGCTTTAGTGGGATTTACCAAGACACCACATCAGTGCAGTCTGAAAGTGAATAACCTGAAAGAGGAGTACAAAAGAATCAAACAGCTGGGACTATTTGAAGATGTTCAAGGCAACTGGTTTATTATTTTGGACGGTGTCCTCTACCCTGATGGAGAGAAGTGGAAAGAAATGGATTCATCTATGGTGCTGACAGAAGCTAAATCACCAGAAGACAAGTGTGTGAATGGTATGTTGTCTTAATCTTAACAACATGTCGAGCTGAATCTTCAAGAGGTGTCACTTTACTTATTTTCTTCCTTTTCTTGAACCAGATACAAAGCAAGATGTTTGGACGTCAGATGAAGTGAAAGTGCTGCTCACTAGATGGGCAGAAGAGAGCGTCCAGGAGCAGCTCAGATCCACTAAGAGAAATGAGAGAGTGTTTGCTCAGCTGAGCTCAGAACTCGCCACTCATGGCTTTGATAAGACCACCAGCCAGTGCAGGTCAAAAATACATCTGCTGAAACAAAGGTACAAAAGGATTAAGGAGCAGAAAGACTCTAAAAAGCAACAAAGCAGATGGTTTTCAATCATGGATAAAGTCCTTGGCAGCCGCAAGTCAAAGGTTGTAGCAGCTGAAGGCACAGGTCTGGACCGTCCATCTCTACAGGCATCACAGCCACACATACCTGAAACAGCAGAAGGTAAAGTAAGCGCTTGATTTTTTTCACTTTCCAGCAGCCTGCTACAGTAACTGAATCATGGTGCTTTAGGAAATATGAGATGTGGGACTCCAGACAGGCTCAGCTGGACTTCACTGTTGTTTTTGTGGTTATTGGAGCAAAGATGACAGTATAGCTTTTCCGTGAATGTCATTGTATTTTGAAAATACATGCACATTTATTTGACTGATTTCAATTGTTAATTCAAGCTTTCTAATCTCATTTGCAGGTTGCCATTTGTCCATCTCCTCATTGTGTCTTCTGGTTCCACACTTGCGTCTGATGAGTGCCTTTGCCTGGCAGGTGGTCCAGTGTCGTAATGTGGCACATTATGGAAAGGTGGAGGAGCTGGTGAGGTTGGTGACGGAGTTAGTTCCAGAGCTTCTGACTCCCAGAGAGAAAGTACAGCTCCTGCTCAGACTACGAGCAAGGGTGAGATGTTTTCAAGAATCAGTGGATTTTATGTTGATGTAGAAAATAAGAGGAAAAATAATCCTTAAGATGTAGATGGTAACAAAAACAAAGCAAAATGTGTGTTTCAGCTTGTGCTGGAGTTGTGTCTGAGTGAGAGCACAGCCAACCTGCTGAATATCCAGCCCCACCTGAAGGTCATTGAAGACCTCACAATAAGCTGCTGCTCTGATCAGGAGGTACGTCATTCAAATACTGAGTTAAAAGCAACTTTCAACTGAAATATCCTGCACTCAATAGGATTTAATATTTCTAAGTGGGTTTTTGAATTTGATGCACACATTTTTGCAATAATTGAATTATTGTTTCTGGACCAACGTTATCTTCTCTGTTTTTGATCCATTGATAGGAGTTGGAGGAGTTGGAAAAATCAAAGTCGAACTTTGTGGAAGTCGTTCATACTTTGCTCGAAGACGTGGATGAGAGAAAGATATTTTTTAAGGTCAGACCCTCTGAACAGAGCTACGGTAATTCAGATGTTTTGGAGAGCAGACTGCTGTATCAGTAGCAACATGGGATTTATCACTGTATTAATCCTTTGTCTTGTGTACGGATGTAATGTTCCACCTTCATCTTTTTTCCAGGAAGTCTTTCCCATCCACTATGGCCAACAATATGAAGTCACATTAAACACATTGGTATGGAAATTTATCTCCAGACTGGACAATCTATTGCCCATCCCTGATATTAAGCAGGTAAGTTACAAGATATTGTTCAATCATAAGCTAACGTGTCCACTAGATGCATTTTTCCCCACATGTTAAACACGCTGTATCTGAAAATCACCAGCTTGGTGGGCGCTCACTAGTGGGTCACTGTGTAGTCACATGACAGTGCTTTCAGCTTGAGAGTCCAACAGATGCATCGTACCATCATGGCAGCTCGGCACAAACTTTGTCTTTCATTACGAAAACACTGAGCGAAAAGTATTTCTGAAAACATTTGAAATGTGAAATAAGCTGTGCAGTTGCTGAATCTGTCCTCTTTTTAGTTCAGTGACGGCTAATTTAGACATTTGGCCAAAATTTCGCAATGTGTCAGACCCCTGCACGCCTGCATCGAATTTGCATAAAGTTGAAGTTGAGTCTGCTTTATACAAATGAGCTGCAGCCCCCTCCATGGACACGCACCGCAACCAGACCAGCATGCAACACGGTGCGTTTCACATAGACAATGAATGGGATCCGGGAAATTGCGGAATCTAATAGACACGTACCTTTAATCAGAGACCTCAATTTAATATTACTTAAAATGTATCAAGCTGATGGATCCCATCATCAGTGTGCTGTGTCCATAAATGTAAGTTTGAATCTCGCTTTATGTGACTCAACAAGATACTGATTTTTTGTTTTCTTGTCGTTCCACTACATGTTCATTAATGTGTTTTTTGTACACTTCACAGACTGCAGAGTGGCTCAGCACCAGTCCCTCTATTATGGAGGAATGTGAACGACTTGTTTTGGAACCACATCAGCTGAAGGCGCTACTTCACTTCCATCAGCAACAGTCAGGAACCACAAACAGGAGTAAGTCATGTATGACAGTGTTGTTTTTTGCAGTAAAGACACTGGATCACCTAAAATGTCAAGCAGTTCTGAAAAGATGCGATATAAACATTTCACAGAATATTTCCTGAGGTTTGAAGTGACTGTGGTGTTGGAGTTTTTAGCACAGACACACGTCAGTACAAAGCCAATACAACTAAACTGGAATGCCAAGAGATGTGTTGTTTTTGTTTTTCCTGCATTGTAATGACATTTTGAGCATGCTGAACAAGAAAAATGCTTTTTATAGTACATTCAAAGACAATATTTATGTCACAAATCTTAACAGCACATATCTAGTTGCAGGTTTTGGACAACAGGAGGATGTTTTAGTAACATTGTTCAGATTGTACAATAAAATCTGAACGATAAAGTTGCTATAGCTGCATACAATATAGTAAGCTCATAGAGTCCTCTGCTGCTAGCTCTTGCTATAGCTGTAACCTTTAGCTTGCTAGCTCGTATCTTTTGACATTTTTGTACAAAAAATGTTGCTTCTCCTCTCTGAGTGTTCAAAACGATGTTTGTTTTTTCTCACAGCCTTCTCTCAAGCACAGAATATGTTTTTACCTGCGCTGTCTCTTCAGTCCAAAGCAAACTGGAAGCAGCTTGCTTCAGAGCAACAAGAAATGTTAACAGATGATGAAGGGCAGTTTGACTACAGTGAAGATGAAGAGCCAGTGGAGGAAAACCAAAGTAACAATGAACCAACTGTGGAGGAAGACCTGACATTAAAAGATGAACAAAGGGATGGCATGACAACTGCAAATGCCCCAAGTATGCAAACATCCAGTTTTTGACACTGTTAAAAATAACTGCTTCCCACTGAATTCCATATTCACACGTCTGTTTATTTGTTTAAGCATCTGCTGTAATATTACTCAGACTGATTTCACAGATGTAAAGAATGGTGGGTAGTCAGTACTTGAATAAATCGATGCAAATACATTAAAAACCTTCATTTTGATAGCATTTTTTGAACTAAATCTCCTGCTCTTCTCTTTCAGATTTAAATCACGCCCCTTTACACCTTCAGAGCTGCTCACTGTGTCCGTACTCTGACAACAAAGCGTCAGAACTCCTGAATCACATCAGAAAGGAGCATCTGATCCAGGAGGCCATCGATCTTTTCTCTATAGAACCTGGAGAAGACGTTCTTCAGAAAGTCAACACTGAGACTCTCAGGAGCGCAACGAACACTTGTGAGTATTGTGGGAAAGTCTTCGAGGATGTGACATCCCTGAACACACACATTAAAACACACATTCCACCATTTCACTGCGACAAGTGTGACAAGAAATACTCCTCAAAGGACGCGCTGACTGTGCACCAGCGGATTCACACGGGCGAACTTCCGTATCTGTGTTCGCACTGCGGCCGCGGCTTCAGGTCTTTATCTGGCCTTGAGCTGCACGTTCGTACACACACTGGAGACCGGCGCTACAAATGTCACATTTGTGGAAAGACTTCAATCCAGCATCTGGCAAGACACATGCGCATGCACAGAGGAGAAAAGAACTATCTGTGTACTGAATGTGGAAAGACTTTTCTGTCCTCTGGGGAGTTAAGGCTGCACATAAGGTCCCACACTGGTGAGCGTCCTTACACATGCAAACACTGTGGGAAAGGTTTCATCACAAAGTGCCATCTGATGATTCACATACGCCGTCATACAGGAGAGAGTCCGTACAGGTGTTCGCTGTGTCCAAAATCCTTTTGCACTTTGAGAGCACAGAAAAGACACACGATGATTCACTCGGACAAAAAGTCATTTCAGTGTTTAAAGTGTGGTAAAATATTCAGGCACGAGGAAACTTTTAAAATGCATACTGAGACACACAAATGATTTCATGTGAAACTAATTTAAAGTCATTCTGCAGCTGGATTCAAAAAAATTCCCAGGACTGCTGACTTTGATCACTTCTATTCTTCCATCATACTACATTGGAGAAGAATGGACTTTTGTTGATGCTACTCACAATCCTGAAAACTTGATTAACAGTTTGCATCTGAACTACTCTTTACCAAAGAAATAGTCCCTTTTACTTATTAACCCACCCTGTGAGACGTTGAACCTCGTTTCACTTTGATTGCTCACCAGAATGTTCAGACTGAGGACTAATGTTGTAAAACATCACTGCCTGTAATATTTAGTAATTCTGCTGCATGAAAATGACTCAACAGTGAGAACCATCTTTTCTCGGCCTGAACATTCAGCCTTAATGTCTTGACTTGTGAATGTATAATTTTTAGACAGAAAAAAAATGATTGAATTGTACCAATTACAGATGAAAGGGGACACTCGCCCAATTTTTTTTGTATCAGTTTTTGTCAAACTTTGAGCCAAAAACATCTCAGCCTTTTGCTGCACAGTCGTTGCTTCTTCTATGGCAGCATATTACTGGCACACTTTTCATGCAGTGCCCTAAAACTGTCTTTTTTTCAAACTTGAGGATCCAAAATGGCTGATAGGTAGTCTTTTTACTGGGCTCCCTAGACCTCTAAGTGTGATGGCAAGTGGCTTCTGTGATTTCCTCACCATCAGTTGTGTTTATGTGGGAATACACTCAGTAATGAAAGCTTTAATCTACTGATGGCCAAGCAGTTCCTGGGTGTTTA
This sequence comes from Acanthochromis polyacanthus, assembly GCF_021347895.1. Classification (NCBI taxonomy): domain Eukaryota; kingdom Metazoa; phylum Chordata; class Actinopteri; family Pomacentridae; genus Acanthochromis; species Acanthochromis polyacanthus. The sequence continues at coordinate 43,690,797 of NC_067113.1, read as the reverse complement.
TTTTAAATTTTTGTTTATTTTTACTTACTATAAGCTCAGTATTCACTGCAGTATAAAGTTTTGGGCCTCTGTGAAAACAACCAGACTTTGACAAAAATGTCTTTCTTACATCGTGACAAAGTTATAAGCCCAAGAATCATAAAAAAAAAAAGTTGACTTCCTTTCATAATTTCTTTTCTTTTTTTTCTTCTTTTTTTCAAAAATTGAATAAATCTGAAGAAGAGCTGACTGTACATGTTACAGATATTCTACATTTTTGATTTGATTCTATGTTGTCCATGTAAACATGGCCTGCAGTTCTGCCAACAACTAAAAATACTTTTTTCATGGTTGTGTTGACTTCTTGATTTTCTGCAGAATCTATTTTAGTTCTGGCAAATTTTCTGTCACCTGCAGAATGAAGTGATTCTGCTGAAATATTATTTTATATTTAGGCTGGTAAATTTGGCCAAGGTTTTTGATGGAAAAATTGGTCAAGGATCATTAGAAAGTTTAAAGTCAAGTAACATTTTTCTGATTTTACTATATTTGGCTCTGATAAATTGTGTCTTTTTGGCTTTTTTATGCTTTTCAAACCCCTCTGGTCGGTTTTGAGGTTTAGATGGTGAAAATGAAGAAAGTGTGTCCCTGATGGGGAGACAGTCAACTATTTGAGGCTTGAGAGACAGGATTTTGACATTGAAAAAATAAGTCACTTGTGTGTTTGTCAATGTTTGAGTTCTTTGTTTCTTGAGCCTGTGAGTTGGTGATTAGAGTGTTGCTAGTGAGCTTACTGGAACATTACTGGTCAGTTGACATTCTGTCCCCGACTCACCCCAGTATAGTTTAGGCAGCAAAATATGTTTATTCTACACTGTTTGAATCAAAATGGTGCTAAGTGTTGGGGTTTAAGGCTGAGGGAAAAAGGGTCAGGATAAGAATGTAGTCGAGACAAATGAGAAATGGACAGGACACCTTTGGACCAGAACATGTTTACTTAAAGAGTTACAAAATTGTTTGTACATATTTCATGATGTGGTAACAAATTTAATGTTACACTCAGCGTTTTACATTTGTACTGACATAAATACATTTATATTCTTTTTAAATATATGGCTTGTTGTTGTCTTTATAAGTACATCACACATTGTAGATTTTATGGCATATCATGATGCATTTTTGTGAATTTAGGTCCTGGGGGGACACCAGAAGTCTCTCTTGTGTCTCGAGTTGATAAGATTTCGAAACCCAGGCCCTAATAAAGTAAGACATATGAAGAAATGTTCTCTACACAGCAAAATATCATTGTTTTCATGAGTTTGTTCCATTTATATAATAAAAACATCATTATGTTTTGCCAGTAAAGGAATGTCTGACCCGTTTGAATCTTGGATTTGCTTTCTGTATTGCTTCTCTTAGTCCTGGTTATTCAGCTTTTCGTTTTCCTCCCCGTCCAGCTGGATTTTAGCCAAGTAATATGCGTTACTGTCCCTTCTAGCATCACTTTTCAGAAGCCTCTTTAGCCACTCAGTCAGCTGTGATACTAGTAAAATAGTTACAGTTGTGGTCAGCATAATGGCAGTACGAAAAGGGAACAAGCGATATCTGTGACCACCCTCCTGTATCTTGTCCCATGGCAGGGGCAGAATGTCAGGAAGACCTATCAAAGGTTCCCCGACCAGAGCTCTCAGCAGTAGTGCCAACACAAAGCCAGAGCAGGCTCCATACTGGTTCACCCACCGGGGTAAGAAGAAGATGCATATGACCTGGGGAGCCATCATTGAATACAAGACGTCTGCGCTGACCACCCAGAACAGGTGAACAGATGAAGTTGTCATAGCCAGGGCCATTCCCATCAGTCCACAAAGGAACACTGACACTTTAACCACCACAAGGATAGTTTTTTCTGATGCCTGAAATCAAAGGAATAATGTCATAAGGTTGTCTTAAACCAAAGTGTATCATATTGGAAATGATGAGAACCCAAATACTGCACACATTCTGATAATTTATAAATGTATGACTCACTTGTTTATAAATGATGTTCTTGAAGATATTTCGGCCTAGTTGGGAGGCAGAAGACAAAAGTGCAGAGTCTGTTGACGACATCACGGATGCAGCGAGTGATCCTATACCGACCACCGAGATGTAGAAAGGGCAGAGATGCTCAAGGGCAATTGGCAAGATCATGCCAGCTTTGCCTTGTTCATATGGGCTGGGTGAGCCGTACGTGGTCTCATTCCAATCTAGTGGGCATTAGGCACAGTAATTAAAGAACATCAGAGTCACAGTGACACGAGTTAAACATAGATGTTTCATAAGTTCCACAACCTTTTAGTTTTTATCTGCACAATTCTAACATAGTAGACTCTCTTCAGTTGCTAACAGAGGGTCCTACTGGTAGAAAAGTAAAGCTTATTCCAAGACTGACAAACAGTGAAGACAATAGGAAGATAGATTAAATTGGATACTGGTAGATGCTGCCACTGCTCCAATGATGAGTGATGGGATGCCAAGGATTGGGCATAGAACCGCTCCAGCATAGCAGGTCATCTTAGCTTGGGCGTCAGTGGCTGTGGACAGGACTCTCTGGTAGAAAGCCTGGTAGCAGATCCCTCCGATGCCCTTTGAAATGAATTTTGGTCTTATGCCATCACAGTATATTTGATTCACAATGTTATTAATATGTGTTTGCAGACTGTTACCAGTAGCAGTATGTCATCTATCCAGCAGCCTGCATCTTCAGGCTCCAGCTTGCCGAGCCAGTTCTCCTGGTGCACATTGGTCACTGCAGCGACAGTGAAGTTGGCAGCATGGGGACTCGTCAGGATAAACGGTACACAAAGCCACTGAAATAAACAGGAAACAGTATATCAGTCCTGCTTAGCTCTGTGGATTAAACACTGTAGATCCACTAGCCACCCTGTCAGAGACGGAGGGGAATGCCGTCATGTTTCCACTGATGAAGGCACTAAAAACAGAGCTACAGCATCAACAAAGTCACTCTAGTTCATCAGAATTAAACCACGACTGTCATCACACACTCCATTTCAATCCAGCCAATAGTTTCCAAGACATTACCCTGAAAAAAATCATATTGTGCCACCAAGTATAAAGTCAAGAGATAACCAAATGTTGTGCGTTTTAGCCTCTGGTGACAAAATAATTGTTGAGGGAACATGCAGTATATGCACTATGCCACTGGGCTGCAGCACATTTTGTGGCAAAAAAAAAAAATTATACCAAGCCAATGAGCATGAAGCTCAGCTGGATGACATCAGTGTAGGCCACAGAGTACAGTCCTCCCATTAATGTGTAAAGGATCGCCACAGATGCAGAGATTCCCACAGCCAGGGAGGAGGAGATATCCATGACCACGCTGACTGTCCCACCTGAAACCACAAACATATCTTTAGAGTGAGGCGTACACATCTCTAAAACTGATGTCAGGATGTAATTCTTTTCGCAATTTTCACCGTAACTTTAAAATGATCATTGTAGCACCTTGTAGGTCAGTGCAGTTTTTGTTTCTGACTTACCTAGTGCACCAAGAATGCACGCTACCCACAAGATATCTCCCATTAGGGCAGGAATGAAGAGAACAGCACCTACAGTGTTGCCATATTTCTCTTGAAACGGGTCCATGAGGGTAACGTAGTTCTTTGAGCGTATGGGTTTGATGAAGAAGAGTCCACCTGAAGACACACAGATGCAAACATTTTAACTCTGCTATGTGAAGCCCTCAACCAGAACTTTTGAAGGACACTTAAAGATAGTAACAAACATTCTATAGTACATGAACGTGTGTTGATTTTTCTGGAATAATTACTTGTGATTGGTACAGTTCCATTTTGTACCATCATGTTACATTTGAAAATTAACATTTCACTTCACTCACCCAAAACCAGGTTCATTGCAAAGGCAAAAGGTCCGATGGCCCACACCAAGCCCTTTGTTGGATTATAGACCACTTCAGCATTACCCAAAATATAGCCTCCTCCCACCCACGTGGCTGCAAAACATCAGGACACATAGAACCAGTGAGAAACTAAACTAATAACATCAACTCCACTGATTTGTAGAATTATGTACTTGAGAGTCCAAAACTTTTTATCTGCACAGTTCACTGATTTTATCACTTGAGCTTTGATAGGACTCTAAATTACAGCCATTTATCAACAGTGCTCATTAATAATGTTGTTATTGTCATCACTGTTGTTATTTTACCTGTCATAGTGAATATGCTGACCCATATGTTCAGGTTTCGCCCTCCCACCATTGCGACTTCGCTGCGGCTCCCAGGACTCTTGTTCTCTTCATGTCTGGCCTTCTTGGAGGCCCAGATACCTGTTCCCAGTATGATCAAGTAAAACACTCCCATGGACAGCAGCCCGAGCCAGTTTGCCGCCATCTTCAGAGTCTGTGGTGATGGGACACCATGGAGAAAAGACACATCCCTTTCTTTAGTAGGTAATGTGAACAGTCAGTCTAACTCACATTTCACTTTGAAGAAAATATGGTTTTAGGATTCACAGCTAGCGAAAAGTATTTGCCAATATTAGAACATAATGTGTGCATGGACAGATAGAAAAATGGATGTTGTCATATGTTTTTCAGTCTTTCAATTTGTTACGAACTTCTTCGGGTTTACACAGAGACACAGGAACATTTTATGAGATTCAAACTGTACTTTTCCACTGCATGTACACTACCGGCCGAAAGTTTTAGAACGCTCCAGTTTTTTCAGTTTAGAAACCAAAATGTATTCTAAACTTTTAACTCATCAAAATAGCCACCTTTGGCAGATAGCTGAACACACTCATGGCATTTTTCACAATGGAAACCAAATATTCTTCAGAGTTCTTCCAGCTCTGTTGAAGAAGTTCCCATCAATGTGTGGCACTTGTAGATTGCTTTACTTACTGCTAACAATTTAGTAACACTGGAAGTTTTTAAAGTACTGCCTACCGCAGCTTTCACTTAAGGTCCAGTGGAAGAAAACTAGACTGCTGGGAACAAGATCATAAAACATGACATTTTATAAGAAAGGAGAAATAAAATATACCAAAGTATTTTAGAAAATACAAGGCACCTGTTGGGTACAGTACTGAAAGACTTTAGATTAAAAAGATGAGACCAGCAAGTCTAAAAGGATTTTGTTTTCGCTCAATGTTGTTTTCACTTTAGGCACCACAACTGTTTGGTTATTTTTAGGAAAAGGACAGCTGGAAAGCAATACAGTAACATATAAAGGCATGTTCATTAGAAATATATTGTGACAGGTTACAAACAACCATCAACTGGGATAAAAATATAATCAAAATGTTATTAAGGATGCGGTTTACTTGTCTGAAAAAAATAAGATAAAATAATATTCAGGCCTCATGTACACACACAAAGGGCTAACGTTGTGCAACTTGATATTAGAATGTTCAGGATATATTAATTACAGTGTTTACTAATAATTTAATTCTTGTTCAGTGTTACTTTACATGCACCGCTGCTGCTCACGCGCCACTTCTCCCCATGAACATGTTAGTTTCCACTGTTTGCTGTATGTCAACTACGACCCATTATCTGTTTTAGTGGGAAGTTCTAACGTGATTCTATGCAGATTTAGCAGCAAAAAATAAAGAAATAAAATGTATTTATTAGTTTAACAATAAATACAAGCTACAAGTTGAACATTCTGCAACAAATTGAATCTTTAAAAATGTAGACTTTCATCAAATCTACAGAAGATTTTCCATTCATACAGCTGCTTTTGCATTGCTGCAGCTTGGGTTTATTTACAGACCAGCACAGACCTGAACTTCTGCCAAGAAACCTAAAATAAACACAGCAAATACTACAGTTAAACTTGCTACAAAAAACAACACTCGTAGAGAAACCCTGATACTTTTCTTTGACTACAGGATTAAAAGAAAACTGAAATATGTGCTTTGTCTGTTTTGTAATTACCTGTGTTGTCCTTTGAAAATGTTGAGGAGGTACCAGCTGTAGAGAGCTTCAAAGCGGCCGATCACTACAGTGAGGAGGAGGAGGAGGCACGATGAAGGTCCTGAGAGTAATGAAGACTGGGTGTAGTTTTAACCCTTTTTGCTCAGCGTGTAACCGACACCTGCAAACACCTGACACCTGTTTTCACTGCCTCCATTGCTTCCTGATTCCAAGCAGCGTGACTCGTTTATCACACCGGTGCATCCAAACCGTCGTTTTATCATCAGATGACCACTTAGAAAAGAACCAACAACGTCACAAGTTTCAGCAGAACTTCCGATCCTTCGGGTCAGAGATGTTGTCCAGCTGTTAACCAGGCTGCTGCACACAAACTAGTTCTGAAGCGGTTGTTGGTTAATAAATATGTACCTTCACTAAACTTAACTGTTGGGCAGCAAACTGAACTAAGTGAAAAAGGAAACTTTTTATATTTTACCTGTTTAGAAGGAAAAGTAAAAGATGAAACCAGTTGACATATCTCAGTTTAAGCTTAGATTTGTATTACAAATGCTAAATATTTTAAATAACATTTGAAAAAATTAACAACATACTAAAAATTAAAGGTATATATTGTACACAAGTATAACCACAAGATAGGAAAAAACGGGATGCAAACATGTCTGTTATTGCTAATTTACAGCTTTTGTTAATTGGCAGACAACAAAAACAAAAGCATGTTAAATTGAAAACAAAGCAAAGACAATATACCTTATGCAGATCAGTTTGCCTTAAGACCACAAATTAGACTTTGTTAATCAATATTATTAATCAAATCACTCAAAATAGACTGCAATAACTCTAAACAACATATTTCTTGTGTGTGTGCGCATAAAAATAAACCAATAGTTTTAAAAAATATCAATAGCTCCTTTAAAATACTATTTTTTCGAAGTCATGTTTGCTTGTGATGCTGCAGTTGCTTCCTATTTACATAAACGATTGCTCTCGATTGGACAGCTTTGCTAAAAACAGATTCACACAAGCCGAATAAATGGAGTTTTTATGTGTTTTTTTTATTGGTAATTTTGATATTTTAGAATGTTTTTAGCAAAGTTATGAGTCAATCCGTGAGCTTTAATCAGTGCTGGTCTAGAACAAACGGGAGGTGCTGTATGTGGTCCAACAGTTTGGTCAATATTTGAATTTTCTGCACAAAATTGCTTTTGCATTCACCGTGTGGGCGCGGCTGTAGGGATGGGAATGTCTGGCGATGGGTCAGTTAGACTAAAATATCTAAAATATCTCAACAAAATACCAATGGATTGTCATGGAATTCTGTGCACATGTTCACCGTTTCTATAGGCTTAATATCCCTGATTTTGGTGATGTTTCTTGAGCTCCACCATAAGGTTAATACATCTGACTTTTAATGAAATATCCCTTCTGCCTATGGAATAAATTACCTTGGAAATTGCTGCAGGAATCTCTATCGACTTTTTAATACCTTTTTCTATTCTCTTTGTGTTAATCTTTCTCTGAATAATCATCAGATTAAAATGTAAGTTTATCTAATATTTGGTTTATGACCAAACACAATAAAGGACATAAACATCCCCCTACTTTCTGTTTACTTCTAATAAGTAAGTGTGCCAAAAACATGCTAATTAAATAATCACTAGCGAGAATGTAGATGCTTGATGCTGTTTAAATTGCGACTGCTGCTTACAAAGTTCTGAGTATCTGATGTTAAGTTAAAGGTGTGCACACAGCCACTGTCTAAGCAAAACATGTGGCATCACTTTAGCGGCAATTTAAGTAAAACCCAGATTAAAATACTCTGAACCTGCACTAAGAGCCTGAAGTGAGATCAGCCATCTGTGACCTTCAGCAACAGAAGTCATTAAAAGAGCTGACGGTAGCATGTCAGGTATCTTAGTAACCACTACTGACTTGTAACTGGACCTGCAGCAGCATATCGGCACAGAACGAGCTCAGTTAATGATTGCTTTGAGGATCAGGTTCTGTCCAGCTGTAAACATATACTATTTGTTGGCGGTACTTCACTGTACTTACACGCAGTCAGTGGGAATTTTTGGCCTCTTTTACGCTGAAAGGCGTAAAAGAGGGGATGACTGCGTGTAATCCTTACTGATTAGTGTCAACTTTCCTTTCAGTGTAATGACGAGGAAGGACAGAGACGCATGTGGTGAAGACGGCTGAAGAGACGGGAACGGTGGATTTCTGCCCGCAAAGTATGCCAGAACTATTGATGCAGTTGGCTCCAGTGGATTTAATGGATGGCGCCAATCATTTACAACGCAGATGGTAAAAGTGGGCTTTCATCCACTTAAGTAGATGCAAAGAAAACATTTTGACTATATAGTGAGATTAAAGTATCTTCTGTTTTCAGAAGAACGCCAAAACTTTTAAGGTTCATTACCCTGCAAGATAGAAAAAGAGTGAGGTAGGTCAGATGTTACCTGAGTGTGAGACCCAGAGTCAGAGGGGATGGATGTGAACCACACTGGTCCATTTAACCCAAAAACCATCCTGTCACTTAAAACTCTGGGATTTTTCCTCAAACTGCTGCTGCTGCTCCAGAATGTGATACACAATCAAAGTTTAATGCAACATTGTCTCATAAGGACAGAAGCTGATGGGTTTCCAAACTTCACGTCAGAAGCAGGATCCCCTTTCTTTTTTAGGCTCCCCGTCCCTGCAGGACACACACAGGTAAGCTGAGCGTAAACATGTCATGTGAGGTATATGTAATCATGTGTATGTAGTGGCACCATGAGAAAAAAATAGCAGGATTTTCCTTAATATAAACCATGCCAAACTGTGTGGCTGCTACCAGTAAAATCACAAAGTAGTTTTTTAATTTAAATTAGCAAAGAAGGAAGACAACGTGCACTGAACATAATTAAGTTTTCTTTATACTTTTACATCTCCCACTGCAGTCCTTTGTACATGTGATATCCATTACATCCGATGCTAAAGTACAGATACAGTATAGGAAGGCTTACAGTCCACTCCTGCAGCTGGAGCATTTATTAATACTTGTGTAACTGTATTGGCATCTATGGATTTGTTTCCTTTAACCTTCGTGTCGTCCTGCCGGTCAAAATTGACCGGTTTTAAAGTTTGAAAATGTAAAAAAATATATATTTTCACAGTGAAACTTCTGACATTTTCAACATTTTTGGGAAATTTTTGAACATTTTTTGGTAGAAAAACGAAATGTTAAAAATGTTTCTTAAGAACATTCACATAAAAATCAACCAAAATCCAGTGAATTTTGCTGGATTTTGGTTGATTTTTATGTGAATGTTCTTAAAGAAAATATTAGAAGTTTTACTGATATGTAATCACTTTAGATATTTTTAGGATTTTTTTGGAAGATTTTTACTCATTTTATGAAAATAATTACACGAATTTTCTTACCAAATTTGTGGGATTTATTTAAAAATAAAACTTTTGAGGGAAACTTTTAAGGATTTATTGGAATTTTCTTCCTGAAGGTTTTGCAAATTTTCAGAAATTTGAATAATTTTTTTGTTGATTTTTTTTTTTTTCAGACCAGGAAACTGTTTTTCGGTGCCTGTAAACAACAGGAGGGTTAAATAAAGTGCTGGCTTCTATCTCGAGGCATTATGGTCGGCCGACCTCTTTCACTATTTACTTAAATGCTCAAGCAAATTAAAGCAAAAGTGCAAACATCCACTTGACTTTTATCCCGCAGCTATCCCTGGCTGATGGAGATGCTGCTTTGCCTCACTGGATGGTCTTTAGAAAACAGAGTAACCGTCTGGCTGGCTTGGCTCTGACTGAGGATTGTGGGATATATCGCCTTAAAGTGTCTGTGACTGGTGAGAGGTGTACGGCCCACTTTCATCTGCACATCCTGAACAGAACAGGGACCAACAGGAATCCAGTACGGTAAGAAATCACAACGCTTGACTACTTCATGAGGCGATAATATGTCCATTTACAGATTGTTGTGCTGCCACCAAGTGACCAAAACACATTTCAGTTTCATCTGGATACTGTAGTTTTTAGGAAACGTCAGTCAAACAGAGCTCTTCGAGTGTCGATACCATTATGATGATGGTGTATTCCTCATGTTCCTCTGATTGGAAAACCATGTCACCATAAGAAACTGGCTTCATCAGACTGTGGTTATACAGATGATACTTTGCTTGTGTGTTTTGTTTTATCTTTAGCAAATGGACTGCACTGAAAATATGAATGTAGGGAGGAGGAGAGTCTATAATCATGACTATTCTGTGTGTTAATAAGTTGTTATATGCAGTGGAATGTGTACTATGTAAGATACCAAACCATATAATATTTTATTATTATATGTGTCTTGTTGGTATGATACCAATATGTGATTTTTTTGGACATTATGGTTGGTCACACCTCTAGTTTTGGTCTTTTTGTGAAAATTACTGATGCTTTCGTATTTTTTCTTTGTGTCTAATAGCGACACTTTATCCTGCTCTGAAGAGGAAATGACCACCTGGGCGACCCTTCTCCTTCAGCTCAACCCTGCGACACTTGATGCCAACCAGCGCATCCGTTTGGTCACCACTATGGCCAGCTATCTGCGTCTACTGCTCAGCTATGTCTCTCTATTTTCACAAAGAAAACCTTTCATGCTAAAACAAGAGAAGCTCAGAGTTTGTAGACAAGGCGGACTTGCTGAGAAACAAGCTGTTGTAGGAGACGCTGCTGAGCTCGTGTGGCTCGTCGGTTGTCAAAAAGAGGAACGACTGTTGGATTTGGCTAAAGTACTGGAGCACAGCATGAAGACAGGAAGTTTGGCAAAGTTACTGGGAGCTCCAGTGTTGGGATGGAGGGTGATATGTGCAGCCGGTGAGGTGCGATATAAAGTTAAAAGAGACTTGCAAAAGCAGAGATTTACACCGACTCCTCATGCGATTGTTCCGCCTCCAACTTGGATCCAGCAGAGTGTGGAACTTAAACACATATATGCGCTTCCTTTAAAGCTGGAACCAAGTTTGTCAGCTATTTTGTTTCATATGAACCACATAGGGACGACACACATAAAGGATTCAGCTGTAAATGCTGTCATCTTTGACAGACAGACTTTCCTAGATTCATCCAAAAAAGTGTCCAAGTTGACTTGTGACGTGCATGCCTTTAAGATGCGTAACTCTCCACAACATATAAAGCAAACTGAGCTGCCTCCATCACAATTCAAACCTCTTACTGAAGTGACTGGTTGCATTGGACGAGTATCAGCAGTTACATTCTGGACCACAGAATTATTCGATTCACCCTTTTTGCCCAAACATCCGTCAACACTTGGTCACTCCACGCTGAACTTGGAAACTTTCTCAACACCACACAGTGTTTACTCCTCGCTGCCTCTGACCCGGGCCTCTCTCAGCGTCACCTCCACACTGACACATGAAGCCGCCGACACAGATTCGCTCGCCATTCGTCTGACCCGGCGACCTCCCCAGAGGGAAACCCCCTTCTGGAGCGAATCCTGGCCAGCCGACCGCACTGAGTCAGAGAGTCAGTCCTCAGTGAGCTCACAGGGTAGGTCTGCTGTTGTTGACTTCTTTATGACTATACGGGATTGTTCTGGGCGCTTAGTCATTCAGATCATATGTTTTAATGACTTGATCTCATTTGAAAGGGAGTCTGCAGCTGAACGGAGCTCGAGGGATGAATGAATGGAGGAACATATGGGCTAATGTAGTCAGAGAAGTATGGAAAACAAATGACTGTGTTAGACCTGTGAGTTATGTTGAGGGTCATATAGAGAAATACAGAATCATAAGTCCAGTGAATGTAAACACTCAGACATTTTTTAAAAGCTGCGTTAACTGATTTTCTGGCTTTCTAAGTTGCCATAGACACTCAAATCAGCCTCCGAGTTATTTCATTCTACGCTTTCTCCAGAAATGTCTTCAACTGTATCTCCTAATTGAAAAAAATCCACCATTTCGGGAAGTCCTTCTTTTAATTTTGGCATCATTCTGCTGTTTGTCTTCTGCTTATTTTTTTGTAAACAAGGCATTAAAATATTCCATAAGGTTTGGGAGTTGGGTTCACAAGCAAACAGTCACTTGAACTGTTGTTCTGTAAATTAGTAACTATAGAAGCCATAAATTTGGTGACTGAATACAATAAACGACTGTTGGAATTCTTTGTCAGTGGGGGTACTGAATAACTCATGACTGAAATAAAATGTTGGATTTTTCTCTCATAGGTCACACTGTCCATAAAGAAGAACCCATTAAAGACCTCAGTGCTGCCAAATCAGCGCCCCCTCGTCTCCCATCTGTTTTCCATCCACTTTCTATACTGATTTATTATGCCCCCATACTGAGCTCCTCATTTAAGACAATACCATCGCTGCCATCAGCAAACAAAACACCCCCTCCTGTGCTGTTCCCAGATGTGTCACCACACATAATAATGGAGCAGTTATCAGGAACGCGGCCTTTTGGTACAAATCGAAACGTGTCCTCAGCTACATCTGGGGTGAATCAGCCTTCGATGTCTCAGCTGAATGTAACAGATCAGGATGTGTCACCGACCTCGTTAGCGGGTCAGCTGATGATGTCTGCACAAACTGAACTCGAGTCTTCGCTGTCAACATCTTTGCTGTTCAGTCTGGAGCCCTCAGTGATGACATTAACTCCAGCTTTACCCTCCGAGTTTGGCGTTTTCAGTAGGCAGCATGAGACACCTGATATCACAGATCCATTATTTACTGAACAGTCTCTCAAAGTCTCATCATCTCAGATGCAGTTGCTTCAGGTGTTTTCCACACCTTCATTTCCTGATGTTGGTGTTTCTTCTTCGCAGCAGAACCTTGAAGATTTAAAGACAGAATCAAGGACAGAAGTTTATGTGGATCAAAATGGACTAGCACAGACATTACATTTAGGAGTTGTACTGGCGTCACTATTCCCAACGTCACTTTCTTTATCAGACCCTCCTCAAATGATTTCTGTCCCATCGATGTTCCAGGACAAATCTTTTACATCTTTACAATCCAGCAGTGGAAGAACGCATGCCATGCTGTCAGTGGAACAAACTATCCAAACACTGCTGCTTGAGAAATCCCAATTGTTTGAATCCTCCAAACCTTTTGCCACTGGAATCACAACAAGCACATTTTTCAATATCACACTCCTGACTAGAATTTCACCAGTCCTGAAAACAGTAGCAAAGACTTCTCCTTTGCCAGTAATTTGGACTACAAGACCAGCATCCGAGGGAAACGTTGATCCTACTGCTCCCTCTACTGCTCAGGAACCATACGCTACATCCTCCAGTCTACTAGCTCCGAGTTTACAGCCTTCATTTCCATTATGTGGTGTATTTATTGCACAGGATGTCAATAATTGTCCTCTAAAAATCAAAAGCACCTCTCTAGAATGTACATTGGAGCATGTTCTGACCTTTCTGACCAGTTACCTTCCTGGCCAGAAATATCCGACTGATTCGACCAAGACTTTGGTGAAACATTATTCATCACACCTCCTCTCAAGAAATGTTTTAGAGGAGCACACCAAGTCGAATGAATTTGCATCTTTTCCATCTTTCAGTGAAATGTCAGAAATAAATCGTGTAACCGTTAATCAACCAACGGACCTCCCAGAGATGTTGTCTGCTTTAGAAGGTAGTAGCTGCTCAGTAGTAACACATGCATCAGTAACTCTGAGCTCATCTGACCTCTGTGAAAACTTTGCCACTTCAGAGAACTCCTTGTTAATCTGGCAATCATTTGTTAGAAACAGCCGGATGTCAATCACAACAGCGCTTCCCACTCGGCAGATTCTATCGTGGAGTCCATCTATGAGTGCATCAGCCTCGTTACAAGATGTAGGCCTTTCCTCGTATAGAAGACAGAGCTCAGTCCAGCCAGCACACACTTCAACTTCCATCTCAAGTAAGCGTCGTTGTCTATGTCATTGAGCAAGACCTTTAAATCTCAGTAGCAGCTGTAGAAGTGGCTGAAGTCTTCAGATAAACATGACTGTGAGACAGAGCAGTGCCAGTAAACATTTCCTCTGTCAGCCAGTGCGATAATGTGACACCCGTTTGTGTGAATGCATGCTTTTCTATTTTAATGGCTTGTTTGTTTCGAATAACAATCTTAAGCCCAAACATTCTACAATTCTGCAATTTCATTTACGGTAGTTTTATTCTAGGCGACGTACATCTGAAAATCATATTTGAGGAGGTTGAAGCAGCAACTGTTTGTCATTTTTGCTTTTAAAATTCCTAAAGTGGTGAATCAATTATTAAAATAGTTGCAATTCTAATGTATAAATGTGTCTTTGATCAATTAAATGTTGTAGCTTTACAAAATATGCATGCAAAATAGGAACCTACAAAAAATGGGCTCCTGTTTATAGCACTACTGCTGGTCAAATGCTCCACAAGGTTTCTTTAACATACTTTCTGTAGCTACAGTTCTCTACTTTCAGCACTGAATTAAAAATATCTAATTTGTTGGTATTTTTATTTGTAAACATGTTTGTTTAAATTAAGTAACTTAACATAACTTGATTTTCGATTCCAGGTTCCCTGAATCTTCCACCCAAAGTGTTGCAGTCTATTCCAGCTCTAATGGCCACTGTTGGCTTCCCCTTCCACTACACGATTCCACCTAAAACCTTTGTGGATCCAGAGGACGGTGAGGCAGGCGCTCTGTTCCTGGAGATGCAGCTGATTGATGGTCCACCCGTCGCTACGGGTACCTGGCTGGCCCTGGATGGTTTAGAGCTTCATGGTGTTCCTCTTGAGGTGGACCTTCAGTTTGCTCCTCAGGATCTCCTCCTGGTGGCCCGGGATAGTCAGGGCTTGGCCGCCTGGCTGCCTCTGCCTCTGACTCTGGATCTGCATCGCAGCCCTGTTAACCCGTGCCACATCTTCACCCTGACAGCTCAACGCAGCCTCCACTCCATGCTCCTCCACCGCCACAGGGTGGAGCTACTGCTGAGGAAACTATCTAGCTTCTTCAACAGCTCCAGCAGCTTCCATCTTTCTGTTGTTTCTATGATGCCTGGGTCCACGGTGGTGTCTTGGTACAACTATACTCTGTGTAAAACAGGCCATGGTAGAGGATCACACTGCCATGCTGATCAAGTACGAGGTATGTGGCTGGCAATGAGCTCTGCAGATGGATCAGTCAATGCTGGATTCAGAGAAGCAATGCTTCCAGAGTTCCTTATTACCAACGTAGCATCTGTGAGATTCAGACAGGATTGTTTTCCCAACATTCTTACATTTGGTAGTTCAACTCCTGCTGTCCAAACAACACTGGGTCCAGGTTTAGGGACCAATACTTCCCTCAGTCCCTCCTCTAACACTCAAGCCACTGTATCTCCAGCTGTCACTCCCACTTCACAACAGACAGACTCGTATCAATGGATGGCCGGCGTGTTGACAGCTCTCCTTATCGTCTGTCTCCTCATCTTAATCATCCTTCTCATTGCTGTAATTCTCTATTTCTGCAAAGGTCATGGAAGGTCCAGAATAGTAGCCATCTGGCCTGCAGGCAGGCTGCTCTCAATTCAAAGCAGAGATCTGACAGCCATAAGACCAAGACGACCTCCAATATTCCAGCCTGAGCTTCCTCCTCCTCCGCTGAGACTGTGGATCAACCTCTCACACGAGGACGAGTGGCAACTACCATCAGCTTATGACAAGATACTACAGCCACGTCCTCCACAGTATGACTTTTCGAGCATATAAGAATAGAAAACTTATGTGCGGCAAAACAACCTCACATTTTAAGTCCAGTGTTTGGGAAATTCTATGAACTAGATCAGCCTTGTATTTTTGAAACAGAACAAAGGGTGTTTTACCATTGAAGTGCTACCTTTTACTGCCAGTAAAAATATTTTTTCTTCACAATTCTAAAGGAAAGTATCTGGAGGCACAGCATTCACAATTTTCATTAAGGCCACATTCAAAGGATAAACACAAAAATGTAAAATAATTTCTTAAACCTCAGTTTGAAGGGTAGAAACTGCTGGAATGGCTGCTTCTGTGAAACCAGTCTCACATTTTGTGTCTATAAAATGTATATATTCACCAATTTCATGTCTTTATCTCACACTGATCACTTCAGGTATACATTTGTTTCCTCCTGTTTAAAATGAAGGTTTTTGTCGAAATTTAAGTTAATACCAATATATAATAATTTGACTTGTGCAAAACTCAACGGCAATGTTCTCTACTGACAGCTTTATTGTGTAACACAATATGTGAACAGCATATCTACAAAATCACGGGTAAAAAATTATAAATTCCATGTTAAAGTTCACTGTCTGTTTCATTTGGTGTCCCTGTTCAGGGAGCGTAAGTTGACATCCAAGTCTGAAAAAACACTGTGGTCCACAATCTCATCCTGGGAAAAGTTGAAGCAACAGGTCTGTGGAGACATCATCTGGAGGCCTTCCCATTTTCATGAACATCCATCCTGTACACAGGGAAAAGATCAACAGATTGATTAAAAGACAAAACATATAGACAGACATAGGTAGTCTGATACTGCGTGTGTGTACAGGATAAAGACATACGAAGCAGTCAGGACATGTTCAGTGTGCCAGCATTAGATTTCAAGTGATCGCTTTTTCACCACACACCCATTCTCATCTTTGAGGTGCTGATACAACTCGAACTTGTTGTTCACAGAGCTCGCTCTTCCAACAAACTCTTGGTGCTTCCTGGAATTGGCTGCAGTGATGCGGTTGGTCCACATGGTGAGAAGTGAGACGGGACCTGTGGAGGCAACAGGAAATGCTCAGTAAAAACCACTGACCGCAGTTTGTTTAGAAAAAAAAAGGGGGATTTGCGGTCCTAATTTTCAAATGTGTATGTACAAAATGTTACTTTCTGTGGAGGCTATGAACAGTAATGCTAATTAAGAAAAAAGTTAATATAAAAGTCAAGACATTCATGTGAATATCGTGTGAGGTCTAATTTTTATCCTGGTAAATGCTCCTATGCAAAATTTTCTAAGAAAATCATCAAGCCAGCTGGTAAGATCTGTCCTCATGTGAAAGTTTGTCACTGATTTCTCTTTTTCTGTGTCTGTCCCATGCAGAGATATGAGGATGATCGCTGGCACCTTTTGCTCTCTCTGGAGGCTGAACTTCCTCTGTGGTCAGACGAGGCTTTTTGTTCAGCGGCTCTGGTGAGTCTGGAGAATCCTTGATCACTTCTGACTCCTGATCTTCTTTATCCAGCAAACCTTTTAGCCTATAGAACAGTGCACATGAGGAAACACAAATAACAATGGATTTTGGTCTGATTAGAGTCTGTGTAATACTAAAAAGCTGCTTTTCTGATTTCTTCTACTTCTAAAATATTTTCTCATATAAACAAACTAAAGACAGACACAGAAGTCCTGCTGACCTCTCGGATTCCTGCCAGCTTTTGTCATCCGTCTCCTTGTTTCCATTTTTCTCCGTCCTGTCCTCCCTCTCCTCTCTCTTCCTCCCTCTCTTCTTCCTCTCCTCCTCCTCTGGGGGTTTGCTGCGACAGGCGATGATACAGTCCAAAACTCTCTGGTGTCTGTCAGTGGCTCCGGCGTGAGTCTTTACTAATGTTTCCAGCTCGTTCCACATTATACGGTACTGTTCGTCCCTGAAGATAATAATATAGAAAAATTATAAAGACTGTTCACATTCAGAAACTGTGTGGTTGGTGCTTTTTTGTAAAAATGTCCTCAAAGCTGAATAAATACCTCTTGGGGCCTTTGCCTCGGGATCCCACTGTGGAAATGGGGAGAGGATCGTTCTTTCTCTCCATATCCACCAGGTTGTAGACGGTCTTCTGGCAGGTCAGAACGTCCTCCTCAGTCAGGGTCTCTTTAACTATCAGGTTAGCCAGAGGAACCACCTAGAGGAGGAAAAGAAGGAGACACAGAAGGTGCTAAAGGATGGGCCCACATGGAAACTAGCACAGTGTAAATTCTCATTAAGAATACAGTCTTTGGAGGATCACTTCTATGATAAAAATCGTTCGTAGAATTTGAGAGAAATCTGAACTCCAGTAGAACCCCGGTATCCTTATATTGTGCTCACTGCCTGCATGTTGAAGATGGTGGTCTGGGAGATGATCATCGGCCAGTATCTGGTGTGACGTTCCAGCTGAGCTTTGGCCCTCTCAGCCGGCAGCTTCCCTGAGGGATCATGGGTAGACTCTGAAACAGGAGTCAGCCGGTTCTCCCTCATAAATTCACCAAAATCCTGAGAGGAAAAACCAGTGTTGATCAGAATCATTTATTTTGTTGTGTGTTTTCACTCTGTCGCTGTGAGCCGGACTTACAGTGATTCTGTAGTCCGTCACTCGGCCTCCGCAGCCCTCGCTGATGGAAGGCGGATCCTCTAAGGTGGAGCGGTTGCTGTTGAGCACATGCAGGAAGATCTCACCTCCGTGGCTGCTGAGCATGTGGCTGATGACCTTTGAACCCGACTTCCTCGGCTGCTCCAGCAGCACTGATCGACCTGTCAGTCAGAGAGGTAACCAATCAGCAACTCAATCAGTCTGCAGATCAAAGCAGTGCAGTAAATGGCAGCGTTTAGGAGAATCTTTGCTTTTAGTGTAAAGATAACTTTTGTAAATGTCATCAGGCATCTCAGGAACTGCACAGCTTCAATACTAGACAAAGTAGACGATAAATATAGGTTTAAAGAAAAGCTCACCGTTCAGGAGAAAGTTTGTCAAACAAGACGAGGGGCGACTGTTTACGTCTGTGGGGGAGATGCGATAAGCTCCTGTGCAGTAGTGCAGCTCTGAGGTGGAGAAACAAACACATATACTGATTAACAACAAACTCTGACGTCCTTTAACCACAGTTATATCAGTCAGTTTCTACATACTTCATCAATATTGAATTCTTTGTTGCTGTATGGCTTTTCTTACATTTGAACTACTTCAATATGCAATGTTTACGGCTGCTTCATATGTCCATGAATAATATTTCCAATTAAATGATTTAGCAAACGAAGACACATCACCTCACATGACATTAGGCTAATAATAAAAAAAGTAACTTTCTAACTAAATATTTTTAGAATGTTAACCAGTAAGAACTTGTGTCTGTTTCTCCCACCTATGGTGTTGGTTCGTGGAGTGCACCATTTCAGTGTAACAGTCTCTTTAAGTCCATTTTCTCGAGTGCTGGTGCCGGCCATATGCAAATCTCCTGCACAACACAAAGACAACACATCAGTTATTATTTGTTTATGAGACCATTAAGGAGCAAAGAACCTGTAGATTGATTCCCAATGAAGTGCTCATGATATAAACAGCGACAGTTACAGTTTAGAGATCATAACATCACTTTCTGAACCTGCTGCACTGCTTGAATGTCTCACTTTGATTTATTTACCCACCACTTTTAAAGAACTCCAGGTGAGCGTCTCTGTGATGCAGGAGCTCAACGTCATAATTAGCGGATGTGTTGGCATGCTGCTCTTCCTGCCCGTCCACAGAGACAAGAACAAATGCAGGTCAGTGCGACGTCGGCTCTTAAAACGTGCAAACGTACACACAAACACACACGTATATGCACAAACACACATTGACACTGCTGATTTCATGTTCCAAAGGGGAAAATGATGACGGACAAAGTAAAAGGAAAATGTCGGCTTGCTCAGTGACTCAAGCATGTTTTCTCCTGTTTACATCAGACACTAGTGTTGAATGTAAATGTGGTTTACTTCACACAATGCACAGCTTCTACTGGAGCCTGCGGTTGTTTGACAATAGCTTTACACAGTGTAATTAGGGCTCAAGCCAAAACATGAGGCCTGGCGACCACTGAATGCTGACAACACTGTAGAGTTGGAAGGTGGGAGAATAGAAATATCTAAAGGTGGAATCAAGTTAAACATTTAAGGGATGGTCATGTTTAAGAACTAGTTACCAAGACAGCACAATGGATCACACCGAGACACTAAATGGAGAAGTGTTCGTCATGGGAAGAGGAGGGTTTAAAGGGACGAGGGGGGACAGAGACCACGGGGGAGTTTGAACATATTTTAAGATAAACACACCTAACAGACACTGACAGGATTTATTAAGTCAGAAGAGGCAGCGCTGGTCATAAAAAGAGTTGAATGCAACACTCAGATTATGCAGGGATTTTTGTGTGTTTGCAATAAATAACATTTTTTTAAACCTCCCCCCGACAAAAACAGATTCAAACTAAATCTTGATTCAATTTAATCATCGGTTTAATTCCAGTTTAAACTTTGACATCAAACTCTGCATTCACATGAGACCAGAGTTGCCTGTCCTTTACTTGAGTCTCGCCAGCAAATCCGTAGAGCAACATCAGTAGAAATTAATGGTAAGACTGTTCGCAACAGTAGAGCTTAAAAAAAAAATACACTACATGTTGTAAACTCTGCCCCTTCCTCAATTTGATGTGTGTGTGATCAGGGTACTAACCTGTTCGCAAACATTTAATGTGGGCTAGCAAAACAGAAAATACAGCATGAAACCAGCAGCAGGTTCACAGTCAAATCAACATGCAGATGAGATAAACAAAAAAAAAAGATGAGACTGTAGAGTTTAATGAGTTATTATAGAGGAGGAAAGGCTTAAGCAAGCAAAAAAGAAAAGTGTGAGGGAGAAAATAACTTAAAAGTAAGCAATTAATCAAATGAAAAAGTGAGCAATGCATCGTATCGTGAACATGACAAGACTTTTATACCAGTAGCAGGAAATAAAACATGTAAAAATTTTATGTAGGTTAACATTTTAGCGAGGGATGTGCAAGACAAAAAGCAAGAAGACGCAGCTGTTTACCTTCATGGGGATGTTTGTTATGGTGGTGGAAGTCAAGTCAAAGTGCTGCTGGACCAAAATGTTGAGTTTAGTGGCCAAGTGCCGCCCAGCACGAACACTGTGAACCTCGCTGGTGAGCAGAGGAGAAATCTGAAGGACAGTGAGATGAAACGGCATTAAATGCCACGTTTTCACATTCTTATTGGTTCATTTTGAATCTGAGCTCTAAGCTTCGCGCTCACCTCTTTCTTGGGTCGATCGGACACCAGCGTGTCCTCACCCTGTGGGTAGATGTGAACAAGAACCAGCTCACACTGCTGGATGGACATCAGCCTAAAACCCAAACAATTAATTAAAAATTAAATACTTATCAACATGTCAATACCACACAGTGTACTTCATATTTCATCCAAGTTTAACCTGTTAGAGCCACACCTTTATCACTTTAACAAGTCCACGTGCCATCACGTTGCATGTTGTCTTCTACTGACCTGTCTGAACCTGCTGCCATCTTGTTTTGATCTAAAATAGTCTCCTGGATGCAGTCCTCCAGCATGCGCACATGAGTGTCACTGTAGGATAAAACACAAGAAGAGCCAGGATAAATAATATCCTTTAGATAGCAGCAAACACAAGTAAACAGCTGCACAAAGGGAAATATTTTAATTTACTGAAAAAGTCAAACATTGTCTTACTTCATGTATTTGTGAGTTAAATAGAGCTGAAACATTTAATCAGTCAGTTGTCAAGTATTCAGGTAATTGCAAACTTTTTGATAAACAGTTTACTACTTTTGTTTATTTTTTTTGAAAGTTGAATTCCTCTGATTCCTGCTTCTTAAATTTGAATAACATTTGCCTTCTTTCTTTCTCTGACAGCACACTAAATGTATTTGGATTGTGGACAAAACATCATCTTCATCGACTTTTTTTAAATCACTTCTTAAAACCCACTTTTATAGACTCCCCTACAAATAAAGTTCTCTTTTTTCATTCTCTGCCTTTTTATCCCTTGTAGAACTGTCACTGCTTGCAGTCCCTCTCTCTAACCTCTTGATCTTAATCTATTTCTATCTTTTATTTTCTCTTCAGCTTCTCTCTTGCGTCATGTCGTCCTTTTAACCAGATTTTAATTAGCTATACATTACTCGAGAAAATAGTTGACATATTAATCGGTAATGAAAATAATTTGGCGCTTCTTTTCTAGTCTGTTCTTCTGGGCGTTCCATCGCCCTCTTAGCTCTGCATAGTGTGTTCTAATCTTCACCGCTGGAGCAGTGATAAGAATGTAATTAATGTCTAAAATTAGCTTACAGCCTAACCAACTTTGAACAAGGTTTCTAGAACAATCAGTCCTCCAGCTGTTACTATGTGCATCTGTGACACCAAGATAGAGGTACTGATTCAGCTCCATAAATTCAGGCTGTTTTTGTTTTGGGCTACATCATACTGTTAAGTGTCTAATATATTTTTATCCACTATATAAATAAATGAGAGGGACAAAATGTGAAATGTGAGCTTTAGCCAAATCTGCATAATCTTATCAGTGCCTGCAGATGATCTTCTTGCACGTTATTCAGTGTTTACCTTTTGGCGTTAGTCAGGCAGATGATACGGCCTCTATTGGCGACTCTCTCCGCTGTGTCCATCAGAGCAGTGCGCCTCTCGTGCTGCAGCTCCGTAATCTTGCACAATGACTCCACAGCAGCAACCAGCCCGTGTAAGATGCTGCAACACTCCGGGTCTTCACGAGGGTTTGGAGGCCCAACGGCTGCGAGAGCGGACATTAGCTGTGACGAGGGAGAGAAAATACTTAATCCTATTACGAGCTTGTTCTGAAGAAGACTTGCGCAAAAAATGCTAGCGCTGTCATTTACTGGAGATATAGCACTTCTCCAAAATGCTGAATTTTATTGCAGTGGATTACCTCATGCGTGCTCTGATCTTCTCGCCTCCAGCTATTCAATATGTGGAACTCTGAGTCACTCACAATGTAATTAACCTGTAAAAGAAAGACAAAATGTCAGTGGTTTTGTTTTGCACTATAACTAAATTAATTAAAACTTCCCAACCATCTCATACATTAGATTTCTCCAGTCTTTTAGCTGCAGCACTTAAGTGAAGCCACAGAAACAACATTTCAGAGTCAATACCAAGAAACTAACCAGTTTGTCCTTTGGATAAATATCATAGAGGATCCGACAGTATTCCATGGAGCACTCCACAGCGCAGGTCCACAGGGATTTGGACACGGGGGCCAAAGGGATGACCCCTTGAGCTCGGCTCTTTGTCAACACATCACACTCCACCTGCTGACGACTGGACTCTGCCATGTAGGGACAGTGGTCCACTACGAAGACAGTCTTGTGTGCCACTGAGAACATCTTCATTTTTCAAACCTTTAGGGTGCGCTGAACTGTGAAAGTAGTAAAAGAACAGATTAATGTTAAGCTCTGCATGCATTTTTCCTCCTCTGTTTTGCTGTTAAATGTGAACTGAAATCTGATGTCCCCATTTGTCACAATCAAATATGCAGTACTGTAAATGCAGACTGAACTAAAATATAAACACAGCATGCAAAAGGTCTTCTTTACTGGCTTAGAGGAGCAAGTCGAAGGTCATCATTAACTCTAAGTGTTGTAGATCTGTGGCAATACACAATACAATTGACCCTAACCCTTATCATATTGACTTGTGATCTCTGGTCTCAATCTATGTACTGAATTTAATAAATACTACATGCTGTGTTTCTATTTTTTTTTTTCAGTATACAGTATCTAATCCGTATATCCCATGAATTGTTGTGGGACTGTAGACAAAGGTTGGTAGGAATGACTGCATGAAGCAATCTTGGTGTGAATGGATGAGCAACATGTGAATTATAATTTTGTGTCTGGTCATTAACACATCTCCATCTTTACAGGATCATTTGGACCCAGCAGCAGCAACTCAAAAGTGAGACTCTAGTTTCCACCAACATCTTAAAAACAATAACCTGGCAATAGCCAGATTAATAATTGTGTAGTACTTGATAGTACTCCACAATGAACTCACAAATATCGCGAGAAATCAACTTGCTGGCAAGGGTATAAAAACAATACACTGGTTAAAAGTATTAAATTACATTACAATGGTCGAGGCGATTTAAATAAATGCATATGCATTCAGACCAACGTAGAACATAAACACAACCTAACGTGACCAAGACCTAGAAAAAAAACCCGAGTTGCATAGTTTTTTCGTATTACATATGTATGACAGCGATCACATTCAGGTTCGATCCACGTCCACTTTGGTTTTACCGCTACAAAAATAAATGGGCGCTAACAGGCTTATCATTCCATCACTAGTGTTTCATCTTCATAAATGTTCATATTACCTGTTGGTCAGTGAATGTCAACTCACCTGGAGAAAAAAAAACTTGTCAGCCGACCGCTTTCCGCCTATGAAACAATCGGAACCGTTTTCCACAACCTGCTGCTCCCCTTTGGCAGTTAAACTTGTTATCCGGCTACCAAGCGGAGGTCCTAATCAGTCTCAGGACATGTTAATCACCAAACGTTAGCAGGCTGACATCACACGACCTGCCACAGTAGCATGCATGTCACCGCGTTAGCCTGCTAGCTAACACTAACCGGAATCATTTGTTTGCTGATTCACGTTTATAACCGCCGATATGGACATTTACTCATCATGGCATTTGTTTACTGCTAAGATAAACGTCCTCTAATCAAACCACTTCCAAACTATCATCACCTAACTGTTTTTACGCATTTGGAAAGGAAAAGAACAAACAATACACTTCCAGGCGTTGGAAGCTAGCAGGTTTGTTATTGGCGGAAATATGTCCGGTGGTGTTCCGTCGCCGTTATCCTTCCGGTAGCGGAGAAGTAAATCTGCGAAATGGTTCCTATCTCCGTTTGTGTGCTTGGCTCCCCTTTAGGTTGCCTTAAAGTTTACAACAGGTACGAGGTAGAAAAGAGGTAGAAATAGATTTTACAGAGCAACAGAGTGACATTTCGAATATATCTCGATGTTTTTATTTTTTATCTCCACGGAATGTTAAAGTGTTAGACTCGGGCGACAATACAATTCTTGCGACCGGGCTGCTAAAAATTCTCAACCCAAATAAGTAATTTAACGTGAAAAAGTTACATTTTTCCCTCGCACAGACTTAAATTCCACTTCCGTTCGTATGTTATTTTAATTGCTGTTTGAACAGCGACTTTAGCTAATTAACTTGTGATGCATGGAGCTGCTGAAGTGGGCGTTAACTTGATTTGTCAGACGCGGTGAGCGACATGAACGCCCTCCTCCGCCCCCGACCCCACCCGTTTTATTTCCATTTTCTCAAGTCACAACTTGACCAAACTTTGTGTGGCTGTAACCATGTTGAGAAATAAAGCAGGAATGTACAGAGGACGGAGCTGCTCTTTTAAAGCACTGTAACACACACGGGGATCGGCTGTCTGGGAACTCTTCTTGCTTTTGTTCATTGTTTTCTGTGATGTGACTGAAGCCCACCAGAGCAGAACTATGAGTGAAAACGACATCCTGGAGATGGACTCTCTGTCTGACACCGAGGAGCAGCACGGTGATGCAGAGTCGGGCATGATAGACGAGGAAATGGGTAAGAGTTACCCATGATGTGTTTCGCAAGAGGCATTGTCTTCGTGTGCTTGTTTTGTGAGGCCACGGGTAAAAGTCTTGGTTCTTCCCCAGCTGAGGTACTGTTAATCAGACAGCTGAAACGCACGTTAATCCATTTTAACTGTGGAAACTCACCACCTACTGATCCATCACTTCTCTGTAGATTCATCCAAGTTTAATCAGTGATTTAAAAGTATGTTTTGTACCACTTTAAAATCCTGGACCTTTACTCCTATATTTATAGAATACGTGCAGTTTTGAAATACTTCTTCACTTCAGTGTTTGTATTATCTGCAATTTACTTTCCAAGCAACTATACACCAGTGGGGGTGTGGTTCACACACTTAAACAGTCTCAAACTCACACCACAGCATCCATAACTTTTAAGAGCATGTCTTATAAATATTAATGCATCACGAGTTAAACAATTACACCCCCAAAATTAACTTTTTTGTTCTATAGATTTTAGATATGGCACCTCAGAGAGGCTACAGTGTGTGTGGAGGTGGTTGCGTATCTCAACACTCTATTGTTATTTGGATTTTCTTCATTCCTGACATTACAAACTGAAACTTAGCTGTTGAATGACATTAGCCCCGGCTTGTTATTAAAACAGACGTAACTGTGGGAATCTCAGATTACAGTGCAGTATGTCGCAGTGTCTGTGGGAAAGGCGGGAATGATTCTCAATCTATAACCTCCTTTGTGTCTGTTTTATCCACGGCACGTTTTTCTCTTTACACTCACAGCACACTTAGAGACAAATGGTCCTTTGGGTTTACACTGATAGTTGTCAGTCATGAAGAAAAGCTCCTAACCACATGCAAATGACCACAGCATTTAACACTGCTTCATAAAGAGCATGCCAAAGTGCACTCTGTTTAATGGAGCCTCTATTCCATCATAGTAAATTATTAATATTCACACTTTGTTGAGCTTTGTACACTGTACTTTTGTAGTTTGTATCAACTTCCTAAATTCCACATTGTGAAATCTCAGTCTTGTCTGACGTCTAGCCAGCTGCCTACATAGTAAACCTGACACAGATTCTGTAGGTCAGTTATGGAAACGGCTAAACAGTCCCATGAGGATGCGTATTGCTCAACCTCTCTTGTAATAGACGTCGTCTGCAGGAAGCATTTTGCAGCTATAATTCATAATCTGTAATCCTATTTCACATGCAGTATATACAATTACAGGCTCTAACTACCAATGCTGCAGCAAGACCGTACAGCTGATTCTGTTCCTGACAAGTACATTAGACTCAATTTCCAGCTAATGTCATGAAATTCCCCTGTGTTTGATTCCGAAAAGCATTTCCTGTCAGATGGTGAGAGACACTGAGCTGTGTGGCTTGTATTAAACAGAAAGTGTTAGCTCTTGAGGCAAATAATCACGCACTGTAATGCTGCAATAAGCTATGTCTGTTAAAGAATGGTGCCCGCTTCTGTGTTTGTTAAATCTGCCTTTTGTTTTTTATTTTTTTGTGCGCAGATGTGAAATAGCCCTCTAGAGAGGAAGTCAGAGCTGGTATGCTGTGTTGAGACAAGAAAACAGGCATGTGGTCGCCTTAGATTTATCGTAACATGCTTCTCATGTGAATCACAGAGTCACTGTGGGTTGCAGAGGCTTTGTAGTGTGATGTCCATGATTTAGTTTTAAATTGAATGTATGGAAACACAAAGAATAGAAAACAAAAAGTGTGTAACTGTCTAGCTAGTTAGAGTTTCGACTGTTTATCTTAAAATACTGACTTAAAGGCTGTGTTTGAGTTCTTTGCTAAAGGAAAGTCTCATTTTATGACTGGTGATTCCACAGTGAAGTTTCCCAGCGTGTTACTATGGCCAGTGTTTTGAAAACAACATCTGTCCTAAATTAGCTCTCTCCTAGTCTTCCACTTTGTGCGGAAAGATTACAGGACTTTCCGTATTTAATGGTGTCATCTGTTTTGTAAAGAAATGGTTCTTACAAAGCAATTCTGAGGCTTACAGTAGAGCCTGCAGTGTTTTATTAGTTTCTTTTTTTTTTTTCATTTTCTAGCGGTTAGTGGTATGAGTACTGCATGTAGAGTGTATGGAAGAAGACAATGACTTTTTTTCTCTTTTCTTTCCAGCGAGTAGAACATTGTGGTGAGAGACAGACTGTGAGCGAATTGTAAAAAGCGGCAATGAGAGGATGACGTTTAGGGAAATGAATAACAGTGTGTGCTGCTTCAGCGAGCGCCAGCGAGGTAGAACATGAACGTTGTCCTGGTGAGAATGAGGCTGTGGCGGTGCAAAGGAAAAGTAAATATAAAAAGACTTGACAGGTCAGCAGCACCTCAAAGACAAATGAAGTTTGAAGCCAACGGAAGTGACTGTCTAGCTTTATGGAGTTTACCTCTGAAAAATACACTGCAGCAATATACAGCCATGGCCATAAGTTTGGACACAGCATGACTTATGTCTGTTTTGATGTCTATTACAGAACATAACTAATATTTTTTGACAGCACCAGTTTAATTAGTCAACAAATCAACAAGGGATATAATATTATCAATAAATTCCAACAATTGGAGCAACTTTGTTCCCAAAACATAATATTAGAAGAAAATAACAAAAAAAATGCAGTACTTTCACAACCAAATTTGGTAAGAATAACAAAATGACACCAAACTCTTTTGATGTTTTTTTAAATATGAAACTTAATATAGTTCTCAGGAGTTGTGTACTGTATTGTAAGTGACAATTTTGTGGTATTTTCTAAGATTCACAAGCGTCATGGTACTTGTGTCCAAACTTATGGCCATGGCTGTACAGGGGTTATTTTAATGCAGATCTACACCACATTATAAAACATGTGCTTCCACAATAATAATTCTCTTTATGCAGCATTTTTAAATAGTCTCTATAAAACACTATTATTGAGGGTTTTTTTTCTTTGCTTGTTTTTAGCTTTTGGTGACCTATTTCCTGATAAAATGGCATTTTGTCCTTCTTGCAGCTGGTGGACATGTGGTAGTGCATTAACATATAACATCTTACAATAATGCTTAACCTTAAAATGTTAGAGTGAGTATTATATAGTCACTATAGTTGGTCTTTTCATTTTCTCAAATAATGTGCAACCTGACTTTTAGATTCAATAATCAATGTTTAGAAATAGTAACACATTTCATGTTGTTTTGACACCCTGTGTTTATCCAGCTAGGTTAGATTAAGTCACAGAGGACGTTTAACTGCAGCTGGGAGACCTCATAATTTTGTTCCTGCAAACAGCCACTTTTACACCTAGACCAGTGACTCCTAATCAGGCGTACTTCTACCCCAGAGAGTACTTCTGCAGTGCCAAAAAATATACGTGGAAAGATCAACTCATTCATCAAATCACCTGAAAAACAGACGTTAATCAAAGTACACCTGAGTAAATTTAAGCGGAAACATTAACAGTTAACCAAAAGAATAAATGGTTATTGGAAACAGACAGCCAAAAAGAATGCAGAAGGGATTAAAGCAGATATATAATGGTGGAAAACTGAAGAAAAAGTGATAAGTAGCTTAAATTTTAACCTAGAATTAACACAGGAATGTAAAACTAGGAATAAACAGTTACAAATTGTTATCTACAAGTATGGATCAACATCTGAAACAGACACGCATCAAAATATATTTGAATAAATAGCTCCAAGTAAAATGACCTGAACATTGACAGTTAATGTGAATGTAACTGTATTTTAACAAAATATAGTTTCATATAAAGCATTGATTAAGATCCAGCTTGAAAGGAGTTTAGATGACCTGTTTAATAAAGGAGTCAATCTGCTTAGCCTAAACCACAGCTAAACTAATAACAGAATGAGATAAAACATGCAAGATAACGCAAAATCAGTACAATGACTGTAAGAGAAGTTGATATAGTTTTGAAAAACAGTTGTTCAAAACCGCAATGAATCAAAATAAAATCCACACAATGCAAATCAAATATTGATAAATCCAAGAAAACACGCTCTGTAATATTTTCTGTGCACATGCCACCACTTAGCAACATGTCATTATCAGCCTCTAAATGTGTGAGTCAGACTCCAATTTTGGGTTTCTTTGATTATTATGCTGTTTGCATTTCTATTCATATGTCTGTTCTTTCTTTCACAGTTTACCCTGAAGAGTTTCTACCAACATATCACAGTATTCGAGAAGGAGCAAAAGTAGCCAAAGCACAAGAGGTGAGTCAGCGCTATCTGTTGATGTCAGCTAGCGGCGTATCAGCAAACAGAATCCACTAAGTATGTGTTGACTGGATCATACAAAAAGTTTGGACCTGTTTTTTTCCTAGAATTACTGGTAAAAGCACAGCCAAAATAACTTACCTTAGGCATTTCTTGTGGAAGTTATGACGGGAAACAGACAATGAAGCTACTGTAACATGAGACACAGCGATCAAGCATAACGACACAAAACACACTATAATATAAAGCTGGGTGTCACAAGTTGTGTGGTTGTGTGGAGAGAGAAAGAGGAGGAGGTGAAGGGCGGGTTTCGTAATATTTGTTGACTCTTCCCATCTCTGCTGCATGGCCCGCATCACCGTGCAAATGGGCTTGTCAAGGTCAGTATTTAAGAGTATCTCCGACATCCCAGACTGGCTTCTTTCACGTGTTCAATATGTATGACATTATGGAAGAGGAGCAGTACGTGTTTCAGGCTGCAGACTTACCTGATGGGCCTTGTTTTTGCCCTCAGGCAGAGTTTAACGGCAAACCCGACTCCTTGTTCTTCAACGACGGCGTGCGGAGGATTGACTTTATCCTGGTGTATGAAGATGAGGACAAGAAGGACTTTGAGAAAAGACGCACATTCGCAAGGCGCTTGGTAGGTTTCTTTACTTTCTAGTCTGTCTGAGCTGCTCGGTAAACCGTATTAAATCTGCAGGTATTGTAAGTGCTGTAAATGACATAAATCTTGCTATATTTATTAGATTGTGTACAGTCTAGATGACAGGAAATGTGGAGAGAACGTACGCCAGAATTCTGTGATATGACAACAGCGAAAGTTAAGAGTTGGTGTCAAGTCATGTGTGTTAATAAATGATAAAAATGTGTTCTAATAATGGAGATTAAAGCAACTCTTAGTCTCATGTTTACCCAGTAGAAATCTTTTTAGGACCTAAATTGCATACAGAATAATGTTTCTGTAGTGAATTATAAAGCTATTCTTAACTACTTCAGTGAACAAATACGATACGCCTCTATGTTTAATTACTCGCACAAACTGTATAGACTCTTCCTTATTTGTGAAAGGAGTTTTTATTTGCTCCAGGATAATAGTCTATGGCTTTAGATTAGTTACTTGTGACGGTGTATATAATAATCTGAATATTAACTCTTTGTTAAACAGGAACTGAAAGAGTACATTTTTTATGGTGAGATGTTCAGGGAAGATGCAGCAATCTTTCATTTAACTTTGCCAACAAACTTTAAATTACATCATTTTGGTCTTATCTCAATCTAAATTTCATAAATTCTTAAAACAGTTGTTTGTTTGATTTATGTCAGTTGTGTTGAACAGAAGGAAACCTAGATGTGAATTATCATGGCCAGGTGTGTTTGTTGCCACCAGCATCTTTCACAATAGGTTTACTTGAGGTATGTGCAATATAATGCTTGGAAAAACAGCTTCAGAGACCTGCAGTGTTGTAACTGTAACCCTCGAGTGGTTTTGAAACGGAGACAAGGCTTTGTGGTGAAGCTGATAATAAGTAGCAAAAAATCAGGCCTTTAAATTGTGAAAACTTGTAAAATGTACTGATACGATAGCTCCAGTAGATGATTGGTACGTTGTGTTTCTGTAGCAGCTGTCAGTGCAGGTAATGGGTGTAGACAGAGCCCCGTAGAACAGATCTACCTCTGTAGAAGCTGATCAGCCTGTTCCTTGTAAATGGTGGGCTGCCAGAGCCTCTGCTTTTGCACAACAGATTGTCCTCCGGGACTGAGCCAACTCATCCTTCACTACCGTTCCAAATCAAACTAAATCTCGTGTGGAAGGGCTGCACGGCCGTCTCCACCAGGCACTCCCTTAATTTGTTTTTATCAGAGCCAAACTAGGATCAAACTGTTTCATAATATTTCCTCTGGAAAGGAGTGGTTCACATGGCAAAAATTGTTCACTTTAAAGGTGCAAACTTGACTTTTGACATACTTTTTTCTGGATGTCTCTGAAATGTCATACTCTCGTGGTATGTTACAGAAACATCTGACTTCAACTGGGCTGGCTAAAACAAACAGTAAAGGTATTTTAGCTTTGCTTTGTCAACAGTTCCTCTGAAGTATTCATGACAACGTGGCTGACAGGGACAATTAATAAAGCAGGCGGGCATACATCAAAGGTTGCATTCACTCAGAAAAACTGAATTCTCTTGAATGTACTTGTCAAAATACTCTATTATGTGAATGTTTTCCATAGTTTTTGTACTAATTCATTGTGTCAGGAATTTAGCGAGGCGGACCCGAGCAGAGAGCCACACTACCAAGACCGGTGGAAATAAGAGGGATTTTATTGTATTTACTAGAGCTGGACAAGAATATCCCGAATATTCGTTCGCTACGGCACTATCCGGATATTAATTTGGTATCCGCCGTGTTCTTCGGCTCATCCATTCGTGTTTGTAAACACCACCCGAATGGCCGGGTGGCTGCCGACTCTGAAGTCACGCTTCACTTCGTTGCATGAACACAAGACAAGATTCAGTTTAAGTAAAGACTAAACGAGGGCAAAATGTGGACCCGGGAGATCAGACGAACGGATCCGAATATTCGGGCCGTCTTCGCCGCGCGCAAACCCCCCCCCCCCCCCCCCCCCCTCCCCACCTGGGATGCCAGGTGGGGAAGGGAATGAGGAGAGGGCCCTGACACATTGTTCTGTAACTCCAGCCTGCTGGCAGTATTTTAATTCTTGGGCCTTATTTACTATGTAAATTATAACATGTTATGGGAAGAGAACTATTAATTACATGAGCTGCCACCTCTAAAATTTGTCGTGAATAAACTTTGTTAAATGTAATCTCAAACAGCATTGTTGATTAAATTTGATTGTGTAAAGGTTATTAAGGTGGCAATGTGCATACATTGTTCTCATTTGGCACGATGGAAATGCGTCCTGGACTTTGTTGTGTCTTCCTCAAACACGTCTGTACTCATTCAGATTATTATCTGTGCATTCCTTACACACCTGGGCTGATAAGTTATGTAGACAGCACAGAATTTGGATCATAATGGACAAAGAGGAGCATGTTTAAATCAAAAGTTAATTGTCTTCTCTGTAGAGACGGCGAGAGTACTTTGAAGCCAGCCTGATGAAGATGGGCGTGGAGTTGGAGGCCACACCATCTGTGAGTAGAAATCCTTGGAAGTTGTTGTTTTTCTTTCCACCTCTAACTGTTATACTAAACATTCTTTACGTTCTGCAGGTAGTAGATGACAAACTCACGTTTTTGAAGATTCACATGCCATGGGACGTGCTGTGCACCTACGCTGAGGTCTTGCACATCAAGCTCCCCATCCAGGTCAATGATCTGTCGTCCCGCCCATCACCGTGGCGATATCTCTCCTGGATCACGAAGCCCTTCTATCCCAACGAAGACCTGATCAGAAAGGAGACCGAGTTCTTCACTGCCCCCTTTGAGAAAGACCGTCTGGACTATTTCTATTTCAAAGACAGAGATATTTTCTTCACTCCATCAATGAGGAGCAGAATGGCAAGTTACCCATGGTGTTGGAGTTAGTTCAGGCTGCCTGCAACTTCTCTCCGTTGGTTCAATTTCGGAAATTTTAGTCAGTCTAAGGATCTGGGTAGGACTTAAGACGTGGCGACATCCTTTGCTTAATATATTCATGTCAAAATAGGAAAGAGCAGCTCAAGATAAGCCTCTTTGATGTTACACAAATCGTAATATATGTGCCGTGCTTAAGACAAACCTTGACATTATTAATGTATAATATAACATTAAAAAAAGCCCTTTTTAAACATTTTTTCTTTTCCCAGGCATATTACATCCTGAGCCGAGCTCCCTATGAAATAAAAGGGAGCATAAAGAAGTTTGGCATGAACAAGCTGCTGGATGGTGGAGTGTACAAAGCTGCCTATCCCCTCCATGATGTGAGTTCTTCTTCAGCAGACTTCACATTGTTATGTTTTGATGATACAGTTTTCAGTAACTGTAACATGTTTATGGCTTCTTTGTCTTCAGTGCAGGTTTAATGTCAAGTCCAGTGAAGAGGGCTGCCCCAACGAGAGATATCTGCTCTATGAAGAATGGGCTCATCCCAAAAGCTTCTACAAGATGCAACCACTTGACCTTATACGGTAGGAGAGTCACATTGAAGGGCTACAAGTCTCAGTGTTTCACCATCAGTTACCTTCCTCGTATGTTCAAGCATGAGCAAAATCGTTTTTATATATTTACACAGTGAGCTTTATTTCCTGAGGAGAGCCGTAGTAATCATCATTATTAATGCTTTCTTTATTTCTACAGGAAGTACTATGGGGAGAAGATCGGCATTTACTTTGCCTGGTTGGGTTTTTACACATTAATGCTCGCTCTGGCTGCTGCTGTGGGACTCGGCTGTTTCATTTACGGATACACCACTCAAGATATCAGCACCTGGAGGTACTGCTAATAAATGACGTATATGTAATGTTCTGGAGATGTAATTTCAGCTGCATGTGAGCGTTAAACGTATTTCTCACGTTGCTGTGAGCCTTTGCTTCCTCTAATGATCTCTGTTCTGCGTTTGAAATATGGCAGCAAAGAGGTGTGCGACCCTAATATAGGAGGAAAGTTGGTAATGTGCCCACAGTGTGACACATGCCAATCCTGGAGGCTAAACAGCACCTGTGACACTTCAAAAGTGAGTTTTATTTTCTTCTTGATAGTTGATAAATCATTAGAATTACGCCAGCAAATATTATTTCATCATTTATAATTTGAAAGGTGTGAAATCTGAACGTCAACTCAATACGATTGTGCAATAAATAGCATGTTTCAGCTGTGCTTTATTGCAAAGAGACATAAAGAGAGCGATATAATATGATGTTGCAAGTTAAAGTGTGCAACAGATGCACTTCTTGCTGATTTAAATGTAACCTCCATGTTTCTTTATTTATTTATTTTTTTTAGAAACTTTGCATATTCGATAGCTTTGGCACATTGGTGTTTGCCGTCTTCATGGCAGTCTGGGGTAAGTCACCTTTTTAAGACAGTCCCACAGAGTATATGTTATCTCCAGCTTAGACACAAGTTTATTAATCTTAATCTTTGGTAGCATTAAAGACATTTCACTGAACATAACTGTTTATGAAGGAAGACGCAGACAATGCCCGGTATATAAAGGTGCTTCCCTTTCTCCCATTAATTGCCCAGCTTGTTTTTTCCTGCTTCTGCTCGTTTCCTCCAGTGACTTTGTTCCTGGAGTTCTGGAAGCGTTACCAGGCGGAGCTGGAGTACGAGTGGGACACTGTGGAGTTTCTTGAACAGGAAGAGCCACCTCGCCCAGAATATGAAGCCAAATGTGTCTATGAGAGGAAAAACCCCGTCACAGGGGTAACTGACACCGTGATCTTGTTTCTAACTGGCAGCAGACTTGTTCACTCTTAAGTTCTATGATCACAAAACATAACAAGAAAAATTTAAGATGAGTTTTGAACAGGGATTCAGGCAGATTTTCTGTTCTATGTCTAAAATGAGTTTCACTTTGTTATGTTGTTAAGGTGTTCCATAGTATTTCTTTGTGATTTAGGTGAAAGAAAAAGTGCCGTATACAGCCTGTGGACGATGTGTTCGGGTGTCGATAGGAATGGGGACAGTCTTGTTCTGGGTAATGTAATTTAATGCTATTTTTATTTGCAGTTGTTTTTTTTTTCTAGCACTTTAATGTCACTGTTCTCCAATCCTTTCTTAGAACAAAAACTTTAATTTGGTTGTATGGGTAGAATATATCCATTTACTCTCTGATCTCCAAGCAGTTTCTGGGTGTCTTTTGGTCATGTCACATTTTCATTCACTGTGGGCTCACTGTGGGCACCACCAGTAGAGAGAAGTCAAAACTGTCTCTTGTGCAGTTTGACTGTTATAATAAAGCATAAATCATTAAAAAGACACAAAGAGAATGAGGGGATTTTGATGAAATATCACGTTTTTTTAGCTGGGTTGCATGCGACTGAAGTCTTTCGTTGAAAATCCAATGTTTGTCTTGTGTTGTTTTTACTGTTTCTGTCTCTGATAAGTGGGGTAATTTTCATTGCATTTAAATGTAATATGCTTTTTTAAACCTGACAACATGCTTTGGGATTCTGAGGGCGAAAATTAATTAATTACTCATTTATTACTGAAAAGCAAATCTTCATATACATTTAATTGGATGCATGCATGTAGACAAATTACGTATTCTACTGGTTCAGCTGCTCACTGAATAAAAATGCTCATTTTCTTTCTATATTCACATTTCTTTTTGGGAAACGACTTGGAAGTTATTCAAACGATTATAGATGTATTATAGATGTATTGCTTCGGTTAGGGCGCGTACCACATGGGCTATAATGCCCTCAGCAGCCTCAAAAAGCATTTAAGATAGAATATACGACAATCTTAATGTTTTCATGTCCATTAGATTATGCTGATCCTGGCATCCATCGTGGCCATCACTGTCTACCGCCTGGCTGTCTTCATCACCTTCTCATCTAAACTCCGAAACACCGACCTGAAGGATCTGGAGCCTTTAAAGGAGTACGTGACGCCTCAGATGGCCACCTCTGTCACAGCCTCAGTCATCAGCTTTGTTGTAATCATGATCCTCAATGTTCTCTATGAGCGAGTGGCCATCTGGATCACAGACTTTGGTGAGCTTAACCTGAACCTGCACTTCATTCTTTTCATGAGTTGAAACTGGTTTCATTCTTAATCGTTTCGTATCTGACAAAACAACAGAGCTTCCACGGACCAAGACGGACTACGAGAACAGCCTGACTCTGAAGATGTTCCTCTTTCAGTTCGTCAACTATTACTCCTCCTGCTTCTACATCGCTTTCGCAAAAGGGAAAGCAGTTGGCTTTCCCGGGAAGCCTGTTTACCTCCTGGGAAAGTACAGGAATGAAGAGGTGCTATTAGTCTGTCTGGCTGTTGCGTTTCTATTGACTTACTGATGTGTTCTTCTTGACTCTTAATGCGTGTCTTGCTTCTGCAGTGTGATCCTGGTGGTTGTCTGATTGAGCTGACGACTCAGCTCGCTATCATCATGGGTGGAAAAGCCATCTGGAACAACATCCAGGAGGTCTTGCTACCGTAAGCGGACAAAATCTAAGGCCTCTTTTTCTGCCACGTAGCTGATAGCTAAATCCTACATCGGCGGTCCACTGTTTTACTCTGCTATCTTTACTGTGATCTCTTTCACTCCTCCACAGGTGGGTGAAGAATCTGATCTTTCGCCACTGCTCTAGTGCGGCCTCAGAGAAAGTGATTCCTCGCTGGGAGCAGGACTACCAGCTTCAGCCCAGTTCAAAACTAGGACTCTTCTATGAATATCTTGAGATGGGTAAGATGGAAAAGAGTCTTCATGAACCACCAGATTTTAGCAAGCAGTGATTGAGCCTGTTGGAAATTACACCCAAACTCAGTAGTCAGTTCACTCATTCTAAGTGGAGTTCTGGGTGGTGTTGACAGCGTGTGTCTGTCTTGTTTCTTGCAGTCATCCAGTTTGGCTTTGTGACCCTGTTCGTGGCCTCCTTCCCTCTGGCTCCGGTTCTGGCTCTGATCAACAACCTGGCTGAGATTCGGGTCGATGCTTGGAAAACCACAACTCAGTTTCGCCGCATTGTGCCGGAAAAGGCGCAGGATATAGGAGCCTGGCAGCCCATTCTCCAAGGCATCGCCATCTTGGCCGTGGCAACAAATGTAAGTTGGTGTTTACACTTTTATACTGCTTTATTAGATAAGGGTGTAAAACGGGTGTCAAACTCATTTTAGTTCAGGGGCCACATTCACCCTGATTTGATCTCAAGTGACCAGTAAAATCACAGCATAATAACCTATAAATAACCACAACTCCAATTTTTTTCCCCTTTGTTTTAGTCCAAAAAAGTACATTCTGACAATGTTCACATTTATGGAATTATCTTTTTCCAAAACATCATGAACAACCGGAAATTTCTTAAGAAAAATAAGTTAAATTTCAACAACATGATGCCTGATAGTATTTTCTTGTAAAAAAAGAAAAAAACAACAAAAACAAGACAAAATATTAAACAAAATGACAAAAAATGAGACAAAGAAAAGAAGCAAAACAAACAAGAGACAAAAAGTTACAAAGTGGCAAAAAATGGACAAATGAGACAAAAACATACAAAAGTGTGAAACAAACAACAAAAACGATACACAAAGCTATGAATAAAATAAAACACAAAATGACAAAAATAAGACAAAAAACACAAGCGAGACAAAAAGGAACGCAAAACAATGAAAGGAAGAAACAAAACGACAAAAACGTGAGACAAACGTCAAACAAAAAAAGTCAAAAATCAACAAAAACAAGACAATGTTACAAAAATGAGCAATCTGTTATTTTACTTTGTGATCAAAACAACTTGTCATGGTCTAGAAATTATTTTAAATTTATGGTTTTACAAATTTACAATTTGCAGTTAATGTCTTCTCTGTAATTTTTACACTTTCCAAAGTCGTGCTGCGGGCTGGTTTTGGCCCACGGGCCGCATGTTTGACACCATAAATCCAATAGCTGTAAAGCATAATGTTCACTTTTTTTCTTAATATAATGCAGTGAAATTAAATACTACAATAGTCAATTACAGGTTCCGTATTTTGGAGTCTACATTTATCAAAACACAAAGTATTATCAGCTGTACAAAAGAGAAATCTGCTGAAGCGTTCATATTAGAGAGCGCAGGTGTAGCTACTTCACAGTGACTCTCTGTATTCTCTGCTGATAGCGTTCTGTTTAAATATCCACTTCTGCCAGATGTGTTGCGTAAGAACACAGAATTTGCCCTGACCTCATTCATGCAGAGGCACATGCCAGAAACAATGAAAACCACACTGATTTGAATACCGTTAACAGCCAGTTTTCCGCTTTTACTACCTTCACTTGTGTCTCAACAGGCCATGATCATCGCTTTTACATCAGACATGATTCCACGGCTGGTTTACTACTGGTCCTTCTCTGTGTACCCTTATGGAGACCACCCTGACCACACCATGCAGGGCTACATCAACAGCTCCCTGTCTGTGTTCAACATCAGTGATTTCCCCCGCAGTTCACTCCTCACCAACACTTCAGTACCTCTCAACTTCACCACGTGCAGGTAAAAAGACTGATTTATTTTTTCCCTTGTTGTATTATCAAGAAAGCAGCACATAAATCTTTTTTCTTTCACTTTGTCACTTTATCTTTAAACCTTTATCTTGAAAGCCTAAAAACACACTGAATTATTGTCACAAACATCTACCCTAAACCAACCAATGCTATATTTTAACTGAATCTCTGAAAAATACTAAGATTATGACAAAAAAAGACTAAACTGATGGTATTATCATCAAGTTTTTGAGTTGCACAGAAGCTTGTTGCATTTAAAGAAGAATCAGCAGTCCAGCCTCTCTGCAATGAGATTTATGTCTGTAAACTGAATAAAACAAAATGAAGATTAATGGTGTAATAGCAACCACAGCATCTGCAGAAAGTGTGTCACATCCTGATTGGTTCACAGTTTAATGATGGTTATTAACCCTCCTGTTGTCCTGTGGGTCAAATTGACCCGTTTTAAAAATGTGGAAAAAATATATATACTTTCACAGTGAAAACTTCCACATTTTCTAAAAAAATTTTTGGAAATTTTGGAACATTTTTTGATGGAAAAAACAAATGTAAAAATATGTTTAAGAACATTCAGGAAAAAAATCAACCAAAATCCAGTGAATTTTGATGTCAAATTTAGGGGATTTTTTATTTTAAAAAATAAAACTTTTGAGGGAAACTTTTCAGGAATTTTCTTCCTGAAGATTTTGGAAATTTTTTATAAATTTGGAGAAATTTTTTCTGAATTTTTGAACTTTTTTCAGACAAGGCAATAACATTTTTTGGTAAGGACAACACGAGGGTCACACACACATGAACAGTTTGTTTTGAAGTTGACTAACTTACATTTTACAGACAGAAAATTAGATTTGTTTTAGCTTTTAGAGGAAATTGATAGATAGCCATTAATACAAGCTTGTATTTATCATTATATTTACTTTATGTTAGTAACTGAGTGACGTCTGAAGGAAACTACTAAAACCTTTTCTCTTCTAGGTATCGAGATTTTCGCTTTCCTCCTGGACACCCCAGACAGTACGAGCACAATGTCTATTACTGGCATGTGAATGCTGCCAAAATGGCTTTTATAATAGTTGTGGAGGTGAGTGTGAACAGGAAACTTTCCTCACTATAAAAATATAATTGATCCATTAATTATTAAGTATATTAATGGAGGTGTCTCTTCTTTTTCGTCTCCTCCCAGCACATTGTTTACTTGACCAAGTTCATCCTGTCCTACGTGATCCCTGACGTCCCGTACGCCGTCAAAGAGCAAATCAAACGAGAGAAATACCTGACCCAAGTCATACTCCATGAGACCAACCTGAAGCTGGTGACCAGACGCTTGAAAAACGGCGACGATGAGATTCTGAGCAATGAGGAGGCAAAAGTTACCAAGGAGGAGATGTAGCTGGATTTCAGACAGTAGGTGGAAGTGTATGGAAGGAGACATCACACCTTTTTATGTGTCACAAAAAGTTCTTTCCCTACTCTGTACATCTATGATTACCAAGTTTCTACAGCTTCCACCACATCTGTTTAAATGCTGATGAATACCGTAAACCAGTGACAAAATGAAGACCTGAAACGAGACACAGACTTTGTTATGAAAAGCAGACAGTAAAGTCTGAAAGAAGGCGTCTTCACTGAAGAGCTGCTGGATAAAGAAAGGAGAAACCACTGCTGACTGGTCTTCATCTCTAACCACTGCCCACTGTCATTTCTAAGAGGAAAGTTTTTCTAGTGAAATTACCTGAAATAGTCCCGTCAGACTGAACAAAATACATGAACAGAGCTGACATCATGCAGTAAAAGAAGGGATGTTTTCTAGCTGACAGCACAGGAGTAGACACAGAATGAAACTGTGGATAAGAAGATCTCCTGAACCACTTTAACCACAGATTACCACTGATCTTGAGTTCAAAGCTGAATTTTGAATTTTAGCCCTCTGAACCCCAAATGCACCCATTTTATCTAAAACAATGCCAGAATTGCCCCAATTCAGAGCCAAAAAATATAAAGACTGATTTTCAACAACTGTGCGTTTGTGATGTGATGTGTCGTTTTTCTCAAAATCGCTTTATTTTATGTGCTTCATTTCAAAATTCACCATTTGTTCTAAATTTTTATTGAGAAAAATAATGTTTCTGCACTTCTCAGTGCAACTGAAAAGCCTTTAGTGACTCGACCACAACAGCCTTGTTAGAAAAAGTCAGAGATGAACAGCGGACTGTTTACAAGAAGAAGAAATATAAATAGAACAATATCTATCATATATATATGTAAGTAAAATATGTCTGAGTCACCATTTTGTTCCAGTATATAAAATGCATGTACATGTTGATTTTACTATGTATAAAATAATCTAAGAAATTCAAATACTTCTTATAGTTTATTGCATTGCAGCTGCATCATACAGTTTTCTCTCCTGGCTGTGGTTGTTCTGTTTCCATAGAGATGCAGAACCACAGGAGCAAAAATCACCAAGAAAAGGTTTGAGGTTCAGAGGGTTAGACAATTCAGATTTAGCTTTTAATAATTTAACAAAACCTTGAGCACAACAGCAACTCAGCACTGCCATGAAGAGGAAATAAAGTTACAGCAGGTTGTTGAACCAGCCGGGGGTTTTATATGTTGATGTTTACGACCAGATGTTCAGCGGAAGAGTAAGGAGAAGCTTCACTGTAGTGCAGTTTGTCCCAACAGTGTCCACTTGCTAGTTTTCTTTCCAGACCTTTCAGCTCCACCACATGGTCTTAATCTGCAGATGGACCAGCTGTTATGACTCCATCTATGACTTCTAACGTATGTGAAAGCTCCAGGCAAAGCCACAAAATCCACCTTCAGTCTGTTTCTTTGTTAAACCGATGCTCATTTTTGATTTTAGTTTTAGGACTGCGTTGTACTTTCGTTTGGCTCTGGCAGTAGCGCTTCACTCCGTCCAAACATTGAGCTCAGCGCTTCCACTGCCACGGCATCACTTTCACCACAAAATATCAGTATTGCTAGATGCAGATTTGCACCACTTATGAACGCAACGTTGGATCTAAGAGCCGAGGTGATCTGTCAAGCAGCTCACGATGAGATTCCAGGAGTCAGATTGTACATGGACTAACCTTTCACTTGCCTGCTAACTAAATGTGCCTCAGATTAAACTCCTGAAGCTTTTTTTTGTTACTTATGAGACAATCAAGGCAATGCGCCTGTTTGACTGTGGAAAGCATGTGATAAACAGTTTCATTATTATGTCAGCTCAGCCTGTGTTTTTGTGTAAATAAAATTACTGCATCTGTGTGAAGTAGATGATCGAGGCTGTGATAGTCACAGTTTATATTCTCAGATTATACACGATGCTGTAATTCTCCTGTGGCCACCTCTGCTGTATTATTACTTCTAAACTACGGTACTATAACCATGATGTATACAAACAGTATCAAATGTCAGCTGTTTCTCTTTGTTGTCTTTTTGTTTTGTGTTGTTATTAAATACTTTTGGATAAAAAAGTTTCTCTTCTGTGTCTTACATCAAATTCTATGAAAAAACAGTATCAAGATTAAAAACCTTCTGTTCTATTTCATTTTACTGAGTGACAGTATACAGATACACGTTAATGATTAAAAACAATGTTCAATAAATACGCTAAATCTCAAACTAATCAGGCCCGAATGTGTTTCATTCTGAGCCATGAGCAAATACAGATTGTTACTGAATTATAAAAACCACGGGGAATATGTTTAATTTTAAAAATGTGAATTTAAAAAACATGACTGATCTGACTATTTTTTTGATAAAATAATGTCAGTAAAAGAATAATGAAACCAGATCTCATTAATTTAATTTTTTAGATCATATAAGTTGTGTTTCCTAACAAAATTAGAACATTTATCCTCCTACACCCAGCATTCTATCAGTCCTGGATGGTGTTATATTAGTTTCTTCTTACTTTTTCAATCAGGCGGAGTTTTGAACACTTCTGGCGTCATCTGAATGCGACACAGGATCCGCTTTACTTCACGTGTGTTCGTATTTGAGGTGTAGCAGCCTTCAAACTACAGTTTTTATCCCAGATTGTATTACATTTAGTGTTATCAGTTTCTCCAGGATGAGCTCTCAGATCACTTGTGTCGGCTGGGTGAAACGAGGCGTTGCCAAGGAAACCCCGGACAAAGTAAGTAGCGTTAGCATGTTGAGCTAGCTGGCTAATGTTAGCCGACCGGTGGCTAATCTGTCAACATGGCAGATAAAAGTCTTAAACAGCCACATTTCACTTTATATCTAACCTGAGACTGTACGTTTAAACGTTGTCGTGTCATAGCGTGTATGTGGTAGCAGTGTTTTACCCTAAATGTCTGTTTTTTAAGAGTAAGAAACATTAGAAGAGTCTGTGGAAGAGTCATTCAGATTCTTTTCATTGCGAAAGATGTGCTTGAATAATTTGACAAATTCAACTAAAAGTATTAATATGTGCTTGCTGTGAGTCTAAAGACATACTATGTGAAAAAGTGGGACTGAGCTGTATTTAGAGTCCTAACGGGGGACACCTTTAGGTGGGTCAATATATTTTCGAGGGAGTTTTGAAGTTCATCTTTACTGTGATCTCTTTCACTCCTCCACAGATTTGTGGCTGTTTTCAGTGTTTGTGGTAATTTTATGTGTTTTGTGGTCATTTTGCAACTTTTTGTTATTTTGTGTGTGTCTCGTCATTTTGTATCTTCTTTATCTGATAATTATGTTTCTCATTGAGTCATCTTGTGTTTTTCTAGCTAAAAAATACTGCAAAGATGGCTGATTTTATCATCATTGTTAAATTTCTGGTTTCATTTCCGGTTCTACAACCAGCAGTTTAAACTAACTGTTGGTTAACATGTAGCTTTGATGGGCTACGTTTCAGCCACTGTTTTGATTGTATTTCTGTTGACTGACAACAGGAACAGAAAAATATTTCTCCTCCACTGATACTTTGAAAAACAAATCTCAAAA
Source organism: Acanthochromis polyacanthus (assembly GCF_021347895.1). Lineage (NCBI taxonomy): Eukaryota > Metazoa > Chordata > Actinopteri > Pomacentridae > Acanthochromis > Acanthochromis polyacanthus. The sequence goes on along the minus strand of NC_067113.1, from coordinate 43,647,114 downwards.
TTTGCATGATATAATATAAATGTGCCAGTTTTTTCTATTTATTTTAATTAAAAATTTGATGTCACATGTTGTCATGCTAAATTGACTTGTTGTTTCGTACTTTCCTTTAGTTTTTTCATGTCATACAAATGAATTTTTAAAAGTTTTTATCCTGGTTTTTGGTTTGTATTTTTGTCATGGCCCATGTATAACGTGCAGCACTTTGTTCAGCTGAGGTTGTTTTAAAACGAGCCGTATGAATAAACATTTCTCTGTTCACTAAAACGTATTTACTGACGTGCTTCATGTACGGTAACTCCAGGTGGAGCTGAGCCAAGAGGAGCTGCAGCGCATCATCACTGAGGCTAAAGAAGAGCTGGGGTACGTTAGGAGAACAAAAACACACACTTTAGTTTCATACTAACAATGTTTGCATGTTTTTCTAATGAGTTGATGTGTGACTGTTTCTCTGAATAGATTTGAAATGTTTAAAGTGACGTTTCATTTTGTGACTCAGGGAGCTGGCAGCCGAGGAGGAAGAGGAGGAGGATGAAGGTTTGCCTCCTGAACCGAGTGGCAGTAACATCGCTGATGAAGCTGAAGCTCCAAAGGATGAAGAAGGAAACGAGGAAGACGATGAACTGGCAGAGTACGGCCTGGATAAATACGACGAAGAGGACACAGGTGATGTTCATTCTTTGTGGGATCGCTCCAGTTCTTCAGTGGATATTTTACTCTTCTCCTGTACAGACTGACCCTTTGCTTTCTGTTTGTTTCTGCTGCAGTGACTGCTAATCTTGGCGATAGTCTGGCCGGACTGACGGTGTTCAGCACCAACGAGGAGGATCCGTACATCACCATCAAAGACACAGTGAGACTTCTTCTTCAAAGACGTGTGGATGAGTCATTCAGATTGATCTTAAATTATATTTTTAGTTCAGTAAGGTTACTTTTATTGCTTTTTTTAGGACCAGTATGAGCGAGAAGATTTCCAGATCAAGCCCGGTGACAACCTGATCCTGGCAGGCAAAGCAGAGAAGGACTGCTGTAATTTGGAGATCTATGGTGAGTGTTCTTACCTATTTTAGCAGACGGCATCACTCCACACCTGTTCTAGCTTCCCCCTGCTGGCTCCCTGTTGGTTTTAGAATAGATTTTAAGGTTTGACTGATCACTTTTAAAGCTCGCCAGGGTTTCAGCTCAAGCTACATTTATGATCTGTTGACCCTTTATGAGTCTCAGATCCTCAGATCCCTTCTGCTGGTTCCAAAGTGGAGGCTTGAAGTCAGTAACTTCTTTTAAATCACTTCTTAAAATCCACTTTTACAGACTTGCTTTTATGTGACGTGTACTTTTAGCTTTAATTAGATTTAGTGCTCTATTCTGCATTCTGTCCTGTTTATTTTATACGTCCTCTCTTTCTTTATTTTTAATTTTAGCTGCTGGTTCTTTGGTGTGATGTTGTCCTTAATTCTTAAATTTATTGATTTTTAATTTCTACCTTTTAGTCTTCAGTCTTATTTTTCAACTTTTGACTGCTTCATTCCTTTTTTTGATACCTTTAGATCTACTTCAGATGTATATATGTACGTCTGACATACATATATAAACCCAAATATAGAAACAAACTAGCAAAAAAATAGTAAGAATTATTTTTATGTGTAAATCTGAATATAGAAAAAATAGCAAAAATTATATAAAATACATATAAACTCAAATATAGAAAATAAAGAGCAAAACATGAGCAAAAATAATATGCATTTATATATATATATATAGACATAAGTTTTTTTTCTATATTTAGATATTCATAGAGAAAAAAATGCAAAAAATAAGAAAAAATAACATATAAATTTAAAAAAAACCTCAAAGTGATGTTGCATTTCTTCAACAGTGGGTTTTACGGGGTTAAATACTTTTCATACCAGCCAGCGGTTTTTGAGTTTCAGAAGGTTCAAATAAAAGGAAACACATTAATGTAAAATCTGGCAGCATTTAACTCAAACGTATCACTGAGTTGTTACATATACTTTAAAAACATAGTGGCAGTTGAATTTGTTCCTTTCCAGTTTATAACTCTGAGGAGGATTCTCTGTACGTCCATCACGACATTCTGCTGCCGGCGTATCCGCTGTGTGTGGAGTGGATGAACTTTGACCCGAACCCCGGTGAAGGACCCGGTAAGAAAGTTTAACATTCGGACATTTCCAAAAGACAAAATGTGCCTCGGTTGATTTCCTGGTCGAATGAAGGTGAAAACAAAGAACCGGTCGTCTCCTCTGTGTGTTCCGGCTGCAGCCAACTACGCCGCCGTGGGGAACATGACTCCTCAGATCGACGTCTGGGATCTGGACGTGGTCGACTGCCTGGAGCCGGTTTTCTCTCTGGGGAGCAAAAAAGCCGCCAAGAAGAAGAAGAAGAGCAAAAAGGTACAGAAGTGTTCAGTTTCTCATCAGGGAATAATCAGGACATTTTTCTAAGAATGTGATGACTTTTTAATTAGATCTGTGTAATGTTATTAACCCTCTGAACCCCAAAACCAACTAGAGAAACAGAAAACAATCATACTGTAGGATTTTCAGCTTTCCTGGGGTCCTTGAACCAATACGTTTGCACCATATTTTTCTGTTATAATCCCTGTATTCTACATGTGTCGTTTAAAACGTGTTTGGCAGAAATCCAGCATTCGCTCTAATCAGATAATCAGAAAAATCTGCCCTCTTCACTGCAACCATTTAGTGATTAGTGGCTAAATTCAGGGACTTTCAGTTGAACTGCAGGCCGTGTTTATACAGAGGAAACATAGTGAAATATCTACAGTATGCAGAGCTGTTGGTAACTCCAGTATTCAAAAGCTTTACCTGCTCACTTGCTGTTTTTGGCAGGGATTTTGGTAAAATAAAAATATAACAAATGCAACTTTTGTTTCCTTTTTTTATTTCTGGCATTATAACTGTGTCATGCTGCACGTGGAGACTGTTTTGAGTTGTGTTATGATTATTTATTAATATTTATTGTCTCGTCCTGCCGTCCTCTTTTGTTTCCTGCTGTGTAACATCATCATCATCATCATCATCATCATCATCATCATCATCATGCTGCTGACTGCCTTCATCACCAGCAGGGGGCAGCAGCTGAACCTGTAGAGGGCCACACGGACGCGGTGCTGGATTTATCCTGGAACAAACTGGTCAGGTTTGTATTCGGAATTGTTGATTCAGTGCAAGAAAAATGTAATCTCCGCACACACACATCACAAAATACTCTTCATTCTAGTAAATAGGAAAAGATGTAGCGCATTCTGTTCTGTGGATTTATCGACGATTCCAGCTAGAATCGTCATTCACCACGTTAACAGTGTCCAGACTGGATTCATCATTGAAAAATAAAGGACATTTCCAAGTGGCCACAGACTTTTGAATGCTCGTGTGTGTTTTTTGTATTTGTGAGTCTGTTCCTGTCAATCAAATGTGTTTTTAGGAACGTGTTGGCCAGTGGATCTGCAGATGAGACCGTGATCTTGTGGGACGTGTGTCAAGGAAAACCAGCCACAACTCTGCGTAAACACACTGACAAGGTATTTAGAGAGAGATAAAAATGGAGTTCACATCTTATAAGAGGTACTAGACGCTCACAGTGGACAATGTTTTATCTCTCAGGTCCAGACGTTAAAATTCCACCCGTTTGAAGCTCAGACTCTAATATCAGGATCATACGACAAGTACGTGTCATTCTTTGTTCACTAGAGGTTGTTTCACCGTGACGAGGGGTTGAGGTTTACGTTTTGTGTCTTCAGGACGGCCGTTCTTTACGACTGCCGGAGTCCAGACAGCAGCTACCGCACCTGGAGGTTCAGTGGACAGGTGGAGCGTCTGGTCTGGAACCACTTTTCACCCTGTAACTTCCTCGTAAGTGACGTCCTTTCTGGTTCTGTCACAGTTTTTATTTTTTTTTGTAAAGACATCTTTTTTACTTTGACTGAGGCTTTAATTCTTGTCGAGGCGACGCACACAAAGAAAGTCTGACTATGTTGTATGTCTTTGTAGGTCACTCTGATCTGATAAATCAACATCGTAAACACTAGAAAAGATGCGCCGGTTGAAATCAAAGTGTCCCGCCAAATTTATTGGTTATAGATCCAGGTCCGTATAGGATGAAGTCTGGGTCTAGTATGGAGTGGATTAAATAAAGTCTCCATTCAGAGAATTTTGCCTCAAGGAATTACTCAACTTGAGGAATGATTGAATTTCCCTCTGGAGATTAATAAAAATAGGAAAAACAAATGGAGTGGTGGAACAGCGGGTGAGTTCTGGATGACTGATCAGCAGGTCTGAACCTTCCTGCTACCATGGAATAACATGCAAAAACACAGTTTCCCTCTGGGGATTAATAACAAGAAGTAGGATTTGTTTCATCCCTGCTTGAATCCAGCAGGTAAAGGCAGAACTGTATTTATGTCCGTACCTTTGTTTGTTTGTTTTATTAACCCTCCTGTTGTCTTCATTTACCGGCACCAAAAAATATTGTTTCTTTGTCTGAAAAAAATCAGCAAAAAATTCCCCAAATTTCTGAAAATTTGCCAAACCGTTTCCCTCAAAAGTTTTATTTTTAAAAAAAATCCCCCAAATTTGGCAAGAAAATTCTTCAAAATATTTTCCAAAAAATGAGTAATGGGATTCAATATGTATCAGTAAACTTCTAATATTTTCTTTTAGAACATTCACATAAAAACAACCAAAATCCAGCAAAAAATCACTGGATTTTGGTTGATTTTTTTTGTGTGAATGTTCTTAAGAAACCTTTTAAACATTTAAGTTTTTTCCCACCAAAAAATCTTCAAAGATTTCCCAAAAATGTTGAAAATGTGGACATCAGAAGTTTCACTGTGAAAATATATTTTTTATTTCCACATTTTCAAACTTTAAAACGGGTCAGTTTGACCCGCAGGACGACACGAGGGTTAACATTCCTACTAGCCTTTTCTAAGCAGCAGCTCTTTTCCAGGGCTCTTCGCTGTCATACTACAGATGTCCTCTGCTCAGTGTTTTTACTTTTCATCTGAGCTGGTTGGACGATGAATAAGGCCTCACTGAAAACGCTTTTGTCCGTCACGTTCCTGTAAAGACTCTTGTGAACTGACTCGCTGTGTTTCAGGCCAGCACGGAGGACGGGTTCGTCTACTGTCTGGACGCTCGCTCAGATAAACCCGTGTTCACCCTGAGGGCTCACGATGAGGAAGTGTCAGGTGGGTGGAAGAGTAAACAGAATTCGTAACAGAAGATGTGGCATCACAGAGTGAAAACCAGCTCCGACTTGATTCATTTGCAAAGGATGAAAGCTTCATTCATACGCAGCAGAGAAATGTGGAGAAACCTGCGGTTAACTTGTTTGTCCAGCCCCTGTTGGAAACCATTTTTACTTCTAAGAAAAAAATCAGACAGTTGGATGGCACAGAACAACCAGCTTCAACCTTTATTTTCCTGTTTTATTCATCACAGCATTTAGATTTTCTGTATCAGTCCAAACCCATACAGGTGAAGTGAAATTCATATTTTTACGTAGCTGTGTCTGGATTATCAATATATTTTGACCCTAAAAGCAAAATAAGCAGGTAAATTAAGTTGGTGAAATCCTGAATACACCTTGTTCATTTCATGCGTGTTTAAGGTGGACTTGACGTGTTTTAACCCTGAAGGTGAAATTGACCCGTTTTAAAGTTAGAAAATGTGGGAAAAAATACAGATTTTCACAGTGAAACTTCTGATGTCCACATTTTCAACATTTTTGGGAAATCTTTGAACATTTTTTGGCGGAAAAAAGAAATGTTAAAAGCGTTAAAGAACATTCACAAAAAAAATCTGCCAAAATTCAGCGAATTTTTCTGGATTTTGGCTGATTTTTTTTGTGAATGTTCTTAAGAAAATATTAGTTTTACTGATATATATGTTATCACTTTAGATATTTTAAGGATTTTTGGAAAGATTTTTACTCATTTTTTGAAAATATTTACAAGAATTTTATTGCCAAATTTGGGGGATTTTGCGAAAATTTAACTTTTAAGTAATTATTGGAATTTTCTTCCTGAAGGTTTTGCAAATTTTCAGAAATTTGGGGAATTTTTTTGCTGAATTTTTTAGGGTTTTTTAGACATGGAAACAATATATTTTATGGTGCCCATAAATGAGGACAACAGGAGGGTTAAAGGGACAGCGATAGCGTCTAAACGTCTCTGAACCTCCTGCAGGTTTGGACCTCAGCAGCCAGATCAAAGGATGTTTGGTCACCTCATCAGCCGACAAACACGTCAAGATCTGGGACATTTTAGGCAACAAGCCCAACCTGGTGCACTCCAGAGACATGAAGATGGTACGAACTTCCACTTAGATCTTCTGTTATTGAGGTGTTCAGTCACAAAGTCATGAAGATGTTAATATTGTTCTCCTGTCAACAGGGAGTTCTGTTCTGTGCTTCCTGTTGCCCCGACCTGCCCTTCGTTTACGCCTTTGGGGGGCAGAAGGACGGTCTGCGGGTTTGGAATATCAGTGACATTGCAGCAGGTAAAATTAACACTGAGCTTTTTCTTCTCCACTGTGCAGCCCCAGAGGGTTAAAAAGTCTTTGTATAAAAGTTTTACTCCAAGTTGTTGGCTGGAATCTGGGGAATGTATCCTCCAGTGCTCTGCTTTTATTTATTTATGTAATTAATGTAATGATGCCTGTGTTTGTTTTTAGTGACTGAGGTGTTCGGCAGTCGAGAACGTTTGGTGGCAAATGCTGGATCTCAGGCGTCGAGCTCTGCAGCCACAGCAGACATGGAGGTCTCCTAGTGAAGCAGCAGTCGTCAGGAATAAACTGAGCTCCTGTGGAAACGCGTGAAGCTGATCTGCTCGTTCACCCTGCAGCGTCACGGGAAGACAAGTGGATGACGCTGCACAGAAACGCCGACCCAAGTGTTTCTAAACCAGCCTGAAAAGACACAAAGACATTTCTATCAGCTTTTTATATCAGCGCTGACAAATATTCAAAGATGTGTTTAAAAAAGTAAAGAAACTGTGCCACTTATATGAATAAATGTATTTTTTGATTGTTGAGTGGAAGCAGTGATACTATTGTTTGGACTGCTTCACTTTCTTTCTACATTACAAATTTAATGTGTTGGTAAGATTATTTTCACATGAAAAACACACAAGAAACTGATTTACAGCAGGACATGTTTACCTGGGTTTCCTTGTAATAACACATTAACAAAAGACAAATGAGAAATAATCAACTGTTCAAAATGCTGCATATTCAATAAATAAATGCAGTTTGTCAGACTTGTAAATATTGATTCTGTTCTGAAACCCTTGTAGTCGCGCTTTCTTTTGATGTGAAGATTTTGTCTAAAGGGGATCAAATACATTATATTGCCAAAAGTATTTGCTCACTCATCCAAATAATCAGAATCAGGTGTTCCAATCACTTCCATGGCCACAGGTGTATAAAATCAAGCACCTAAGCATGCAGACTGCTTTTACAAACATTTGTGAAACAATGGGTCGCTCTCAGGAGCTCAGTGAATTCCAGCGTGGAACTGTGATAGGATGCCACCTGTGCAACAAATCCAGTCGTGACATTTCCTCGCTCCTAAATATTCCACAGTCAACTGTCAGCTGTATAATAAGAAAGTGGAAGTGTGTGGGAACGACAACAACTCAGCCACCAAGTGGTCGGCCACGTAAACTGATGGAGCGGGGTCAGCGGATGCTGAGGTGCATAATGCCAAGAGGTCACCAACTTTCTGCAGAGTCAATGGCTACAGACCTTCAAACTTCATTTGGCCTTCAGATTAGCTCAAGGACAGTGCTTCAGCAGAGAGCTTCATGGAATGGGTTTCCATGGCCGAGCAGCTGCATCCAAGCCGTACATCACCAAGTGCAATGCAAAGCATCAGATGCAGTGGTGTAAAGCACGCCGCCACTGGACTCTAGAGCAGTGGAGACGCCTTCTCTGGAGTGACCAATCACACTTCTCCATCTGGCAATCTGATGGACCAGTCTGGGTTGGCGGTTGTCAGGAGAACGATACTTGTTGGACTGCATTGTGCCAAGTGTAAAGTTTGGTGGAGGGGGGATTATGGTGTGGGGTTGTTTTTCAGGAGCTGGGCTTGGCCCCTTAGTTCCAGTGACAGAAACCCCGAATGCTTCAGCATACCGAGACATTTTGGACAATTCCATGCTCCCAACTTTGTGGGAACAGTTTGGAGCTGCCCCCTTCCTCTTCCAACATGACTGTGCACCAGTGCACAAAGCAAGGTCCATAAAGACATGGATGACAGAGTCTGGTGTGGATGAACTTGACCGGCCTACACAGAGTCCTGACCTCAGCCCTATAGAACACCTTTGCGATGAATTAGAGCGGAGACCGAGAGCCAGGCCTTCTGGAAGAATGGTCAAAAATTCTCATAAACACACTCCTAAACCTTGTGGACAGCCTTCCCAGAAAAGTTGAAGCTGTTATGACCAACGTCATATTGAACCCTATGGATAAGGAATGGGATGTCACTGTAACTATGACAACAAGTGAACATTACATCAGCTGTCTGCTGACATATATACATGTGTATATATACATATAAATGTATGTGTATATGTATGTGTGTGTATATATGTAATAAATTCATTACTAATCAAAAATATACAAAAATTAAAAAAAATGTATTTATATATATATAAATGCATTACATATATATACACACACACACACACACACACACACACACACACACACACACACACACACACACACACACACGTGTATGTGAAATAGATAATACTAATTAAAAAATAGATAAAACTGATGTATTTTTGCAACAATGGGTTTTAGGGTTTAACAGATCACAGTTTTAACCAATTTTTTTATCAATACAGTTCATGTCAAAACTTATGATATTCTGTTGGACATCTCTTAATGTATTTCTACCTCAGTGAAGGTCGTTTCCTCTTTAGGACCCCTGCTAACTGCTGAAGCTCCTCTTCAGCTGATTCAGCAGGTATTACTGAGTGATGCCTTCAGGTGCTCCCATCGACGTCCGTTTTCCGACCATACATGTTTGCAAGTCCTGTTATGTTATTTTATAAAATGATTGTCATGGGTCATAAAACTTAGTAGGTGCCCGTATAAAGCATTAACTCACTTGGAGCTGTTGTTAAACATATTGGAACTATAAAAATGCAGCAGTCAAACTCTAGACTCTGGATTCACTGTGTTGTAACTAGTCATATGGAGAGACAATAAATTATTATCTCCTTTAAAAATCTTTTGTATTTCAGTTTATCTCGTGTTTACATGACATGTTCCCATATGTTTTTGTTTGTTTGTTTTTCGGGTTTAGTTTTTTTTTTGTTGCTTTATTTAGTTCCAGTAAACAAACTACTTATTACTAATTAATCCAAATATTACGACAGTAAAACTCAACGGCTGATATATTTTTACGTACCAGCACATTATTTAATCTTCTTCTTCTAACTGAGAGTAGAAGAAGATGACAGAGAAGAGTGGAAATTAAAATAAATGGTTGCGATTGTAAAGACAACGAGTGTCCCTGAAGTCTGCGTCACACACAGCAACTCCCACAATCCTTCGCGCTTCCTTTTCCAGCAGCGCCTGCGATCATGGCGGACGTGGTGATTGCGGAGCAGAAAGCGGTCCAAGAGCCGGAGCTGAACGGGGAGGCGGAGGATCGAGAGGAGGCCGACCCGGTGGAGGAGACGGCGAAGAAGAAGAGGAAAAAGAAGAAGAAGAACAAGTCCGCGACGACAGGTGAGGCTGTCCTCAACGCTTCCGTGCTAACAGGCTAACGGAGCTAATGCTACTGATTTAGAGCTGCGTCAAGTCAGATACGCGGAGATACAACCGAGACGGAAACCACGGGCTCGTGCCTTCAAAATAAAAGCATCCTGCGACTTGGTTTAGTCATGCTTCATATATATATATATATAAAATGAAAGATATAAAATATATAGATATAGTTATGAAACTTGGATATGAATCAGAATAGACATATACAAATGTGAGCTTAGTAATAATAATAATAAATTAATTTATAATGCACTTTACCTTTGAAAACAAATCTCAAAGTGCTAATTTTATGGTAAAATAATAAAAACTTTAATAGTTATCACAATAACAAGTATATAAAATTTTACACCAAGCAAAGCTGCTTAAATATGAAAAAACTCATTTGCCCATGGATAAAATGAGTCAAATTGATCTGCAGGGAGTAACGTGTTCCAGATGTAAAACTCAGTAAAACAGTGCAGTGTATTCCAGTTATTTTTGTGGGTGTGGTAAAATACAGCAGTGAATTCATGTAAGGAGTCAAACACCAATCAGCGCTTTTCTAATAACTAAACCCCAGTGTTTCTCAAACCTTTTCGAGAGTGAATGACACTCAGTGTCAGCATACAGCACACAAGGATGAGTATTAGAATCCCCACCAAAAACCAGAAGTTTATAGATGAAACATGGTATTTTTTCGACTTATGGAGAAACACAATGACAGCATAAGATAAGTGTGCAAGTTTGAAAGACAAACTTTGTTGGTAGAGAAGTTATTTTGAGTTATTTTGTCAAACCAGGACACTATTATTTGTAGAGCATTCAAACACAGTGAGCCAAAGTGTTTGCTAATAGAGAAATAAAAATATTACACTTATATTAAAAAGTATGGTGAACAGCTGGTTTGTTGTGTCACATAACTTTGTGGACAAATATATCTGATAAATTTTCATAAGATTTAAAAACCTACAGTGTTTTCAATTATTCAAAAATATACCTGGATAAATTTATTATTAAGATAACGACCCTATAATGTTATATATATACAAAACTAAGTTATCTGACTGTTTTCCCACTGTTGCAAAAAATACATCTGTTTTATTTTTTCATTATTATCTATATTTTTCTGTTATATATGTAGTTTTATTGTATTTGTTTTTGCTAATATTGTTGTGTATTTAGGTTTATATATTATGATTATTTGTTTTATTTTATGTTCTTTATTCTTTTTGCATTTTTTCTGTATTTGTGTTGATATTTGTTTTTGTTTTATTTGCTCTTTTTTTCTATATTTGGGGTTTTATATATTTTATTTTTTGCTCTTTTCTGCATTGGCGTGTGTATATGTGTGTGTGTTTTGGGTTTTTTTGCTATTTTTTTTCTGTATTTGGGTCTTATAGGGTTATGTTCAGTAGTAGTAGATACAGTTAGTTGGTTTGTTATTTAGTTTATTAGTCACATTTAACTGACTGCTTTCAGTCAGAGCTAAAATCCAACATATAATATAAAATAAACATTTGCTGGAGAGAATTTACCACTAATGCTCAGACCCTGCAATAATATGTATATATTTACATACATATATATATATATATATATATATATATAGAGAGAGAGAGAGAGAGAGAGAGAGAGAGAGAGAGATCTTTATGAAGCTCTTGTTGAGACGCTGCGTCTCTAATTTTGTTGTGAAAGTCCTGCCGGAAGTGCAGCTGCTGAACCGGCTGACTGGCGCTGATCCTCATTAGCCATGCGGGTTCACAGCGGTGTGGGTTGTGGAGCTCGAAGCGCCGTCAGGCCTCATAAAACACACCAGGCTGTGGCCGGGGCTTCACCCAGGACCCATGACATCCGACTCAGCTGCTGTAAAAAGTAATTTACGGCTTATTTTGAGAGGAAAACACGTCCCTCCTGTGATCTACAGGCTCCTGTTAGCAGCATTCTCACCGACTGCGTTGAGCTTCAGCCAAGTTTTCCTGTTTCGTAATTCTCCCTTTTGCCAGCGTTATTATATAAGGACAGAAGAAGCAAAGAATTATTTCTGGATTGAATCAGACACAGTAGAACTTCGTCAGCCATCTGTTCCCGTCCACTTTGCACCAAACTCCATTAAATTACTTCCATTTTAGAAACCTTTCACTACATGTTCAGAACTTACAGAACACTTGAAGCTAGAACTCGGAACTATATGAATATTTTGAGGCTGATACCGATTCCAGTATTTGGCAGAAATAAATACAGATAACTGATTAATTAAAAAAATATATACTGAATAAAATAACTTCTTCTTTGGTCCCTTCACGCTTAAAACAACAAAGATATGAATTACAGGCAGAGCATTTTACTGTTTTCCAATACTTTGTCCTTCAGTATTTGTTTAACTTTACAACAGAGAGGAATTTTCAAGAACAAAAAACAAAGCATTAAACCTCTGGGAAATTATAGAACCTTAAAAAAGAGCCTATAAATGAAAATACATCTGGTCTGGTATTTCTTGTTTCTGCTGATTAGAGATAGGTTGGAGTAAAATGCTTCTTTTTCAGGTTGAGAAATACTAAACTGAGCATTTTAGACTGGATTTGTCGCCTCTTGGCTTTGAAAAAATGAGCACAAATGAGACAAAAAATGACAAAACCACCAAAAAATCGACAAAACACAAGTGAGACAAAAAATTACAAAAATCAAGACACAAAATGACAAAAAAATTAGACAAACGACACAAAGCAAAAATGAGACAAAAAATTTGACAATAAAAATTACAAAGCAACAAAAAATGGACAAGCGACAAAACCAAGACCAAAAGCGAGACAAAGAGGAAACACAAAACAACAAAAATGAGAAATAAAACAACAAAAACAAGACAAAATATTACAAAGATGAGACAGAGAATGAAAAACACCAATGTAGTGTTTTACTTTATGATCAAAACAACTTGTCATGGTCCAGAAATTATTTTATATTTATAGTTGCACTAATTTAAAATCTGCAGTTCATGTCTTCTCTGTAATTTTTACTCATTAAGGACTGAATTGGACCCTCTGGAGGGCCGGTTTTGGCCCGTGGTCCGCATGTTTGACACCCCTGTTATAGAGAAACATTACCATAAATGCTTCTCTTTTAGCTGCTCCAGTGGATGCTGAAGGATTCATGTTTATGCTCCGTTTTGTTTCCCCACATCTGCCTCTCCTCTGTCAGTGAGTAAGTAACTTATTGGACTTTTCGTTGATGGTGTGTTTTCAGGCACTGAAGCCGAGGCAGACGGAGTGGCCGACGTGACCAAGCAGCTGGAGAAGCAGGCGATAGAGGACAAAGAGAAGGAGGAGGACGGCGAGGAAGGTGATTGTCTCCGTCATCAGCTGTTTCATGCTTCATTAGATCCGGTAGTCGGTGTGACGACAGTGTCTTCGTTTTCACAGAGGGGGACGACGGAGAAAACTCGGCAGGGAAAAAGAAGAAGAAGAAAAAGAAGAAGAAAGGACGTAAGTTGGTGAACTTGCTGGAGCTCTAAAGGCTGCAGGGTTGTACACGGTGGAGTGGAGAATGGTGTCGTGAAGTTTTTGTGTTTCCTCTTCAGCCAAATCACAGACCGACCCCCCGTCTGTTCCCATCTGTGAGCTGTACCCGAGTGGAACGTTCCCCATTGGACAGGAGTGTGAATACCCCACAACTCAGGATGGGTAAGAAGGACACACACCTTCACCTCCAGCAGCGTTTTAAGTTTGATCTCCAGTGATCCGGACCAGTAAAATCACAGCATAATAAACTAGAAATAACCACAACTGCAAATGTTTCCTTTGTTTTAGTGCAAAATAATACACTCTGAAAAAGTTCACATTTAAGGAATTATCTTTTTTACAAAACATTTTGAACAAACTGAAATTTCTTAAGAAGAATAAGTTCAACTTCAGCAACATTCAGCCTCAGTTTATCATTTCCACATTACAACTTATAGATCACAGAGTGTCTACAAAGGAACACAACATTCAGTCACAGCTATCTGGAACTGAACGATGTAGTGTTTTACTGTATGATCAAACAACAGAAATTAAGCTGCGTGTCCACTACATGTGATTCTCCGCGCTGCATCTGAAAGTCCCACGGATGGTGGGCCGTCACTAGTGGACCACAACGTTGTCACATGACAGCGGGCCGCTACGTGGTCACATGACCAAGCTTTCAGCTTGACGGTCCGGCAGATAAACACATCGGCTCGGCTGCACACTTTCTCTTTTATTTAGAAAACGCTTCAGCGAAAAGTATTTCTGAAAGCATTTGAGACGAGAAATAGGCTGTGCAGCAGCTGAATCCGTCCTCGTTTTAGTTCACCGACGGCTAGTTTAGATGTTTGGGGACAGCTTCACGATGCTGGAATCTCTGCACACCGCATCCGATTTGCATAAAGTAGAAGTCCAGTCTACTTTATGCAAATGAGCTGCGACCCGCTTCAGGGAAACACACCGGATCACAGCTGGAAACACTGCATGTGGCATGCTGGTGCAGTTGTGGTGTGTTTCACAAACATGCGGCCCGTGGGCCAAAACCGGCCCTCCAGAGGGTCCAATCCGGCCCTCAAAGTGTAAAAATAGAGAAGACATTAACTGCAGATTGTAAATTAGTAAAACTATAAATTTAAAATAATTTCTGGACCATAACAAGTTGTTTTGATCATAAAGTAAAACACTAGATTGTTCATTGTTTTTTAGTTATTTTGTGTCTCATTTTTGTAGTATTTTGTCTGAGTTTTGTCATCTCACATGGTTTTGTCGTTTTGTTTCTTGTTTTTGTCATTTTTGTGTTTCCTTTTTGTCATGCTTGAGTTTTTTGTCGCTTTGTAACTTTTTTGTTTGATTTTTTTGCCTCTTTTTTGTGTTTCTGTGTGTGGTTTGTCTCATTTTTGACATTTTGTTTCTCTTTATTGTAATAGTTTGTCTTATGTTTGTTGTTTGTTAACGTAAAACTCTACATGGTTCAGTTCCAGATAGCTGTGACTGAATGTTGTGTTCCTTTGTAGACACTCTGTGATCTAGAAGTTGTAATGTGGAAATGATAAACTGAGGCTGAAATTGAACTTATTTTTCTAAGAAATTTCAGGTTGTTCATGATGTTTTGTAAAAAAAAAAGATCGTTAATTGAATGTGAATATTGTCAGAATGTTCTTTTTTTTCGCACTAAAACAAAGGAAACGCGTGGAGTTGTGGTTATTTATAGGTTTTTATCCTCTGATTTTACCGGTTCGGCCCACTAGAGATCAAACTGGGTTGGATGTGGAACCTGAACTAAAATGAATTTGACACCCCTGATCTGCATTCTTTTCATCCAGGTGGTTTGTTTACATCAAAACTGTGCTTGAGTCTAAATTTTACTTGCAAACATCATGTGAATGTGTACGAATGTTTACACAGAGTTCAGATGTTGAAAGATGTAAATAAAGTCGTTGACCCTGGTGAGACGATGAATGAGGAGCTTTGTTGTTGTTGTAAAACCAGTTCCAGCTTTTATCAGCGTTATCCGTTCACCTCTTTAAGCATCTTCGCCTGCAGTAGATCCTCCTGCCTCGAGGCCTGTAGTAAAATGTCGTTTGTCTCCCAGTCGCAGTGCAGCGTGGCGTACGAGCAGCGAGGAGAAGCGGGTGCTGGATAAAGCCAACGAGGAGGTGTGGAACGACTTCAGACAGGCGGCCGAGGCCCACAGACAGGTCCGCCAGCACGTCCAGAGCTTCCTGAAGCCCGGCATGACCATGACCGAAATCTGGTGAGGACGCTTTCATCGCTACGAAGCGTTTCATTTGTGTTATTAGTGGATGTAGAGCAGAGCTTTTCAAATCCAATGCTTGGAGATGTAAGTTAGTCAATCCAGTTTGGACCGTTCATCAAACTCTGTGTTAAAATCTGACCAAACAAAACAAAGACTTGCTTGATTTGTTCCCTCCTCGTGTCTCTCGCCGTTTCCCTCCAGCGAGCGGTTGGAGGACTGCTCCCGTAAGCTGATAAAGGAGAACGGGCTGAACGCCGGCCTGGCCTTCCCCACCGGCTGCTCCCTGAACCACTGCGCTGCCCACTACACTCCCAACGCCGGAGACACCACCGTCCTGCAGTACGACGACGTCTGCAAGATCGACTTCGGCACGCACATTAACGGTAATTCAGTGCTGATGTTGGGAAGTGAACGTATCTGTGATGGATAGTTAGAGTAGCTGTGAGCAAACGGTAATTAAATACGACAGGGGGGTCAAACATGTGGAACAGAACCAGCCCAGTAGAGGATCCAGTCCGGCCCCTGGGACAGCTTTGTGAAGTGTAAAAAGAATTAGTTTAAATTAGTAAAACTATACATTTAAAATAACTTTTAGACCATGACAAGTTGTTTTGATCATAAAGTAAAATACTAGATTGTTCTTTTGTCATTTTGTCTCATTTTTGTAATATTTTGTCTTTGTTGTTTTTTGTCTGATTTTTGTCGTTTGTCTCACATTTTTGTCGTTTTGTGTTTCCTTTTGTCTCGCTGTGTCTTTTGTCTTATTTTTTTCTTCGTTTTGTGTTTTGCTTTATTCATTGTTTTGTGTAGCGTTTTTGTTTTGTATTTTTTTCATCTTGCCTGAGTTGTTTGTCAATTTTTGGTCATTCTGTTTCTTGCTTTTGTCGTTTTGTGTCTCGTTTTGTAATATTTTGTTGTGTTTTTGTGGTTTTTCATCTTTTTATCTGACTTATCATTTGCTTCTCGTTTTTGTCGTTTTGTGTTTCCTTTTTGTCTCGCTGGTGTTTTTTTTTGTCTTTGTCATTTTATGTTTTGCTTTATTCATTGTTTTGTGCAACAATTTGTGTATTTTTTGTCTCACTTGTGTTGTCTATTTTTTTGTCATTTTCTTTCTCGCTTTTGTCATTGTGTAATTTTTGTTTTGTTTTTGTCATTTCTTAATTTTTTATAGCTTTTTTGCCTCATTTTTTGTGCCGTTTGTCTCATTCTTTTGTCATTTTATTTCTTGTTTTTGTGTCTCATTTTTGTCATTTTGTCTTGTTTTTGTCTGACTTTGGTCATTTTGATCATGAAGTAAAACACTACATCGCTCAGTTCCACATATCTGTGACTAAATGTGTTCCTTTGTAGAAACTGTGATCTGGAAGTTGTAACGTGTAAATGACAAACTGAGGCTTAATAATGTTGAAATTGATCTTTTTTTTCTTAAGGAATTTCCGTTTGTTCATAACGTTTTGTAAAAAGATAATTCCTTCAATATGAACATTTTCAGAATGCACTTTTTTGCACTAAAACAAAGGAAACATTTGCAGTTATTTATAGGTTATTATGCTGTGATTTTCCTGATCACTGAGATCAAATTGGGCTGAATTTGGAACTGAACTAAATTCAGTTTGACACCTCTGCTGCACAGCTTTAAGCCGTCAAGCAGATCTGCTTTAAATGATGCTGCTAACGTTCTGTTTTGTCTTCCTGGTGCGTCTCTGCAGGGCGGATCATTGACTGTGCCTTCACCGTCACATTTAACCCAAAGTACGACAAGCTGCTGGAGGCTGTGAGAGACTCCACCAATACTGGAATCAAAGTAGGACTGAAACGTACACAAACGCCAACACGCCTCTCCTGTTGGACGTGTTCTGAGGCTGTGTGCTTTCTGTGTGTTTGCTGCAGAACGCCGGCATCGATGTGCGTCTGTGTGACGTCGGAGAGGCGATCCAGGAGGTGATGGAGTCCTACGAGGTCGAGCTCGACGGCAAAACTTACCAAGGTAGGTTCTCATGGCTCATACAGCTGTGTGTGCTGATGTTTGCTGTTATGATTCCACTGTGTCTGAAATAATAAACGGCACACGTCACATAAAGCAGCCATTCAGCAGACTCCACAGCAACGGATTACAAGCGGAATCCTGGGATTTAAGGCAATAGAAATACGACTCCAGAGTTTGTTTGATGCCAAATATTATTTTGTATTCATCATTTTGTGACCCAACTTCCCATAATTGTCTTTGATCAGCTGCTACAAGTGACAACAGATTTCATTCTGACATTAGCTGACTAAGGATTAGCAAACAGCAATATAAAGTGGCTTAGTGGAATAAGATGCTGAGCATCCTTTATTTCTGAATCTTGTTTCTGCTTTTCCAGTGAAGCCGATCCGAAACCTGAACGGTCATTCGATCGGTCAGTACAGGATACACGCTGGAAAGACTGTGCCCATCGTTAAGGGAGGAGAAGCCACAAGAATGGAGGTGAGGAGTCCATCTTTAATATACATGTATCACATTATTACTGGTTTTCTCTCATTTTGTCTCAATAACAATGTAACTGTTCCTCAAATGAAAAAAACGAGAAAAAAACGACAAAAACAAGACACAAAATGACAAAAACAAGACACAAAATAACAAAAACGAAACCCGAAGCGGCAAAAACGAGACACAAAATGACAAAAACGAGACACAGAACGACAAAAACAAGACACAAAATGACAAAAACGAAACACGAAGTGACAAAAACAAGACACAAAATGACAAAAACGAGACACAGAACGACAAAAACAAGACACAAAATGACAAAAACGAAACACGAAGTGACAAAAACAAGACACAAAATGACAAACACAAGACACAAAATGACAAAAACGAGATACTGGTTTTCTCTCATTGTGTCTCAATAACAATGTAACTGTTCCTCAAATGACAAAACCGAGAAAAAACAAGAAAAACGAGACACAAAATGACAAAAACGAGACATCAAACGATAAAAACAAGACACAAAATAACAAAAACGAAACGCGAAGCGGCAAAAACGAGACGCAAAATGACGACGTGACACTGGTTTTCTCTCATTTTGCCTCATTAACGGTGTAACTGTTTATTTATCATACTGTGGGGTACAACAGGAGGTTCAGTTCACAGCTTTTCGACAGACAACTTAGAAAATACAACAAACTGTGCATCTAAAAGCCTTTTTCTTTCTGCCTGTGTGTGTTTCCACTCTGCAGGAGGGAGAGGTTTACGCCATCGAGACGTTCGGCAGCACAGGTAAAGGTGTGGTGCACGACGACATGGAGTGTTCTCACTACATGAAGAACTTTGATGTGGGCCATGTTCCCATCAGGTGAGTCAGTCACAGCACAAAGAAAACACCATTTTCCGTCAGTATTACCTCATTCCAGGTCAGTTAGCTTTAATTTTAGGGTTAGTATTATTACGCTGAAAACAAAAGTAAGTCAACAAAACATTAACTTTGATCCACACAATAATTACTTGTTTCTAAAATGTGATTCTGTTACTGTAGAGTCAACATCTTTGAAGCTTTCTCACTATTTACTGACATCAACTGTACAAACTATTGATAAACTAAAAAAAATTAAGAAATAATTGCTTGCAGCCTTAATATGGTACATTTTAGGCAGAAAAGAAAGGCCTGAAGTTCATTTATCGAGCAAAAGTGCTAAATATTTACCACTTCCTGTGGCTTTAATGTGACTATTTGATGATTTTTCAATTTCATATCACAGCAAATGAAACATATTTGCTGCTGCTCAATCAAAGCACGACAACTGTGAACACGAAAAAGATTTTAGAGTTTTCAAGTGTTGATCGACTGACCATAAACAGGTCAGGTTAACTGATCCTGTTGCTGTGACAGGATCAGTTAATATTAATAAATCAATAACAGGGTCAATATATAACTGCAGGACTTTTTGTGTCATAGTTGACATTTTTGTTGTTTTCAGGCCTAAAATCAACATGGCCGCCTATAACCAAACACCACATGGCATTTTTACACAAAGATTCTTCTAAATATTATATATACAACTGAATAAAATTGAAATTAAAAGTTATTTCTAAAGATATTGCTGTAAACCTGTTGACATGCCATAAATCCACACTTGACTCACACACTACTTTATATTAAATAACTCATAAAGCCTTGGAGTCTTCCAGTCTTTTCTTCAGGAGGAAATGACATCATGTGGAGCAGGTCATGTGATCTGGAATTAACACACTTCCTGGAGAGGTGTTTTTGTAACGGGTAATTTAACTGAAAGTGATAGTTTGTTGTTTTCCATCTAAAATATGATATATTTCCAAAAAGAAATATCTGTCTTTATTATGCCAACTTAACAAAAAGAACAGAATCAAAACTACATTTGAATAAGCTCATTTTATTTTATTATTGTGTAGCTAATTAGAAGGTGGTTGTTAATAAATTTGTATGGTTATTTAGTTGACATTTTAGTGATATCCAGTCTTTTTTTTTAAAAAAAAAAAACTGAGACGCAAAATGATCAAAATGAGACAAAACGACAAAATCGAGACACAAAACTACTAAAACAAGACTCAAAACGACAAAACTAAGACACAAAATAACACAAATGAGACACAAAATCATCATAATGAACCTAGAAATAGTTTTTTTTTTTAAATAAAAATGTGTGTAAGATATATCCCATGGACTTCAGAAGTCCCTCATTATATATTGATCCGGTTCCTGGTGAAGCTAGTATTCTAACTGAGCTGTGTGTAATGATCATATTTTAGAGTTGCTCTGTTAGAATCACTGGTGTTTTTTTTTTTTCCCTCCCTCTTCTCCAGGCTGCCCAGAGCCAAGCACCTACTGAACGTGATCAACGAGAACTTCGGCACGTTGGCGTTCTGCCGCCGCTGGCTGGACCGCCTGGGAGAGAGCAAGTACCTGATGGCCCTGAAGAACCTGTGCGACCTGGGCATCGTGGACCCCTACCCTCCGCTCTGCGACACCAAGGGCTGCTACACCGCTCAGTTCGAGCACACCATCCTGCTCAGGCCCACCTGCAAGGAGGTGGTGAGCCGGGGAGATGACTACTGACACCCCCACCATACCTCCCAACACCGCCAGACCCCCACCACCGCCCCACAGCACCTCCAGACAAAAACAAAAACAGGATGTGGTTGAATCAGAGCTGCAGTGAAAGATGCCAAACGCTACTGCACCACTCACAGCTTTCCAGGAAGAAGGAGCAGCAACCTTGTTTTCTATCACCAACCACAGCTAGAAAAACACCTTTCTGTTGGAGGAAGCATCGTAGTTTCCTTCAGTGTCCTGCGGACCTCGTTTAGCAAAGCATAAAAGAGTTAACTGTCAAACAGTTTAACATGTATTTAAGCTGCCAGGTGATTTAGTGCAACCCCAGTATTCAAACTAGAGGGAGACCGTCTGAGACCTCTTTATACCTCGCTTTCATTTTTCAACTTTCTGTTCTCCACTCTGAGCCTTCAGTGCTTTAGTGCTCCATTTAAACTGAGCTCAAAGGCTGCTGACGGCTCCTGGAAGTGGTTAGGTCGATGCATGGCCAGAAATCTCCGCAAACAGACAATTTGTACCATTTAAAGATCAGGGGTGTTGTAATAATCAACGCCATCCTCATACAGACACCGAGCACCCACAGCTGTACGTCTGGGTTCTGTCGCTACAGGAGGGAACTCTGCACTCTGGCCCTCCAGTTCTTTCTTTGATGTTAGTAAAATATCTCTGAAATGGCTGCTGCCGCTGTATGTTCCCAGTTAAAATGCTTCATTTTGAACTCTCCCCGACAATGTTTTTGTAAGAAAGAAAAAGATTAAAATAATTTTGCTCATTGTGGGTTGTCTCCTCTCGTTTCTCTGATAAAAGTATAAAAAAAAATCTTGACTAAAGACAGAAAACGACAAGATGGAGACACAAAACGACACAAACAAGACACAAAACGACACAAACAAGACACAAGATGACATAAGACAAGATGACTAAAACAAGATAAAAAGGAGACAAAAAGAGACATGAATCGACAAAACCAAGACATGAAGTGACAGAATCGAGACACAAAACGTGGAGCAGGTGATACCCAGTCATTTTTTATTAACTGTTTCCAAAATAAATAATTATGGAATTTGTAAGGACTTGATCATAAATGAAAATAAAAACATTTTTACTTTTAATAAAAATATAAGATAAATCCCATGGACTTCAAAAGTCCCTCTCTTACAGACTGACCCAGTTCCTGGTGAGTCCAATCTTGTATCTCTGTAATGATCATATTTTGCAGTTTCTCTGTTACAATCACTGGTGTGTGTTTTCCTCCCTCCTCTCCAGGCTGCCCAGAACCAAACACCTGCTGAACATGATCAACGTTTAGCGACTGAGATAATCGAGAGTTAACATGATACAATTTGGGACTAGTGAAATGTTTTTAAATTTTCTATCAAAATCAGTAGCTTGACTTTTAACAAAATAAATTAATCGGCTTTCTTGTTACATGGATAGGCTGAAACTACTCTTCTATGAAGCTACAGGCAGCAGAAACAGCTTAGCATGGAAAGTGAAGTCCAGGTTCGGCTTTACAAAGAAAACACACCTGGCTGATTATATACTGAAGTCCATCCATCCTCTATACACCGCTTTATCCTCATTAGGGTCACAGGGGGTTCTGGAGTCTATCCCAGCTGACTCGGGCGAAGGCAGGGGACACCCTGGACAGGTCACCAGTCTGTCGTAGGGCTACATATACAGACAAACAATCACACTCTCATTCATTCACATCTACGGACAATTTAGAGTAACTAATTAACTTCAGCAGGTGAACTATTAGTAATAGTTCCGGACCGTTCCGGCTTACTTTCACCCCATTCCGTCGATGCTAACCATTGTAAATCCTGTTGAAAGTTTTTCAGCCAATCACAAGAACGTGTGGAATTTCACGTGTAATTTATTGCTCGTCCCAGTGCAATAAATCAAGCGCACCTATTTGCTATTGTCTGCTACTGGCCATAACAATCGCTGTGTTACGGAAGTAGACACGCATGCGCACTCACGTACTGCTGAGTGAACTCCGGTCGATATCTATGGATAGCAGGCAGGCCGGGCGGCGTACCGGCGTACCCATAGATACCGGTGGAAGAGCGGCGTACCGCCAGCAGATCCTTTCCCGGAACTGCTTTCCGCCACCAGATCTTTTGCCGGTACGCAGTTCCGGACCGTTCCGGCTTACTTTCACCCCTGGTGGCATCTCCCTCAGACAGAGG
Organism: Acanthochromis polyacanthus; assembly: GCF_021347895.1. Classification (NCBI taxonomy): domain Eukaryota; kingdom Metazoa; phylum Chordata; class Actinopteri; family Pomacentridae; genus Acanthochromis; species Acanthochromis polyacanthus. The sequence continues at coordinate 43,624,299 of NC_067113.1, read as the reverse complement.
AATAAACCATGGCATCTCGCCCAAAAAGCGGTAAAAGTACTGGCATTATCCATGGCATGTTCCCTAAACAGTGGCATTAACCGTGGCATCTCTGCTGGCATCTCCAGAGGCCACTGGAAATGCCGCCGCGGCAGTGGCATCTCGCCCAAACAGTGGCATTAACCATGGCACGGCAGCGGTGCCACAAAAAGTGTCACCGCACAGTGGCATTAAGCGTGGCACCGCAGCGGTGCCACAAAAAGTGTCACTGCTCGCTGCCAGTGCCACAAATCGGACCTGCTGTCTCTCGTGATTTTACTGGTCACTGGAGATCAAACTGAGCTGAAAGTGGAACCTGAACTAGAATGAGTTTGACTCCACTGGTTTGGTTTTGTTGCCAGAAATGAAGAAGATCACTTCTTCCACTCTCATGTGTGGGAGCAGGTGTCCGGTCTAACTCAGAGGGGAAACAGGCTTTAAAGGAACTGAACTCCATGAGAAAGAACAAAGTTTCCGCCTCCACAAAGAGCGACTGAACCAGGATGGAGAGAACAAAACGAGCAGGTGAGATAGTTTAGCTTGGCTCGCTGCTTATTGGACACGGGTCAGATGATAGAAAGCAGGTCATGGTCCGATTACACAGCAGACGGAGAAGCCAAAGCCATGCTGGGTCCAGTGGAGCTTGAGAAGAAAGAACAGTCCTCCAGAATCAGTTTCCTCACTGTGCTTTAGTTCTACTAGTGAACACCAGGGGGCGCTCTGCAGCTTGCTGATCATGTGGAGGCTGATATTAACCCTATTGTTGTCCTGCAGGTTCATTAAAGTTTGAAAATGTAGGAAAAATAATACATTTCCACAGTGAAAACTTCCACATTTTCACCATTTATTATTTTTTATATATTTTTTTAAATATTTTTATATTTTCAGTTTCAAAAAGTTTCTTTTCACTGATGCTTGAAGTTCTCATTCATTTCTTTACACTGATAAGTGATATTATTTCTAATAAATCAGCCTCTCAGCTGCAGCCTGGTTGTCAAACATGTGGCCCACGGACCTAAACCGGCCTAATCAAAGTGTAAAAATTACAGAGATGACATTAAGTGCAGATTGTAAATTAATAAAACTATAAATTTAAAATCGTTTCAAGTTGTTTTGATCATAAACTAAAATATTAAATTGTTCTTTTATCATTTTGTGCCTCATTTTTTGTTATATTTTGTCTTGTTTTCATTGCTTTTTTGTCTTTTTTGTCTGACTTTAGTTGTTTGTCTCATGTTTTTGTCGTTTTGTGTTTCCTTTTTGTCTTGCTTGTGTTTTTGTCTTATTTTTGTCATTTTGTGTTTGGCTTTATTCATTGTTTTTTGTCTCTTTGGTCGTTTTGTGTCTTTGTCTTATTTGTGTTGTTTGTCTCGTTTTTTGGTTGCTTTGTTTCTTGGTTTGTAAAAAATGTCCACTTTTTCAACATTTTTGGGAAATTTTTTGAAAAATTTTTTGGTGGAAAAAAAGGTTAAAATGTTTCTTTAAGAACATTTTAAAAATCAAGCAATATCCAGCGATTTTTGCTTAATTTTGACTTTTTTTCCCTAAATGTTCTTTTAGAAAATATTTGAAGTTTACTGACATATGTAATCACTTTATATACTTTTAAGATTTTTTTGAAGATTTTATTTTTTGAAAATATCTGCAAGAATTTTTGGGTTAGGGTTAATTTTTTTTTAATAAAATTTTTAAGGGAAACTTTTAAGGAATTATTAGAATTTTCTTGAAGGTTTTGCAAATTTTCAGAAATGTGGGGAATTTTTTTTCTTTATTATAGGGTTTTTTTCAGACATGAAAACAATATTTTTTTGGTGTCCATAAATACAGACAACAGGAGGGTGAAAGCTGCCCTGAGTTCATCTTTCAGATACGAATAGTTTTCCTTCGTCCTTTTTGGGCCACTAAGCAGCAAGTATTGAGAACAGACGGTCATGTGGAAAGCAGGACTGGAATTAAAGAGCTTCCAGTTTATTGGCTTGCATATTTCACTGGTTTTGTATGGACACCAACAATGTTGTCAACAAAGGCTGTGGCCCCTTTCAAACAATTGGTGCGATTCAAAGTGCGTCAGAAGCTCATGCAGCATCACTCTGTGTGTCTACATCCAAAGCCAATTAGTCAGAAATGTGGATACGAGCTCTCGTTTACAACCAGAGCATCTTTAAATCATGTGGTCCTAATCAGAGCTGGAACGAGTCCGACGAAGGACTGAGAGTAGATTTATTTCCTCTTTTAACTTTGACTTTATGTCATCTCAGTGGGAATAAAGCTCAAACTGATGATTAGAAACATAAACTAGTGCATTAGATATCTTAAAATTACCATTATTATATTATTTTTTAATAGTTTTTCTTCTACTACTTCTTCTTATTAATATTATTATTCATATTTATTTTCTATTGTTTGTATATTATTTGTATAAAAATATTTACATAAAAATTAACAAAAATACTATATATATATATATATATGTATACACACACACACACACACACACACACACACACACACACACACACACACACACACACACATATATATATATGCACATATATGTAATTTTTTCTGTATATGTATATATGGAAATGCTTGAATTTATAAGAAGAAAACTGTGTATGTAGGCATTGGAAAAGTTGGTAAGTGGGGACAAATATTGTAACTACTGAAGAGGTGACACTGTGATAAACACACCTTAGCAAAGTTTAATGTGTTTCTGCTGCTGGACGGGGTCAAACACGTCACCTTTAAAGCTCTGCATCACCTCATAACAACATCTGAACTCTTTGGGACAGCCCTGCGGAGGTCCCGGAGCCTCACGTTGGAGAGAACAAACTGGAATGTTCCTTTAAGAAAAATGCGGCCTGGAGGCGGAGCCGCTGAGCTCCGAGTCTACAGCAGCTCCACGGCTCTGCGCTCCTCACTGATAGATGCGCAGCGGAGGACGCACACTGCGGGGAAATGAAACACGCTGCAGGATCCGGAGCTGCCGACCAGACCTCCAGCTCTGCTCCTCTCTGCCAGCGGGACTCCTCTCACCGTCCGGGATCATGTCGTCTGCTCGTCCGGCTCTCCTATTACCGCCTTACTGAAAGAGAAAGTCCACACTGGATCTGAACCCTACGCACTTGTCTCTCTGTTTTTTTTCTTTTTTGTTGTTGTACTTTGCCATCGTGGATAAGATCTTTGCATGCTCCGTGTCTGAGCAACTCCTGTGGATTTTTCTGGATCACATATTTTGGATTTATCCCCGCATAGAGGAGATATGTTGGTTCTGTTGGCGATCAGTCTGGCCGTGTTGTCAGATGCAGGTTGGTTGATTCTTATCGGTTAACAAGTGCAGCAATACACAAGTCCGTTGACATTTTAGGCAGTTTAACCTCTGATTTGGAAGAGTTTCTGCTTTTAATTTGAAGGTTTAGATCAAAGGTGCCAAACTCATTTTAGTTCATGATTAAATCATAACATAATAACCTATAAATAACCACAACTCCAACTATTTTCCTTTGTTTTGGAGCAAAAAAGTGCATTCTGAAAATAGTCACATTGAAGGAATTGTCTTTTTACAAAACATTCTCAACAACCTGAAGTTTCTTAAGAAAAATAAGTTCAATTTCAACAATATTCAGCCTCTGTTTGTCATTTACACATTACAGCTTCCAGATCACAGAGTGTCTACAAAGGAACACGAGATTTATTCACAGTTATCTAGAACTGAGTTATATACTGTTTTACTTTAAATAAGACAAAATAAACAACAAAAACTAGAAAAAATATTACAAAAATGAGACATAAAACAGCAAAAATGACACAAACGACACGAAATAAAACAAAAAAAGAGGCAAAAAATTAGACAAAAAAGTTACAAATCGACAAAAAGAAATGAACAAACAAGACATAAAATGGCAAAAGCGTGAAACAAAAAAGACAAAACGACAAAGAAGCAATCTAGTATTTTACTTTATGATCAAAACAACTTGTCATGGTCTAGAAATTTTCTGAGGGGCGGATTGGACCCTCTGGAGGGCCGGTTTTGGCCCACGGGCCACATGTTTGACACCCAGGAGATCAACAGAGGATGTGTCTGAGTCAAAATTAAAATTTGTGGTATATATAATGATTTACGTTCACCAAAGTTATCTATCTATGGATCTTTTCCACTCTTCTTCACTGCATCATATTCTCTACAGGCGGTTACATAATCTACCACACATTAACACTAAAGTTTCCTCCTCTGAACATTAATATAAGTCCGTCTGTGAGCTCTCCCATGCGAGAGCTCCGGGTTTAGGATAATAAATCCACTTTGGGAGGGTTTGCAGGGCGTCTGGAAGGCGTCGGCTCATCCTCACCAGAGCTGCCAAACTTTATCTGTGTCAGAGTCAACGCCGGCTGCAGGTGCACAATGCCTCCATTATCCCTTTTTTGCGTAACATTTCCGATCGAGGTAAACCACTTGACTTGTGCACACACACACACACTGAGTCATTCTCAGCTCGCCCACTTGTCCTCACGCCGGCTATGACTCTGGTTCAGGTGTGCATCTGAGGAATGTCTCAGTTTGACCCTGTTACTGGGCAGTTTTGGACGTGTTGCAGAATAATGAGTGTAGGTGGATAGTTTTGGCTTTGAAAGGGAATTTAAAATGGGCTTTGAAATCTCTGACTGCTCTGATAAATGTGATAACTCCTGCCATTTGTAAGAATAATGTAAAGATTAGTCTCATTTTTTGTTTTTCTCCGTGTCGTCTCATTTTTTGTCTCATTTTTTAAATATTTTGTCTTGTTTTTGTTGTTTTTTTTGTCTCGTTTTGTCGGTTGTCCATTTTTTTGTCAATTTGTAACTTTTTGGCAAATTTTTTGTCTCTTTTGTTTTGTGTCGTTTGTCTCATTTTTTTTTTGTTTCTCGCTTTTGTTGTTTTCTGTCTTGTTTTTGTCGTTTTGTGTCTCATTTTTGTAATATTTAATCCTGTTTTTGTCTTTTTTTTTTGGCTGACTTTTGTCTTTTTGATCATGAAATAAAATACTATATTATTCAGTTCCAGATAGCTGTGACTAAATGTTGTGTTCCTTTGTATACGCTCTGTGATCTGGAAGTTGTAATGTTTAAATGATAAACTGAGGCTGAATGTTGTTGAAATCAAACTTATTTTTCTAAACAAATTTCAGTTTGTTCTTAATGTTTTGTTTAAAGGTAGTTAATTGAATGTGAACATTTTCAGAATGGACTTTTTATTGCACTAAAACAAAGGAAAATATTAGGAGTTGTGCTTATTTATAGGTTATTATGCTGTGATTTTACTGGTCACTGGAGATCAAATTGGACTGAATGTGAAACCTGAAGTAAAGTGAGTTTGACATCCCTGATCTGCTGAGTGCCACACCTTGCCATACCTGCCTGACACCTACCTATTCACTCAACATCGGAACACACGTGTAAACTCTTGTCTTCCCTCCCTGCAGGTCTGTCGGTGGAGGTGTTCCGTGCAGGCGTGGCCCCTCGCTGTGAGAGCCGGGCCTGCAACCCCCGCATGGGTAACTTGGCTCTGGGTCGGAGGGTCCTGACGCAAACCGTCTGCGGCAACAACGGCACCGAGCTCTACTGCTCCTACTCCGACCCCAACGCCAACCTGGCCTGCAGCGCCGCCAAATGCGCCAAGTGCAACGCCGGCCTGCCCCTCCTGTCCCACCTGGCCGGCGCCATGTCCGACTCCTCCTTCCGCCACCCCAACACCTGGTGGCAGTCGGCGGAGGGGGCGGAGTCTGAGACGGTGCAGCTGGACCTGGAGACGGAGTTCTACTTCACCCATCTCATCGTAGTGTTTCGCTCGCCAAGGCCCTCCGCCATGACCCTGGAGCGCTCGCAGGACTTTGGGCGGACGTGGAGGATGCTGCAATACTACGCCGACAACTGCAGCACCACCTTTGGGCTGGAGGAGGGGAAGGCGGGCCGGGATGGAGCCGTCTGCACGTCCAAGTACTCGGGTGCTTATCCCTGCAACCGTGGAGAGGTGAGGTCACACTAGAGTCCATCACAAGTTCTTCATCTCCTCTATATTTGTTTTCTCTTACTGGTGGAGTCCACCTTTGCCACACAGGTTTCAAACTGCATCCACACACAAGGGGCGCAAAGATCATCTGTGCTTGTACTGGACTTTGTGCACAAGACTAAGGTGGTTATAGGGTGCTGTTGATCTTTTTTGGTTTTCTACATCAACCAGTGAATCATCAGTAGTGACCGAAAGAACAAGATCTGAGATACAAGCGGCCGAAATGAGCTTCTTCTGTAGGGTGGTTGGGCTCAGCCTTAGAGAGAGTGAGAAGCTCAGACATCCAGAGAGAGCTCGGAGTAGATCCGCTGCTCCTTCATGTTGAAAGGAAGCAGTTGAGGTGGTTTGGGCATCTGATTCGGATGCCTGCAGGGAGACTTACGAAACAAAATGACAAAAACATAAGACAAAAGTCAGACAAAAAAGACAAAAAACAACAAGACAAAATATTACAAAAATGAGAAACAAAATGACAAAAAATGAGACAAATGACATGAAACCAAACAAAAAATGAGATAAAAACTTTACAAAGCGACAAAAATTGGATAAACAACACAAGTAAAATAAAAAAACACACACAATGACAAAAATGACACAAAACAATGAATAAAGCGTAACACAAAGTGACAAAAATGTGAAAAAGAAACACAAGCGAGACAAAAAGGAAACACAAAATGACAAAAACAAGAAACAAAAGGACAAAAAATGAGACAAAAACAAGACAAAATGTTACAACAATTAGACACAAAACACCAAAAGAACAATCTAGTATTTACTTTATGATCAAAACAACCTGGCATGGTCTAGAAGTGATTTTAAATGTATAGTTTTACAATTAACAGATAATGTCTTCTCTGTCATTTTTACACTTTGAGGCCCGGATTGGACCCTCTGGAGGGCCTGTTTGACCCACGGGCCACATGTTTGACACCCCTGATGTAAGACATAGATTTAAAATCTGACTTTTACCAAAAGGTTGCAACCCTTAGCTTGCCTCTTTCACCATTCTGGAGGCCGTTTTTATGATCAGCTCCTGAATCGTTTTCCTTTCAGCCAGTTAGCGCAGGTGTGACGGATTCACACCTGCAGTGAAACGCTGTAGGGTTGACGGAGCTTCCTGCTTTTTCTCCGTCTGTGAATAAAGTACTAATGACGTCATATCGCACACAGGTAAACCGTGCTGTCAGACAGTTGAGCTTAAGGCCCAGCTCGTCCGTCGCTGCCCCTCCTGTTGGAACAGACTCGGCTCTTTGTGCAGCGAGTCACGCAACACGCGAAAGTCGTAGTTAGCACACTGAGCAGAATGAAAGCAGAGCGCGGCCAGGTGGGGGAAGCTCTGTGAGTGCATGATTGAGTGTTTAATAGGCGTACTTTGACTGTAGCACGAGAGGGCTTCCTGAACTCCATTGATGTTTAATTGAAGCAGTGTGTGTCGGGAGCTGCTCTGCAGATGTGTGTGGAGGCACATGGCAAGCGTGGTGCTGCTCCAGACTCCCTGCAGCGCTGCTCTCATAAGGAGTGTACGTTGACTACTACTGCTACAGAGTATTTCTGATTGTGGCCTTATTCTGTCTTTCTTTGTGTGTAAATCTGTTTGCATATTTATTATTAGGGCCTGAACGATACAGATTTTTTGAGGCTGATGCCGATTTCGATATTTGGCAGAAAAAATACCGATAACCGATTAATTTACAAACTAAATAATGAATAAAATAACTTCTTTTTTCGTCCTTTAACACTTACAATACCAAAGATATGCAGGCAGAACATTTTACTGTTTTACAATACTTTGTCCTTTAGTATTTGTTTATCTTTACAACAGAGAGAAGTTTTCAAGTACAAAACATGCAACAAAGCATTAAACCTCTGGGAAATAATATAACCTTAAAAAAGAGTCAATCTATAAATGAAAATAGATCTGGTCTTGTACTTCTTGTTGCTATAAATTAGAGGTAGGTTATAGTACAGGTGAAGTTAGTGGCAAAACATTATTTCTGCAGCCCTCTGATGCCCTTTAACGTTAAATCAGATTTTCTCTACTCCATTATTTTCTTTGTCACGAAGTCATGACTCATATGAACCAAAAGAAAAGAAAAGACACGCCTTTCTCAGATTTAAAACATATCATCTTTGACAGCATTTTAAATCTATAATGGTCACACATAGTCTGACACCAATGTTCCTCCATAACAACACAATGAGTTGTTGTTCCAATGTGGGTCACATTCTAGTATTTTTTGTAAATCTAAGACTGACATGACGGTTGCTGAAGACAGACAGAAATGTTCATCATTTTACTGAATAAACTTCCCCTCTACGTTCACAACGCTCCTCCTTAAATGCTCAACACGCAACTGATGGGGTGATGAACGGTCGTTCTCAAATATTTTGTAGACTTCTGTTATTTCTGCAGTTACTTACTGGCTTTTCAGTTGTTGGCTAACGCTATGCTCGGTTGGCATAACTAAAGCGATGTTATTGCTAACAGAAACAGACAGGGAGTAACTTAAGCTAGGTTAGCACAACTTTAGTAACGTAAATGAAAACCATGACCGACACAACAAAGTCATGACACACGGCAAAGAAAGTTGAACTGAAACGGGAGACATATTAATTTCACGTTGTTGTTATAGCCTGTCGGCTCAGCCCACTCCTGTAATGATTCCTGGCTGGAGTTTACTCCTGTATGTTACTGAGAAGACAGCAGTGAGGACTAAATGGAGTCAGAGCTCCATGTTTTGGACAAACAGCGCAAGGGCATCATTCTGCACGACTCCGACACTTAACAGCATTTATTGTTTTATGAGAAATTAAGAATATATCGGTGTTTAATCAGCAAAACTCCGCCCAATGATTATTTTGAAAAGTTCTATAATTGGCCAATAAATCGCTCAGTCTCTAGTGATTACACTTTATTTTGTCTTTGTCTCTTTTTGTGCATAAAGGTGTGAAAATAGCAGCTTGTTTTCCTCCTGACTACACATGATAGCATCAGCCACCTGTGCTGGGAGGTGACCTTTCCCCTCTGACCTCTCAGCTGATGACCCTGAGGTTAAAAGAGGTCAAGTAGTGCTCTGACAGACCAGCTGCTGCCTCCGCTCAGCTGTTCACACCTTCTCCATCCCTGCATGTTGAAGCCTCGACTGTACATCACCAGTAATAACAGCTAAACAAAGACCTGCGCAAGGTCATGGCATGACAACGAGCCTCACATTGTGCAGTCTGTTTGTCTCTGTGTATCATGGGTAAATATGTGGCGTGTCTGTAAGCAGACTTTCCCAAGGCTTCAGGGCACGTGTAATTTGTTGTCAAGGTTTGTTTGTTTTTTAATTGGAAAAGAACAGTTTGCTCAGCTGCAAAATGAACGCGATCAGATATGCTGATATCTCAACTGTTGAGCATCATAATTAGTGCTCAAAGAACAAAACAATACTTAATGGTTTTTAAACAGAAAGTCAACCTCTTTTGGTTAAATTTACCAGTGCTTGGTGCTGAACAGACATGATCTTGTTTAGTTCATTTATGATGGTTCTCAGATGGGAGTAGCTGCTGAGTTTTTTGGTCCAAAAAATTTAAATTGCATTCTTTTCATGTCCCTTTGAGAAACAAACCCATCTGAAGACATCACCTTACTCTGGCTGCTTGGTCCAGTATATTTATAGTTTTGTATATCCATGCCTCTGTACCACATTATCATCCTGCTATCGGAAAACAAAGTGGTCTGCCTCGTTTATATATATTTTTTAAACCAATCACAGTTATCTTGAGTGGTGCTAAGCAACTGAAAGAACCACATTTGGTGGCAATACATTAAACAGTTGCCAAGACACAATCTCACCTCCTGTTTGACACCAATTTTGATTGGCTATAACAGACAACCAGTTATGAAGGTCTTAAATCCATCTGGTATGCTTTGTATGGTTTGGTTAAAAGACAATCTGTGCCAATGTTGATGAATTTAGGTGTTTGGAACAAATGTGTGGTTTGAGAAAAACCCAGCATAGTGGTTGCATCTTGTCTCAGCATTGGATCCTCTCTTGGTGCTACTAGACACAAGTCTGTTTAAGGCTAACACATCAGCATCTATTAGGAAAAACACTACCTAAATGTGAAATGCTGCAAAACATTTTGTGCTTCTTCACAGCTGGGCCCCAAGTCAGTGCACTAAAATCAAAGCATCGCTGAGATATGACCTCAAATACTGTTTGGCACATTCACAGAACAGTTTCATTTGCCTCTGATGGGTGAATGATTTTGAAAAACAAATCAACATGACGACCTGTGTGAAGTTTGGTCTGAGGATCTTCTTTGCCAATTCTGGTCTGTAAAAAACTTTTTCATAGCATCCATTATGGCAAAAATTGACGTCAAAGGGTGCTTTGAACTTGGTGTGATCCATGAAACCCAACATTTTAAACTTACTAGAGCTTGGTGCTGAACAGACATGGTCTTGTTTAGTTCATCATGAAGCAAAAATGCCAAAATGCTGCCCGTGTCTTGTTCTCAGATGGAAGTAGCTGCGGATTTTTTGGTCACAAAAATATAAATTGCTTACCTTTTAATGTTCCTTTGAGAAACAACCCGTCTGAAGACGCCAACTCACTCTCGGTGTTTGCTTCAGTACGTTTATAGTCTCGCATATCCATACTTCTGTGTAGAATGGTCCGACTGCACCACATTATCATTCTGCTAAAGAAAAACAGTCCTCTTGAGTGGTGCTAAGCAACGTAAAGAACCACATTTGGTGGCAATACATTAAACAGTTGCCAAGACACAATCTCACCTCCTGTTTGACACCAATTTTGATTGGCTGTAACAGACAACCAGTTATGAAGGTCTTAAATCCATCTGGTATGCTTTGTATGGTTTGATTTAAAGACCATCTGTGCCAATGTTGATGAATTTAGGTGTTTGGAACAAATGTATGGTTTGAGAAAAATGTTTAAATCTTTGGCACAACCCAGCATAGTGGTTGCATCATGTTTCAGCATTGGATCCTGTCTTGGTGCTACCAGACACAAGTTTGTTTAAGACGAACACATCAGCATCTATTAGGAAAAACACTACCTAAATGAGAAATGCTGCAAAACCTTTTGTGCTTCTTCACAGCTGGGCCCCAAGTCAATGCAACAAAATCAAAGCATCGCTGAGATATGACCTCAAATACTGTTTGGCACATTCACAGACCAGTTACATTTGGCTCTGATGGATGAATGATTTTGAAAAACAAATCCACATGACGACTTGTGTGAAGTTTGGTCTGAGGATCTTCTTTGCCAATTCTGGTCTGTAAAAAAAACTTTTTCATAGCATCCATTATAGCAGAAATTGATGTCAGAGGGTGCTTTGAACTTGGTTTGATCCATGAAACCCAACATTATCTCATTTTTTAAAAATCTGGCCGACGGTTCAGAAGATGCATGCAGAACTGCACCTCCAGCTTTGACCCATTGGTGGCGTTAGACATTAAAACTCATGAAAAGAATCAGGGAATTACCCCCAGTCAGTGTGCCAGATTTCACAACTTTGGATGGAACGGTTCCAATTGGATGGAAGATGCTTGAAAGAAGGTAGAAACACTTTTGGTCTCTATGAAGCTTCAATGAAACACACATAATCTGACTGATACAAAGTTTCCCAGCATGCATGTGTGTGTGATCACTGTTCAGGAACATACATGTGTGTTTCTTCAGCGTGTATCAAAGCATGTTGGCTTGCATGTCAGAGTCTGTGATCAGATAAATAGGAGCTGTGATGGTTGGCAGCAGAGGTTTTCTAGCAGGAGGTTGCATCGTAGCTGGGAGCGATTACAGGCAGCAGGTATTCTCAGCTTTCTGCTTCTCCTCTTTGTCCCGCAAGCATGAAAGCATGTTATCTCATGCGTTGAAAGCTTTTTGTGTTCACCTGTAATGTGGGGAAAAGGTGGTGTGCGTGTGTGTGTGTGAGAGGGAGAGTATTCAGGGCTCCTTGTCTTATTTATGAGGTCAGCTGGGCTGGAAGAATGTGAGTGTTTGTTGTAGAGACTGACCTCCTTAGGGAAGAGAGAGAGGCAGGCCAGCCGACATGCACACACACATGCATGTTCTTCCTCTTTTCTGTAGTACCTCAAACACACACAACTTGTCCGTGCCCTTTCAGATAAACACATACAGTCGGCTCTCCGTCTGTCTGCTGGGAAGGAAGTGCCATTGCTCTGATGGATGTTGGTACTGTTGGCTAGACACCCATCCCCCCTCTCTGTTTCCCTCTCCGTCTTTCTCCTTCCATCAATGCCCATTGTGCCTGTTTACCAGATTACAGTCCACAGTGCTTTGATGGAATTAGGCCTGTTAAAGCCAGGCTTACTTTATTTTTCAGCCTGAAACAGGAAGAAGGATACTTAGTGGCCCGCAGTGATCCCTGCTGCTTCATAGAGATTTGTTAAATGGCAGGTGTAAAACTTTAGAACTTACGGGTTGTGTTTTCAACACCACATGTACGGTGATATTTTGGTTAAAATCTTTCATAGAACAAAGGTTTTCAGACCATATGCACACTAAGTAACTAGATTTTGTCTCTGTTTGACCTGCCCGTCAGATGAAAACAATTTTTTTCCCACCAAATTTTCCAAAATGGATGTAAATCTGAAAACAGTGGTCTTGGCTATAGAAGTTTAAAGTAGACCAAGTCTGTAGTTATCGGACACCGTCTTCCAGGATGGTTTAGGGTGGACCTTTGTGCAGCACTACCTTTATAGAACCTCTTGCAAGACAATTTCTTGGGGAGAAAAATACCTGTTATGGGGTGGATACTTCTGAGTGGTCCTGAGCTGATTGATTAAACTCTGAGAAGGAAAAACATTTTCTTGTCAAATAAAGGTCTTCTACCCTAAATACTGCAATGAACTACGCTATCAGGCTACCAGAATAAATAACAATGCAGCCAACTCTTGCTTCCCTCCATTGCTGTCATCGTTTACTTGAAATTGATGTCACAGTCGAAGCTGATTGATTGATGATGGTGTGTCCTGACGAATCTGATGGACGCGACACTACAAATAGAAACAGTAAGGCTAAAAGGGGCAATTAGGAGTCAATTTTTTAAAACATTTGTGCAATAAAGACCCAATGGAGATCCTTGTACTCAGCAGACATAGGAAGATAAGAGTGTCATCAGCATATATGCAAATACTTTATCTTTCAAATGCTCCAGTTTCCCAGACAATCAAAAGTGAGATTTTCGAGAGAGAACGCTGTTCCACATAATGTACAGTCAACAAGGTCAAACACAACACACTTCATGCTTGATGCAATAGAAAGTGGCAAGAAAAAGGGGAAAAAAACATAAAAACACAACTAAATGGCCATCAATAGACCTTAAAATTAGTTATACAAACCGTTAAACACAGTCAGTTTCTTGTATTTGTTTTTTTGTCTGTTTCTATTTTGATTGCATAACATAACCTGATATGTGATGGGAAGATCCTGAAGACGTCAGTGAACTCAGCAAACATAGTCAAACAAGAGTGTCATCGGCATATGTGCAAACACTTTGTCTTTATATTTGAAGGGACACTATGAAACAGATCATCAAAAGTGATATTTTCTACTATGAGAGGACACTGTTCCCGATAATGTACAGTAGACAAAGGTCAAACACAACACACTTCAAGCTGGATGCAATAGAAAGTGGCAAGAAAAAGGGAAAGTGAACACAAAAACACAACTAAATGGTCGTCAGTTGACCTTTGTCAAATTCTTGGATTTGTTCAAATATTCTTTATTTTGATTGCATAACATAACCTCTTGAAGACCCTGAGGGCATCCTTGGACTTTACCAGCAAGCAGAACAAGATAAACATGGGTGTCATCAGCATCTCTGCAAGTATTAATATTTCATTTAAGGACATAATTATGTAGCCAAAACTCCAAGAAGGCCTCCTCTGGATTTTTTTGCGTAAAAGAATGCCCAGCGCTGGTGTGTTTTGTCAGTGTATGTTTGTGTGCATGCCAGCGTGAGTGTGTGTGTGTGTTGGTGTTGCTGTGGTGTCGCCGAGCTGTCGCAGTCCTTTTGTCCGGCCCTGAGTTATGTGAAGCCGCATCTCCATCCCCGTCTTTGTCTGGCCCTGCTCTCCGTGCTCTCCCGCGGACCGGCGCCCCTCGTCCTATTTGTCGTGTTCTCTTAATTGCGGACCACAATGCCGTGACCCCCTGACCTTTTCCAACAACAGGGAAATTAATAGTGCTCCTCCCATCACACTCTCGGCCAGTCATCCGGCCAATCAGGGAGCAGCATGGGGGCTTTTCTTGCATCTCAACGAGCGCTTCGTCCAAAGAAAACAGACACACCAATAAACACAGACACTAACACAACTCGTACAATGATATCAGTGACAACAACGCACACTCTGGTAAAGAGACACACTGCAAACACACACATTTCTTTCACAGCGAGAGTTGGGGCAGACACCAACTTTGTCACCCCAATCGCAGCAGCGGTGCTGGTTGCTAGTGGCAGCAGTAGCCATGGCGATGGCAGGCCATAAAGGGTTCCTCGATTTGAAGGATGTCCAGGGACCAGACAGAGTAAAGAGAGGGAGAGACTGAGGGAGTGCACTCATTTAAGGACACCCAGCACCATCGTGGTCATGTGAGGACAGAGCTCATGACAGCGGGGTGTAAGGTCACAGTTTTAGTGCACAAATAGCAGATGTAGTGACATGAACAACATCAATGAACCTGATTGTGGCAGTAAATACACCTGTCTAGTACCTTTAAATCACCTCAAGAGAAACCTTTAAAGCATGAAGAGAAAGAGCATGCCAAGTCTTCTTCTTTGATACGAGATTTTACTATTTTTTTTCCACATTTGAACACATAAATACACACAAAAAGAGAGAGAAAACAAAAGAGATAAAAAGTTACAACGTGACAAAAAATGGACAAATGACACAAGCAAGACAAAAGCAGGACTAAGGCCTGAAACAAAATGACAAAAAGACACACAAAACAATGAATAAAGCAAAACACAAAATGACAAAAAACACAAGTGAGACAAAAGGGACACACAAAACAGCCAAAACGTGAGACAAACGACTAAAGTCAGACAAAAATAAGACATTACAAAAACAAGACACAAAATGACAAAACAACAATGCAAAGCAATCTAGTATTTTACTTTTTGATCAAAACAACTTGTCATGGTCTAGAATTTATTTTAAATTTATCGTTTAACTAAGTTACAATTAATAGTTTAATGTCTTCTCTGTAATTTTTACACTTTGAGGGCTGGATTGGACCCTCTGGAGGGCCGGTTTTGGCCCACGGCCGCATGTTTGACAATCGCATGTTTGACAACTTTGCTCTAGTGGCTTCTTGTTTTTAAGGTAACCCTATGCAGAATAAAGGGATGAAATATTAAATTTTTTAAGATTAGAATTAGTTAAGTTCTCCACTGGAAGAAAACATCATAAATGAGTAGTTCAAGACCCATTTAGAGAGTTGAAAATCTGACCATTCTTTGTGTTTTTACAGATTCTGACGCTTTTTAAACCTACAGAGGGTTCAGAGGGTTTAACTAACACAGTTCCATGCCAGTTTCTGATTTCAAAATTATACCCAGTGAATGAACAAATCCTACAGTCAGGTGTTGATTTAAACAAACACACTTGTTAATCATCACCTTATTTTAAATTATGCATTTTTTACAACATTCCTCATTACATTGGTATGTAAGAAGTATGTCTTGTTTTAAGCTAACTAATTTGTCATGTGTCTGGTCAGGTGATATACCGAACCCTCCCAAAGTGGGAGTCCTTGGATCCTTTTGGGGCGGAGGGCCAGCAGCAGCTGAGGGTGACCAACGTCCGAATCCGGCTGCTGAAGGGTCAGGCGTGTCCCTGCCAGGCTAAAGACCTCACCTCAGCACACGAAGACCTTCCCACTCGGCACTTTGCCATCTATGACCTGATAGTGAAGGGAAGCTGCTTCTGTAACGGCCACGCTGAGCAGTGTGTCCCCGCACCGGGGTACCAGCCCATCAGGGACCGGACCAACCATGTGGTAAGAAGGAAGCACTTTTATCACAACATATATTTATGGATGAAGTTTAAAAATGGGAAGGTGAATCTTCTAGGGTTGTTTTGCTTTTTGAGTTTCAGAAAGCAATGTTAACTCAAACCCCAATTGACTTAGATTTTCTGAAGCTGTCAACCTCATCTCATGGTCCTTATAAGTGGGTTAAGTTTGCCCAAATTGCTGGCATTCTGCAGTTGAGTCTGCTGTCTTCATGTGACATATGTATTAAACTTGGGCCACAAATATCTTCATGTCAGCTGAGGAAACTTTCATCCATTTATATCCACTAATAAAATCTATGTGGTACTGCAGAGTGACAGAAATAGCTAGTAAGTGGGCCTTGAATTTAGAATGCTTTATCAAATGTTATGTAATCATTAGAAGATACCCTGTAAAACACACTGCATGTATCCTTCAAGGATAAAAAGGTTTTTACTCTTTGATTACAGGCTTGATGTTCTTGGTTACAGCACCAGCTGTCAAAAGACGTCTTATAACTCAGTTTATTTTAATAACAGGGATCAGTCATTCAGGTTTTATTTAAAATCACACAGACAAAGCTATGTAATTTGTTGCAGCTTATAGATGCATCAACACCAAAAATTACATTTAAATAATTGTATAAGTATTCAAAATCTCAATAAGCACATATTAAATGCTATAGAAAGCAGTGAATGAATGAATAAAAGAGTCATTGTGGACACGGTCTGCATCTTATTTGTTGCTCTTCTAGCTGAAATGTCAGTGTTCACTCTTGATCTAGGAAAACAGTATTTTGACAAGAAAGATATTTTCTTCTAACCAGTAATTACAATTCCAGTGCAAACAAATGTTTTTAAGCCTTGATGCTGTGATGGTGATTGCGCCACTCTTCTCTCCCGTCTTGTTTTGACATCTTCCTCCATCCTTCAAGTCTCACTTATTCCGATAATTATCACCCCGTGGGCAAGTTTTTCACTTGTTCTTGGGAAACCAAGATTTTAAGGCTTGATGCTTCCAGACTAAATGGTCTGTTCGCTTTGTGTTGGCAGTTGTGTTAATAACAAACTCCTCTGTCTGGTCAAATAAACAGCTGCGTTTGTGCTGATAACAAACCCAGGAGATGAAGATATTGATTCAGTCCGTGGTCTAATGGTGGTGTTGATGTACATGTGTGTTGATGAAGTGTGAACAGACAATGCTTTTGCTGGAGATCAACCAGATCTGGGCTCCTATCACGGCAATCTCCACAAACAGTGGATGTCTTTGAAGCAAATGTCGGTTTTGCTGCAATCAGCGAAGCTCAACATTAAAGTGAGAGCTTCCTTTCCGATCTATAGAGAAAGACATTCAGATGGATAAACAATACATCAGTATGTACACTAGTGTACAGTAGTAAATCCTGCAACCATTTTTGATATAAATCTCTTAATTGTTTAAAGGACTGTTACCAAAATATGCAATGGAATGCACATTTTACACTTGAAAAATAAATGTAGCAGTACTATCTAATGAAACTGTCTAGTGGCATCAAACTGTTTCTCAGGATAAATGCAGCTCTGTTTAGTCAGATCTTCATTTGAACTGTTTGTGACGAGTGTTTTGATACAAGACTCTCTTAATTATATTAGTAGTAGTAGTTTATTAGCTATCTTAAATAAAATCGTCTGACATTGTCCTATTGATTACCATGAAAATTTGTTGTTGCCTTAAGTGCTAGCTAACAAATGTTAGCATGCTAGCAAATGCATATTATACCTGCGAAACGTCAACATTTTATTGTGAGGACAGTGACATGCTACTGCATTTACCATGTAGCTTAACAGTACTGCTAACACAACTGTAGTGAACTACTGTTCAGCGCTAATTGGCAAATGTTAACATGCCAACACATTACACCAAAATGGGAAACTGGTAAATGTTAACAGGTTAGCATTGTTATTGTGAGTATGTTAGCACTGCTGTGCTGCTAATCATCCAACCCCTCCTATGAGGGAGCTAACAAGCTACTGTTAGTATTTAGCTCAAAGCACAGGTGTTCTGCAGAAGTCTTATTCTTGTTCCTAACATATTATTTGCTGCACTTTGTGTTTGTTGTGCAATGATTGCAATGCTAGCATGTCAATAAGCTAAACTAAGATAAGAAACTGGATAATATCAAAAGGTTAATCTCATCACTGTGAGTATATCAGTACGCTAACATTAGCATTTAGTGCCAAGCATCTCTGTGCAGCCTGACAGAACAATAAAAGACTCTCTTAATTATATTGCATTGTTAGTAGCAGCAGTAGCAGCATTAGCTATCTTAAATTATCTGATATTGTCCTCGCTGTTACTAGATTGATCGCCATGAAAACCTGTTACCTAGTTAAGTGCTAATTAGCAAATGTTAGCATGCTAGCAATATTATACCTGCATTTTATTGCAAGCACACTGACATGCTTCTGCATTTACCATGTAGTTTAAGTACAACCTCACATGCTTCAAACGTAACTGTATTCTACTACTGGTTATGGTTACACTGAGTAAAGTACAAAGGATTAGTTGAATAGACATTAAAGCTGTCTGCCATTCAAGCTTTTTTTTTATACAGGTTGCAATTAGAGTTCCTGGAAGCAATTATTATTTAATTTATTGTGAATGCTTGGCATGTTTTTCCTCTTCTACTTATCATCCTTTCAATTAGCCATTCAGTCATTTAGACGTCCAAACCCAATGTAACTTTTTAGAACCCGTATTTTGCCTTAAGACAGGCAGCTAGGAAAACCCAAAGTGCTCATTTTTTATGCTGACATGAAACAGACAACCAGTTTGGTCTTGTACATGATAAATGAATCAGATGTGTTTTCTTTGCCGATACCAGCGTTTTGTAGCGAAGGTGCTGATAGCTAATTCATTGGACACACGTCTTTAAGTCATGCTAAGGAATTCCAAGTAGCTCTACTGAATGTTTTCATGAGGATTTCCTTCTTTTGAGGATGAAAAAAAAACTTTGCAATCAGTCTTTAAACCAAAGAACTATTAAACCCTCCTCTGCACGCCATGATAGTAATAATATAATAAATCATTTTAATGCATGCTGGTGAGAAACATTACACAGAGTGGATGATATTTTTCTTTAGTCCAACTGCACGTGGGACTTGAAGTTTGAACAGTAAATCCTTCTTAACTGTCCTCACAACATTACCCCGGGTCGCCATGCGGGAGCGACGGGCAAACACACACACTCGGACGTTATATAAGTGACTTTTCTCGCCTATCAGCAGTTTGTTTTGTGTCTCCGTTTCAAGCCAGAGCCGCTGTTTCTGGCAAAACCCAAACAAGCAGAGCAGCGCAAGACGGGGGAGATGAGGGCAGAGATTACGGATCGCACAGAGGAGGGAAGGGTGGTTGTGCATTTCTGGGCCTTTGTGCTAAACATACAAGCGCAGCATTGTGTTGTGTTCCATTCATATATGCCATTAGGGTGTTGTTTGTTCTGCTGGGTGTAATAGGTGTGTTTTGTCTGCTCTAAAAGTGTGTGTGTGTGTAGTAATCAGTGGAGAAAGTGGCCCTGGTAGTCATTACTGCCCAGTTTGTTTGTTGTTGTTGTTGTTTGGTTCTCCTGTTGCCCCACAGGGTTTTTTTGCGGTTCAGGGTATTACACTGTCTGTTAGTTAGCCACAAAGCCAACATAGCTACACACACTTAATGACATCCGGGGTCTGCTACCAGACCGTTAGCAGCAATTAGCTCTGTCAGGGTGTGTTTATGTGCCCTGCCTCTCTTTCTAAATCACATCTGGTTTTCTGTTTTCTTTATATTTCTGTCATTTACGGATTCGATTCACAAGCCGCACAAGAGGAATATCACTCAGCACAGTGTTTCTGCTGTTGCTTTTAGTCCATGAGCGTGATGCCCAAACCTGCATTTATGGACGTCGGTGGAGGATTAGTTTAAATCGTTTCTGTAAACAGAAGATTTTTGCTTGTCTGACTCTCAAGTTAACCCCCGTGTTGTCCTTACCAAAAAATGTTGCTGCCTTGTCTGAAAAAAGTCCAAAAATTCAGGAAAAATTTCCCCACATTTATAAAAGTATTTGCAAAATCTTCAGGAAGAAAATTCCTGAAAAGTTTCCCTCAAAAGTTTTAGTTTTTTTAAATAAAAAATCCCCAAATTTGACGGTGAAATTCACTGGATTTTGGTAGATTTTTTCTGAATGTTCTTAAAAACATTGTAATTTGTTTTTTTACACGAAAAAATGTTCAAAAATTTCCTAAAAACATTTTTAAAATGTGGAAGTTTTCACTGTGAAAATATATATATTTTTTCCACATTTTTAAAACTTTAAAATGGGTCGATTTGACCCGCAGGACGACAGGAGGGTTAATAGTGTTATACGTCACTTTGGAAATAATAAAGCACACTTGTTAGTTTTTCTTGCACAAATCTGTACGAAAGACTTAGCACTGACATTTTGACTTGTCACAGAAGCTTGTTGATGCTGAGTGAACAAATCATTCCTCATTTGGCAGCTTCAGCTCCTCCATCCTCGCATCCTGAGATGTGAGTGAAGAAAGCAAGGAAACAGGTTAGCATCATGGAAGCACCCAAAACGTCTGCACTGAAAAAGTCTACAGCATTAATTGTGTGCTGGTATAATAGGTAGATGCATAAAAGCTGTACACTTCATTTCTCTACAATGTTTTGACATAATCTTAGGCATTATGAGTGACATCATTTCTTTCTTTCTTTTATTGTTTACTTGGGAAGGCGCTTGATAAAGCATTGCGTTATAAAGTTATTTAGTTGGCAAACAATTAGTTGGCATGTAATGACTCAGCCGCAGGCTTAATGCTTTCATCTCTGCTTCTTTAATGTGTTTGTGCCCCTGTTGAGAGACAGTAAAACGAGCATGATGTTGTCTCCTTGTTATGTGTTTATTTGCTTGTTTGTTACCTTATGTCTCTGTTGTTAGACCGTCCTAAAATGATTCTCTCATTAAAAACCTACATATTTGTCACTTCATTTGACCTAGAGCTTGGCCAATACTGATTTATGGAGCAAGAAATTTTGAATATATCAGCCAATTTTGTTTATTTTCATTTGCTCCATTCACTTTTATTTAAACTCACACAAATAAGAAACCTGGACGGCAGTGAAATATTAAAAGGCAAAATTATTAAAATAATGAAAATATATTAATAGCATTGAATTATTTAACCATGCAAAACCTAAATATAGAGAAAAAAGTGAGCAAAAGTAATATATGTATATTTATATATAAATAATAAAACAAATAAAAAAATCTGTATATAATCTCTAAAACCCAAATATAAAAAACTGAACAAAAATAATATATGTATATTTATTTATAAATAATAAAAAATAATACTTAAAAAATACCAAAAATATTCTATATATATGTAATCTGTAAAACCTAAATATAGAAAAGAATAACAAAAGTAATATATATTTATTTAGACATAAATAGTAAAACTAATAATTAAAACATTCTTAATATATAATCTGTAAAACCCAAATATAGAAAAGCAAGCTGAAATAATATATATTTATTTATATATATAAATAATAAAAAAAATCAAAAATATTTTATATATGTATATATAATCTGTAAAGCCCAAATTTAGCAAAAAATAGAAAAATAATCTATAAATATAACTATGTATAAATAATAAAAAATAATAAATTAAAAAAAATATTCTAAATGTATAATCTGTAAAACCAAATCTAAAAAATGAGAAAAAATAATCTTTATTTATTGATTTAGAAATAAATACTAAAAAAAATAATATATTTAAAATAATAAAACTGATGTATTTTTTGCAACAGTGGGTTTTTCAGGGTTAAAGCAAATGAAGAGCAGCTGGAAGTGAAATAAGCTTTAACTCAAATGTTCAAACTTGACAGTCCTGAAATATATCTTAATATAAGTTATTATGACGACACCGCTTGACTCCGCACCACTGTCTGCTCTGCTGCATGTGCTGCAGACAGTACTAAGAGCGTTGTAAATCACCCCAAGCACCTTTTTCTGTATTTTTTGTTGCCGTATATTTGACTAATTTAAAGGCTGATTCTACATCTCAGCAGCTTCAGTCCAGCCCTGCTTGTCCACAGTATGTCTGAGTGTACATGGTTGGGTGTGTGCATGTGTTAATTGCCCCGTATCACGGTATGGTAAACATGTGAAATACCAGCTGTCTGGACCTGAGCCAGATGCTGCTGCCCTTCTTCTCCCTCCTATCTCCTTTTTTCTTCTCCAACTCTTTTCATTAATTCTTCTTCCTTTTTTCTTGTGAAATGTGTCATTAGGTCTCCTGCCTCCCATTTGCTCCGACCTCTCATTTGTGCAATTGCTCCCCCCTATTAGCGCGATTGAAATGCTTTCGCCATGTGCGTAAAAACCAGTCATGTGTGCGTTCGTTTCGGGGGCTGATCTGGGGTCAGTTCAGGCAGGGGACATGTTGTTTGTAGCTCAGCTCCTGTAACATGTGGATGTGTTTAAAGTCTATTCTCAGTGCGTTTGTGTGTTAGTCAGAGCCATTCAGGAGCTGGCGACGCATCACGCACCGTGGGAAAGGAGAATCGGTGTGTGTTTTCGTGTATCTGAGGCTGTTTTCTATGCCTGTGCGCACGTTGATTAGTCTACCTCTGTAGTCGTTGTATAATTGTGTGTCCTACATTACAGTCGCACGGTGTAACGCAAACAAATAAAGAGCTTCCTCAGATGCCTTGCCCCCCCTCCCCTTCAATCATTATCCAGCATGCATGGCATTCCAGCTCCCAGGAATGACAAGGAGATTGTTATTGTGCTCTCAGCGCTGCATACTTGCACTCTTCTCATACTCATAAGCGCACACACAGGCTTTTCAGAGCGGAGGCCCGTTCTCGTTTCCAGCAATGAAGCCAAACAATCAATCTCCGTTCACTAATTTCAGGCGAGAGAAAGAGATGGAGCCAGAGGAAATAAGAAAGAGAAGAGGCACAGAAGGTGGAAATGGTGCACTGCAAAAACTCAAAAGTCTATTTAGTCAAAGTGTCTCATCCCACTTGATTTAAGATAAATTCACTTAACAAGTGACATTTCAGCAAGATGGAGGGACTTGTTTTAGGACAATGCATCTTAAATATCTTGCTCAGTCAAACAATCTTGGAATGATCTTGTCTTAATCCTCGTGTCGTCCTGCAGGTCAATTTGATTCGTTTTAACGTTTGAAAAGTGTGGTTAAAAAAAATCACAGTGAAAACTTCCACATTTTTGATATTTTTTGGGAAGTTTTTGAACATTTTTTGATGGAAAAAAGAAACATTAAACAAATCTTTCTTTAAGAACATTCGGAAAAAAATTTACCGAAATCCAGTGAATTTTTGGTTGTTTTTTTTTCTGAATGTTCTTAAAGAAAGTATTAAAAATTTTAATCATATATATGGAATCACTTTAGATATTTTTAGGATTTTTTTGGAAGATTTAATTCATTTTTTGAAAATATTTGCAATTTTCATTTTTTAACTTTTTTTAATTTCTTACCAAATTTGGGATTTTTTTTTCTTAAAAATAAAACTTTTAAGGGAAACGTCTGTGTAATTTTCTTACTGAAGATTTTACAAATTTTTATAAATTTGGGGATTTTTTATTTGCCGAATTTTTTTCAGACAAGGCAACAATATTTTTTGGTGCCATAAATGAGGACAAAAGGAGGATTAAGACACCTAAGCTTGACAATCCCGGTAAAATACAGCTTAAAATAAGTTTTCCCAGCTAATTTTAAAATCTCAACATTCTAAATATCACATCTTATTTCAAGGAAATCTTACCAAGACATTTTTCACTTGTTCTATTGGCAGGTAAAAGTTCTTTGAAATAAGTTTTGTTTTTCTTGTTTTGAGAGGGGCATGTTATTCCAGTGGAATAAGAAGGTAGTCCTCATGTGGGAAACTTTCCTCTACATCACGCTGACCTCTTTGTTCCTCCCGTCCTTCCATCTCTACCTCCGTCCGTCGTGTCTCCCGTTGCTAATGAGCTCTTGCTGTCTCTCTCAGGTCCATGGGAAGTGTGTGTGCAGACACAACACTGCAGGTGATCACTGCGAGCGCTGCGCTGCGCTCTACAACGACCGACCCTGGCAGCCCGCCGACGGACTGACGGGAGCTCCACATGAATGTCGGAGTGAGTCAAACCAACTTTTCCACCCTAGAAACATCATCACCATTTGACTGAGAGACATTAAGCCGAGCTCCAGGTAGTTTTAGGGAGGTGTGAACGGTGCAAAGTGCATGAGTCAATATTTATGTAATTGAGGGACTTTTTGTATCATAGTTGACATTTTTGCTGTTTTCAGGCCTAAAATCAACATGGCCGCCTATAACCAAGCACCACATGGCATTTTTACACAAAGATTCTTCCAAATATTATATATACAATTGAGTGAAATTGAAATTGAAAGTTATTTATAAAGATATTGTAGTAAACCTGTTGACATGCCATAAATCCACACTTGACTCACACACTACTTTATATTAAATAACTCAGAAAGCCTTGGAGTCTGGCCAGTCTTTTCTTCAGGAGGAAATGACATCATGTGGAGCAGGTCATGTGATCTGGAATTAACACACTTCCTTGAGAAATGAAATGACAAAATCGATACACAAAATGACAAAACTGATACACAGAACGACAAAAAGGAGACATGAAATGGCAAAATGGAGGCACGAAACAACAAAAATGAGACACAAAACGAGAAAAACCATACATGAAACGACAAAACCATACCCAAAATGACAAAAATGAGACACAAAACCACAAAACCGAGACACAAAACGGCAAAAACGTGACAGACAGTTGTTCAATTTGTATGGTTATTTAGTTGACATTTTAGTGATTGACCCGCATGTTGAATAATGCGTTTTATCTAAGCCAAGAGGAGATTTCACAGGGAAAGGAGTCCTGGAACAGCATTTTGTAGATTTAGTGTCACATGGAAAACCAGTGAAGGATTCAAATTAGTAAAATTAGATTAGAGGTCATGAGTTGTTAACTTCCTGCTGTGCACTTGTTCTAAAACACACATGCGTCAAATATTACATTTATTTTAAGTTTCCACAAGTCTACAAAACATAATTACAATGCCTCACAGATTCACAAAACCAGAACCAAACATCCAGAATCTTTGTTCCTGAGATGCTGCTTTCTTCCCTCACACACCAGAGTGTAAGTGCAACGGACACGCTCAGAGCTGCCACTTTGATTGGACGGCGTGGCGCGAGTCCGGCCAGCGCAGCGGAGGCGTCTGCGACTGTCTGCACAACACCGAAGGGCGTCAGTGTCAGAAATGCAAAGCCGGCTTCTACAGAGACCCCCAGCAACCGCAGACGGCCCCCGACTCCTGCAAACGTAAGAAAACACTCAGCAGTTACATCTCAACCCTCGTGTCGTCCTGCGGGTCAAAGCTGACCCGTTTTAAAGTTTGAAAATGTGGGGGGAAAAAAAATTCAGTGTTCACACAGTTCAACATTTTTGGGAAATCTTTAAACATTTTTTGGTGGAAAAAGAAATGTTAAAAATGTTTCTTAAGAACATTCACAAAAAACTCAACCAAAATCCAGCAAATTGTCTAGAAATTATTTTAAATTTAAGGTTTTATTAATTTACAATCTGCAGTTAATGTCTTCTCTGTCATTTTTACACTGTGAGGGCCAGATTGGACCCTCTGGAGGGCCAGTTTTGGCCCATGGGCCGCATGTTTGACACCCCTGATGTAGCCGCATCCCTACAGTAAAACCGCACATGTAATCTCATGTTTTATCACATTGTATATTTCATGTCGCATCGTCCGTTTATGTGAGGCGACTGTTGGAATTTCACGGTGAAATATTAGATGATGTGTTTTGAAGCTCATTACCATGACGAGTAGAACACACTATGAAGATGACAGGAAGCAGAATTAATCACATCTCACCACAAAGGTGACAAAGTGTAGCTGGCGTGAGTCACGGCGTTAACCTCACACACTGGCACAGAGCTCTCATTCTCTCAAGGAATGCTGAGGATCGCAAGCCGGGACGTGCTGGATCCTGACGTGCACCTGGCTCTGAGTGTGTGTGTGTGTGTTTGTGTGTGTGTGTGTGTGTGTGTGTGTGATGGCCCACTCTCCATCCAAGGTTTACGCCGTAGTTAATCATCAGATGGCGGCATTCCTACGTCTTGACTCAACGCTCCACACTCCCGCTTGTCCATCTCTCGGCTTGTTTTCTCCATTTTTCAGATGTGACTCAGAGCTCGGGCTGCTTCGGGTGGAATCACTGTGGCTAGTTTTAACCCTCCTGTTGTCCTCATTTACAGGCACCAAAAAATATTGCTTCTTTGTCTGAAAATTTTTTTTAAAAAATGCAGCAAAAAAAATCCCAAAATTTCTGAAAATTTGCAAAACCTTCAGGAAGAAAATTTCAGTAATTCTTTAAAGGTTTCCCTGAAAAGTTTTATTTTAAAAAAATCCCCAAATTTGGCAAAAAATTCTTCAATGAGTAAAAATATTCCAAAAACAATTCGAAAAATATCTAAAGTGATGATATATTTATCAAAATTCTAATATTTTCTTTAAGAACATTCAGAAAAAATGATTTGTTGATTTTTTTTTCTGAATGTGTCTCATTTTTGTAATATTTTGTCTTGTTTTTGCTGTTTTCTTTGTCAGATTTTTGTCTCACATTTTTGTCGTTTTGTTTCCCATTTTTGTTGTTTTGTGTTTGCTTTTTGTCTCGCTTTTGTTTTTTGTCATTTTATATTTGGCTTTATGCATTCTTCTTTGTCTCAGTTTTGGCGTTTGGTGTCTTTTTTGTCATTTTTTTGCCTCGTTTCTGTCATTTGTGTATTTTTTTTGCCTTGATTTTGTCCATTTTTTGTCACTTTATAACTTTTTAATCAAATTTTTTGGCTCTCTTTGTTTTGTTTTGTGTCGCTGGTCTCAAAGAAAATTCCAGTAATTCCTTAAAAGTTTCTCTTAAAGATTCATTTT
This sequence comes from Acanthochromis polyacanthus, assembly GCF_021347895.1. NCBI lineage: Eukaryota > Metazoa > Chordata > Actinopteri > Pomacentridae > Acanthochromis > Acanthochromis polyacanthus. The sequence continues at coordinate 43,597,186 of NC_067113.1, read as the reverse complement.
TTAAAAAACAGCCAGTTTGGTAAGAAAATTCTTGTAAATATTTTCAAAAAATGGGTAAAAATCTTCTAAAAAAAAAAGTCCTAAAAATATCTAAAATGATTACATGTATATCAGTAAAACTTCTAATATTTTCTTTAACAACATTCAGAAAAAAATCAACCAAAATCCAACTAATTTTACTGGATTTTGGTTGATTTTTTTGTGTGTGTGTGTGTGAATGTTCTTAAGAAACATTTTTAACATTTCTTTTTTTCAACCAACACATGTTGCACGATTTCCCAAAAATGTTGAAAATGTGGACATCAGAAGTTTCACTGTGAAAATATTTTTTTTCCCCACATTTTCAAACTGGGTCAGTTTTGACCCGCAGGACGACACGAGGGTTAAACGTGTGAGGGTCTCCTCTCCCTTCCAGTGGCGTGCTGCCCTCCGCTGATGAGACGAGTTTTAAGTAAACACGAGATAGTCATCCATAAACAGAGAGCGGTGGCTACATTCCCCCTCTGATTATCTGTCAGATGTGACCCAGTGAGCTCAGACCTGCAGGTATGCTGGACCGGAGTGTGTGTGTGTGTGTGTGTTCATGTATGCACATCTAATTGAATCCAAAACAACTGTCAGATAGCACCAGACCATTTAAAAACAGAGAGGAGGAAGATTACATTGGCTATCGTTTAGGATTGGGCGTCATCATGCTTTGCTTTCCTTTTTCATATCAGTTATTGCACATCATTACAGGTGAAATACGGTCTTTTATTATAACCCTCAATCCTCCCTGTGTCTGTGCACAGAGGTTTTGGTCTGTGGGAGGAAGCCGGAGTAACTAATAGGAATGGTATGTCAGTATTTTTTTAGGTGTTTGGTTGGGAACAAACTTAATGAACATATCTACATTTGTGACGTAAATGTGATGCTGTATCAAAAGCCAGAGGGTCACTAAAGTTACGACCATGCAGTGTCAGGAGACCAAACATTTCCCTGCACTCCATCCTGTTTATCCAGTTTATGCTGGCGGTTCTGTCTCAGCTCTTCATTTTAATGCTGGAAGTGGCATCTTAAACTGTTTTTTGTTTTTTTTTTAAATCGAATGTCCTTTTATTTTGCTTGATGAAGTTGCCGCTAGGTCGCAGTGCCATGCCTTTCCTGTGAAGCATTTGATTTGAATTGAATGGTACAGGGATGCAAAATAGTGCAAAGAAAAGAAACCCACAAGTGAGGGGTATCATCCTTCCATATTGCTGCAGGAAACTTGGCTTGTGCAGTGATCCGCTCCGTTAAAGAAATCCCCTCCATGCAATTCTTGATTAGTGGCACATTGTCTGCTTGGGTTAGCGTTAGCAATAGAGGCTAACCCATGCTAGCCTGTGTTTCCCCCCTATTCTTTACCCTTGTCATATTCATAAACAATATCATGTCTTCCAAACTCATAAATCATTACCAGCTTTTTTAAGCCAAGCTATTCTGCTTGGAGTTAATTAACCACTGACTCAGGATCTTAGAGCAGCTCAGTATTTTCCCCCGTGTCTTTTTCTGTTATCTCTGCACGTCTGATAAGAAACAGATGCACCACCTTCTTTATAGCAGGTGTGATGTGCAAGGGTTTGAATTTCAGAGATTAGTTTCGGTGTTTGGCTGCCTTTTCCTTCCACCTGAAAACCCACCTGTGCACAAACTATGGCGGCTAACGATCCCGACTGACGGCTGATTGATAGGAAAAAGGAGTGACGGCGTGTCTGGAGAACCCCCGAGACGAAGGCGCGGGTTGTGAAATCCCGCCGTAGCCGCTCGCTGACAATGGAGGAATTTCCCTCGGTCGTGAGGAACATTTTTTCATACCAGCCTCCGAGGGGCCCAGAAAAGAAAACACTCTCGTCGAGCTTCACGCAAGCTCGTACACACCAAAACAGCTTACTGGGAAGGAGAGCTACGGTGTGTGTTTGTGGGGAGATTTTTGTCTTCGCCGGGTTTTTCTGCGGTTGTTCGGGCAGGTGTCTCGTCATGTCTCAGCACACGCTCATAAAGTTTTCCTTGTCAGGGCTCTTGTAGCTGACAGCTTTCTTCGACACACGCATGTTTACTCACAGGAGTCCTTGTGGTATGACCCCCTTCAAATGCTCGTAAATTCTCACGCAGATATGTAAACTCGCACGCTTACCAAACACACCGTCACACGTGTTCCGGCTTTGCTTGGAACAGAGGCACTGCTGTAATCTCTGTTAATTATTAACACGTGGAGGCTGCTGCTGACTAAACAATAGTGCAGATATGGCCTTGTGTGCACGTCCTTGTGTATAAATGTGATATCTTTATGATTTTATTGATATCGTACCGTTCGGTTCTAGCATAAGGTTTATCTTATCTTCGCTGTCCTGAATGATTCGTCTGATAAACTGTCTGGTTTGAAGCTCAAGAAGGTTGATGTGACATCGTGCTTTCAGGGCAACGCTTAAAAACAGACACAAACATCACGTCTCCTTTCAGGAAGAGGTTAAAATATGTTGAACTAAATGATGGACAGACTTCTTGAATTATCTGCCCTGCAGTAATCGTCACTGTTGATGGTTTTTGCATCATTTTTATTTAATTTTCAGACGTATTGTTTGTCCAAAATCCAAATATTCAACATCACAAATGCTGCAAATGCACATATTTTACAGGCAAACTTAGACTGATATTTCCACTTGATGAATAAGCTTTTGGGAATGTACTTTCTGTCTGTTTCAGACTCATGGAAGCATTAATGCGTTTCTAGTTTTTTATGAAGGACAGTTCAACATGCAAAGATTTGCAGTCGACCGTGATGTAAAACAGAGAGAAAGCAATAAATCCTCGGGTTAGAGGGGCTAAAACCAGACAAGGTTTTGCTTTTGTGTTTGATAAATGATTTACACAAGTAATGAACTATGAAATTTAAGATCTTGTGCAGGTTTCGTCTTTTCTCTTGTGTAAACTCTCTAATAATGGCATGAAATGACATGAAGTCTACTTCAAAAGGGGCTTTAGAAATGTACTTTACAAATTCAACTTCCTTTTCTGGCAGTCAGCAAATTTTTATTACAAACAACCGTAACTACACAGGAGAGATTTAGTGTGTTTTAATCATTAAATGCTGAATCAGTAATTAATGAAAGTACGCTTGAATGTGCATCAACTAATTCTGCATCTTCAGCTTTAGTGCTAATGTTAGGACATTAACCCTGTAAAACCCAAATAGAGAAAAAAATTAGCCAAATAATTGAAATAAAACAAAGAAATTATATATAAAATTATATTTGTAAATAAATAAAAATTACTTATAGAATTATATATATATATATATATATAATTCTATAAGTAATTTTTATTTATAAGTAATTTATATATATATATATATATATATATATATATATATATATATATATATATAATAAAAATAAAACAATAAATATATAAAATATGTGTATATTGTGTGTAGTGGGTTTTACAGGGTTAAGCAGCAAATAAATTTCAATCTACAAGCCACAACAACTTTGACTCACAGACGTTTAACAGAGCTGCATATTTTTATTTTTATGGTGAGCAATGTATCTAAAGAACTCATTAAAGTGCTCATAAAAAAATGGGAAGAAACAGAGCATCTGAGATCAAGAATGAACTTTAATCTGTGTTTTTAAAACCATGCAGTCGTGTTTGTTTGCAGACGTGCAAATTTAACTACATGTCACAAAGTTCGGTCTGAAAACCCCCGTTGATTTACAGTTGTTGTTTTTTCTCAGTTTTTCTGCAATCAAAGGCAGCATTAGTGATAAAAGAAGGAGCTTGGAGGGCTTCTGGGTGTACAGTAAGCAGTCATTTACTGCCAGTCAGGCTTCAAGCATCATTAAACCGAAGAGAAATGGCTCCAAACGACATCCCCTCTTTGTTTCCATCTCCTCGTCTTCTGCCTCTCCTTCACCACGTCTCTCCCTCCCGTCTGGCCCCGAGATAGGACAGATTTATGTGGGGAGGCCCGACACCTCCTCCTGAAAGGCTCCGGGTCCCAGCAGACAGTAGTTTTCTCAGACTGCCAGTGGAAACATGGGTGGGTGTTGCAGTGTGTGTGCAGTGTATTGTTTTTGGAGGTTGTTTAAAGAACACCCTATCAGCACACAATTAGAGGGGACACGAGGGAGGGAGAGAGTGAGAGTTTTCCTGTGCACTCCTGTCTTTGTGAGGACCAGCAGACCTTGAGGACATGCAGGCCGGTCTGAGGCTGTGTTAGGGTTCAGGTGAGAATTAGGACAGGATTTGGTTTAGGTCAGGGGTGTCAAACATGCGGCCCGCGGGTCAAAACTGGTCCTCCAGAGGCTCCAATCCGGCCCTCAAAGTGTAAAAATTCCAGAGAAGACATTAACTGCGGATTGTAAATTAGTAAAATTATTGATTCAAAATTATTTCTGGACCATGACAAGTTGTTTTGATCATAAAGTAAAATACTAGATTGTTCTTTTGTCATTTTGTGTCTAATTTTTGTCACATTTTGTCTGGTTTTTCTTATTTTTTCTTTTTTTCGGTCTGACTTTTGTCTTATGTTTTTGTCATTTTGTTTCTCATTTTTGTCACTTTGTGTATATTTTTGCCATTTTTTGTCTCATTTGTGTCATTTCTGTAATTTCTTGTGTCATTTTTTGTCATTTTGTTTCTCACTTTTGTTGTTTTATGTCTTGTTTTTGCGGAACTGAACTAAGATAAGTTTGACACCCGTGGTTTAGACATTTAGTTTTGATGAGTATGTCACAAAGAAACAGAGATAAGAAAATAAGAGAACCCTTTGATTGCAGCAACGTCACACAGACAATAGAGCAGGGGTCGGCAAGTAGATGTGGCTTCGGGACAAAATGTTTGTAAACAATCGAACAGCGGGCCAACCTGCGAGGGGCTGCGCTCCGATTCCGCGAGCGGGGGGGCGATACCGCGAGCAGCGGAGCTTCTACAGCTGATCGCTGCTGCTTGGGACACACGTCTCAATTCTGATCACAGATGTATTAAAAATGACTCCCGAGACACACACACGTTTTGCACACACTGTTGCTCAGTGAAATCTGGCTGGTACAACCGTGTCCGACCAGTAGCGCAACCGCGGAAATGCCCGGCAGCAGCCGACCACGCGAGTTTCGTGTTGCGGTGACGGACTGGCTTGGCTCCGTGCCAAATCAAATTTTCAAAATCATCTGGCAGGCCAGATATTATTCCTGACGGGCCAGTTTTGGCCCACGGGCCGCCAGTTGCCGACCACTGCAATAGAGCGACTGATACTTAAGTGCTGGTGATAAATTATAATCTGCTCGTCAGCAAATGTGTCGACCTACAAGACCTTTCGACTCACTGCCCCACTGATATGGTTTTGTTTTCTATTTTTATTTTTATTGCATCACTTTTTATTGTTTTATTTCTTTGTTATTATGTGTACTTCATTTTCTATCGACGATCATACATCTGTCTGATTTAAATGTGACATTTCATCCAACATCACAGTGAGACTTTAGGTTTTGGCTACCACATTACGATAACATTTAGATAAATTATCTTAGCATTTAATTTGCACATTCCTCCTTTGGTTGTCCCTGTTGTTGGTACTTCAATCAAAGTGCTTACATGTAGCCACATTTTTAGTTTTATTTTACCTCTTGTTCTTTGTGTTTAGTGCTAATTAGCAAATGTTTAGTGATAATTACAGAATGTTTCATTCTAACACATTAAACCAGAGTGCCATTATGCTAAGCAGTGCTAAACATCAACATGTTAGCATTTAGCTCTTAGCATCATTATTGCACTAAAGTGTGACCTCACATAGCCACTATCATTTCTACAGACTCTTAAACCCTCGTGTCGTCCGTGCGGGTCAATTGACCCATTTTAAAGTTTTTAAAATGTGCAAAAATATATATATATTTTCACAGTGAAAACTCCAACATTTTCAAATTTTTTGGGGGGGAATTTTTGAACATTTTTTAGTGTAAAAAAAATTAAAATTTTTTAAAAGACCATTCAGATAAAAAATCAACCAAAATCCAGTGAATTTCACTGTCAAATTTGGGGATTTTTTATTTAAAAAATGAAACTTTTGAAGGAAAATTTTCAGGAATTTTTTTCCTGAAGATTTTGAAAATTTTTATAATTTTGGGGAAATTTTTTCTGAATTTTTCTACTTTTTTCAGACAAGGCAACAACATTTTTTGGTAAGGACAACACAAGGGTTAAAATCAGCTAATGGTATAATAGAAAAAAATCTACAATACTGGTAATTTCTACACATTAACACATTTGGCAGTGAATTACAGGACGTTAGCCATGTTTATGATATTTTGAATCTGTTAGCATACTAACATTGGATAATCAGCACTGAATAACATGCTAAATGTCTTTGGTTATATTGTAAATGTGGTTTAAATGATGAAATGTAGCTTTCAAACATCAACATGTCATAAAAGATAAATGTGATGCTTTGGTTTATTTGAAATAACACCACAGTTGTTCACTTTTGTTTGACATCCGTGCTCTTGTTGATTCAAAATTAGAAACACATTTTTGGGTGTGTCGTGGTGAGCCAGTGGTTGGGAAACACACCATTTAGCCACACTGCTGATGGTTTGATAGAGACCAGAGACAGTTTTGTAAATCTATCATCGCTCTGTGATTCCTGTTTTAATCGACTGTGAGCTAAAACTCACAAAAATGTTGCCGCTGCTTGCCAAGATTTTGAAATTTCTGCGTCTTGTGAAGAAAACAAACACATCAAAAGCAGTTTCAATCTAATGCAGTCTTTATGTTCATGACTTTTATTGACATTATTATCTTGTTATGTAAATTAATTCCACTTTTTCCCCCTCTTAGCATGCAGCTGTCACCCCCTGGGCTCGATGCCCTTCCACCTGGCTGACGGTTCGCTCTGCGACCCTTCCAACGGAAACTGCATCTGCAAACCTGGAGTAGGCGGAGCCCACTGCGACAGGTGCATGGTGGGATACTGGGGCTTCCACGAATATGGCTGCCGTCCGTGCGACTGTGCAGGAGACTGTGATCCGTTTACTGGAGACTGCATGTTCGGGTGAGTAAAAAGACCTTTTCTACTGATAAATAAACTCACAACTATGAATGCAGAGGCCGAATGAATGAATGTAACCGATAGCAGAAACACAGAACTTCCTCTGCCCAGTTCTTCAACAACCAATAATTACATAATGGCACTAATTAGCTTATTATGAGCTCCACTCCCACACAGCACATAGAGCCTTTGGGCCACTGTTCATAGTCACTGACTGTTCAAATGTGATGGAAGTTTCTTATCGGCAAAAAAAATATGGAGCTAAAGCGGTTTAATTCATGCAGATAAATGAGATTCCAAAATAAAAATGATCTGGATTATTAATTGTTTTTGAAGACTGGAAATAATACATTGTCTACACTGTAACACAGAACATAATTTTACAGAATTTATCCTTTTTATTCTATTATTCTGTCATTAAAATTACAGAAATGCACTGTGTAAATGTAAAAAAAAACAACAAAAAAACATTTCCATTTTCCTCCTAAAATATTTTCTTTTTATTTGAAACTGTTAAAACTATAAATAAATTTCTAAAATCAGATACCACTGGGGATGTCAAATAAATAAGCTAAATAGAAGTATAGGGTGGGAATTTATTGTATTTTCATCAGTGTATAATATAAATTAATCAGTTCAAATCCAAAAAATAAACATGATTTAATTTAAAATAAAAACAATTGAAATTCTTGAAAATACAACAGTTGTTTTTTTGATTTTCAGTTATTTCTTTGTTTTGTTCTTGTCGTTTTCTGTCTCATTTTTGTCATTTTGTGCTTTGGTTTTGTCATTTCGTGTCTCATTTTTGTTGTTTCGTTTCTCATTTTTGTCGTTTCGTGTCTCATTTTTGTTGTTTCGTATCTCATTTTTGTCGTTTTGTGTCTCGGTTTTGTCGTTTTCTGTCATGATGTCATTTCCTCCTGAAGAAAAGACTGGCAAGACTCCAAGGCTTTCTGAGTTATTTAATATAAAGTGGTGTTTGAGTCAAGTGTGGATTTCTAACATGTCAACAGGTTTACTACAATATCTTTATAAATAACTTTCAGCTTTAATTTCACTCAATTGTATGTAGAACATTTAGAAGAATCTTTGTGTAAAAATGCCATGTGGTGTTTGGTTATAGGCGGCCATGTTGATTTTAGGCCTGAAAACAGCAAAAATGTCGACTATGATACAAAAAGTCCCTCAGTTGTATATTGACCTGATGATGATGTGTTTTTGTTGCAGCTCTGATCTGGATCTGTACAACCTGGAGGGAAACTCCAGCGAACCGGTGAGGATCTTCAGAGCAGACGAGCTCTTCTCTGCTCTCCACTACTCAGGTGAGATACAGAGACTGTGTGTGTGTGTGTGTGTGTGTGTGTGTGTGTGTGTGTGTGTGTGTGTGTGTGTGTGTGTGTGTGTGTGTGTGTGTGTGTGTGTGGTCTCAGATACTGTACATGGAGTCCTAAGAATGCAAGCTCAGTGTGTGTGTGTCCAGAGAGGAATGTGCCTATGAAAGCTGCAGTTACAGGGTGGTGGTGTAGGGGGGCTAAGAGAAGGGACACTTGGACACCGTTCACACACACACACACACACACACACACACACACACACACACACACACAGAAGTTATTTAATTATGTTACAAATCTGTGCTTGTGTTTGCCCCCTGCAGAGAAGTGTGAGTGCAAAGAGCAAGCCCTGACCAACAGTAAACTCTTCTGCACCATGAACTATGCCTACGGTGAGAACTCCTCCACACACACTGCACCTCATCAGCAGATCAGTCAGACAGTCCAAAATGAAAAATATCCTTAAAATGATTCATTTCTTTTCATTTTTTTCATTGTAAAAGAATAATTCGCTTTCATTGCAACACAGATGTGTTTTAAGGTCAAACAGTGTGCACCTGGCTTGAAGTAATCATAAACCCACCTGCACCCAATAGGGGGAAATTCATTTTTGAAAATGTGAATTCTGATTGAAAATGGACCCCGAGACAGTCAAACCTGATCGAAAGAAATGTGGATTTGGAATAGCTAGTAGTAGCAGCAGAAATTCTGGTATGCTTAAAGTTTTCCTGAAGGTCTGAAAACAACAAGAAGTGATGACATCATCAATACAACATCAGTTTTCATCTTGTACAACTACAGCAACGACAAACACTCATTAGCTCATAACTCTTACCAATATATGTGGGCTATATCACTAATTTTGTGACACATGTCCTGTCATGCAATTAACACATCATGCCTGATTTTATTGTGATATCCCATTGGATGCATTCTCAAATGCAACAAGGCTTTCAAATGTAAACATTGTCTGAACAAAATAGGAAAACTACTTCAACTTAAAGCTCGTGTCCGGAGTTTGAATCGCAGCGTCTCCCAAAACACTGTTGGTCCCACCCTCCCTCCGTCTGATTTCACCCCTTTATTTGTGCACGCGCGCAGTACATGAGAGGAGTGCCCGGAGTGCTGCAGCATCTTGCCTGTTTTTTTGTTTTCCACTCCTCTACATTTAGTATATTTAGTAAATAATAAAGGAATTACGTTAGAATGCTGTATTGAGTCTAACTTGTCCTAATACCAAAATAACATGAATCTGCTAGGACGAACGAGTAAAGTTTCAATATGTGATTACACTCGTGTATCCCTCTCGATGACGTTGTTTATCAAACTTAGTGCATTTACGCGTGTATATGTGTTACATTGTTTATTTATTTCTATCTAGAGTTCAGAATTGCATGACTCCTCTGACGAAGAGTATGTCCCAGACGCCCCAACATCTTCCTCCAGAGGTCGGGCATCTAAACGAAGCCGTCAGGCGGGCTATGGAGGCCGTGTTTGGGGAGCGACGCGAGCACCCCGAGCCAAAAAACGTCCTGCAGTCTCTTGGCCTGACAAGCCGTGGGATTGGTAACTTTTCTGGAAGTTGCTGATCCCTGATGCTCTCTCCTCCACAAGCAAAACAAATGTGCGCGCGGTTGCGTAGTGCGTAGCTCGCCCACCTCTGCATGGGCTTGCTTGCTGTGCGCGTAACCGTTGATTGACAGCATGACAAAGCTGAAGCTCGAACTTGATTGGTCGGCAGCGACCGGCACTTTTTGGAATAACATGGGGGTCTATGAGAGGAAGGCGGAGCTCAGGAATAAATTTTCATATCGCGTTATACTAACTTTATATTATAGTATCGAACTAGACTAACATATTTAAGCTTTGTTAAACAATGATACATAAATTGAAAACAAACGGAAACTCCGGACACAAGCTTTAAGGTATGGGAAAAAATGCCATATTTATCTTTTTTTTAATTGTCTCAAACAACAGTCTCCCTTCCTCTGTGAGTCCAGGAAGTGCCGGCAAAATCCAGGCATTGTTTTATCGGTTTTCATGATAGGTAAAAAAACAATAAGAATGATATTGACCGATACCAATACCGATATATGTGGGCTATCTATACTAATTTTAGGTAACGTCACATGTCTCCTGTCACGGAATTAGCATGTCATGTCTATTTTTATTGTAATGCCACATTGGATGCCTTCCCAAATGTAAACATTGTCTGTGCAAAATAACTTGAATTATGGAAAAAAATGCCATATTTATGCCTTTTTTAAAAAAAATTCAATCGTCTCAAACAACTATTCACACTCTCCATGTGTCCCTCCCTCTATAATCCAGGCGTTATTTTAATGATTTTCATGGTAGGCAAAAAAACGATAACGATATTGACCGATATTACATTTTCCAATATTGGGCTGATATTATTGGTGGGCCGATATTATTGGACATCCCTAGATGGCATATGTGTCCGCTCCACTTGCCAGCTAGTTCCACGTAATGACAAAACGCCGCAAGTTGAGGACGTCGTAAACCGAGGACCTTCTGTACTTTTAAGCTAAATTTCGGAATGCTAACATGCTGACGTTTCGCAAGCATAATGTAGCATGTTAGCATTGTTTAATAAAGGCAAAACACAAAGGATAACAGAGGGAGGTGGTTATTTTTTCTTTAATTTTGTAAAAAGCCCTTAGATGGCACTACATGCTAAGCTAAGCGGATCAAAGTTGTTAAGATTCATCCTCAGGGGAACGTGAATGTTAGAACAAGTCAACCTCATGGTGGCACTGGAGGGAAAATGAAAGGATCATCAGGGTTATCGGGATTCATCCTCTGGGGATCATGAATATCTGTTAATAGTGTGAAAACCCCTGCAATAATTGCTGACATTTATCTGGCCGCTGTTCTTACTTCATTTACTTTAAATATTGCAGCATTCAGAGAAATGATCAATCGTTTCATCGCCTCAGGGGGGAGTGTACCTTATCTGGATTCAATCTCAAACTGAAAAAAAGAACCTCGATCAGATAAAACTACTTCTTGAAATTTGTCCAGCTACCAAAGACGCAGCCACATAGCACACATGGTTCCATATCAGCCTTCTTCTAGAGTTCATATTAACCTTTTGTTCCATTTTAGTGGAAACAGTCGATTCCTCTTCTGTTCTGTGATTCAACAAGATAGAGTCTAGACTTAAGGTTCAAAACAGCCGAGTTTTAGTTGTGGTATTGTCTCTTAAAACATCCCCCGAAGCTTCCTGAAGGTCTCATTAGCGCTCGTCTGTCTCGCTGTGTCTCAGTGCTGAAGGTGAAAGTGTTGTCAGCCCACGATAAGGGCTCCCACGCCGAGGTGGAGGTCAAAGTTCAGAAGGTGCTCAGTCAGAACACCAAAGTGAAGATACAGCGAGGCCGAGTCACCCTTTACCCCGAGTCCTGGACCGCCCGGGGCTGCACCTGCCCCATCCTCAATCCAGGTCAGACACAGACACACAATGGGATATCAGAATGCTTTTTGTTCGTTTGTTGAAATTCATCCGGCAGTATATTTGTTTCTGTGCAAAGAGCCTCTGAGCTTCGTCTGTCAGAAGAGCTTTAACCCTTGTGCCGCCCTGCAGGTCAAATTGACCCATTTTAAGCTTTGAAGATGTGGAAAAAAATAAATATTTTCACAGTGAAACTTCTAAAGTCCTCATTTTCAACATTTTTGGGAAATTTTTGAAAATTTTTTAGTAGAAAAAATGAAATTAAAAAAAGTTTCTTAAGAACATTCACAAAAAAAGTTATTTTTTGTGAATGTTCTTAAAGAAAATACAACTTTTACCGATATACACGAAATCACTTTAGATATTTTAGGATTTTTTTTTTAATTTTTACTAATTTTTAAAAAAATTTTAAAAGAATTTTCTTGCCAGATTTGGGAGACTTTTTTAAATAAGACTTTTAAGAAATTTTTGGGGAATTTTCTTCCTGAAGGTTTTGCAAATTTACAGAAATTTGGGGAATTTTTATGCTGAATTCTCGGATTTTTTTCAGACAAGGAAACAATATTTTTGGTGCCTGTAAATGAGGACAGCAGAAGTGGTAAAGTTGAAGTTTTAAAAGTTCAGTCCAGAACGTCACTGATCTTTGATTTCGCTTCTCAGGGGTGGAGTATCTGGTGGCGGGGCACTCGGACCGAAAGCACGGCCGCCTCCTCGTCAACATGAAAAGCTTCGTGAAGCCTTGGAAAGCCAGTTTGGGCCGCAAAGTCCTCACGCTACTCAAGAAAGACTGCAACTGGTAGACAGATGGCGAAAAAACACTGGAGGAACTGGTGACGTTATAGATGAGACTGTTTTTGCCGTGGATTTTCCTTTTCCCTCCAGGTGTGGATTATTAGGTCGTATCAAGGTCTGGCAGCGGTTTCTGAACAGATGATTGCATCCCTCCAACGAGAGAACACAAACCTAGAGGTGAACTGCACCGGCTGAAAACACGCAGGACGTAATTTTACCAAGACATCTGTCTCGCATCTGAGGGAGCTCTCATTCTTGCATTCTTATGTGGGATTCAAGCAAAAATTTCCTTTGCTGTTGCCGCTGGAAGCTCGAGAGAGAGGAATTCAGAGGAAACGTCCGAGAGCTCCCTGGACCCTTTAACATCCAGCAAAACACAAACTGCTCCTCGGCAGCACTTTAGCCTCAGACAGACTGAGGGGGAAACGGACGCACAAAGCGAAGAGGATTAAACTCACACATGATTCGCTCACATAAGTGTGAGTGCGCTGCAGAGACACAATGTGCAAAAGCACCTCTGAGTGACGCTCAACAAGCCATACAAGCCACTACAGGTGGATAAATCTTAGCCAGTCCAGGTGTGCCTGTGTTGAAATCGGAGCGAATGGGTTTTACCCCCAACGTGAATGTATTTGCCTGCCTGTGTTTGTGTGAATGACGAGGCCAGAGCGGTTGAATGCAGCGCTAGAATACGAGCACAGTCCAGATTCAGTCCAGCTCTGAAGCTTCTCCGTACCGCTCCAATGTTTATGACACAGAATTATGTGCATTGATTCATCTCATATTTACACTCCTATGCTGAATTCAGAAAATTCTTATTGTTCCTTCCTTCCTTTGTGCTCTTGTACAGTATTATTTGTATATATCTATATAAATATTATTGCTCATCTTCCGCCCTCTCTGTTTAATTGTTTTTTGTACATGGTAATATTAAAGGAAGACTCCAGCTTACTACAACTTCGGTCTTATTTTTGCTGTTTGGCCATCAAATCTATTCACTAAAACAATAATTTGGACCCTCCTCTATGCAGTAATGACTTCATTAACCCTCCTGTTGTCTTCATTTGCGGGCACCAAATAAAAATTTTTAGCTTGTCTGAAGAAAATCCGGAAACTCAGGAAAATATTTCCCAAATTTATAAATATTTGCAAAATCTTCAGGAAGAAAATTCCTTAAAAATTTCCCTTAAAAGTTTTATTTCTTAAAAAAAAAACCAATTTAGCAAGAAATTAAAATTTTAAATTTTTTTTAAAAATCTAAAAAATGTAAATATTTTCAAAAAATTAATAAAAATCTTCCAAAAAATCCTAAAAATATCTGAAGTGATTCCATATATATCAGTAAAAGTTCTAAAAATTTCTTTAAGAACATTCATAAAAAAATCAACCAAAATCCAGCAAATTTTGCTGGATTTTGGTTGATTTTTTTATGGATGTTCTTAAAGAAGCTTTTTTTTAACATTTCTTTTTTTCCACCAAAAAATGTTCAAAGATTTCCCAAGAAATTTTGAAAATGTGGAAATTTTCACTGGGATTTTTTTCCCCCTAATTTTTAAGCTTTAAAACGGGTCAATTTGACCCGCGGGACAACATGAGGGTTAAAACAAGATCGTTTCAAGATTGTTTGACTTAACAAGATATTTAAGATACATTGTCTTAAAACAAGTCTCTCCATCTTGCTGAAATGTCACTTGTTAAGTGAATTTATCTTAAATCAAGTGTTGTGAGACATTTTCACTAAAAATAAGACAAACAGACATGGTAATATTTGGAGTTTTTGCAGTGTAGCAGTTGATATAACTGCCCGGGCCTTGAAATACTTCACATAAATCGGACAAAAATATCCTTATCGCGCCGCTCTCTTTCTCACACGCACGCCTCCCATCCCTCCGCCTGTGTCCCTGCAGATTAAGTCATCCATCAGTCTCGCTCCCAAAACACTCTCCCCTGCATTCACACAGCGCCACAGAATGTAGACCATAACAGAGAGGAGCACACACGCTCTGTTTGGGTTTAGCCGGAGCGCGTGTTTTCCACTCACTGTGACGTGGTTGGCCGAGAGGTGTGGACACATTCCTGGCGCGTCGAGCGGCGCTCCGCGGCAGGCCAGGTCGGAGGTCACTCACCTGTCTGCCGGCCTCGCCTCGCCGACGAGAAGGCGAGCGGGAGTGGATGTTTTCTCACAGCTGAGGCCGGATAGCCTCTTGTGCCCACATTTCCTCGTCCGTGGCCCACTCACAGATTGGTGGCAGAGAGGTCACGGCTCCTCTTAGCTTCTCCCGAGCTGTTTCCAGACAGCAGGGGAAGGGTGAACGGGTGCAAACGGGAAGAGGAATGTGACCAGAAGCACCGCGTCGCTGCCAGCAGGGAAAGTTACAAGCATGTTATAACCTATGAAGGACATTGCATTGACTTCTGGTTATGGTTCCTTGTCACATCTAGCTTGGCTTCCATCCTAACATGGCGCAAATTAGAAGCAAATTTGCATAAAACCGACAAAAGAAATTCCACTGGGATGACTAGGTGGCCCTAAATTACCCATCCACTGTCATTAAAACAGGTTCTTTTGTTGTTTCCGGTCTCGTTTTTGTCATTTTGTGTCTCGATTTTGTCATTCCCTGTCTTGTTTTTTGTCATTTTGTGTCTTGTTTTTGTCATTTTGTGACTTGGTTTTGTCATTTTCTGTCTCGTTTTTGTCATTTTGTGTCTTGTTTTTGTCATTTTGTGACTTGGTTTTGTCGTTTTCTGTCTCGTTTTTGTCATTTTGTGTCTCGATTTTGTCATTTTGTGTCTCGATTTTGTCGTTTCCTGTCTCGTTTTTGTCATTTTGTGACTTGGTTTTGTCATTTTCTGTCTTGTTTTTGTCGTTTTGTGTCTCGATTTTGTCATTTCATGTCTCGTTTTTGTCATTTTGTGTCTCGTTTTTTGTAATTTTGTGTCTCATTTTTGTCTTTTTGTGTCTCGGTTTTGTTGTTTCCTGTCTCGTTTTGTTATTTTCTGTCTCAATTTTGTCATTTTGTGTCTTGGTTTTGTCGTTTCCTGTCTCGCTTTTGTCATTTCATATCTCGTTGTCATTTCCTGTCTTGTTTTTGTCATTTTGTGTGTCATTTTTGTCGTTTTGTGTATCGGTTTTGTCGTTTCGAGTCTCGTTTTGCCATTTTGTGTCTCGTTTTATCATTTTGTGACTCGTTTTTGTCATTTTATGTCACGGTTTTTAATAAAAAATGACTGGATGTCACTAAAATGTCAACTAAATAACCATCTGAATTTAACAAGAACCACCGTCTAATAAGCTAAACAATAATAAAATGAGCTTATTCAAAAAATATTTTGATTGTGTTCTTGTAATTAAATTGAGATAATCATGACAGATATTTCTTTTATGGCAGTATATCAAATTTTATATGGAAAATAACAAGTTGTGACCACTTTCAAATAAGTTACCCATTACAAATTGTTCATAAGTGCAGCACCTGAGTAAAGTTAATTAGTTACGTCCAACCACTACCTGTTTACCTGCAACGAAGGTGTATTTTGCACCAAATCCTTACAGTTTACTTTCTGGAATGTGGACCACATACAGACATAAACAAAGGTAAACACATGCATGCAGCTCTGCAACCTGTTTTCACTGAGAGCTGCTGGATAATTTCAGTGAAAGGAACCCATTCCGGTGGTTTCACAGTGGTGTGAACGCAGCTGGATACGCTGCTGGTTTTGTGGCAGCTGAAAACACAGGTGCTGCTGCAGCCAGGAGGAAATGCTTCACAGCCTGTAAACAAACACATCTCTGTAATTTCTGCTCCTCAGATTTACGGCTCTGCTCTGCTGGTGAGGCTGCGTGTTCACGTTGATGTTAATGTCGGCCACCTGACAGCTTCTGGTGTCTGATCTGTCTCTGATTGAGTGTCCCAGCTTGTCATGAGTCCGTCTGTTGTCATCTGCAGCCTCATTCATAGTGACTCCATGACATCAGGCCCTTGTTTGCGTGGCTGTAAAATAATCAGCGGTAGCGTCTCGATCGCTCTGCTATGTCAACATCGCCCTCCTTGTTCTGGCTTGCTCCTCGTGTTGAGGAACATTCCTGATGCGTGTCTCCATGCGTGTGTGTGTTTTCATGTGCAATTAAGTATAACCAAGGAGCATGAATGGTTTCTGAGGACAGGGTTGAGTATTTTTAGGTGAACGGCTTCAGTGGAGGAGTTCCAGTCTGGTTTCCGTTGCCGCAATCTTCTCATTTCCTCTGTGAGTGAATCACAGCTGATGGGATAATACTGACCACATGACTCACTTATCCAGCACACACTTCCTCCGACTATATGGCTGAGAGCAAATCCATCCTTTTCTGCTTCTTGTGTTCCCCTCCTGTCCTCCTCAGAAGCCAGCTGCTTGTGAGTTTAAAGATAGTATTTGATGTTTTGATGCACTAATAGCCCAGTTTTTGGATGTTTTGATGCTTTAATATCCAGGATTAGTTGTTTTGTTTCATTAAAATCTCATTTTGGATGTTTTGGTGCATAAATATCCCAGTTTGGGATGCTTTGGTGCATTAATATGCAGGTTGGTGCACTAAATTTGTGCTTTCTACTACTCTATCCAGTTTTACAACAAACCATCTGTCTCCTGCAACTGACTCTACCCATGGAGTAAGTTGTAGCATTTCACTTCTGCCAAATTTGATTGAATTGTACAGTTATGGTCTGTTCCAGAAACAATCTTTGAGAGTGTATTTGTAGCAGAGATGTGTGTGCTGCCACTCTAATATTAGGTTATGCCCCCTGTTATCCTACATTCTCCCTTACATTTGCAAAATGTGTTTTCTGCTGGTGACGTTTCTGCCAGCTCGTGATGCTACTTCATGTTTACATGGAGATGCTTTCTAACAACTGATTTGTGCATGACTGCAGCTTTTACAGTCAGAGATGTTAAATTTTAATAGTTCAACCTGATTTAGTAAATGACGGGTTCTAAAATAGCTGGTGGTTACAATAAACACACGCAACAATCCCAATCCTTAACACATCCGGGGCTCTGGGCGCCTGTTGCTGTGTGACACCCATAGCGGGCCAGCTTTTCTGGGCGTCTGTCTCAGGGTGATGGGTGCTGCCTAAGAGAGGCATTGTGACTCCCAGTGAGAGGAAGGGAAGGTGGGGGGTTATTGTCCCCGAGCCTGCGGGAGCTGCCATACACTCCGGGGCCAACAGCAACACAAGAATGCTGACAGGACAAAGGCCATAACTCCATTCTATAGCAGCACAAGCGAGGCATTGTGTTCATACAGGCACACACACATGCACGCATGCATTCGCCGTTACTACAATAACACACACACACACATAAAGTATACTGGAGCAAACTATGCATCTTTGCAGGCATGCCAAACACTCATTCATCAACTAGTTTCCCACACCATGCAACCCCCCGCAGGACATCTCCATCACAGGCTGAGAATGGCCAGTCAATGCCGGGACAATGAGCGAGCGAGCAACAGAGACAGAGAGAGAGAAAGAGAGAGGAGGTCTGTGGTTCAGCTGCAGTAGTGCATGTGTTTGTGGCTTCCTGTTGCGTCTACGCCTCAAGGAAAGTTCCCACAAACACCTTCGCTGTCTAATCTGAACGTCTGCACCGAGAAGGAGTAGAGGAAGTACTTTACGCAGGAATATGTGGATGTAGAAGTACCGCATCCAGTGTCCTACATGAGTAAAAGTGCACGCATGTGATTGGTTTTAAGTGCTGCTTTATACATTTTGATAGTTCAGTCTTGTGGTTCAACCCCCAAAGGGTGACCAGGTGAATCTGCATTAATATCCCAGTTTTTGATGTTTTTGGTGCATTAATATCATATATAACTCCTCTATGCATTTTGATAGTTCAGTCGTGTGGTTCAACCCCCAAAGGGCGACCAGGTAAATCTGACATGTTGCGAAATGTGGCAAAAAAAAAGGGAATTTTTTTATTCTTGACACTGTTGCTAGGTGTTTGCTCAAAGGGAATCCACAGAAAAATGGTGAGCTTCTCCATTTAAAATGTGTAAAATCTTCATCTTACTGTGTGATGTGCTATGAGATGACACATGTTGTGAACTGACCCTATTTAAGGACAAACTTCCACAAAACAGTTGGTGTTAATTTTGTTGTACTTTTCTGCAATCACTGTTGTATTTTGTGAACAATAAACGCTACCAGAATTTTAGGTGCAACTGTCTTTGGTGTGACCGTTAACGAATCATAAACTGTTTCCATCCAGACTTAGCAAACTAATGCAAATGTAGCTAGCTAATGCTGAGCTAAGCTAGCAGCTACTCTACATTAAATGAAACTTGATGACACTAACCTAGAAAACGTAGCAGCATACACAACATTAGAAGCTTGTTTTTTATTCATTAATGTATTTATTTATGTTGAATTCAATTTATTTTCTGAGCTAGCTAGAAGTCTGCTGTTGACAAGCTGCTAGCTGGTGTTTACAGACGGAGCTAAGGACTGGTATGTGGTGTCACGATCTTATGGAAGGAAACACTTCTGCTGGCTGCTATGTCAGATTGCCCCTGATATGGAAGATAAAAGAAACTCACTGGGCGCCAGGAGATGTTCCTGAGAGGCTGTGAATTATGCATTTTTGACAGGATGGGTGCGCTACACAGGATTTCTGGAGAATTTGAAGCTTCCTCTAGTTTTTCAGATGATGGAAAGTAAACCAAAGCCTTCCACAATATGACAGCAACTACTTCAATCTTGAATTATAAATGTGGACTGCCAAAGAATCTTCTTGCAAAGCCTTCCCAGGTTTCCAGAGGAATGAATGAACTTTTGAATGACTTGACAAAGACAAAGCTTTGTGGAAAAGAAGCTCCAGAGTGCTCATCATTTCAGAAATGTCAGGAAAATGTAGCTACCTATAAAAGAGCCTTGCTACTGAAAATCTATGTGATATAGAAAACAGCAGCATCACCAATATGCTACTGAAGAATATAAATAAACTACTAAAACTGCACAATGTTGGTTCCACTGGAGAAACACAAAACGGCAGGAAATGAAAACATTGTGGAGTCAGTTCAGGCTTGACAGGTGCTCCTTTAATCATATTATCTTTCTGCATGTTCTTCCTTTGTGGTGTTTTAATGACACTAGATTGGAAATACTTGCTCATCGCAGTGAACCAGTTGATAATTTTGCAATTTCCTTTGCCGGTTTTCTGCAAATTTGCTTGTAATTTGTGCCATATTGGGATGGAAGCTAAGCTGGGTTAATATATAATTGCGGGACTTTTTGTATCATAGTTGACATTTTTGCTGTTTTCAGGCCTGAAATCAAGATGGCCGCCTATAACCAAACACATTCATGTATCAATAATTACAATCCAACAATGTATGTCACATAATAAAGCACATAATGTACATTTTTCATCATAATCATACTTTGCTTTTGTTTCTTTAAGAATATTTTAGAAGATTTTGATGCTAATACTTTTTTAAACTTTTACATACTGTAATAGTATTGTATCAATATACTTTTTACTATTCTTACAGTGTGGTTTTACCTCAAGATCTGAGAACACTGTTATAAAAAATTTAAGTTTCAATTTTGTTAAATTACACAATAAAACCAAAGAAGATTAAGAATAACTTTACATATATATACTCTAACAAAAACAGGACCAAATTGTAATGGTGTAATGGTGTAATAAATAATGCTCACAATTTTACACATTTGCCAAAATTATGTATATCAAGAATTGATTATTTTACAGATTTCCCCTATTTGTTGCAAAACAGATAAAATTGTGAGAATTTTTCACTGCTGTTGTGACCAGATTCTACTGAGAGCAAGTCTTTTTGTACGTGCAGTCATGCTCTTATCATATCTATTCAAAACAACACCCTGCTGCAGTCAGATACTTTCAAACAATTCTAAATGGTTTATGAGATTAGAGAGAATAACAAAACAGTTCATATCTGCAGTTTTGGACCCCAGTGTTGCTTGATGGAGTAACTTTCTGTTAAGTGATGATTAGTTTGAGGGGTTAAAAAAATATTGTAAGTTCAGTTTAATGAAGTAAATCTCAGTCTAAAATATTTAACCTGTTCATTTTAGTGAAAAATGTCAGTGTTTAATGTACCTTTTATCAGTAAAACTGCACTCTATGATGAGCTGCTTTAGTTTTTTCTCTTGAACATGAAAAATCAAAACTGATTGTAACTTCTCATATTAGTGATATTTCTGGCCACCTATTGAATCCATGTCCAGAATTCACTGCTGCTGTTTTCCTGTTTCATTCTGCACCGGCTCCTGGGAAAAATCTGGCTGTTTGGCTGTTTGGCTGTTTGGCTGCTCGCTGCTCGTCAGCTGGTCGCTAACTTTATCTCTCTGCTGTTTGGTGCTGGGCAGGTAGTTTACAGAGGGGTTTATCAGCCTGTTTGCTGAAAACAAAGGCCCATGAGAACAGCACGACACAGTAAATACGCCGCTGAAGCCAAAACAGTGAGCTAAAAGAAGCGGCAAAAACAAGACTGAGCCGGGTCGAAAACCTGAACAGGAGCAACACCTGTCGTGTGATTTAATATTGAGGTAAAAGTACCGATTAAGGTACGGGAAACGAGGTGCTCAGAATTAAAGTAACAGAAAAACATGAGAAGAAGAGATAAACAGAGGACAAGGAGGGAGGGAGAGTTGGCACATGACACGAAAATGACAAAAATGAGACAGAAAACAACAAAACTGAGACGCAAAATGACAAAAATGAGACATGAAATGACAAAATAGAGACAGGAGGCGACAAAAACAAGACAAAACGACAAAACTGAGACACGAAATGACAAAACTGAGACACAAAATAACAAAAATGAGACACAAAATGACAAAACTGAGACACAAAATGACAAAACTGAGAAAAAAATGACAAAACTGAGAACGAAAACAAAAAACGAGACAGGAAATGACAAAAGCGAGACAGGAAATAACCAAAACAAGACACAGAACGACAAGACTGAGACAGGAAACGACATAACCATGACACAAAATGTCAAAAATGGGACAGGGAACGACAAAACTGAGACACAAAGCGACAAAAACTACACAGAAAACAACAAAAACGAGAGCTAAAAGAAGCAGCAAAACAAGACTGAGGCAGGTCGTAACCCTCAACGGGAACAACACTTGTCATGTGATTTAATACTGAAGCAAAAAATACTGATTAAGGTACGAGACACGAGGTCCTCAGAATTAAAGGAACAGAAAAACACGAGAGGGAGAGATGAGAAGAGGACAAGGAGGGAGGGAGAGTCGGCATGTGTGGACATGAAGGCAGCGAAGGCCCGGGGACACGGAGGCAGAAAAACATTAGAGATGATTCACAGGCATCACATGGCACATCAACACATACCTCTTCCTCTAAGTCACTCACAAACGGCCCTTAATCCCCCTCTACACACACCTCTGGTCCGTTGATACACACTCACATTCAGACGGGGTTTAACGAGGCTTGTATGGATCAGTCGCCAACTAATCAGTACAGGAGATGGATTCTTCACATGTGCGTGTGGAGATTAAAAGTTTAGACAAAATTTCCTCTACTCATCTGTTACAAAAATGTTAATACAGAGTTCTCAGTTAAATTTCAGCATTAAATAACTTCTCTATGTCACGGTGTGGTTGCTGAGGTCAGAGTTGAGGCTTAAAACAAAAGACAAAACCAAGACAGAAAATGATGAAAACGAGACAGAAAACGACAAAGCCGAGACACAAAATGACAAAAAGAACACAGGAAATGACAAAAGCAAGACAGAAAATGTCAAAACTGAGACACAAAATGACAAAAAATGAGACAAGAAGCAGCAGAAACAAGACACAAACTGAGACACAAAACGACGAAACTGAGAAAAAATGACAAAATTGAGACACAAAATGACAAAAAATGAGACAAGAAGCA
Organism: Acanthochromis polyacanthus; assembly: GCF_021347895.1. Lineage (NCBI taxonomy): Eukaryota > Metazoa > Chordata > Actinopteri > Pomacentridae > Acanthochromis > Acanthochromis polyacanthus. The sequence goes on along the minus strand of NC_067113.1, from coordinate 43,574,598 downwards.
GCAAAAACGAGACACAAACTGAGACACAAAACGACGAAACTGAGAAAAAATGACAAAATTGAGACAGGAAATGACAAAACTGAGAGACAAAACGACAAAACAAGACAGGAAACAATAAAACTGAAACACAAAATGACAAAAAAAGACAGAAAACAACAAAAATAAGACAACAACAAAACTGAGATGAAATGACGAAAATGAGACAGGAAATGACAAAACCGAGAGACAAAATGATGAAAACGAGACACAAAACGACAGAACGAGACAGGAATCAACAAAACTGAGACGCAAAATGGCAAAAATGAGACAGAAAACGACAAAACCGAGACACAAAGTGACAAGAATGAGACAGAAAATGACAAAACCGAGACACAAAACGACAAAACTTCCTCTACTCATCTTTTACTATAATGTTAATACAAAGTTCTCGGTTAAATTTCAGTATTAAATAACCGCTCTTTGTCCCGTTATGGTTCCCGAGGTCAGAGCTGAGGCTGAAATGTTGTTTTCTAACTAAATCTCAGATATGATCTAGCACTGAGCCCCCATTAACCAGCATGCAGCGCTGCACCTGCATCCCACAGCAGCACACAATGTTTCTAAAGGTAAACACTCAGGGACAGAGGCCAACAATGGTACGCACACACGTGATCCATGAAAGTGGCGGAGAAGGAGCTTAAAGCAACAACGAGCACAGTTGAATGATTATATTACCTTAGACGGACAGCTATGTGTTCATATCTAAAGTATCGTTCAAAAGTTTGGGGTCAGAAATGTCTTTATTTGTAAAGAAAAGCTTTTTTTTTTTCAATGAAGATAACATTAAATGAATGATGAATCCAGTCCATTAGATTCAAGAAGTCCAAAGCATCCCATCAAACACAAAAAGCAAGACCGTACATACCTCTGTCATGCTTTCAGTCACTTGACGTTTTGCCCTGATGCAGGTTCAGTGAGCAGGAACTTGGTTCATCATGTGATGAATCCTTTAGATCTAAGTGTACACAGATTCTTTTCACAGGTTTTTGCATTTTTTATGCTGGTTTGACAACAGTGCCTAAAGAGGAGATCATATCCTGATGATATGTAAGCAAGAGCAACAGGAATAGACAACAATAACGCCTCCATTACAATCATTGCATTTATAAGTTTACTGAACTCTTTGCACTGTATAATAAAAACGTAGATGGATGGATGGATGGATGGATGGATGGATGGATGGATGGATGGATAGATGGATAGATAGATAGATAGATAGATAGATAGACAGATAAACTTTATTTTCTGTCCAAAACGGTGACAGAAATTCTCCTTTGACAAGGCTCCAACAATAAAAATACAACACATATAAAAACACACTTCAGACACAAGCTCACAAAGTACAGACATCTAAAAGAAATGTTAAAAAGACACAGCGAAGATGAAATCTTTAATAAAATTGTGGCCCACAAATAGTCCATAGATAGATAGATAGATCTATCTATCTATCTATCTATCTATCTATCTATCTATCTATCTATCTATACACACACACCCACACACACACACACACATGTTTGTACTTCTATCTTGGTGAGGACATGCATAGGCGTAATGCATTTCCTAGAGCCTTACCCTAACCTTAACCATCACAACTGATTGCCTAACCCTAATCCTTACCCTAACCTTAACCAAACCTCAATTCATACCTGTTCTCTAAAAACAAGTCTTCACCCTCAAACATGGCTGTTTCAAAGTGAGGACCGGCCAAAATGTCCTCACTTTGTAAAAATGTCCTCACTTTGATAGTTAAATGCAGAAAATGGTTCTCACAATGTAGCAAGTACAAGAACACACACACACACACACACACACACACACACACACACACACACACACACACACACACACACACACACACACACACACACACACACACACACACACACACAAATAATAGAAAACAGTAATGAAACAAATAAAACTACAATTCTACAATTTCATTTAGCAGATGCTTCTGTCCAAAGTATAAACTGATGCTATGCTTTTGCAAAAGTGGGTTGTAAAGGGTTAATCATTTGTTAGTGACTGTATTGTTTTTACCTTCTCACTCATTAACATAGCCCTGCGACAGACTGGCGACCTGTCCAGGGTGTCCCCGGCCCTGCCTTCGCCTGAGTCAGCTGGGATAGGCTCCAGCACCCCCCATGACCCTAATGAGGATAAAGCGGTGTATAGAGAATGGATGGATGGATGGACTCATTAACATAGATCTAATAGTGGTTACTGATTGCGTCTGGTTGTTTATGTTTCTCTAGTTTCTTCTGGTGAGCTGGGCTGTAAAACCACCACATCTATTTGACAGCTATAAATCTGCTATAAATCAATGAAGTTTTATCAGCTAACAAGATATGATACATTTCTATAGCTTATACAGCAATATTAAAACGGTTTTCCGACTTGTCTTGTTTACTTGGTCATCTATGTATTCAACATTTATGAACGTCTTTCTGTAAAGGAAGAGTTCTGCTTGCTCTTATTGCTATGTGATCTTTTGGAGATCTGTTTCCTGTCTGAGAATAAAGATCATTAACCTCTCTGAGACAATCAGGTGCTTTATAGTTATTTGACTATATAGATAAAACTGTCTCATTTGGACTCCAAATTGTTTGTTTGCTCAGCAAGAGGGCAATAAATCAACTGTTATAGACCTTTGATTTCCAAAGAGGTGATTAAATGTGTTGAGTTGCATTAGTGTTTACAGTGATGGTCTCAGCTGTGTGTAAATGGAGCAACAGCCCCCTCTAGTGGTGTAAAATCACATTGCAGCTGTATTATCAGGAGTGAAATGCAGTGATTTTGTTCAATCTGTGTGGGTTCTTACTCAACCAAAGAATGCGGCGAGTTACGTGACGATCGATTGTCTGTCTGTCTGTCTGTCTGTCTGTCTGTTAGCAACATTACTCAAAAACGGACTAACGGATTTGGATAAAATTTTCAGTGAAGGCCAGAAAGGACACAAGGACCAACTGATCAGATTTTGGCAGTGATGTGGCTTGTAGTCTGGATCCACGTTAAAGATTTATGTATCATTGCGAGATAGCAGCGCCATGACATTAGTAGAATTTTGGGGCACTTACAATTACTTAGATGCTACTTCACTTTACCAACATTATTTATTAACTTTCAGTATTGCAGCTCTGATGTAGCCCCAAATATTTCTGTCATTTTTTGTCTGATTTTTGTCATTTGTCTCATGTATTTGTAGTTTTGTTTCTCGTTTTTGTCGTTTTATATATTCTATTTTTTCTCGCTTGCGTGTTTGTCTTATTTTTGTCATTTTTTGTTTCACTTTATTCACTGTTTTGTGTATTGTTTGTATCGTTTTGTGTCTTTTGTCTCGTTTGTGTCATTTGTTCATTTTTTAGCCGCTTTGCAACTGTTTGTCTAAATTTTTGCCATTTTTGTTGTTTTGTGTCGTTTCATTTGTCTCATTTTTTTGTCATTTTGTGTCTCGTCTTTATTATTTTACATCTCATTTTAGTGCAATTTTGTCTTGCTTTGTTGTTTTTTGTCTTTTTTTGTCAGACTTTTGTCGTTTTGATCATGAAGTAAAATACTACATCATTTTGTTCCAGATGCCCGTGACTAAATGTTTTGTGCCTTTGTAGACGCTCTGTGATGTGTAAATTGTAATGTGTAAATGATAAACTGAGGCATAGTATTGCTGAAATTGAACTTATTTTTCGTAAGAAATTTCAGTTTGTTAATAATGTTTATTGGCTGTACCTAAAGAGAACACTGATTGACCTCTGTGTATAAGAAGGTACGATATCAATAAATGTGTTTTTTTTTCTTGTGTGAAACAATAAAATATGTGACTTTTACTTGACAGGATTGTTGAACATGTGGAGAAATTATTATAACCACATCAAAACAAACATTCAGTCTGACAGTGCAATAAAAATAACAAAACAACAACACCTGTAATACAGCTTTAGCAGAAGTTAATAAGCAAGCTTGCCTTCATCTTTATCATCATCATCATCATCATCATCATCATCATCTCATCATCACCACAAACAACAACAACAACGTCACGTATCGCGGACGCGCTCGAGCCGACACCACGCGACAGGCACTGACAAGATGGCGATCATTTCAGAAACAGAGGAGTTACTGCCGTGACGGAGAGGCTCGGTATGCTCTTTTCCTTTCTATCACGACTCTTTCACAGCACGTTTGTAACACTGCAGCTGAAGATACGTTTGTTCTCGTTGAGACACCTCCACCAGGTTGGTCCCGAAAGCCGAACCCGACGCTGGGCGCCGACCTCCGGCATGAACTTGTTGGGATTATCGCTGCTAGCCTGGCTGGCTAATGAAGGTTAGCATGCTAGGCTAACGTTAGCAGCAAGGGCACTAATCTCCAGAATAAATATAATATAAACGGACAACGTCGCTCAGGCTAATCGTGTTCGCGTGTGCTCGGCGTGGATTTTAAGCTATTTTAGAGCGTTATTTGAGAGATTTATGGTGTGGTTTAGGGCTCCTTTTTAAGAGGATTTCATTATTTTGTAATCTACATGGCTATCAATTACGCGCTAGCACAGCTGGCTAACCGTAGCTGCGGAGACATAACTTGTAAAGTTGGGCTGTTTCAGACAAACAGTACAGCTCGTGTGGTTTTGCTGTCGGATCGTGCAGTTTGCTGAAAGCCTACGATGTGTGTTTGAGTTTAGTTGGGGCTTATTTACTGAGTGAGCGGGAGGCTGGGTGCTGTTGAGCCACTTAGGACCATGCAGCCACAAGGACGACGCAGGCAAAGCGCGCTAACTTCACTGATAAAACTTCGGTGACACGAGAAACCGTGGAAAAAACTCTCCCAAGAGTCACCGCCACTCCTTTCGCTACACATCAACTCGGACGCATTGTTCCTCAATCTCTGCTCTGATTGCTCAGCTATGATGTGGGCAATCTTTAACGAGATGTGGAAGCTGGAGCTCTGACAGCAAAGTGCCACGTTATTCCTGAATCTTTATTGCTCTTCGTGATGCCGCCTGAAAGTCCTCCGTGATGGGATTTCAATTTCTACATTTAGCAGTCTTAACTGGACTCTTAGGTTCGTTAGCACCTCAGCAGGATCTGTGTTGGATCCGTGACAGCATGGGGATCTTATTTATATCCCAGCGGCTGCACAATCTGATGAACTCTTATTGAATAAACACGCCCACTCCTGCATTATAACTGGTAAACAAACGCCTGTTTTGAAGCTTTCTGTTGTGCTTTTAAAACGTGATTTATGAAATGAAGGAAAAACACAGAAGAGTTAGAGACGGGCTGCGGAGATTTTCGTTATAACTGAATAACTCAGTTATAATGTAAGAATTAATCATTCTCCAGTGATTGGGGTGATTTAAAGAGTCCATTTCTGTTAAAAATACAAAATAGTTTCATAAAATTGATCAAAGCTGTCTCAAATCACTCTCCAATGACTTACCAGGTGTTGGCAAAGGCATCCAAAACATTTTTTTTTTGCTTTGGATGGCGGACAGGTCTTATTTTGCATTTGTCATACAGAGCTCTGTGTTGCTGATTTAAATACTTAGGTTGTCAAACTAAGTAAATTAAGTTTAACCCTCATGTTGTTCTGCGGGTCAAATTTGACCCGTTTTAAAGTTTAAAAATGTGGGGAAAAAATATTTTCACAGTGAAACTTCTGATGTCCACAATTTCAACATTTTTGGAAAATCTTTAAATATTTTTTGGTGGGGAAAAAAAGAAATGTTAAACATTATTCTTAAGAACATTCACAAAAAAATCAACCCAAATCCAATGAAGTTGGTTGATTTTTTTTTTTTTATGTGAATGTTCTTAAAGAAAATATTAAAAGTTTTACTGATATATATGGAATCACTTTAGGTATTTTTAGGATTTTTTTGGAAGATTTTTACTCATTTTGTGAAAATACTAAACAAAACTTTTAAGGGAATTTTTTAAGGAATTATTGGAATTTTCTTCTTGAAAGTTTTGCAGATTTTTAGAAATTTGGGGAATTTGTTTGCAGATTTTTTTTCAGACAAAGAAACAATATTTTTTGGACAACAGAGGGGCTAAGAAACTCTGTGAACGGGCTTCTCTTGTGGAATAGTCATCGAACATTACATCTGTGCAACTTAGACTTTATTAACATTATTAAGAAAAAAAGTTGTCACATTATGTGTTTGAGTTACTTTACATCGCAGTGTTGATGTGATATTCTCAAAATATTCTGTAGCCCCATTAGAAACTATATTCTGATCTCCCTGTTCGCCCATCATCTCTACACCCTTCAACACTTCACCTCTCTGTTGCCAAGGGTTTTTCTTTGCGTGGTATTTTCCTAGGCTTCCCCTCTTTCATTTCCCCTCCCTAAGGTAGTCCTGTACCCGGACAAAGGGTGCACTACTTTGCAAGCTCAGACCCCCTTTTGTTGGATAATCTTGCTTCTTTGACCTCAGTGGGGGGGTCGATGGGGCTCAGCACACTCAAGGAGCCCCACTTTCTCAGCTGAGGTACACCAACCCTGAAGGAAGTGAAAGAAGCCAGAAAAGGTTGTGTGGAGATTGATTGTGGGGTTTTGAGTTGAGCTGAGGTGTTCTTCTTTGTCTGCCAAACGAGCTTTTATTTCTTAATTACTGTTTCGTTTGTCAAGTTGACAATTTTACGTCCATATCTGAGACACCTTTCTGGTTTTGAATAGCTGTGCCTGGCAGTTCTCAGTACAGTCATGCTTATAACCAGTTATTTTACTGTTGGTGCTGTTAGGAAATATCAAGGTCTACTTGCCACCTGGCAATCTGCCTCAGTTTATTGTCTGTAGCTATTGCCCCATAAAACAGAGTCATTGGAGGTGGGATGTAAATGCTTTGAGATAATTATTTTGTTCCACAGTTAATCTAGTAAAAGGGCAGGGTGGTAAAATGTAAAAATACACGAACTATGCCTTTTCAAATATGCATTTGGTGTGTAAGAGAAGACAGTCAAACAATCTGAACATATAGTAATATAAAATAAATGGCATTGTAAATCTAGTAGCATGTTTGGACAGATCCACTTTAATTTTCCTGCAGCTGCTCTTTATTCATCGTGATATACCTGATCTGCTCTCTCTTCCCTCTAGACAACACCACCATGCCCTGGGAGGGTCCTGTTTCTAAGCTCACCATGGTTACCATGGTGATATGAAGCCAGTGTGAAGCGTTGACACACACACACAGACTCGCACACAGACAGTCAGTTATTGACTGACAGCCAGCCAGCTGGGCGGGCAGCCGTGTGGAATGGACAGGTGTAAGCATGTGGGGCGGCTGCGGCTGGCCCCAGACCACTCCATCCTCAACCCACAGAAGTGGCACTGTGTCGACTGCAACACCACCGAGTCTATATGGGCCTGCCTCGGCTGTGCTCATGTGGCATGTGGGCGGTACATTGAGGAACACGCTTTGCAGCACTTCCAGCAGCAGGGGCATCCATTGGCTATGGAGGTTAATGAACTTTATGTGTTTTGTTACTTGTGTGACGACTATGTTCTGAATGATAACGCCACCGGAGACCTCAAGCTGCTCCGTAGTACGCTCAGCGCCATCCAGAGCCAGCGCTATGAGGTTACCACCCGCAGCGGGCGGACCCTCCGCTCTGCCAGCGCTGCCCCAGACGCCCTCATGCCGTCCGGAGCCCGCGAGCTACAGCTGAAAGACGAGGACAGAATGTTTACTGCCCTCTGGCATCGCCGCAGGGCGCTGATGGGACGCATCTTCCGCTTTTGGTTTGGCCTGACTGAATGCGGAAAGAAGAGAGAGGAAGAAGAGAGGAAGAGAGAGGAGGAGGAGGAGCAGAAGAGGGAGGCCAGGGAGAGGAGACGAGCTCTAAAGAGGCAGCTACAGGAGGAGCTTGAGAACGCTCCTCTCAGGAAGTCTCGTCGCTTGCGTCGGAAAAGCCACAGAGTTGCGGAAGCGGCAATCACAACACCAACCTCTCGCAGGACACGCAACAAGACAAAAACCTCCACATCCCCATCTGTCAAGCGCAGACCACGGACTCAGAGCCCTGCCGCTGCTACACCCAAGAAAGCTGGACGAACGAAAAAGGTTGAGCCGTCTCCCAAACGCCGGAGCCGGTCTTCTACTACCAAATCTAAGCCCAAAACACCCTCATCCACCTCTCGTACTCCCCACACCCCGGTCCGCCGTAAGCAGAGTACCAAACAGGGGGGCTCACCATTCAAACGGCGTCCCACAGTCACTCCTGGAGTGACAGGCCTGAGAAACTTAGGAAACACCTGTTATATGAACTCCATCCTGCAGGTTTTGAGTCACTTGCATGTCTTCAGGGAGTGCTTTCTGCGTCTGGATCTGACCCAGGCTCTGGAGCTGCTGGCGTCCGCCGTCCACGGCCAGCTGGCAGGGAAGGCCTCATCGCAGTCCCCCATGGCCCAGAGGAAGGGACTCCAGACCAGCTCAGGCTGTGGCGTGGGGCTGAGCGGCGGGGCCTCTAGGGCCCGTAGCATGGAGCTGATCCAACCCAAAGAGCCCAGCTCAAAGCACATCTCTCTCTGCCACGAGCTGCACACCTTGTTCCAGGTCATGTGGTCGGGCAAGTGGGCGCTGGTCTCGCCTTTCGCCATGCTCCACTCGGTGTGGCAGCTGATCCCGGCGTTCAGGGGCTACGCTCAGCAGGACGCTCAGGAGTTCCTGTGTGAGCTGCTGGATAAAGTGCAGCACGAGCTGGAGAGCACCGGCAAGCACACAACCACCGCAGGCGTACCACAGAAACGACTCATCAAGCAGGTGCTCAGTGTGGTCAACACCATCTTCCACGGCCAGCTGCTCAGCCAGGTACACACTCACACATCACACACACACACACACACACACACACACACACACACACACACACACACACACACACACACACACACACACACACAGTCTAATCACTTTTAGTAAGCAATCCCTGAGCAGTCATCCTAAGCTTCGTTTCAGCAAATTCAGCAAAAAAATTCCCCAAATTTCTGAAAATTTACAAAACCTTCAGGAAGGACACTCCAATATTTCCTTAAAAGTTTCACTGAGAAGTTTAATTTAAAAAAAAAAAAAAATTGGCAAGAAAATTCTTAATATTTTCAAAAAATGGGTAAAAATGTTCAAACAAATCCTAAAAATATCTAAAGTGATTAAATATGTATCAGTAAAACTTCTAATATTTTCTTGAGAAACATTTTTAACATTTCTTTTTTTCCACCCAGAAATGTTCAAAGATTTCCCAAAAATGTCGAAAATGTGGACATCAGAAGTTTCCCTGTGAAAATATATTTTTTCCCCACATTTTCAAGCTTTAAAACGGGTCAGTTTTGACAACAGGAGGGTAAATAATTCAGATTACAAAAAGGCCTTAATAGGTTTCTTATCACTTCATGCTGGTTAAGCTTTCCACAGCGACATGAGTTTATTTCAAGGGTTGACTTGGGCGTACTTTATGATGTTGTTTTTATTCTTATCCAAACTTTTGAAACTGCTGCTTATTGACCATTAATCAGAGAAAATGTTAGATAAATATTATGATCTAGATCGGTTACACATGTGGTGCAAATGTAATCCGTCGACTTTATTTGCTGGACTAAAACAGCTGTCAAAATAATAACACATGGACAGATAGATTCCATTAAAAACACGTCTTTAGTTGGAAAAACACAATCACAGTTAGTTCAGGATTTACTTTTTTTGTTAAATACACTGTTTTCCCTTTTTTCTTTTTGTGGGGGGTCCTGTATAATACCAAACTGAGTACTTTAAGACAGGGGCGTCAAACTCTTATTTTGAACTTACAGATCAGTTTTGTTTTTTTTTTTTTTTTACAAAGAAACACAACATTTAGTCACAGGTATCTGGCACTGAATGGGGTAGTATTTTACTTTTTGATCAAAATGTCAAAAATCAGACAAAAAAAGACAAAAAAAACAACAAAAACGAGAAAATTTCACAAAAATAAGACGCAAAACAGTGAGAGAGGAACAAAATAACAAGAAATGAGACAAACGACATGAAAGAAAACAAAAGAGACAAAAATTTGCCAAAAAAGTTACAAAGCAACGAAAAAATGGACAAATGACAAAAATGAGATAAGAAATTACACAAATGACACAAGACATAAAATGACAAAACCACGAAACAAAACAACAAAAAAATAGCGAGACAAAAGGAAACACCAAACGACACAAATGAGAAAAAAAAACGACAGAAACATGAGACAAATGACAAAAGAAGACAAAAAGACAAGAAAAATTTAAACACAAAATGACAAAAGAACAGTCTGGTATTTTAGTTTATGATCAAAACAACTTGTCATGGTTTAGAAATTATTTTAAATTCATAGTTTAACTACTTTACACTCTGCAGTTGATGCCTTCTCTGTAATGTTTACTTTTTGAGGGCTGGATTGGACCCTCTGGAGGACCGCTTTTGGCCCACGGGCCGCATGTTTGACGCTCCGAGTTTAAGATCTTGGACTGTTGATGATTAAACAGGCTCCTTACTTTGTGAGAAATTGCAACTGCTATTTTTTTGGTCACCTTTCAGAAAATTTGATGATTAATCGGCAATCATGACAGTAAATAGTTGCAGCCCTGCTTGTGTTGTTGTACTTGCCACTAACACAGACGACTGCGTTTGGACGTACGGACACGATGCTAAACAGCTGTAGGTTCTATCACTTCCAGCGATCAGTGGAGGAGCATGTAGGGAGCTGGAGGACAAGCGATTAGTGTCTACTTGCAGAGTCTGAGCACACACTGTGACACCTGCTCCTCCTCAATAGACGCCTGTGTGAAGGTTCTGAGGTGTCTCGGCTCTCTGGTTGTTCAACACGTCTCTGAATCAGACTTCTTTCGCCTGCGGCTGACAAAGGCAGCGACACTGTACCAGAAAAAAAAGTCAAATGCATGAAAATCATCATATTTGTAGTCGTAGTTTAGACAGAGAAGAAGAGCACACATGATGGAAAGAGTTTATAATCATTAAAGATTTATTTCCTCACCGTCACAGTTGGAAATGAAAGATTACAGTGCTTCTACTCTATCCACTATAACCTGTTTGTTTCTTCATCTTTCCCCCCCTTCGTCTGCAGGTAACGTGTCTGGCTTGTGACCATCGCTCCAACACCGTGGAGCCATTCTGGGATCTGTCTCTGGAGTTTCCTGAGCGCTACCACAGTAATAGCAGGGAGTCGGCCTCTCAGGCTTCTTGCCATCTGACGGAAATGTTGGCCAAGTTCACCGAGACCGAAGCGCTGGAGGGAAACATCTACGCCTGCGATCAGTGTAACTGTGAGTTCAATGAGCTGCACGCTTTTATTGAACTAACATTCACCTCAGAGACATAAAAAATAATGGAACGTGATCGTCATAACTATTGAGTGGAATGAAAAGCTGTCGATTTATTTCTCCTTTTTAGAATACTGTATTTTCTGCACTATAAGGCGCACTTAAAAGCCTTTAATTTTCTCAAAAATCGACAGTGCGCCTTTTAACCCGGTGCGGCTTATGTGTGCACTGAGTTCCAAAATCTGACTGTCGGTCCATTTCCTCCCGACATAGGGACGTAATGCACACTACACATGCTGGCAGTGATAAACCTATTAGAGATCATTACATAAAGTTACGTACAGTACTGATTATTGTCCGAGCTTTCGCGAAAGCCGGCATCATTGCTGAACAGCCACCCGGCAACGAGACTGACTCCGACAATGACGAGAGTGAACCCGGCATGTTTGACGTCGAAATTGCCCAGCTGTTCAATTCAGATACAGAAGATGTGGACTTTGATGGATTTGTAACAAAAGATTGATCAAAAAATAATGTGAGTGTATTTTTAAATACGTAGTAGAATAAAGTTCAACCAAACTCACTGTTTTGCTTCCGTTTCCTTGTTTTAGCATGCGCCCAATAATACGGTACGCCTTATATATGGCTTAAGTACAGAAATAAACCCCGTAATTGAGTCTGCGCCTTTCAATCCGATGCGCCTCATGGTGCGGAAAATATGGTAGGTTGTTTGCTTTCCGTGTGCCTGCAGCCTTGAGGCTTTTGGTTCTGGTGCACTTTTTCTAAGACTTTGCATGTCGCTTTGGACAAAATCCAAACGATTAAAGTGAAATTATAAGGGTTTAATCTAATTTTATCACAGGAAGTCTATTTTGGTCACAAATAGATGAGGAGCTAGCATCAAGAAGTGACTATTACCTTTAACCTTGTAAGATCAAATATAGAAAAAAAAAAGAGCGAATCGTTTACAAAAAATAGAATGAAAGAAACAAAACAAAGCCATGTATGTCCACTGCATCTATGGCGAAAATGCAACCGTGGCTAGAAGAAAAGAGAACTGAAGAATCTATTTCATGCACTACACAGTTATAGTACATTATATGATCAAAACAAAAGTAGAATGAATTGGATACATCTTGACCTGACGTGCACATTTGTCTTCTCTCTGCTCTATGTAAACACAGCCTTCACTTCAGCCTGATTTAGGTGCTTAGTCCTTGAATTTTTGTTGATATTTTGTAGATTTTCTGCACCTGAACCCACCTTCAACAACCTCAGGTGGGTTTTGGGTCACAGTTTAAATTCTGATCCAAAAAATGAACTGCTCCCGCTAAGAAATGTGATGATTACATTTCACCAAGATTAATTAAAGCTGTGATTACAGCTTCTGTGATCTGCTGCAGCACCCTCGCTGTAATGTCACCGTGCAGAGTAGAGCTTTCACGCTCAGTGGAGTAATGTTTGTACGGTGTGTTAACTTACTCCTCGTGTTTGCAGCTGCCAGACGACGGACCTCCTCCAAACCAGTCATCCTGACCGAAGCACAGAAACAGCTGATGGTCCACAAACTGCCTCAGGTCCTCCGACTTCACCTCAAACGCTTCAGGTAAGACCATGTTACACCTGAGTCACTCACAGCTCATTTGATTAGAATCCTCCTGATTTAACGGAACGGTGCTCATCAGCACCAGACCAAGAAAAAGCTCTAGTAATGGAGGCTGCTTTTACAACAGGGTTTCTGCAGAGCATTTAAAAGCATTAATAGTCATGAAACTGATGGCATTAAAAATCATTAAATTTGATTGTCAGTGGCATTAAAAATTCTTTCTGCAATTTTCAAGAGAAATATTCGATTATGTTATGCCCAGCTCGTTGTAGAGCATAACAAAAAAGGAGGTCGACACAGTGACAACTTTTAAACAATAAAATTAATTTATTAAAGAACTCAACCAAGAAATAACCCAAGCTAAACCCAACATAATCAAATCCAAACCAAAATCAAGAAGAGTGCCTGGCAGGCACCTGCCATCCGGGACGGGAGGAAAAAAAACCATCTTGGATTCAACCTGCTTTTAAAAGCCCCCAGCAGGTGAAGCCAATCTTGAATAATGAAAGGGAGGGGCAGGCAGAAAGATCTGCTGCTCTGCTGAACAGCAGAGGTGAGAGGAGGGAGGGGCAGGCAGGCCAGGATCTAAAATGAAAAGCAAAGACAGGACACAGGAAAACAAACATACTGACTCCAAGTCCTGTGGCCGTCACAATTACAATAATATATATTTACAGACAGCGATTTGTCAGATGTGTGCATCTGCATAAACATGCCGAAGCATTGCGACAATTGTTCCGGCTGGTTGGGTACAATTGTCAGAAACTGCATGTTTGGAAAGTGGAGGAGAGCTGGGAAATCGGGAAATGCAAATTCCAGCAAAAATTAAAGGAGAAAACGTGGAATTCAGAGAATGACTGCAGCCCGTGGGTGGTTTTCGGATTCAGAAATAGTGAAATGAAGGGACAGTTTTCATATAAAAATCATCTTTTACAAAAAACAAACCCATGTAAGCTGTTGATTTCATAGTCACGGCATTAAAATTTTACAGTATAGCATTAAAATGGCATTAAAAAGCATTAACTTTGGCTGCTTTCTGCAGAAACCTTGTACAAGGAATTTAAAAATGATGCGATTGATGCTTAATTTGTTTTATTAGAGACGTATCAGTCCGTAAAGCTCCTCCCTCCCACCATTTGTCAGGAACAGTGAGAACCAGGAAGAGTATTCGATAAACTCTAGCTTAATGAATTCCTCTTTAAGCTGAGATCAGGTTAAACTAACAAAACAGTCCAAAACATTTGGTTCAAGCAGGCAGTATTTACTCTGTGATCAAACACAGCAAGTGTTTCTGCATATTTTAATATGACTGAATAGTTTTCTTTCCTAGCAGTGATGTTCTGCTCAGCTGTGGTGACTCGTACTCTGCTGTAGACTGACAGCTCATTGGCTGACTCTCCTCTCTCTGATTGGTCCTCAGGTGGTCTGGGCGGAACCACCGGGAGAAGATCGGCGTCCACGTCAGCTTCGACCAGCTCCTCAACATGGAGTCCTACTGCTGCCGGGAGTCGTCGCCCAAAGGCTTACCCTGCCCCAGTCCCAGCAGCCCCAGCTCTCCAGGCTCACCACGCCCAAAGCACTTCCTCTACGAACTCTCCGCCGTGGTGATGCATCATGGGAAAGGCTTCGGCTCAGGCCACTACACTGCCTACTGCTACAACACAGAAGGAGGTGAGTGAGACGCTGCAGGATTTAACCTCTAAGTGTGTCCCGTGTGGGTTTATTTACTGTCAAGAAGACAGAACTACAGCTGCACTGACGTCTTCTGGGACTCAGTAGGCTGAGAAAATAACCAGTGTAGCATCAGAGCCGTCTCAGTTTGGTCACCACTGATCTGTACTTCTGGTACAGACGGGTAGAAAGGACACAAAAGGATGAGAGACACACAAAATAATTACAAAAAGTTGCAAAATGACAGCAAAACACCTAAAATTACCACAAAAGGACTGAAAACAGCCACAAAGGGGCACAAAATGGCCACAGAAGAACATTAAGAACATTCACAAAAAAATCAGCCAAAATCCAGCAAAATTTGCTGGATTTTGGTTGATTTTTTGTGAATATTCTTAAGAAACATTTTTAACATTTCTTTATTTTTCCACCAAAAAATGTTCAAAGATTTTCCAAAAATGTTGAAAATGTGGACACGAGAAGTTTCACTGTGAAAATGATTTTTTTATTTCCGCATTTTCAAACTTTAAAACGGATCAATTTGACCCGCAGGACGACACGAGGGTTAATGTCTTCTGTAATTTTTAGACTGTGAGGTCCGGATTGGACCCTCTGGAGGGCCGCTTTTGGCCCATGGGCCGCATGTTTGACACCCCTGTCATAAACAACTGACAAAAAACATAAATAAAGAAAACCACTTTCAAAATCAAAGACATCTGATGTATAATACTGACTTCATTATGCAATAACCCCATAAACCTTGACAGTTCTGAGGCTTCACTGTGGATTGGGGTCATCTCATCAGTATTTATATTTACTTTTGAAATTTTCCCCCACAGTTGCTTGCATAATTAGCTAATATTCCACTCGTTTCTCCTCCTCGTCTCCTGCAGGCTTCTGGGTTCACTGTAATGACTCTAAGCTGAATGTGTGTTCGGTGGAGGAGGTGTGCCGAGCTCAGGCCTACATCCTCTTCTACACACAGCGAGTAACTCAGGACAAAGACCGGCCGCTATAGGACCACCTCCTCTTCCTCCTCATCCTCCACTCAGCACAGCCCCACTTATCGCTCTTTCTCCCTTCCCTCTCTTTCTTTGGGCATTTTCTACCACGGAAGGATGGCTGTTTTTAGTCTATTTTTCTAAATAATGAAAGAGGACTTTTTAAAATCCGGTTCTGCTTTGTGAACTTCTTGTACATGGTGTTTATATGTAGGTATTTTTTTTAAGAAATGGTGATTTTTGTGATTTATGTACAGCTGTATTTTATAAAAAACAAAACAAAACTGAGTATCAGCCAGTAGCAGCCAGGCGTGACTACACAAGTGTCCTCTCTTCGGTGGCTCGTTGATTGTAAATGCTGTTTGTTCGTTTGAAATCAGATGAAATTGTTTCTCAGTCACTTTAGATAGTCGACACAGAACTGGATGTCGGGTTGTAAAAACGTCGTTCACTCAGAAATGGCCTCCCTGTGTTCTAGACAGGTAAGATTTTTAACAGCTGGCTACACTTTGGCCCTTTTTCCTCCCAGAAATGCACTAATTTTTTATACATAAAATGGTTTTTATTCACTTAGTGTTGTTCAAAATCTGCACGCATGAAATGCAGGCCGTTTTGCTTTTCACTCTGATTCCTCCTGGGTCTGAAGCAAGCCAAAGCCTCGGGGGAAGTGTTTGGAAAAACCTCTCAGCATTTCCAAAACGGTTCAACATTTGCTGGGTTGTTTTTTTATTTTTTCTTCCTTCCTTTTACCAAGGGGATAAAAAAAAAAAGAAGTTTCCAAAGGGATCATTTTTGGCTCAATGCTGCCATCTTTCTGCTCTAGAATGTAACCATCCCCAACCAGACGGATACTACTGTACTAGAAAAGTGCCCTTTTATTGACAAAGCAGATCTATTTTTATAGTTCATATCAATTCAGCTGCAGTCCCACGCAGACCAGCATTTAGATAATGAATGTATTTCTATACAATCCTTCTCAGAGGTTTTACAAAACAAGGCCATTGACTGTTTCAGAAGTTCTATTCAACCACTTGTTCTGATTGTTCAACACCACCAGCGGTCACGACAGATGTTCAATTATGTCCCTCTGATTTGTCAGAGGGGGGAATCGAAGCACACTTCATCTTGGCTTTTGTTCGTCATCAGAGGTGTTATTTGTTGGCATTTGGGTTACTACATGTGTGTGTAAATTTATGGAAGTTATACTATGCAAATTGTTACCTCAACTTTTTTCTAGAAAAAATTACCTCAATAAATGAGAATATTTTTTCATTTTTCTACAAAAGATGCCAGTGTCTTGCTTGTTCTTTTTTTTTCTTTTTACATGGTGTTATAAAGCCAGTTGTATTCATTATTTAGCTCAATTCAGCAAACAAAAATATTCACCCATTAAAAAATGAGGAAAGCTAAATCTAGCGAAATAATTTATTTTCTATGTTTTGAGCATTAACCCTAACTAGGTTTATATGCTTCTAATTAATAGGGTCAGGAGATCAGGTCTAGCTTACAACTATTTTATCATAATATTTTATCTACTAAATTTATTATTCTAAATCATTTTTCACATAGAATGCAAGGAATACATGAATAACGATCCAGATCCGAGCAGACTTGTCAATTAGCTTGTTTTTTAGTCCATAATGAACTAAAACCTCTTATTCATTGTGTGCACCCCAGTATTAATTATACAGTATTATAATTAGGCGGGCATTTATGATATTTCATAAAATTACGATCATAAAACGGCTCTAAAACATAATATATTCAGCTGGCCAGAACCTCCACAGAGCACACATTTTTGTAGAAGTATTATTGCGTGATTATGATGGCAAGAGTCGCCAGATTACGATAACAAGCATTATTATGACGAGATCACTATAAACTTACGTTAGCTACTCCCCGAGCGCTATACTCTGAACCAACTAGTGAAAGGGAGATGTACATCACAGAAAAGTCGGTATTATGTGCTGTCTTTGTTGTGTACCCAATATTTCTAATAAACAAGTTCCCTACGCATTACCATAGTGCTGTGTTTTGCAATAAACATGTCACGCTAACAACAACAGGATACAGTTAATGTCTAAGACACATTTAGCTGTTGAAAAAGAGAATATGTTTAAACTTACCGCTTGCTAAAAGATAGTCCTGACAGCTGTGGATGACTGTTTATCATTTTCCTCCAAGAGTTTAAAAAGGATCCGGGAGATGGAACGTGATTGGTCAAAAGTAAGCCCACAGGCTCGGGACGTGATTGGCCCAACGGAACATGAGGTCATGCGCTGATTGGCTGGCTTGGGCTTACTTAGGTCTTATTTTTCTCTAACAGCAGCGTAGTGGGATCGATGCCCGCACCCCCCAAATGGTTAGTTTTTAGGTCTTTGCTATGTCATTACTTACCAACCTCTATGCAAACGAAGAAACAGAAGCCGGAGTTATATTTCAGAAAATCAGTAAGAGACAGAAACGAAAAAAGGTCAGTTTTTTTCATTTTCTGAGACCTGAAGTGGTCATCAGCAAGTGTGGAGCCAAACAGAGTATGGTGCATAGACTGTATATATATTTTTTCGTTAGTTTTCATGGTCAAAATGAGAAATCAAGTGGCCGATCTTAAAATAAAACGCGTTTTAACCGCATGCAACCTGTAAATGAGCATACCTGCAGTGCGGCCCTCCAGCCGCTGGGCGGCAGCTAATGAAAACACGGAAACTCGTCAGAGGTCTACGTGTTCTACTTCCAGTGTCGCACGAAGGCGCGTGTAACTCGCTTTGAGAACGTTGTTGTGACGAAAAGATAACAATATCTAATCTCTAACGGAACGTTATTATTTAATTTGGGCAAATCATGGTAAGTAAACGTTTTCGTCGTTACTTTCAGCTCCCTTGATACCCTTTGGGGTTGTTTTGTTAGCACTGTGCTCCGATAGGAACTCGCGTTTTTAGCGTAGTTAGCATAAGCAACGTTAGCTTCTCATTCATAACTTCGACTGAATGAAAAAAGGCGTCCCATTTATGCACCTCAGCATTACCGTGTGCTGTTTACTTACTTAAAATGTGATAGCGTAGCTTTGTGTTTTCTCTTGTCTTTAGAAGTGAAATTATTTCGCTTAAGTTTGCCCAGAACGTGTGGATAGGAAACCGCACCAAACTTCATTCAAAAAATCTTTAAATTAAGCCAGCATGTCCTTATGGGCAAACTAATTGGCTTTTGAGAACTTGCTTTTTGTAAACCTTAAAGCTTAATGTTTCTATTCTTGGATTTCCCTCAACATTAAAACATTATCTATCTATCTATCTATCTATCTATCTATCTATCTATCTATCTATCTATCTATCTATCGTGGAGTGAGTGCCATAATAACAGATAAATAAAGAGGAATAAATCAAGGAATAAAAAATAAATCTGTTAAAAAATTAGGAAATAAATATATAAATATAAAGAGGAACAAATTAAAAATAAATAAAAATGAATCTTAAAAATAAGGTAAGAAATGTTTAAATATAAAGAAAAATGAGGAATTAATAAAATAAATCTCTTAAAAATAAGGAAACAAATGTGTAATTATGAAGAGGAATAAAAAATATTTTAAAAAATAAGGAAATACATGTGTAGATATAAAGAGAAATAAATTTTAAAAAATAAGGAAATACATGTGTAAATATAAAGAGAAAAATAAAATTTAAAAATCTGTTAAAAAAATAAGGTAATACATGTGTAAGTATAAAGAGGAATAAATAAAAATAAATGAGTATGTCTATAAATTTTAAAATTAGAAGTGTTTTGTTTATAGTATTGTCCATCAGGGTTTTTTTTGGAGTATATACTACCCTTTAATGTTAATGTTACTAACCTGCCTGTTTTGTCATTTTTATTGTTTGAAAGCTGCTGAATAGGATTGATAAAGTATCTATCTATCTATCTATCTATCTATCTATCTTTCTTTCTTATGTATTTTGCTTGAGCATCCATTTTATGTTACCTTAGTATTTAACTCCAGTAATTTTCAGAGAGAAATATTGCACTTGTCGCTGCACTACATTTACCTGTACTTTTGTGATGAAGAGTTTACACAATTGAAAATATAACAAATGTCTAAAATACAACCAGTTGTCAAAGAACAAACTAATAGTTTCTTACCTTTCTTTCCTCTGACTTTTTGTACTTTTGAGCGTTTTTACATTACTGTATTGGTGTTTTTGCTCCAATAAAGGACCTGAATACTCCTTTCGCTGCTGACAATAAATACTATTCAAATACTTAAATAGCTGAATTTACAAATATAAGATTATGAATAAGAAAATGTAACTACAAAGATGTTTTCATTTGACACGTGCTTGTGTAATTCCTTGGTAGTTATTTTAATTACATTTGGGACAACTTTTACAAGTTAAAAATGAATGTAATTTTAGATTTAAGTGCCTCAATATAATATTTAGTGAGTAATTGTCTCTGCTGACCATCTTCATCTCTTCCTGCAGAGTTTACCTCTGAACCCCAAACCTTTCCTGAACGGCCTGACGGGCAAACCGGTGATGGTGAAGCTGAAGTGGGGGATGGAGTATAAGGGCTACCTGGTGTCTGTGGACGGATACATGAACATGCAGGTGTGAACAAACTGTCTAACATAAATGTTAAGTAATGGCTGTGATAGTAGCCATCCTTGTTAGTCTAGACTGAATATTTTAAGCTCTTTTGGGATATTGTGTCTTTGTTGGTGGTCTTGTAAATCAGATATAGCAATTCTAAACTAGTTTTATTGTTACACACGTGAACTGTGTTTGCCTTGTTATTCCAGTTTGACTCTAAAATATTTGAGCTGATTTTTGTTCTAATTTTTGTTCATGCTAATTTAGAGAGAACGTTTTATTTTGGAGCTGCAGATTGGAGAGACACCGAGATCCCAAAATGGCTTTTGGCCGGCCACTAGGTGGCAATGGCAGAGCAGTTTTGCCATATACCATTCAGCAGTGGCTTATAGCAGACTCAGGATTGGTATATGGCAAAATTGTGTGACTGGTGGTTTACTGCCAGAGGGAGCAGCGCGGCAATGCCAGTTGTTTATTCGGATACCAAAATTAATATCCGGATACTGCCGTAGCGAACGAATATTCGTATACTCGGGATATTCGGGTCCAGCATTGCGCTCTATATATTGTATATACTAGGGCTGCAACTAACGACGCGTCGACGAGTCGGCTGAGCACGATACGTCATCAAAAGCAAAAGTGAGCGTGCAATGCAACAGAAATCACCTTCCGACCGCAGCGCGGAACACGGACGAACATCGGCGCTTCATCGTGCATGTATTATGTATGCACGCTGCAGCGCGGATGTCCGCGTTCTATCGTAAACATGGATGCCAGCGTTTACTATACAGCTGTATCTAAACGCGGACATCTGCGCTACAGCTTGCATACATCATACATGCACGATGCAGCGCTGACGTTCGTCTGTGTTCCGCGCTCCGGTCGGAAGGGAATTTCTGTTGCATTGCACGCTCACTTCCGCTTTTGATGACGTATCGTGCTCAGATGACTCGTCGACGCGTCGTTAGGTGCAGCCCTAGTATATATTATTGTTATTTTATTAGTTACCTTTACTGTGCACTGCTGCTGTAACACAAGAAATTTCCCCTGACGTGGGGAGTAATAAAGGATTATCTTATCTTAAATCAAACACTCATACTAAGTTCTTCAAATCGGTCGTTTTGTGCTTCATGCACACGCCTTCATCTTGGAAAACACACGAAGAAAGCAATATCATGCAGCTTTAAGTTAAAGGCAATAATTTTTTCTGTTGAAGAAGGAAATAGAGCTGCTTCACGTCAGCCTAGCATCAATGAATCGATGGTGAGACGTTGGAGTCGGCAGCGTGAACTGACTCAGTGCAAAAAGACGACAAAAGCTTTCAGAGATACCATGATATCTGGACTTTAAGCTGCTACTTTTTTCACACACTTTAATTAAAAAGTTAAGAAATGTTCCTGTGTAAATATCTCATGTTACACCATGGACACCTGTGGCTTATAGACAGGTACTTCTTATGTATGTACAACCTTTTCTTTCTTTCTAAATTTAGTGGGTGCGGCTTATATTCCGTTATTCTCAATAGTCCAAAAATTACGGTAATAAAATGCTCGGAACGGGGCGAAACACCAACGAACATCAGCGTTATTAGATCAAGTTTGAAAAACAGTGGAACATATTCTGTTATCTTCTTGTAAAATGATTCATACATGCATGAAAGTCGTTGGTATTCATGAATTTAATAAAGAACTGATGGATATCGTGATGCACATAACGGCTTTGTTGACATTTTCTCCCTAGTTCTGACTTAGGGTGAATATCTGTAGGAACGGAGCTCTGACGTAGCTCCGTACATGGAAAATAATACAAACAGTTCTCACATTCTGTTTGAATTTAGGTACACAGGGATTTGAATTACAAAAAGATTAACAAAGGAAGGAAAAAACATTTATTTTGTGAGATTTTAACCTGTAAATTATTCACAATTTAACAGCTGGCAAACACAGAAGAGTATGTGGATGGAGCGCTGGCAGGACATCTGGGGGAAGTTCTCATCAGGTAATTAAACTCAGTATAAAGCAAATGTTTTTAAGTGACTTTGCCTGGAAATGTGACGCAACTTTCTTTTGCCTAAGTCTCTAGATTCCTGACTAACCCGTGTTAATCAGTAACGAGTCATTTTACAAAGAAATCGGTGCTTTAATCAAAGGGGTTTCTGTATTTCTCCCTGCAGCCTCT
Organism: Acanthochromis polyacanthus; assembly: GCF_021347895.1. Lineage (NCBI taxonomy): Eukaryota > Metazoa > Chordata > Actinopteri > Pomacentridae > Acanthochromis > Acanthochromis polyacanthus. Next base: position 43,552,222 of record NC_067113.1, on the reverse strand, counting down.
TACAGTCTGACTTGTCCCCACAGGTGTAATAATGTTTTATACATCCGAGGCGTAGAAGAAGAGGAAGAGGACGGAGAGATGAGGGAGTGATGTCGGCGACTGTACCTCGTAGTTGAGTTAATGTGTGTTTGTGTTTTCACCATGTGAAACAGATGAACGTTTGGGTTGGTTTTCAAGAAGCTTTGAAATGATTCTTCTTTTTCTTTTTTACTGTATGTGAGACCAATTTTGTGTTGTGATGTAAACACAATAAAAGATCATTGTGCCCTTTCTTAAAAAGTACTTTCGTCTTTTGTGGTTTTTCCACATCGTGTAGAAGGTCCGCCCCTCTCTGTGAACTTTAAACTCTCCTGGACAAATATTTGCTTGCTCCCAAACCAGTTGAAGTCCAGTCACTTGTGAAGCCTCTTCTTTCAGTCAGAATGTCCAGAAATAACAGGCTACTGGTGAAAAATGCCAAACAGGTGGTTTTGATCTGCAGCAACGGAGAGAAGTTCCTGACCAAACATGGGATGCAGAATCTTTGTGTGATTGAAAATGGCAGCGTCGTGATCGGGAAGTAAGTTTTCCAAAGACGTGATTTCAATATTTACATCCAAGCTTCTGACTGTCTGATGGCTTTAGGTCTCAGATTTGCAAACGGCTCCAGTTGAAATGCAGTTTTGGAAAGTATTAATGCACAGCAGCAGGAAGAATCAAGTAAACTGATGCACACTGGTGCCCACTAGAGGCGGCAGTGGCTCATTACACATCAGTTCCTGGACAAATTGGAAACTGCTGATTATTAGCGTCCAAGCACCGAATGTTTAAGAAATTTGGTAGGCATATGTAGCTCACCAAGATGCACAAAAATGTTATTAACAACCATAACCAAAACCTAACAAGAAGTCAGCCATTTTGAATTGTGTGGAAAAAAAAGAATTGTGTCATACTTTGACGATTTTGGACCAAGTTTTGCACATTTTCTAAAGCTATGAACTCAAACAAGGTAACCCTGACAGAGTTCAAATTTGGCCAGGATGTACAGCAGGCATGGGTGATCAAAATGCTCTGCAAAAGTCTGAGAGCGTGGAAATGGCCAAATGGTGACCAGCGGAAAGTGGCCATTTTGAATAATGATTCATATTTTGGACGGTTTTGTGTCATTTTTCAACATTTTCAAAAGTTATAAACTCAAACAGGGTAACTTCAACAGAGCTGAAATTTGCCAAGGATGTACACCAGGCATGGGTGATCAAAAGTTATCAAAATGCTCCGCGAAATGCAGAGGTGTGGAAACGGTGACCAGTGGAATACGGCCATTTTTGGTGTTTTGCCATGAAACAGGAAGTGCTGTCCAACTAGCCTCTACATGCTTCAATCTGCCTCAAACTTTACATGTGTGGTCAGAGTCCGGCCCTCATCACATCCATAGGCCAATATACACTCTCAGTTGCAACGCCACCTGCTGGACATACTTGATATGTCCACCATCAAGGATGCGAGGACCCGATCAACACTGCTTGCAGCTTTAATTCCTTCTGTTTTCTTATCATTTGTGAGGAAATGGAAGAGGAAATGCCTTGCTTATCATCTGGTGCCTTTATTTAGAACATGTGCGCCTCTGCTGTTATTAATCCAAGCTGTTGGTTCAGCTCCAAGTTGTGCTTTTTAAAGTGACGGCTGACGTTAATGAATGTGTTTTCTGCTCCCAGCGATGGGCTGATTAAAGCCGTGGGGCCTGCACAAACCATCAGAGCTCAGTATTCAGAGGCTTCGTTTGATAAAGTGATTGATGCTACAGGAATGTGCGTCCTGCCTGGTGAGTATCAGCTCATGTTTGTGTGTGTTCAGCAGCCAAAAATAACGTTCTGTATCAACATGCAAGCAGCAATTTTGGACTGGTGGTGAAAAGTACTCAAGTAGAATTTAAAAGCCCCTCTGGTTTCCATTAGTGTCACAGAAAAAACATGAAATAATCTGTTTTTACCTATGTTACGTGGATCTGACAGTTATATGTACTTATTAGATTTCGGACACGTTTCTATTAAACTAAATTAATCCAACCTTTCTGGCTTGTTCTCTTGCCACAGTGTAGTTCATGTTTTAGTTTAAGTTGTTAATAATTTGCCTCCTTGGACTACATCTGCACTAATAAGTTATTTTAGAACACAACTTTCTGCTATATTTATGTATCTATTGTCCAATTCACACATTTTTGGACCACTAAAATGTTGTTTATAGCCATGATTACTACATATTTGTAGATTTTTCGATGCCTTTATCTCACATTAATCATTGTAGGACCCCTTAGATTTCACTTGTGACTCTTTGAAGGGACCTGCACCAAAGGTTGGGAAACAGCGGTCAGAACGGCCTGACGGTTGACGTTAGCGTGACTCGATGTGAAAATAAACTGCTGCTGATTTGATCTACAAATCCATGAATAACATTTAAAAATCTTCTTGTTCCAGGATTGGTTGATGCTCACACCCACCCAGTCTGGGCTGGAGACAGGGTGCATGAATTTGCTATGAAGGTAAATTATGACACAGTATATTTTAATCTGACTTCCAGGACTGAGCTGCATCTGGGTCAATGTATAATCGTGGGAATAAGCTCATTTTATTATCGTTTAGCTAATGAGAAGGTGGTTGTTATTAAATTCGGATGGTTATTTAGTTGATATTTTAGTGATATCCAGTCATTTTTTATTAAAAACCGGAGCACAAAATGACAAAAACCAAGACACAAAGTGACAAAACGAGACAAAAAATGACAACAAGGAGACAGAAAACAAGAAAAGTACGACAGAAAATGACAAAAAGGAGACGGAAAATGACAAAACTGAGACAAAATGACAAAACTGAGACAGAAAACAGCAAAACCGAGACAAAAAAATGACACACTGTGACACAAAATGACAAAAACAAGACTGAAAACGACAACAAGGAGACAGAAAACAACAAAAATACGACAGAAAATAACAAAAACGAAACGGAAGACGACAAAACTGAGACAGAAAACGACAAAATGAGAGACAAAACGACAAAAATGGGACGGAAAACAGCAAAACTGATACACAAAATGACAAAAGCAAGACACAAAACGAGAAAAACCAAGACACAAAACGACAAAAACAAGACAGAAAATGACAAAAACAAGACAGAAAATGACAAAACTGAGACAAAATGATAAAAACGAGACATGAAGCAACAAAACCGGTACACAAATCAACAAAAACTAGATAGAAAATGACAAAACGAGACTTGACCAGTTGGGCTATCTGGGCGCCGCTTGCAGCGACACTCCTGACAAAATGTATTCTCTGTTTGCAGCTGGCCGGCGCCACCTACATGGAAGTGCACCGGGCCGGAGGAGGGATCCACTTCACGGTGCAGCACACTCGAGCTGCCGCCGCCTCGGACCTGCTGACGTCCCTCAGCAACAGGTTGGCTCGGATGCAGCGATCGGGAACCACCCTGGTGGAGTGTAAGAGTGGATATGGCCTGGAGCTGCAGACTGAGCTCAAGATGCTGCAGGTGATCGAGGAGGCCAGACGCTCTCTGCCCATCAGCATCTCCTCAACCTACTGTGGAGCTCATGCAGTGCCCAAGTAAGTAAGTTATGTACTCTGTAGCTCCCCCCTGCCCTCAGGAAGACATTACAGGACCTTTAGAGCCACAACCAACAGACTCAAACAGCTTTTATAATAAAATCATAATCATAGAATCATCCACTGTTGTCAAAAAAGCATCCACTAGTGACATAAAATCGTCCACTAGTGACATAAAATCATCCACTAATGACATAAAATAGTCCACAAAGGACATAAAATCATCCACTAATGACATAAAATCATCCACTAGTGACATAAAAATCATCCACTAGTGACATAAAATCGTCCACTAATGACAAAATCTTCTACTAATGACATAAAATTGTCCAGTAACGACATAAAATCTTCCACTAAAGACATAAAATCATCCACTAATGACATAAAATCATTCACTAGTGACATAAAATCGTCCACTAATGACAAAATCTTCCACTAATGACATAAAATTGTCCAGTAACGACATAAAATCTTCCACTAAAGACATAAAATCATCCACTAGTGACATAAAATTGTCCACTAATGGCATAAAATCATCCACTAATGACATAAAATAGTCCACAAAGGACATAAAATCATCCACTAATGACATAAAATCATCCACTAGTGACATAAAAATCATCCACTAGTGACATAAAATCGTCCACTAATGACAAAATCTTCCACTAATGACATAAAATTGTCCAGTAACGACATAAAATCTTCCACTAAAGACATAAAATCATCCACTAATGACATAAAATCGTCCACTAATGACATAAAATCATCCACTAGTGACATAAAATCGTCCACTAATGACAAAATCTTCCACTAATGACATAAAATTGTCCAGTAACGACATAAAATCTTCCACTAAAGACATAAAATCATCCACTAGTGACATAAAATCGTCCACTAGTGACATAAAATCGTCCACTAGTGACATCAAATCATCTTGGTTCTACCCTTCTTTATCGCGTCTGTTTGCTATATGTTCTATTCTATTCTATTCTATTCTATTCTATTCTATTCTATTCTATTCTACTCTATTCTATTCCATTCCTTGACTGTTAATCTTTTACCGTCTTTACTCTCAGGGGGAAGACAGTTGCAGAAGCCACTCAGGACGTCCTCCAGGTCCAGCTGCCTCGGCTGAAACAGCTCATGTCTGCCGGGACTCTCAGAGTGGACAACATCGATGTGTTTTGTGAGCACGGAGTGTTCGACCTCGACTCCACTCGCTCTATCCTGCAGGCTGGGAAAGACATGGGCCTCAACATCAACTTCCATGGAGATGAGCTTCATCCCATGAACTCTGCTCAGGTATCAGTCACTTCTGAAAAGTGAGACACAAAACGACAGAGGCGAGAAATAAACTGACAAAAAAAGAGACAAAAGACGCAAAACAAAACAAAAAGAGTAAAAATTAAGACGCAAAAGTTCCAGAGACAAAAATAGGCAAATGAGACAAAAAAATTACACAAATGGCACAAACGGGACAAAAAATGACATAAGTGTGAAACATAAACGATACACAAACAGTGAATAAAGCAAAACACACGACAAAAAATACGAGCGAGACAAAAAGGAAATACAAAAAAAAAACAGACAAAATATTACAGAAATGAGACACAAAATGACAAAAGAACAATCTAGCGTTTTACTTTATGATCAGAACAACTTGTCCTGGTCTATAAATTATTTTAAATTTATAGTTTAACTAATGTACAATCTGCAGTTAATGTCTTCTCTGTAATTTTGACACTTTGAGGGCCGGATTGGACCCTCTGGAGGGCCGGTTTTGGCCCGTGGGCCTCATGTTTACCCCCTGGTTTAAACACTATAATGTAAACCTGAAAGTATTTATTGTGCTTCAGTTGGGAGCCGAGCTTGGAGCTTCAGCCATCAGCCACCTGGAGGAGGCCACAGATGAAGGGATCGCTGCCATGGCCAAAGCAAAGACTGCTGCCGTCCTCCTGCCGACGACGGCCTACATCCTCCGGTACTGGAACACACACACCACCAGGGCTGCCAGCTCTCACGCTTTGGCCGTGAGACACACGCAACTCAGTCCCTTCACACGCTCTCACGCCACACTCCAAATTTCACACGGGCAAAAACAAAAAAAGTTCCACTTTGCTGTTATGGGAATATGTAACCTTTGGGGAAATCCAGTTCGTGATTTTACTCCAGAGAACGCCAGGTTTCTGAAAATCCGGTCCATATGTTCCATCCTACACACTCCCCAGTCATTGTGCAGCTGTCAGGGTGGCTGCCATAGAATAACAGTTCATTGCACATGTAAGAATACAGTAATTTTTAAAACTGTTCAAATTCTTATAATATGGACTAATCCAATTTATTATTTGGTTTTTAAGAGACTAATCAACAATTAAAATAACTTTCTCCACTAAAACTAATAATCATGAGGTCAAATAGAAGGAACAGTTTTAAATCCTGCAGTCCCACGACGACAAGAATAAAGTTTGTCAACAAAAACTAAATCTGTTGGTGGATTCCATTAAAGTCCTAATAAACGATCATAAAGTGTGATACTAAAGGTTTGTGGTGCTAAAAATCTCAAAGTAAAGATATCAAGTTGAACATCTGGATGGAGGTTGATAAAAGTTGACCTCCCTTCATTTCTCTGGAGCCGATTCCATGGATTTTAGGGATGCTGGTTAAAGACCTGCTCTTCTAGTCGTCTTACTTCTAGTCGCTGTAAAAAGTCACTCCATCCTCACCGACTTCAACACCTCTTCATGACGACTTGTTCTGCCTCTGACCTCGCGGAAACTCCAGAAACTCGGGAAACCCGTTGAGACTCGGATTTTCGAAAAACTCATCGGGCGGGGGAAGGTGTGGTCGTAAAATATTAAGAAAATATTAGTTTTTGTCTTTTTTATTGACCAAACTTTTCAGGAAGTAGATGAAGAATAATTAAAGCTCTCATGTAGAAGTCCAGCTTATTTTGGATCCTTGTGGAGAGTTTAGTCTTAGAGTTTGTAAAGCTGTTGAGTTTTTAGAGTCACATGGATTGTTTTAACATTTAGTAGAGAGTTTAGTGTCTGACTGTAATCCTGTTCAGTGAATGGATCATTTAAGTGATGAAGACATGTTCTGTTTTTGCTTCAGCACTTTTTATTGTTTAGTTGCTGATGTGGTCAACTAGAAGCTGTTGAGTGCATTAAAATCCTCCAAGACAAATGTTACAAAGTGGTTGCTGGAGTTGTTTCAATCATGCAGATATTTATGGAAAACACTGAAATGTGTTGTGCTCATCCAGCCACAGAACTTTCATCCATATTTTACATGAAGAACCATTTTCAATACTGTCTGCCCTTGCTCTGTTTTTTTCTGATTTTTTTTAAGCTCAAAGTTTTTTTATTATCCCTTAATGTTATCTCTATAATAAGATTTTAACCGGAAAAATTATCTTAAATTACACAAGAATGCAGGAAATAGGATCAATAATTTTCTAAATGTTCTGTAGGAGGGTCCGCAGACCTCCTGTCAGCATCCTGCACAAAACAAGTCTCACTGTAAGGTCTGGTCACAAGTTGGCAGCCCTGCACCACCCTACACACACACCACCCTACACACACTCCTCATGGATGTTTAGTAATGTGTGTGTGTGTGTTTAGGCTGCCCCAGCCTCGAGCCAGAGACATGCTGGACGCCGGAGTGATCGTCGCCCTCGGCAGCGACTTCAACCCCAACGCCTACTGCTGCTCCATGGTGAGTCCTGGACGTCTGAAGTCTGTCTCCTCCTGTCCCCTGTCCTACCATGTCTCTGTCCTGTGTGTCCTCCTCCAGCCCATAGTCATGCACCTGGCCTGTGTGAACATGAGGATGTCCATGTCTGAGGCTCTGGCTGCGGCCACCATCAACGCAGCCTTCGCCCTGGGGTGCTCTCAAACACACGGGTCTCTGGAGGTCGACAAACATGGAGACCTGCTGATCCTCAACGCCCCACGGTAAATCAACACACAAATACAGTACATCTACACACAAAGACGGTAAATCAACACACAAAGACGGTAAATCAACACACAAATACGGTAAATCAACACACAAAGACGGTAAATCAACACACAAAGACGGTAAATCAACACACAAATACGGTAAATCAACACACAAAGACGGTAAATCAACACACAAATGCGGTAAATCAACACACAAATACAGTAAATCTACACACAAAGACGGTAAATCTACACACAAAGACGGTAAATCAACACACAAAGACGGTAAATCTGCACACAAATACAGTAAATCAACACACAAAGTAAATCAACATGTAAAGACGGACTTTTGTCGTTTGTCTCATGTTTTTGTCGTTTTGTGTTTCCTTTTTGTCTCGCTTGTGTTTTTTGTCTTGTTTTTGTTATTTTGTGTTTTGCTTTATTCATTGTTTTGTGTGTCATTTTGTTGTTTTTCTTTCAAGCTTCTGTCATTTTTTATCCCATTTGTGTCATTTGTGTAAGTATTTCTTGTCGCTTTGTCACTTTTTTGTCAATTTTTTTGTCTTTTTGTTTTGTTTCGTGTCATTTGTCTCACGTTTTTGTCGTTTTGTTTCTTGTTTTTGTCATTTTTTTCCTTTTTATCTCTTGTGTTTTTTTCTTATTTTTGTCATTTTGTGTTTCGCTTTATTTTGTGTATTGTTTGTGTCGTTTTGTGTTTGTCTTCCTCATGTTGTCTGCTTTTGTCATTGTTTCTCGCTTTTGTCGTTCTTTGTCTTGTTTTTGTCATTTGTCCATTTTCTTGTTGCTTTGTAACTTTTTTTTAAATTTTTTGCCTCTTTTTTGTTTTGTTTCATTTGTCTCTTTTTTGTCATTTTGTTTCTCACTTTTGTCATTTTGTGTCAAATTTTTTCAATATTTTGGCTTGGTTTTTGTATTTGTCTCATGTTTTTGTCGTTTTGTTTCTCCTTTTGGTTGTTTTGTGTTTCCTTTTTGTCTCGCTTGTGTTTTTTGTCTACTATTTTTGTCGTTTTGTTTCTCGCTTTTGCCATTTCTTGTCTTACTTTAGTCGGTTCATTTTTTTGTCCCTTTATAACTTTCTTGTCTAATTTATTGTCTCTTTTTGTTTTGTTTCATGTCGTTTGTCTCATTTTCACCTAATGATAAAATAATGTCCTCTGCAGGGAATATTAACCTGACATCATGATCTGACCAATAGATTTAGAAACGTTTAATGGTGTCAAAACTGTCACTCCTACCATACAGACGTAGAAAAATTACCAACTCTTACAGTATTAAGACGATGCACAGCTCAAGATCTGTTTTTTGTGGGGGTGTTGATCACTGCTAAGAACTACTCCAGGATTTCAGACAATCCTGCTGCCTCTGAATTCTCACTTCTCTTGGTGATTTTTTTTTTATCTAAAGTTCATTCAGTACTGGCCTCTTGTAGCTGAATGAATGAGATCACATTCACAGTGATTTCTGACCGTTTGTAGGGTGATTCCTTACATTAAAAAGTAGTTTTCTAAATGTAAAGTTTAACCAACCACACACTGGTGGCATGTTTCTATAAAAACAACTGTGAGTAAAACAGACCTGTCCTCTACATGTACAGGTGGGAGCATCTGATTTACCAGTTGGGAGGACATCAGGAGATCATCCGTTACGTTGTGATCAAAGGGAACGTCGTCCACGATAACGACAAAATCATGGACTTGTAACGACAGAAGATCTCCCTGCTGGTTCAGGTGAGTAACTGACTGCAAGAGCACATGTACTCATTTTCGTCATTTTGTCTCGTTATCGTTTTGTGGCTCGTTTTTGTCATTTCGTGTCTTGTTTTGTCATTTTCTGTCTCATTTTTGTCGTTTTCTGTCTCGCTTTTGTCTTTTGTGTCTCGGTTTTGTCGTTTTGCACCTCATGTTTGTCATTGTGTCTCATTGCTGTCGTTTTGTCTCGTTTTTGTCATTTTCTGGCTCGTTTTTGTCTTTTGTGTCTCAGTTTTGTCGTTTTGCCTCGTGTTTGTCATTTCGTGTCTCGTTTTTTGGCTCATTTTTGTCGTTTTGTATCTTGGTTTTGTCGTTTTCTGTCTCTTTTTTGTTGCTTCGTGTCGTTTTTGTCATTTTCTGGCTCGTTTTTGTCGTGTCTTGTATCGATTTTGTCGTTTTCTGTCTTGGTTTTTTCGTTTTGTGTCTCGTTTGTTTTCTCATTTTTGCTGTTTTATGTCTCAGTTATGTCATTTTCTGTCTCGTTTTTCTCTTTTGTGTCTCAGTTTTGTCATTTTGCGCCTCTTTTTTGTCATTTCGTGTATGGGTTTGTCGTTTGTGTCTCGTATATGTTGCTTTGTGTATGAATTTTGTGTCAGTTTTGTTGTTTCATATCCCGTTTTCTGTCTTTTTTTGTCATTTTGTGTCTTGGTTTTGTCGTTTTCTGTCTCGTTTTTGTCATTTTGTGAAGGCAGCTTAAAAGTCATTTACCACAAACGGAAACACACCGTTTTTACATGAAGAGTTCTCTGGCTTTATTGAACATGTTAGTACACAATGCTTTTTTTATTTAAGTGTTTTTTCCACAGGCAATGCTCTTAACGTGATCCTATATTTTCAGGCCTTATCCACACATACATTAGTGTTTTATAGATATTTTGACCTTTTGTTTACATGAAAATATGGTTTCAAATCACTGAAAACTGTAGTGTAGATAGGAAAAAGAGTTTCTGACATCAGACAACCTTGCTAACAGGATGCATGTCATTATTGGTAACCTGTTAGAGCTCGCATGTCCTTTTTTCAGGCTTCTGATTGGCCAACACCTCTTTACAGTTTGTGTTCTATCACCACCTGTTGCTCTTGAAGGCACTTTATGTTTTTGTGTTTTCATGTACATGTGGCCGAGGCTTCAGTCTTTTTGCTCTCTATATTCTGACTGTCAGAGACCAATCCTCATCAAGTAACTTTACATATTATAGCATGATTTAAAAACAACAAAACACTACTTTAAAATGCTATTCACAACAATAACTGGGTGCAAAAAGGAAAAAATGCGAGCTAAAAGACTGTAGTGGCACATGTGATAACTGACTTTTACTAGAAAATAATGCAGTGATATTTTTAGGACCCAAGCTTCAACGACAGTCGTCTCAGGCTTCGTACTTCTTCCCTGCTCGGTGGATCTGTTGGTAAAGAGTCATGGAGAATGCCATACCGAGCAGCTGGGGACGAAAAGAATAATAATAAAAAAAACGTTATTGAGTGCGAACACACAAGGATTTATGACCACTAAAGTGGCTGCTCACCTGTATGACTAACACACACATGGCGATGGTTCCCAGAAGGTGCTTGTTGTCGTCCAGCCACGCCTCCACCTTCTCATAGCAACCCTGAAAACACACACCAACAATGAGATCATCACAAGAAGTCCACACAGAAGACAACTGCAGCTCCTGTTGCTTTCATATCAACCTGAGGACAGATAGTTTGTTTGAAAAAGATTATACTTTAAACAGGATTACTTTTCCATTTATAGAAGAAGTTAGGCAGTGTGTGTGACGAATTGTTTCTTTCACAGGTTTATACTATTTATCCTTAGTACTTGCATTGGGTATAGACCCATAATAACATTCATTCCTGCTAATGTTTTTATCTCTTTATTATTATTACTATTTTTTTCTTTTTTAAAAAAAGTTATCCACTCTTACACTTGATTTTTGTCTCTAAATTAAAAGGTCTGGGAGGGTTATATTGGGTCTTTGAATGTTTTATGTGTGTGTGTGTGTGGTTGGGGGAGGGGTTGACTGTGTCTCATTTGCACTTTATGTCTTGAATTTGCTTCATAAAAACAAAAAAAAGGTGATAATTGCTTTGGTTTAGTATTGAGGTCATAGTGGGTGATGGTGTTGGAAATAAAAACTAACCTTGAATGTTTCTAACCTGCCTGTCCTGTCTTTTTGTGAATCTGCCAAGAAACGGTGAAGTTATGACGGACGCCGTATGTTTGTTTCATCCAAAATGTCACAAAAAAGTGATAGTTTAGTATGTGGTCCACAATTTGACAGAAAAAGTCATAGTTTAGCATGTCGTTCGAAAATGGACAAAAAACGTCATAGTTTAGTATGTCGTCCGAAAAACGCTAAAAAAAAAGACATGGTTTAGTATGTCGTCTGAAAATGGACAAAATTGGCATTCTGTATCTGAAAATGAACAAAAGCATCATAGTTTACTATGCATTCTGAAAATGGGCAAAAAATGTCAGTTTAGTATGTCGTCCAAAAATGGACAAAAACGTCATAGTTTAGTATGTTGTCAAAAATGGACAAAAACGTCAGTTTAGTATGTCGTCCGAAAATGAACAAAAAACGTCATAGTTTAGTATGTCGTCCGAAAATACACAAAAAACGTCATGTCATCCGAAAATGGACAAAAAACGTGATAGTTTACTATGCATTCTGAAAATTGACAAAGAACGTCATAGTTTAGTATGTCGTCCGAAAATGGAGTAAAAAACACCATAGTTTAGTATGTCGTCAAAAATGGACAAAAAATGGCATTCTGTGTCCGAAAATGAACAAAAGCGTCAGAGTTTACTATGCTGTCTGAAAATCGACAAAAAACGTCATAGTTTAGTATGTCGTCCAAAAATGGACAAAAACATCATAGTTTAGTATGTCGTCCGAAAATGGACAAAAAAACGTCATAGTTTAGTATGTCGTCCGAAAATGGACAAAAAACGTCATAGTTTAGTATGTCGTCAAAAATGGACAAAAAAGGTCATAGTTTAGTATGTCGTCCGAAAATGGACAAAAAACGTCAGAGTTTAGTATGTCGTCAAAAATGGACAAAAAAGGTCAGTTTAGTATGTCGTCCGAAAATGAACAAAAAAGTCACAGTTTAGTATGTCGTCAAAAATGGACAAAAAAACGTCATAGTTTAGTATGTCGTCCGAAAATGGACAAAAAAACGTCATAGTTTAGTATGTCGTCCGAAAATGGACAAAAAACGTCATAGTTTAGTATGTCGTCCGAAAATGGACAAAAACGTCATAGTTTAGTATGTCGTCAAAAATGGACAAAAACGTCATAGTTTAGTATGTCGTCAAAAATGGACAAAAACGTCAGTTTAGTATGTCGTCCGAAAATGAACAAAAAAGTCACAGTTTAGTATGTCGTCAAAAATGGACAAAAAAACGTCATAGTTTAGTATGTCGTCCGAAAATGGACAAAAAAACGTCACAGTTTAGTATGTCGTCCGAAAATGGACAAAAAACGTCATAGTTTAGTATGTCGTCCGAAAATGAACAAAAAAGTCATAGTTTAGTATGTCGTCAAAAATGGACAAAAAACGTCATAGTTGAGTATGTCGTCCGAAAATGGAGTAAAAAAACGTCATAGTTTAGTATGCCGTCCGAAAATGGACAAAAAAGTCATAGTTTAGTATGTCGTCAAAAATGGACAAAAAACGTCATAGTTGAGTATGTCGTCCGAAAATGGAGTAAAAAAACATCATAGTTTAGTATGCCGTCCGAAAATGGACAAAAAACACCATAGTTTAGTATGTCGTCAAAAATGGACAAAAAATGGCATTCTGTGTCCGAAAATGAACAAAAGCGTCATAGTTTACTATGCATTCTGAAAATCGACAAAGAACGTCATAGTTTAGTATGTCGTCCGAAAATGGACAAAACCATCATAGTTTAGTATGTCGTCCGAAAATGGACAAAAATGTCATAGTTTAGTATGTCGTCCGAAAATGGACAAAAACGTCATAGTTTAGTATGTCGTCCGAAAATGGACAAAAACGTCATAGTTTAGTATGTCGTCAAAAATGGACAAAAACGTCATAGTGTAGTATGTTGTCAAAAATGGACAAAAACGTCAGTTTAGTATGTCGTCCGAAAATGAACAAAAAAGTCATAGTTTAGTATGTCGTCAAAAATGGACAAAAAACGTCATAGTTGAGTATGTCGTCCGAAAATGGAGTAAAAAACGTCATAGTTTAGTATGCCGTCCGAAAATGGACAAAAAACACCATAGTTTAGTATGTCGTCAAAAATGGACAAAAAATGGCATTCTGTGTCCGAAAATGAAAAAAAGCGTCATAGTTTACTATGCATTCTGAAAATCGACAAAGAACGTCATAGTTTAGTATGTCGTCCGAAAATGGACAAAAACGTCATAGTTTAGTATGTCGTCAAAAATGGACAAAAACGTCATAGTTTAGTATGTCGTCCGAAAATGGACAAAAAACGTCATAGTTTAGTATGTCATCCGACAATAAACAAAAAGCGTCATGTCATCCGAAAATGAACAAAAGCGTCATAGTTTACTATGCATTCTGAAAATCGACAAAGAACGTCATAGTTTAGTATGTCGTCCGAAAATGGACAAAAACATCATAGTTTAGTATGTCGTCCGAAAATGGACAAAAAAAGGTCATAGTTTAGTATGTCGTCCGAAAATGGACAAAAAACGTCATAGTTTAGTATGTCGTCCGAAAATGGACAAAAAATGTCAGTTTAGTATGTCGTCCGAAAATGGACAAAAACGTCATAGTTTAGTATGTCGTCCGAAAATGGACAAAAACGTCATAGTTTAGTATGCCGTCAAAAATGGACAAAAACGTCATAGTTTAGTATGTCGTCAAAAATGGACAAAAACGTCAGTTTAGTATGTCGTCCGAAAATGGACAAAAACGTCATAGTTTAGTATGTCGTCAAAAATGGACAAAAACGTCAGTTTAGTATGTCGTCCGAAAATGAACAAAAAAGTCATAGTTTAGTATGTCGTCAAAAATGGACAAAAAACGTCATAGTTGAGTATGTCGTCCGAAAATGGAGTAAAAAACGTCATAGTTTAGTATGTCGTCGAAAATGGACAAAAACATCATAGTTTAGTATGTCGTCCGAAAATGGACAAAAAACGTCAGTTTCGTATGTCATCCGACAATAAACAAAAAACGTCATGTCATCCGAAAATGTACAAAAAACGTCATAGTTTAATATGTCGTCAAAAATGGACAAAAAATGGCATTCTGTGTCCGAAAATGAACAAAAGCGTCATAGTTTACTATGCATTCTGAAAATTGACAAAGAACGTCATAGTTTAGTATGTCGTCTGAAAATGAACAAAAACGTCATAGTTTAGTATGCCGTCCGAAAATGGACAAAAAACACCATAGTTTAGTATGTCGTCAAAAATGGACAAAAAATGGCATTCTGTGTCCGAAAATGAACAAAAGCGTCAGAGTTTACTATGCTGTCTGAAAATCGACAAAAAACGTCATAGTTTAGTATGTCGTCCGAAAATGGACAAAAAAACGTCATAGTTTAGTATGTCGTCCGAAAATGGAGTAAAAAACGTCATAGTTTAGTATGTCGTCCGAAAATGGACAAAAAACGTCATAGTTTAGTATGTCGTCAAAAATGGACAAAAAAGGTCATAGTTTAGTATGTCGTCCGAAAATGGACAAAAAACGTCAGAGTTTAGTATGTCGTCAAAAATGGACAAAAAAGGTCAGTTTAGTATGTCGTCCGAAAATGAACAAAAAAGTCACAGTTTAGTATGTCGTCAAAAATGGACAAAAAAACGTCATAGTTTAGTATGTCGTCCGAAAATGGACAAAAAAACGTCATAGTTTAGTATGTCGTCCGAAAATGGACAAAAAACGTCATAGTTTAGTATGTCGTCCGAAAATGGACAAAAACGTCATAGTTTAGTATGTCGTCAAAAATGGACAAAAACGTCATAGTTTAGTATGTCGTCAAAAATGGACAAAAACGTCAGTTTAGTATGTCGTCCGAAAATGAACAAAAAAGTCACAGTTTAGTATGTCGTCAAAAATGGACAAAAAAACGTCATAGTTTAGTATGTCGTCCGAAAATGGACAAAAAAACGTCACAGTTTAGTATGTCGTCCGAAAATGGACAAAAAACGTCATAGTTTAGTATGTCGTCCGAAAATGAACAAAAAAGTCATAGTTTAGTATGTCGTCAAAAATGGACAAAAAACGTCATAGTTGAGTATGTCGTCCGAAAATGGAGTAAAAAAACATCATAGTTTAGTATGCCGTCCGAAAATGGACAAAAAACACCATAGTTTAGTATGTCGTCAAAAATGGACAAAAAATGGCATTCTGTGTCCGAAAATGAACAAAAGCGTCATAGTTTACTATGCATTCTGAAAATCGACAAAGAACGTCATAGTTTAGTATGTCGTCCGAAAATGGACAAAACCATCATAGTTTAGTATGTCGTCCGAAAATGGACAAAAAATGTCATAGTTTAGTATGTCGTCCGAAAATGGACAAAAACGTCATAGTTTAGTATGTCGTCCGAAAATGGACAAAAACGTCATAGTTTAGTATGTCGTCAAAAATGGACAAAAACGTCATAGTGTAGTATGTTGTCAAAAATGGACAAAAACGTCAGTTTAGTATGTCGTCCGAAAATGAACAAAAAAGTCATAGTTTAGTATGTCGTCAAAAATGGACAAAAAACGTCATAGTTGAGTATGTCGTCCGAAAATGGAGTAAAAAACGTCATAGTTTAGTATGCCGTCCGAAAATGGACAAAAAACACCATAGTTTAGTATGTCGTCAAAAATGGACAAAAAATGGCATTCTGTGTCCGAAAATGAAAAAAGCGTCATAGTTTACTATGCATTCTGAAAATCGACAAAGAACGTCATAGTTTAGTATGTCGTCCGAAAATGGACAAAAACGTCATAGTTTAGTATGTCGTCAAAAATGGACAAAAACGTCATAGTTTAGTATGTCGTCCGAAAATGGACAAAAAACGTCATAGTTTAGTATGTCATCCGACAATAAACAAAAAGCGTCATGTCATCCGAAAATGAACAAAAGCGTCATAGTTTACTATGCATTCTGAAAATCGACAAAGAACGTCATAGTTTAGTATGTCGTCCGAAAATGGACAAAAACATCATAGTTTAGTATGTCGTCCGAAAATGGACAAAAAAAGGTCATAGTTTAGTATGTCGTCCGAAAATGGACAAAAAACGTCATAGTTTAGTATGTCGTCCGAAAATGGACAAAAAATGTCAGTTTAGTATGTCGTCCGAAAATGGACAAAAACGTCATAGTTTAGTATGTCGTCCGAAAATGGACAAAAACGTCATAGTTTAGTATGCCGTCAAAAATGGACAAAAACGTCATAGTTTAGTATGTCGTCAAAAATGGACAAAAACGTCAGTTTAGTATGTCGTCCGAAAATGGACAAAAACGTCATAGTTTAGTATGTCGTCAAAAATGGACAAAAACGTCAGTTTAGTATGTCGTCCGAAAATGAACAAAAAAGTCATAGTTTAGTATGTCGTCAAAAATGGACAAAAAACGTCATAGTTGAGTATGTCGTCCGAAAATGGAGTAAAAAACGTCATAGTTTAGTATGTCGTCGAAAATGGACAAAAACATCATAGTTTAGTATGTCGTCCGAAAATGGACAAAAAACGTCAGTTTCGTATGTCATCCGACAATAAACAAAAAACGTCATGTCATCCGAAAATGTACAAAAAACGTCATAGTTTAATATGTCGTCAAAAATGGACAAAAAATGGCATTCTGTGTCCGAAAATGAACAAAAGCGTCATAGTTTACTATGCATTCTGAAAATTGACAAAGAACGTCATAGTTTAGTATGTCGTCTGAAAATGAACAAAAACGTCATAGTTTAGTATGCCGTCCGAAAATGGACAAAAAACACCATAGTTTAGTATGTCGTCAAAAATGGACAAAAAATGGCATTCTGTGTCCGAAAATGAACAAAAGCGTCAGAGTTTACTATGCTGTCTGAAAATCGACAAAAAACGTCATAGTTTAGTATGTCGTCCGAAAATGGACAAAAAAACGTCATAGTTTAGTATGTCGTCCGAAAATGGAGTAAAAAACGTCATAGTTTAGTATGTCGTCCGAAAATGGACAAAAAACGTCATAGTTTAGTTTGTCGTCCGAAAATGGACAAAAAACGTCATAGTTTAGTATGTCGTCAAAAATGGACAAAAACGTCATAGTTTAGTATGTCGTCAAAAATGGACAAAAACGTCATAGTGTAGTATGTTGTCAAAAATGGACAAAAACGTCAGTTTAGTATGTCGTCCGAAAATGAACAAAAAAGTCATAGTTTAGTATGTCGTCAAAAATGGACAAAAAACGTCATAGTTGAGTATGTCGTCCGAAAATGGAGTAAAAAACGTCATAGTTTAGTATGTCGTCGAAAATGGACAAAAACATCATAGTTTAGTATGTCGTCCGAAAATGGACAAAAAACGTCAGTTTCGTATGTCATCCGACAATAAACAAAAAACGTCATGTCATCCGAAAATGTACAAAAAACGTCATAGTTTAATATGTCGTCAAAAATGGACAAAAAATGGCATTCTGTGTCCGAAAATGAACAAAAGCGTCATAGTTTACTATGCATTCTGAAAATTGACAAAGAACGTCATAGTTTAGTATGTCGTCTGAAAATGAACAAAAACGTCATAGTTTAGTATGCCGTCCGAAAATGGACAAAAAACACCATAGTTTAGTATGTCGTCAAAAATGGACAAAAAATGGCATTCTGTGTCCGAAAATGAACAAAAGCGTCAGAGTTTACTATGCTGTCTGAAAATCGACAAAAAACGTCATAGTTTAGTATGTCGTCCGAAAATGGACAAAAAACGTCATAGTTTAGTTTGTCGTCCGAAAATGGACAAAAAACGTCATAGTTTAGTATGTCGTCCGAAAATGGACAAAAAATGTCATAGTTTAGTATGTCGTCCGAAAATGGACAAAAACGTCATAGTTTAGTATGTCGTCAAAAATGGACAAAAACGTCAGTTTAGTATGTCGTCCGAAAATGAACAAAAAAGTCATAGTTTAGTATGTCGTCAAAAATGGACAAAAAACGTCATAGTTGAGTATGTCGTCCGAAAATGGAGTAAAAAACGTCATAGTTTAGTATGTCATCCAAAAATGGACAAAAAACGTCATAGTTTAATATGTCGTCAAAAATGGACAAAAAATGGCATTCTGTGTCCGAAAATGAACAAAAGCGTCATAGTTTACTATGCATTCTGAAAATCGACAAAAAAGTCATAGTTTAGTATGTCGTCCGAAAATGGACAAAAAATGTCATAGTTTAGTATGTCGTCCGAAAATGGACAAAAACGTCACAGTTTAGTATGTCGTCCGAAAATGGACAAAAACGTCATAGTTTAGTATGTCGTCAAAAATGGACAAAAACGTCAGTTTAGTATGTCGTCCGAAAATGAACAAAAAAGTCATAGTTTAGTATGTCGTCCGAAAATGGACAAAAACATCATAGTTTAGTATGTCGTCAAAAATGGACAAAAACGTCATAGTTTAGTATGTCGTCCGAAAATGGACAAAAAACGTCATAGTTTAGTATGTCATCCGACAATAAACAAAAAACGTCATGTCATCCAAAAATGTACAAAAACGTCATAGTTTAATATGTCGTCAAAAATGGACAAAAAATGGCATTCTGTGTCCGAAAATGAACAAAAGCGTCATAGTTTACTATGCATTCTGAAAATTGACAAAGAACGTCATAGTTTAGTATGTCGTCTGAAAATGAACAAAAACGTCACAGTTTAGTATGTCGTCCGAAAATGGAGTAAAAAAACGTCATAGTTTAGTATGTCGTCCGAAAATGGACAAAAAAACGTCATAGTTTAGTATGTCGTCCGAAAATGGAGTAAAAAACGTCATAGTTTAGTATGTCGTCCGAAAATGGACAAAAAACGTCATAGTTTAGTTTGTCGTCCGAAAATGGACAAAAAACGTCATAGTTTAGTATGTCGTCCGAAAATGGACAAAAAACGTCATAGTTTAGTATGTCGTCCGAAAATGGACAAAAAATGTCATAGTTTAGTATGTCGTCCGAAAATGGACAAAAACGTCATAGTTTAGTATGTCGTCCGAAAATGGACAAAAACGTCATAGTTTAGTATGTCGTCAAAAATGGACAAAAACGTCAGTTTAGTATGTCGTCCGAAAATGAACAAAAAAGTCATAGTTTAGTATGTCGTCAAAAATGGACAAAAAACGTCATAGTTGAGTATGTCGTCCGAAAATGGAGTAAAAAACGTCATAGTTTAGTATGCCGTCCGAAAATGGACAAAAAACACCATAGTTTAGTATGTCGTCAAAAATGGACAAAAAATGGCATTCTGTGTCCGAAAATGAACAAAAGCGTCATAGTTTACTATGCATTCTGAAAATCGACAAAGAACATCATAGTTTAGTATGTCGTCGAAAATGGACAAAAACATCATAGTTTAGTATGTCGTCCGAAAATGGACAAAAAACGTCAGTTTCGTATGTCATCCGACAATAAACAAAAAACGTCATGTCATCCGAAAATGTACAAAAAACGTCATAGTTTAATATGTCGTCAAAAATGGCATTCTGTGTCCGAAAATGAACAAAAGCGTCATAGTTTACTATGCATTCTGAAAATTGACAAAGAACGTCATAGTTTAGTATGTCGTCTGAAAATGAACAAAAACGTCATAGTTTAGTATGTCGTCCGAAAATGGACAAAAAACACCATAGTTTAGTATGTCGTCAAAAATGGACAAAAAATGGCATTCTGTGTCCGAAAATGAACAAAAGCGTCAGAGTTTACTATGCTGTCTGAAAATCGACAAAAAACGTCATAGTTTAGTATGTCGTCCAAAAATGGACAAAAACATCATAGTTTAGTATGTCGTCCGAAAATGGACAAAAAACGTCATAGTTTAGTTTGTCGTCCGAAAATGGACAAAAAACGTCATAGTTTAGTATGTCGTCCGAAAATGGACAAAAAATGTCATAGTTTAGTATGTCGTCCGAAAATGGACAAAAACGTCATAGTTTAGTATGTCGTCCGAAAATGGACAAAAACGTCATAGTTTAGTATGTCGTCAAAAATGGACAAAAACGTCAGTTTAGTATGTCGTCCGAAAATGAACAAAAAAGTCATAGTTTAGTATGTCGTCAAAAATGGACAAAAAACGTCATAGTTGAGTATGTCGTCCGAAAATGGAGTAAAAAACGTCATAGTTTAGTATGCCATCCGAAAATGGACAAAAAATACCAGTTTAGTATGTCGTCAAAAATGGACAAAAAATGGCATTCTGTGTCCGAAAATGAACAAAAGCGTCATAGTTTACTATGCATTCTGAAAATCGACAAAAAAGTCATAGTTTAGTATGTCGTCCGAAAATGGACAAAAAATATAATGGTTTAGTATGTCATCAAAAATAGACAAAAAAACGTCATCGTTTAGTATGTCGTCCGAAAAACGATAAAAAAAAAGTCATGGTTTAGTATGTCGTCAAAAATGGACAAAAAATGGCATTCTGCTTCCGAAAATGAACAAAAGCGTCATAGTTTACTATGTTGTCTGAAAATCGACAAAGAACGTCATAGTTTAGTATGTCGTCCGAAAATGGACAAAAACGTCATAGTTTAGTATGTCGTCAAAAATGGACAAAAAAAAGGTCATGGTTTAGTATGTCGTCTGAAAATGGATAAAAAACGTCATAGTTTAGTATGTCATCCGAAAATGGACAAAAAACATCATAGTTTAGTATGTCGTCAAAAATGGACAAAAAAAATGGCATTCTGTGTCCGAAAATGAACAAAAGTATCATAGTTAACTATGCATTCTGAAAATCGACAAAGAACGTCATAGTTTCGTATGTTGTCCGAAAATGGACAAAAACGTCAGTTTAGTATGTCGTCAAAAATGGACAAAAAACGTCATAGTTTAGTAAGCCATCCCAAAATGGACAAAAAAATGTCATAGTTTAATATGTCGTCTGATAATGGACAAGAAACGTCACTTATTGTCCAAAAATCGACAAAAAACACCATAGTTCAGTAAACTGTCCCAAAATGGACAAAAAAATGTCATAGTTTAGTATATTGTCCGATAATGGAAAAGAGACGTCATTTTTTTTCCCGAAAATCGACAAACTGTCATAGTTTAGTATGTAGTCCAAAATGTGACAATAAAGTCATAGTTTATTAGGTGGTCCAAAAACATCACAAAAAAAGTCATAGTTTAGTATGTCGTCCAAAATGTGGAAAAAACATTATAGTGTAGTATGTCATCCAAATCGTGGAAAAAAATCAATGAAGGAGCTGTTCCAGCATATTTGTTGTTTACTATCCACTTTTTTTTGTTTCTCTAGGTTCTCGTGGTCAGCCAGGAGTCGAGGTGTGATGTTGGATGTTGAGCTGTGAGAGGAAGGATCTATATTCCTGATTTAATGGGATGATCAGTAGTGTCATAGCTCCCTTCTCTATTTATAGTCTCTTCAGTTTGATGTGGTTTCTTCTTTCCCTCATGTTTCAAACCAGTGGTCCTCTTTTGTGATGTAAACACTGTTGTCCTCAGATGAGCTTCCCTTCAGATGAAGATGGACTGCAGCCAATTCATGGCTCCGTCCAGTTGATCCACTGTCCACAATCCTGCCAACTGTTCCGGACCAGCCGCTCAGTGGTCTTAATCGACCACACAATTCTCTGTTTTAGCTCCCCTTCTATTGGCAGTTTGGTGAAATTTGATGAGCAATTAATGCACTGAGGTCATAAATCATTTGAGGACAACAGTGCAGACATTTAACAAAAGAAGTCTGACTATTCTGTCAAACCATAAAAGACGCCGTCTATATCAACTTCTAACATTCATAAGTAAACAGAGAGACCAGACTACGTCTATCCTGAGTCCTGAGATCCATCTTTAGACAGCTGGCCTCAGGTGACCAAACCAACTCCGAGACTGAAGAAACCTTTTAGATGAGAAGTGAAACGTCTTCTAGAAAGTCTAGCTGACTTTGTTTTAGCACTTGGATTATGACTGAAAACCTCCACAGAGGAAGTGTCAACAGGTTCTTTATTTAGAGAAAAAGCTGTTATTGGTAATAATGATGACAATAAATAACTGGAGCTGTGAGACTGGAGCATCTGATTGAATGCGTCTTAAATACGGAACCATTTACACCTTCAAACGATTTGTCTCTCAATACTCTCCAACTTTTATGGAGGTCAGTAAAAACTAACGCTTAGAGACATTCAGTGAGTAAATTATAGGGTGCTAAAAAGATGAAACTGATTGTTAATTTAAAAAAATTACTCAGAATATGTAACAGTAGCTTCTTAACGTAGCATACAGTGGTCCCTTGTCATATCGCGGTCTCACCGTATCGCAGATTTTTTGCTATATTATATTGATTTTGTGGTATATAGGTATTTTTATACATTTATTATTGTGGCAAACTGCGTTTACTATCTTTTATGCAGTCTGCAGTCAACAATCACAGAGCCTGACACTCACATTCCTTCGGCACCTGAAAGACTAATGCTGCTATTGCATTTATGCCCTTGTGTAAATATGTTCATTGTTCTTTTTAAATTGTACTGTTTATTGCTGTTTTTCTTGCTTTGACAACAAACGGGAACTTCATTTTGTCTGCACTGTTACAGTGACCATATGTGTGTTAAGGGGAAAACCTAATGTAGGATTTTAATATATTTTAATATTTTTGTTTCATCAAATGTCTCCATCCAACAAGGACCTGTGTGGTAACACGTTATTTCATTTGTGTCACATTGCTAACCTTTTGTTTTATTTTGTTCTCTCCATTTGAAAAATTCGACAGATATTGACGAGAAAAAAAAACTAGGCTGACTAAACCACAGAAATACAATAAAACACAGTGTAACACGAACATAAACCACAATAATGACATTTAAACCCTCAACACCCCAAGCTCCCATGGTGCATTGCAGCACAAAAGTTCAGTTGTAGAGACCAGCTCTGAGATCGCTAGAGTATTGTAAGTAAAGTCGTCCCGCGTCTATCACCAAGTAGCAACCATATTTATTTCATTATTTATATATATTTTAAGGCTTTATAAACCCTCCCCACACACTGCAGAGCAACACTATGACCAGTGATCAGACGCTGATAAATGTAAAATATATTTTAATTATTATTTTTCATATTGTTTGTATTTTTTTAGGCTAGAAAATTCTCATTTTTCCACAAACTAATTAAAATAATGTACTGATCGCACAGCTGGTCGCTATGACTGAACTATTGTGCTGCAGTGCACCATGGGAGTTCGCTGTGTTTGGGGTTTAAATGTCATTATTGTGGTTTATGTTAGTGTCATGCTGTTATTAGTGTTTGTGTTTTTGTGGTTTAGTCAGCCTAGCTAGTTTGGTTAAGCGTTGTCAGGACTGTGAGTGTGAAATGTGAAGACTTCCTGACATATTTTCTCTAATTTGATTTTCCGTGTGTCAAAATAAAAGCATCTACCAGTTGCAGAGTGCATTAAAGGCAGATATCCTTTCCCTAGCGCCTTTTTATAATCGCTCACCACAATAATAAATGTATAAAAATACCAGTACAAACCTGTGATATGGTGAAAATCTGCGATACAGTGAGATTGTGAAAAATGAACCGCGATATGGTGAGGGACCACTGTACTGTGTTTTTGTTTTTTTTACTCCTACAGCTTTAAGCTGAATGTCTTTGAGTTGAGGACAAAACAAGACATTTGAGGACGTCATCTTTAGCTTTTTAGAAACAAATCAACAATATAAATAATGATTAGTTGCTCATTTCTATATTTTGGGCAACAACAGTAAGTCAGGCTTTGGGTCCATAAACAACACTTACTCCTGTGTAACCGTTTTTTTTTTTCCATGGGGTTTACTGACAATAGGAAGAAGTTAACAGACATGTGGTTTAATAACTGACCCGTGTCCAGAAGGCGTTGGAGGCGTTGCGTCCGCAGCCCGGGAAAACCTGCTGGCAGCAGCGGTCAGGAACCACGTTCTCATGCAGGGCGACGTACCAGTCGTTGTGGTTCATCACTCCACAGCACCTCCACTGGAACACAAGCAGCAGTTATTCTGAGCTGCAGAATTCATCTACAGCTAAAGTTCCACACCAGCTAGAGGCCTGTACGGTCTTTATTATGATGGATGTGATCTACCTCTCCCTGGATGGTGTTCCATGCGTCCCTCAGCCCAGCGTTGTTGTCCGTGTTGTACAGAACCAGACCTTCTTTCAGGTCACGTCTGGCATTTTCATTCACCTGGGCGGACGGAGGTAGAGAGGTGGATTACGGGACGTGTAGGCACACGAAGCTGCAGCAGCAGAGGATAAATATTAATGTTCCAGTCTTACCTTGTCTGTGTAGACGAAGAAGAGGATTAGGAGGATGAGTTCAGCCAGGAGGATGATCAACAGAACGATGAAGAACTAATGAAGAGAATGAAAGCGTCAGACAATCACATTAAAAAGGCTTCAACATAATTTAAAACACCAACATTGACTGACTTTCACTCATAAATCACATGAAAAAAAGCTGACACCTAAAAAAAAGTTTCCACCAGATTAAATCAGGGTTTGAATTATTTTGCTATAAACTGTCCAATCTTAAACTAGGTCCTAGCTGAAAATGAAGAAAGATTACATTCAAACCTCAGTTTAGCTTTTAATCAAAATGAAAATTAATTTTAATCCTGGTATTTCTGCACCAAAACCTTAAATTTCAATTTATAATGTGCTCTTGTATTACCCATTTCATGTGTTTTGTTGTTACTGTCATATTTTTACTGCAAAATCTGCATCTGTATGGAAATGGCACAATAATGACTAGAAGTAGCAGGAAGTGACAACACCATAAATCATTAAAAAAACAAACAGAAGTTGAATTTCTTTGATTATTTATTTTGTAAGATTTTTTTAAAACTCTGCTTCTCACCATGATTATGCTGTTTCCACTGAGGCACAAGACTTTAAATTACAGTGAGAAAAAATGACGCTTCAAAACTGCTTGTTATTTCAGAAGCTTAACCCTCCTGTTGTCCTCATTTACTGTACGAGCACCAAAATATGTTGTTTCCTCGTCTGAAAAAAATCCAAAAATTCAGAAAAAAAATCCAAAAAATTTCTGAAAATTTGCAAAACCTTCAGGAAGAAAATTCCAATAATTCCTTAAAAGTTTTATTTAAAAGAAATCCTCTAAATTTGGCAAGAAAATTCTTGTGAATATTTTCAGAAAATGAGTAAAAATCTTCCAAAAAAAACTAAAACTATCTAAAGTAATTACATATATAGAAGTAAAACTTATGTTTTTTAACCCTTTAAGCTTCAGTCAATTCCAGCCGTTTTCAGTACAAAAAATCGCTAATATTCTATTTTTAAATAAAAAAAAATTACGAAAAATACAGGGAATATTGGACGCGCATCGGGAGGTGCATTTCCTTGAAAACGACCGATTCGGGGATTTTATACCGACTTCAGGACATGTTTTGGACAAAATAGTTTACTGGCTTGTGTCATCTGATTTAAAAGGTTGGATTATGGCCGTTTTTTGTGGAATCTTTTTTTGTGTGTGTAATAATAAACCCGGAAATGTGAGTCGCGCTGTGTGCTTTGAAGCCGTGTATAGAGAACGGATGGATGAATATTTGTTTTTGTCGGACAAATGTGTTTTTCTCACCCGCTGTGGTAATCGCATCTGAAAGTGGTTTATACCGGCGGATTCATGAGAATCTAAGCTTTCCATCGGTGTATAGTGTTTGTATAATCGCGTTTGCACCCGTCGGACATTCTTGAAATTCCTATGCAAATTAGTAGGTGTACCGCCGGCGGTACACTGAAGCTTAAAGGGTTAAGAACATTCACAAAAAATGTTCTTCACAGAAAAAAAAAAATTGTCAATGTTCTTAAGAAACATTTTTAACATTTCTTTTCTTCCACCAAAAAAATGTTCAAAGATTTCCCAAAAATGTTGAAAATGTGGACATCAGAAGCTTCACCGTGAAAATATATATTTTTTCCCACATTTTCAAACTTTAAAAACAGATCAATTTGACCTGCAGGATGACAAACTTTAATTAGAGTTAATCTCACAATCAGTAATATTACTTTAGTGAACTCACACTCAGCAGCAGGCATTTGTTCTCCTTGATGGCACCCAGGCAACCCAGGAAACCCGTCACCATGACGACAGTGCCGAGGGTGATGATGAGGTTGGCGGCCGAGAGCGACGGGAAGGAGGGCGACAGGGTGGCAAAGCTGCCCTGAGAAACCGACAGCCAAACACCGACACCCAGCAGCCCACAGCCACCCAGCTGAAACACACACAGGAAACTCAGACACTTCCTGCCGATTTAATGATAATAAAACGTTTGAACTCGTGTTCTGATCTGAAAACATCCAGAAAACAGCGTCAGACTCGGTGAGTGTTGAGGAATTACCCAGAAGAGGAGGTTGAAGAGGAAGAGCATGTATTTCACGCAGCAGATGCAGCCGCGAGCCATGACTGAACGAGACAGGAACTGCAAAACAAACCAACCAAACAAAAACATTAAAAATAATTTTAAAGTTTCATAAAAGACAGAACATAATGATGAAGTCTCTTCTTACTCGGCATCAGGTGTTGCCTGCTCACAAAATTAATGAAAACTGTTGAAATGACTAAAAAAAATAATAATAATAATTCAAAATTCCTCCAAAATATCTTGAAATCTGTCTCCGTTTTCAGTCTTTTAAACTGTGACACTTGGACGGATGTAAAACTGATCTGGCTGAACTCAAATGTGCTTTTCATTAATTAAAAAGCAGTCAAATGACATGAAAGTTGTGCAAAACTACAGAAAAATTGCCCTAAATGACTTACAGATTATCCAAAGTAATAGAAAACTGTTGAAAATGACTCAGAAAATGTCCAAAATTACACACAAATGATCCAAAATGTCTTGAAATCCGTCTCCATTTTTATTCTTTTAACCTGTGACACCTGCATGGATGGAAAACTGATCCGGCTGAAGCTTTTGACAGAACTCTGTGTTTTTCATCCATGAGAAATCAGTCAAATGACATGAAAGTTGTGCAAAATGACAGAAAAATTGTTCTAAATGATTTACAGATTATCTAAAACAATGGAAAATTGTTGAAAATGATTTAGAAGATGTCCACAATTACACACAAATGATCCAAAATATCACTATTACAGATTCTAGTCAGTCGAATTTGAGGAGTGTATAGGAACAAAGCCATGAAGATTTGACGAATTTCAGCTCTAAAATAAACTTTAGTTGCACCAAGTCTGGTCTGACGTCATATTTAGTCGTTAAAAGTGACACTATAGGCGTAACATTAATGGATAGCTCCATTTCTCACTCCATAAATCAAAATAATGTCAAATGGCAGAAAAAAAAATCCATTACTGGCACATTTTTCAGGCATAAAATGTTCTAAAAATCCAGAGGTGGGAAATAACCAAGCAAGTACTGTACTTTAGTGCAATTTTAATGTACTTGTGCTAATGTTTGTGACTGAAATCATGCTGCATTTTGTTTAAGTTTGCCATGAATCCAACTTCATGGAAAAATGTTCTCATTTATATCTACTTCCATTTGGCAAAACAAACATTTTGGAGGTTTTCTTTACTCTGTTATGGAAGTAAAACAGCATAAAATCTCTAAATTGATCAGAGCATGAATAAACGTGTTTTCGCCTGTAGCGCCTCACCTTAAACCACAACACATTTAAGAGGAGATTAACTCACCACTTCAACAAGCAGGAGAACAAAGACGCTCTAGTGATGTACCTGTGACACACAAAGAAAGCACACTGTTAGCACAACAAGTGTTTGTTATTCTAAAGCCGGTTTTGAGTGCTGTTATTGTGTCCTGCTTGGTTACTTCAAATCCAAAACATCGTGCTTGAAAGCGGCATGACTCAGTGGAAAGACTTTACATGTCACAAAGAGTGAAAACACACTACAGGGTCTAGTTTTTTTTTTGGCCTTCTATTGGACAGGTGAGTCATTCCATGTCAATTCAACAAATGCTTGTTGCACCACTTTCTCAGATCCTCCCAAAAATTTTTTTGGGCTTTATTTGGGTAATTTTATGAACAAATGCAAAGTATTATGGTTATAAACATACAGTATAAGCAGTAATGATCTAATCTAATACCCATAGTCAGTCCAAACTTAATCCTCGCCTATGATTTTAGGGTTTTAAACTACTAAAAAAAGCAATTTATACTCCTTTTACATGGTCAGAATTTTTTCCCCTTCCAAAACTTTTACCCTTCTGGTGAGAAAAGTATAGAAATGAATGAAAATAAAAAATACTGGACTGTGGAATTTCCCAAAATATCCTTATTATTTCATGGGCGACTTTATTTTGGGTTTTTCATGCCTCTATTTTAGGACTTATTCTTGTGAAAAGACATTGAAAGAATGAATTTTCTTCTTTACTAATGAAAGTTGCATAAGGTAAAAGTTTTAAAACATTAAAATAAAGCTTATTTATTGATTTATAGGCTGTTGAACTCAGGTGTAGACCCAAAATAGCCTAACTTTAGGCATTAAAAAGTGCATGTGGGATACATGGTACGCGGTTCAAATTTTTTTTGGAGGAACTAGTATGTGTGAAGTATGTGTGAACTTACTTTCATATTTGTTTCTTGTGCCAAAGATGAGCAACTGCTGAATCAATTTACTATACATTTTGATCCTCGTTTTTGTTTTTAGGAACCATTTACATGACCAACTAAAGATGAAAGATGAATCTGAAGCATCAGCATCGTAGTATAAGTTACAAAGGGCATATCTGAAGTTAATTATTATATAGACATTGTTTTTTCTTTCATACAGTAACTGAATAAGAAGAAATGGCATCACTCCCAGACTGCATTCTCAGGACAGCCTCGGTATCGTATTTGACTTATCAGCTGAATTTGAAGATTTGCAAGTGAAATTCATGCACCCAAAAGGTCCCAGCAAGAAGTTCACATGGCCTAGAAAGGATGACGTAGTGTGGGTGCCTACAGCCCACATCCTCTGTCCAATCACTGCTCCTTCAACACGCCGTGGTGGACAGTACCACATATCTGGTGCAGATGATGGCCTGATTTCAGAGAAATTCAAGCAGTTCAAAGGACAGAAATAGTGGTGTGATAAGTTGGGGACAAATTACATGTTTTACATGGGACCTAAGGCAATATAACTCATTTTAACTGCAATATATTAGTTAGAATTCCTAAAAAAACGCCTATAAAACATAGTGCATTTCTTGGTTAAATTGGCCATGAAGGATTCAAGAAACAATGTTGATACTTCAGATATCAATTATTCGGATGTTTATTGTTATACAGACAAAGTTTCATGTTTCTACTCCATGTCCCACATTGGTTTCTGTGCCAATATATGTATGGTGTTTTTCAGTCTGTTTCATAAATAGGCATCGTTTTGAGGTCTAAGGAGACTAGCTAGCTCTTGGATATTTTTAGGTTAGAGAGAACTTTTAAGGTACTTTGAGATTTTTATAACATATGAACCTTGTTACTTATTAAAATTTGTGAAAAAAATGCCTAAATTCTTGAAAAATGCCATTTTCGCCAAATTTTTAAATTGCCCTGTACCACAGAGAAATGGGTATATTCATTCCAAATTTTTTTTTCCTGCTCTATTGTTAAGGTGTTTGAACCCTTCAGATCACTTGTAAGTCTATATCATCAGTCAGTTCCCAGTATTATCTTCCTAAATCAAGCCTTTCTACCTAACATATCAATTTCCGAGTGGAAAAATAGGGATTTAAATATTTTATAACTTAGCAAATAGCAATCATATGATGTTAAAACTTTGCAAGTAATCTATTCTTATGTTGGGATAGTTAAAAAAAAGTTTGGAGATGATCAGAGGAGGTCATGCAACAAAATTTCCTCAGATTTGTTGAAATGAGATGGAATGACTCAGGTGCAGTATAGAGATAGACAGGAAAGGAGGGAGAAGAGTGGTGGGAAGACATGCAGCAAAGGGCCACCAGCGGGAACCGAACCCGGGACACTGCGTCAGCAACCAGCCCCTGTATGTTGGTCACCCGCTTAACCTGTTGAGCTATACGGGCACTCATCAGTAATATCCAGTAGTGATTTTGTTCAGAAATCACACAGTACATATTCCGCTTATTTCTGATAATTTGTGTAACTTTTGAAAATTGCCTTTAATGTTCAGCGTAGAGACGAGGCTGAGAGCTATTTGCTTTTGGTTTTCAATGGAATGAAAGAAAAACGTTGTGGTGATGATGGATTTACTGAAATGCTGATAAATAAGCAAACCGTTTTCTATTTGTTTCACGGGGGTCTTCAATCCCAGCACTCCATGTGCCCAAAGACCCTAAGGAACCTTATGTGCTGCAGTTCGCCAAGGTCCTCCACCAATCTAAGGTTCCTGACCAACCCAAAGATACAAAGGTACCACAGCAACCCAAGATTCCCCACCAGCCCAACATGCTCAAGGTCCTCCACCAACCCAAGGTGCTCAAGGTCCCCCACCAACCCAAGGTGCTCAAGGTCCCCCACCAACCCAAGGTGCTCAAGGTCCTCCACCAACCCAAGGTGCTCAAGGTCCTCCACCAACCCAAGGCGCTCAAGGTCCTCCACCAACCCAAGGTGCTCAAGGTCCTCCACCAACCCAAGGCGCTCAAGGTCCTCCACCAACTCAAGGTGCTCAAGGTCCTCCAACAACCCAAGGCGCTCAAGGTCCTCCACCAACCCAATGTGCTCAAGGTCCCCCACCAACCAAAGGTGCTCAAGGTCCCCCACCAACCAAAGGTGCTCAAGGTCCTCCACCAACCCAAGGTGCTCAAGGTCCTCCAACAACCCAAGGCGCTCAAGGTCCTCCAACAACCCAAGGTGCTCAAGGTCCTCCACCAACCCAATGTGCTCAAGGTCCCCCACCAACCAAAGGTGCTCAAGGTCCTCCACCAACCCAAGGTGCTCAAGGTCCCCCACCAACCCAAGGTGCTCAAGGTCCTCCACCAACCCAAGGTGCTCAAGGTCCCCCACCAACCCAAGGCGCTCAAGGTCCCCCACCAACCCAAGGCGCTCAAGGTCCTCCACCAACCCAAGGTGCTCAAGGTCCTCCACCAACCCAAGGTGCTCAAGGTCCTCCACCAACCCAAGATTCCTCAGCAACTCAAAGTACCCCACCAACCCAAAGTATATGTGAAATAAGAAACCAAACACCATCAGAAAGCATGAGAATGTGACTTTTTAACTTTTATATGGACACTGATAGAGTAGCATAATCAAATTCCTGCAATAATTAACCCTCGTGTTGTCCTGTGGGTCAAAATTGACTCGGTTTAAAGTTTGAAAATGTGGAAAAAACATACATTTTCACAGTGAAACTTCTGATGTCCACATTTTCAACATTTTAAAAAAATCTTTGAACATTTTTTGGTGGAAAACATAAATGTTAAAAATGTTTCTTAAGAACATTCACAAATTCGCTGGATTTTGGTTGATTTTTATGTGAATATTCTTAAAGAAAATATTAGAAATATTACTGATATATATGTAACTACTTTAGATATATTTAGGATTTTTTGGAAGATTTTTACTACTTTTTGGAAAATATTGATAAGAATTTCCTTCCCAAATTTGGGGGATTTTTTTTTTTTTTAAAAATAAAACTTTTAAAGAAAACTTTTTAGAAATTATTGGAGTTTTCTTCCTAAAGGTTTTGCAAATTTTCAGAAATTTTGAGATTTTTTGCAGAATTTTGGGATTTTTTTCAGACAAGAAAACAGTGCCTTTTGGTGCTCCTAAATAAAGACAACAGGAGGCTTAAGTTATGGTTTTGTGTATTTTTTTTGTGTAACATCCCAACATTTCCAGAGTCTCCATCTGGCCCCCAGTGAATCATTATTCCTGACTGTTTCCACTCACACTGACGACGTTAGATGTTTTATGTGGAAAGTGGAGCTCAACATGTTTAATTTAAACTTAATTCTCCGTATTAACCAGACAGTTTGATGTGTTTGTGATTAAAATTTGCTGTTAATTATCCTCAGAGGATCCTCGTCTCGACGGAACGTCACTCTGAACTTCCCTTTGCACGGTTTCAAAAGTTTCCATTAATTTAAAAAACCGCAGCGGTGCCATTTTTAAACATGTTATTTTTCCCACTTTAGTGTTAGCAGACATGTTGTTATCTGTTAGCGGATAGTTAGCAGCTCCTCTGTCCCGGGCCGTGATTGTTTTCGGGACCACGCCGTCGGAAAAGAGACGAAGAGGAGGAAAATAAAAGCGGAGAACAGTTTCCTACCGTCAGCAGCCAAGTGGAGCTCATTTCCCCGCTAACGTCTCAGGCTTTCCCCCGCAGAAACTCTCACATGCTGGAGCTCCTTCTCCGAGTTTTAAAGCGCAAATTCGACGGTGGCAAACTGCGAAGTCCTGCTTTGAAGTTTCGTCGATGGCTGCAGGAGGAGGAGGATGTTTTCTCCGGAGGAGGAGGAGCTCAGAGACCTGGACTGGAGGCGTGACTGTCCGGGGAGAGAGACGGAGTCGAGCCGGGAGAAGAGCCCGACACACTGGGTAAATATGAGCCGTAAAATAGGTCAGAGGAGGCTCGATACCGTTTTAATACCCAGTTCAAGGTTAGATAACAGTGATTTTTCAGAGAATATAGTTCCAGTGAGTCCAGGTGAGTCCTGCTCAGAGCTTCACCCAGCGGTCAGCCGCGGTACTGCAGCCAAAACCACTACAGTCCAGGGTCCTACTGAAGAACTGTTTGGATTTCAGGCAACTATTCCTGTAAAAAAAATCCTTTACTTTTAGACAAAACTACAAATCAGGGGATGCAAACTATTTGTCTAACTTCTCCTAACTTCAAAAATACTCACACTCACCTCACAATTGAAAGTAACCTGTTTAACCAAGTTGTCCAGACATGGATTCAACCTCAGCTCTAAATGAAACTTTTTCCAATGGAGATCTTTATTGATTTTATCTCTTAGTTTCCGTTTCTCACTGGACTCAATCTGTGTGTGGGAAATTCCCTGTTTTTAAGACTTTTATGCTCCTGCTCTATGGTGTCACAGGAGTGCCACAGTAACAGCTAAATCTGTTTAAAAAAAAAAGTGTAACTATAAAGAGATCTGTAAATAAAATAATCAGAAAATAAATGTGTAAATATAGAGGAATAAATAAAGGAATAAATAAATAAATCTGTAAAAAAAAAAAGGAAATAAACGTGTAAATATAAAGACAAATAAATGCATACATCTGTTAAAAAAATCAGGAAATAAATGTGTAAGAAATGTGTAAATATAAAGAGAAATAATACATAAATCTGTTTGAAAAAGAAATAAATATGTAAACAAATAATAAAAATACTTTAATATATATATATATATAAACCAAAAAATATAACTATATATATATATATATATATATATATATATATATATATATATATATATATATATTATAAAAATCATAAATATATGGCGCTTTGTAGAATAACAACTCTGTATAAGCTGATTTTGAAATCAACGTACAATATATCATTTACCTGCTCTGATTCACTGCATGTTCGGTGGTTTTGGTGGTTTCACTGCAGTTTTTGAGGAAGAAACTATTTCAAAATATTGTTTTTAGCAACATTAATTGAGTAGAATACATTGTTTAAAGTTCCCCCAATCATCTGCACACAAATCCCAAAGCCAAACAGGACTTTAATAAAGGGTATCATCATAACATTAATATAAATACATGACTCTGAACAGAACATACCAAATAAAAATACAAAATATACAAAAAACATTAAGAGCATGTTTCTCAGTTCCATGGCGTTAAAGCAGGACTGCGTCTCCTGTGAGTTCGAGGGTCGAGGAGGAAAAGCCGTTGTCCCGATTGTCCCTGCACTGGGTCTGTAGTCGAAGGACACACAGGGAGGAGGACAGTGAAGCTTTCACTGACAGACCGGTCCTCCGTTACTCAGCTCTGGCCTCGCCGTCCCTCTGCTGGCATCAGTTTATCCCAAAACCCACCGATCAGACTGGGAGGAGTTCAGCTGCACCGACTCGCTGCTCTCTCCACCTTCATGCTGAGACACAGAAATCAGACGAGACGCTTGTTACGACACGGCGAGTAGGGTCAATATATAATTAAGGGACTTTTTGTAACATAGTTGACAGTCATTTTTTATAAAAAAAAAACGAGACACAAAACGACACAACGAGACATGAAACGACAAAAACAAGACACAAAATGACAAAAACGAGGCAAAAAATGACAAAACCCAAGACACAAAATGACATAAACAAGGCAAAAAACGACAAAAACACGACACAAAATGACAAAAATGAGACAGAAAACGACAAAAACAAGACAGAAAATGACAAAAACGAAACAAAAAACGACAAAGCTGAGACACAAAATTACAAAAACAAGACATAAAATGACAAAAACGAGACAGAAAACCACAAAACCAAGACACAAAATGACAAAAACAAACACAAAATTACAAAAGCGAGACTGAACATAACAAAGCTGAGACACAAAATGACAAAAATGAGACAGAAAACGACAAAAACAAGACACAAAATGACAAAAATAAGACACAAAATTACAAAAGCGAGACAGAACATAACAAAGCACAGACACAAAATGACAAAAACGAAGCAGAAAATGCCAAAACCAAGACACAGAATGACAAAGCTGAAACACAAAATGACAAAAATGAGACAGAAAACGACAAAAACAAGACAGAGAATGACAAAAACGAGGCAGAAAACCACAAAACCAAGACACAAAATGACAAAAACAAGACACAAAATGGCAAAAACGAGAGAAAACAACAAAGCACAGACACAAAATGACAAAGCTGAGACACAAAATGACAAAAACAAGACACAAAATGACAAAAACGAGAGAAAACAACAAAGCACAGACACACAATGACAAAAACGAGGCAGAAAACGACAAAACCAAGACACAAAATGACAAAAACGAGACACAAAATGACAAAGACGAGGCAGAAAACGACAAAGCACAGACACAAAATTACAAAAACGAGGCAGAAGAGGACAAAGCACAGACACAACATGACAAAATCAAGACGCAAAACATGGAGCCGCTGTGCGAGGCCAGCAGGATTATAACCGAACTGTGGGTAAAGCGTCCCACACTGACAGTCAACCTGAGGGAAGGAACGTACTAATCTTTGCTGTATGAAACTGGCATTCACCTTGTTGGCGATGGCTCGGAGTTTCCCCAGCAGGGACGGTTTCTGGGCGTAGACCACGTCGTCGTCAGGCTCCTCTCCTTCAGCCAGACCACAGCTGTCTGCAGCTGGCAGCTCACAGTCCTTGTTGGCCGACATCACCAGCCGAGAGTACTTATACTCCAGCCTGACAACCAGGAGAAGGAGCGTCATTTACATCACACAAGATCAGAATCAGCCGTGGGAAGAAAATCAGCTCTTTACTCTAGTCCAGTTACTGAATCATGTATTATGTAACTGTTTGTTTTTATTTTAGTATTTTAGAATGTCTGAAAATTAAGTGATTATCAGTAAAATAAAAACCATTGTATCACTAAATTCTTTTCTACAAAAATCTGATTTTTATTTATTATATATTTTTTAGTGATACTAGATATTTCATAATTTTTTTTGCCTTTTCATTTATAAATATGATCAATTATCTAGAATGTATGCTTTTATTTCTCATAAATATTAGATTTGTCGCTAGAAAAATATAAGTTCTCTTCCTTTTCTTCATATTTTCTTGCCTTCATTCTCGTAATACTACCACTCTGTTTCTAATCTCTTTGTTCTCCTACATCAGTGGTGTCAAACATGCGGCCCGTGGGCCAAAACCGGCCCTCCAGAGGCTCCAATCCGGCCCTCAAAGTGTAAAAATTACAGAGAAGACATTAACTGCAGATTGTAAATTAGTAAAACTATAAATGTAAAATAATTTCCAGACCATAACAAGTTGTTTTGATCATCAAGTAAAATACTAGATTGCTCTGTTGTCATGCTGTGTCTAGTTTTTGTAATATTTTGTCTTGTTTTTGTTGTTTTATGTTGGACTTTGATCATTTGTCTCATGTTATTGTCACTTTGTGCCGTCATATTTCATCATATTTTGTCTTGCTTTTGCCGTTTCGTATTTTTTTTGTCTCACTTGTGTTGTCTATTTTTTGGTTGTTCTGTTTCTTTTTAAGCCATTTTTTTGTCTCATTTGTGTCATTTGAGCATCTTGTTTTTGTCCATTTTTTGTTGCTTTGTAACTTTTTTTATCAAGTTTTTTGTGTTTTTTTGGTTTGCTTCATGTCATTTGTCTCATTTTTTTGTCATTTTGTCTCATTTTTTGTAATACTTTGTCTTGTTTTTGTTGTTTTGTGCCTTTTTTTGTTTGAGTTTGTCATTTTGATCATAATTTAAAATACACATACTACACTTTGTAGACACTTGTGATCTGTAAATTGTAATGTGGAAATTATAAACTGAGGCTGAATGTTGTAGAAACTAAACTTTTTTTTTAAAAGAAATTTCAGATTGTTCATGATATTTTCTAAAAAGATAATTCCTTAAATGTGGACATTTTTGCACTAAAACACAGAAAACATTTGGATTTGTGGTTATTTTTTAGGTTATTATGCTGTGATTATACTGGTCACTGGAGATGAAATTGGGCTGAATGTGGCCTCTGGACTAAGATGAGTTTGACATCCATGGCCTAAATGTTCAACTATAGTCTCATAAAATTAAGCTTAAATTCTCATTTGATCGATTTTTATTTGATTAAAGTGGCTCTAATGATTCTATTACATTTTTTTAGTTGTAATATTTCCCAAATAAAATATCAACACACAAACTCACAGATTACGCTCACGATAGAAACTATTAAAGGTTGTGAGTAGAAAATGAAGTTATGTCAGCAGACAATCAGTTTAGGAAACACAGGTGTAGAATGTGAGTCTGAAACTATCCACCTGATCCTTTCCTGACGCTGACAACACATGCTGACGTCTCTACCTTTAAATAACAGTTTAAGGTAACCCTAATGAGCGTGTTGGTCTGGACTGGGGCTGATGCTGGAGTGTGGTCGATAACTCTCACCTCTTGTTTTTTTTCCAGAAATAACAGGTGAGGGAGATGAGCAGCACGGCCACGAAGGCCCCGCCTCCGACCCCGACCTTCAGCCACAGGGCGATGGCCTCGCAGGGGGCAGAGCTTCGAAGAGGCAGAGACACGCCTTTGGTGCACAACTTTGGCTCGTTCCACACGTACAGAGTTTCCTGTTCAGATGAAGGTATTTTAAAGAGTTCATATCAGATCACATTAAGAGTTTGTCTGACTTCAGTTAAGCAGCCGAGACCTTGTGAAAGTTCTGCCTTTCATTTGGCAGGAAGATGCTTTTAGTTGTGTTTTTTCTAAAGCAGGGATGTCAAACTCATTTTGTTTCAGGTTCCACATTCAGCCCAATTTTAACAGAAGTGGGCCTGACCAGTAAAATCACTGGTTTTGATCATAAAGTAAAATACTGTATGGTTCAGTTCCAGATCCACATTAAATGTTGTGTTCCTTTCTGTGATCTGGAAGTTGTAATGTGTAAATGATAAACTGAGGCTGAATGTTGCTGAAATTGAATTTATTTTTCTTCAGAAATTTCGGGTTGTTCTTAATGTTTTGTCAAGAGATAATTCCATAAATGTGACAATTTCAGAGTGTACTTTTTTTGCACTAAAACAAAGAAAAATTAGGAGTTGTGGTTATTTATAGGTTATTATGCTGAAATTGGACTGAATGTGGAACCTGAACTAAGACAAGTTTGACACCCTGGTCTATACACCGCATAATATTAATTCGAGTCATGGAGGGCTGGAGTCTATCCCAGCTGACTTAGGGTGAAGACAGGGGACAGCTGGACAGACGGTGAGTCTATCACAGGACTACACATAGAGACAAACAATCTTGGGAAGGTCGGGATGTGAACCAGGGATCTTCTAGCTTCTAGCAAGACGACAGTGCTAACCACTGAGTCACTGTCCAGAAACAATTGACCTGAAATGTAGCTCAAAGTAGCTGCAGATTAAAGTGTTCTGTGAGATAAAAGAGCTTTGTAATGTGTCTGAGTGCTACCTGGACGCCTCCTTTACACGCTCCTTCTATCTGGTGGTAGTCGTCCTCGGTGCAGCGTGGACAGGCGCTGGAGCTCTCCCACAGGAAGTAAAACAGACATCCATCACATGTTCCTGCAGGACACGAGCTGTACAAACACACACACACATCAGTACACTGCGTTTCTTTTTAGTTACTTCCATTATGTAATCACTAATTATGTCATTTGTCACCCTCTAAAGAGAGTGTGTAGGAAGAATACACTTTAACACAGAAAAAACTGATCAGTTCATATAATAGTGGCAAACTAAGTTCTTTCTGTATTTTTTTAAGCAAAATTAGATGGTTTCAATGTAAATAAGATGTATTTTTTGTTTGTTTTTTGATGTTTTAAAAACCAAAATATAAAATACTTGGCAGATTCATAGATAATAAAACTGTTAGTTGCATTCCTAAATTAATCTGTATCTTTCCTATAATGACATTCTTGTTGTGCATTTAAACTTCTATTACCTAATGTGCCCAAAATAATAAAATGACTGAAAAAAATCCATCATTCCATCCATCATCCATCCATTAATCTATCATCTATCCATCCATCCATCATCCATCATCTATCCATTAATCTATCATCTATCCATCATCCATCCATCCATCATCTATCCATCCATCCATCATCTATCCATTAATCTATCATCTATCCATCCATCATCCATCCATCCATCCATCATCCATCCATCCATCCATCCATCATCCATCCATCCATCCATCCATCCATCATTCATCCATCAGCTATCCATCCATCACCTATCATCTATCCATCCATCATCTATCCATCCATCCATCCATCATCTATCCATCCATCATCCATCCATCCATCATCTATCCATCCATCCATCATCTAGCTATCATCCATCCATCCATCATCTATCCATCATCTATCCATTAATCCATCATCCATCCATCCATCATCTGTTCATCCATCATCCATCATCTATCCATCCATCCATCCATCCATCTATCCATCATCTATCCATCCATCCATCCTCTATCCATCCATCCATCCATCCATCATCCATCCATCCATCATCCATCCATCCATCCATCATCTAGCTATCATCCATCCATTCATCATCTATCCATCATCTATCCATTAATCCATCATCCATCCATCCATCATCTATCCATCCATCATCCATCCATCCATCCATCATCTAACCATCCATCCATCCATCATCTATCCATCCATCCATCCACCATCTATCCACCCATCCATCCATCATCTAACCATCCATCCATCCATCATCTATCCATCCATCCATCCATCCATCCATCCCCCACCTGGGTACAGACAGTTCTCCTCGTTCAGGTTTCTCTGGGTTACATCGAACTGTAATGACTGAACTTCTACCTTGCTCACATGAAGCCGTCACCTGCGTTGACCTGAGGAAAAGTAAAGACACATTTAGGACTCAAACACAACAAAAACATGCAAACACTGCTTCCGTCTTTCCTCCTGTACCTGTAGAAGAAGTTGATGTCTGGAGCATCGGTTGAACTTTCAGGGAAAAGATCTGGTTCAGCGTTCACTCCGTTAAGAACGGCATCTACTGTTGCTCCTAAAAACACAAAGACAGACGCACTATAGCCATGTTTACCAGCTGATTATCAATGATCCATGAGCCATATGTTTCTAATACCGATGAAAGTGTCTGCGAGGCCGATGGACTGGGAGGAAATGGCCATCCTGAAGCCCCGCCCATCAGCCGGGATGATGGTCGACTGACAGATGAAACTGTCCACAGAGTTGACGAACTGAGACGGGTCGCTCTGGTCGTCTTTACTGGACACGTCGGTGACATTATCAGTGCAGATAGCAGCTCTCCTCCCCTGACAAGACAGAAAATTATCTGTTTGTTGCTATAGTTACATTTCACATTTCACACTGGGTGACAGGTCTGTTGGAAAAAAATCTGATTTTCTTTCACATTTTCCACTGCTGGATCTTTAGGACAAGATACAGAAACAGTTTATCAAATTACGGGAATGCGCCTAATGCAGGGGGGGGCCAAACATGCGGCACGCGGGCCAAAACCGGCCCTCCAGAGGGTCCACTCCGGCCCTCAAAGTGTAAAAATTACAGAGAAGACATTAATTGCAGATTGTACATTAGTAAAACCATGAATTTAAAATAATTTGTAGACCATGACAAGTTGCTTTGATCATAAAGTAAAATACTAGATTGTTCCTTCATCATTTTGTGTCTCATTTTTGTAATATTTTGTCTTGTTTTTGTTGTTTTTTGTCTTTTTTTGTCCGACTTTTGTTGTTTTGTTTCTCGTTTTGGGTTTCCTTTTTGAATCGCTTGTGTTTTTTGTCTTATTTTTGTCATTTTGTGTTTCGCTTTTTTCATAGGTTTGCGTGCCATTTGGCCTTTTTTGTCTACTTCTTGTCATTTATCCATTTTTTGTTGCTTTTTAATTAGTTTGTCTAATCTTTTATCTCTTTTTTGTTTTGCTTCTTGTCGTTTTGTGCCTCATTTTTGTAATATTTTGTCCTGTTGTTGTTATTTTTTGCCTTTTTTAATCTGACTTTTGTCGTTTTGATCATATAGTGAAAACTGGTCCGGCCTACTGGTACAAACTGGGCTGAATGTGGCCCCTGAACTAAAATGAGTTTGACACAACATCAGACAAGAGGCTTAATATTGTCATTTTATGAATAAAACTAAACAAACAGCCACTCCCAGATTGTATGTCACGAGTCTACACACAACAAAAAACACAAAGTATTCAGTAAAAGGTCGATCAGAACTAAAAGCACAATAAATATGATGATATTTCATATTAAGAATGACAGTGATGCTAAAACCTGTAGCTAATACGAGGATAAATCAGGTATGAGTGAATCACCTCGTGGCCACACAGGCTGATGTTGAACAGGTGGAGGTATTTGGTGCCTTTAGAGGTGAAACTCGGTCCGATGGTCAGCGAGGCCACGTCGCTCAGAGGGCTGAGGTCAAACGTCAGCGTTCGGTTGTTCTCAGTGTGGGTGAAGGAGCAGTCGCTGTAGCAACGAGAATGTTCCTGAAGCAGAACGAAACATGAGAACTCTCAATCACGAGCCAGAAATGATCAGACTGGACTACAATAATCAATACTGGTAATTACAATTAATGCTAATTACAACAGCATATTTACTGATTGATTCGCGCAATCAGATTGCTTGAGCATATCCTGTTGGATTTTAAATTAGTTTTTTGTCTTCGCTCTGTGGAAGCACTGTCTGCAGTTCAACCCAGTTCAGTTAGAACCAGCTGGAAACAGCTGGAACCAGTGGAGCAAGTTACAACCAGCTGGAACCAGCGGAATCAGTGGAACCAGTTAGAACTAGTGGAACCAGCTGAAACCAGGTGGAATCAGCTGAAATCAGTGGAACCCATTATAACCAGCTAGAACCAGTGGAACCAAATAAGTGGAACAAATCACCATTGGTCCCTAGGTAAAATTAATCCCGTGTGAATACGGCTTTACTGTTGTGCTGTGGAGAGCAATTTTTTTTTTTACAGAACCTAGTTCGAGTAATTGACTTGTTTTTGGCACGTAGACGTGCAGAATGAAGTGATTTTCAGAGATATCATGATTTTAAGCTTGGACTTGGTCAATAATTGTTATCAGAAAGTTGAAAATCTGATAATTCTTTCAGTTTTCACAGTTTTTGACACTGATAAACTGTGTAAATTTAATGATTTTTGTTATATTATTTAACATTTTAGACCACTGGCTTCCTCTGTTACATGATAAGATGTCTATGTCGCGAAATGAGTACATTTTTTGATATAATGCATTAGCACAAGTGTTCAAACTCAGATATTGTACTGGTCCTAATGTCAAAAAGTCCAAACCCACAGTGAGGAATGATGAGCGCAGGTTTTTCTACCTTGTTGCTGATGCTTCCAGGTCCACATGCGACACATGCGTCCTGGCCGTAGGTGTGTCTTCCTGCCAGGTGTGTGTCGGGTGGACACTCCTGGCATCTGTTGGTGTCTCTGTCGATGTAGAAACCAGCCGGGCAGGGAACGCAGGAGGAGCCGGCCCGCTGGGAGTTCTGCGGTACCAGAGCACAGGCCCGACACGCTGACGCCACCCCATCCAGAACATTAGTCACACTGATGGAGTAGAGCTTCACCATGTCGCTGACATAACTACGGACCTACAAATAAAATATGTCTTTTAGGTAAACAGCATTTATTTTCACTGTCGTCATATGCTATGAGGCTCTTATTTTGCAAACAATTTAAAAATACAGCTAATTCAAACAAGACACAATTTATTTTCAGTTCTTTTCTGTATTTACAGCACAAAAATCAAAAAAATTGGCGGCATGACAAGGCTAATAAGATACCATACAGCCTTGCTAGCAGCTCTGTATTTAGCCACGGTGGATTGGAGCTAAATGCTGCATTATTGTACTATTGGCGTGTTGTGAATATTTTGTGTTTTGTACAGTTTGAGAAGTATTTTTACACAGCCTGGACGCATGAATTACAAACTAACCAGAGTCGTAAATGTTGTGGTATACTGCTGTATACTTTTTGACAAAACAAATATACATTAGCAGCGCTGGTTGGGTCCTCATCATTCTTGCGGCTTGGCTATCCCACACATGTCTGCCAGGTGACACTGAAACTGAGAGTGTAGCCTATGGATGTGATGAGGGCTGGACCCTGACCATACATGTAAAGTTTGAAGCAGATTGGAACATGTACAGGGTAGTTAGACAGCACTTCCTGTTTGATGGCGAAGCATTCAAAATGGTCGCATTCCACTGGTCAACATTTCCACATCCTCAAGACTTTTGTTGAGCATTTTTTTTTTTTAATTCCTTTTTATTGAGCATCAACAGTATGATACATAATCACACAAACAGAAGAATCACAATGCCCGTGTTTATATTTTAACTTTTCTCCCACCCCCAAGAACATGTTGGACACCAATCCATAAAAAAACATATGATTAAATGAGATGAAACTGGATATGTAAAAAGGAAAAAAAAAAGATTATATATATATATCCACAAAAATAGATAAATAAATAAATAAATAAAAGACAACCTATGCCTAGACTCACCAAGATTGAAGCTGTGCACTAGCCCTGACATGGTTTACATGGATTCAATCATAAACACAAATATTGATGCAAGATAGCCGCAGAGTGGTCATTAAGTGGGTACAATTTTAAGTTTATTTAGATGTTTCAACATTGGACCCCAGACAGTGAAGAATTTGTCCCTGGAACCCCTGAGGGTATATTTTATTTTCTCTAATTGTATGAACTGTGTCAGGTCGCTAAACCACAAAGATGCTTTCGGTGGATTTTTTGATTTCCAATGCAATAGTATTCTTCTACGTGCCAGCAGCGTCGTAAAAGCAATTATGTTTTTGTAACCTTCCCTTAGTGTTGCGTGTTTTCTATCTGAGGTACCAAATATGGTCATAGCTGCGTTGGGTTGAAGGTCTATATTCAATGCTTCTGACAATATTTTAAAGATGGCAGACCAATAGGTAGCCAGGGCTGGACACGACCAAAACATGTGTGTTAAATTAGCAGGAGAATTTTGACACCTGTCACAGCTTGCATCTGTGTTAGGGTAGATTC
The DNA here is from genome assembly GCF_021347895.1 of Acanthochromis polyacanthus. Classification (NCBI taxonomy): domain Eukaryota; kingdom Metazoa; phylum Chordata; class Actinopteri; family Pomacentridae; genus Acanthochromis; species Acanthochromis polyacanthus. The sequence continues at coordinate 43,508,065 of NC_067113.1, read as the reverse complement.
TAGCCAGTCTTGCTTTGGAGTAGTGAATGCGATGTAGAATCTTGAATTGTATAATACTTAATTTGGCGCAGGAAGTGCTGTCATTGACTCTTAGAAGAGCACTCTCCCAAGTGTCCTCTTCCAAGTTTTCCCCCAGCTCATTCACCCAGTCTGCTCTGATCCTTGCCAGTGTTGTGTTTTTTAGGGAGGTCATACATTCACTAATCCTTGAGATAAGTCTTTTTGAATTGAATGGGGATTTCAACAGATCATCTAAACCAGAAGGGGATGTTATGTATGGAAAATTGGGATCCTGATGTTGAAGGAAGTGACGGACTTGGAAATATCGAAACAGGCTGGATTGAGGAAGGTCAAATTTATGCGATAGCTCATCAAAACTTGCAAAAATGGAGTTTATATACATATCCTTAAAATTATGAATGCCTCGTCTCTGCCAAAGTCTAAATTCCGAGTCTAACCTAGCTGGCTGGAAAAGGTGATTATTATGTATGGGACTTAGATAGAGAAGGTTTTTAAACCCAAAGTTCCGTCTAAGCTGAATCCATATTTTGAGAGTGTTTATGACTATAGGATTATTAGTGTACTGTAAGAAAGAGATGGGAAGATTGGAGGTGACCAGGGCTCTAAGAGAGGTGGAGATGCAAGATGCAGCTTCAAGCTGACACCAGTCTGGATCAGGTGTATTGAGCCAATACATAATTTTTTGGACATTTGAGGCCCAATAATAATGACAAAAATTTGGAAGGGCTAAACTACCTTGATTTCTGGGCCTCTGCAAGAGTTCTAATCGTATTCTAGGTTTCTTCCCGTCCCATATGAATGAAATTAAGGCCTTATCAATAGATTTAAAAAAAGATTTAGGAAGATAAAGAGGAATACATTGGAACAGGTAAAGAAACTTGGGGAGCACATTCATTTTAATACAGTTCACTTTCCCCGCTAGGGATAGATGAAGTGGTTTCCATTTCTTCAGGTCTAATTTGACTTTATCAAATAGTAAACAAAAATTTTCTTGGAAGAGATTTTGCATGTCCCGTGTAATATTAATGCCCAGGTATTTAAAGCCATTTCTGGACATTTTGAATGGTAGAGTACCATCTTGTATTAGAAGAGCCAGATCATTAATAGGATAACATTCACTTTTACTAAAATTCAGTTTATACCCAGAAAAGATGCCAAATCTCCTTAGGGCATGGGTAATATGGGGAACACACAGCACAGGGTCAGACACATACATTAACAAATCATCTGCGTAAAGCGATACTCTATGCTCTCTCCCCCCCCTATGAATCCCAGTGATTGATGGGGATGCTTTAAGTGATAAAGATAAAGGCTCTATGGCCAGGGCAAATAACAATGGACTGAGTGGACAATTGTTGAGCATTTTTGATAACTTTGATCACCCATGCCTGGTGTACATCCTGGTGTCTTTTGAGGTTAGTCTGTTTGAATTTATAGCTTCTGAAAATATCCAAAAACAACACAAAATTGTCCAAAATATGAATCATAATTGAAAATGGCCGACTTCCTGTTGGGTGTGGGTGTTGATGCAAGAGGCTTTTTGCCTGTGGTGCTTGGACCCTAATAAGAAGTACGACCAATAACAATTCTAGCATGCTGATGTTTAGCAAGTAGCGTTTGTTTATGACCAGTTGTAATATGTTAGCATGCTAACATTAGCTAATTAGCACAAAGCAGAAGTTGAGGCTGATGGAAACATAAAAGTACTGAACAAACTGATGATTGGTGCTACATTTAAAGTTAGAAAGTCTACACCAAAATCCATGGCAATCTCTCCACACAGACATTTTAGACAAAATCTCATGATGGCTCTAAACAAAAAGACCACTGAAGTCCTTATTTTTCCAAGCTCTGAGGACCATGAAACAAGTGTGTGTGAAAAACTAAATAAAACTGAGGACCGTGTGAGTAATGACGATTACATGGATGTGTTTTCACTCACATCTAGGGCGTGGTTTGTTCTCTGGAAGGCCCACGTATATGTGACGGAGGCGTTCCTGGTCATGCTGTGTGAGTAAGACTGTTTGCCCTTACTGCCCTCCAGGATTCCACCACTGTGGTGCTCTTTCTGTTCACATCCTGCAGGGGCCGCACCAGGAAAACACAGAAACACGGGTTAAATTACTGGTCTAACAACACAACAAGATTTCATTCGCCTTGAAACTTGACCTCAGTGACACAACCTGGCCATTCTGGTGAAATCAGTCACCTAATCACTACCTTCTGCCACAAACAAACACACTCGGATGAAGCACACACCATCATGAAGTAGAGCTCACAATCGGCAGAGCAGATGGTCTCAAACACGAAGGTTATCCGGCCAAATTCGCTGCCGGTCATCCCTGAAAGTGACGCTGGAACCCTGCCATGAAACAAAACTGAGATTTAGTAGGTACACTTTGAACATGAGTCCACAAATACTACTTCCTGTTCCGCATTGGTTTGTTTGTCTGTCTGTTAGCAGTATTACTTAAAAACAAACTAATGGGTGGAGATGAAATTTTCAGGGAAGGCCAGAAATGACACAAAGACCAAGTGATTCATTTTGGCAGTGATGCGGCTTATAGTCTGGATCCATGGATTTGTTAGAGTTCTGTCATGACGTCACTGTAACCATGACTACAAGTGAACACTACTTCAGCTGCCTGCTGATGATCACATGATTACAATCCTTCTACAAATCCACCACTGAGGACTTATCCATCAGAAATGATACAAGGAACAATTGATTAAATTGTGGGGGTGTTTCTGAGTCCCATCAATTCCTGCCGCCTGCTACATATTTGGCTCACGTGATACGGTATCATAACGTACTTGAAGCCGGGGACATGCAAGCTGAGGATGAGATAGTCGTTGTCTGAACTGCCTGCTCCACTGCGAACGTGGTCTCCTGCAACTTCCCATCCTGAAGAGCAACAGACAAGAGGCACACATTGCACAGCACTGATTCTGGATTACAGCATTTATTTTTACATAATGTATATATATATATATATATATATATGTATATGTATAAAGACAGTAGATCAGTAAAAAGACGTGATATGACTGAAAGCTCTGTAACGGGGTCAAGCATGCGGTCCGCGGCCCAAATCTGGGCCTCCAAGTGTAAAAATTACAGAGAAGACATTAACTGCAGATTGTAAATTAGTAAAAATATAAATGTAAAATAATTTCCAGACCATAAGAAGTTGTTTTGATCATAAAGTAAAATACTAGATTGCTCTGTTGTCGTGCTGTGTCTCGTTTTTGTAGTATTTTGTCTTGTTTTTGTTGTTTTATGTTTGACTTTGATCGTTTGTCTCATGTTATTGTCACTTTGTGTCGTTTTTTGTGTTTTTATTGTTTCGTTTCGTGTCGTTTGTCTCATTTTTTGTCTCAGATATTTCATTTTTTTTCTCATTTTTGTAATATTTTGTCTTGTGTTTGTTGTTTTCTCAAGTAAAATACTATATTGTTCAGTTCCAGATAGCTGTGACTGAATGTTGTGTTCCTTTGTAGACACTCTGTGATCTATAAGTTGTAATGTGTAAATGATAAACTGAGGCTTAATGTTGCTGAAATTGAATTTATTTTTCTGAACAAATTTCAGTTTCTTCATATTGTTCTGTGAAAAGACAGTTAATTGAATGTGAATATTTCCAGAATGTACTTTTTTGCACTAAAACAAAAGGACACATGTGGAGTTGTGCTTATTTATAGGTTATTATGCTGTGATTTTAGCGGTCACTGGAGATCAGATGAGACTGAATTTGGAACCTGAACTAAAATGAGATTCATACCCCTGCTCTACAATGTCCAAAAACATGTACATGAACGCCAGGACAAAGGTTTCCCAGCAACTGTATTGTAATTGGATGATCAATGTTACTTTTATGTAGCATTTTCTGCATTTTTTATGACCGAGACACCAATAAAATTATAAAACTATTTATATGGTGTGTGTATTTCCAGTCCCACAGGCGTTATCATCCTCACCGTTCATGTCGTCACATTTGGAGTTTCCCACGTTGAAGCAGGACGTCTTCATGTTGGAAGGCAGAACGTTCCACCATTTATACTCGTAACCCAACACCGGCTCTGTACCTGCAGGACACTCTGCACACGCTGGTGGACACACAAAGACAACACAAAACATTCATTTAGCTCCAACAATACGCTTACCTTCCTGGGACAATGTATTGTTTACACAAGAAGCATCTTTTTAGGGCTGGGTCGCCTCTCAAATAGATATCACTCATTAAAGTGAACAGGTCTGATCATTATGTGAGCAGATGGACAGTGTTTTTGTCTTTGGGTTTTGTCCCTTTTCTGTTACTTCTTGTCTCATTTTGAAATCTCTCTCCCTTGCGTGTTGCTTGTGTTTTTACTTCCCTTTGTCTCTGCTTAGGTTTATTTGTATTAGCTGATGATGTATCTGTTGAATAATTTGTCTTTCTGTGAGCAGCATAAATGGAAAACGTATGAAATTCTGTCATACAATCTTGTAATGCATGATGACAAAACTACACGTAAGCGTCAAATACACAAAAGGACAGTGATATTGACAAGCATATTAATTACAAAGGACAGAGATATATACACATTAGGGGGCTGTGTAGTGGAGTGGTGGTTAGCCCTTTTGCCTTGCAGCTTGAAGATCTCCGGTTCAGTTTTTCTTATCATGATTCATCATCACTCCTCTGATTCTCTGGCCTGCCGCCTCTTTCCTTGATGTGAAGCGCGAGTAATTAACGTCATATTAACCCAACGTATCAAAGAGTAGATATTGAGCAAGATACTGATCTGTCGTTTATCTCAGTATTCACCAGTACCTGACACAGTGCAGGACTCTGCTGTGAAGGTGGAGACATGCGGCGGTAGAGTATTTGCGACAATTTAAAAAAAAAAAAAAAGAAATTTGAAGGAGCACTAATTTGTCTGCATAGCTGTTATGTTACTAGACTATGGAGCAACATCAACAGACACAGCTGTTGGTGACTCCAGAAACAAAGCTGCATTCTATGAACACAGCACGCAGTGGGCAGATTAATACCGGTTGGTGCCGTCAGAGTGGTCCAGCTGGGCAGGGCAGACAGGTGGAGTCGTTGCTGTTGAAATAACCTGGATTGCAGGGAGGGCAGGGGCTCTCTCTGCCCCCGTCACAGGAAGCTCTACAGCCCCCGTGACGTTCTCCACACAAATCTTTGGCTCCACCCAGCGATACAGCACCTGTGTCTGGAACAGAAACCACACATGGTAATATTAACAAAGACAAGTTTACTTTGCTAATAAAAACAAACAGCACCATCAACAACAGAGGGATATTTTATTCCTTAGCAGTCATCATTCTTACTCAGCACTTTCAGAAATGTGAGTCAAACCAGGTGAAGGACAAGGACTGCCAAGGACGTCAGTTCTGGATCAGATGACATGCAAAATGCCCACAAAGCTATTCATCACTTTCCACTTTCCGCTCATCACATCTGAGCCTTATCCTATTTCTTATACAATTCCCCGTGACACAAAATGACAAAATCGGAGACAAGAAAAAACAAAAAGGAACACAAAATGAAGAAAAAAAGAAAAAAAACCAAACAAGAAAAAAAAAAAAGAACAAGAGACAAATGACAAAAAGAAAAACGAAAAAAGAGACACAGAATGACAAAAAGGAGACACAAAATGACAAAAAACACGACAGAAAAGGACCAAACCAAGACACAGAAAAAAAACAAGACACAAAGTGACAAAACCGTGAGACAAAATGACAAAAACGAGACAGAGAACGACAAAATTGAGACACAAAATGACAAAAAGGAGACACAAAATGACAAAAACAAACAGACAGAAAACGACAAAACCAAGACACAGGATAACAAAAACAAGACACGAAGTGACAAAACTGTGACACAAAATGACAAAAACCAGACGGAGAACTACAAAACCAAAACATAAAATGCCCAAAATCGAGGCAGAAAACGACAAAACTGAGACACAAAACATCAGAACCGATAGACATAACAACAAAAATGAGACAAAAATGACAGATTTTAGTGATATCCAGTCATTTTTATTAATAAGTGATTGTTTCCATAATAAATAATTATGGAATTTGTAAAGACATGATCATAATGAACATGAAAACATTTTTACTTTTAAAAAAAATGTATGCAGGATATGTCCCATGAACTTTAAAATCACTCAGTTATAGATTGACCTGTGTGTCCTTGTGAGGGTAAAAGGGGTGAGTGTGGATGAAACGTGAAACGTGCGGGTTCTGCTGACCTTCCCTTCGCTGTCGCAGGCCGTGTGGATCTGGAAGTAATCCTTCTCTGAGCATGGCGGCCTCACCTTACATTCAGCCCATCCCTCATCTGAGCAGGGAGAAGAAACAACGAGTGACTAAACATTATCAGACACATTGACCTGGCTGGAGGCTTGAGTTCCAGCATTTAATTCTGGTATAATCTGGTTACTGTTTACATACTGCTCTCTCAGATATTAGCATGCTATTGGCCTCATGCTTCTCATCGTTTGGAAACACGGCGAACAAAAAGAGCTTTTAGCTTTGCCGCTCCCTCTGCAAGGAAGACTCTACAGATTGGACTGAAACTGTCTGAATTCATTCCACTTGGAGCCTTCTGTTCTATCCTGAGGCACAGACAGTGTGAGATCATTGCACAGTGCTTGTGTTTTGAAATTTTAAATTGTTGTTGTCTGTGTTACAGCTCCCGCACTTTTTATTGTAGAACACACTGCACCTTCAAAACTGTATATTTTAACTTCTGCTGTCACCGCCTTGTAATCGTTTTATGATGCTGACCTCTTGGCCAGGTCACCCTTGTGAAAGAGAACCTGATCTCAATTGGTTTTATCTGGCTAAATAAAAGAGCATTTAGTGTTGGTATAATGTGCTGCTGACACGATACATACGTGAGTAGTGGTGTTCAGGGCAGGATGTACAGGAAGACGCCCCCTTCACAGAGTAGGTGTTGCTGGGACAGGGCTCACAGGAGGAGGAGCCGGGGTTCGGGCTGAACCAGCCGGGTCGACACGGAAAACACTCTGATGTGTAGGCGACACCTGGACACAGCAGCAGAAACACACACATGATCAGGAAGTTATTGGTAGCACTTTAAATTAAAGAATTCTTCAAACTTAGAAGATCCATCGCAAATGTGAAACACTATAGTTGAGTTCTTGAGTGTCTCATTGTCCGTCTGAGTCATATATTTAACCCTCCCGTTGTCCTCATTTACGGGCACCAGACAATATTGTTCCTTGTCTGAAAAAAAATCAAAAATTCAGCAAAAAAATCCCCAAATTTCTGAAAACTGGCAAAACCTTCAGGAAGAAAATTCCAATAATTCCTTAATTTTTATTTTAAAAAAATTGGCAAGAAAATTCTTGCGAATATTTTCAAAAAATGAGTAAAAATCCTCCAAAAAAAATTCTAAAAATATCTAAAGTGATTACATATATATCGGCAAAACTTCTAATATTCTCTTAAGAACATTCACATAAAAATCAACCAAAATCCAGCGAAATTCGCTGGATTTTGGTAGATTTTTATGTGAATGTTCTTAAAAAAACATTTTCAGCATTTCTTTTGTCACCATAAAATGTTCACAGATTTCCCAAAAATGTTGAAAATTTGGACATCAGAAGTTTCACTGTGAAATGTCTTTTTTTCCCACATTTTCAAACTTTAAACCGGGTCAATTTTGACCTGCAGGACGACACGAGGGTGAAGACTTCACCTTCTATCTGGATGTTCCTGAGCAGCACAGGTTTGACCATCTTCCCGCCCACCAGTATCCCTGTGGTTCTCCAGTAGAGGATGTTTGTACCGGATTTCAGGCTCACCTGAAGCAGAGACACACACAGTGATCCACATACGACTCATATTACTGTACCAACACGCACATACACACTGTATACTCACTGTGTGTGTGTCCCACTCTCCATTATTCGTGACTTTGATCCATTTCTGATCATCAGTTTGGGCCATTTCCTGACACTGTTCATTCTGGACCTAAACACATGGAAACAGTGAGGTTTAGCCACAACTGCTGCTGTTACTCAGCAGTAATTTACTATTAAACAAGTGAAGTTATGAGTTTTGACCATAACCACCATGATAAATATTTACTTTCTTGTTGAGAGTTGAATTACAAGGTTAATGCTACTCTTATATCTGCACATCCACTACGAAACTAGCATGGGTTTAGCGTCACAAGGTTGCCTGATACAACTTGTTTTACACTTCAGTTTGTTTACAAAACTGAGCATCATTACAATTACTGAACTGTACAGGTGTTGGAAGGCTGTTTTATTTAAATCTGGACAGAATAACTGCTCTGCCATTTCCTTTATGCTAAGCTAAGCTAAATTCTGGCTGTAGCTTCAGATTTAGCCAGTTAACATTAATCCCTTCCATGAGGGTTTTTCCCAAAATATCATACTATTTCTTTGATACAATCTTTGTTTTAGGATGAAAAAGCCCATGAATTAAAAAAAAACTTCATAAAAATTAAGGACATTTAGGCAGATTTTACTGCAGCTGTTATAGATTATCTTTGCATGAAATCATGTTTGCTGGCTGTAAATAAGGAAGAATTTAACATGGAAGACGCTTAACAGTATGTTGGCCGTCTCGGTGGGAAATGTGAATGCTAAATATATAAAAATCTATCTATCTATCATAGAGGTAAAAAAGCGATATATGCAGTGTTGTCTTCATTTTAAATGGCAAGAGGATTTTGCGGCTCCCGGTGTTTTCTTTTCTGTGGGAAACGGGTCGAAATGGCTCTTTGAGTGTTAAAAGTTGCCGACCCCTGATCTATAGAGATATATATATGGAACAAAATCATCCGCTAGTGATCATCCACTAGTGACATAAGATCATCAGCACTGATATATTGTGAAATCAGAAAAATGGCAGCCTCTGATTTTCCACACTTACATAGAACTCAAAGAAGATGTTGTTGTCGGGGTACTGGTAGGTGAAGGAAACAGAACCTTGTTTCTCCAGATGGACGGCGTAAACCAGCGACACTGTGCACTCGTCGCGGTTAGACTCCAGATAAACGCCCTGCGGCGTCCACGACGAGCTGCAACAACGACAAACAGGGCGACAATAACACCTCCATACTTCTCCTCATGTTTGTCTGCCTACTGTGTGGTAAAGATGCTGTCTTCACCTGTTACAGGCCTGAATGTCCTCTCCGTTGGGCCCTGCATCGAGGAAGCTGGCCAGGCTGGTGAAGCCGGCAGGGATGGCGTCCCACTGGTCAAAACGGAGGCCGCTGCCCAGAGAGTAGGAACCAGCTACACATGGTGTGCACTGCTGAGTGGACATCTCCAGAAACTTCCCAGCCAGACAGGAGAAGGCTGAAGAAAACATATATTCAATGATAATATCTGAGATTGTGTAAAAGTTTAAGGGTGTCTGAAAACTTTGTTCCAAGTCCATGGGATATATCTTGTATACATTTTTATTAACAGTAAAAATGTATTTTACGTTCATTTTGATCATGTCTTTACAAATTCTATAATTATTTATCATGGAAACAATCACTTATTAACAAAAAATAACTGGATATCAGTAAAATGTCAACTAAATAACCGTCTGCATTTAATAACAACCACCTTCTATGTAGTTGAACAATAATAGGTCTCATTTTGTCACTTTCTGTCTCGTTTTTGTCATTTTGTCTTGTTTTCTCGTTTCATGTCTCATTTTTGTAGGACCATTTTGTCATTTCATGTCTCGACTTTTCATTTTGTCTCGATTTTATCGTTTTCTGTCTCGTTTTTATCATTTTGTTTCTCTTTTTGTCATTTTGTCGTTTTGTGTCTCACTTTTGTCATTATCTGTCTCATTTTGCATTTTCTGTCTCGTTTTGCATTTTCTGTCTCATTTCTGTCATTTTGTGTCTCGGTTTATAATAAAAAAAAATGACTGGCTATGACTAAAATGTCAACTAAATAACTGTTCCAGTTTAATAACAACCACCTTCTAATTAGCTAAACAATAATAAAATGAGCTGATTCAAAAATTGCTTTGATTGTGTTCTTTTTATTAAGTTGAGATAATAAAGGCAGATATTTCTTTTTTGGCAAATTTTACATAGAAAATAACAAATCGTATGACTTTAAGCTAAGTTATCCATTACAAAAACACCTCTCAAGGAAGTGTGTTAATTCCAGATCACATGACCTGCTCCACATGATGTCATTTCCTCCTGAAGAAAAGACTGGCAAAACTCCAAGGCTTTCTGACTTATTTAATATAAAGTAGTCTGTGAGTCAAGTGTGGATTTATGGCATATCAACAGGTTTACTACAATATCTTTATAAATAACTTTCAATTTTAATTTCACTAAATTGTATATATAATATTTAGAAGAATCTTTCTGTAAAAATGCCATGTGGTGTTTGGCTATAGTCGGCCATGTTGATTTTAGGCCTGAAAACATCAAAAATGTCAACTATGATGCAAAAAGTCCCACAATTATATACTGACCCCAGGTATAAACACAAACACACTAAAGCTGCACTCACAGCAGTCTGTTCCTCTGGTTGGAGGTGGAAGGTCTGAGCAGGAGCCTGGATTGTGGGGGATGGCGACCCTCCATCGTGATCCTGTGCCGTCACACTCTGTGTACTGATAGTAGTAGTCTGTCTGCAGAATACACACACATACACAGATCAATAAACCATCCCATTTGTGTGCTTCAGTCAGTATCTTTATGGATTTTTGGTCAGTCCATTGATTTGGGTCAGATTCTGGACAACCATTAAGCTTTGTACTTAATACAGAATAAACATAGCTTACAAACTCAACTCAAAATGTGAATAAAACCTCTGAACCTCTAGAAAACTAATACACACAACCTATTTAGAATTACTCAAAGTTTGTGAGACTTGATCATGTTGTATTTGTATGATGAAGACAATGAACACAGTCCCAACAACCTTCAGCAACATGGGCAATGATGTGAACTCTAAAACACTGTTAAGAGTACAAGTCTGCCATGGTTCCATAACAAACAAAAGCCAGACGTACAAAAGAGAACATGGAGGTTTCCAGGGTGAAAGCAATGGCCAACCCCGATCACCACGGCAACCAACTACTGGAACACTAATGGTCCATTAAGAGCATGGCAGCAGGTCATGTGTACAGTCGCTTCTTCCTAAGGACAGCTGCTCATTGTCTGAACTGATTTCACATGAATATAGACGACCATTCTGCCCAAAGCGACTTCTGTTTGTAGAGAAACATGCTACCAAACAGAACCAGAGATGACAACTGAGAGTCTGTTTCTGTTCATTTACTTTTCTACATTTGACATCCTATTGCGTATTGTCTTCTTTCTTCTTAGATTGGGTACGAGCACCCAGCAGTGCAAAGACCCTATTGAAACCCATGGGTTTTTCCTTTCCTTTCTTGCATAATTGAGGCCCTAAAAGTTCTTGAAAACGCATTAAAATTTGCACACACATCAGGAGTGGCCAAAAATTTGATATTTCAAAAATGACTCCATGGCGTCCCCTGTAGTATTATGAAAATTCAGCCTCCGATCCATGTTTCATCTACAGCTACGAAATGTGGCACACATCTGTACCAAAAACCCAACAGGAAATCGGCCATTTTGAATTATGTGCCATATTTTGGCAAGCTAAAAGGTAGCCCGGACAGAGCTGAAATTTGGCCAGGAAATACACCAGGCATGGGTGATCAAAAGTCATCAAAAAGCTCTGTAAAAGTCTCAGGGTGCGGAAATGGCAGCTGGCCAAATTTCGTCAATTCGCCATGAAACAGGAAGTGCTGTCTAACTAACGCGTATATGCGCCAATCTGCCTGAAATTTGACATTTGTGATCAGAGTCCGGCCCTGATGAATTCCATACACCAATTATACAGTCACAGTTACAGCGCCACCTAGTATATGGACAGGAAGTGCTGCATAACTAGCATGTACATGCTCCAATTTGCCTGAAATTTTACATTTGTGATCAGAGTCCGGCCCTCATCACATCCAGTGGCCGAAATACGCTCTCAGTCACAGCGCTGCCTGGTGGACATGCTTGGATTCACTGACCAGCAAGGATGCGAGGGCCCGATCAAAGCTGCTTGCAGCTTTAATTTCGATTTACAATAATTTCATTTTAGCTAAAACCTGAATAAATCAGTTATTTTTATTTATCATTCAGCTAACAGAAAATAAACCAGCACTGATCACTGACTAATTGTAAATATTCTTATTTCTTCTTAGTTTTCTATGATAAGAAACTAAATTATTTCCAGGTTTAGGACTACTAGTTGAATGAAACATGCAACTTGAATATTTATGGAAATCCTGATGGGAGTTTTTGACATTGAGTTTTTGACGAAAACCATCAGTTGTTACAGCCGTAAGAACAAAACCCATAAGTAGGACACGCTTCGCACTTGTAATGCAACTTTTTTTGAGTCCAAAGCCTCGCTCTGGCAGATCTCCATCTCCTCCCCCGAACCTGCTGTTCAGCTGGGCAGACAAATCAGCCGAGCGTGCAGGCGACTGGAGGCAGTGGAGGATCAAGGAACAGCTAATTAAATTGAAACAATCACAGAAATGACCCGCAATGTGTCTAAACGGGGAATTAGTCGGTGACAGAGATGGTTTTCAGACGGCTATGTGTGCTGTACAGATAAGCCAAGCTCTTCTAAATGACCGTCACCTCGCCACAGAAACAAACACAACCATTCATGCTGCACATCTCCTCCTCCTGCATGCAAACAAACATACAAATTGCGTATTTGCCTTGTAGAAGCCACTTCATTAACATGTAGAATTCTGATGCACCTGCTGTTTGATGCACAAACAGGAGGGCTGGTGCTAGTGTGCTGACAGAGGGAGAGGGTAGAAAGGTGAGATTGATAGAAAAGGACACGGGCTAATGTGTTCTGCTGGTCTCCCGGGTGACTAACAGTGGTCGTCATGGAGACTGATGGGAGGAAGCGAGAGGGGACAGGGGATAAAATTCAGCCCCACATCGAGCCATCCTGTGGAGGTTTAAGGATGCGATGGGACCCAAACAGGAAACATAGGCACTAATGTTTCTGCCTTTTGTCAAAAACATAAACATTTGTTGCTTTTTGTGTTTTTAAAAACCCTGAAATTGTGATTCTTCTGCGTCTACAGCTACATTTAGGTCATCTGTGGACAACAAAAATATTCTCACCATGCTCAACTCTGCACGTTACATAACCGCTTACTGTTTATATCACACCCAGAGCACTATTTTTCTTGGCACCTTCACATTACACTAACATGGCCACATGACAGCCAGAGACACTTTGAATTTTCCGCATTATTCTGCATATTTCGTGTAGATCCCGTCTTAGTTTCATAACCTCATCTGCTTTAACCCTCCTGCTGTCCTCATTTACGTGCACCAAAAAAATAAGTTTCCTTGTCTGACAAAAAAAAAAAAATCAGCAAAAAAAATCCAAAAAATTTGCAAAACCTTCAGGAAGAAGATTCCAATAATTCCTGAAAAGTTTCCCTTAAAAGTTTTATTTAAAAAAAATAATCCTCCAAATTTGGCAATAAAATTCTTGTAATTATTTTCAAAAATGAGTAAAAATCTTCCAAAAAAAATTCTTAAAATATCTAATATGATTACATATATATCAGCAAAACTTCGAATGTTTTCTTTGAGAACATTCACGAAAAAAATCAACCAAAATCCACCAAATATTCTTTAATGTTCTTAAGAAACAAAAACTTTTTTCCACCAAAAAATGTTAAAAAAAAATTCTCTTTTTGCTTTGTTGTGTATCTTTTGATTTTTGTCATTTTGTGTCTAATTTTTGTTGTTTTTTAGGTCTGACTTTGTCATTTCTCTCGTGTTTTTTGTCATTTTATGTTTCCTTTTTGTCTCACTTGTTTTTTTTTGTATATTTTTTGTGTTTTTGGCCATTTTTGTCTAATTTTGTCATGTTTTGACTTGTTTTTTTTGTCTTTTTGTTGTTTGTGTCATGTTTTTTCATTTTGTGTTTCCTTTCTGTCTCACTTGGTTTTTTGTCACATTTTTGTGGTTTTTGTCTAATTTTGTCATGTTTTGTCTTGTTTTTTTGTCTTTTGTGTCGTTTGTCTCATGTTTTTGTCATTTGGACAACAGACATTTCAGTGTAAAAATATTTTTTTTACCCCTCATTTTCAAACTTTAAAACGGGTAAAGCTGACCCGGAGGATGACACCAGGGTTAACGTTAAGCTGTATTTTGTTGTGCTGTTGACAATGAAGCTAAATCTCATCTAATCCAATATAAATAATTAGAATCACTCCCTAGATGCTGGGTGGAGCAGGTTGTTATTGATTTAACAGACTGACAGCCATGAATAACTGGATTTTTAAATGAAAGGTCAAGCATGAGTCCTATTCTGTCACACAAAACTCAAAGCTGAGTTATTTGTTGGGAAAAAGGAAAATGGAACGCTTTGTTTGGTGTCTAGTGGAGAAACTCTCATAATCTGGAGCTCATCTGTTCATCATCCAACCAGCTGGACCGTCCTTGACACAGCACATTAGGAGAATAATTGCCATTTGCAGAAATGTGCTAGTTTGTTCTCTTGTGAACAAAAAAAATTCTCAGACTGTGTCCATTTATAAAATATAAGACTACAAACAGAAGCCAATAAATATCGGGATTAATTCTGGCTGGATTCATCACATTAACAACCTTCAGACCAAACTCAGAGTCTCTTCTGCAACAAATCCTCCTTCATTCATGCTGCCAAACACACACTCGTCATGATTAGGGACGCACCAATCCACATTTTTTCACTTCCAATCCAATACCTGAATTTGGATATCTGCCGATACTGATACTATTCCGATATCAGAGTTCTGTTTGCTTTAATATCATCATTATTCTTATTCTTACCATCATCATTATTATTTCCTGTCTCACTGTGCGATGTAGGATCACCGATTTAGAGCCAAAACCAAAGAATCTCCCATGATTGTTATCTTTCATCTTGAATGGCTGAAATTCGCACAGTGTGTCAAGCCCTTAAGAACCGGTTTGCTTTTCAATTAGCAAGGAGTCAAGTCAGAGCCACGTCATTGAATCACCGTAAAACGTCAGTACGTCTCTACATGTGTAGCTGTTCAACAACGTTTGCGAATCATAACCGTGCAAGTGCAGTTCCTGACTTTGCAAGCCTATATCTACACTCAACAAAAATATAAACACAATACTTTTGTTTTTGCTCCCATTTTTTATGAGATGAACTCAAAGATCTAAAACTTTTTCCACATACACAATATCACCATTTCTCTCAAATATTGTTCACAAATCTGTCTAAATCTGTGACAGTGAGCACTTCTCCTTTGCTGAGATAATCCATCCCACCTCACAGGTGTGCCATATCAAGATGCTGATTAGACACCATGATTAGTGCACAGGTGTGCCTTAGACTGCCCACAGTAAAAGGACACTCTGAAAGGTGGTTTTATCACACAGCCCAATGCCACAGGCAAGATTTGAGGGACCGTGCAATTGGCATGCTGACAGCAGGAATGTCAACCAGAGCTGTTGCTCGTGTATTGAATGTTCATTTCTCTACCATAAGCCGTCTCCAAAGGTGTTTCAGAGAATTTGGCAGTACATCCAACCAGCCTCACAACCGCAGACCACGTGTAACCACACCAGCCCAGGACCTCCACATCCAGCATGTTCACCTCCAAGATGGTCTGAGACCAGCCACTCGGACAGCTGCTGAAACAATTGGTTTGCATAACCGAAGAATTTCTGCACAAACTGTCAGAAACCGTCTCAGGGAAGCTCATCTGCATGCTCGTCGTCCTCATCGGTGCCTCAACCAGACTCCAGTTTGTGGTCGTAACCGACTTGAGTGGGCAAATGCTCACATTGGATGGCGTCTGGCACGTTGGAGAGGTGTTCTCTTCACTGATGAATCCCGGTTTACACTGTTCACGGCAGATGGCAGACAGTGTGTGTGGCGTCGTGTGGGTGAGCGGTTTTCTGATGTCAATGTTGTGGATCGAGTGGCCCTCCGCACACAGGTTGAGAGTATTACTTGTAATGTATACTGTGTGCAGACACATGTACGGTCCGCGGACCGGTACCGGACCGCCAGGGGGTCCAACCCGGCCCGTGGAATTCATCCACAATATCAAAAAACATTCGAAAAATTATGACCTACATTACTACTGCATTTGTTTGATCAGACTGCAGCTCCCACATTGTCTGCTAGGGCGCTCTGTGACGCAGCACGCGACTCGGTGCTTGAGGCAGGTGGCAGCAACACGGAAGCCGGATAAACATTTATTGAACACACTAAAAGTAAATGTTTTTGGAACATAAATAGGAATAAAAACAGACAGAAATATTATCCCACAATAAATAAACTTAAACTTTGTATAAATTGAAATACTTTGTTCTCTATCAAAATGTCTCTTGTCAAAATTACAAAAGTTACAACTATGAACATGCTGCAAAAAAAAAAAAAAACATGAAAAAAATGAAATAAAAATGATGCTTTTCCACAAAAGTAAAAATAACAAATCAAAACATTCAGTGTTCTTTGCTGTTGGGCCATTTTGTAAAAATAAACTTACTTTAAAGACCTTCAGCAAAGGGCCATGAGCTGGATTTGAACCCCTGACCACTACGTATTGCTCCTGTTTATAAGTTATCCGTTTAACCTGCTGAGCTTCAGGGGATGGTAACTGTCATAGGAAAGTAAGCATGAGGACTTGCTGCTGCTGTGTATTCTGGGAAATCTTGTGTTTTTTCCAAATTTGTTGTAATAACAACAAATTACATTTTCAGCTTATTCACAATTATAAATTTAGACATATTGAAGTACGCACGATTGGTCTGATGTGTGTTTTCATGTCAAGTAGTACACACATTAGCTCCACAAATAAGACACATGGCTTTACCGGCAATGTCAACATACATAAACTCAGCCTCCCATCGCTTTGAAAGGCTGTTTTCAGAATCAACTTTTCTTTTCGCCATAGTTAAGGGCTAGCTTTGACGTTACAATAGGGTTGCAGACAAGAACAGACGCTTGACTTAAATGACGCGGAAATGTTCCCAGGTAACCTATCATTCGGCAAGGCAGCTGTTGCGCTGCATTATGGGATCTGTAGTTTGTGTGTTATCAGCGCTTCATATCTTCGGGCCAACAATAATAATAGATTAATGTAAAAAGATCTCGCGGGCCAGATATAATTGTATTACGGGCCGGATGTGGCCCGCGGGTCTTAAGTTTGACACATTTGATCTAAATGATGCAGTGATGTCTCACTTAAACTCTTTCTATATAATAAAGGTTAAAAAAAGAAGAAAAAAAAGAAAAAATACACCATCTGATGATGACTGAAACCCTGACAGCAGCAGCCCGGTTCGGTCTCCTCTTCCGCGGGTAATCCTGGCCGGACTGGCCGCCGACAGGACGCTGCTCAGGGTGAGGGACGGAGGCCAGCAGACGGCGTCATCTCGTTATGCAGCGTGTTTATAGTCAACAAGAAGGGCATTTTAAGCCGATCAGCAGTGTGAGGAGGACCGCATAGATCCAGACCCTGCTGAGCCTCTATGGAGATGGAGCAGCAGGGGTGTTTTTTTTTTAAATTGTGCATATGGAAGAAGCCTTCTGGATCTAATTTGGATGTTTATTCCTGCACGCATGACCATTTTCTTGACTTGTTGCCGCATTAAAATAGGTAAACAAAAATTAAAAAAAGAACAATGAGGATCCTACTGAGATCTATCTACATCTCACTTGTATTTATTGCAGTGAAATCACGGCATTAGCAGACAATAATGATAATAATAACAAAAATAAAACAGTGACAACACTCACCTTATCGCACGGCCGCAGGTCTCCCTCGGACGACACCGCTGATGTGTGCGCGCTGATGATGAGCACCAGGCAGCGGGAGAACCAGGAGGCCCACACCGGCTCCCACATCCTCAGCTCGGATCACAAACAGCCGCCGGTCCGCTGCCTGGAGTCACGAACATGAAAGAGGCTGAGCGGCGAGAGTCGGAGAGGTGTCCCTGTCATTGATGCGCCGTGTCCGCCTGTCCGTCAGCCGCCCTCCTCCTCCAACCACCAGCGTCAACTAACGCACTGTGACACGGACACTTCCGGTCCTACCTCTCACAATAAAGCATTGTACTTCATTTAGTACTATTCCTATTGTCTGAAAATAACAATAGAGATTATAAAATATCACGATGAAATACAAATGATTGGTTCTGCCGGTGAAAAGAAAAAAAACGGGAAAAGAAGGGAGAAATAATCATAGAAAAAAATGGTTCATATAGAGTCTAAGAAATCATTGGATTGGTTGGGTTTTCATGTGTATTTTTGTAGAGTTGTAACTTCGAGAAAATTAGTCAGATTGATTTCCATAATTCAGATACTATGGGAGCATAGCGCAATAATAGTGATAATAATAACAGTATAATAATAACAATAACAATAACAATAATAATCATAATCGGAAATTAGTTATATGCAATATACAGTAGATGTAATATATAATATTAATTATAACAAAAATAATTACAGTAAATATATACTAGCTATAGCATATAATAATAATAATAATAATGATAAACGGCTAAAAAATTTAATTGCAATAATAATAACAATAATAAATAAATAATAGCTATAATCAAATAAAATAATAACAATAATAATCTGGTAAAGTTGCATTTATTTACTTATTTCATATTTTTATTAGCCTGCTAAATATACCTCAAACAACTAATAATTATTCTTAACCTCCATTTTTAATCTTCTTCATGTTATTTTTCTACTGGAAAGCATTTTGACCGGACATCTTTTGCTTTAAATGTACTATAAAAATAGCACGTTTAATTGCTATAAATGACAAAAACATAAACAATACTAACAATGACTACTATTTAGTTGTAATAATTGCTTGGGTTTCATTTAAAATGACTTTATGCCTTTTCATTCGGCACATAAACATAACGTGTTTTTGTGAAGCAACACTAAGGTCACTATGGTGGCATTCATCACACCCTAAATTTGTGAATAAAAATCCTACTTTTGGCTTATTCTTTTCAACTGGCTGGTATTTTTACATTGAAATGATCGTTTTAAAGCAAAAATATTAAATGCTTGCTGATTCCAACCATACAAATTGTGAATATTTTCTTTACCACAGCATTTAATTTAATAGACTTGGATTTTAGACTGTTGACTGGATAAAGCAAGCAAACATAGCGCCACATGATTTTGTGCACTAGAATTAATTTACAGCTCTTTATCATCAGCATCTGCACATACATTATAAATTTATCTTACAAAGTTTAAGAATTTTTTTGTTACTCTAATCAAACCCCAGCTATCCGCACGTTTCACCAAAAACTGTATGCTTTTACTTTGAAGGCGGGAATTCCTGTCTCAGTCTAGTTAGTTTCCGCTACTTTGACTACCTCTTTCCCCCTGACAGTGACGCCATGAGTGTGACATGGATCGTTATCTTGATTGACAGCTGGAGATGGACAACAGAAGTGCTGAGTTGATTTTAACCCTGAACGCACCAGCAGCAGCAACTGAGAGGTCAGATTTAAGTTAATTTATTAAATTTCAGACTGAAAATGATTAAATTACACAAAGATCCATACACTTATCTTTTTAAAACGTCAGTATAAAATCTTAAACCCATAATTCATATTAATTATAATGCTTCCAAATACACTTAAATTAAAGGTATGCATGTATCAAGTTATTATTTATGACATTTTGTGTGCTTAGATTTCATTAAAATGACCTATCTTTGGATGCTGTTTTCTCAAAATGAGTTTTTCTTTCTTATTTTGAGCTTTAAAACCAAAATAGCTCCTACATACACTCCATTTTATTATGACAAATTTCTTATAAATCAGCCACAGTATGAGTTATTGAACATAAAAACATGGCGAAAATGGCAACTTCAGCTTAAGTGAAGCAACTTTACTGACCTGCAGGCGGCAGCAGCTCCACATTAAAATACACACGAAGAAGAAACCGGGAAGTGACGTTTGGTGCAGAATCAAAACAGTTAATGTTTGACAGCCCATTCGATCTGCAAAACGCTGATAAAATGCCATGGAGAATGTTACTGCTGCTGTCAGAAATGACCCGCCCTGTTTAGACGACTTCTTTAAAAAGCGAAGCCGCGTTTTATTGGACTGTCAGGAATGGTAACCCGAGGAAAAGGCTCTTTCGGCTAGTTTATCTGGTAGCAGTTGCAGCTGTTCCTACGCTAGCCGCTGGTTAGCTTCCCCGGCTCCATGGATCTATGGGCTGAACATTACCATATATAGACCGGCCACGGAGCTCCCTCACCGGGGAAATGTAAACGGTGACTCGCTGAGGAGGCTGACAAAGGGCAAGCATAAACAAAACTCAGCCTGGAATATAAAAACACTCCCGGCCTCACCATGTCATCTGACCAGATTATTGCCATCGTCGTGGAGGACAAGATCTACGAGGTGAACAAGAAGAAGCTGATCGAGAAGAGCGACTACTTCCGCGCCTTGTACAGCTCCGGGATGAGGGAGTCCACGGAGGACTCTGTGCAGCTGCAGGGGCTCAGCGTCCCCGGTCTGGAGCTGGTCCTGGAGTTCATCAACACCTCCAAAGTCCAGGTAGTCAACGAGACCTTGGAGGACCTGATCGAGACAGCCTCCTTCTTACAGGTCACCTCCATCCTTAAGCTCCTCACCTCGGAGATCCGGCTGGACAACTGCGTGGAGCTGTACAGTCTCTCTGAGGTGTACGGGACTCATGACCTGCGTAACGCCTGCCTCAAGTACATGAGCTGCTACTTCCACCCCATGCTGAGGCGACCTGAGTTCGGCAGCCTTTCCTCTGCCGTCAGGGACCAGGTCAGGGAGATGAGGATGAAAGGCACCGCCACCCTGGTGGCCATCGGAGACTTCACCTGTCTGTCCCTGGACGTCCCCGACCAGGACGAGCCCTGGTCCATGCTGAGGTACGGGGAGGTGGAGCAGCGCTGGAAGCCGCTGGCCAACAACCTGCCTCCAGACATGATCAACGTCAGAGGGTACGGCTCGGCCGTGCTCGATAACTACCTGTTCATAGTCGGCGGCTACAGGATGACGAGTCAGGAGATCTCTGCTGTGCACTGCTACAACCCCTGCAGGAACGAGTGGAACCAGGTGGCTCCGCTCAACCAGAAGAGGTGAAACGAGGGAGACTATGGCACTCTCACAGGTCAGCTGAGTTTGTGTGTTGTCATGTTTGGCTCACTCTGTCCCCTCCTGCAGGTCCAACTTCAAGCTGATGGCGGTCCAGGGGAAGCTGTACGCTGTGGGAGGCCAGTGTCTGGGAACGGTGGAGTGCTACAGCCCCGAGCAGGACTGGTGGACCTGCGTGTCCTCGATGCCCGATCCGCTGGCCGAGTTCTCAGCTTGCGAGTGTCAGGGGATGATCTACGTCATGGGCGGATACACGGCCAGAGGTGAGAGTTGAAGCTCGAGTCAAGGAGGTTAAAGTGGCACTCATGTAGAGATTATAAATCAGCACAGGGGTGTCAGACCTATCTCAGTTCCACATTCAGACCAATATGATCTCAAGTGACAGCATAATAAGCACAACTCCTAATGTTTCCTTTGTTTTAGTATAAAACGGTTCACATTTAAGGAATTATCTTTTTACCAAACATGATGAACAACCTGAAATTTCTTAAGAAAAATAAACTTCAACAACATTCAGCCTCAGTTTATCATGTACACATTACAACTCCCAGAGTGTCTACAAAAGAACACAGCATTTCATCAGCTGGATGGATAGTATTTTATTTTATGATAGTATTTTATTTTATTTTATGATCAATGGCAAAAAGAAACAAAAATAAGACAAAATATTACAAAAATAAGACAAAATGACAAAAGCGAGAAACAAAATGACACAAAATGAGACATCATGCATGTTTGTTTTGTTTTTTTATTTAAGGCCTAAATCTCTTTGTGACCTTTGATTTTAGGCCTCAGCATGGATTAAACCAGGGGTGTCAAACATGCGGCCTGTGGGCCAAAACCGGCCCTCCAGAGGGTCCAATCCGGCCCTCAGAGTGTAAAAATTACAGAGAAGACATTAACTGCAGATTGTAAATTAGTAAAACTATAAATTTAAAAGTTTCTAGACCATGAAAAGTTTTTTTGATCATAAAGTAAAATACTAGATTGTTCTTTTGTTGCTTTCTGTTTTGCTTTTGTCATTTTGTGTCTTAGTTTTGTCGTTCTGTGTCTCATTTTTGTCATTTTGTGTCCTGTTTTTGCCATTTATTGTCTTGGGTTTGCCCTTTTCTGTCTAGTTTTGGTCATTTTCTGTCTCCGCTTTGTCATTTTCTCTCGTTTTTGCCTTTTTTCTCCCGTTAATGTGTTTTTTTCCCCCTGCGTGTTTGACAGACAGGAACACCAACGTCCTCTGCTACTGCCCCACCTCTGACACCTGGACGGTCTTCCGGTCCTGCTCGGCCCACATCCGCAAGCAGCAGATGCTGTCGGTGGAGGACACCATCTACCTGGTGGGCGGTTACACCCACGAGCTGGAGGCAGGCCGGCGGCAGCAGCGGCGTCCCAGCCAGACGGAGGACGTCCTGACGGTGCAGTCCTACAACGTCACCACGGGGGAGTGGATCCAGCTGAAGGAGAACACGTCCAAGTCGGGTCTGAACCTGACGTGCACGCTGCACAACGACGGCATCTACATAATGAGCCGCGACGTCAGCCTGCCCACCAGCCTGGAGCACCGCGTCTTTCTCAAGTACAACATCTTCTCGGATGCGTGGGAGGCGTTCAGGCGCTTCCCGGCCCTGGGGCAGAACATGCTGCTGTGTTCGCTGTACCTCCCCAACGTCCTCTGATGGACAGGACGGGATGGAGAGACCTGAGCGGTTAGAGGAGCCCAGGAGGCTTCAACAGGCCGGCCGTGTGGTTTATGGTTGTATTGTTGTGGCATTAGCGGGAACAGTGTGTGGTGGTTGCCAGGTCGATCGCCTCGTGACCTCTGTGCCTCAAAACAAACGCACTACATTGTACATACTGCTGTGGATGCAAACAGGAAAAGCTAAAATGACGAGAATGAAAGCGATGCAGAACCAAGGCCCGTAGGTTCCCTGTGTCGTTTTTGTCATTTTGTGTCTCAGTTTTGTCATTTCTAATCTCTGTTTTGTCATTTTGTCTTTCGTTTGTCGTTTCCTGTCTGGTTTTTGTCATTTTGTGTCTCAATTTTGTCAATTTGTGTCATATTTTTGTTGTTTCATGTCTCATTTTTGCCATTTTCTGTCTCGTTTTCGTCATTTTGTGTCTCATTTTTATCATTTTGTGTCTCGGTTTTGTCGTTTTCTGCCAGTTTTTGTCATTTCGTGCCTTGTTTTTGTTCTTTCGTGCCTCTTTTTTCCATTTTGTGTCTCGTTGTTGTCGTTTGCGGCTTTATATTGTTGCGCTGCTGTGGCATTAGCGGGAACAGTGTGTGGTGGTTGCCAGGTCAATCGCCTCATGAACTCTGTGCCTCAAAACACTACATTGTACATACTGCTGTGGATGCAAATACAAAAAGCTAAAATGACGAGTATGAAAGCGATGCAGCACTACTGAGCCCAGTTTGTGCCTCACATGTGTCATCTTTAACCGTTTGTTTCTTTGATAAAACCCACATCACTCGCTGTGAACCACAAACCCTCTTTAAACCATCCGGATGAAGACTTATTGTCTGTTTGACATCTTTTTCGACTTCTTACCCCCCACACGGCTGCCATTTTTGTTGGTTTATTGATGTGAAACGTAGGGAAGTTAATTGAGAAAACCTTTTTTAACGGAATATTTTTTCATCTAGATGGTTAAAGGTGCGGTGTGAAGGGTTTCCTGACATCCAGCAGTGAGATTACAGATTGAAACCAATCCCTCATTTTCTCCTTCAGGGTGTCAAACTCATCTGAGTTCAGTTCCACATTCAGCCCCATCTGATCTCAAGTGATCCGGACCAGTAAAATGACAGAACAATAATCAAAAAATAACCACAACTCTTAATTTTTCCTTTGTTTTAGCACAAAAAAAAGCTATGTTCTGGAAAAGTCTACATTTAAGGAATTATCTTTTTAAAAACATCATGAATACTCTGAAATTTCTTAAAATAAATTAAATTCAAAAACCCTGAAAAAAAATGACAAAAGCGAGAAACAAAACGACAAAAAAAGTCAAACACCACAAGCGAGACAAAAAAAGACAAAATGACACAAATGATACTCGAAACAACGAATAAAGTGAAACAAGATGACAAAATAAGACAAAAACACAAACGAGACAAAAAGGAAACAACAAAAACGTGAGACAAACGACAGAAGTCAGACAAAAAACGACAAAATATTACAAAAATTAGACACAAAAGAACAATCTAATATTTTACTTTATGATCAAAACAACTTGTAATTGTCTAGAAACTATTTTAAAATTTACAGTTTTACTAATTTACAATCTGCAGTTCATGTCTTCTCTGTAATTTTTACACTTTGAGGGCCGGATTGGACCCTCTGGAGGACCGCTTTTGGCCCACAGGCCGCATGTTTGACACCCACAATCTAGGAGAACCAATTTACTCAGTTTGTAACACGACTTACTAAATTGTTGATTTCTAATGCTGCAGTTATTCAGAATATCAATAAATTGGAAACCAAAGTGTGAGCAGATGCGGCCAAGAAATTACGTCTCGTTTTATTGGTTTCTGTCTTGTTTTTGTCAATTTTGTGTCTTGATTTTTGTCAGTGTGTCTCGTTTTTGTCATTTACATCCCATTTCTCCAAGAGGTTCCCTGTAACTATACACTGGATCTTGCAGAGTTTGCTGTTGTTCTACTTCCAGAGCAGCTGTGGATGTTTTTAAGGACTTCCTGGATAAACGCATGAGAGGCACTAACGAGGGCGACATAACGGCATGCTTTCAAACCTATGGGCCACAATATTCCTGAAGTTTACACTCCAATTATGGCATTGGCGTACATGTTTATCCATAATTCACTACTAACCTTAAAACACATATCCTGTCTTTCTGTACTGTACATAGCAGATAATCATAAATATGGCTTTGGTTTTACACTGCCAGGTTTATGGGGATTAGAAGCGACAGTTCTGGGACTGAAGCGGCTCAGAGGGAGCTTCATGTGTCGTACGTGCACTCGCACACTTGTCTTATTTCTTCAGAGAAACACTAAGCAAAGCTTAAAGCGCAATTCCATGAACCGATCGATGCACATGTGCCTTCTGCAACCTCAGATAATAGGAGAAAAAAAGCACAAAATCCAAGACTTACATTGCCAGCAACTGACCAAAACTGCTGTGTTTGATTTCTTTTTTTTCTTTCTGCTAAAGCAGAGTTTGTTTTTATGAAGGTACTTTTCGGTACCTTGAGAAGTGAGCCGATGATGGTAAAATTAATTCCTTAAAGTGTTGGATAAACACGGTACTTGTGGTGTTTGATTTGGTGGATTTCAGCTTCTCTCTGCATTACTTGTTTGTTTGACGGTTTGGAAATTGAAGTCATGACAATAAAGATGATGTTCAGGGGTCCAAAGATGTCCTGTCTGTGAAATGTATTTCTTTATGCAGCTCCATTCTGTGCTTGTTTAGCCTAATTTTCAATCAGAAATTCCACATCAGTTGAAAGGATGTGACGTGAAATCTAAATATCTGCTCTCATGGCCTGGATTATGTTGGTCTCTCTGTTTCCTTTCCACATTAGCAATGTTTTGACAGGATTTATGATTCATTTAATGTTATCTTCATTGGAAAAAACGTCTTTTCTTTCAAAAATGAGTACATTTCTGAGAGGCCCTAAACTTTTGAACGGTAGTGTACATGAATTAAAGTTGCTCTATAATTAGTCAAAGTTGCTCTATATTAGCTGAAGTTGCTCTACGTTATTTAAAGTTGCTCTAAAATCCCACTGGAGGCATTCTTTTAACCCTCCCGTTGTCCTCATTTACGAGCACCAAAAAATATTGTTTCTTTGTCTGAAAAAAATCCAAAAATTCAGCAAAAAAAATCCCCCAAATGTCTGAGAATTTGCAAAACCCTCAGGAAGAAAATTCCAATAATTCCTTAAAAGTTTAAAAAAAAAAAAAAACACATTTGGCAAGAAAATTTTTGCAAATATTTTCAAAAAATGAGTGAAAATCTTCCAAAAAAATCCCAAAATATCTAAAGTGACTACATATATATCAGTAAAACTTCTAATATTCTCTTTAAGAACATTCACATAAAAATTCGCTGATTTTGGTTGATTTTTTGTGTGAATGTTCTTAAAGAAACCTTTTTAACATTTCTTTTTTTCCACCAAAAAATGTTCAAAGATTTCCCAAAAATGTTGAAAATGTGGACATCAGAAATTTCACTGTGAAAATACTTATATTTTTCCAGATTGTCAAACTTTAAAACAGTTCATTTTGACCCGCAGGACGACACAAGGGTGAAAAGATATTCCCTCATTTGATGTTTTTAGTGGACAGCGCCGTCTGACACGTCAATCCAAAACCTCCCATAGGTGCCGAGCTCGGCTGAGAGCATTTTCGATGCGATTCACATTTTTGTCCTCAAACCA
This sequence comes from Acanthochromis polyacanthus, assembly GCF_021347895.1. Lineage (NCBI taxonomy): Eukaryota > Metazoa > Chordata > Actinopteri > Pomacentridae > Acanthochromis > Acanthochromis polyacanthus. Next base: position 43,481,399 of record NC_067113.1, on the reverse strand, counting down.
TTCAGGGAAGAGAATACTCCAGGGATCACAGAGAACTACTTTGCAGTGATTTGTAGTCACTCTTTAGTCTAAAAGGCCAAGTGAACTCAAATCAGCAATCTATTATTGTACTTTATGATCAATAAGTAATGTCGTCTCTGTAATTTTTCCACGCAAAATGACAAAAACAAGCAACAAAATGATGGAAAAAAAAAGACAAAAAACAACAAAACAAGACAAAATATTACAAAAAATGGGATGCAAAATGACAAAGGCGGGAAACAAAATGACAAAAATGAGACGAATGACAAAAACAAGACAAGAAATTACACAAATGACACAAATAAGACAAAAAACGACAAAAAGAGGAACAAAATGAGAAAAACATGAGAGAAAAAAAGACAAAATACAACAAAAAAAGATAAAATATTACAAAAATAAGACACAAAATGACAAAAGAACAATCTAGTATTTAAGTTTATGATCAAAACAACTTGTCATGGTCTAGAAATTATTTTAAATTTATCGCTTTACTAATTTACAATCTGCAGTTAATGTCTTCTCTGTAATTTTTACACTTTGAGGGCCGGATTGGAGCCTCTGGAGGGCCGGTTTAGGCCCACGGGCCGCATGTTTGACACCCCCTACTTAATAGGTACAAAATGTGATCTGAATTCAACGTACAGCGTGTTTGACAGATGCAGAAAACACCGGTCGGAGGCGGCCAGCAGGGGGCAGCACAAGCATTTCAAACAGCAAACACCTCATCAGGCTCTCAGTTTTTTCCACTTCACCTTCACAAGGTCTCCCTGGTTCTGATAAATATTGTGTATTTTAAAAAGCACTCCGTGTTTTGGTGCCAACATGCATCTTTTTCCTAAAACCCGCCCACTGAGCAGGAGGAGTGATGGATGGGAACAGTTTGTTGTACCTCATGACACTTTCCACACCTGTGGGTCGAATCATCGCTGCTGTAAAAACGTGTCACCGTCTGGAGGTCATGAACACAGATGGATCGGGTATTTATAGCGTCTGGTGCCGTGTAGATGCAGATGGGAGGGATTGGATTCTTTAATTCACAGGGGAGGAGAGGAGATCGATCGGTGCCATCAGTGGTCCAGATTGATCCCCGGTGTGGGGTCAGATCACAGCGATGTCTCCCACACCTCCACAGGCTAATCGCTGCTCAGAGGGCTAGTACTGGAAACAGTGTGGGGCTTAGGGTGTCACTTCTAGGGCAATAAAATGCAGAGAATGTGACGGGAATGAAAGCCATGCAGCACAGCGGGCTGTAGGTTCCCCGTCTCGTTGTGGTCATTTTGTGTCTCGTTTTGGTCATTTTGTGTCTTGATTTGGTCATTTTGCGTCTCATTTTTGTCAATTTGTGTCTCATTTTGTCATTTCCTATCTTGTTTTTATCATGTAGTGCCTCTTTTTTGTCATTTTGTTTCTCGAATTTGTTGTTTTTTTTCTTGTTTTTGTCATTTCATGCATCTTTCATGTCATTTTGTGTCTCGCTTTTGTCATTTTGTGTCTGGATTTTGTCATTTTGTGTCTGGATTTTGTCATTTTCTTTCTTGTCATTTCATGCCTCTTTTTTGTCATTTTGTGTCTCGGGTTTGTCGTTTCCTGTCTTGGTTTTGTCATTGTGTCTCTTCATTTTGTCGTTTTCTTTCTCATTTTAGTCATTTCATTTCTCTTTTTTGTCATTCTGTGTTCTGGTTTTATCATTTTGTCTCTCGATTTTGCATTTTCTTTCTCGTTTTTGTCATTTCATGCCTCGTTTTTGTCATTTTGTGTCTCGTTTTTGTTGTTTCATGCCTCGTTTTTGTCATTTTGTGCCTCGTTTTTGTTGTTTCCTGTCTTGTTTTTGTCATTTGACACTTATCGCTCCATTCTGTGCCTGTTTAGCCTTAATAATCAACCAGAAATTCCACATTAGTTGAAAGGATGTGATGTGAAATCTAAATATCTGCTCTCATGACCTTTCTCTCCATTTCCTTTCCACATTAACAATGTCTACACTGGATTTATGATTCATTTAATGTCATTTTCATGGTAAAAAAAAATGCTTTTCTTTTAAAAATAAGGGCATTTCTAAGTGACCCTAAACTGTTGAACGGTGTGTACATGAAGTAATGGTTTGACAAGCAGCATATCATTCTTCATTCAGGGGTGAGCATGTGTCGAGTGTGTGACGAACAAGAAAAGAGAGGGAGAGAAAACTGAAAGCAGAGATGTAACAGAGAGAGAGAGAGAGAGAGAGAGAGAGAGAGAGAGAGAGAGAGAGAGAGAGAGAGAGAGAGAGAGAGATCCAAGGACAGACGGCACTGAGGGGAGGGGAGGAGAAACACTCTGCTCAGTCACACCTTCCACACTGCCTCTCCGACACACTGAGCAGATCCCGACATCGTGAGGAAGATGCACGTCTACAGCAGACCCCGGACAGGACATTAGCTCCTAAAGCCACCGAGACAAATACATGCCAAGGACCAGAGGGGGGGCAGAGCGAGCCCAGAGGGAAGGACAGCAGCAGCCTTTCAGAGAGGGCAGGAAGAGGCAACGTTTGCGGGGTTTATTCTGAGGTTTTCTGCTCTTCGTCCACTCTGCCTCCCACCTCTGCTGCCGTGAGGCTACAGGCAGTTTCGCAGTCCGAGACCATGAGTGAGGCGAAGAAGGGTGAACTAGCCATCCGGGATAAAGCCATCCTGCACCAGCAGAGGCGTCTGAAGCAGGCGACCCAGTTCACGCACAAGGACTCGGCTGACCTCCTGCCCCTGGACGGGCTGAAGAGGCTGGGCACGTCCAAAGACCTGGTGAGTGGACCGGATCTGAATGGGTGTTTGAACGGTTGTGTGGGATGTCAGGCGCTCTAACAGCAGCTAAACACACCCTCGAGGGAAAATCGTTAAATTAATCAGAAATACAGTCTAGGCCAGCGGTGTCACACTCATTTTAGTTCAGGTTCCACATTCAGCCCAATCTGATCTCCAGTGACCAGTAAAATCACAGCATAATAACCTAGAAATAAATAAAAAAGTGCATTCTAACAATGCTCACATTTAAGGAATTGTCTTTTTACAAAACATTATGAACAACCTGTAATTTCTTCAGAAAAATAACTTCAGTTTCAACAACATTATGCCTCAGTTTGTCATTTACACATTACAGCTCACAGTTCATCTACAAAGGAGCACAACATTTAGTCACAGATATCTGGAACTGAACGATAAAGTATTTTACTTTATGATCAAAACGACAGAAGTCAGACAAAAAAACCCAAGACAAAATATTACAGAAATGACACAAAAAATGAGACAGACACAAAACAAAAAAAAAGAGACAAAAATGTTGTGTTTTGCATTATTCATTGTTTTGTCTATCGTTATTGTCGTTTTGTGATTCTTTTGTCTCACTTGTGTTGTTTGTTGTTTTGTTTCTTGCTTTTGTAATTTTGTCTCATTTGTGTAATTTGTTTTGTTTTTGTCATTCATCCCTTTTTTGTCACTTTATGATGTTTTTTTCTAATTTTTGTTTCTTTTTGTTTTGTTTGTCTCATTTTTTGTCATTTTGTTTCTTCCCTTTGTCGTTTTGTCTTTCATTTTGTAATATTTTGTCTTGTTTTTGTTGCTTTTCTTTTTAATGTCTAACTTTTGTAGTTTTGATCACAAAGTAAAATATCATATCATTCAGTTCCAGATACCTGTGAAGAAATGTTTATATCTCTTTTTGTTTTGTTTTCTGCATGTTGTCTATTTTTTTTGTCATTTTGTTTCTCGCTTTTGTTCTTTTGGGTTTTTTTTTTCCTCTTTTGTCATTTTTTATGTCTCATTTGTGTCATTTATCCATTTTTTTCATTTTGTAACTTTTTGTCTAATTTTTTGTCTTCTTTTTTGTTTTGTTTTGTTTTGTTTCGTGTAGTGAAAAATTTGGAGTTGTGGTTATTTATAGGCAATTATACTATGATTTTACTGGTCTGGCCCACTTCAGATCAAGCTGGAATGAATATGGCCCCTGAACTAAGATGAGTTTGACACCCCTGATCTAGGTGATTTCAAAGCAGAACGGGTCATTTTCAAGGAAAAACGTGGCTACATATGTAAGTTTCATAGTCAACATTGATATAAGAAATCATTTCGTAGTAACAGAAATTAACTGAGGATGGAATCGTAATTTCTAACACTAACCGAGTCACACTGTAGTCAAAAAACATCTTAGAGAGTTCAGGTAAAATAATCGAGTGTCATCTGCAAAGAAACAAACTAATATGCAAACGACTAACAGACTTTTAGTGTCTTATAAGGCAAAGTTGATGCATCTCCCTCCAAAGCAAGCCAAGGCAACCAAAAGTAGTGTGTGGTAAATGACTATTGTAGCTGGAAACAGCTGATTTTTAATGGAATATCTCAATAGGGGTACAGAGGAGCATTTCCAGCAACCATTACTCCTGTGTTCTAATGCTACATTGTGTTAGCTAACGGTGTTGAAAGGCTAACTGATGATTAGAAAAGCTTTGTGCAGTTACGTTAGCACATGAATAAAAGTGGGAGTTTCCATGGAACACATCAAGCTGCCTGGGTGGCCTCAAACTTTTATATACAATGCTAGCAGCGGCTAACAGCTAGCTACACTTGCTATTTTCAAGCAGACATGAGGAACAGACATCTGATAAACTCTTAAATTCTAACTTCAAACTTCTACTTTTCCAGACCAAACCAACACTGGGTCAGATTTCATGCAGCACAAAAGGTTTTATTCAACATTACCACCATGACTGCAGTGCTCCTAAAGACCTGTAAATAGACCTTGATGTGTACAATAGCTGGAGTTCGCCCTTTATCTCCTCATTGCCACTCTGGCAGCCATTATTCTCCTCACTGATGATTAATCGTTTAGACAGACTGTCAGAAAACAGTTAAAATCTCATCCCAGAGTACATAATTACTCTCTCGACTGTCCAAAACTGGCAACACACTGAGAGAAAAGCAGCAAATCCTCCTCCTGACAGACTGTGACCACCATTTTCTTTAAACACTGAGTGTACTGTATTACCATAAAGTGCAGCCTTGAAAAGGAAATTCATCATCAGAGTCATGAAAGATGCAGAGCCTTGCATACAGGGAAGATCTTGTCAAATCCGGTTACAGTTCTCTGTGCAGTGGCTCTCGAACACACACCGATGCATTTGCACACTCAAACACACACGTTTTCAGGTTGACATACAGGATGGAGGACGGTGCTGCATGTAAAGTGGGATGTGTCTGACCTCCTCGCCTCCTCTGAAGCCTGACAAACCACAGCTGCTATGCGCACTCTGAAGGAACTCTGTAATAATCGTAACAATTGGTAGCACTTTATAATAACTATACACTATTAAGCATTAGTTAAGCATTGGTTAAGCATAATTTCAGCATTAGTTAATCCTTAAATCCTCATGAACTCATCATGAATTCACCATTAGTAATGCATTACAAAGCATTAGTAAAGACAGTTTTAAATGTTCAACCAACACATTATTAAGCATTAGTTGAACATTAGTAAAGTGCTTAATTCATCGTTAACTCATCATTTGTAACTAATTAGTTATACGTGCATAATTAATCATGAATTCATGATCTGTATGACATTTATTATGCATTACTAAGCACTTAATAAATCTGGTTAAAAATGTTTTGTTGCTCATTGATAATCTCAGATGTTAATACTTTATAAAGGGTTAGCAACTGTGTTAGTATATGATTTACAAACACATATTCATCCTCAATGAATAACTTATTAATGCGGTTACTACTCATTAGTTAAGTATATTCCGTGAGCCCATCTAAAGTGAGGACTATCTATGCTTTATAAAGCATTTATAAAGGACACAGAAGCAAAGATATACAAAGTGTCAGTTTTGTTGGTCCCAAACAATACAAGCTCTTTTAAATACACACTTTAAACAAATACAATCTATAAAATTTCAAGTGAACTTGACAAACATCTTCAAATAACAACAGTCTGTGATCGTATAAAATAGAAAAATAAAATACAAGCTCTTTTAAATACACACTTTGCAATCCTTAACATTTCAAGTAAACTGGTGAACTATCTCTTCAGGGCACACACACACCAGAGGTAAGTGGCTGCCTGATTCTGGGATTCCGCCAGTGCATTTCAATGGTGTGTCCTTGAAGTGCACAAAGTGCTTTACAGTAAAACAAATATACCGTTTTCAAATATTGCAAGATAACACAAGATAATTTCTGCAACCTGTTTGCCTCTACGATCAGCTGCCATCTCCCCAGCGTGATATGGCTCTCTCTCCGACTTCCGCATTTCAGAAAAATAAAAAAAAACCCGCGCGGTCTCGCTCTCCAGAACTGCGGAGGAGGCTGGGACTTGTAGGACTCTGGGACTCTGGGATTTTGGAGCATGCGCACTAGCATTTTTGACGGTAAGAGCATGCGCAGTAGCGTCCTACACGTCCCAGAGTCCTACAAGTCCCAGCCTCCTCCGCGGTTCTGGAGAGCGAGACCAGTTTGTATATATCTATGAGCGAGACCGCGCGGGTTTTTTTAAAATTTTTCTGAAATGCGGAAGTCGGAGAGAGAGCCATATCACGCTGGGGAGATGGCAGCTGATCGTAGAGGCAAACAGGTTGCAGAAATTATCTTGTGTTATCTTGCAATATTTGAAAACGGTATATTTGTTTTACTGTAAAGCACTTTGTGCACTTCAAGGGCACACCATTGAAATGCACTGGCGGAATCCCAGAATCAGGCAGCCACTTACCTCTGGTGTGTGTGTGCCCTGAAGAGATAGTTCACCAGTTTACTTGAAATGTTAAGGATTGCAAAGTGTGTATTTAAAAGAGCTTGTATTTTATTTTTCTATTTTATACGATCACAGACTGTTGTTATTTGAAGATGTTTGTCAAGTTTACTTGAAATTTTATAGATTGTATTTGTTTAAAGTGTGTATTTAAAAGAGCTTGTATTGTTTGGGACCAACAAAACTGACACTTTGTATATCTTTGCTTCTGTGTCCTTTATAAATGCTTTATAAAGCATAGATAGTCCTCACTTTAGATGGGCTCACGGAATATACTTAACTAATGAGTAGTAACCGCATTAATAAGTTATTCATTGAGGATGAATATGTGTTTGTAAATCATATACTAACACAGTTGCTAACCCTTTATAAAGTATTAACATCTGAGATTATCAATGAGCAACAAAACATTTTTAACCGGATTTATTAAGTGCTTAGTAATGCATAATAAATGTCATACAGATCATGAATTCATGATTAATTAAGCACGTATAACTAATTAGTTACAAATGATGAGTTAACGATGAATTAAGCACTTTACTAATGTTTAACTAATGCTTAATAATGTGTTGGTTGAACATTTAAAACTGTCTTTACTAATGCTTTGTAATGCATTACTAATGGTGAATTCATGATGAGTTCATGAGGATTTAAGGATTAACTAATGCTGAAATTATGCTTAACCAATGCTTAACTAATGCTTAATAGTGTATAGTTATTATAAAGTGCTACCTAACAATTTATTACTCCAGCTCTCCTCTGACACAGTTCTGGTTTGATGGCGGCTTCCCAGATTCCCCAGAGCTCTCCAAAAACCTCAACACAATCACTCTGGCAGTGGGAAGCAGCACTAGCAGTGCTCTGTGCTCTGCAAATATCACACTGTGCTGCATTTATGTCTGCCAGATTTTAATACCAACACTCGCTGCTAGAAAAACATTCCACCCTCCGTCTCCTCTGTCAGTGACTGAGCTGCATTTATTGGGATCTAATGATAGACATGTTTTCACTCTGTTCCCTCCTGTCTTAGCCCTCTTTTTCTGAGGCAACAACTGCTGCAATAATAAGTACATGTAATTTAGTTGTGAAGACATTTTACTGTTAGTGTAAACTATGGTATGGATTGTAATGAAACTGGACACAGAGGTGCATTCATGGTCCCCAGAGGATGAACTCTGCTCATATTATTTTTTATTATAATCTGATTTTTCTTCTAGCATCCTCATCAAGACAGACATTCTTATTTGTGCAGCGTTTTGATTTACGACCAAATACCTGCAAAATGCTAACAAGACAAACACTAAGAGAGCGCAGTACGCCACCAAAGCCGCTCAGACGTATCATTTCAGAGAAATTAAATCTTGAAAAAAAAAAAGTGGCAGAAATCACGGCTCCACAGAATTTGTCCATTTAATATAGATATACCCACAAACACAATGACCTGAGCACAGGCATACCGGATACCAAATCATGTCACCTTAAAATGTAGCCTGCCTAGCTTGCATAAGCTGCTGGTTAGTGACTGGTCTGATGGGGCTTCTGGTGTAGCACCTTGGGCCGGTAACCTGGCTTCTTGAATGGATAGTGTACCATCTGAGGTCACTGGAACCGGTACTTAGACACCTGGGGTCGCTGGTACCAGTATTTAGGCACCTGGAGGACCTTGGGTTGCTGTGGTACCTTTGGATCCTTGGGTTGCTGGGTTAGGGTTATGTAGCGGGCCGCGGGAATTGTTGGGACTCGGAAACACCCCCATAATTTAATCAATTATTCCTTGTATCATTTCCGACAGTTAAGTCCTGATAAGTCCGCAGCGGTCGATTTGTAGTAGGATTGCAATCATGTGATCGTCAGCAGGCCGCTGAGGTAGCGTTCACTTGTAGTCATGGTTACAGTGACGCCGTGCCGCTATCTCGCAACGATCCAGAAATCTTGAACAAATTCGTGGATCCAAAGTACACATCACTGCCAAAATCTAATCGGTTCAGTTGCTTTTATAATACAGTTCAGAAAACAGATTAGTCTGTTTCCACGTCTCCTTCATCATGACGTTTAACAGCTCTAATGTGCAGCTCTCACATTAGAAATCCATCATTTAATCTCGAGGCTCTCTGGTAACAACATGTTCCTTTTGAATCGACGAGGAGGCACCGCTCGGTTTTGTTAAGGCAGCTAACACAGAGAAAGCCAGGCTTGATTCTGCAGTCAAAGCTGTTGGATTCTACACTACAGCGGAAACAGAAAAGCTAAAAGGGTCAATTATGGAGCCATTCCTGTAAACATTCACCCCACCTTGCACCTATGCAGAATTCCTGTAGTGGAAAGGTTTACGTCCGCTCCTACTGCGAGGTCCTGGAAGCTTCTTGTTTGCAGCACAATAAACAATAAATCCACTGAAGTTCTATCTTAGTATAGACCACATGGAAAAGCCTTCATGCTCACCAGTGTTGTCACTTCTTCAACTCACAGCTGAACAAGTGATCAAAATGTTATGTGACATGTCGGTGTTGTAACTGCACTTTAACTGGTTGGAAAAAAGACAGAAAAGAGGTTTTAGCTTCTCAGAGCATCCCTGAGCCTCACACAGCCGCGAGCATAGCTGCAGGCTCTTGTTGTGTTATTCCAGAGTTTCTCAGGCAACACAGACGACTACAATACAACGACACATCGGAAACAAGACAAAAGACTGAACAAAACAAAGAAAAAATCCAAGCCGAGATATAAGATTCCCCCAGAACTCTATTAGGTTCAAAGAGCTTAATGTACACGTCTTCAATGTGATTCATCATCTCCTGCAGCGGCCTGAAAACCCTCTTATCATAACACCAATTATCTGCTCCTTAATAACAGAATGGAGCTCATCTCAAGAGTTATCAGAAACCCAGTCTGTGGTACAGCAGTGGAGCCCAGCACCGTTTATACAGTATGGCGACTAAAACAAGTGATTTTTGATGTCTGAACAGCTCTAGAAGATCGAGGAAGGAGCTAAAACCCTCGCGGCAGATAGTCGACTCATTCAGACGCTGGATATGTGGGCTATAAATGAAGAAAAAGTCTGGTGTGTTTCTGAGGTGGCTCGCATCCCAAACCTTCACAGACAAAAGATGAGATCATCAGCTGTCCGATCCAACTGTTTGTCTGTGGACTATCGACAATTCTTACGGTCTTTTTTCCTGCATATATCCACGTATTTTATAGGCTTTTTTGGCCCGTAGTCTTCAAATACAAATCACATCTTTGACAGTAAATGGTTTAGAGCAGGGGTGTCAAACATGCGGCCCGCAGGCCAAAACTGGCCCTCCAGAGGGTCCAATCCTCAAAGTGTAAACATTACAGAGAAGACATTAACTGCAGATTGTAAGTTGGTAAAACTACAAACTTAAAATAACTTCTAGACCATGACAAGTTGTTTCGATCATAAAGATAAATAATAGTTTGTCATTTTGTGACTCATTTTTGTAATATTTTGTCTTGTTTTTGTCCTTTTTTTGTCAGACTTTTGTTTCACGTTTTCATCGTTTTGTTTCTCATTTTTGTCGTTTTGTTTCCTTTTTGTGTGTTTTTGTCTTACTTTTGTCAGTTTGTGTTTTACTTTATTTGCCTTTTTGTGTACTTTTGTCATTTTGTTTCTCGCTTTTGTCATTTCTTGTCTCATTTTTGTCATTTGAGCATTTTTTGTGCCTTTGTAACCTTTTTGTCAAATTTTTTGTAGGATTAGGGGTTACGGTTTTTTATTTCCTGTCGTTTGTCTCATTTTTTGTCATTTTGTTTCTCGGTTTTGTCATTTTGTGTAGCATTGTTGTGATATTTTGTCTTGTTTTTGTTGTTTTTTTGTCTTTTTTATGTCTGACTTTTGTCGTTTTGATCATATAATAAAATACTACATCATTTAGTTCCAGATAGCTGTGACTAAATGTTGTGTTCCTTTGTAGACACTCTGTGATCTGGAAGTTGTAATGTGAAAATGATAAACTGAGGCTGAAATTGAAGTTATTTTTCTTAAGAAATTTCAGGTTGTTCAGAATGTTTTGTAAAAAGAAAATTCCTTAAATGTGTAATTTTTTGCACTAAATCAATGGAAAAATTTGGAGTTGTGGTTATTTATAGATTATTATGCTGTCATTTTACTGGTCACTGGAGATCAAATTGTTCTGAATGTGGAACTGAACTAAGATGAGTTCCAGTATGGCTAACACCTGCGAGCACTTGGGAAAACGCTGGACATGTTGACTCCAGACTTTTGGGGATTTTTGTATTAAAAAAAATAATCAGACTTTTCTTTGTAGTGATTCATTGTAATATAACTGCGTCATGCTGCACAGAAGACAGTGCAGAGTTCTTTGCTTCTAGCTGTGGTTGCGCTGAAGATAGCCTCAAAATGAAAGACTTATGGTGCAAGACAGTGACTATTTTTTCTTTAATTACAGCAACAAAAAACACCCAGAAACAGCCCGGGGTTCAGATGATTAATCTGTCTAAAAACCAAGGAGTAAGATCACTTTTATCTTCTCATCACTGTCAGACTATTCCTTTAAATATTATACTTCTGCTCTGCCGCTACACATTATTCTTACTTAAAATCAAAGAAATGGTTCCATAATCTTGTTTTTTTTTCGCTGTACCCTCGTGTATCTTTGCGTTAATTTCTGCTGGCTGGCCTGTCCTGTCCTGTCCACTGTGTAATTCAGCAGCAGAGCCGGTTATGCAACAGTGAATTTGTTTTGCTGCTCTTTCGCCTGAGGTCCTCTCAGCAGCAGCAGCATCACTCCAGCCATGTTGTGCTGCAGAGTCAGGGAATCAGCGAGCATGAAAAGGGCAAAATCCACCTCTCTAGCACAAGAGATGGGGTCGGGGAGGACGTACAGTTTAGCAGGGCCGTTTTATGTAAGGCTTCGAGTAGATATATGAATATAACGTGAGGAGAGTCAACAAGCGTGTGACTGCCTGTGTGTGTGTGTGTCGGGTTGGAAACAGTCGAGTGTAGTTATATTAACACCTGAGCTGAGTTATTGTGTAACCACTGTGTAACCTTCATGTTTTCTACTGTATGAACACAACATGTGCTCCTCAAAGCATGCTACCAGGCTTCAGCAACCTATTTAAGCTAGTTTACAGCAGCTACGCACTGCACAAAATTATATAAATGCTTAACTTTGTCAGTATGGACACGCTGGTTAGACCGAGGAAGATTCTGCACAATATGCCGCTTCAGCTCATTAAATGGAAAGTCAGCAGCTCCAATGAGGTTAGGCTTAGAATTCTATACATGTGTAGCTGACATGCAGAAAATACTTGGTGATCTGCACAGTTCTTGAATGAAAAATCTTCTCGTTATTGTTTTTCAACTATGACTTCATGGCTCCTTTTTGACCAAGCAGGTTCCAGTGCTAGTTGGCACCAGTTCTTTGGGTTTCCACCACCTAAGCATTGGTTCCAGGCTCCAAAAACTGGTGCTTTTCAGGCACCAACTCTTTCCTGGGCCAGAGTTAAGAACCGAGTACGTCACGGGCTGAGTGTTAACTCATAGCTACGTATCTACTAACAGTTTGATTATTTGTTTCTGGATCATAATGCAGGCTTGCAAAGTCAGGAACACCACTTTACGATGCGCGAATGTTGTTGAACGGCCACACATGCTGTGACGTACTGATGTTTTACAGTGACATGGCTCTAACTTTGCTCCTTCCCAATGGAAAAGCAAACTGGTTCTTAGGAGGCACAAGATTGGAACCAGCTAAGCACCAGCACCGAACCAATACCTGGTTCTTTTTGGTCAAAGGGTTAGGGCTAGGGTTAAATCCCCTTTCCTTAGCCATGTTTGAACTAATGTAGTTTATATTGTGTTTTGGCCTCATAGCAAATCACCACATTTTCATAAAGTAGAAGATATTACCTTTCAAATAAAGTCTCATACATGCATCTTAGTCTTACAGTTTTTTCGTTATATGCTTTTCCATTTTGTTATGCCATAAAAAGTGGAGCAGGATAAAAATCAAAGGGTCAGTTCAACTAAATTAGAAACCAGAGGGAGAAATTGTAAGTCTAACACCACTACATTTATCTGATGACAAGTTATTTTATAAATGAAGATTTTAATAGCCTATAATGTTGCCTTGCATTGAATTAAACCACACAAGCCTGCATAAAATGAGGAAAATTATCTCTACTGCAGCTGACAACGATATCAAATGTTCCTAACGTGATATGAAATGAGCAGTTTTAGAGATTTCTAACCACTATTGTGGTAGTTTTACTCCGGTAGAAGGTCTTAATGCTTCTTCCTCCACTGTATATACTTCATTATTATCATCTGACCATCTTGAACAATTTGAAAACTTGCCATCTTAACTTCAGGCTCATGTTATGATCCAACCACTAGGGTCAGCCGGATGCAACTAAAATCACCAGATGTTACTGGTTCAGGAGGAGCAATTTATGTATTTCTCAGTGGCAAACTGGAACAAAAGAACAGATGATACAAAGGAACGAGGGCTGGTGGATGCTGCTAAATTAAGAAATCAAATAAAACCAAACAAAGGCCGACAGAGTTCATAAAGTAGCTAAAGAAATACAAAACAACTAAACTCCTTGTCCAAACCAAAACCCAGAAGCAACACCCACCACAAGTAACAGAAACTAATGGGTGAATAGTGCACAGAACTAATGAAACAAAAAGCATTTGACACACAATATGCAAGACTGAAGTTACAAATAGCTTCTAAATGAAGTTGGTGGACTGCTAACAGGAGTCACAGTCTTCACTAAGACTGGAAGCTCCTCACTGAATTAGCAGCCGCCAATAGAAGCTCTAAATGTCCGTAGGCACCCCTTAATGGATACAGAACCTACAGACCATACAGGAATACAAATAATTGGCAAAAAGGCACCAGAGTTAACTGGTGGCATCAAACTGACTGAGAGTTTTGGCTGCAGACCCATGTGTGGTGCCTGCTGGGGTCTTATGGGAGAAGGAGTTGTGGTGGTGGACCAATCTGACAATGTGGAAGGTGTGGAGGACCAGGTCTGGAGCTCCAGGCTAATCACTCCTCATGAGCACCAGGTGGGATCTGGAGCTCAGTCTTAGACCAGCTGTTCCAAACACACAGCCACCAGCAGCCGTAACAGTTCACTTTGTTCTTCTGGAGCTCAGGTTTCTGAGCTATCGCTCTGCTCCCAGAAACTATTCCTATAGTAGCAAGTGGTTCGATTACAACTGTTGACCATCAGGAGTATCCAGCACAAACATGGACACTGACTCTGAGTAAAACATGCTCAGAATGAATTTTTAAAATGTGATTTTCACTGTTTTAGAGCACCACAAATGAAACTACAACATGGCTGTATAAAGGTGGAGGCAATAATTAAATCCCAAAACTTGGAACAGGCCTGGCTAAAATAAGAAAATATAGTTTTTTTTTTCTAAAATTTGGGATAACCCATCCTTCAGATGTGCTCACTTTCACAACTCTAACACCCGAACACAGAATGCAGAGCAGAATTTCTGAGTAATACCAATGCACCTTTCCCATTTCATAGGACTCGGTCTTTGTGGCAGACGGCTGTCTTCAGGATCGACACTATAATCCAGCACCTTGTTATTTTAAAATCAGCTCATTTGTATGGACAGGTGCACATGTCATGGTTTGGAAAAGGCTTTTTTCTCATAAACAAACAAAAAAACTGTTTGGTTTTGTCCACATATCTGCCTCGAAAACGCGCTTAAGCTGAAAATCCTTTAAAATCTCATATTGGTAATTTTAGTGCACACGATCTGGCTGCTCCTGCAAAGCTTCCCTGTTCTGCTCCCTGCAGCTTAACTGTCCGTTTGCTCCTGTCCTTCTTACAGATGAACGAATCTGAAACCTGCATGTGTGTGTGTGTGTGTGTGTGTGTGTGTGTGTGTGTGTGTGTGTGTGTGTGTGTGTGTGTGTGTGTGTGTGTGTGTGTGTGTGTGTGTGTGTGTGTGTGTGTGTGTGTGTGAAGGCCTATCTGATGGAGAGATTGCAGTCTCCAGGTATGTGTGAGGATGATCAGAAGCTACAGAACTGGGATTGGGTGTAGAACTGCGGCACAGAAGGAGCTTATAGATGGAAAAACGTGAGCAAGTACCTTTGGTGTGAGCGTTAAATACAGCTCGGTTTTAGCGGATGAATGCTGCCATTTAAAGACACCATCATGGAGGTGTTACGCCGTCCTCACAGCAACATTTGTGGACTTCTTGATCTCTTGAGTCATGAATTTGTACAAGCAGATGGTGCAGCCAGCATCAGGTTTTTATATTCACCCACTTCCTGATTCACTCGCCAATTCCAGCTCTCAATTGTTTGTTTTCCCCAGAAGGCAAAGTAGCACTTCAGAAGTGAAGAGCAAACACGACAACGTCACTCAGAGCGATCGTGGAAGGTCTCGGGAGTTTGCCTCTTTCTGCACTAAGACATACTGTGGCAAATCGGTTCACATCGAGGCTTTATTATTAGCTCCGGGACAATTAGGTGGGCTGGAGAGAGGTTAGCGGGAACCTGTCTCTCTCTCTCTCTGACATCTGGAGCTGTGGATGGGCGGTGACGCTCCCTCAGCTGCTCCCTCGGAGCTGTGTAGGAAGACAGGAGGCTAAAAATACCGGACAAAAACAAAATCGACACAACAACCCCGACAACAGGGGGAGAGGAGGCAAGAGAAGAAGACGCTTGTTGAGGATGGCAAAGTGTGACATGTGACGCCTCTGAGTGTAGTTTTGATATTTATAATCATAATAATGACAAGAAAAAGTCCCTGCTTTTGTGGATATGCTTCTGTGAAAATCTAAAACACAAGACGCGCATGTGAGCATACACAAATTAGCCGTATGGGGTTTTGAATGTAAAATGTATAAAGAGAGCTGCAACCAGTTTTCAAAACTTTCTCTTCATAAAATTGTTATCACCAATGTCCCAGAGCCCAACATGGTGTCTTCTGTATGAACAAAAGCCCAAAATCCCCAAAATACTTATTTTACATTATATTAAATAGGGAAGCATTTCTAATCCTCACATCTGAGAGAAAGTAAATGTCTGGCAGGACTATTAAAATAGTCACTAATTAAATTTCTGTCTGTCAGCTAAAGCTCTAGTCACGAGTTCTGGGAGTTAATGGGATGTTTTAGAGACTGCCGACATTCCTAAAACACTCATACCTTTTTCTGAAGGACATTCAGTATAGTATACCTAGTTAATCTCTTGCTCCGAGTTAGATGAGAAAATTTATAAAACACTTTCATATGTATGTATTAAATATGAAGATACACATAGGACATGGTTAGCTTTTTTTTATTAAACAAACAATATATGTTAATTATTTAACTTTAGAGGTGCTGGCAGGCATATATTACAAGTCTGCTTTCCCCCTTTTCCAGTCTTCATGCTAAGCTAAGCTAATCACGACCTGTTGTAAGCCACTGTATTTATTTAAAGTCCAATAGAAGCTGAAGTGAATTGTGGAAAACAATACAGTTAAGAGGGATCTGGGTGACGGTGTGTCCATTCTGTGGTGCAAAGCTTCTAAGTACCAACTCCATCTTTCTGAGTTGTCTGAAGCTTTAAATGGCTCAAGCACAACTGGTTTTGAAGGTAAAGTCAAATCAGACATGCTGGGAAGCTTTAGCTTTAGCTTAGCCCTCTTCCGCCCAGCGCTATGTGAAATGTGTCACTTCAGTAGTTGCTTGATGACTTCGCCTCAAATTAGGCTTTAGTAGTGAGTCTCCACCTTATAATGAACTGTATAAACTGCAGTTCCTCAAGAGGCCACATGAATTTGGCACCAAGAGTGAGTCAATCCCAACAGACCCCCATGTTAAAATGCCCAACTTTATAACAGGAATAAACATGTTTATAAGCTGGTACAAAAGAAGAGTTTTGGTCTCCACAGCTAATTTCCCATTTCATGACAACTGTACAGAGGTTGAAAATTTATAAACCTCAATTGCTTAAATTGTATTAAGACCTAAAGTTATTCATATTTAAACTGTATAGGACAGTCTATGATCTAAAGATGTTGGCATAGCTCAGTACTACTCATGTTCAACCTCTGCTTATTTTTGGATTAGCCAGGAGTTAGGTGGAATGCGACTCTGCCATGGTGGTGGTGACCAGAGTCATCACACTTGGCTTCAAAACTAAAGTTCGGCAAACCTAATACGATAACGTCAAGGAGGGTTTGTCCATCTTTGCATAACGTCTATGAATTCTTACCTTACATCAGGAATTGCCAAAAGCCGTTTTTGGACACAATCTTCCCTCAGTGTTAAGCAAATAGTTCTATCAAAAAAAAGTAACCCTAACCCTTGCTTCGTTAGGCAACTTTGACACGATCTTACTCTAATGAAAACCTAAACGCTGGTTCACTGGTTGTTAAACACGATCTGCACCTCCAGCCAGTCGTCGTGGGTTCTCATGAATAATTCAAAATTTATGGAAATGGATTCCAAAACAGACTGCTGGAGGCCAGAAGAGAATTTGGGCTGTAGGAAAAGATTGATTGAGTTCTGGTGAATAAAATGTCACAAATATGTGTAACAACGACTCAGTTTTTATAAACAAAAAAAAGTTTAAAATAACGGCCACAGTACCATCTCTTTAATGGTCTGATATTGTCACACTATTCCCTTAAAGGCATTATGGAGGATGGGTTTTTTTGTTTAATTTGTCTGATTCACATAAAATGAATACTGACCTTTAATGGACTTGTATGTATGGTTTCTAAAAAAATTAAAAATTAAAAAAAATAACTGTGGACATGGCAGGACCTGAAAAACATCAGCCAATCAATGCGCTCGGACCGAGGCGTTTGGTTTGCTCCCTTTCCTGTCAATCAAAAATCTTCCGGCTCAGGCAGAGTTACGTAGATTACGTACGCCTTGGACTTACGTGTTTTGTGTATGTGTTGCTTTGGTATAGCTTCGTAGTTAGCTGGCGACTTGTTTTGCTCATCTTTTTTTACATAATGGCAGATAAAGATCCAGGGGGACCCAGCCGTAAAAGACAACTTCACGAGTCCTACGCAAGTTTCTGGAGGAGGGCGTTTCTTCGTAAATGTTAAGAGGGGGGAGGTTAGAGGGGGGTGAGGGAGAGGTTGTATGTGCGCATGCGCATGCTACGTTCAAAGTCGTAGGAAATTAAATCTCCTCTAATGCCTTTAAACTGAGCTAAAGGCTTTTTCATCATTTGCCAAAGCTATAACAAATATTTACCTCACCTATAAATATCTATAAAAGATCTAATTAAAAAAGACCAATCAATTGATCAGGTTAGCCAGTAAGTGGACAAATAGACTGATTAGTCTGTTCCACCTGACAACAAATGTGTTTCCAAATGAGATTAAATCATCCAACAGACCTTCAGCAGACCACTGAGACCACAATCTGAGCTCTAGCGTTGGCTGTAAATAATTTTGCATGGAGAGATTCAGGACCTTACGAAGAGCAGAAGAAAAGAGAGATAAAGGAGTATGAAGAGGAGGGTCATGCAGGCAGCAGATGTGAAGCTGCTGGAGCCTTCTGGTCGATGCAACAGGAAGCTGGCCGCTGGGGACATCCATCAGAATGAGAAAGAGGACATTAGGAAGCTCGTGACCGAGAGACGAGCCTGTTGCTCTCAGATAATTAGTCCACATGGCAATCAGCCTCGAATCTGACTCACAGAGAGAGAAATACAGAAGAAAAGAGAGTGAGACAAACAGACGGAGAGGAAGAGGAGGTGGAGGAGCTCTAGTGTCATTTATTAACAATGGTGTTTCTGACCCAGTGGCGGCTAGGAGGCTGGTTTGGACTGGTTAGTGTTCAGCGGTCACCACAGGACTCACATCAGCAAAATCAGCAGCAGGCCACGTATGAATGGACACAAAGGAACACTGTGTCTGGGAGACGGTCGGCCAGTTTTAGTCTGTATTGTGCCCTTTATACCCGACCACACACCGAATGCACGTGTATCCTGCACTGTAAAACATCGCAGAGGAACTCAGTTAAATCAACTCATCTTTACATATTCACTTTATGTAAATGTTTGATCATTTGCTGCTAATTGAATATAAGGGTCAATATATAACTGTGGGACCACTGACCAGATTTCAAAAACTGACGATGCCATTAAGAGAGTATAAGCATTCCTGTCAGTGTTATCTGTTGAACTAATTGAAAACGTTGGCTAATTAGTTTCATCCAGAAGGTTCTGCTTGTAGTTTATCGTCAACGATAGTCTTGATGTAGCAATCCGAGACATTTTACAAACCGATGGCTCAACTACAAAGCCCAGGGCCCACTTTTATCCAACTGCGTGCAGAAATATAGCTCTAAATCTGTGCAGTGCAAACAGGATTACTGGTATTTACAAATGAAATCCACTGATTGATGACTCATCACTCTCTGCTAGAAGATCACCATGGTTCCTAAGATCGTGCTCTCCGTGCTGCTTCAATTTGGCTGTATTTGTTAGGGACTGTATTGGTGTGTCTTTTACATTATTCACACTCATGCACAAGCTAATGCTGATAAATCCCACTCTATGCATTGAAATCTGCAAAGTGTGGCCTAAAAGCTACGCAGTAAGCGCAGTCACACTGTAGTAAACATTAAGGAAGATTGGTAAAGGTATTGGTATGTTATAAATCGCTGCATTTTTAGTAGGAGAGACCCAAACTTGGGATGGAAATGGTACATTTGTTGTGGACTAGTGAGTACAGCAGCAGGACAGTGTGTATGAGTAAAACTTTCTTCAATGTAAGATGAATACAAAAAAATTACCCGACTGATCTTAAAAGCTCACTTGTTGACATTTTTTTCAGAATTGCAAAAAAAAAAAAAAAGCCTAATGGAAGGTAATTTCAAAACCAGGTTTGGTGTTAAATGACGCTCATTCTCCGTTAATCCCAATGAACACCAATAAAACCATTCTTCATCTGTGACACATCTTGCTATCGGGAACAACCAATGTCCAGAATCCAAAATTTCAGACCCCGCTGTGACAAAAGAACAAACAGATCACACCTCAGCCTTGCCAAGTCTCCTTCAACGGCTTCAACAATGAGAAAAAAAACGCTGTCAAATGAAGCAGAACCGCAGGCTGCATAGTGTATAATAGATAAACTCTTTATGGGGCACCGCTGCCTGTTGACTTCATTAAATCTCATGACATTAAATCCACAAAGAGGTCGGATGATTGATGCCGACGCACATGTTCTCAGCCTGTTAACAAGCAGTCAGAGATGTGTCACATGACAGTTTATGAAGAAACAAGCATGTGGGGTCCAGAGTCTGACACTGGGAGCTCCTCAGATAGCAAAATCAAAAATGTATTGATCGTAAAGCACTTCAGTTAGGAGAATAATGATCCTTTTTACGATGCTCAGGGAAATGCAAAGAGAGAGAGAGAATAATTCTTCCCTGCAACTATTGATTTCGGTAGATTTCAGCCAATTAGCACCATTAAAAGTCTTCTGAATTAGCTATTAGAAGTACATGTTTGCATCTTACCCACCGATAGGCAGACAACTGTCAATGGGTGACTGTAATACTGAACAAACATTGAAAATATAACATTTTTCAGCGCAGTTAAAACCTGTGAAAGAAAATCAGTGTATTTCCATCCATGACTGTTTTGCTAATTTTAGGGGCTTGCTCCTCAAGCTAAACACCTAGCTGGCGATGCTAACTATCCATTGTATTGTGTTGCAGTTGCCTTATACCAACTTCCATCCATCTATTCAGTGGAATAGGCTTTTGTGGCTTTTTGGAGCCCAGTTTTTTCATGGCATTGTAATACTTTTTCTGTTCTTCTGTCATGAAAATATCTTGACCTCCAAACTTTTTCTTCTGCTGGTTGAAATTGTCAATGATCACACCAATGAAGAGGTATACGTATACACTCACACACAAATTCAGCTCTCAAAATGACAATACTAAATATTGATTTTTTTTTAAAAAGTCCAAAAAAGGGGGGCAGACAGGGCGGCTAGATTTAGGGACTCGGGGGTACTGAAGTTCATAGGGATTCTCCTTCGAGCTCTCATTTCCTTTATGTCGAAATACTATGATGGAGTAGAATTTCCTTTCTGCGACGAGTTCTCGAAATACGAAAACACCACTTAATCCTCGTTAGGGTTGCTTTTATTATCCTAGCTGACTTAGAGTAAAGGCAGAAGGAGGTCACCAGAGTTAGTGGGGGAGGGAAGAGGTTAAAGCTTGAGAAGATGAAGGTAGAAGTTTGGTTTTGGAGGAGATGTTTGGGTTGAAGGAGGAGAGTGGGAGGAGATGGTCAGCCTCTCAGTGTGTGTAGTAGGAGGAATGTAAACAACAATGACGACGATCACAGTGAACTCACGTAGCAGATAGAATGATCTCAGACTGACTGCTAACAGTTCAACGTCCTGCTACAGATCTGCTCTCTGATGGTAACGTATCCAGGGTTCCACCATCTGTCATTCACATGCAGAGCAAGTCCTCAACCTCTCCTCTTACCCCAGATGTTTTCACTCAAAACGTGCATAAAAACAGGTGGACTGAAACACATCTTGAGTCTAGTACATATGTCAAGATGCCCCATTTTATCTTCCTCTCCTGCAGAGGTCCTTTGGATGTTTTCCTGCTGCAGGTCTCAGGTTAAGGACCAAACCATGCACAGAATCGTCTCTGATTGCTGCATGAAAAATTGTTTTGTTCTGACGCTTTAGGAAAAATGGAACCTTGGAAATGAAGGGAAACAGCTTAAGCTCTTTGTAGACATAATGAGGAAGAGGCTTGAAGAAAGAGAAGAGCAGCGGTTTGTTGTCTCTCTCTGTCAGGGTTTGTTCAAGCTGACTGAATTATGGGCTGAATGCAGTTTCCAGATCTGTTTGGGTCGGGTGTGGCTGTGCTGGAGCTTTCATTAACCCCATAAAACCCAGTGTTGTTGTGTTGTTGATTCTTCCTGTGCACTAATCATGGTGTCTAATCAGCATCTTGATATGGCACACCTGTGAGGTGGGATGGATTCTCAGCAAAGGAGAAGTGCTCACTATCACAGATTTAGACAGATTTGTGAACAATATTTGAGAGAAACGGTGATATTGTGTATTAGACCCTCCAGAAAAATGCGGGCTAAAATACTTGATCATGTGAATAAATATGCGGGGGTTTTATGCCATTTTATGTGGGGAAATTGCGGAAAGTTGCAAAGTATGTGAAAAGTTGTGAAATATGGAAAAAGATGTGAAACATGTAAGAACTGGGAAAAAGGTGATTCCTCTCCTACATCCTGTTACTAGGACACACACATCCCTTACTGAGGTTAAAACACTTTCCTATTCATTTTTTAAGAAACTGTAATTGGGGTTTAACCACACACACGCATACACACCCCGGTGTGCTCCTTCACTCACACACACACTCACACAGCACACTCTCTGGAGAAGTCGTGGAGAAGTGCTGTAACACGGTTGATTTTCTTCGGTGCTCCAGAACGATGTTGCACGAGGTGCAAAAAAGTTTCCCCCCACTTTCGTGCAGTAAATCTGGGTACTGTTTTGCCCGGTCTCTGGCTGAAATATTCGTAGGTAAATGTGATCTTTGAGCATTTGCCGTTCTTGTTTTTCGTCTCTGAGCACCACACTCCGCATCAGCTCGTGCTTCTAGTGTGTGTGTGAATGAACTGATGACGTCAGGCCGGGAGTCACATAAAAACTCACTCACAACTCCATTTATAATGGTTATAGTTTTCTTATTTTATGCGGGAATTGTGAAATCAAGCGGGACCCGCATATTTGTCTTTTTTTTCGTGGAAATGTGAGATTCTTGCGGGAATTATGTGCCGTTTTGCAGGGATTATGCGGCCTTTTGGGAAATAATTGACCCCCGCATAATCAGCGGCATTTTGGTGATTAATACGGGAAGTCATGCGATCGCATAATCGCGTTTTTCTGGAGGGTCTAGTGTTTGTAGAAAAAGTTTTAGATCTTTGAGTTCATCTCATAAAAAATGGGAGCAAACACAAAATTGTTGCGTTTATATTTTTGTTGAGTGTATATATGTATATATGTGTGTGTGTATATATATATATATATATATATACGTATATATGTGTGTATATATACACTTATGTACGTACATATGCACACACACTCATTTTTTCTGTATTTGGGTTTATATATACATATATATTAATGTATACATTATTATTATTATCATTTATTTATGTTCTGCTCATTTCTTTTTCAATATTTGGGTCTTACAGGGTTAAATTCACTCTCTTCTTTCCACTTTTCATCTTGCAGTTTTAATACAACTTTGCATCATATCAGAGTTGAAGAGTGAGTTTGCCAGTTCACCGCTGAACTGTAAAACACATCCGGCACACATACGCAACGACAAACGCTGGCTGCTGGCAGCGAGCTGTTACTAACGTGATTTGCTCATGATCTGACCCCAGAGCGGTCAGGCTCAACAGAAACAGATGCCAACCATCAAAGGACACATAGAGAAGCTAATAGCTGAAATCACATTATGTTCTTTGTCTATCAGAGTCAGCCTTTGCTTCCCTGCAGTCTGACGATAATCTCAAACAACCAACACTTAGTCAAACTCTTTCTCTTTGGAGTCTGACATGGTTTTCTCCATTTAATTCTTTCCCTGCAGACGTAAAAATACTCTCTTGCCTCCAGATTCAGTAAGGAATTCCATTAAAATATTTTCTGTGCTGTTGCTGGTTCACAAATTCCTTTAACCAGTTGTGTGTCGTGTGATTGTAAAGGAGGATAGTGTGTGATTTATTGGTGAGTGTGGAGGTGGAGAAAAGGTAAATTGAACAAACACACAGAGAGCAAGCCAGAGGGCCAGAAGAAGAGGAGGACAATGTCAAGAGCACATCAATAGAGAGAAAAAACAGTGGAGCTCCGGACTGCATCTGATTAATTTGGAGGAGTTTAATGTGAAGGATGCTATTTGAGTCGAGCCCCCACAGAGAGGAGAGGATGAGGACTCTCGGTTTGGACCGGTTTAGATAATTAATACAATCAATACAGGGCAGATGTTGTCTTGATTTCTATTGATTGCAATGACAGATGGAAGCTTGAGAAAGAAGGAAAAGACGAGAGGGCGAGGAAAGGAAGAAAACAAGGAGAAATAAAAGGAGGAAAGGAAGCGGAGGGTAATGAGAGTAGTGTAAAAAAAAACACAAACTGAACAATCTGATTAATGGTTGACAAGAGTGGGAAGACTTTTTTTTTTTTAACAGGAGGTAAACTGACATGCAAAGAGCTGAAAAGAAGCAAAAATGATTGAGAAGAGGAGAGGACGGGAAGATCAGGCTGAGAGAAAATGAAGAAAGGAAAGGGAAAGATAACGGGAGGAAAATACGAAGGCTTTTCCCACTTGTACCATTCTTTCTATAAAGCACATGTAGGAGTCTTTCTATATGTAAATGAGAACACAGTTCTCCAAAACTCATGGGAGATGGTTGGATGTAAAAAGGAATGAGACATTTCACTGTATGAGGAGGAGAGCTGCTGAGGGAAGAAGGGAAGTGGAGGGTAGAGATCATCATCACCGCCTGTTCAGCCACAGCTGGAGCTCAGAGAGAACGACCAGGCTGGGCTGAACTCGGTGACACTCTGGTGATTACTAGACTGAAGTGGGAGCCCGACGGACCGATGAGGCCGATCAATGAATACCAACAATCTACCGCAGAAACCGTTTTGTTCTTCCAGCTGACAGGAGATGTGTGGAGGTGGTAGATTGGGTTTCAGCTCAGGTGTGGACGTCTGATACGAAGTGCTGCTAAACATAATGACAGGGCAGACTGACTCTCAGAAGACACCATTACAGCCACATTCTGGTCACGCTGATGCATCTTTAGGGTCCTGATGCCTTTTCTTAGTTATTTTGCAGTCTCCATATTCCCATTCGTCCTCTTTCTCATCCTTGTCTTGATTCACATTCTGCTCAGGAACACTTTAACAGCAGAATCCAGCGTTGATGTGTGCATGTTAATCAGAGCAGAACATCCCATAATGACCGCTAGTCAGTTCCTCCAGGATTTCACAGGCGTTTTCTGAGACTGTTGCGTTTCAAAATGCCTGAATTCATGGCAGCTTTTCTCAAAAATTGCGATGTTTTAACCCTCCTGTTGTCCTCATTTATCGGCACCAAAAAAATAGTTTCCTTGTCCGAAAAAAATCCAAAAATTCGGTAAAAAAATTCCAAAAAAATTTCTGGAAGAAAATTCCAACAAT
Source organism: Acanthochromis polyacanthus (assembly GCF_021347895.1). Lineage (NCBI taxonomy): Eukaryota > Metazoa > Chordata > Actinopteri > Pomacentridae > Acanthochromis > Acanthochromis polyacanthus. Next base: position 43,456,376 of record NC_067113.1, on the reverse strand, counting down.
TCCTTAAAAGTTTTATTTTAAAAATCCCCCAAATTTGACAAGAAAATTCTTGTAAATGTTTCAAAAACGGGTAAAAACCTACCAAAAAAAATCCTAAAAATACCTAAAGTGATTGCATATATATCAGTAAAACTTCTGATATTTTCTTTAAAAACATTCACAAAAAAATCAACCAAAATCCAGTGAAATTCACTGGATTTTGGTTGATTTTTTGTCTCGCTCCTTGGCGGAATAATTAATGTGACTTACCTTCATTCTTTCCAACAGATCTGGATGCAACAGCTTCCGTCACGGTGATTTGTCTGGTCTGTGGTCCGCTCGTTTCAGCCGTTCTCCTAGAAAAGTGTTTGTCAGTCGATTATTTTCATTCGTATTCGACCAGAATATTATAAAACAGTTTAGCTCCTCTTTGGTGAAGAACATCATTGAATGGTTTTTCACGTTCTTCAGCAGTAATTTTTGTTGGTAGATGGGAGACATTAGACTGGGACATGTCTGCAACTTCAGTCCATAAACAAAAAAGTGAATTCAGTGACGTACATGCGTTAGTTTTGCACTGGGGACTGCTATGATTGGTGGAACTCACAGGAGGCTGGACAAAATTGTAGAAAAGTTGCAGTGATTGGACAAAATTGCAGAATTCACAGAGATTGGTTGAATTTGCGTGAATTGTTGCGATCGTAACGTTGCAAATTCATGGAGGGACTGACCAATTTGGAAAAACACAGGAAGGAGAATAGCAGGATCTCTACTTTAAAAAAAATCATGTCTGTCTCAGTGGTTTCTTTTAAGAGTCAAATCCAGAGACCGGAGTTCCCGCACAGACAGAAGAAAGTCGTTTTTTTAGCCCTCGTGTCGTCCTGCAGGTCAAAATGACCCGTTTTAAAGTTTGAAAATGTGAAGGAATAAAAACATTTTCACCGTGAAACTTCTGATGTTCACATTTTCAACATTTTGGGGAAATCTTTGAACATTTTAGGTGGAAAAAAGAAATGTTGAAAAAGTGTTTCTCAAGAATATTTACATATAAATCATTGATTTTCGTGAATGTTCTTAAAGAAAATAGAAGTTTTACTGATATATATGTAATCACTTTAGATATTTTTTAGGATTTTTTGGAAGATTTTTCTTTATTTTTTGAAAATATTTACAAGAATTTTCTTTCCAAATTTTGGGGATTTTTTTTTTAAATAAACTTTTTAAGGAATTATTGGAATTTTCTTCCTGAAGATTTTGCAAATTTTCTGAAATTTGGGGAATTTTTTTACTGAATTTTTGGATTTTTTTCAGACAAGGAAACAATATTTTTTGGTGCCCATAAATGAAGACAACAGGAGGATTAAAGATGACAACAGGTTTTGGGATATCACACAATGCTCTCACATCCAGTCTTGTTGAAAGAGGAATCTCCCACAAGCTGTGATGGAGTTCGAGGTTAAGAGTAACTGAATGGAAATCACCACTCACAATAAGAGCAACAACAACAACGGCACGTAAATGGTTGTTTTCTCTATAGGAACACCGTGAAGTGGACAAACATCCCTTTCTTTATAAGCATAGTAACTGCAGGCTTGTTGGCTGCATTAAGAATGAGGTGAAAGACGCTCGTAGGGAAGAGGACAACAAGTTGCACAGATCCAAGGCTGTTTGGCGGCGTAATATAGTGCGTTTGACAACAACAGCCAGACAGCTGGCGAAGTGCTTTATCAGCCTGGCGCTCGCCCAAGATCCTCAAACTGTGACTTTATAGCTCTACAGATGCCACTGTCGACCAGCGAGATGGTTATTTAGTCAGCTGGTCCAACACAATTTAGCAATCTCATGACTTTTCACAGAGAGAAAAGTCCATTCTGAATGCTTTAGGATGTCTCTGAAAGTGAATACCGAATCCAAAAGTCCACTCGTCCAAAATTCAGTCTCTTTTAACTGTTTTGATGTCAACTAATTTCTAAAGAGAATACTGCATAGTGGTTTACAGCTGATAAATGCTTCACCCTGTTCACCAGTAAGTCACTAACTGGGTCAATATATGGCTGACAGGTTTCATAATTGACATTTTTTCGCTGATTTCAGACCTAAAATCAACATCACATGGCATTTTTAGAGAAAGATTCTTCTAAATATTATATATACAATTGAGTAAAATTGAAATTGAAAGTTGTTTATAAAGATCTTGTAGTAAATCTGTTGAATAATCTCATTTTATTATTGCTTAGCTAATTAGAAGGTGGTTGTTATTAAATTCGTACGGTTATTTAGTTGACATTTTAGTGATATTCAGTCATTTTTTATTAATAAGTGATTGTTTCCGCAATAAATAATTTTGGAATTTGTAAAGACATGATCATAATAAACGTAACATTTAAATATTTGACATTCGTTTGGCTTTTTAGTGACAATTTAGTCTTTATAGTTTGTTCATTATATAGTAACACAGTAGAGTTCAGTTTCTGTAACTCGCTCGGTTGAATTTGGCACATTTTTCGCGACATATAAACACACATAAAAGCAATAAATTATTTAAATTCTGACTGTACCCTACAGAGGATAAAGTAGAATATAGAAAATGGATGGAGGGACATTGTCACTGTGACATATTTAATATCATTTTGCTTTATAATTTAAAAAGTTTGGCCCATTTTACACTTGGAATACAGCCTGATTAAATATTTTATTTCATGATACATGTTGGCTTTTTGAACACATCCTGGTGATTTTGGTGTTCAGCAAACCTTGAGCAGAGAAAAGGCCTTTGTGTTTTATTAATGCAGCGTTTCTGCTAGCGTTGGGTGACCTGCTCTTTTCAAAGCGAGCTGTCTGAAAGTCTGAACATAGACTCTGTGCTGGAAGAACAGCAATGTGATTATAGAGGAACATGCAGCTGAAATACAATTTACTTTTTATATAATCCACAAAGAATAGCCAGTCGCCATGCCAGTCAAACCATGCTGGTTTGAAACAGCAGAAACCTGGTCCAAATCAAAAAATCATCGATTATTTACAGTAAAATTGCTTCCATAGACATAAAAAAAACACTTTTATTCCACTTTTAGTGCTCTGTGCTGTGGGTGTACGACTGGTTTGTCTGTTAAAGGCCACAAAAAAAATCAAAATGTGGCCACCAGGTTTTGTGCAAAAAGAAAAGCTCGTTCCAGAAAGCCTTTTATGTGTGTTGACAGTGATGACCTGAAAGCGTTAACCTTGAATTGGCTTTCATGACATGACAATGTGACCTTCCTTTCAGCTGGTTTGGATAGCTTTGCGCTTTTTAACTGAAGCTAAAGTTAGAAATTTAAATAAATCTGCCTGTCTGATTTCATGTTGGGAGGGGGGGAGGCTCCTAAATGCCGCAGTCAGAGCTCTGGATTCCACAGTTAAATGGATTTCACTCGCTGCAGTGTGAGAACTTTGGGCTTAAAAGTTTGCTTCTGTGACTCATCTAGAAAAACACAAAACAGAATCCCTCAACAAGCAAACAAGCCCCGTTGTTTTCATTGTTTTGTGTCATTTTGTCATTGTGTGTTTTTCTTGTTTCACTTGTGTCTTTTATCCATTTTTTGTGGCTTTGTTACATTTTTGTATCTTTTTCTGCTTTGTTTTGTGTTGTCGGTCTCATTTTTTTGTCTTGTTGTTTTGCGCTTTTGACGTTTCATGTCTTGTTTTATAGTATTTTGTCTTGTTTTTGTTGTAAAATAGTGTATTGTTCAGTTCCACATACCTGTGACTAAATGTTTTGTTCCTTTGTAGACACTCTGATCTGGAAATTGTAATGTGTAAATGATAAACTGAGGCTGAATGTTGTTGAAAGTGAATTTATTTTTCTTAGAGATTTCAGGTTGTTCATGATGTTTTGTAAAAAGATAATTCATTAAATGCGAACCTTTTCAGAATGTACTTTTTTACACTAAACCAAAGGAAAAAAATGGAGTTGTGGTTATTTATTTATAGCTTACTATGTTGTGATTTTACTGGTCCAGATCACTTGAGATCAAACTGGGCTGAATGTGGAACTAAACTAGAATGAGTTTGACATTCCTGCTTTACCCCTGTGTCAAAATTGTATATTTACATGGTTTCCCACCATTTAAATAATCCCTTCCTGCCTTCATTTAACTCCAGAACGTGCATCTATCTTACAATAAACTCTGCTTATATCTACTTGTATATATTAAAACATTCTGTGATCCACCAAAAATGACACTATCTCTGCAATCTGTACTTTTAATTGAGAAGAATTGTGCCGTATATTGCAGGTTGTAATCTAAAAGGTCCCACATTCTGTATGCTGTTTTAATTATAAAGGTGCCAAACTGTACACCAGCAGGCTATAACCTGCACATTTCAGCATATATGGGAACAAACTGTGCAGAAAAATGATTTATTTGACAGTGTGAATAACTAATTAGCAAAATAGCGGCCCTTTTCATATGAATAAATTATGTCCCTCTGGAGGCATGAGGAGAAATCTGAGTTTTCTAACTGAACAACACTTCACAGATCAGCAGCGGCACATTTCTGCCTCCTGTCGTGGCTTGTCAGAGCAGGAAATGGGCCTGTTATTGCCAAACACTTACATTACAAACTCCATCGTACTGCATGTAACATTCAGCACAGAGCAGCAAAGAATGAGCTGAACAGAATCTCATGTGATACCGCTGAGCGCTGACCCAGTTTAGGAACGACTGCAGAGCTTATCTGGAAGTAAGATTTAATAAAGTCAGTCTTTTCCTTGAAATTAAAACTCACAGTGACGATAACCTCATACAGTATGCAGTTAGATTGTTTTGTTGGGTTTTCTAAAGTTCCACTTCTTTTAATAAAACATATTAAATTAGAATCTACCCGCAGAAAAATGCTTTGTCATTGTGGTAAAACAAGTGTTTACATTTTCACCATGAAAAGGAGGGTGGAAAAGCAGAGAACATCTCAAAATATTCAAGTTTTCCTTCCATTAAAACGATCCCTTTCTGCCCTAAAATGTCTGAGCCGGATGGTGATGATTATCACGCTAATGTCCGGAGCAGCGGACACTGTTGCCAAGCAACGCTAAAGATCCTAGCCCTCAAGGCTAATGTAGTTACAGAGATTGAAACTGATAGTTGAAGTCTCACCTCCAGTTCTCACAGTTTACCACATCTCCCCGACCATTTTTCACATTCCAGCTCATCTTTACACCTTTTGTGTTTTTCTCCCTGCAAAGTGTGATTCGTTTTACAGCAAGTTGTTGCACCACAGTCTCCATTTTGTTTACATCTGCTTCCCCATGATGTTCCGTGGTACTCTACTCTCTCTGATCATCTAAATAATATCCTGTTGAGTGTGATGCACTCTTATTTTCAAATCTTCAAGGTTGCATATGTGGAAGATCAGAGAACAGAATATCCGTAAAGTTTCCCCTTAAAATCTGTGATACTTTTAAACTCCTGTAGTGTGAGCCCAGCATTAGAACCTCTTTACTGTCCTCCCTATGAGTTTTCTGGTTTCACAGGAAGACTAACCTGGCAATAGCCAGATTAATAATTGTGTAGTACTTGATAGTACTCCACAATGTCAATCTGGGACCGTTCCATGTAAATCCGTTCAGAGGAAAGAGGCACGGATTGGACAATGCAACAGTATGTCCCGCCTCTGACAGGTTTGTTTTTAGTCAATCGCGGGATCTTCACAACGAGCGGAGCCAATTGGTAGATTAAACTCTTCCCAAAACCCGTAGGTAAAAAAGCACAAACATCTTTACCATCCAGAAATGCGCAAAGCGCCTCTTGTTGTTCTTCCTTCAAAGAAGCGATAGGAGATTCAGCTAAAACTGACTTAATAGCAGCATCTACACGATCGTTGTCCTCTGTTGCCATGTTTGTTTTGATCTACTGGCGCTTGGTGTCGTCTTCACACCCGGATATCCCGCCTCACACACGAATACTGTTGCGTGATTGGCCCGTGGCAACTTGGCTCTGTACGAACAGTGAATACGGGAGCGGTGCAAGATGGTTTCTTGAGAGATTTGTGAACTCACAAATATCGCGAGAAATCAACTTACTGGCAAGGTTACAGGTAGACAGCTTGCTAATCAAATCAATCAATCAATCAAATTTTATTTATAAAGCGCCTTCCAACTGCCAAAAGGAGCACAAGGCGCTTAACAGAGTAAAATAAAATAAATAAGTAAAAACATTTTAAGAAACACACAGTTCTAAAAGGAGCTAAGCGTCAAACGCTAACATGTTTCTCTTCAAACTCAAGGGACAACTTTATTTCCAGCATAAAACTGTAACAAAGCACAAATGGCAAACAGAAATCAGAACATCACCAATACATTAACGCACATCACAAAAGGTACACCCCCTGTCAAAAGTTCTGAGACACTTTTTTCATTCAAATCAATTGGAACCCGTCTCAAAACTTTTGACAGGGGGTGTAAGTCAAACAACTTCAGTACTTCAGATAAGTACTGTCCAAGGACACAACATTGAAATAAAGCAGCAGGAGAAGCAGCAGCACTCAGATCCTCTCACGGCCCGACCAACACTGTTCGAAAATCCCCTGCTTTAACATCATTTCTATGGAAAAGTCAGTAGGGGGCACTGCCACACACGGAATTCTGAATCTCCCTCCACCCACCCCTCGAGCACACCAGCTCACCTATCACTCTGTGGACCCTGTAAAACTACTACTCTACACTACAAGTTATAGCTGTAATATTGGTGGAATTCAGTCATACTTGTTAGAACTGATTCTAAAGAAGACTAATGGTACAGAACAAACCAAGCTGACAGGATTGATTCCTTTGGTTTGTTGGGTATGAAGGCCCATAAATCTGAATGAAACATGGCAATGATTGCTTATTTCATTCCCCATGTGTCTCCTAGAATCTAAAAAGCACCATATGGAGATGTCAACAAGGTGGAAGACATCATTTTTGCTGGAGGGGTCTTTAATGTTCCACGTTTTTTTCACCCTTTAGAATAACTTTCATCTGTGAATTGAATTTCTGTAAACATGTTTGTAGGATCAGGTTTTTTTGGTTAGATGTACACGGATTATGCAGGTTTGTATACATACATTGGTTATATGTCACAGGTTAACATGTACTGTTTGCATTTTAAGCTTTTTTTTAAAGTTTAGAGGTTGAAACATCAATGGTAGCCTTCATGAACTGATCCTCTTGGTGTAAATTCCCACATCTCATCTGAGAAAAGCTGTCATCTGAGATCCACTTGTCTTCCGTCTCTCCTTCTAGCAACCTCACAGCATCGTCCAGCGCCGCCTGCTGGAGGGAAACATCCCGCGGCTGAGAGGCGAGGCCCGGGACCTCAGCGCCAGGGTTCGATCCCCGCTGGCAGACACCAAGGACGGACCCACGGACACCGAGGAGAGGAGCGAGAGCACGGCCGACGACTCCACAGAGGAGAGAGAATCTCTGGAGGAGAGCGAGAGGAGCCTCCGGTCGGACGAGGAGGACGACAGCAGCGAAGCCGGAGCCAGGCAGACGGCGGAGAAACCAGAGGGCACGGAGAGCTCGACTGCCCTCACGGCTCTGGTCATTCAATGCAAGGTAAGACACTCCATTAAACATAACGCTGGGTGCTTTGCCTCTTTCTACTACAGCATACAAAGTGGAAACAAGAGAAGATACAAAGACGGCAGCATTGGGCTCTGATGACTCATCATTTAGAGCCCGCTCTTCATTTACTTTCTCTTTACAACACATCAAAAGCTTGGCAGGACCCAGCAGCTGTCTCATAGCATCAGTACAACAGATAACTGAGTCACAGTCCAACCTGGTCAACGTGTCCACATGGACCAAAGATGAATACGCTGTAGTTACCTCAGGAACAAGCATGCAGGAGGGTGTAATGGGCAAACTGTGCGGGTTTCAGGGCACAAGGAAAGAAAAAAAAGAGGAAACTGAAACTAAAATGTATGCAGTAGACTTTTAAAACTAATTTTTAACCCATGTGGTGACCAAGAGATAATCTGGATCAGGTTTACCAAACACTGGCCCTTATAATCAGCTGACCTTTCCTTTTTTTTTTTACACTCTTCTGTAAGCCCAATTCACATGGGATTATTGTTACCTGGGGACCAATGGTGATCTGTAATAATTGCGGAGGATGTCTGTGATCTTAATTCCATGTGAATGCGCCACGTCTGTAATTTGTAAAGTAATAATTCCCCCACAAATTACCTACCATGTTTCACCAAACACCGATGTCCTGTGATAATACTAGTCCTGTGTGAATCTGCATCTTTGTGATTGTGGGGGTATTTTTAGTTCTTTTTTTTTTATTGCACGTCTTTCTCGACCTCTTTCCTGGTTGAATTATGGAGGCTGTGGTGGAAATTATTGACAGCATTTTAGGTGCAAATGCAGTAGTAGGCCGATACACAACATGTCAGATCGAGAAGAGAGAAGAGGGAAATTTGAAAGAATATCGAGATGCAATCATGCAAACTCCATGCAGAAAGATGCCAGATCGGGACATGAACTGGGGATCTTCTTGCTGTAAGGCGACAGTGATAACCACTGATATTTTTACCATTCCTCTGAAAAATGTAGTTATTGCAGGGTAGATTCAGTGGCCACATTTGTTTCAAAGACTCCTTGCTTTTTGTCCTGACACACATTTAGCTGTGTTCAAACCCTCCCACCTGTGGTGTACTTTTCAACCCAACCGTGGCTCCTTGTAAGAGTCACCACTGGCGTTGGTTATCTTACCAGTCTCACATAACGCTGATTGGGATCGGTTTTCATTATTCATTAGTGCTCTGATGACCTAATGGCATCTATGAGCCTCTGTTCTTTCTTGGTCTACATGCTCCTCACTATGAGCTCATTTTTCACTGCACTATAAAGTCTTGCAGCTCAATGGAAAAAGCACAAGGATCAATACATAATTACGGGACTTTTGAAGTTCAGTTGATATATCTTGCATACATTTTTATGGAAAGTTAAGAAAACCAAACGTTTATGTTCATTATGATCATGTCTTCACAAATTTGATAATTATTTACTATGAAAACAATCACTTATTAATAAAAAATGAGTGAATATCACTAAAATGTCAACTAAATAATCGTCCAAATTTAATAACAACCATTTTCTAATTAGCTAAACAATAATAAAATGAGCTTATTCAAAAACAGTTTTGATTGTGTTCTTTTCATTATGTTGAAATGACTCAAAAACTTGTCCAAAATGATTTGAAAATTGTCCAAAATGACTCAAAGATTGTCTGGGTCAATATAATTAGTGCTCTGGTGACCTAGGGGCATCTATGAGGCTCTGTTCTTTCCTGGTCTGCATGCTCTGTTGGGTCCCACTGCAAGACCGCAGACTGGAGTCACCAGGACGCCAGTAATAATGACTGACTTCTGGTCATAAAGCTATAATGAGATGATCACACAATAGAATATTGATGATATAAAGTAGGTGAAACAGGTGCCAGTTTGGGTTTTCATTAAATATATCACACAAACACAGTGATATCTGCGGGTCAAATTGTAGTAATAGTTTTGTTCTTCCAGCATCACAGCGTGGGAGATGGAGGACGCCTTTACATTATAAAGACACGTCAGGGAATGACTGGAGGTGGAGCTGGTCCCTGGTTAATGTGAATCACAGACTTATGGTTCACAACTGTGTTATTCATTCCACCCTCTGGTGTGGAGACTCTTCAGTTAGTTTATATATGAAACAAGTTTCTCTTTGATAAGTTAAAGACAATACACTTGTGCTCCAAACACAAAGGACGTGCACTCAGTGAAGACCTAGGATCCCTGACACACACACCAGTGTTTCCTAACACATCTCTGGGGGTCATCAGGTGGAAACCTCCCTTCAACAGTGTTTCACCTATTTAGTCCCACAACACCTCCAGGAGGCTAGGTGGTGAACTCTGGTGTCCCAGATTCACCCCTCTAGTGCCAGTTCACACTGCTCCTACACAATCCAAACAGCACTGCCACGTTCAACTGACCCAGGCCTATTTAGGAGATGCTCCAGGTAGTGACCAGCGCCGATGCTACCAATTAGCTAGTGCAAGATGTTGAGTACCTCGCACCAACTGCTAAAAAGTGACAACAAAACTATACTTCACTCTCTTCAAATCTGCTAGTACTAACTCTAAATGCTAATGCTAGCTGCAAGACTACTACAATGTCCAAAGCAAACTTGCCACTGACAAAGAAACTACATAAGGCAGCTCAGCAAACTTGCTGGTGCCACATGCTAATGCTAACCGCAAATTGCTAAAATACTTAACTATTTCAGCCAAGCTCACCACAGACAGAGACTATACAAGCAGACTTCATCTAAGATGCAAGTACCAATTGCTAACTGCTAATTGCTAATGCTATCTAAAAAGAAAAAACAAAACAGACAAAGACACAGCCACTACCTTACAACACAGACTTACCTGAAAAGCAGCATGGTCCCAGAAAGACTCCAACAGGCCACTTCCCCACCTTATCTAAACTTCCTCTTCCTGGATCATTGAGAGAGGGAAAAGAAGGCGGGGAAAGCAGAGTGAAGGAGAGAGCTTGTCCTCTGCCTCCCTCTAAAAAACTAAGATCTGTATCATGCCCCAGCCCCATCTCACGAGGATTCGTGAAACTGTCACGTAATTTTTTGTTTCGGTTTCGTGCGCACCAACACGATTTCGTCATGTTTTTCGTGCCGCTCACCACGAAATGCACACCAATGCATTTTAAACGGCGGACTTTTCGTGCCACTCAGAACATATTTCAAAAAAAACCGTGGCGAATCCAACGCTATATTTTGCATGACATCGTCCCAAACCATAACCCTAACCCAACCCTAACCATAACCTAACCATAACCCGGTGGTACACTTACCAATTTGCATAGGAATTTAAAGAATGTCCGACGGCCGCAAACGCGATCACACAAGCAGTATACGCCGATGGACAGGTTAAATCGTCATGAATCCGCCGGTATAAACCACTTTCAGATGTGATTACCACAGCGGGTTTCGTTGTGAGCAACACGAAAAACATTTCGTGGTGAGCGGCACGAAAAACATGACGAAATCGTGTTGGTGCGCACGAACCCGAAACAAAAAATTACGTGACAGTTTCACGAATCCCCGTGAGACCGGGTTGCATGCCCAAGTAGCTCATGTATTTGTAAACAATATAAACAATATAAGCTACAAAAGTGTGGAAATGAGAATAATATAGGTCTGTTTGTAACCAATAAACATGTCCTCCAAAACCACTAATCCTAGTATATTTTATTACAACATGCAGAAAGGTCACACAAAATACTCATTACTACTGATTCAGAGCCTCACCAGCAACTTTATGATATCTAGCCCCTGGAAAAAGGTCAGGCTTGTTCTGTGATTATATTATGTTAGATGTAAAGTATCTGCTCAGTCCAGTCTGGTTGAATATTTGATATTACTGAAAGGTTAGAGGGGCAAGTTTTTTTCTTAAACATCTACATTTTAGTTTTATGAATGAAACAACTTTCCAAGCCTACTAGAATACTACTGCTGTTAGTGCTGAAAGAAGTTGATTTGATTAATTTTTTTTTCAGATTTTGTCACTGCAAATTGATAGTTTGGGGGTTTTATGTTGAGAATGTTTCACTTTGGCATTCTCAGCACGCTCTGATATTTTACAGACGAAGCGACTAATTTGTTTAACTGGTTGGATTTCCATTAGCCTCCACCACAGCAGCTGCTCCAGGGGTCCATTAATTGAATAATCCCCCAAAAAATGAGACATTAATTGATTTAACTGCGGCACTCTTTATTTTAAGGCATTGCTCTGGGTATTGTTCTATTTTATTATAATTACCTATTTTATATTGTTTTCATTTTATGAGGTTTAGTGCTATCTTTATTTTTCCTTATTGTTAACCTCATTAATAATGAAAAAATGTTCCTCTTTGCTTTGATGCTCCTTTGTTAAGCACACATGTTTTAAAAATTCACATGCACTTGTACATGAGTGCAACTGTCGTGGTTCCTCTTATACATCAGGGATGTGTAGATATCAAAGAACACATCCGGTGACACTGTTGCTTTTCATGATGTAATTTTATGATCAGGAAGAACAGCATCGGTCAGACAGAGACTGTCTGGGAGGAATCAGTCAAATGAACCTCCCCGAACAACAACCGGAGGTCACTTTTATACGTTTTGGACAAGAAGGTCAAGTATGAGGTCACCACAAATAGTTCCTGCTCAAAGACCAAAATAGGAAACAGAGGGCCCCTTCAATCATCCTCCTAGATACAGAGGCCCCTAAGAGCCCCATCAGTCAACCACCTGAAGATTGGGACCCTTATTTGGACATAACCTTAAACCCTTCTGAGCAGTCAGGAGCAAACAATGCACATTCCATTCAAAACAGTTGAAAGCAGATGAAGCGCATGCCATTCTACTAAATATATTAAACAACACATGTCTCAGATCAGATACTACACAACAAGCAATATCGGAAAGCTGTAAAGTTTAGGGAAACACTTTATTGGATTTGAATCCAATCAATGACACAGACAGTCGGTTGCAGATACATACAATCATGGAAAAACTATTAGACCACCCGTTTTCTTCAAATTTTTGTTCATTTCAATGCCTGGTACCACTAAAGTTATTTTACCTGAAGAATAGAATGAACACAACAAAAAATGCAGATGATTCCATAACACTTTATGTCCTGTTTGATATGCTTAAGCTTAATTGTATTCGCAGAGTATATAAGAGGGCATTTCATGTCATAAGCAGCACTGCATATTCAAAGGCCTAGAGTGGTTTCCTGCTGACATTCAAGCCGTAGCACCACTCAGAAGCTATCAGTTCTCCAAGCTACAAGTCCAACATGGTTCTACCAAACTGCCAGCTAGTCTCCACAGGAAACGTCTTTCTACCACCAGATGACCGTCACTCATCTGTTCCTGTGTCAGGAATTGTCGTCAGACCTCCAAAGACCTTAAAAATGAGTGAAAACTGTCCAGAAATGTGACTTGTTTGGCAAGGAGACTTGGAAACCGACTTCTTGAAGCTGGTCTTTAGTCACACAGGGCAGGAAGAAGCCCTTCATCAAGGAAAGGCAGAGGAAAGCCCGGTTACTCTTTGCTGGGGATCACAAGGACTGGACTGTTGATGATTGGGCTAAGGTTCTCTTCAGGGATGAATCCAGTTTTCAGTTGATGCCTACTCCATCCAACTTACTGGTTAGGAGGAAGCCTGGAGAAGCTACAAACCAGACTGTCTGCCCCTACAGTAAAACATGGGGGTGGATCAGTGACCATCTGGGGTTGTTTCAGTTTGGGTGGAACAGGACAAATGAAGCAGGTCATGTACAGGACTACTCTTTAAAACAGTCTTCTTCCATCAGATGGAAAACTCTTTCCTGCCTCCAATGACTGGATTTTCCAACAAGACAATGATCCTTGTCACACATCAAGGTCAGTTAAAGCCTGGATGGAGAACCAGAACATCAGAACCATGTCTTGGCTGCTCAATCACCAGATCTACATCCAACTGAAAACCTGTGGAAAATCATCAAACACAAAATGGAGAACCACAAGCCCAAAAATAAAGCAAATTTGTTTGAATTAGTGCAACAGGAATGGGCTGCTGTGACAACAGAACAATGTCAGAAGCTGGTGGAGAGCATGCCAAGATGCATGGCTGCAGTCATCAAAAACAATGGTTATGAATCAGTACTAACTCCTGTGTGGATCATGAGACTAAAACAGACAGAAAAGAAAACATGGAATGCAGAAAAGCTGTTTTTGCAGAACAATGTCACAGCTATTGACGGAAGAAATGAAGTGATTTTGGCTATTATTAAGAAAACCATGAAAAAATGGCAGATATCATCTCTGAAATTAAACTCTTATGAGCTATTTTTGTTGTTATCATTATATTTGTCCAAACAAATGTACCTTTAGTGGTACCAGGCATTAAAATGAGCAAGAAATTGAAGAAAACAAGGGTGGTCTAATCATTTTTCCATAACTGTATGTATAGCTACAGAGATTATATTTTAGCCTTTCGAATTTGGATTAGAGAGACTTGCAGCCAAGCATGACACCAAAGACAGAGTCATTTTTTATCCTTTCATACAAATCAGTAAAGAGATCAAACAACTTCTGTGGTCTCCATATGTAGCATCGTTTGTGTGGTTTCTGCATGTGTGAGTACATTTAAAACCATCGTGTACTTTTCCAGTGGATTCAGCGTTTTCCCCTATTACTCAGTGTGCTTTGCTGGGTTTTATCATCAACTTTTTAAACTCAAAGTGTTCCTCAGTTACTCATTCGCCTGCTATTTTTAAACTTCAGGGATAGAGAGGGATTTTTTGCACTGGCAGGACTGAGACAAAAGAGCAGGTTTGTGGGTCTGCTGATAAGCTGGTGACGCTGCGAGGACAAAGGAGGCTCGCTCAGCCAACTCAGGCTGTACAGAGATCAAAACAAGGTACATGGAAACTGAACGTGTTTATTTCCAAGGGGGGAAATATCCCCGAGTCAAGTGGATAAGGTATTGATTTATGAAGGAGATGACGTGGAGAGAAGGATACACAGATGTGGTATATGGAGGCTGGATGGGTGCTAGCCAGTAAAAAATACAGAATATATCAGAAAATGGAGGCCTCCAGATTATAAAAATGCAATTTTTAGTGCACTTTGAAGCCATCAGATTGAAAAAAATATGGAAATGTTTACTGAATCAGTTAAAGTTAGCTGATCATAATAGTCAAGGTTCCGCATTTTGACTGCTCTGCCTGACTATAATCCATTAAAACAGCATCTAATACATACGAAATGTAACCCTGAAATGCTGATTATCTCCACATTTATGCTTCCTCTGTAAAATGTTAGCAAAAGGTGATAAACTGTTCATGGTGTTCATGTTTCAAATGTCTTGTTTTGTTCAAATAATAACCCAAACTATTTAACCATCTTCGATTAGTACAAAAAAAACCCAGAAATATTTACACTGACAAGATGAAAACAGTGTGTTTTTATAAATTCTATTGTCTTAGGAACCTTGATTAAATAACTGTTTACCAAACTGCCGCAGATTTAATAACTAAGTCGATGAATTTGCTCATTTTACAGCTCCACAGTCTGTAATTCCTCAAATATATTTCAACTGTACTAAAATGACTGAGAACATACTGTTGCTGCAGTTTATCTGAAAGCAAAAAGAAAACATAAAAGAGCAATTATTGTGGAAAAATATCTAAATTATGCATAGTCTGTTACTCGTTTAGCAGTGTGGGGGTGGTTCCGGCATACTGCTTATCTCACATACATGCGGAGCTGCCATATGTTCCGTTCACTGTCCTTATTATTTCATCGCTTTATCTCTTTTCCGCATACGACATGTTCCTCCTTGTGTACGGGTTGCATGACGTGAACTTTGGGGATGCTGAATATGGTCTTCAGAGACAACAGTTGCCATAAACCCTGACAATCTGCTGCACTATGGGTGAAACATGCCTTTGTGACGCGAAGAGGCCTGCAGGCAGCGAAGCCACCCTGAGATAAAGAAGAAAAATGTCAGTGGAAATTAGGGATAAGCTGCCTGCTAGCAGCACTGCAGTTAAATTCAGTGAAAGATGAAATGCGGAGATGTTTTGGAAATATGCTTATTTGCTTTTGTTGCTGGCTGTAACATGAGATAGGATGGTGGCCCTGCCAAATAGTTATGGGGGATCTTGTTTTGCCACTGAAATGGCTAATTCACAACAACAACTGAGCAGGTCGGCCTTATTGCACGATCAGAATTTGCAGTATTCAGCATGTTGCTTGCTGCTTGGAGGTAGATGTTGCTGTTTCATGCACAATAGAAATGACTTATTGTCTACATCTGCTGAGTCAGACGACCAAACCAGTGAAGTCGAGGGCTAAATAATAAGAAGAAACTCACTAAAAAGCTCTGTAGTGCTTATTGAAAGGATTATTTTCTGTCAGCACAGTACACATAACTTTAAAGATGATAACAATAATAAAATAACAAAGCTTTGACATTGTAAAATGTCAAATTATGAATCCTTCCTTTCCATAAATCACTCTCCTCTACACTGCGGAGTTGTTGGACCAGTGTGGTGAATGTGCACGTGTGACTCACTTGCTTAATATTTCATGCTCCAGTGATGCATGAGTCCGAAAAAATCAAAGTGCACTCAACAAACTAAAGAATCTGCATCTTCCGTCAGCAATATGAGTAATATATCAGCTAATAAACAAAAAACCAGCTCATGTGGTCTGTAATCATACACAGAATGTCTCTGGTGGTTTGTTTTTAACCTGAATATGAGCGTGAGGCAGCTCAACCAAACACCTGCAGCAGAATCAATACGGATCAGGTTACAGACAAAATAGCATCTGACACCAAAAAAACAAGGCTCAGGTTGGAACCGCTCCACTAATGGAAGATTTGTTTGTTTCAACTAAGTTAATTAACATTTAAAGTGGACTTTATTTTTCAGTTTTGTGAGCGCATGGCAGCCAAAGGCATTTATTCAAAAGAGGGAAGATCAGTGGCTTTGAAAGCTGTGTGCATGTGCCACCGTGACTGGCTGTTTCCTCGTGTGCGACAGTGCCAGACCGAAGTGGAAAAATCACACTGTGACACCAAATCTCCCCTCTGTCTTCCCCACAGTGCTGCGAGGCTGAAGTCAAAGCATCCATCAACACTGGCAGCCAACATAACCACATCTCCACCTCCTGCTGCCAGAGGCTGGGGTAAGAAACTCCTCTCTGATCTGCAGGTACACGTTGTAGGCAGTTTAGGAAATGCTCTGACAAACAAATCAAGCAAATACAAATAGCGAATACACAAATAGAGAAACCAAGGGAAAGGAGATTACATTATAGGAAAAGAAAGTGAATGAACTGGATTTTAAAAATAAGCCTTAAAGGAAGATTAAATAAGACAGCATATAAACTCTGAAGACAGTTTCTCCAGAATCTTATGACTTGATGTCACCTTCATCTTGATAAAAGACGTTAAAAAGCAAAATAAAGCTCCGACTTTACAACATTGGCTACAGTGTAAGAAAGATATATAGTTATTATCCTCGTTTAAAATCAGCTGTAAGCAGTAAAACATGCTAAAAGTGATGTTTCTCTCCGGAATCCCAGTTATTAAATCCCTGCTACACAAACTTTTGATGGACAGTTTAATAAAAAAGCTGGTTATTCATCATAAGAGGAGTCAGTTTCTGAGAGACAGCCACTCCAGCTACGCAGATGAAAGTTTATGAACTATTAAAGCTATATTTTAGTGACCGTCTGTGTGTGCTGTTAGACTGGTTCCTAGTTCACCATGTGGAGGCAGCAGCTCGGTGACGGATCTGCAGCTGCAGCTGGGCAGGCAGACACTCAGGTGTTCGGCGTATGTCAAAGGTAAGAATGTCACTTTGAACAAGATGTGAAACAGACCATTTGGTTGATTTGAATTTCCTAGATCAAAAGTCTGCATCCATTCAAGCAGCTCTGGAGCTGAACTTCACACAGCAGTGCTATGAGCTGAATGCTAACGTCAGCTAACAGGCTCCCAAAGACGATGCTAACATGCTGATGTTTAGAAGGTAGAATATTTACCAAGTTCACTATTTTATTTTAGCATTCTAACATTTACTGGGTCAATCTATAACTGAGGGACTTTTGAAGTCCATGGGATATATCTTGCATACATTTTCACTAAAAGTAAAAAAAAAAAAGTCTTTTATGTTCATTATGATCATGTCTTTACAAATTCTAATCATTTATTATGGAAATAATCACTTATTAATAAAAAAATGACTGGATATCATCAAAATGTCAACTAAATAACCATCCGAATTTAATAACAACCACCTTCTAATTAGCTAAACAATAACAAAATGAGTTTATTCAGAAACTGTTTTGATTGTGTTCTTTTTTATTAAGTTGAGATAATCATGACAGATATTTTTATATCAAATTTTATACTGAAAATAACAAATTGTGTCACTTTCCACTAAGTTCCTCATTACAAAAACACCTTTAAAGGAAGTGTTAATTCCAGATCACATGACCTGCTCCACATGATGTCATTTCCTCCTGAAGGAAAGACTGGCAAAACTCCAAGGCTTTCTGAGTTTTTAAATAAAAAGTAGTGTTTGAGTCAAGTGTGGATTTATTACATGTCAACAGGTTTACTACAATATCTTTATGAATATTTATCAATTTAAATTATATTCATATATATATAATATTTAGCAGAATCTTTGTGTGAAAATGCCATGTGGTGTTTGGTTATAGGTGTTGATTTTAGGCCTGAAAACAGCAAAAATGTCGACTATGATACAAAAAGTCGCACAATTATATATTGAACCTATTAATAAGCAGTGTAGTGCAAGTTCACATCTCTCAGGTCCTCAGAGTTCACAGTTAATGCTTTTTTTATTGACATGAGCTGCTCTGAACAATTCTTTTTCAGATGAATCTCCACCTACTACTCATCCAACCCCAGCGCACAGAATAGCCACATTTTTATGTTTACTGAGGCCCATTATGATCACAATATTCCAGATATCAAATGTGACCTTTCCAGATTTATGGTGTCTTAGCATGGAGATCTCTGGTTTATGTGGCCTGGCTCATATCTACTAACCAGCCTTTACTGTTGGGACTAATTCTGCAGGGATTTAGAAAGGCAGAGTGACACTAAGTGCCATAACCAGGACCTTTATTTCCTTTTCTGTGGCCTTGAATATGGTGCACGACATCTGGATAGCCGTTAAACTGATATTTAGATATTTGGACTATATACACACTTTATGGCTGATTACAGAAAATTGATCACATCTTTCAGCTTACATTTCACAGTAATGGCAGCTACTTGTTGGTGACACAACAGAGAGGGTCGCTCACTTGTCCTTAATTGCCTATTGTCCTGTAGCCCATCCCAGATTGTACAGGTCTACAGTTTTGTCCTTGGAGTCCTTAGACAGCTCTTTGGTCTTGTCCATGGTAGAGAGGTTGGAGTCTGATTGACTGAGTGTGTGGACAGGTGTCTTTAATACAGGTAACGAGTTCAAACAGGTGCAGCTAATACAAGTGGAGAATAGGAGGGCTTCTTAAAGACAAACTAACAGGTCTGTGAGAGTCAGAATTCCTGCTGGTTGGTCGGTGATCCACTATTTATTTCATGTAATAAAAAGCAAATTAAAACTCGCACCATGTGATTTTCTGGATTATTTTGTTTCGATTCTGTCTCACAGTTGAAGTGTACTTACAATAAGAAATGACAAACCTCTCCATTCTTTGTATGTGGGAAAACTTGAATCAAATACTTGAGCAGAGAGAAGAAGAACAACGGGAGCCATACTTCTTGAAGACAAATGGACTGAAGACGTACTGAGGAATTTAGTCTGATTGTTTTTATGGACCTCTATGAACTCATTTGGTGATGAGTGGTCAGTAGCACAGGCACTGGTCAAATGAGGGGAGATTAAAAAAAAAAACCCAACTTGATCTGCATCATCTAAGTCCCTTTGCATCAGTCTCCATCTCTACCAGAGTTTATTTTTATCATGAGAAAGGCCGTCTTCCTTTTAAGGATGCCTTCCTTCAGATGACTGATCTGTTTGTTTCTTTGTCCTTGGGATGTGAGGCTTGTGTTTTCTGCTTAGTGTGCAGGTGAGAATTTGATCAGAGAAAGATGTTTGCCTTCATGGATGTTACAGCAAATAGAAATTTTATGAATGTGCTTCGAAAAACAGTTTCACTTTCGCATTTTAGGAAGTCGCTTTCTTCTTAAGCTGGATTACATGAGCTGTAAGAAAACAACAAAACATCTAGCTACAGAGAGGCACAGTTGGCTTGACGTAGAATAAATATTGCAGGAGGAAATGGATAGCCATATATAACATAAAGGAACTAAAACTGATTTTTAATGCTAACGTCAGCTAACTGTCTACTGACTGCAGCTTCATAAATATGATATTGGATTAATCCTGACATTGTTTTTACACGCCATGAAGTAATGTTTTTATTAGTGGTGGTAGTTGGCAGTTTTGGGAGATATAACTGTTGCCAGAATGGAGATGATTAGCTTAGCTTAGCATAAACACTTGACTGGTTTCATTCAGGCCACACTCAGTTAATCCAACTCAAATCCTTCTGTTCCCAGCCCTCCCCCATCTCTTCAGGTGTGCCCCAGGGTTCTGTCCTGGGGCCCCTTCTCTTCATCATCTACCTCCTTCCCCTTGGCAATATCTTTCATTAATACAACATTCATTTTCACTGTTATGCAGATGACACGCAGCTCTACTTGTCCAGCAAACCCACCCTCCTCCCTCACCAACTGAAATAAAATCCTAATTCACCTCTAACCTCTTTAAACTAACTGTGACAAAACACAGATTCTTCTCATTGGAACAAAATCAACACGATGCAAAATTGACAGTTTTTCTGTCACTATTGTCATTCCTCAGTTTCTCCTTCCTCTCAGGTTAAGAGTCTGGGTGTCATCCTTGATTCCTCACTTTCCTTCCATCCAATCACATATCAATAACATCACCCGGTCTGCATATTTGTGTCTCCCTTCCTCACCCCCCATGCTACCTCCATCCCTGTTGCCTCTTTTCAAATTCAGACTCAAAACTCACCTGTTCAAAATAATCTATTCTACCTAACTGCCTCTTTCTTTATGTATGGTTTTAATCTGTTCTGTTGCATTTGTTTTTCTTGTAAAGTGACCTTGGGTGTTAGGAAAGGTGCTTACAAAGATAATGTATTGTTATTATTATAAAATGTAGAAGAAAAATGAAAAAAAACTTGTCAATTTTACCTTTTTACAGATTCTAAATCTAAAAGTGCTGCTATAATATGATCTAGTTAGCATGGGAAAGAAGTACAGATCAAAAGATTATCAGCCTGGTTGATTACTGGAACTCCTATTCAGCAATTTCTCTGCATTATCCTTTGTTTCATAAAAAAATTAATTCCTTTATAATTGCACCACTTTGGCTCTGAGGTCAAAAAAGCCATATCTGGGATGGAGCTTCATCTTGGTGTAGAGACAAGAGAGTAACATCAGTCCTTTTGTCTAAATCTTTGCAAGACATCCCTAAAATGTCAAAGTGTTGTTTTAAGAGCCCAAAAACCATACATTTATGGAGATATTATTGTGTCTATGTCCTCACTTTGAATGTTTGTCTCTCCTTTGTTATGAGGACAGTCGGTTCTCACAAGCATAAAAGACCACCAACTATGATTTATGTTGCAGTTCATCTTCACTTCTAACTAATTCCACCACACATTTAGTAGTAATATTTCTACCTGTCTCCACCTCAAAGCTCACAGGCAACCTCGCTGGTAAATATGCTTAACGGTGCTCATTTACATTGGTGATTTAACCTGGATTCAAGCTAATGCATTCATATTCAGATGAGGGGAGTTCTAAATTCAGTTTATTTCTTCCCTTCCCTCTGCCCTTATCTCTCCTCTCTCGTTTCATTTTCAGAGGATGAGGCGTTTGAGCTGTGCCTGGGTCTTCAGACTCTGTTGGAACTTAAAGTAAGTTCCTCATTTGCTTTTCTAACATTCTGCGGGCCTTATCATTTGCCTTTTGGTGTGTGTGTGTGTGTGGGTTATTAAAGCAATCCTGAAATGGCTGCATGGCTTTAAATGAGCAGAAGAGATGGAAAAACGCCTGCATGAAACTGAACATTTAAGGAGGAAAGTCTTAAAAAGAAATGAAATGTGTGTGTGCTATCTATAAGAAAGGGAGGGTGGTGTTATTTTAATGGTGCATGTGTCTATCAGCTGCCTGCTGTGAAGATAAAAAATAGATCAGAGCAGATTCAGGACTGTGCGTATTTGAAAAGTGACATTTAAATCCAACCAATAGAGCAGGGATAGTGCTGCTCTTATTTCTATAATATGTGCACTGTGTCTAGTTATCCTGTAAAAATCTAATTAGAGTGACACTTCAGGGTGTGAAAGGAACATGAGCTCTAATTCGGTAAATCAGCTCCTCAGGACTTTGTGAGGTAAGATGAACATTTCAGCCGCGAGCTCCTCCCTATACTTAGCTTTCGCAGGAACTTTCTGCAAGAGCAGCGTTAGTAATTAATTAAGACTAGTGGTGCAAACGACCAGGGGTGCGGGAGAAATGTTGTAGAAGTGCAGAATATAGTTGAAATAACACAGATAATCATCTCCCGACTGCAGTTCTCTCCAGTTCTGTAGCGTTTTATAGCATATTTCAGGTTATTGTTTTAGTTCTCCGGCCTGCAACTTTACTGCTTTGGTTCGGTCTTTGCCATTTTAACGCCTTGTCTCACCATGTGACTCCTCTCGTAGTGCTGCCTGGATCTGAGCAGTCGGGTCCTGAAGCTGCAGGGCTGTGGAGAGGAGCTGCCTTTCCTGAAGCCTTCGCCCGACAGCCAGTGCCATCACGACACCAACGAGAACCTGTGAGCCCGACTCGACGGCGGCGACCACTTCCTCTTGGCCTGACCGGCTGCAGCAGCGTGGCCCCGAGCCGTTCGTGTCCGGAACCGTCCAATCACAGCGTCTCTCACTGCCAGAACCATGGATGAGCGTTCGCCTCGGTCGCTCTTGAGTTTACATCTTTGTGTTCGTAGAGAGATTTGCCATGATTATCTCTTCTATTGAATTAGTCTAGTTTGCAGAGGGAAATCCAATCTCTGTGAGTTCAATCATTCTTTATGAGTATACTGTATGTTCAGATCAGTTCCTCTGTTGAGCTGCTTGGGGAAAACCATGATAATCATTTCAAGTGAACTTTTAGTGGAATATTTTGTGATTTGACTGTGAAAAATGGCTAACAATCAAAGTAAATAAAAATATATTAATTGCAAACCTAAATCGTTTTAGTTAGGTGTTGTAACAGGAATGGTTTGACATTTGGGGACATAAATTTGTTCTTTTTGAAAAGATCGACACCGCATGAGTCTGTTAGCCAGTTAGCTTAAGTCCTGCATCTGTCTGACAGCAGCTCTGTCTGCCTACAGCACTACTAATATTTATAGACTATAGCTTCTCTGGGAAATCTATACCTGCATTGAAATCTACAAACAAAAACGATTTTATGATTAGGAAAATCACTCCAGATTAGAAAACAGTTGCATAAGCACAAAACAGCCTGTAAGACTGCCATCTGACGTTTTTACATTTCAGTGTTTTTATGGAATAAGCCCATGCCTTCTTTGTCCGATAAATCCCCAACTCTTTGCTCATTAGTTTTAGCTAACGAGCTAAGCTGTTAGCTGTTTTTCCAACCATTATTACCGATAGCCATTCTACCATTTATCCACAACATTTAACAAACTATTTCTGCTCTTTAACCGTAACTTTGGCCAATTTAGACACTTTGTCTAAGGATATTTCCACCATGTAGCTATGTAGTCTACTGTTTTCTCACTGTGTATCCATAACCTTTAGCTAGCAGTGTCTATTCAGTATTTTCATCTGGTATTTTTTAACTATTATCCATGACTTTTACCTATTTTACTTGTTTATCCTACCATTATTTTAGCTAATTGTTGTACTTCCATCATTTATTTTGATTTTTTTTAGCTAAATTCTGCCTTTATATCCTTTGGTAATTGGTTGCTCTTTACCTATACCATGAAATGATGACTAATTTATGTATTAATTTTAGTTTAAACCTGTTTATATATAACTTGAAGCTAGTTTTCTCTGAATCTTTCCTGCTACACATATATTCACTCAAGTTGTGGAAGCTTTCACCGAAAGGAAAGATACCCATTCTACCCTTAGTTGGGAATCACTGGCTTAAACACATTTCCACGACATGCTCATTAGCGAGCTTCAGGGGTACTGCTCGGCTTATTTTGTTGCTTTTGGACAGAACCAGGCTACCTCTTTCAACCACCAGATTGCGACTGTAGTCTTACATTTACCAGCTACGTATGAGCGGTAACTTCTCAACATCATCCAAAAATGTGAACAAAAATGTTCTTAAATGTCAAACGATCCTTTAAGAATCACCATGACTCATCTAAAAAGTGTTTGTACTCAGGATGACCTTGACAATGTGTTCAAAGAAAGAAGTTTTTTGAAGTCCTGTGTAATTAGTTCTGGATCAGGTAACCTCCTTCAGAGACAAGGATGGATTCTAGTTGAGAATTTTAAGGAAAATACCACAATGTCTGAGGTACTTATCTATATTCAGCTCTGTAAAGCCCCTTCACTCTTTCTTTCCTCATCAAAAGACTGACATGGTTGCTTTTTTTCCAGCGTGTCACGATGGCCCGGAGGCTGAATTATGGTAGTTCCCTATAAATCCCCTCGAATAAAAATAGACTTCAGGCCAGCCAGCCCAATATACTTGAGTCAGACTCAGCTACAGAAATATCAAAACATTCCATCTGCATGACTTTGTAAAGTTCTGCCTTTGTATAAGTCTGCATGTTTGTGCACTAGTCTGATTGTGTCATGTTGCGTTGAGTCAAAGCGGGGTTTTTCTGCCTTAGAACGGCTCCTGTTTCACATGGGAATAAAAAGTGGAATGGGTCCCATCGTCCCCGAGAGCTCCGGTCACAACAAGCTGCCAAATCCGACCCCAGCTGCCTTCCCTCTCTCTGCCTCTTTCAGGAGATTTTAATCACTCGGCCATGGTCTTCAAGCCCACGCTCCTCTCCATCCAGAGGACCCGGCCCTCTTTGTGTATTTAACACCTTTTTGGCTGATGTTGTTCACTCTGACACCTCATGTTTGCGAATTTTCCCGTCACAAGAGAATGAAAGAAAAAGAAAAAAAGACTCCCCCACTCCAGTGCCACCTGCCTCTCTCGTCTCCGTGTCTTCATGGCGTCAAGAATCAGGAACTCTGCCTCAGATGTGCTCACCGAAGGCCATCACGCTCTGCTTTAACCCTCCTGTTGTCTTCATTTACAGGCACTGAATAAGATTGTTTCCTTGTCTGAAAAAAATACAAAAATTCAGCAAAAAATTGCAGAAAATTTGCAAAAACCTTCAGGAAGAGTTTCCCTTAAAGGTTCCCAAATTTTGCAAGAGAATTCTTGTAAATATTTTCAAAACATGAGGAAAAATCTTCCAAAAAAATCCTAAAAATATCTAAAGAGATTCCACATATATCAGCAAAACTTCATACTTTTTTATGTTTCTTTTTTTTCCACCAAAAAAAAATGACACAAAAGACAAAAGACACAAAACATTTAGTCACAGGTGTCTGGAACCGAATGATATAGTGTTTTACTGTATGGTCAAAATGACAAAAGTCAGACTAAAAAACAAAAACAAGACAAAATATTACAAAAATGAGACACAAAATGACAAAAGCAAGAAACAAAGCAACAAAAATGAGACAAATGACACGAAACTAAACAAAACAGAGACAAAAATTAGACAAAAGTTGCAAAGCGACAAAAAACGAACAAAAACAAGACAAAAAATGACACAAATGAGACAAAATATTCCCCTAAAAAAACATTTTGCTGGATTTTGGTAGATTTGTTTTGTGACTGTTCTTAAGAAACATTTTTAACTTTTCCACCAAAAAATAAAAAAAAAATTCCCAAAATTCTGAAAATGTGGACATCAGAAGTTTCACTGTGAAAACACATTTTTTCCCCTCCACTTTTTCAAACTTTATAACGGGTTAATTTGACCTGCAGGACAACAGGAGGGTTAGCAGCCCCGGAGCCACGCCGTGCTTTTGGCCGTGCTACAGCATCCATCTAACCTCCCGTTGATCATCCACGCGTAGATTGGCGATGTTTTTGTTTCTCTTTGACGTACTAGTGACCTTCCTATGCTGTGTGAGAGGAATCAATGTGTGACAGAAATTTATTTTTGGTGTTTTATCTTCTTCTGAACAGTATTTTCTCTGCCTAATAAAATATGTATTCTGGCTAGCTCGGTTTGGGCTCATAATGTTGATATTTTGTGATGGAAATAAAGCAATATAACGTGAAGGGGATAACCAGTTAGCATCTCCAAACACTGTCTGTCTGCGTGAGATGAATCAGCAGACTGGTGGTGGGAGGAACACACATTGATTCCCATGATCTGTACCAGAAGAACACCCCTCAGTCTGCCCCTTACTGGCACATCCAGCTAAATAAAGAACTGTCATGTCCGAACAGAGAAAGCAGATGTTCCCACAGCACCATCAGCTTCCACAGTTGACCCCTCTGACTATTGAAGGTCCCCGTCCTTCTGTACTCCTATTTTTTATATGACAAAGACTAAACACAGTCCACATCAAGGCTGTCAGTCTCAAATTAAGTTTAAAGTCCAACAGGGCAGGTCTAAGGAAAGTCTAAGGCAGTTCAGGTTCCACATTCAGCCCAATTTGATCTCCAGTGACCAGTAAAATCACAGCATAATAACCTATTAATAACCACAACTCCAAATATTTCCTTTGTTTTAGCCAGGCGTGAACTAACCGTGACGTCACCCGTTGGTTTCAACGCTGAGAAAATGAAGCCCGGATTTTGCTACTTCCTGGTCGCCATTTTGGATTTTTTGGAGCCAGTGACGTAAAAAGCGTCATCAAACAGACTGGACCGGAGAGCAACTCGGGGCAGGACCCGTCAATGGGCGGGCCAGACTGAGAGCTGAAGACTCTCTTATCCCGCCCACATTTTATCGCAGAGGCTTCTGTTGCTGCTTTCGGAATTCAGCCTCGCCCTAAAGGATCTGTCAATCATTCCAGACAAGACTGTCAATCAAGTATAGCCACGCCCCCTGGCTCCACCAACTTTAACGATTTATTTAAAATTCAGTATTGATTTATTTTAAGATCGGCCACCTGATCTCTCATTTTGACCATGAAAACTAACGGGAAAAAAATCCTGAGCTGTACAAAATCAGTCTATCAAATTTTATTTTTTCCGGTGATGAATTGCGGTCTATGGAGCAAAAGCTTTTTGGAGCCAACCCTAGCGGACGGCGTGATGTTGCAAGTTTTTGACACTTCCCGGGTGCTTCATTTTTGGAGCCAGATGCTACGTCCATCTTTATATACAGTCTATGGTTTAGCGCAAAAAAGCACATTTTGAAAATATTCACATTTAAGGAATTATCTTTTTACAAAACATTACGAACAAACTGAAATTTTTTAACAAAAATAAGTTCAATTTCAACAACATTCAGCCTCAGTTTATCATTTCCACATTACAACTTCCAGATCACAGAGTGTCTACAAAGGAACACAACATTTAGTTACAGCTATCTGGAACTGAATAATATAACATTTTATTTTATTATTAAAATGACAAAAGTAAGACAAAAAAATGACAAAAAAAATAACAAACACAAAACAAAATATTACAAATATGAGACAACAACAATAGTGAGAAACAAAATGACAAAAAATGAGACAAACGACATGAAACAGAATAAAGAGATAAAAAATTAAAAGTTACAAATTGACAAAAAATGCACAAAAAAGAGACAGGAAATTACACAAATGAGACAAAAAAAATGACAAAAAAGAAACAAAGCAACAAAAACAAAATGAAGCAAGACAAAAAAACACAAAACGGTGAACAAAGCAAAACAAAATGACAACAATAAGACAAAGAAAACATTTATTCACAGGGATCTATAACTAAATGATTTAGTATTTTACTTTATGATCAAAATGACAAAAGTCAGACAAAGAAAGACAGAAAACAAGAAAAACGAGACAAAATATTACAAAAACAAGAGCAATCTGAGATTTCTGACCTCCACCAAGGGAAGATGATACGAAGTTGGAAAATCTAAATCCGGATCCAGAATGCAGATCCTTAATTGGATCAACACAAAATTTGAATGGAGTCTTCCCTGGGCCAAGATCCACCTCTGGTGAAAATTTCGCGAAGATCCGACAAGTAGTTTCCAAGAAATCCTGTCCACAGACACGCACACAGACAGACAAATAAATAAACGGACCCGATCGCATAACCTCCTTGGCGGAGGTAATGAGACACAAAATGACAAAAGCAAGACAATTAGTCTTAATTGTTCTTAAACTTCACGGAATATTTCCATATTAGAGTTTTGCTTTCAAGATTCAAGAAACACGAGTGAAATCTTTTCTCGTCATGTCTTCATCTTTATGGTTGAAGTATACCCCTCTGCTGTACGTTAAAAAGGCCTCAAACCACAAGAAGAACAGGAAAAAGAACACCACATAGCAAAACTAATGAGATCAGAAGGGAAACCTGGAAGTGCACAGCGGAGGAAACATCTCACAAAATCAGTCACAACTATTCTTTTGCACAGGGACACATCTGCATGATTTAATTTCTGCTTTGCCACATCTGTTTCCTCACAGAACAACAGGCCGCACTCGTCTTGTCAGAGCTGTCAGGCGACGCTTTATTTTTGTCACGCTTCATGTGACAGTCACCCTCACCAGTAAGGCAGGGAACACGGGGAAAGAGCAAATTTTACAGCAAACCTTGTTAGAGATGATCCCCCTCAATCCGCCCCCCTCACTCATTTTGAGTCGCTTTGCACACCACATCCTGTTAGCACTGGAGCTGGTAACACCTCTGGGTGGAAAGTACCATTAGTCAAGAGTTCTGACAGAAAGCACGATGTGGTCTTGCTTTTCTTGAGACAAACGTACAGCACACGCTTCATCTCTAAACCACACACTGATCACATGCAGGCACTTGAGACAAACAAGAAAAGGTTTGCGTCGATTTCATGACGTAAAGTTTAAAGCAGCAGATAACTGCTAAATGAGATGCAAATAAGACACAAACCCACAAAAAAGAGACACAAAATGGCAAAAATGAGACACAAAACGACAAAAAATGAGACATAAATTACACAGTAAGACACAAAATGACAAAAATCATACACAAAATTACAAAACGAGAAACGAAATGACAAAAATGAGACACAAAAGGAAACACAAAACCAAAAAAATGAGGCACATAATGACAAAAGAAGACACAAAACCACAAAAATGTGACACAAAATGACAAAAATAAGACATAAAATTACAAAACATGAAATGACAAAAATGAGATAAAATGACAAAAATGAGACACAAAATGACAAAAATGAGACATGAAAAGACAAAATGAAAAAAAATTAGACAAAATAAAAAAACGAGACTCGGAATGACAAAAAACAAGATATGAAACGACAAAATCTAGACACAAAATGACAGAAATGAGACACAAAATGACAAAAATAAGACATAAAATTACAAAACAAAACACGAAATAACAAAAATAAGACAAAAAAATGAAAAAAATGAGATAAAATGACAAAAACAAGACACAAAACCATAAAAATGAGATAAAATGACAAAAATGAGACACAAAATGACAAAAATGAGACATGAAAAGACATAAATGAGATGAAATGAAAAAAAGACACAAAACCACAAAAATGAGATAAAATGACAAAAATGAGACACAAAATGACAAAAATGAGACATGAAAAGACGAGACTCGGAATGACAAAAACAAGATATGAAACAACAAAATCTAGACACAAAATGACAGAAATGAGACACAAAATGACAAAAATAAGATTCAAAACCACAAAAATAAGACACAAAATGAGACATGAAATGACAAAAAAGAGACACAAAATGATAAAAAAAAAGAGAGGCAAAATGACAAAAACAAGACACAAAACCACAAAAACGAGACGCACAACCACAAAAATGAGACACGAAAGCACAAAAATGAGACACAAAATGACAAGCTTTGAATCTGTTGCATAAGGCAGGATGTCTCCTCCTCCCAAACAGTGTGCATGGTTATCATTTAGAGGCCAGATCTTGACTGGAGATTGCAGCAGAAGAGGTGCACTGATCTGCAGCACAGAATGACTAATATAAATCTCCACCCAGAGGACTAAAAGCGCACTCATAATAACATACTATTACATAGTGATCTCCCCAGGCTCTCACTGCCCAGGAGGAACGACTTCTCTGAAGCTGCACAGGCCTCGTAATCTTACAATACGCTGCCTGCTTGTCTAACCACCCTTGTAATTGCATTCATGGATAATTATTGGTAAGCAAGGTCGAGGTGTTGGAGCAGCTAAATGTCCTGTCGTATGAATTGTAGTCGTATCTCTCCGTGGCTCCACCTGCCTCCAGCAACAACTGCTGATTAAACAGACGATACAGCAGTGAAGTGCGACCTTTAGCTACCCTTTTATGGTTGGTTTTAATAAAGCATAACACCAGAAAGGCAGAGAAAAACAATTTGTTAGTGTAAATCATCTTTGAAATGGCTGGGCCGGGCAGTTTTAGTCACAATACCTCAAATAGGAATGCATGGATCAGCCACAACATTAGGACCACTGACAGGTGAAGTGATCGATCGTCTTGTTGCAATGCAACGTTCTGTTGGGAAACCTTGAGTTCTGACATTCACGTTAATGTTTGACTTGTCACATTTTGTGTCTTATTTTTATGGTTTTCTGTGTCATTTTGTGCCTCATTTTGTCACTTTGTGTCTCATTTTTGTGGTTTTCTATCTCTTTTTGTCATTTTGTGCCTCATTTTTGTCATTTTGTGTCTCGTTTCTGTGATTTTATGTCTCGTTTTTGTTGTTTCATGTCTCATTTTTTTAATTTCATGTCTCATTTTTGTGGTTTTGCGTCTCAGTTTCCGTCTCATTTTTGTGGATTATGTCTCGTTTTGTGTCTCATTTTTGTTGTTTTATGTCTCGTTTTTGTCGTTTAGCATCTCATTCTGTCATTCTGTGCTTTCCGTCTGCAGCCAGATTGACAATCACAGGCATGTGCATTAGTTAAAGTTGCTCTATGTTAGTTAAAGTTGCTCCACATTAGTTAAAGCTGCTCTGTATTAGTGCATTTACTGGCGATCTATTTTCTGTGGTCATGTTTGAGGAACCGATGAAACGTCAACAAGAGCCTCAGTGATTTTAGCAGTGATAACTGAAGCAGCAACAAAGAAAAAGACGCATCGCACAAAATGAAAGGCAAGCTGTTGACGAGACAAATACAACAAATCACCAGACCAATACAACAAAATATCAAGTCAAACTAAAATAATTAAAAGATTAACAAGCCAGAAGACAAACTTTTATAAACAGACACACCTGAACAGCAGTAGCAGAGAGCTTCTTAGAGGATCAAAACGAGTCTGTTTTTGAGCCATAAAAGGCAAAAGCATTGGCTGTGAAATGTTTATTACCCCATGAAGGAAAGCTCTCCATTAGCACAGAGCACATAATTAGCCATTAGCTGCAGCAATCTGCTCAGAGCGCTGGATTTATTAAAAATGGTGGCTGGTTCTCCACAGGAATAAACAGCAGCTTCAAAGTGGTTCATACGCACTAATATTGCATAATAATATTACATAATATTGAACAGCAGCGGGTTCATGCTGATGGTGCTTTGTTTTTTTAACTGCCAACACAGACGTCTCTGAAAAGTTTTTCAAATTGAAGGATATTCACAGCCGATGGCAAC
The DNA here is from genome assembly GCF_021347895.1 of Acanthochromis polyacanthus. Classification (NCBI taxonomy): domain Eukaryota; kingdom Metazoa; phylum Chordata; class Actinopteri; family Pomacentridae; genus Acanthochromis; species Acanthochromis polyacanthus. The sequence goes on along the minus strand of NC_067113.1, from coordinate 43,424,943 downwards.
AACTTTTAGTGATTTCCAGCAAGTTGCTCGATTTCTAAATAAATTCCAAAACAAGAAAAGCCCTCAGGCTTCCTCCGAAGTACCCGGAGGAAACCCACACATGCACGTGTCAGACAGGGAGAACATGCAAACTCCATGCAGAAAGATCTCAGGCCCAGGCCGGGATTTGAACCGGGGATCTTCTTGCTGCAAGGCAAAAGTGCTAACCACTACTCCACTGTGCAGCCCAGATTAGATATCTGTGAACACTGATTTGCTTGATATTTGATACTGCAAAAAGACATTGTGATGTTGTAAAGAATAGTGTTGGAGATTAGCCCTTTAACTGATGTTCTCATATTTGAGAAACTTAAATTGTGATGGAACTGTTTCCTTGCAGAGGAAAAAGAGATGATAGTGTTGTTATTTTATTTTTTTAATTTAATATTTTTATTTCTTCTTTTATTTCATTTTTCATGTTTGAATGTTGGAGATGTGCGCTCATGTTGGAATAAATCCTCATTGTGAAGCAACCCTTACTTGCATTGAACTGGCAATATTTTAGAAAAACACACTGGATTACAAGACAAGTCTAGAATTACATGATTTTAATAGTAATAGGTCGTGATCTAAAGTGGACCGGTCTGAGGCGTTAAAGTCCAGGGCTGAAAATGAGTCCCACTACAGCCCTGGTACACAAATGTACAGGTGGGGTGTGGTAATGAGGAATTATTGCACAGAGGATATTGTTTACATACAATGTTTGCTCCCAGCTGTTGTCACTGTCACTCCTGATCAGGTAACAAGAAGTTTTTGCTTTGTAATATGGGATATTAGTGTTGCAAAAATGTGCATTTTTACATCAAACTATGACCTGTTCCTAAACAGGTAGTTTTGGTGAATAATAGAGGACCCAATCCTGAGTCTTGTGGTTCAAAATCCTCTGTCTTAAAATCCCTACAACATCTTGATGAGGCTCTTTTCACCTCGATAAACTCCTACTTGTCTGTCGATGCTGCACGCTGAAGTGGGTGGCACCGATCCCAAAGAACACTTTGTATGCATCTCTGAGACGCAGGTGGCTCTGACAGAACATCACAACCTGATGCCCTGAATGAGAACAGGCTGAAGTGACAGACGGACAAATGCCACTGGTGCTTTTAACTAGACTGGAAGATTTAAGGCTGCATTTGAACGCAGATTTTGGACTTCTACTTCATTTAATTGGAGGCTGTGGAAGGTTAGTGTGGGCAGAGGGATCTGAGATATGAACACAACCCGCTCCTCCACACAGACCCTCATCTCAGCCGGTTCACTCCCACACCAGCAGCCCTGTCACACACTGCCTGTCACTGGAAATAGCTTCCTGTCTTTTTGTCCTTCGTCTCAGTCAATAGCATCTCCACCCTCATGGCCCCGTGGTGAGGCAGCACGCACACACACACACACACACACACACACACTAGTAACACAGTGGGAATGACCCACCAGCCTTAAGGCCACAGTGTGAGGTGGGGAAGCTGTGAGGGGGATATTGATCAGACCAGGTCCTCTGTGGTGAAGCTGCATGTTACGCAACATACAGCTCCAGTGAGTGGGAGATCCTCCAAAGAATATCTCAAACGAGACAAAACATTTGAGCTCTTGCCTGCAATGAATCACTGGAAAATTAACATGCAAGCAGAGAAACATTTATTACTTTGGGCTGCAGGGCAGAGAAAAGGAACAAAACTAACTCAGTAATCACAACGCATCTTCTGTCTGGTAAATACCATTCCTGTCTGGAAAGTCAGATTTTATAAGAGCTGTACGACTTGACACAAAATGAAAGCAAACTATCCAAACAAAGCATGTAGAGCACAGCCTGTGATCAGTGTAATTATATGTAAATGTAATGGATGCGGTTCTGCATAACAGCCATCTTGAATGTTCCGGTAAAATGAGTGCTCAGAACCAAACAAGCATCTGTGACCATGAAACTCCAAAGTGAATTTAAATTAAACTGAACATCCACAAAATCTTTCCTACAGAGACGAGTTTAAATAAATCTTGACAAGCGACTATGTGGCAAGGATAGCATCCTCCTGAGACCCAGTTCATTCATTTAAGCCCTCTGTACTGGATATTTCTTTTTGATGTATATCTTTTGACTCATTTGAGCTACCCTATTGAATCCTGACATGCTTAATAGAGAACATCCTGGCCTTTACAATGATATCTCAAGTGACTGGGTGGCATAAGAGGAACTTTGGTTTCATGCTGAGACAAAGTGACTGCAGCAAAATGAGAAAAGTTGTCAAAAATTGTTAACATATTGTTATTTTACCTGTGGTCATCTTATATTTTCTTGTTTATGAAAATGTCTGGAATTGTAAATTGGGGTCAGAGTTCAGTTAAAAGTTTTTCAGGAAAAATAAAAGCCCCTTTATGAATATCAGCTGTAATGGACATGATGTAGTCCTTTAAGCTTCAGTCAATTCCAGCCATTTTCAGTACAAAAAAATTGCTAATATTCTATTTGTAAATAAAAATATGACGAGAAATACAGGGAATATTGGACGCGCATCGCGAGGTGCATTTCTTCGAAAACGACCGATTCGTGGATTATATACCGACTTCAGGACATGTTTTGGAGAAAATATTTTACTGGTTTGTTTCGTCTGGATGTCCAAGGTTGGATTATGGCCGTTTTTTGTGGAATATTTTCATCTGTGTGTAATAATGAACCCGCAAATGTGAGTCGTGCTGTGTACGTTGAAGCCGTGTATAGAGAACGGATGGATGGATATTCGTTGTTTGTCGGACAAATGTGTTTATATTACCCGCTGTGGTAATCACATCTGAAAGTGGTTTATACAGGCGGATTCATGAGAATCTAAGCTTTCCATCGGTGTATAATGTTTCTATCATCGAGTTGGCAGTGTCGTTCTATTTCGAAAAATGCTTATGCAGATCTCAAAACGGCCCGCCCGCTGAACCACAACGGGTTAATGGGGTTAGCGAACAGCTAACGAAACTTCTGCACCGAAACATGTTTCTTTGTGGGGTAATAAACACACACTGAATGTAAATTAATCAATGTAATAAATAAATGGTTATTTATTCACATGTTACATTTAACCTCTTCATTTTTTACACTATTGTTATTTAATTTAATTTCTTAAAATTTCATTAGAAAATGGGGTTTTCTTGTCGGTCTATTTTGATTTTGAAGTGTCGCTGTTTAGTTTTTTTAAATGGTAAAATTGTTCTGTTGTCGCTAACATAAAAATACTTTTTATAAACTTGTGAGTTGTTGTTTTAGCTCCAAAAGGCAAGAAATCACAAAAAAGTTACACTGAAAGATGCTTTTTTTTTCTTTTTTCTCTCAGTTCTCTGGATATTACAGCAGGCTAGTGCTATATGGTGCAGTCAGCTCGCTACACTGCTGCCATATAACCAGCCCAGTTTATTTATAATATCCAAAAACTGCATTCTGTACAACACATCCATACCAGCAGCTTTGATATTAACCTTTCAGACAAGTAGCCTCGTGGCCATTTCAACAAGCTTCTGGCACAACCAGGTTTACAGTGAAGCCCGAATGCCACTGCTACAACAGCTAAGAGTATTGTGGAAAAGCCTTCAAATCTGCATCCAAGAGAAGTTTCTGATGCTTCAGATATAAAAAGAAACTGTGCCAGGTGAAGGATTACAACCTCAAAGAGAAAGTGATCAACACATCCTTAAGTCCAAGTACGATTTTCCAACTTTTACAGAGCAACAGAAGCAAAACAGAAAAGAAACCAGAAATCATCTGCAAAGCTACATCTTTACAAATCTATTTCTTTTGTAGTAAAAGAACATTAATGGGTCACGTACTGCATCTTCAAAAAGGCCACGCCAAAATGAAATCCAAACACTAGAAAGTCATTTTCAGCCTTTTTGTATTCAGACATTTATGGACCACATTAAATCTGTGTGACACTGAGTTAAAAGAAGCATTAGAGGTAAATTATTCCACTATTCAAAACACTGCTAGGTCGTCTAATTGCAGCCATAAAATGTATCACAAACATAAATGCAAAGCACTTTCAGAATACTGTGCATAATCAAGCAGCCTGTTAGATTAGAATCCACTCTGCATCTGCTGGGCTAAAACCTCTGGCTATTAAAACTGCCTGTTGTGCCGTTCATCCAGCAGCTATCCCCCAGTGAGCCGAGGAGATGATGAAACGCCGCGGAATTAAGCCTCATGCTGACGAAACTGGGTGCTGTTAATCAGTGGTGTCAGTCCCCTCAGAGGCTGGGAGCTGATGATGGAACGTGACCGAGCTCATGTCAAGACTTCGCCCACTTTGACTGGGTGTCTGGCTGTCTGTCAGTCAGGATCAGATCCACAGACCCACTCCCACTGTGGTGCCATAATGGAGTATGTATGGACACTGGACAGGATGCGCGTGTAAGCCAGCACATTGTAGCTTAAATACGACCACACTGAGGAGCAGTGGTGGGAAAATGTACTCAGATCTGTTACTTTAAGATAATTCTGGAAACTGGCTGCTTCAGTTCTCTGTTTACTTTCAATTAGACTCAATTAGACTGACACTTAGAAAATTTTTTGCCTATTTTCACCTATTGAAAACGAATGGACGAGCATTTCTGCAAGTATTTCCCAAATGAAAAGTCCTAGATCAGGGGTGTCAAGATCCGTTCCTGGAGGGCCACTATCCTGCATGTTTTAGATGTTTCCCTCCTCCAACACAGCTGATTCAAATGATCAGGCTCGTTGTCAGGCTTCTGCTGAGCTTGATGATAAGCTGATCATTTGAATCAGCTGTGTTGGAAGAGGGAAACATCTAAAACATGCAGGATAGTGGCCCTCCAGGAACTGAGTTTGACACCCCTGTCCTAGATGTTTGGAAACACGATCTATTAACAGAATTCGGTCTTAGTCACGAGTGTCTATGACCTTCTGTTCCTGAGATACAGAAAAATTTGACCACAAATTGCAAGTACCGCCCACTTCTGGATGTCACAGCGACTCGGGGCTGGGCTCATTGGAAAGGCCATGTGGACAAATAAGGGGGTAGGTACAGGTTTCATGTTTCTACTTTGTTCAGAAAAAGAGTTATTTTCCTGGGTAGTTCCTAGACAGTTCCTAGTGGGTTCCTAGGTAGTTCCTAGATGGGTCCTGGGTAGTTCCTAGATGGTTCCTGGGTAGTTCCTGGGTAGTTCCTAGATGGTTCTTTGTAGGTATCTGAATGGCTCCAAGATTGTTCCTTAAGTAATCATTCAAACTTCTTGAAATTTTCCAGACTGTCTGACCTTCAGTTCTTAAAGTATTGATGGACTGTCGTTTCTCTTTACTTAGCTGATTGGTTCTTGCCATAATATGGATTCTAACAGTTGTTAAATAGGACTGTCAACTGTGGACCAACCTGACTTCTGCACAGCACAACTGATGGTCCCAACCCCATTAAGAAAGCAAGAAATTCCACAAATGAACCGTGACAAGGCACACCTGTGAAGTGAAAACCATTTCAGGTTCTACCTCATGAAGCTCATGAAGAGAAGACCAAGAGTGTATGAAGCAGCGATCAAAGCAAAGGGTGGCTGTTTTGAAAAGCCTAAAGTGATAATGATAAATAACCCACAATTACTTTTGCAATCATGACAAGGAAGGTCCCCTAAACTTTACAAAGAAGTCACTGTAAGCCAGTGAATGACCAAGCAGCAGGATTAGAAAATACAAAAACTTCAAACTTGTACTAAAGTACACCACAAGCTTCACAAAGGCAGTACTTGGAAAGCATTTGCTGTTCTTGTCATTTCCTCAGCTTGCTACGGCACTGCAAGGCCTGACGATGAATTTTCACCAAAAGAAAAAAAAAACCCTGATTCATGTTCTTTCAAAGCCTGCTCATAATTATCCTCCAGCAAACACAGCTATTCCTGCCATTTGTGATTCATCCGCATTGTATTCAAGGTGTATGAGGCGGGTAAATGGATTTAGAGTCTCTCTGAGTGAATTAATCACGAGGCATCTTTGCCTCGTTCAGCCTGGATTGTGCAATCAAATATAATGGCCACATGTAGTTCTCTGAAACCATTTTCAGCACATTCAGGTAAAGGAGCGTTTGGACTGGCGAGCGTCTAAACTACATTCTTATATAAGCTGCACCATCAGAGGTGATTTTAAACTTTTTGAAATGCTAAGAAGGCGTCTCTGAATATTATTCTTGTCCTACATTGTCTTTGGCACACAGGAGCATCCTTCACTCAAATAAATCAAGATTTATTTGTCCCATATATAAATAACATGTAGTGAAATACAGCTTGGTGAAATCATAAGTTAAAGGTTAAAGTCATTCTACGCTAATTTTCTGTAATTATGGATCATTTTCAATCAATCAAAGTTTATTGGTTGTTGCTAGAGGTACGGACCCGTACCCGTAGCCTGTGGACTACGGATACGGCACTTGCCATTTGCCAATCAGATACGCGAGATCTGGTCACGTGACTCCCGGTAGACGCTAGCGGTACGGACCCGTAGCATCGGTACTACAGGTACGGACCCTAAACCTGACCCTAACACTAACCCTAACCTTAACCTTTGCTTACCTTTCAACAGTTTGCAGTGGTTAGCAGCTTCTTGACTCGCGAGACTCTCATACGGGTCCGTATCTGTCTGGCAAATGGAAAGTGCCGTATCCGTAGGCCACAGGCTACGAGTAGGGGTCCGTATCTGTAGACACTACCAAGTTTATTTGTAAAGCCCTTTACATCAGCAAAAAGAGTGACCAAAGTGCTTCACAGTCAAACATTTTCAAGTCATTTTGGACAATTTTTGAGGCATTTTCAACCATTTCTATGCCAGCCTGGATCTTTTCTTGTCATTTTGCATAATTTTTGAGCCTGGGATAATTTTCAAGTCATTTAGGATGAACTTCATATCATTCTGAACTTATTTTCTGTAATTATGGATCATTTTCAAGTAATTTTGGACAGTTTTTGAGTCATTTTGCACAGGTTTTGAGTCATTTTTGGACCATTTTCTTGTCATTTTCAACTAGTTTTATGTCACCTTGGATCATTTTAGTGTCTTGGAGGTATTTTTTTAAGTCATTTAGGACAAATTTTATGTCATTCTTGACTAATTTTCTGTAATTATGGATCATTTAAGTCATTTTGGACCATTTCTGAGTCATTTTGAACACATTTTGAGTCATTTTGGACAAATTTTGAATCCTTTTGGACAATTTTCCTGTCACTTTCCACAGGTCTTATGCTTGGATCATTTCTCGTCATTTGGGATCATTTTTGTGTCTTGGGGAAATTTTCAAGCCATTTAGGCCAAATTTCAAATCATTCTAGAGTAGTTTTCTGTAATTATGAATAATTTAAGTCATTTTGGACAATTTTTGAGTCACTTTCAACAATTTACATGTCAGCCTGGACCTTTTCTCATCATTTTGGATCATTTTTTTTGTCTTTTGGATGATTTTCAAGTCATTTAGGATACATTTCATGTCATTCTGGACTTATTTTCTATAATTGTGGATCATTTTCAAATCATTCTGAACAATTTGAACTCATTTTGGATAAATTTTGAGTCATCTCAATTGGTAATTTTGCTGCAGTTGGAAACGAATCACACGAGGTCCAGCAGCAAAACTGAGATTAAATTTTAGAATTTAAGCAGCACCACATGTTTACATTGTGTATCAGATACGAGGCAAGTGAAGCGGCTTGCATTCATAGGAGAGCGTGTGGTGAGAAGCCCTAAGGGAGCGTGGCTGCATGCTGTCAGCTTCTATAGACGGGATCTCTGTGACGGCTTTATTAGTCAGTCAAATGTCTCATGGCTGTGGTCTTTTATAGACACAATGGTGGGGCTATATGTCGACACGTCAACCTTTGGAGCTCGTCTACCAACACTTCCAACAGCTAATGTCTCCAACTGACCAAACGATCCCTTTATTTCTATTATTCTAATTAAAAATAGTGTTTTTCTGGATAATGTGGTGTCAAAATGTGGTACATTATCCTTATTTACCTGTAAAACTTAAAAATAAAATAAAACTTAGAACAGACAGAAGCACTGAAAAAATGTAAAAGGAGCAATACAAAGATGATATGACAAAAATGAGAGAGAAAACAACAAAACTGAGGCATAAAATGACAAAAATTAGACAGAAAACAAAAAACGAGGCACAAAATGACAAAAATTAGACAGAAAACAATAAAACTGAGGCATAAAATGACAAAAATTAGACAGAAAACAAAAAACGAGGCATAAAATGACAAAAATTAGACGGAAAACAAAAAAACGAGGCATAAAATCACAAAAATTAGACAGAAAACAAAAAACGAGGCATAAAATGACAAAAATTAGACAGAAAACAATAAAACTGAGGCATAAAATGACAAAAATTAGACAGAAAACAAAAAACGAGGCACAAAATGACAAAAACTAGACAGAAAACGGAGGCCATTTGAGGCATTTTGGACACATTCTGAGTCATTTTGGACAATTTTCACAGTCCCTCAATTATATATTGACCCCAAAAAAGTAAAAATATCTAAAACCAAACACCATAAAAATTAAACAGAAAATGCACATAAAATTAGACATGAAAATGCATGAAATTAGAGCAATATTTAAACATTTTAATAACAAAACACCTCGAGTATAAAATGAAATATGTAAAATAAAATAAGTGTTAAACAAAAACATGATGGCAAAAGAAAAAAAACACAAATCAAACTTGGGGATTATAGTCCACTAGCTCCCACATAATAATCAAAATTCGGTCTACAGAAACAAAACTAAATCCACTTCCTGAGTGAAGCCTGCTGCTGCCGACACAGATTTAGTTTGCATCTTGAAGAAGACTCTTTAAAACAGCTTCCACACCTGCAGTTTACCAAAAAACGGACCTGAATATTTACGCTGCAAATACTCCCTAAACCTTTACTGATGTGAAGACAACCTGGAACCACACCGATCAACAACAAACTCCCACAGAAAACAGGATGTCGCGGCTAAAAAAAGGCCAAAACGGGCTTCGGTTCCAGTCAGCTCAAGACATAATGCTGCTAAAATAGCTGCAGACAAGATCCATGGACACACATGAGGTCAGCTGGATCATGACTACGCTATTACCCCTGTGTGGTCGTGTCACAGGGTCAGAAGTCTGAGATATGTTCTACTTTCAGCCGGCCTGCTTGGGGAAAATATCAGAGCAAAAGCCACGGTCACACAGGGCTCATCCTCAGGAACCAGGCTGACATTTTCTCTGGGAAATCAGACTAGAAACAGGAGGCAGATGCTGGGTCCAAACACTGAGCTAACCAGCCTGAATCCATGTGTATCTGATGGGATCCATAAGAACAACAACACAACACGTCGGCCTGGTCCTACTTCACCATTCATGGTCATAAACAGGAACCAGAGTGAGCTTACTGCCCAGGAATGCCTTGCACTTATAAGGGCAAGCTGCAGCTGCATGGAGGACGTGCCGGTTTTGAGATAAAAATGCATTTTCTGTGATTATATTTACCACCGAGGTTAACTCAATGATGATTTATCACTGACAAGCATCAGTATAAACCACTAACATTTGGGATACTTTTCATGGCATAAACACTGAAGAAGAGAATAAACGTCATGAGAGCTCAACCAAAAAATGGAACTCAGCTTGATTTTTAGGCTTCCAACAAATGATATGGAGAGAATTCCAAATATTGTTGCACATTAAAGGGCAGAAGGTTTGCAAAGACGGTCCCACACAACACAAGTCAGACAAAAATGAAACACAAAACAACAAAAATGAGGGAAAAAAACACCAAAAACATGAGAAGAGTGAGGAAAGTAAAAATAAAAACAACACAAATTAGACAAAATGTGACAAAAATGAGACACAAAATGACAAAAGAACAATCAAGTATTTTACTTTATGATCAAAACAACTTGTCATGCTCTAGAAATTATTTTAAATTTACAATCTGCAGTTGATGTCTTTTCTACTGTAAGTGGCCCTCAAAGTGTAAAATTTTACATTCAACACCGTCTCTGATCCAAGAAAAAGCATCTAATCCACGACTAAAGCAGCTGATCGATGCCAAGCCTTCCCTCAGCACGGCTCTAAAGGGCAGAAACACAGGAGAGATGAGAGGCTCTGTCTTACCACCACACCTGAGCCTCCATTTACCCTCCGTTACACAAACACACATGCATCATTTATACTGCATGAGGTTATAGGATCCCCCTGTTGGGAACAGTGGGTGATTCCCCCGACCCTGCCAAACGTCACGCCCTGCAGGCCCTCCACAATGCTGCTGCCACACAGATCTCATTATGCAACAAACGTGGCGTTGTGTAATATTCGTAGTGCTCTACATCCTTGAGATGACACGCTGGATGAAAGAAGACTCCAAGAGACTACGCTGGACGCTAAGAAGACGCCGCCGTGTGGTCGTGGAGCCTCTTTCTGCAACACAAAACCTCCTCGCTCACAAACTCACACCCACACCGGTGGAAACAGCGGCTCAAACAGAGCAGCGTTTCCCCTGCATTGTTTCCGAAGCTTTCATCCTCTCTCAGGCTCGTTAAAAACAACTCGGGCAGGCAGAAAACAAACGACAGAGGCAGATCAGAAACCTGAAGCTGACACCTGTAGGGAACACAAATAAGACCAGCAGCACCGCAGTCAGTCAGTCAGTCAGGGTTTATTAACAGAGTATTTACAGTCCGGGGCAAACAGAGCAGGTGTTACGTCTGAACATCCCTGTACAGAATATCTGCCACCAGCGCTCTGACTGCAGTCGAATCCTCAGCATCTGTGGAGGCAAAACACAGTTAAGTTCATTATGATCATGTCTTTAGAAAGTCCACAACAAAAAATAAATAATAATAAAGCAGCACTCAAACATGCCGGCCCTCCAGAGGGTCCAATCAAAGTGTAAAAACTCCAGATACGACATTAACTGCAGATTGTAAATTAGTAAAACTATACATTTTTAAATTATTTCTAGACCATGACAAGTTGTTTTGATCATAAAGTAAAACACTAGATTGCTCTTTTGTCATTTTGTGTCTCATTTTTGTCATATTTTGTCTGGTTTTTGTTTGACTTTGGTCATTTTGTTTGTGGGTATTTGTCACTTTGTGTTTCCTTTTTGTCTCGCTTGTGCTGTTTGTCTATTTTTTTCCTGTCATTTTGTTTCTCGTTTGTCTTTTTTTTGTCCCGTTCGTGTCATTTGTGTAATTTTTTGTCTCATCTGTGTCATTTGTCTACTTATTTGTTGATTTGTAACTTTTTTGCCCGACTTTTTCATGTCATTTGTCTCATTTTTTGTTGTTTTTGCCTCATTTTTGTAACATTTTGTCTTGTTTCTGTTGTTTTTTTGTCTCGTTTGTGTCGTTTGTCCATTTTTTTGTTGTTTTGTGTCTAATCTTTGTAATATTTTGTCTTGTTTTTGTTGTTTCGTGCCTCATTTTTGTAACATTTTGTCTTGTTTCTGTTGTTTTTTGTCTTGTTTGTCCATTTTTTGTTTCGTGTCTAATCTTTGTAATATTTTGTCTTGTTTTTGCTGTTTTTGTCTGATTTATATAATTATCTGTCTCATTTTTTGTTGTTTTGTGTCTAATCTTTGTAATATTTTGTCTTGTTTTTGCTGTTTTTTGTCTTATTTGTCATTTTCTCTCATTTTTTATTGTTTTGTGTCTAATCTTTGGAATATTTTGTCTTGTTTTTGCTGTTTTTTGTCTGATTTATATAATTATGTGTCTCATTTTTTGCTGTTTTGTGTCTAATCTTTGTAATATTTTATCCTGTTTTTGCTGTTTTTGTCTTATTTATGTCATTTTTTGCTGTTTTGTGTCTAATCTTTGTAACATTTTGTCTTGTTTTTGTTGTTTTTTTGTCCTATTTATGTCATTTTTTGTCTCATTTTTTGTTGTTTTGTGTCTAATCTTTGTAACATTTTGTCCTTTTTTGTTGTTTTTTGTCTTATTTATGTCATTTTTTGTTGTTTTGTGTCTAATCTTTGTCATATTTTGTCCTTTTTTTGTTGTTTTTTGTCTTATTTATGTCATTTTTTGCTGTTTTGTGTCTAATCTTTGTAACATTTTGTCTTGTTTTTTGTCTTATTTATGTCATTTTTTGTGGTTTTGTGTCTAATCTTTGTAACATTTTGTCTTGTTTTTGTTGTTTTTTGTCTGATTTATGTCATTTTTTGTTGTTTTGTGTCTAATCTTTGTAACATTTTGTCTTGTTTTTGTTGTTTTTTTGTCTTATTTATGTCACTTTTTGTCTCATTTTTTGTTGTTTTGTGTCTAATCTTTGTAACATTTTGTCTTGTTTTTGTTGTTTTTTGTCTGATTTATGTCATTTTTTGTCTCATCTTTTGCTGTTTTGTGTCTAATCTTTGTAACATTTTGTCTTTTTTTGTTTGACTTGTGTCATTCGTCACATGTATTTGTCATTTTGCGTTTCCTTTTTGTCTCGCTTGTGTTTTCCGTCTTACTTTTGATTAGTTTTGTCCTGAACACGTGTGGTAAACAGGCAGAAGGATGCTTCCTTTATCACTGAGCAGTTGAACAGTTGCTGCAGAACTGACCGACGTCTGAAAGTTGTTTCTTCCCACGTCACTCCTCCACCTCAAACTGCTCATGCTGCTTTCTGATCCACTCCATTTGCCGGAGCTTAAATGAAGTCCATTCCTCCCTCACAAAGTGCTCCACGGTAAAAATGTTCCTGCAGCCCCCTAGCGCTTCATGCTTTTCATTCTGACAGCATTTTGCAGAGATTTAGCTCTGAATAACAAAAAGAAGCAAAAGGATAGAGACCATGTGGAGTTTTTGATCACTGGTCGCGCTTTGATCTCACAAGCGGGAAAAAATAGAGAACGGTGGGTCAGTTAATATGGATGCGAACAGGAAACTGCTTCCTAAATGGTTTATGAGAAATGAAATGCACTCAGTTCAAAAAGGGGCAGTTTAAAAGGCTACCCAGCAGAGCTCACACTGGCACGATAAACTATTCACAAAATGAACACAAAATACGTAAGTACAGAACAGCAGAGTGCAAACTAACAGAGTTTTTCTGACTTTTTTGTCATTCGTTTCACATTTTTGTCATTTCGTGTTTCCTTTTTTTGTTTTATTTCATGTCATTTGTCTCATTTTTTTTTGTCATTTTCAGAATATACTCTTTTTTTGCACTAAAACAAAGGAAATATTTGGAGTTGTGGTTATTTATAGGTGAGATCTGGGCTGAATGCACTGCAAAAACTCTAAATCTTACCAAGTCTGTTTGTCTTATTTTTAGTCAAAACATCTCATCCCATTCGATTTAAGATAAATTCACTTAACAAGTGACATTTCAGTAAGATGGAGGGACTTGTTTTAAGACAATGCATCTTAAATATCTCGCTAAGTCAAACAATCTTGATAAAATCTTGTTTTAACCCGTGTGTCGCCCCGTCTTAAAGTTTGAAAATGTGGAAAAAAAAAATTCACAGTGAAAAGTTCCACATTTTCAACATTTTTTGGGAATTTCTTTAACATGTTTTGATGGAATAAAAGAAATGTTCAAAAAAAATGTTTGTTTAGGAAAATTCAGAAAAAAAAATCTACCAAAATTCGCTGCATTTTGGTTGATTTTTTTTTCTGAATGTTCCTAAAGCAAATATTAGAAGTTTTACTGATATACATATAATCATTTTAGATATTTTTAGAGTTTTTTTGGAAGATTTTTATTCATTTTTTTGAAAATGTTTAATGTTAAATTTGTACGGGAAACTGGGGAATTTTTTGCTGAAGATTTTTGCAAATTTTAATAAATGTGGGGATTTTTTTGCAGAATTTTTGGATTTTTTTTAGACAACGATACAATATTTTTTGGTGCCGTAAATCAGGACAACAGGAGGGTTAAGACACCTAAGCTTAACTATCGTGGTAAAACAGAGCTTAAAATCAGTTTTCCAGCTTATTTTAAGATCTCAAGATTCTAAATATCAAATGTGATTTCAAGAAATCTTACCAAGCCGTTTTTCACTTGTTCTATTGGCAGATTTTTTCCACTTTCTTCAAGGTAAAAGTTCTTTGAAATAAGTTGTTTTTCTTGTTTTGAGAGGGGCATTTTTTCCAGTGTGTGGAGCTGAAGTGAAACGACAGAAGCTACAGGTGTGACATGCATGTTTTCATGAGGAAAAATTGTTCATGCACACTTTTAAATTTGTCCTTTCTCGTCCCTGCACGTTCATATGAGACATTTTACACCAAGTGTGTGTTGAGAAGCCTGTGAAGTCTCAGTCAAAAGAAAAAAAAAAGAGGCTGAATTGCTAACAAAGGCTGCAGAAAAGCTTTGGAAGCTGCATTTTCATTCCAATCATAAAGCTCCAGCGTGCTTACAGAGGCGTGTTTGGGTGCGTCGTCTTCTTCCTTCTCTCTCTGGTTTTACAGCGATGTGCGACATGAAGCGGGCGACGGGCCGCTTGTTCATTCATTTATTTATTTATTCATGCACACTGAAAAGCATCAGCTCATCTGTAATTTAATTGCCTTTCATACTGCAATGCACTTCAAATGCACCGAGAGAGGCGAGATTAATGTTCCGCTTTAAAAGGCCATTAAGGAGAATAAGGAAATTAACAGGAAATAAACACGCGCGGCGTCCACGATGATTATGAAGTTACCAGAGGATGATATTGCAAAAGCCTTTTGACTGCACAGACGATTGTCCGGAGACAGGAGGGCGAAAAGATAAAGAGTCAGAGCAGCATCCTTGGACTGTGCGGTCTGTGAGCTGGTGGATTACGTCTCTCTAGAAATACTTCGGTCTTTTCGGCTCAGCTGACTGACAGGCCGTGGATTCGTACAGATATGCAGAGAACAGCCTCAGATCAGAGGCTCCCTGAATTCATTTCCCTCTTCTCCTCTTCCTGCAGCGTATCTGTGTGAGGAGTAAAGCTGCAATTACACCTTTAGATTATTCAGTTTCTAGAGTGAAATGGGTGAGAAGACTGATACACTCTCACGTGTCAGATAAAGGTGAAGCTGTTATCCGCAGCTGGTTAGCTTAGCTTAGCATAAAGCTGTAAACACCAGCCTCACTGTCTAAAAAACGGGTAAATTGTATAAAAGAGGGTCTTCCGATTACGTTGGAGGATCTACTGGTCTCATTTTTCTAATATTTTGTCTTGTTTTTGTCTCACTTCTGTCGTTTCTCATTTTTTGTTGCTTTGTTTCTCATTTTTGCGTTTCCTTTTTGTCTCGCTTGCATTTTTTGTCTTATTTTTGTCAATTTGTTTTTCGCTTTATTAGTTGTTTTTGTGTAGCGTTTTTCTCCGTTTTATTTTGTCTCGCTTGTGTTGTCTACTTTCTCTTCTTTTTTCGTCAGGTTTGTGTCATTTGTCCATTGTTAAGTCACTTTGTAACTTTTTTGTGTCTTTTTGTTTTGTTTCCTGTCTAAATTTTTTTGTCATTTTGTCTCATTTTTCTAATATTTTCTCTCGTTTTTGTTGTATTTTGTCGTTTTGATCATAAATTAAAATACTAGATTGTTCATTATTTTGTTGTCGTTTTGTTTCTCGCTTTTGTCAGATTTTTTGATTTGTCCATTTTTTGTCGATTTGTAATTTTTTTGTCAAATTTCTGTCTCTTTTTTGTTTAGTTTCGTGTCGTTTGTCTCATTTTTCTCATATTTTGTCTTGTTTTTTTGTCTGAATTTGTCATTTTGATCATAAAGTAAAATATTATATTGATCAGTTCCAGATATCTGTGATTAAAATGTGGAGTTGTGCTTATTTATAGGTTATTATGCTGTGATTTTACTGGTCACTGGAGATCAGATTGGGCTGAATGTGGAACCTGAGCTAAGACGAGTTTGACGTTCCTGCTATAAACACTCACAGTCAGTCTTTTGTTCAGTTACAGCTTCTAACAGAGGAAACATCAATGTAAATTTAATGGAGGTTGCTCTAATTTTCTAACCGCCTCCTGATTACTGAGCCTAACCTGTAGGTCTACTCACCGACTTCGAGCTCCTTCAGGTGACTTCTAAACTCCGGTTTCTCCTCCAGCACCCGCAGCAGGTTGGTGGACTCCATCCGCTCCAGCTCCACCTTCCAGTAGATGTAGATTTTGTGGTTGAAGCTGACGTACACCAGGCAGGGGCTGTTTCTACCCTCCTTACACGTATACTGACCTGCAGCCGCACACACAAAGAAACACAAATCACATTTAACAGCACCGTGTTTACGCAACAGCGCTGTGACATAATGCAGGGGTGTCAAACATGCGGCCCGTGGGCCAAAAGCGGCCCCCCAGAGGGTCCAATCCGGTCCTCAAAGTGTAAAAATTCCAGAGAAGACATTAACTGCAGATTGTAAATTAATAAAACTATGAATTTAAAATCATTTCTAGACCATGACAAGTTGTTTTGATCATAAAGTAAAATACTAGATTGTTCTTTTGTCATTTTGTGTCTCATTTTTGTCATGTTTGTTGTTTTTTGGTCTGACTTTTGTGAATTGCGTCATGTTTTTGTCGTTTCTTTCTTGTTTTTGTCGTGTCCCGTTTCCTTTTTGTCTAGCGTGTGTTTTATATCTTACCTTTGTCATTTTGTGTTTTGTCTGTTTTTTTGTTGTTGTTTTGTTCCTCACTTTTGTCTCATTTTTTGTCGTGTTTTCCTGCTTTTGTCATTTTGTGTTTCCTTTTTGTCTCGCTTGTGTTTTTAGTCTGATTTTTGTCATTTTGATCATGAAGTAAAATATTGGAATGTTCTTTTGTCGTTTTGTGTCTCATTTTTGTAATATTTTGTTTCGTTTTTGTTGTTTTTCGTCTGACTTTTGTCATTTGTCAATTTTTATTTGTTGTTTTGTTTCTCATTTTTGTGATTTTTGTGTCTCATTTTTGTGATTTGTCCATTTTTGTTGCTTTATAACATTTTTGTCTAATTTTTTGTCTTTTTGTTGTTTTGCTTCATGTCGTTTTTCATCATTCTGTGTCTCATTTTTGTAATATTTTATCTTATGTTTGTTTTTTTTTAAAGTAAAATACTACATTGTTCAGTTCCAGATAGCTGTGACTAAATGTTGTGTTCTTTTGTAGACACTCTTTTATCTGGAAGTTGTAATGTGGAAATGATAAACTGAGACTGAATGTTGCTGAAACTGAATCTATTTTTCTGAAGAAACTTCAGGTTGTTCATGATGTTTTGTAGAAAGATAATTCCATAAACGTGAACATCGTCAGAATGTACTTTTTTGCAGTAAAACAAAGAAAAAAACTTGTAGTTGTGGTTATTTATCGGTTATTATGCTGTGATTTTACTGGTCACTGGAGATCAGATTGTTCTGAATGTGGAGCCTGAACTAGAATCAGTTTGACACCTCTGACATAATGTGTTTTTATCCCAGCTAACATCAGCACCGCTCTGCTGCCAGCCTCCTGCAGCAGAGCCAGCTCCCACACAAACCAACCTAATCTGTCTTAATGATCACATGCAGAATAAAGTGGAGGGGAGGGCTCGACTTGCTTTCACACACTACGCATTCACTCAGTGGGTGCAGAGAAACAAACCTCGCCAGATCAAACAAAGTCTCTTGTCTCTTTCTCTAATCCACTTACGACTGCACATGTCACATTAGCTCCCTCACATAAACTGTGTCCAAACACTGCAGAGAGATCCGACAGGCCACACGGAGGAAGGAAACGCAGCCAGAGACCGAAGCTCAATGTTGCCACCTACAGGTGAGGGATGGAAAGTCCAATAATTCGACTACATCAGGGGTGTCAAACTTCTTTAGTTCAGGCTCCACATTCAGAACAATCTGATCTCCAGTAACCAGTAACATCACAGCATAATAACCGAGAAATAAGCACGACTCCTAATTTTTCCATTGTTTATTGCAAAATAACCAGCTGTCTTTTTACAAAACATCATGAACAACCTGAAATTTGTTAAGCAACATTCAGCCTCTGTTTATCTTTTCCACATTACAACTTCCAGATCACAGAGTGTCTACAAAGGAACACAACATTTAGTCTCAGGAATCTGGAACTGAACCATATAGTATTTTACTTTATGATCAAAATGACAAAAGTCAGACTAAACCAACAAATAGAAGACAAATTATTAGAAAAATGAGACAAAAATGACAACAAATGAGATAAAAAAATTACAAACTCGACTAATGACAAAAACCAGACAAAAAAATGACAAAAATAAGAAATAAAATGACAAAAAATCGGGAAAAAAAACCACAAGCGAGACAACAAGGAAACGACAAAAACTAGAAACAACATGACAAAACATGAGACAAATGACAAAAGCCAGACAAAAAAACAACAACAAAAGCACAACAAACATAAAAATGAGACACAACATGACAAAAGAACAATCTAGTATTTTACTTTATGATCAAAACAACTTGTCATGGTCTAGAAATGATTTTAAATTTATAGTTTTACTAATTTACAATCTGCAGTCCATGTCTTCTCTGTAATTTTTACACTTTGAGGGCCGGATTGGAGCCTCTGGAGGACCGGTTTTGGCCCACGGGCCGCATGTTTGACTCCCCTGCTCTAGGAGAATCCTGAGCTCGATCACAGCTGTCACAGCAATTTTACTGAGAAAAGCCTCTTTGTACAAAGAAAACATTGTCATAGTTTTAATTGTGCAATGGAAAATGAGTAAAGTGAGCCTGTAATAGAAATATCAGTGGATTGATTAAAAATGTTCCCTCTGTACAAAAGGGAAGCATGAAGGAGAAAGTCTGAACTGATGGTAAAAACAATCAGAGGTCTCTCACCCGCACAGAAGGCGTTGACGTTCTCATCGAACTGGAAACGCACCACGGTCCGGTTGTGGTCGATGATGTAGGTTTGACCGTCCCAAGCACACGCCACCACCTCCTCTCTGCCGTCCCCCTGGAAACAAACACACACAAGTCAACCTTCTTCTTTCACCAACATACAGACGGAACACTGAAATGATTACTTAATCAATAAATGACTTCATTATCTTAACTATCTGTATTCTCACCTATGGAAAAATAACTATTTCAGTGTAGGGGTCAATATGTGAGGGACTTCTGAAGGCCATGGGATATATCTTACATACATTTTTATTAAAAGTAACAAAACTAATGTTTTTTATGTTCATTATGACCATGTCTTTACAAATTCCAGAATTATTTATTATGGAAATAATCACTTATTAATAAAAAATGACTGGATATCACTAAAATATCAACCAAATAACCATCCAAATTTAACAACCACCACTTTCTAATTAGCTAAACAATAATAAAATGAGCTCATTCAAAAATGGTTTGAATTGTGTTTTTTTATTAAGTTGTTGTTTTTGTCATAATTTTGTGTCTCAGTTTTGTCATTTTGCGTCTCACTTTTGTCATTTTGTGTCTCACTTTTGTCATTGTGTCTCACTTTTGTCATTTTGTGTCTCACTTTTGTCATTTTGTGTCTCATTTTGTCATTGTCATTTTGCGTCTCACTTTTGTCATTGTGTGTATCATTTTTGTCATTTTGTGTCTCACTTTTGTCATTTTGTTTCTCATTTTGTCATTTTGCGTCTCACTTTTGTCATTTTGCGTCTCACTTTTGTCATTTTGCGCCTCACTTTTGTCATTTTGTGCCTCACTTTTGTCATTTTGCGTCTCACTTTTGTCATTTTGCGCCTCACTTTTGTCATTTTGTGCCTCACTTTTGTCATTTTGTGCCTCACTTTTGTCATTTTGCGTCTCACTTTTGTCATTGTGTCTCATTTTGTCATTTTGCGTCTCACTTTTGTCATTTTGTGTCTCATTTTTGTCATTTTGCGTCTCACTTTTGCCATTATGCGTCTCACTTTTGCCATTATGCGTCTCACTTTTGTCATTTTGTGCCTCACTTTTGTCATTTTGTGCCTCACTTTTGTCATTTTGCGTCTCACTTTTGTCATTGTGTCT
The DNA here is from genome assembly GCF_021347895.1 of Acanthochromis polyacanthus. Lineage (NCBI taxonomy): Eukaryota > Metazoa > Chordata > Actinopteri > Pomacentridae > Acanthochromis > Acanthochromis polyacanthus. Next base: position 43,405,002 of record NC_067113.1, on the reverse strand, counting down.
CATTTTGTCATTTTGCGTCTCACTTTTGTCATTTTGCGTCTCACTTTTGTCATTGTGTCTCATTTTGTCATTTTGTCTCTCACTTTTGCCATTTTGTGTCTCAGTTTTGTCATTTTGTGTCTCAGTTTTGTCATTTTGTGTATCAGTTTTGTCATTTTGCATCTCACTTTTGCCATTTTGCGTCTCAGTTTTTAACACAAAATGACTGGATATCACTAAAATGTCAACTAAATAACCATGCAAATTTAATAATAACCACCTTCTAAATAGCTAAACAATAATAAAATGAGCTTATTCAAAAATAGTTTTGATTGTGTTCTTTTTATTGGGTTTTTTAGTTTCTGGCTGATTAAAAGTGCAATTTTAGGAATTTCGTAAAAGGTAACATGCCTCAATCTTCATGAGATTTACAGAGCAATCTAAATTTTGCACATTTTCTATTATACTTATTGACCTACACCAAAACAATCTTAGACTTTTGTTGAGAAATAGAGCTTTTACTGACTGAGACGGTTAAAAGCTGACTCAAGAATAAAAACAACCCCAGCTTTTAAGCCGTCGCAAACACACAGACTCACGGTCACATCGAGCTTCTGCAGGGCAAACAGCTGATGATCCACCTGCACCGACCACAGCAGCTGCTCTGAACTGTCCATCAGCTTCAGGGTTCCTTTAATGTGCGTAAAAGATGCGAAAACCAACGAGTATCACTTTTAAAGCTCATAAAACACAAGCACTAAACCAACAATGCTGAGAAGACGTTCTTTCTGACACAGATTTAGGTGCTTTTCAATGCTTTCTTCACAAACAAAATCACGTGAGTGCAAAGGTTTTGGACACGACTGTTATTAGAAAAGAAAACAGAAACAATGAAACTACTGTAAGAATTTGAAATGATTCATACAAAAGGCTGCAGCAGAGTAAATTTAACCCTCAGTTCAGTCTAAACAATTATCATTTCAAGCCAGCAGGGCGTAAAGATCAATGGTCAAAGCAATTAAGACAAGTCTACACGAGGAAATTCCTGACAAATAGCTGCTGAAATGAGTCCTACTGTTTCCTGACTCAGGGTGCAAACACCAGGGAGACCGTACAGTGAAGCTGGTGGCTGGAAGCTGATCATAATCCTACCGGATCCTCCCTTCCTTAAATATTAATGGACTCTCCAGCTGCTGGGTTTGTCAGTGATCTGCTGCTGGCAGGAGGATCCTCAGCTTTAACTTGTATATACACGGCAGGATTTACTTCCAGTGCTCATCCTCAATATTTAATCACTACTTTGCTGACTACAGAAAATAAGGCGATGCTTTAATTTTACTGGAAACATGAAAAATCTGAAGATGATGGCAGATTGTATTTTATATGTTATATCCATGTGTTGAAAATCAATAAAATTTGTAAAAAAAAAAAAAAAAAAGAAAAATCTGAAGATGCTGTCTGGAAAGAAGTCTCAATATTCAGACCCTCCGTGAATTTGCCAGTCTCAGCGACCGTCCAATTCTGTCCAGTCACTGCAACTTTTCTACAATTTTGGCTAAAATTTGCTGTCAGAAAAGGACAAAAAAAGGTGTTTAAAATTCATGACTTACCGTCTAAAGTACAGAGAGCAAACAGGCCACATTTAGAAGATTCCTCTTTTGAACCTGAGAAAAAAAATCTAGGATGAGGAGCAGAACATTCCAGATCAACACACAAAGATCTAAAGACCTTTGGTTTTTGGTTTTTAGCTTTTTCTAATAGAATTTAACTGATTATCTTTTTCACTCTCATAATGATCAAAGAATGACTGAAATCATTACTTTGACTTTTATACCTATGTCCTTGTACAGCTTGGCAGTTAAAGACAACAATTCTTGTAATTATATCGATCAAATGACGTTACCTTTGCAGGAAGTGATTAGCGAAGAAAATAAAGCAGTTCAGCAGCACAATCCAACAGCTTAAAACATCAAACACAATTATAGCTAATGTAAACTAAACTGAATTGATCAGCTGATTAGAGGTAAACAACGGTTCCTACCTTTGCTTATGCTTCCAATGAGATGAGTGGAGACGTTCTTGTTGTGTATCCGCCCGGTGGTCAGATGGAGAACTACGTCTCTGGAAGGTCCCTCACTGTGAGCACAAAAAACAAAGCGCTTAACGAACCCTCCTGTTGCCCTCATTTACGGGCACCCAAAAATATTGTTTCCCTGTTTGAAAATAATCCAAAAATTCAGCAAAAAAAATCCCCCCAAATTTCTGAAAATTTGCAAAATCTTCAGGAAAAAATTCCAATAATTCCTAAAAAAAATTCCTGAAAAGTTTTACTTTAAAAACAAAATCCCCCAAATTTGGCAAGAAAATGTTTGTAAATATTTTCTAAAAATGAGTAAAAATCTTCCAAAAAAATCTTTAAAATATCTAAAGTGATTACACATATATCAATAAAACTTCTAATATTTTCTTTAAGAACATTCACAAAAAAAATCAACCAAAATCCAGCGAAATTCGCTGGATTTTGGTTGATTTTTTTGTGAATTTTCTTAAGAAACATTTTTAACATTTCTTTTTTTTCACCAAAAATGTTCAAAGATTTCCCAAAAATGTTGAAAATGAGGACATCAGAATTTTCACTGTGAAAATACATATTTTTCCCCACATTTTCAAACTTTAACACGGGTCAAATTTGACCCGCAGGACGACACGAAGGCTAAGTAATCTACCAATCAACACTGCAGTTAAGGCTTTTATTTTGACAGGACTTTCCTCCCTGGTGTGGCAGGGGCTTCGTCTCCAGATCCGCTGGAGTCCTGTTGTGTCCAGGAGCAGAGCAGGATGGCGTATCCACAGCCCGGCTGGGACACCATCAGCTCTGGTAAACCTTCTGGACCTGGATTCACTGACAGACTGTCCACCTGCAGCAAACGCATCGTCATTATTGTTTAGTTTTTTGAGTTTTATACCATGCAGATTTCAGTCTATGGGGCAACTGTGTCATTTAAATGATGTCTTTCTGTCAAGTTTTACTGAGAAACCTTCAGAAGAAGCACAAAGTGAGAAGAAAACAGCCCCTCTCACACACTGAGGTCAGCAATGTCTGTAATTCACAACCCCTGTTCAATTATCCACTGGCAGTCAAGGCTGATTATAGATTATTGTCAATTAAAATGTGGAAACGTGCTCTAAAAGCTGAAAAAAGACGCAACTTTTTAGCACTTGTCACCGTCTCCTGCAATTTAATCACAACAAATGCACTTAAAACATCGCAATTTTTTAGAAAAGCCGCTGCAAAGTCACACATTTTAGGCCGCAACAATCTCGAAAAAGGCCCGCCGACGTTCACAATCAGGCTCACCTGTCCCTCCAGCAGCCATTTCTTCAGCAGGACCAGCTGACCAGAACCCGCATCTGAACCGTCTGACGCTTCCTCCCAGCGGAAAGCTCGCACCACTCGGTCTGTGTAGCCCACCACCAGCTCACAGCGCCCGTCTCCATCTGCAGATACGACAGTCAAACTCTAAAGCACAATAAACACCACGCACAACGAATAATAAAGGAAGGCCAGAACCTACCAATGTCACTGATGAGGATAACTTTGGTGTTAGCAGGAATATGTTGGGTGAAGAAGGGCTTCTGGTCTTCAGACGACAGGAACTCATGTTGGCTGGAGGATTCTGCTTTGCTTGCAGTGGTGGCTGTCAGGGTCAAACAGGTGGAACCATCCTTCTGCGCCCACGGCAACCACAAAGTTCTGACAGACAGGACAAACACAGAGCACAACGTGTCACATCAAATCTAAACTTGTGATATAGAATTAACACGCTTCCTTGACGCAAAATAGCAGAAATGAGACAGAAAATGACAAAACCGAGGCAGAAAACGACAAATGGAGAGACAAAATGACAAAACGAGAGAGAAAATGACAAAAACGAGACAAAAAAATGACAAAAATGAAACACAATATGACAAAATCCGACATGAAACGACAAAACCAAGACACAAAATAACAAAAATGTACAGAAACGACAAAACCAAGACACAAAATGATAAAATGAGACACGAAATGACAAAAACGAGATAAAAAAAACAAAAAATCGAGATAGGAAATAACAAAAACGAGATACAAAACGACAAAACTGAAACACAAAATGACAAACACAAGACAGAAAATGACACAACCGAGGCAGAAAACGACCAAAACGGAGACACAAAATGACAAAAACCAGAGACAAAACGACAAAAACCGAAACACAAAATGACAACACAGACAGAAAATGACCACAACCGAGGAACAAAATGACAAAAATGAGACACAAAATGACAAAAAAGCGATACGAAAGAATAAAACCAAGACACAAAATGACAAAAAATGAGACACAAAATGACAAAAAAGCGATACGAAAAGAATAAAACCATGACACAAAATGACAAAAATTAGAGAAAATGATAAAAATGAGACACGAAATCACCAAAACGACAACAACGAGACACACAATGCCAAAAATGAGACACAAAATGACAAAAACGAGGCAGGAAACACCAAAAACTGGCACCAGTGTGTCACATCACATCTGATTCAGCCGCCTCGTATTCCCCTTTCCGTACCTTTCCTTTATTGCAGACGTCTCCAACGGCAACACAGGTCAGCTGAAAAAACAAAAAACATGACGTGAGCAAACAAATCAAATGTGTTCCGTGAGATCATGACCGCTCTGGCCGCTGTACCGACCATTCCCACGCAGGTTCTCGTGATGCACGGTTTGGGTCATCGTTCTTGTAAACCAGCAGCTTCCCGCTGGTGTCTCCGACCACCAGCTCATTCAGCTGCCAGTCAGAGAAGACAGAGATGGTGTCAAATAATCTGCGATGATTTAGGTCCTGACTTGTGCTTAACATCTTCTCACGTTAATAAACAAAAGATGATTGACAGATGAGAAACTAAAACAGCATTTTATTAATGCAAGAAGTAAAAAAACACCATCAAAAGAAATCGGACAATTGTTTTCGAACAAAAAAAAAACCAAAAAATTAACTTACAAGCAAGTTATTAAAAAACAAGTGCATGTTGTGGAGACAGCCTCAAGAACTTGCAGTTTAGATTTAACCCTCTTGTTGTCTTCATTTACAGGCATCAAAAAAAATATTGTTTTCCTGTCTGAAAAATCTCAAAAAAATTCAGCAAAAAAAAATCCACAAATTTCTGAAAATTTGCAAAACCTTCAGGAAGAAAAATTCCAATAATTCCTTAAAAGTTTCATTTAAAAAAAATCCCCCAAATTTGGCAATACAATTCCTGTAAAATTATTTTCTAAAAAAATGAGTAAAAATCTCCAAAAATACTAAAAATATCTAAAGTGATTAAATATATATCAGTAAAACTTCTAATGTTTCTTAGGAACATTCACATAAAAATCAACCAAAATCCAGTGAATTTCGCGGATTTTGGTTGATTTTATGTGAATGTTCTTAAGAAAACATTTTTTAACAATTTCTTTTTGCCACCAAGAAATGTTCAAAGATTTCCAAAAAACGTTGAAAATGTGGACAACATAAGTTTCACTGTGAAAGTATATATTTCCCACATTTTTCAAACTTTAAAATGGCTCAATTTAACCTGCAGGACCACACCAGGGATAAACTTAGTTTGAGTTTTCTTGTAAAATCCAACTCAAAACAAGATAATTTCAAGATTGTTTGACCTTAACAAGATATTTAAATTCATTGTCTTAAAACAAGTCCCTCCATCTTGCTGCAATGTCACTTGATAAGTGAATGTATCTTAAATGCAGTGGAATGAGACATTTTGACTAAAATAAGACAAACAGACTCGGCTAGATTTGGAGTTTTTGCAGTCTAGGAGCCCAGAAAGTCACTGACTTTCCACACACTTGTTACTAGCAAACAGATCACAGGTGAGGATGTTTCCTTTAGCAGCCATTCAAACCCGTTTGTGCCAACTTGTGTGCACGTTATCAGCCAAAATCACCAGATGAACTTTTTGATCAGGGGTCATTTGGGCAATTTCTGTTGTCATTACGATGTAAACACCTACATTCCCCTCGGATTAATAAAGTATCTATCTATCTAACACAATAAAACACGGTTGTTTGACAATAAATGCTTCAGCCAACAAACCAACCATGAATGAGGAAAGTTTTTCGTTTTTATTCATATTACTCTGAAAAATGGCCCACAAAAAAAAGAATCACAAATTCTGCCAGGCTATGTAAACTTCAGAGGCACAACTATAAACAAAACAGAACTTTACCGAGTCGTTGTCTGCGTCTGCCAGACAGATAGCATGAGGAAACAGATGTCCTGTGAAATCCAGACTGATCCGCTGGACGTAGTTCAGAGACCGCATCCCTCCTGGTGTCTGTTGTGTTTAAAACCCGCTTATTTAATCAAAATATTAAACAATATAAACAAAGTCAGCTAGTGGCGGCTAGCTTAGCTCCCCTTTGAGGCTGAGAAGCTAAAATTAACCGCAGCTGAGCGCTGACAACAAAGCACAACCTGATGTCCTCTTTAAAATCTAACTGTTGCCTAAAACGCGTCTGTTTCTAATCACTCTGAAACGTGTTTAAAGACATATTTGGGTTAAAGCTGCGGTTTAGCTGCCTAACTCAGCTGACACGCGCCTGTTCCTCCAAAACAAAACCACGTGACGTCAAAACTAAGGAAGCCCAGTGAAATCAAAATCTTTCATCCGCCAAGCATACCACCGGTCTTTCAATGTTTATGGCGCTAAAGTGTGTTTCTACACCTTCATACCGAATCTAATGACTTGTGTATGTTTAATATTATTTAGTACAGAGAAGGAAAAGTGGGATTTGTATCGATGTCGGTCTGATTGGGAGTCAAACAATGACACCTAGCGGCCACCCTGTGCAACGACAAGTCCAAATACTAATAGTGTTTTAGTTCTGGATTTTTAGCATTAATGCTTAGTCTAATTATTTCATATATTATTTAACAATTTTAATACCTTTAAAAAACCAGCAATCGTCCTCTAATGATTTGTACCACCACAGCTGGAAAATCATACTTTTATAGGGTCCATCAGCTTAAAATGAAAAGATCAATCAGTCTGTATATAATCAGGATTTTTTTTTGTCTACCTCTAGATAAGTATGATATCTTTATTTTGGGTCATGCACCACAAGCGTGCCCAACCCTCATGTATGTTTACAAGACACCAATATACCAACATTGCAACAAACATCCAAAAACACACATTATTCTGCTGCTCAGTTTCTCAAACTAAATATGTTGCCTTTTGTCCCCAGCCTGACAAAGAGATTCTGCCATGACAAAGGTTCCTCTTCTAAAATATAACTCAGGTTTTCATGGTTATCCAACCAAAACAAATCACAATAAACAGAGGACATCTTTCTGAAAAAGTACCTCCCTCAGTCTTTATATACAGAACAGTCAAACATAAAATGAACCTCATTCTCAATTTCACCTAAATTATACAGCAAATAAAGTCTGTCTTATTAGTTGGTCAGATATAACTGCAGGACTTTTGTATCATAGTTGACATTTTTGCTGTTTTCAGGCCTAAAATCAACATGGCCGCCTATAACCAAACACCACATGGCATTTTTACAGAAAGATTCTTCTAAATATTATATCACACCTTGAGTAAAGTTAAAACTGAAACTTATTTATAAAGATATTGTAGTAGCAGGTCATGTGATTTGGAATTAACATACTTTCTTGACACGAAACAACAAAAATGAGACAGAAAACGACAAAAACAAGACAACAAAATGACAAAACAATACACAAAATGACAAAAAAAGAGACACAAAGCGACAAAACCTAGATACAAAATGACACCAATGAGACACAAAATGACAAAAACGAGAAACAAAACATGGAGCAGGACGTGGTTGGAATTAACACTCTTCATGTAGAGGTGTTTTTGTAATGGGGAACTTAGTTGAAAGTGGCACAATTTGTTATTTTCCATATAAAATCTGATGTATTGCCAAAAAAGAAATATCTGTCATGATTATCTCAACTTAATAGAAAGAACACAATCAAACTATTTCTGACTAAGCTCATGTTATTAATGTTTAGCCAATTAGAAGGTGGTTGATATTAAACTGGGATGGTTATTTAGTTGACATTTTAGTGATATTCATTCATTTTTATTAATAATTTCCATAACAAATAATTAAGAAATTTGTAAAGACATGATCATAATGAACAAAAAAAATTATTTTTATTAAAATTGTATGGAGGATAAATCAGATATATAGAACTTCACTACAGTTACGGAGATAGATGGGTGTTGGTGTTGTGCCACCGTTTGTCCTCTAGAGGGTGCTGCTCAATTGCAACTTTTCCTGTTTGGCAGAAAACAAGGAAGGAGTTCAGTGTGAGACAGAATTCCAACACAAAACCATTCATTTTATTTTAAATGTTGTCATATTTTCGCCCTCTATCTTATTTCTTTTGAGTGAAATGTGTGAAAAACTGTTAAAAAGTTGGCCAATGCAACTTTTGTGTCATTATTCAGGAGTCTTTACTTCTCTGTGAGCATCAAAGTGTCCATTTTTAACTCTGTGGTTGTTTATAAAGGCAGTTTCTTGTACATATGTGGAGTTTTTCTTTGTTTAAATGAAACGCATGTACAAACACTTAAAAACAGTTAATAACGAGAAACAAATTGAAGGATATCCATCTAATACACACATTAGTATTTGGGCTTCTAGTTTTTGTTTAACAATCCCCCCCACAGAAAGAGCCTAAAGAAAGAAAAAAATACAGAAAGTGGTTAAATGGGAACTCAGGCGTCCAGATGTCATATTAATTATTACACCCAGCTATGAGTGGAAAGCCCCTCCAGTAAAGTGAGCGCCCTCCCGGCCTCTGGAAGAGCAGCAGCAGCACTGGAGAGAGAGAGAGAGAGAGAGAGAGAGAGAGAGAGAGAGAGAGAGAGAGAAGAGAGAGAGAGAGAGGAGAGAGAGAGAAGAGCGTCCTCACAAAGCGCTAATTGGACTCTGGAAGCACACTGACAGGCCATGGATAGGTTTCAGAAAGCCTGGCGATGGCGAAGGGGCACAGGGGGACGCTGAATAGAACCCACGCCCTCTTTTCTAAACTCTCTTGCTGGGCCAAAAATAGGGGAGGAGAGAGGGGAAGGGGAGTGAGGGAGGGAGGGAAAGAAAAGAAAGTATAGATAGGTGGTGGTGGTGGTGTGTGTGTGTGTGTGTGTGTGTGTGTGTGGGGGGGGGTTCCTCAATGCAAGCTTGATTTGAATGCCACTGCCAACCATGGAAAATTGCACAATTTATTACAATCCCCCCTCTACAAGGCGTGCGTGCGTGGGTGCACGCGCCAGAGAAATAAAGGGAAAAAAAAGAATGGGGAGGAGGGCGGCGCGCACGCACACACACTGATCGAAAGAGAGAGGAAGTTCGTGCGTAAAAGTGAGCTGAAAAAACAATCCAAATTACTGGTTTATCTCTGCTCTATGGCTTGACTGCGCGCAAATGCACCACACATCCACACACGCACGCACGCACGCCACACATATACACACTCACAGAATGATAGAGAGAGAGAAGGAAGGGGGGGGCGGGGGGGACTTTCGTGAGTAAAAGTGGACTGAAAAACAGTCCAAATTCTGGTTTGTCGCTACTTCTGTGTTTGATTGCGCGCAAATGCACCACACATGCACGCACACGCACTCGAAAAAGGTGCTACAGTTTGGTCTTGTGTTTTGTTCCTCTCTGAAAGACGTGTTTATTCTTCCCCACCTCTCAAAGCGACAATAATGGACAGATCGCAGCGTGTCCACGCTACTGTAACCGTATCGGGTGTATCAAATCATACACAAGCCTCCTCCGAGCGCTTCTTTAGGGCCCCTCCGCAGATTTGCGCCTCTGTGCGGCTGATGATCTGCGCTAATCAAAGTGGAAAATTCGCCCTCTGACGCACAATGGTCCCTCAAATGAGCGGCATCCAGGCGCGTCTGTAAAATTCACAATAACACTCGAGAGATGAAGTGACAGAGAGATTTCCATGCAGACATCAGGCTCTGGGGTTCATGGAGACCTGCAGGTGAGCTGTCTTTCAGCACCACACTCAGCTGAGAAGAAGCTGGAAAACTATTAGTGATTGTATGTTTCTTGAACTATAAACATCATTTTCCAGCCACTGAATCCTTTAATTTTAAACTAGACGATCTTTTTATTCATTTGACGCTCCTTTGTCTCTTTTTGAAACAACTCAGCTTCACAACATGATAAAAACCATCATCGAATTTACAGTTAAAATGTGCAGCTTCTCACCCCCCCCCCCCCCCCGAAAAACTCACAAACCAAACTTCATTTAGTTTTTACACTAATTTCCAAACACAAAGTTGTTAAGTCAAACACGAGGCTGATACTTTGTAAAAAGTTTGATTTTCTTTTCTAAGCGAGTTGTTAAAAGTTGTAAAAGTTACAGGAGCAGCTGTTAATGAGACACAAACAGAAGAAAATACCAAAATAAACGGCAATGTGTCGTAGTTTTCTGTTCTGTTGTGAACTCTTCGTCTCTGGAACTTTCCTCTGATGTGCGGCACACCTCCTGACACCCGTGAATAGATAGATAAGAAAACAAAAACTCACCACTGACTGTTTGTTTAGTACTTCAAGTGGCACGCGTCCGGCGCGCGTAACGCACCGGTACCGGGCAGGAGCCAAGGTGATCCACGCGACCGGAGGGCGTGGCCAGTCCTCATCCAGACCTATTGAAAAGCAGTGGCGTCTTTCTTCGAGGACTCAGTGCAGCTTTGAGGAGCGCGCAAGGCAGCAGCCCGGGACTGCCCCCTCTGAAACAAGTGCGCGACAAACGGCCACAACACGTGAACGGCACGAGCGGGACGCACCGCCTGGACCCGTGGTGATTCTTTATCAGTTTGTGTGTTTTTCTCCTGGAATGGACCTCACAGCCAAAATGGAAATTAACGTCAGCCAGCAGCAGCTCATGCCGCCTGCCTGCTTCTTTTCGGGCCGCGCGGCGCAGAGCATCCAGCTGAGCCCGAGCGGCAGCAGCCAGAGCAGCGGCAAGTCTGCGTCCAAGCAGCCCAAGAGGCAGCGCTCCTCCTCCCCGGAGCTGCTGCGCTGCAGAGGAGGCTGAATTTCGCGGGTTTTGGCTACAACCTGCCGCAGCAGCAGCCGCACGCAGTGGCTCGGAGGAACGAACGGGAGCGCAACCGGGTGAAGCTGGTCAACAACGGGTTCGCCACCTTGCGGGAGCACGTCCCCAACGGCGCCGCCAACAAGAAGATGAGCAAAGTGGAGACGCTGCGCTCTGCCGTGGAGTACATCCGCGCCCTGCAGCAGCTGCTGGACGAACACGACGCGGTGAGCGCGGCGTTTCAGTCCGGAGTCCTGTCGCCCACCATGTCGCAGGGATACTCCGCGGACATGAACTCCATGGCGGGTTCTCCCGTGTCCTCCTACTCATCAGACGAGGGCTCCTACGACCCCCTCAGTCCAGAAGAGCAGGAGTTGCTGGACTTCACCAACTGGTTCTGAGCATCCATGGTAAGAACAGATTAACTAAAGAGAACATCAGAGACCATTAGAGACAAACATCCACCATGAACACCTGGATTTGTGTTTTAATGTTTCTTTTCTTCCTCTTTTCGCAGAAAAATGGATCAACTCAATTTACTGTCGTCCTGCGCTTGGGATGGTCCTGGAGGAGGCTGGGTGTCCTCAAGAACAAAACGCACCGTACACGCGTTTTGGTCCTGCGTCCTCACCGCCCGGTCCTCCCAGACTGACAGACAGACACACGGCCTTAAGGTCCTGAAAACTTGGGGAAAATCAGGCCAGAGATCAGCGCCAAAGGATTAAAGGAAGACGGGTCTCCTGACAGCGTGGGAATCCAAGCTACTGTGCATTTGCCCATGATAAACAAACAAAAACCCTAAAGTGAATTCATGCTCTTCGGCAGCACATTAAAAACATTATTTAATACGCCGCTCTTCAACTATGCTTATCCAATCACACAACACCAACCCTTTGGTAAACCTCTCAGACGTCGAATTCAGAAAATGCTTCCAAGTCGCGGATTTATTCTATAAAATTCTATATCAAACGCTTTTTTTGAAATATATTAAGATATTTTTGTATGTAAGAGATTTATAGATGTTTTGTACACATCCTTTTGTATATATTTTGTCTATATATTGCGAAGTTGCTTCTATACCTCCTGCCTATGTAGACGTGTAGTCTATTATTCTCTGGCTCTTCTGTTCATGAGGTTTCCAGACGGAGTTTGATACTCCGAGGTTTTATTCTAGCACCAATGTGTCTTATTTAATAGCAGAACCATGTTATTACATTTTGTCATGTCACAATGATCAAAAACTTATGCAGCTATTGTCCAAACAAGTGCAATGGCCACGCATTGTCTCTTTATACTGCCAGCTCTATATCTTCACATAAACAGATGCTGAAAATGAGAAGTCTTATAACCATATTTTCTACACTGTAGTCCAAGAATAAAAGATCAGATGCTACTGAATTACTTCGCATGTCTTGTTTTTTGGGTGTTTTTAAGGGAGGAGAGGGGAGTTTTAAGTTTTTGATTAAAACACAAATTAGGAGGAATAATAATAAAGCTAGAATGTTCGAGATTCTAGGCTGTTTTTCGGTTTTACGCACGTTTTACGCACGGTGTATTTCGCTACTCCGTGTTAGAAATTCGGTCCACAGTGGCTCATTAGGGCGTTTAGCCACAGGTCCATCGCCCACGGCCACATTGTCCAAGTGTGCTCCGTGTCTTTTGTGATACTGAACAGTATTTGTAGCGAGAGAAGGATTTTTTTTTCGCAAAGGCAAAACGTGCGTAAAATGTCGCCATTCTCGTTGTTTTTCATTTTCTAACCAATTACACAAGAAAGCATGAAGGAGTATTTGTGTCTCTGAAATGGAAGGTTTTCAAACAAGAAAAAAGTTTCCAAAACATTCATCTAAATATATATGTAAAAGCTTTTTTCTGCTTAGTTAAAAGAACCGGTTGTTGTATTATGTAGTGGCAGCTTTTATCCATGCGTAAAGTGCACCAGGCTGCTTTATGGTGGCACTGTTTTGTCACGGAGAAAAAATAATTAACGTTCAGGGCAGGGTTTCACAATCAGCAGATGGAGGGAAGCTGAGAGGATTGGTTCCGCGCTGGAGGTCAGCGGTAGATTGTGAGGTGGAGCTCGTGTTTCTGCACAACTAAGTTTGACAGGTAGGGCGGAGGCTGCAGCCGGACGCGTGTCTGCTCTAATGAGTGAATGGGGTCTGGATGGTGGTCGAGTGGAGACACGGAGCTGAATTGGCTGATGGCGTGTGCCTCCTGACAGCAGCATGCCGCCGAACACACAATCACCACCACCACCTGGGAAGGAAAAAAGAAGTCCTCTGAGTGGCTCCAGTTGAGACTCTTTGCTCCGGTTTTATTCACTTGCAGTGGTTTGAAAATAAAGAAATCACAATAAAAAATGACAGATTTTTCAGTGAAATGTTAAATTCACTCGGAGAAACAAACAGAGGAAAGTTGTGTTGTGTTTAGGAGTCATTGTACAAGACATCAGTTGTTGTCAAAGGAGGGTTCGCGGACCACCAGGGGGCCTGAGAGGGGGAGCAGAGGGTCCATTGAGAAGTGAACAGTGAACACAACCCCACTGTAACTCACAGAGAAGCTGTTGACAGCCAAAAACACTAACAGAGAGTCTCATCATTGATATCAGTCACATAATATCAAATATAAACATAATAATGACGACAAATTCCACTGAAGTTTAAGATACAAACCTTTGCCTAAGTCAGGGATGTCAAACAGGCTTGTTGTGCTTAAAATGGGCCTTTGTGAAAGTTGATGAAAAACAACAGTAAGATCAATCTGTGTCCAGTGCAGGTAATGAATCTGCAAATCTGACAAAAACTGATGCATTTTCCTGATATCTCTGACCGTATTATACACAAAAATGTCAATTATGTTTAAGTACACAAATCCCAGATTGGTTTAAAACACGACTATTACACTCATTCTCAGTTGTAATCATTTTACAGCTGGTGATTTTTCTTCAGAGCTAAAAAAAATGACACAAAACAACGAATAAAGTGAAACACAAAGCGACAAAAAATAAGACAAGAAACACAGCGAGACAAAGGAAACGACAAAAATTAGACAAAAACAAGACAAACTATTCCAAAAATTGAGACACAAAAAGACAAAAGAACAATCTAGTATTTTACGTTATGATCAAAACAGACAAAAGTTAGACAAAAAAGTCAAAATAAAAATAAGACAAAATATTACAAAACTGAGACACAAAATGACAAAACTGAGACACAAAATTATATTTAAAAAATGGGACAAATGACAAGAAACAAAACAAAAAACAAAAAATTGCCAGAAACAAAAAAAATGGACAAACAACAAAAGTGAGACAAGAAATTACACAAATGACACAAACAAGACAAAAAAATGACAAAAACAAGAAACAAAACAAATGACAAAAAAATGAGACAAACAACAAGAAACAAAAAAAGAGACAAAAAAATTGAGAAAAAATTACAAAGTGACAAAAAATGGACAAATGATAAAAGCGAGGCAAGAAATTACACAAATGACACAAACAAGGCAAAAAGCGAGAAACAAAATGACAAAAACAAGAAACAAAATGACAAAAATAGAAGTCTGCCAAAAAAAGACAAAAACAACAACAAACAAGACAAAATATGACAAAAAATGAGACACAAAATGACAAAAGAACAATCTAGTATTTTACTTTAGGATCAAACAACTTGTCATGGTCTAGAATTGTTTTTTAAATTTATAGTTTTACTAAATTACAATCTGCAGTTAATGTCTTCTCTGTCATTTTTACACTTTGAGGGCCGGATTGGACCCTCTGGAGGGCCGGTTTTGGCCCGTGGGCCGCATGTTTGACACCCCTGCAGTAAAACCTGACATTGTTTATCTAAAAAGCCACACTGAAGGCACTTTTCCAGTGTTCTCTGCTCTATCTGGACTCTACGTGTCGACATACACACGTGGACAAAATTGTTGGTACCCCTCAGTTAAAGAAGGAAAAACCCACAATTCTCACTGAAATCACTTGAACTCACAAAAAGTAACAATAAATAAAAATTTATTGAAAATTAAATAATCAAAAATCAGCCATCACTTTTGATTGTTGATTAACATAATTATTTAAAAAAACAAACTAATGAAATAGGGCTGGACAAAAATGATGGTACCCATAACTTAATATTTTGTTGCCACAACCTTTTGAGGCAATCACTGCAATTAAACGATTTCTGTATTTGTCAATGAGCGTTCTGCAGCTGTCAACAGGTATTTTGGCCCACTCCTCATGAGCAAACAGCTCCAGTTGTCTCAGGTTTTGATGGGTGTCTTCTCCAAATGGCATGTTTTCAGCTCCTTCCACATATGTTCAATGGGATTCAGATCTGGGCTCATAGAAGGCCACTTTAGAATAGTCCAACGCTTTTCTCTCAGCCATTCTTGGTGTTTTTGGCTGTGTGTTTTGGATCGTTGTCCTGTTGGAAGACCCATGACCTGCGACTGAGACCAAGCTTTTCTGACACTATGGCAGCACATTTCTCTCCAGAATGCCTTGATAGTCTTCAGATTCATCGTACCTTGCACACTTTCAAGACACCCTGTGCCAGATGCAGCAAAGCAGCCCAAAAACATTACTGAGCCTCCTCCATGTTTTCCACCGTAGGGACAGTGTTCTTTTCTTCGTATGCTTGGTTTTTGAGTCTATGAACATAGAGTTGATGTGCCTTACCCAAAAGCTCCAGTTTGGTCTCATCTGTACCACCCGAAAGGCACATTACTCCCCAGAAGTTGTGGCTTGTACAACATGCCCAATTTTTTGCACAACTTCCTTACCATACAGAATCCGGCCTTTTTTATCGAATTTTTTTCAGCAGTGGTGTCCTCCTTGGTCGTCTCCCATGAAGTCCACTTTGGCTCAAACAACGACGAATGGTGCGATCTGACACTGATGTACCTTGGCCTTGGAGTTCACCTTTAATTTCTTTGGAGGTTGCTCTGGGCTCTTTGGATACAATTCCAACGATCCGTCTCTTCAATTTGTCATCAATTTTCCTCTTGCGGCCACGTCCAGGGAGGTTGGCTACTGTCCCGTGGGTCTTGAACTTCTGAATAATATGAGCCACTGTTGTCACAGGAACTTCAAGCTGTTTAGAGATGGTCTTATAGCCTTTACCTTTAAGATGTTTGTCTATAATTTTTTTTCGGATGTCCTGGGACAATTCTCTCCTTCGCTTTCTGTTGTCCATGTTCAGTGTGGTACACACCTTTTCACCAAACAGCAGGGTGACTACTTGTCTCCCTTTAAATAGGCAGACTGACTGATTATGAGTTTGGAAACACCTGTGATGTCAATTAAATGACACACCTGAGTTAATCATGTCACTCTGGTCAAATAGTTTTCAATCTTTTATAGAGGTACCATCATTTTTGTCCAGGCCTGTTTCATTAGTTTGTTTTTTTAAATAATTATGTTAATCAACAATTCAAAAAGTGAGGCTGTTTTTGATTATTTAATTTTCAATAAATGTTTATTTATTGTTACTTTTGTGAGTTTCAAGTGATTTCAGTGAGATTGTGGGTTTTTCCTTCTTTAACTGAGGGGTACCGACAATTTTGTCCACGTGTGTATGTCCCTGATCTAACAGTCCTGCTCGCAGCCTCTCACAGCCCATTATGTTTCCTCCTATGGCGGTCTGTCAAGCGTGCACAAACGGCAGGAGTGCACGGCCATGTCTAATTGGCAAAGCCGAGGCAAAACAAAGGCTTAAACCACATTAGTTGAGTATCTTACAGAATATCATTCATCAGCGGTGATTAAGTTGGATAGAACAGGACAACAGCCCACATCTCTGCCACAGGACGCCTGATGACGTTGTTGTCTTTCTTTTTTGGGACAACAATAAGCACTTGTTGCATCTGAAAACTCACATGAAGTGCAGAGTTTAGAACGAATGCAGCCAAAGGGAATAGTTGGAGCACATTTCAGGACCACAGACAGCACTTTACTGCTTCATGAAACCAGAAACAAAACCTTTAAAGTCCTGCTAGGGGTTTCTGTATGGAGAATCAGTTGACAAAAAAACCTGGAGAAGTCCTTAATAACACCCACGAGAGTCTTCAAATCAATCATCAGGTTATAAATCACCTGTATGTCTTGTTCATAAGGTTGAGGGCATCTATTGTTCCATCTGTGCCGACTGCCTGCTGATGCTTTTATCATTTTAAACTTCCAATGCAGCTTGTATCTGATTATTTTCATAAATTAGAGTCCACTTTGTGTGATTGTTTTCCAGTGTTAGTGTGTATCTAATAAAAGAAGACTGGAGATCAGATTGGGCTGAATGTGGAACTAAAATGACTCCCCTGGTTTAGTGAGTTCAGTTGCTTGGTTTGTGTTTCGACAGTTTGTGAACTGTGCTAGCCTTCGTTTGGTTTTATTTGTTCTTTGATTTGGCAGCATCCACCTGTCTTGCTTGTCTTTGTGTGATTAAACTCCTTTACTTGAACCAAATACATCTGGACATTTGGTTGCGTCCAGTTGATCCTCGTATCCTGCTCACATCCTGACCCACACGGTGCAGCGACTGAAGTCAGAGGTTGCTGGAGTCGTTCAGAGGGTTGGAGACGACCGCCTTGTGGATGAGCATGAAGAGGGGCAGGTAGGCCAGGAAGTCCAGCAGGTCCAGAGGGGGGACGTGCTGCAGCTCCAGCCTGACGGCCGCCTCCTGCTCCAGGTGGATCCCTCCGGCCTTCAGCTCCAGCAGCAGCTGCTCGGCGCTGATGAAGCCCTGCTGAGCTCCAGCGTCTCCTCGCTGCTCCTCCAGGAGGAACAGGAACAGCTGCTGCAGAAGTCACGATCACAACATCAGAGATAATTATGACATGGAGAACTGGCTCTGGACTCAGCGTGTGACTGTGTGTTATTGCAGGGGTGTCAAACATGCGGTCCATGGGCCAAAACCGGCCCTTCCAGAGGGTCCAATCCGGACCTCAAAGTGTAAAAATTACAGACAAGACACGAACTTGCAGATTGTAAATTAGTAAAACTATAAATTTAAAAGAATTTCTAGACCATGACAAGTTGTTTGATCATGATTGCTTATTGTTCTTTTGTTATTTTGTGTCTCATTTTTGTAACATTTGTCGTGCTTTTGTTGTTTGTCAGATTTTTGTTTGTTTCTCGTTTTTTTTGTTTCTTTTTTGTCTCACTTGTGTCGTTTGTCTATTTTTTGTCGCTCTAACTTTTTTGGTCTAACTTTCTGTCTCTTCTGTTTCATGTCATTTGTCCCATTTTTGTCATTTTGCCCTCAGTGTTGTAATATTTTGTCTTGTGTTCATTGTGTTCATGTTTTTTTAAAGTAAAATACTATATATTCAGTTTGTTCTTAATGTTTTGTAAAAAGATAGCTAATTGAATGTGAACATTTTCAGAAACTTTTTTTTGCACTAAAACAAACGTGGAGTTGTGGTTATTTATAGGGTATTATGCTGTGATTTTATTGGTCACTGGAGATCAGATTGGGGCTGAATGTGGAACCTGAAACTAAAATGAGTTTCCTGCGTTTTGTGTGTTTTTGCTCTTTAAGGTAGCCTCAGATTACCGCAGCCTGTTTCTAGTTCTGTTTGAGCACCTGTTTGCACGGTTAATGCAGTCTAGGTAATAATTGTTGGTGGAGGAGGAGGAGGAGAGGGGAAATAATCCCTCTGGCAATTAGCCCACTCCCCCATCAGTCTCTCCAGTTATCAACCCTATCCCTAACAGCTCTGTAATTATAAAGCCTCTCTACCTGGCCGGGGGCTCGGTTTCCACACCCACGGCCGCAGGCTTTCATGTTCCTCTTTCGGTTGCTCGGCACTTTCTCGTATGAATGAGAGGCCGGGCCTGCTAGCGAGCGACCAGCTGGTAGGCCGGCCTCGGTCCCTCCGAGATGAGCTGTGTGTCTGGGGCTGGATTACAGGGCTGGGCGGAGTGGACGGCATGTTCACTGCTGGGCACTTTAATGAGATTAAGGCCGTGCTAATCTATGAAAGGGAAAAGCACCCCTCTCTTTCTCTCTCTGGCTTGCTTCCCTCATTTCTATGCATGAGGGAAGAGTGCCTCTCTTTAAAAAAAACACTAAAAAAAAAAAAAACGACGCTCGCTGTTATAAAGCATGCTTTGGAATTGCTCTTCAAAGCGTCCGCCGGTATTTATTTCATTATAATTCTACCTGCGGGCCACGGACGGGAGGCGGGGATGCTGTTTGTGGCGTGAATGTGGCTAATGTGAGAGTTAATCCAATGTTGCATTGAGGTAATCAAGTGCACCTCGTGAAAACAGATTCAAGAGTGTAAACATGCGGTGAGGAGGTTTCTTACCTTAGCTTTGAAGAGCCGCACTTCTAGAGCGGAAGTCCATGTTGGTGATCAGGGATCGCATGAACTCACTGTGAGAAAGAGCAAAAACGACACCATCAACAAGCGAAATATGAATTAATTTGGACTTTTGGAAGTTTAGGACCGGAAGAAGGAAATGAAACCAAGAATATGTGTCGCTCTGGATCCAACACTGCAGCACCCCAGCTTCACTCTTTCATCTTAACCCTCCTGCTGTCCTCATTTACAGGCACCAAATTTATCGTTTCCTTGTCTGAAAAAAATCCAAAAATTAAGCAAAAAAATTCCCAAATTTCTGAAAATTTGCAAAACCTTCAAGAAGAAAATTCTAATAATTCCTTAAAAGTTTCCCTTAAAGTTTCTTTTTTAAAAAAAAATCCCTCAAATTTGGCTAGAAAATTCTGGCAAAATATTAAAAATGAGTAAAAATTTTCCAAAAAAAATCCTAAAACTATCTAAAGTGATTACATATATATCGATAAAATTTATTCTCTTAGAAGCAAAGCAACAAAAACATGAGACAAACAACAAAAAGCAAACAAAAAAACTATCAAAAACAAGACAAATCTTAAAAAAGAGATGCAAAGCGACAACTAAAGGGTAAATGACACAAAATGACAAAAACATGAGACAAACATAATCTGACAAAAAGGCAAAAAACTCCACAAGACAATATATTATAAAAACGAGAAACATGACGACAAAAATGAGAAACAAACCGACAAAAACATGGGACAACAAAAATCAAGCAAAAAAAACATCAAAAACAAGACAAAATTAAAAAAACAAAACAAGATACAAAAGCAATAAAAAATGGACATGTGACACAAGCAAGACAGAAAAAGACACAAAATGACAAAAATATAGACAAATGAAAGCTAGACACAAAAACAAGACAAAATATTACAAAAACGAGACACCAAAACAACAAAAACATGAGACGAATGACAAAAAACAGACATAAAACCCCAAAACAAAGTGTCCTTTATCCACTGCGCGTAACATTATCAAGAAGTTTATAACCCACGGAACTGTTGCTAACATTTATACCAAAACATTTGTAATCGCAACAATTTCTGGAGAAATGGTGTGTTTTCTGGAAAAATTCCAGGAGCGCCAATGCTTTGGTCCATGACTGCAAATCTGACATTCCACTTATCCAGTATTTCTAAAATAAAGGGTTCTGGGTGAAGGTTTGTCTGCGGTGGCGGCTGATTTTTGGCGGGTCGGGTCCCGTGCGGCGTTGTGTTTACGGAGCTGTGGATGGTAAAGTGTTCTGAGTCTATTGTGGTTGCTCACCGCGGCCTGGCTGCCAAACAATGCGGGCCGGCACACGGGGACATCCCGCCACACCAACGGATAAAAAAAACGCTCTGGTTTTGGGACGGGGGGTGAGCGGGGTTCGTGTGGAGGTTTGTGGGGGGGGAGCGGGCGGCCGGGGCACACTCTGCTGCAATGTGACCGCTCACCACCAACAAAATCTACACTGCAAAAACTCACAACCTTACCAAGTGTTTTTTTCAGTCAGAATGTCTCATCCCACTCGATTTCAGATAAATTCACTTAACAAGAGACATTTCAGCAAGATGGAGGGACTGTTTTGAAGATGATTTTTAGGATACTTTTGGAAGATTTTTAACTTCATTTTTTTTGAAAAATATTTACAAGAAATTTTCTTGCAAAATTTGGGTCGATTTTTTTTAAAATAAAACTTTTATGGAAAACTTTTGAGGAAATAATTGGGATTTTCTTGCTGAAAGTTTTTCCCAAAATTTTCTGAAATTTGGGGATTTTTTTTGCTGAATTTTCGATTATTCTATTATGACAAGGAAACATATTTTTGGTTGCCCGTAAATTGAGGAAACAGGATGAGTATAAAACACCTCAAAATTAGGAGGTTATGTTAAAGCAAAAATCGATTTCTGAGTGAAAAACTGCTTTGTGTGGTTTTTTTAGCATGTCTGGGTTACTTTAAGACACCTAAGCTTGACAATTCTGGTAAAATATAGCTTAAACTAAGCTTTCCCAACTAATTTTAAGATCTCATTCTTCCTAAATATCACATTTTATTTCAAGCAATCTTACCAAGCCATTTTTCACCTGTTTCTTATTGGCAGATTTTTCACTTAGTTCAAGGTAAAGGTTCCTAAAATAAGTTTTTCTTTCTTGTTTTGAGAGGGGCATTTTTTCCAGTGTAGGTCCGCTCAGATAATTGGAGGGGAGACACGGACGATTGTGTTGGGACGAACCTCTCCTGTCCAGCGTGTGGCTCAGTGACGGTCGTCCCTTCTCTAACGAGCCCCGTGTAATGAGCCCCTCCTCACAGAGCGCTCAATGGACTGTTGGAGCGAAGAATGGCCGAGTGCTGGGCCATCGAGTGCCACGGCAACGCCTGAGTGCTCCCAGCGCGCTGATTGGCCCTCGTCCTCCAATGACGGGGATGAAGCGAGACAGGGCAGCTATGATCATTAATTGCACTTGGTTTGGCAGTAAAAGAGTCCAAATGCTGGTTGCGCGAGGACACTGGCAGTGATAATGGGCGGCGTAAACGAGAGGCTAGGGGGACTGGTGATGGGACCCAGGGAGGATAATAGCAGCCTAACCATTTTCTTTGTTCCGCCTCCTCTGGCACCCCGCTGAGGCCAACAGCAGCCCTCTCGCTTACGTAATGCCCAAAAATTTGGCGGTCCCCCATTGGAGAGACGGCATACAGTGAAGCGGCGTTGAAGGGACGCAAACACATCCTGACCTAGTTTGGTTTGACAGAACTGAAGGTTGTTTGGGATGTTTTGAGCGGGCTAACGTGACGCTGGGGTGGTATGAAGCTCTCTGGAGGAGGAGGGACTCGCACCGCCAGACGGCTCGTGTGGCGGCAAACAGTCTAGGTTACTGCTGTCTCATGTTTTCTCGCTTGTTTTTCCTCGCCGACTCATTCAGTCTGGTGAATTTCCAGGAGATTTACGGTCACTCTTCCGCACGCATGGATGCTCACTACCTCCTCACAAACTGAAAACAACAATGACTGCAGCGGCTTCACCGATGTTGTTTTGGGAATCCAGTATGGCTCAGAGGTGTCAAACTCATCGCAGTTCAGGTTCCACGTGCAGCACAGTTTGATCTCAGCTGATCCGGATCAGTAAAATCACAGCATAATAACCTATAAATAACCACAACTTCACGTTTCCTTTGCTTTAGTGCAAAGATGTTCACATCTCAAGAATTGTCTTTTTACAAAACATCCTGAACAACCTGAAATTTGTTAAGAAAAATAAATTCAGTTTCAACAATATTATGCCTCAGTTTATCATTTACAACTTCCAGATCACAGAGTGTCTACAAAGGAATGTTCTTAAGAAAATATTAGAAGTTTTACTGATAAATATGGCATCACTTTATATATTTTTAGGATTTTTTGGAAGATTTTTATTCATTTTTGAAAATATTTACAATTTTTTTAAAAAAATTAAATTTTATTTCTTGCCAAATTTGGGGATTTAAAAAAATGTTAAGGGAAATTTTTAAGGAATTTTTAGAATTTTCTTCCTTTTCTTCCTTCTTTTCTTTAAATTTGGGGATTTTTCTTTTTGCTAAATTTTTGGATTTTTTTCAGACGAAGGAACAATATTTTTTGCTACTCGTAAATGAGGAAACAGGAGGGTTAAGCACAAGCTGCAGCAGAATCTAGCTGACCGCTGACATCAGGCGTGAACTAACCGTGACATCACCCGTTTGTTTCAACGCCGAGAAAATAAAGCCTGGATTTGCTACTTCCTGGTCGCCATTTTGGATTTTTTGGAGCCAGTGACGTAAAAAGCGTCATCAAACAGGCTGGACCGGAGAGCAACTCGGGGGCAGGACCAGTCTATGGGACTGTCAATCAAGTATAGCCACGCCCCTGGCTCCGCCAACTTTAACGATTTATTTAATTCAGTATTGATTTATTTTAAGATCGGCCACCTGATCTCTCATTTTGACCATGAAAACTAACGGGAAAAAAATCCTGAGCTGTAGAAAATCAGTCTGTCAAATTCTAGTTTTTCCAAAAATGAATTGGGGTCTTTTTGGAGCCAACCCTAGTGGACGGCGTGATAGTGCAAGTTTTTGACACTTCCAGGTGGGCTTCATTTTTGGAGCCAGATGCTATGTCCATCTTTATATACAGTCTATGGCTGACATGCTGAATGTTTCACTGGATTGCTAGCATTAATTTAGGGTATTTTTGGGATATGTAGTATGTATTTGTGATCTTTCTTCCTGCTGGGGCTTCTTGCCAGGTCATCGTTTTAAATGAGAAATTGTTCTCAGTTGATGTTACCTGCTAAAATAAAGAATTAATAAATTTTAAGGACAAAAGAGAAATTAATTAAAACTGAAAACAAGAAAAGATTGAACCCTGGTCAGACGGAGCTTGGCCCCAGCGCCCCATATGCCACAGATTCCCACACACAGCGCCTTTTTTCCTTCCTGCCCTGGGGTCTATGGCTTCCTGCAGACAGGAGTGTGTGGAGCCAAGCCCACTCTGGAGGTCTGTGAGGGTCAAGGCCTGCTACCCCGGAGTGAGAGCTCCCTCTCAGCGAGGACAGGGCCGGGGGTCACGGGTCCCCTGATTACGGCCGGCCCTTTGTGCTGCGCATTAGAGGAGGCCTGTAGACCGACTGCCTGGCTGGCACACAGCGACCAGGGTGTCTGCTCTGTATGGAGGCAATTATAGTAATGATAATGAATGTCCACATTAAACCTCTTCTCACCAAACTCCCCTCTGCAATTTAAATAATAAGAGGAGAGATCAGCGTTCATAATTCCGCCTCCCGAACAAGGAGAAAACAATAGCAATCCTTCTGTCATCTCATCCCAACTGGACTAAATTGATCCTCTTACCTGTTTCGGTTAATCCTGTTGTCTCTAATCCTGGCTTAGAAATGAGCTGCAACACCGGTTACACAATCAGCCCTTCTGATCATGTAAGGCTTAGAAATCCGAGGACCTGTTTTCTGATGCATTTCTTGTAGTTTTACCCCGCTCTAATTGCACCCCCCATTCGCTCTCGTCTTTTCCCGTCCGTTCCTCTCGTGTCTCTCATCTCGTCGCCTCCCTCTCACCCTCGACTGTTTCCACCTCGCACATTCCCTCAGGGCGTCAGAAAGCGCATTGCAATACAGCAGGGGTGTCAAACATGCGGCCTGCGGGCCAAAACCGGCCCTCCAAAGGGTCCAATCCGGCCCTCAAAGTGTAAAAATTACAGAAACCACAAAATACTAGATTGGTCTTTTTTCTTTCTGTGGCTCATTTTTGTAATATTGTGTTGTTTTTTTGTCTTTTTGTCTGACCTTTGTCATTTGTCTCGTTATCGTCGTTTTGTGTTTCCCTTTTGTTTCGCTTGTGTTTTTTGTCTCATTTTTGTCATTTTGTGTTTTGCTTTATTGTTCTATATCATCATTCTGTTTCTCACTTTTATTTGTCTAATTTTTGTCATTTGTCCATTTTCTGTTGCTTTGTAACTTCATTGTCAATTTTTTGTTTCTTTGTTTCGTGTTCTTTCTCATTTTTTGTCTCATTTTTGTCATTGTCATTTTTCTGATATTTTTCTCGTGTTTTCATCATTTTGTTTATTGTTTGCTGTGTTTTTTGTGTTTCCTTTTGTCTCGCTCATGTTTTTTGTCTTATTTTTGTCATTTTGTCTTTTGCTTTATTCTTCGTTTCGTGCAGCATTTTTCTCATTTTGTTTTTTTTGTCTTGCTTGTGCTTTTGTCTCATTTTTGTCATTTTGTGTGTCATTTTTGTAATGTTTCGTCTTATTTTGTCCGACTTTTGTCTCGTGTTTTTGTTGTTTCGTTTCTCGCTGTTGTCATTTTTTGTCTCGTTGTGTAATTTCTTGTCTCGCTTTTGTCTTTTGTCTCATGTTTGTCATTTTGTGTCTCATTTTTCTAATATTTTGTCGTGTCTTTTTCTGTCTGACTTTTGTCCGTTTTGATCACAAAGTAAAATACTACATCGTTCGGTTCCAGAAATCCGTGACTAAATTCTTTGTTCCTTTGTAGATAAAGTGTGATCTTTAAGTTGTAATGTGTAAATGATAAACTGAGGCTGAATGTTGTTAAAACTGAATTTATTTTTCTTTAGAAACTTCAGGTTGTTCATTAAGTTTTGTAAAAAGACAATTCCTTAAATGTGAACACTTTTGCACTAAAACAAAGGGAAAAAGTTGGAGCTGTGGTTATTTATAGGTTATTATGGTCCACTGGAGATCGCATTGGGCTGAATGTGGAACCTGAACTAAGATGAGTTTGACATCCCTGCACAAGACGATCAAAGACGGCCCCACACACGACGTCCGAATCGCTGGAACAAACTTGCGTACACACACTGACTCTTATTTATGGGAGGTCAGTGACTCCTCTTGTGTGTTTGCTGTTGGTCCTTACTTACTCCATGGAGGCGATCTTCTGGGCCAGGCTGGCGATCACAGCGAACAGCCGCAGGTCCACGAGTCCGTCTGTCACTCTGAAGTCCACCATCTCCAAGATCTGGAAAAGACGTCGGCGTTACGTTGGCGCTGCAGCGGTTGCATGAGTGAATGTGTTTGTGTGCAGATGCTGGGACCTACTCTGTAGACATAGATCTCTTCCTCATCAGACAGCAGCTCAGGAGGGGTGATGGTCTTAAGAGCGAGTAGAACCTGAAGGCAGGAGATGTAGCCGTCGTCATCGCTGTCCTCCTGCAAACAAACACCACCATTACCGCCAGAGTTGGTTGGTTTGATGAACTCTCGAGAGTTGAAGAGCCAAAAAATGTCAGTTTGTGATTTGTTGAGCATGTTTGGAGAACTCCCCCAGGCTAAGAATTAGCTGATTAATTGAGCAAATTAAAATTATCGCTTAAACTTTGTGATAATTCATTGATTTTGACTCTTCATTAAGACAAAAACATCACATTTCCTTGTTTCCAGCTTCTCATTTGTTAATATGTTCTGGTCTTCTTTACGTTCCTCGACTGCAAACTGAATAATATTCAGTTGTAAGTAGGGGTGCCCGATATTATCGGCCCAATATCAGCATAAAAATGTATTATCGGTCAATATCATTATCGCTTTTTTGCTTACCATGAAAACGGATAAAATACTGCCTGGATTTCACAATAAAATTGGACACGAGGTGCCAAATCCACGACAGGAGATATGTGATGTTCGCTAAAGTTTTTGGGAACATTTTTAATAATTTTGTGAAAATATTTACAAGAATTTTCTTTTCAAATTTGGGGGACTATTTTACAATAAAACTTTCAAGGAGAACTTTTAATTTGAATTTTCTTCCTGAAGGTTTTTGCAAACTTTCAGAAATTTGAGGGAACTTTTTTGCTGAATTTTTGGATCTTTTTCTGACAATGAAACTATATCCTTTGGTGCCTGTAAATGAAGACAACAGGAGGGTTAAAATACATCAGTTTGCTTTCTAGGAAACATTTTCTGATGATGTATAGACCAGCTCATGGTCATCGTAGCTGCTAGTTCTACTGGAGAGTGCAACACATTACAGCGGGTGAAACAGAATATCCCGAAGGAGAAAGGGGAATATAAAGGCTTTAAATCCCTTTTCACTTACTGCTTCAAAAGCTCTTTTGTACTCGGCCAGCTTCTCCTGACTGAAAATGCAATACTTTGCCAAAAAGTCGACTGGAAAGAGAAGAGCAGAAAACAAAGAAGCCATGTTAACTGTACTCTGTGACTGCCGATGAACAAAATTTGGGCCTAATATGTGGTGAATCTGAGGTCTTTCTGCATGCCGGATCATATTTAAAAGCGATTTCCAGCTCCAGTAAGGACATTAGGGCTCCTCGGTGTGGGCATGTGTGTGTGCAGAGGGGATTAGGGCAATATTTCTCTCCTCTGGTGGCTGTGGGGTCACTCAGAGGGGACAATGCAGGGCGAGTGGTTCACAGGGCGTCCAGTTGGCCAGGATCTGGGGGTGGAGGGGGGCAGAGTGGCACTTGGCTGCTGGGGCTTTTTATAAAGAGAGAAAATGGAATGAATGGATGCCGGAGGAGCTGCAGCAGTCAAGGCCTCGAAATAAACTACTTTATTCTGCTTTAATAGGAGAAAGGAATGCACTCTGAGCAGATTATTAGCATTTGAGCTAATTTATCAAGCAGCAATAGTAAATATTAGTTAAGATTTGATGCTTTTCTTGAGTTTATATGACAGAAAACTGAATAGATTTGACATGTAAAGACTCTGACATGGACATTTTCACTGCTTTCTGATATTTTATATCGTAAATGACTGATTTGTAGGTTTTAAATGTCAGTTACTACCGTTTTGTGTCTCATTTTTGCAATATATCATCTTGTTTTTGGTTTGTTTCTGTCTGATTTTTGTCATTTCTAGTTCCTTTTTGTCTTGCAACCTGACCTAAAATCAGGTTGACACCCCTGATCTACAAGGTTCAAAAACTGAGACACGAAATCTAAACACCTGCACAATGATGTCGTGCTTTCGTGACGTTTTTATGCCGCTTTTCTGTTAAGAAAGACTTCCTAAACAGCTAATTTTCTTGACTCGGTGCAAAAGTCTCAAATGTAAAAACAATGATTACACAGGGGACACAAACTGAGACAAACCACATCCATGAATATTTCAGTAGGCAAATTTGGAAAGGAGAGCGACTTTGGGGAAAAAAAAAAAGAGGAGGGGGTAGAAAATGGGGTTTTTAAGCTGCTGCCACTTCAATTTAGGAGATGAGAATGAGTCTGCTGAATAATGGATCTATTCATTGGTTTGGAGAAGAAAGAGGAGCAACAGAGTTGGTATCAGTCTGGTCTTAAACCTCTGGACCTCTGGGGTTTCTCTGCAGTTGCAGGGGGGCTTGTTTGAATTCGCCATTTATCAGCTTAGGCCTAATCAAAACCAGGCCTTGTCCTTTCACATGCAAAACCCGACATTCGTATGTAGTCAACTTGACTTGTTAAAGCTTGATTGATCAAAAAACCTGCGGCCTGCCTTCTTGGCATCTGTTTGCAAATATCTGCGACGAGTAGAAGGATCCGGAGACGCATGCAGGCCGAGTCAGACCAGGCGAGGATTTAAAGTCCTCAATGAACCAGCGGCTGGATCAGCGCTCCGGTCAATCTGCTGGAGTGAAGCAGCACCTTGTGAGCGGATCCTCCTCCTTTTCAGAGCCAGAGTCCAGCCGCCATCTGGAGGAGAGTTAGCAGCTGACCTGTGCTGACTTCTGGGAGTCCACAACATTAAAAAGGCCGGTTACGAACTCTGTCCTCACCGATAACAGTCATGCAGGAGTGTGGTTTTAAACTGGACCTCAACTCAGAAGTCCAACTGGATTTCATCTAGAGCAGCGGTGTCTGTCAGCTCGTCTTAGTTCAGCTCCACATTCAGCCTGGTCTGATCTCCAGTGACCAGTAAAATCACAGCATAATCACCTCTAAATGACCACAACTCCTAATGTTTCCTTTGTTTTAGTGCAACAAAGTACATTCTGAAAATGTTCGCATTTAAGGAATTAGCTTTTTTACAAAACACTGTGAAAAACTTGAAAGTTCTTAAGAAAAATAAATTAAATTTCAACAATATTACGCCTCAGTTTATCATTTACACATTACAGGCTGCAGATGACAGAGTTTCTACAAAGGAACACAACATTTAGTGTGGAACTGAACGATATAGTATTTAGAAAAAAAATCCTAAAAATATCTAAAGTGATTCCATATATATATATCAGTAACACTTCTAATGTTTTCTTTAAGAACATTCACACAAAAAAAATCAACCAAAATCCAGCGAAATTCGCTGGATTTTGGTTGATTTTTTTGTGTGAATGTTCCTAAGAAACATGATCAGCATTGCTTTTTTTTCCACCAAAAATTTCCCAAAAATGTTGAAAATGTTTCACTGTGAAAATGTATATATTTTTTCCCACATTTTCAAACTTTAAAACGGGTCAGTTTTGACCACAACACGAGGGTTAAATGCAGAGTAAAGCTGCTCTGTGAGTGATTCAGAGCGGACATGGGTCAACACTCAGCCCTGACCACGGCCTTGTGTGTCTTTCTGCTGCTGTGTTCGACAGTCGGTTCTGGAGGAGGTGCTGGAGGAGGTCGGGGGTCCCGGCTGAGGGGAGCACTCCGTCGGGGAATCACCCGGACAAAAGGTGCAGTGGAGTGAGAGATGGAGGGAGGAAGCGAGGGCGGGCGGAGGAGCGGGACAAAGCCGGGGCAGTAAAGCCTCCTGCCTGATAGCCTTATCTGCTTCCACTCCAGCGCTTGATGGCTTTTTTTCCACCCTGCCTTTAAAGCGCACAGGTTGGGCCTTTGGTGTGAAGCCTAGCAGAAAATGTTAATCAAGAGAGGGCCTGTGTGGAGAAAGGCGAGAGAAAGGGGAGAGTCACTCTGCTGAGGCCATAATCTGTAATGAGACCGAGGCGATTCAGTTGCAATTGAGAGAGGAAGAATGGGGCCATGATGATGATGATGAGCAGGGAGGTTCGCTCTTTCACTCCCGTTTGTTTTTCTGTTTTGTTCCTTTTCTGTGGCGGAGTCGCTGCTGCTGCACCGGTCCACGGCCTGCAAACAGCCGCGGGTCACAACTCATTTAACGCACACTCGGACGTCATTTTCAACGTGCACAGGTGACGGATGAAAAACACTGCTGGCTGCTATCAGTGCTCGTCTGTGTATGATTTATGTTTCTGGAGATCAGATCTACACGCTTTTCTGGCACCAAACAAAATGTGTCCGCAGCAGCGAGCAGAGAAAGCTGTCAGGAGCTGAACCAGATGTTTAGAATCCTTTAGACAAAGTGATAATTTTATAAGTGTCAAACTTGTTTTTGTTTTATGGAAAAGTTTGCCTTTCCTTTGGATGCAACTTTAAAAACACCAAGTGTGGAAACAGGTGTTGATTCAAGTCTAAATTATGTTTAGATCTTGTGCAGAGGTGCAAGTGTGTGACACAGGGGTGTCAAACATGTGGCCCGTGGGCCAAAACCGGCCCTCCAGAGGGTCCAATCCGGCCCTCAAAAGGGTAAAAATTACAGAGAAGACATCAACTGCAGATTGTAAATTAGTAAAACTAGAAATATAAATTATTTCTAGACCATGACAATTTGTTTTGATCATAAAGTAAAATACTAGATTGTTCTTTTGTCGTTTTGCGTCTCATTTTTGTAATATTTTGTCTTGTTTTGTTTTTTTGTCATTTTTGTCTGACTTGTCACTTCTCATTTTTGTTGTTTTGTGTTTTCTTTTTGTCACACCTGTGTTTTTTGTCTATTTTTTTTCATATTGTTTCTTTTTTTGCCATTTTTTGTCTTGTTTCTGTCATTTGTTCTGTTCATGCCACTCTCGGTTGATCCTCGTTTCAATTTTCTGCCGCTAATGACTGGAACTCTCTACAAAAACCCTCAAACTCTCCTCATACACTAAAAATTCAGCTAGAGAAACACTTCAGGACCACTGCACCTTTTACTAGCCTGTTTTTAGCCTTTCTATTTGTGAAAGTCTGTGTATTTTGGTTTTGCAATCCTGTCTGATTAGCTGTATATGTAACGTGTTTGTTGTTCATCCTGCCTCTTGACTAGTTCGATATCGAAAATGAGAACTAGTTCTCCATTAACTTATCTGGTAAAATAAAAGTAAAATAAAATTCATTTGTGTAATTTTTTTACTTGTTTATGTCCATTTTGTTGTCACTTTGGAACTTTGTTTTGTCTCTTTTTTGTTTCGTGTTGTCTCATTTTGTTTCTCACTTTTGTAATATTTTGTCTTGTTTTTTGTCTGATTTTTGTCATTTTAATCATATCCATATCACATTTTAATGCCGATATCAGCGGGTCAATATTACTGGACATCCCTAGTCAAAATCAATGTGAAAGATATTTTGTGACGTTTTTGTATCAGTATTGCTGCTAAACTGTTGAAAAAGCGTTTTCCAAATTGCTTCAAGTAGCGAGTTGATTGTCTTTTAACGTGACTTAAAGCAGTTCAGCAGAGAGTGACACTGAAATATTAATAGCCCCAGTGTTTTTATATAGTCGTCGCAAGGTATTTACATGGGAGGATGTTATGAAAGGGGCTTTATCTTCCACTAACTTCAAGCCTAAAAGGAAATAATTTCCTGTAACAAGACAACTAGGCCTACAAGTGCATCCAGAAATAGGTTCTGTTCATTTGAATCCTATAAATTTCTATTTTCCTTAAAAAAACTGATGAGAATTCAAATTTCAGTCAGTCGTTAAATCATAATTTGTAATGCAGTGTGCTTCTGGTTTGTGGAAAACCATATTTCTGCTCTAAAATGACAGTAAAGTCTTGCTCTGGTGTTAAACCTCACACACTGCACAACGAAATCATCAAATTGAAATCGCATCTAGTTTCCGGGTCTTAATTTAAAATAAAACTCAGATTATTTTCGTGCACTTCTGCAAAACAATGTGAGATCTGGGATGTACTTTCTAACGCACACAGGGCTCCATTGTGTTTTTACCGTGTTTGTTTGTTGCTCTCTTTTTCCCGCTTAATCCCAGACTTTTGTCTCTGCTCATCGTAACACTGTATACACTGTCCTATAAATCCATTAACAAAGGTCACATTCAGCAGCAGAGAGGAGGTGACCCCCTTTTTAACAGCAGGAGAATGTCAGAGTGCAACGTGCCCCACATATACAGACCGAAAATATGTGATTAATGCTGTGAATCTGGAGCAATAAATACACAGAGAAATAAACAGAATCTGAACTGGTTTGTAACTGCACAGACTCTCTGAGAAATAGGTTTATGGGATGTTTTGGGTTAATATTCTCAAAATATGAGACGATCCTGTTAACTAGGGGAGTCAAACTCATCTTAGTTCAGTTCCACATTCAGAACAATTTGATCTCCAGTGACCAGTAAAATCACAGCATAATAACCTATTAATAACCAAAACTTTAAATCTTTCCTTTGTTTTGTGCAAAAACGTTCACATTTAAGGGATTATCTTTTCACAAAACATCATGAAACTGAAATTTCTGAAGAAAGATAAGTTCAGTTTGAGCAAAATTCAGCCCCAGTTTATCATTACAACTTCTAGATCGCAGTGTTTCCACAAAGAAACACAACATTTAGTCACAGCTATCTGGAACTGAACCATATATTATTTCACTTTATGATCAAAATTACAAAAGTAAGACAAAAAAAAAGAGAAAACCCCCCAACAAAAACAAGACTAAATATTACAAAAATGAGACGCGAAACGACAAAAATGACACACAAAATTACCAAAAATTTGACAAAACACGATACAAACACAAAAAAGAAACAAAAAAGCTACAAAGCAACAAAAAAATTGACAAACGCCAAAAACGACACACAAAGCAATGAATAGAGCAAAACACAAAGCGAGAAAAATAAGACAAAAAACACAAGCGAGACGAAAAGGAAACACAGAAAGATAAAAGCGAGAAACAAAACAACAAAAACGTGAGACAAACAACAAAACTCAGACACAAAACAACAAAAACAAGACAAAATATTTTCTTGTCATGGTCTAGATGAGTTTAATTTTATAGTTTTACTAATTTACAATCTGCAGTTAATGTCTTCTCTGTCATTTTTACACTTTGGGGGCCGGATTGGACCCTCTGGGGGGCCGGTTTTGGCCCACGGGCCGCATGTTTGACACCCCTGCTGTAAACCTACGGCCTGAACGCGACCAGACAAAGCTGTAAAACATGGAGCGTGGTGCTGCCTGATAAGAGGTGAGAGGTCTGAGCACCGAGGCAGACCTTTAAACCAGGCAGAGCGGATCATTTCACAATAGTGCAGAATGAGGCTTTGTCGGCCGTCCTGCACCGGCGCCACATGAAAGGTAGAGATGGAAATCTTAGCCGATGAAAGTGTTAGAGGGAAAACTGTGGACAGTAGTAGGCCAGCAGGAGGTGCAGTAGAAAGGATTCACTGACAAAGCAGCCACAGGTTTAGTGTGGTTGGAGCTGTTGTGGGTTTTGGTTGTGTTTGTAAAGAGAAAAGAAACAGATACACTCATCTAATGGAAATACTGTTTACCTGCAATCACCATCAAGCAAATAAAGCAAAGTTTCCATCTAACTTAAACGAGTTTATAAGGAGCTAAAATGTATGTCATGCAGATTTAATTCAACCCATAAAGTGTCAAACATGCGGTCCGTGGGCCAAAACCGGTCATCCAGAGGGTCCAATCCGGCCCTCAAAGTGTAAAAATGACAGAGAAGACATGAACTGCAGATTGTAAATTAGTAAAACTATAAATTTAAATTAATTTCTAGATCATGACAAGTTGTTTTGATCAAAAAGTCAAATTCTAGATTGCTCATTATTCTTCTGTTATTTGTCTCATGTTTTTGTTATTTTGTGACTAATTTTTGTAAATTTTTTGGCTTTTTTTGTCAGATTTTTGTCGCTTTGTGTCTTTTTTTTGTCTCACTTGTGTCATTTGACCGTGTTTTTGTTGCTTTGAATCTCGTTTTTTTTTAAAAATATTTTGTATTGTTCTTGTTGTTTTTTTGTCAGAATTTTGCTGTTTGTTTAACATTTTTGTCATTTTGTTTCTCGTTTTTGTTGTTTTATGTCTAATTTTTGTAATATTTTGTCTTGTTTTGGGGTTTTTGTTGTCGTTTTGGGCCTTTTTTAGTTCCGCTTGTGTCATTTGTTCATTTTTTTGTTGCTTTGTATCTCGTTTTTTGTCTGATTTTTGCTGTTTTGTTTCTCGCTTTTGTCATTTTGTGTTTTTTTGTCTCGTTTGTGTTTTTTGTCTTATTTTTGCCGTTTTGTGTTTCTTTTTGTCTTATTTTTCTCGTTTTGTGTTTTGCTTTATTCATTGCCTTGTGTATTGCTTTTTGTCATTTGTCAATTTTTTTGTTGCTTTGCAACATTTTATTTGTTTTTTGTCTAATTTTTGGGTAAATTGTGTCTCATTTTGTAATATTTTGTGTTTTCATTGCGTTTTTCTGATTTTTGTAGTTTTGATCATAAAGTAAACACTACATTGTTCAGTTTCAGATAGCTGTGACTAAATGTGTTTCTTTGTAGACACTCTGTGATCTGGAAGTTGTAATTTGTAAATGCTAAACTGAGGCTGAATGTTGCTGAAACTGAATTTATTTTTCTGAAGAAACTTCACGTTTTTCATGATGTTTTGTAGAAAGAGAATTCCTTAAATGTGAACATTTTCAGAGTGGACTTTTTTGCACTAAAACAAAGGAAAATGTGGAGTTGTGGTTATTTATAGGTTATTATGCTGTGATTTTACTGGTCATTGGAGATCCAATGTGGCCCCTGAACTAACCTCCGTTTGACACCCCTGCTTTAGTTTGAAGGCAGCACCAACGACTTCCTAAATGCTGACGTTTGGTTCCACAGTATTCGGTACTCAGAGAAGTGAAGAAAATACTCTTTTTTTTTTTTTTTTTTTTTTTAGGAGACCGTTTGGCAACATGTGCTGGTTTCTCCTGAGTGGGCACTACAGTGTGAAAGAGGCCAACAGCATTTGGCAGCATTCTCCTGCAGGCGCTCTTGTCACTGCATGAAAACACGACTCCTCCCCCTCACTTTCTCCAAAAAACACAGAGGAGTGTGTGTTTGTGTGTGTGTTTGTGTGCACTGAGGGGGTGGTAAAAGCTCTGGTAGGAAAACAAACAAAGACACACGTAGCGGCCACACTCCTGTCTCTGGCTGCACGCCATCGGCCTCGCCACAAACCACAACTTACGCTTTCCGCACACACACAAACACACTACGACCAATCAGATCCTGCCGCAGATCAGCACTGATATGCCCCTGAGAGTCCAAATTGTCTGCTTTACCGCCGTACCTGATCTCCAGAGATAACCTCACAAAGCGAAATCATCAGCTATTATTGCCCTGCCGCTCCTTGACATTGTGCCATTAATAAGGCCATTGTGGAGGGCGCTCTCTGTTTGGACACCGTATAATAGACTCTTTGACAGATTTACTTTGCTCTCTCTCCCTCTACCCCGTCCCCTTTTCTCTCTCCAGTGAATACAGCGGGCATATTCCACGCTGCCGCTCATCAATAGGCGAGCTGTTTGTTTGCCCAGTCATTCTGGAGCGATGGTAAATACATAGAGGTATTCCAGACCAAAGGTTGAGCAAACAGGGGTTACATAAAGGCACTGTACCTGAACACACACAAGGGACATCCTGATTCACAAACCCCTCACACTGGTGCGGCTGCTCTTACTTGTTCGCGCTGTATTTCTTCTCCTTGAGCTCCTTCACTGTTCGGGCCTGACCTCCGCCCCCACAGGTAGAAGACAGTAGTACTCCTGCTCGTTTTACTGGGCTGGGGTCAAAGCGAGGCTGGCTCAAGCCTGCCAGGTGTTCCACATCAACATTCATCAGATACCTCAGCCCACAGAGTCCCTCACACCACAGCCGCTTGCTGGGTAATAGGCACCTCTTTGGCAATACAAAGGAAACCACAACTACCAGTGTCACCCTGTTTGCCCTGCAGTTACAGTCTGAAGGGGTCAACACTGATCTAGAACAAGCCTACCTTCAGCAGCAGTACCGTTGGTAAATACAAGACTATCTAGTGCAATCATCTTCTAATTACATGAACACAAATATTATCTGACTGATCAACCCATTGCATGGCTTATAGGCTCCATAATCTTTGAGAAAAAAGTCCATACGCTGAGTGCAATTAGAATTTAGAAAACAAATGTCCTCAGAAATGACGTGTGATCTGTGAGAACCTGTGCTGAAATTGAAACTAACTATTGGGGTCTGTTAGTTGTACAGACAAGGGCTAGCATTGAGTATCTCAACAAATGAATGCTAGCATGCTAATGCGCTAACCTATAATGTTTGAACATTAAACGTGCTAAACACGCCCTGTGACATCACCCAGCACTCCAACCACAAATCACAGTAAACCACATTACATGTTATAAAAGTATAATGATGTTACGATTAAATGCTCTTTATGATTTCAAACTACTGTATAGCTGTGTGACTGTGAACACATATAACCCAATACACTCAGTAAATTTCCATGATTAACTTTGGCCATGAAAATACAACAAGTTGGTTGAAACTGGATGCTCAGAAACTGATGATACCACTGCGAAAGAACGTCCTGTAACTCATGGTAGTGTAACTTGTTTACGTGCCTGAATAAAAGCTAAACTGTTTCTACAAATCGTCAGTCACTTGTTGATTCCTTGCCGCAATTAAAACATTCACTTTGACTTGAGAGACGACTGAGTGTTCTTTTTAGCAAACTAACAAAAGACGCTTATCTGGAACATCGGGGGACTCAGACTAAAACAATGAACTTCATTGCATTTTGTCCCTAAATCATAAATCGTCAGAATATGTTTTAACTTTCAGAGATGCAAAGCAGAGACAAATTTTGACCAAAACCAGACTTGGTGACTCCAATCAAGCCACAGAGAAAAGACGACACAAGAAGTTGTCGACATCATCTCGTCAGTCGGTACATTTACCCATCCATCTATCTGTCGGTCCGAACTAACTACCCATCTATCTATCCATCCATCCATCCATCCATCCATCTCCTCTTGAAATGTGAAAAATCCAATTATAGATGCCAGAAACACTCTGAAAAGTTTGACTTGTTAATCCCAAACTTCACCGATTTATGCGTCAATGAAAAGCTCTGGATTCTGTTAGAGGAGAGACAGCACCAAAAATAAAACGTCACTGAATATGACAACTGCCTCTTGTTCCAGATTGGCTGTGAGTATCAGCAGACAAAATCATAGAAAATTTCTGAGGCTCACTAATAAACATATTGGCTGTATAACTTGTACATAGCTAAATATGAAGATATTGCTAGTAGCTGGTTAGCTAGCAAGGCAATGTGGTTAGCCATCTAGCTCTGCTTCTAGACAAAGTCTTGAAAAATGTCTGAAGCTTTCCAATCAACACAATATATCTTGTTTGTTTACAGAGGTTAAAAAACAATAAGTGAGCTAAAAATGAAGCTACGATAGCACCTAGCTAGATGGCCAGACTCCATATAGGAGTCGTTGCAAAGATGTGCTGTGGAGTGATATCCTAACTAAACTAAAAAAACAAAAATGGGATATGTTGGTTGAAGTAATCCAAATAATACGAGAAAGTTCTGATTGCACACAAGCCACTGTAGCTATAATGAATTAAAAATCTCGACAACGTAAAAACAAGACATTGGAAGTGAACTTGTGTAGTTGAGGACATGAAAATGTAAGACGTAAAATTTTCAAAATTGTCATGAACCACACATCTAGATCAAGTCCCATACTAACTTCATGATTCGATGTGCTCATTTACATTCTCTTCCAGCTTTTAAAGTGACACAGCAGCGCTCATTGAATGATGACAACCTGAAACATCACAAGGTTGACTGGAACATGGGCGGCCAACTACAGGAAGTTCTAGGTGTGGGGTCCGCAGGGGGAGGATTTTGGGAATCCT
This sequence comes from Acanthochromis polyacanthus, assembly GCF_021347895.1. NCBI lineage: Eukaryota > Metazoa > Chordata > Actinopteri > Pomacentridae > Acanthochromis > Acanthochromis polyacanthus. The sequence goes on along the minus strand of NC_067113.1, from coordinate 43,367,084 downwards.
TTGGCAAGTGGTCAGTGTTGGATAAAACAGGAACAATTATGACTGGCCAGTCCTTTTCAGACACTAATGAGGGGCCACAGCTACAGAAGTGTGGACGAGAGGCAGGCAGAGGGCACACAGATACACTCACTTCTGTGCACACGAGAATAAACACAGCAAAACAAAAGGACCCGGGAGAACATTCAGGAGCAGAGTGAAAATTACAGCTTGTACCAGGACAGACGTTGTGTAAACACATCACACCCATAAGCACAATCCCAACCACACTCACTCTCTTCTAGGGCCCTATTAAAGACGAATATCTGAATATTCGTTCCGGGGGGCTTGTGGCGGAGACAGCCCGAATATTCGGATCCATTCGTCAAATTTTGCCTTCGTTTTGTCTTCAGTTAAACTGAAGAGTTCCCAAACAGCGGAGGTCTTCAGCATCTTGTCTTGTGTTTATGCAACGAAGTGAAGCGTGACATCAGAGTCGGCAGCCACCCGGCCATTCGGGTGGTGTATACAAACACGAATGGAGGAGATGAAATGAGCCGAGTTCCTAATATTTTCGTCTGGGGGGAGGAAGGGGTGATCACATAGACGTGTATATGTCATAGACATATGTGTATATGTTTATGTGAACACAGGACGGGATGAGCCGATGTGAGACGATGTGGGCCGAAGGCGGAGGGAAGACAGTAATGCCGCATATTCTTTCCGCCCGGTAAAATCCGACCGTGGGTGGGGGGGTTGGGGGTAGTCGGGTCCAGCCCTAGTCTCTTCATAATACTAATAATCCAGACAGAAACACACCAACATATCAGCATGATGAAGAATTTCATTGCTTAAGCTTTAACCTTTATGTTAACCTCAAGTTTTACTATCTGAGAAAGGGTTTGTACTGATAAACAACAGAAGTGGCTGTTTGAAATGGAAAAACTAGCTCCATATGACTTCAATATGTGTAATCAGAATTTATATGGAAGACAAAAGGTGTCAAAATCCACAGTGGAAGGCTTAGTAGCAACTGAAAATGACACTGGACCTAGAACTCTGACATTGTAGCTGCTTTGGTGAGTTCAGCTCAACAACACACAAAACATCTCATGATTTACCGTCTAAAGAATCTAGACAATCAATGACACGTAAAACATTTCATATAAACACTACTATTCAAAAGTTTGGGGTCACTCAGGCAATTTCATGTTTTCCATGAAACCTCACACTTTTATTCATGGGCTGACAATAATGCACAAGGGTTTTCTAATCGTCACCTAGCCTTTCAACACCATTAGTACCATTAGAACACAGGAGAGATTGTTGCCTGAAAATGTTCCTCTGTACCCCTATGTAGATACGGGGGTCCTCGGTTTACGACGTCATCGACCTACGATGTTTTGTCGTTACGTTGGAACTGGTTACGTGGAACTGGTTATGTGGAACTAGTTGACGATCGGAGTGGATGAATCCGTCGTCATGCGACGCTATAAGACAGCTTTGTTTACATTCTCTGGTTGTACACCACCTTGGATTGTGCGACACTAAATTTTGCCCTTCATTATGGATCCCAAGTATAAGTCAGACTCGTCTGATACTTTGAAGAAAACGAAAGTTATCTCCATGGAAATGAAATTAGATAAAATAAAACACTTGGAACAAATTGAAATTGTATTGTCCCCTTTCAAATAAACTGAAGTGAAACTGAGGGTGAAACACAGACAAACATCAGTCAAGTCGTAAAAACAGGTCAACATATTGTAGTGACCCTCTGTGATGAATGAGTGAGACTTTATCTGGTTCTCTGGTGGTTTATTAACCTTCACACAGGCTACTCTGGGCCGTAGCCAAATCCTAAATAACTACAAAAACCCGATAACTTAGCTCCAGAATTAGCCGTTATTCCCAGCTCTCTCTATTGCTGACTCTTAGTCAATCAGAGGTGAGCTAACTAAACAGGACACGTTCACTGACATTAGGTAAATCTAGAACTGAACAATAAACACTGAAACCTCAACATCAACAACAATATCAGTCCATTACAATATTCTGTTATTTTCTAGTAAAACGGGTCATACTTGCATGAAAGTCATTGTTATTTATGGCTTTTCTGAAGAACTAATCGATATCGTGATGCACATAACGGCTGTGTTTACATTTTCGTCAGAGTTCCAACTTACGGCGAAAATCGACTTACATCGATCAATAGGAATGTATTCCCCGTATTCCATTTAAAAAAAAACATGAACAATGTCTAGACTGTATTTCTGATTATTAAAGTTATCTTCATTGACAAGTATTGTTGCTTGTAAAATATCCACTGTGCTCATGTTGCACTTTGTTTAAACTACTGATTGAACTTTTTATCCTTTGTTAAGCAATTTAATAGAAACTTGGACTTATTTTGGAGCGCCATGCCAAGCAGCACAGTTTTGTACTTTGACATGTTAATCTTGTTTTACACTGTGGAATTGTGCTGCATTCTACCATGACATATAGTCTGCTAAAATGAAAAGTGCTTGAATGAAATGCAGGTTTTGGAGGAAAAACAGTTGATAAATATTGTAGGTAGTGTAAAGTGGGTCTTAAAAGATGTTCTCTGAAAACAGCTGCCTGCTGGGTCCCAAAACAAGCTATGACGGCGTTAGAGGGAACCACCTCAGTGAAGTGGTGGGTCGGACAGCTACACAATGAGCTGAAACTCCCTATAAAGCTGTGCAAAGCCGAGGGGAGCTTCAGTGAACCCTTTCATGTTGTCACAGCAGTTTCACACTCGTATTCGATTTTGTTATTAAAAACTATATTTATATTTACAGAAACAAGACCATCGAAAAATGTTTCACTTTGGAGAAGTGTCCTTCCATCGTTAATGTAAAACTTAGCATGGTTTTACACTAAATTAAAAGGACACGCACACACATACACACAACAATCCATACTCCTGTAACAGCACAAAAGCTTTCCATCACTAATAACCTTGCTGCAGAATAGCAAGGCCAGCTGCAGGGTTCTCCATCCTGCCTGATTACCGTCTGAACAAACCTGTCCAATCAGCCCCATTCACGGCTGCCAGCACTCACAGGACAACTCCGACCCGACTGACCCCTACAGAGGGCCGGCCCTTCAGCCTTGACCTTAGGTGTGGATGCTTATTGTCGGACTCGCCGGCCCCGGCGCTCTCACAAAGGCTCGGATGCCAGAAATTAGGCACTTGAGTGAAGCTGGAGAACTCCTAGCCAAAACTCCCGTTTGCAGGGGAAAAAAGGCAATTCTAAAAATCAAGTGCTGTAATTGAGGGGAATTTTTCAGAGTCGAGAGGAGTGTTGGTGAATGTGCTGCGGTGTTTGCGTTTTTCCTGCATCGTCTATTGTGTGAATAGGAAGCGAAGCAGAGGGCTGGCAGGTAGCTAATTGCTAATAGTTACGCATCACACTTAATATATTCAACCAGGGCGTTGTTTTCCTAAATTCATCGTCTAAAACTCTCCATATCGTTAAGCTTATACCTCGTCGGAGTGGCGCACAATCTTTAATGTAGTCTTAAAATGCAAACAAGCACTGGCCTCAAACTGAGAAGCAAATGTTGAAATATCCTCACTGGAGTCCACTTTGATTACGAAACCCACTCCTATGAAGAGCTCCACAGTTTATAACCACCTCCTGAGACCCTACCCATTCATTCATGTCCTCTGTTTTATGTCCATTTGTTTTTAATTGATATCTTTTGACTCATTTAAGCTGCCCTATTAAATCCTGATGTGCCCCGTAGAGGACAAAACGGCATTTCCAATCAAATTTCATGATTGGGCGGGGTGAGGGGAACTTTAATTCAAGATGTTTGTCACAAACACAATTATACATAGTATAATGCGCAGTGAAATGCATTGTCCTCTTCCCCCACGTCCAGGCAGGTTCTTAACAGTTCCACGCTCAGCAAACGTCCTAATAATATTGCGGACTGTTGAAACAGGGATACCAAGGTCCTTGGAGTTGCCCTCATAGCCTTTAGAAGTCTTGTGTTTGCTAATAACAACACTTCTCATGTCCTCAGACAGCTCCCTAGTCTTCACCATTGTGACAAAGGAAAAGGGAATAACGTGGCTTTTTACAACATTGAAGTCATCATCGATTGGCTAATTTACATCATGTGGGCCCTGATGGTTTGTCATCAGTTGATTCTGATTTCTAAATAATTGCAGCTGAGTCAAAATGTTTTTTTTCCCACACTGATTTAAAAGGTTCAAATACCATTGTCACAGCGCGTCTTTCAGTTTCTCTATTTTTTTTTAATTATTGTTTTCTCATTATCAAACATGCGTTGTCTGTAGACCAAAACTGTTCCACTAGGCTGGCTTTTTCAGAAGATATTCTACATTATGTATTTAAAATTCATGAGTGCCAAGGACTGTAACTGTCATTTAGTCACTGAAAGAATTCAATTTCAGTTGCCGCCAAACAACAGGCAATGAATTGAGGTAAGGACCAACAGCCAATATACAACGATTAGACACTACATTCATCCAATGACCCAACCCTGCAGTCAGGTATCTGATTAGCTACAGTTAGTTGCAGCAACTTCCCAGTACTTTTCTTTGCCAGACAACCTTCATTCCAAGGTTTTTCACACTGATGTCTAGTCCCATTCGATGTCAATAAGTTGCTGTTTGGTTAAAATTGAACAAATAGGAATGTTGGAATTTTTAGGTGAGTTTAGGGGCTTTCAGAGACCTATAAGTTTCAGTAATGTATCAAAATTATTGTGGTATTATTTGATAGTATATTATGCAGCACTGCTGACTTTGGAAAACTTGTGTTTTTTGTGCTTTTTTTTCTTGATTGTCAATATATTGTGATAAATGACTATTCCTTGTGTTTGGTTGTCTTGCAGCTGTTTCAGCTACAACTGATAAACCATGAGATTCCCTTCAATTGTTTCACCTCCATCTAGTCTGACTCACTGAATGTAGGTTACTGGTATGAGCCTGCTATTGACTCCATAATGTGTCTATCATGTCTCACAATTACAGAAAATCTTTCAAAATGTCTTGAAAAATGCAAAAAAAAAAAAAAAAAGACTCTAGCATCCAAAATGAGATTAGATGTGTCCAAAATCATTTGAAATTGGTTGTAAATATCAAAATCTTTTCCAAAAGTAGCATAAAATTGTCCTAAATGACTGATAATGTGTCGAAAATGGCTCAAATTTTGATCAAAATGACTCCATTACGTGTTCATAGTGACTCAAAATGTCCAAAATGACAGAGAAACATTCAAATTGTCATGAAATTTGTCAAAAAAGTTATGTCAGTCAGCATTCAGCACTCATCACTATTTTTGAGGAAACACCAAAACTACTTCCTTCGCTTAGCCCCACCCCCTGACTACTGTGATTGGTTTTAAGAAATACAAATAAGCCAGAGAGTATTCTCCCTGTAGGAGAAAGACGCTGAGGTGCAGTTGGACCGTTTAGTTCTACACAATCACATCTAGATTACGGTAATAAAAGAAAGCAGAATGAGTGATTTCATCGTGTGGAGACGTGTGGAAGATGCTCATTTCAATCAGGGTTTAAGGCTAAACTTCAAACTTTGCACGAAAAACTCACAGTCCTCGAAGTTGGAGTGGTCTTTGCTGGCTTTCCTCTGACGAGGCATGTCGTCCTGCAGTTTGGAAAGCATGTTCAGCGCCTTTGTTTTCCTCTCCTCCATTCTTCTTTCCTTCTCTTCGGTCCGGTCACTCTCAGACCTCCTGCCTCCGTCTAAGAGCTCTGCTCGGTCCTTCCATCCTGGATGAATGGATTCCTCCTCACTGGGGCCCCCATCATCTGTGTGGCAACCTGGACCAAAGATATATAATTTAATATATATATGCATAAATCCAAGGCACTAAAGTAGGCTCTTTCTGATGTATATTTAGGGTGATTTCCTAAAATCACCACAGTCCTGAACAAGAAAAAGGAAAAAACCCATTTGCATTCACCATCATGGAAGCAGCTACTTAGTCCATGGGCCCGGACCCATAGTTTCCAGTATCGGTACCACTCAAGGTGACCAGTTCTTTTTGGTATTTTTAACTAGCTATATGTCTCTAGTTTGCATTTTGATATGATAGCTGTTGCAGACTCACAGCTTAATAAATGTTACCACTCATTTAACGGACACAACGAAAGGGTCCGAGTCAAAAGTGGAATTCGATCAGGATTATTCCTTGTTATGAAAAAAAAGAAGTGCCACACATCACCACCTGTGTTAATAACTTTACAACACAGAACAAAACTACAACAAACTGGAGTCTGAGAAAGATTTTGCTGCTATGGTAAGAAGAAAACATAATAACAAACACAATGACAAAGCAAGGCACAAAAAACAAAAAGAAGACACAAAACAACAAAAGACAAAACGACGGAAACAAGACAAAATAACAGAAACAAGACACAAAACGACAGAAACAAGACACAAAACGACAAAAGACAAAACGACAGAAACAAGACACAAAACGACAAAAAACAACAAAAACAAGACACAAAATAACAGAAACAAGACAAAATGACAGAAAGACAAAAAACAAAAACAAGACACAAAACAACAAAAGACAAAACGACGGAAACAAGACACAAAACGACAAAAACAAGACAAAAAACAAAAACAAGACACAAAACGACAAAAGACAAAACGACGGAAACAAGACACAAAACGACAAAAACAAGACAAAAAACAAAAACAAGACACAAAACGACAAAAGACAAAACGACAGAAACAAGACACAAAATAACAAAAACAAGACAAAACGACAGAAACAAGACAAAAAACAAAAACAAGACAAAAAACAAAAACAAGACACAAAACGACAGAAACAAGACAAAACGACAAAAACAAGACACAAAACGACAAAACAAGACAAAAAACACAAAAACAAGACACAAAATAACAGAAGACAATATAACAGAAACAAGACACAAAACGACAAAAACAAGACACAAAACGACAAACAAGACACAAAACGACAAACAAGACTCAAAACGACAGAAAAAAGACACAAAACGACAAAAACAAGACACAAAACAACATCTTAATCACATCACATCTTAATGTACTCATATTAACCCAATGTACATTTTAGTACCACTTAGGTTTGGCCATCTGAGGTGGTGCCAATATTTCATTAAGAGTGATTGATTTGTTGGAGATGGAGTGAGCGTTCAGTAATGCCATCCGGATCCCTGATGGGTTAGTCCGTGGTCTGGTCCACGGACTAACCCAGTAAAAAGCACTAAAACCCATTTCTAGTCCTTTAATAAACATTAATTCTCATTACATTACATCTCCATTCAGTCCTTCCAAATGCCTTCCTAAGGAGAGGAAACTCAAACAGACATCCATTTTGTCACTGACCAGCCAATTAAGAGTCCCATTATCTCTGAATGCAGAGTCTACAGAATACACTTCTTGGTGTAGGAGCCCAGAGACAAAGACCGCCATCAATGCAGACTTCAGCTTAAAGAAGGTTCCAATTGTCTCTTGGAACAGTTTCCATTAGAGTTTCGGCCTCTTTTCTTCGCGCTGCTTCGGCAAACACGAGTGTTTCTTGTGTTGAGCGAAAACTCAAAATGTGATACATCTGGAGACGGTTCCATTCATTAGGAGGAGAGAGCTCGACCAGCAGAGGAGCATCAGATTCATTAAGCCTTCCGAACATGGAGGCGAGTATTCATTTATCCCGCCGGTGAGCGTCCAGAGGTCAGCGGTCCAGATTGATGGAGCCACGTCTCATCTGACAGGACGTCTTCCACCACGCTGCACACAATCACACGCCTCCCAAACCCCGATGTCACCCAAACAGATGACAACGTAGGGAATTTATTCATCCTCAGAGCACGAAATTCATCATTCCTTTTCATATGCAACAAAAAACATCTAGAGCAGGGGTGTCAAACATGCGGCCCGCGGGCCAAAACCGGCCCCCCAGAGGGTCCAATCCGGCCCTCAAAGTGTAAAAATTACAGAGAAGACATGAACTGCAGATTGTAAATTAGTAAAACTATAAATTTAAAGTCATTTCTAGACCATGACAAGTTGTTTTGGTCATAAAGTAAAATACTAGATTGTTCTTTTGTCATTTTGGGTCTCATTTTTGTAATATTTTGTCTTGTTTTGTTGTTTCTTTGGTCTGACTTCTGTTGTTTGTCTCATGTTTTGTGTCGTTTTGTTTCTGATTTAGTCATTTTTTGTCTAATTTTTACCATTTGTCCATTTTTGTCAATTTGTAACTTTTTGTCTAATTTTCGTCTCTTTTTGTTTTGTGTCATTTGTCTCACATCTTGCCGTTTTGCGAGTCATTTTTGTAATATTTTGTGTTGCTTTTTTTTTCTTTTTTCTCTGAGTTTTGTTGTTTGTCTCATGTTTTGTTTCTGTTTTTTGTTGTTTTGTGTTTCCTTTTATCTCACTTTTGTTTTTTTGTCTTATTTTTATCATTTTGTGTTTTGCTTCATTCGTTTTGTGTGTCATTTTGTCTTGCTTGTGTTTGCCTATTTTTTTCTTGCTTTTGCCATTTTTTGTCTCGTTTTTGTCATTTGTCCATTTTTTGTCAATTAGTAATTTGTTTTGTTTAATTTTTGTCACTTTTTTGTGTCTTGTCTAACGTTTTGCGAGTCATTTTTGTAATATTTTATCTTGTTTTTTGGTATCTGACTTCGTTTTGATCATAAAGTAAAATACTACATCGTTCAGTTCCACATAGCTGTGACTAAATGTGTCCCTTTGTAGACACTCTGATCTGGAAGCTGTAATGTTTAAATGACAAACTGAGGCTGAATGTTGTTGAAACTTAATCACACTTCTCTTAAGAAATGTCAGGTTGTTCATAATGTTTTGTGAAAAGATAATTCCTTAAATTTAAAAAATTTTTGCACGAAAACCGAGGAAAAACCTGGAGTTGTGGCTATTTATAGGTTATTATGCTGTGATTTTACTGGAGATCAGATTGGACTAAATGTGGAACCTGAACTAAAATGAGAACTTTTGAGACAATATAACAAGCAATAGTGTATTTTTCCTGGTTTAATGAACAAACTGAATCTGATTTCTTCACCATTTCTACGATGAGCGATCTTTAAATGTGGGCGAAGCTGCGACTGAACTGATTCAGGCTTTGGTTTCCTCCTTTTTAAACCTTCCTATCCTAATCCATGAATGCATGGCGGTGATTACTGGTCAGTTCAGGCTGGAAACAAGAGCTCATCTAAAACACACAGAGCAGGTTACCATACCAACCGCAGCATCTGAACGCAGCAGATAGCTGGATTTGGCTGCGAGCGGCCGAGTCAAATCCCCTCGCTGATCTCCAAAAGGCCACCGGAGACAAAAAGCACACACGGCCCGCCTGCCCCTGAACATCCAGCGCACCAGGCAGAGGCAAGAAGGTTGGACTTGTATCTCTTTCTTTGGGTGTTTGAGAAAGGGATGAGCATCGGCGAGACAATCGGCGAGCGGAGGCTATTCACTGATGCCACCCAGAGCTTTCACTCCTCTATCTCCTCCAAGAATGGCAGAATGGGAGTAAAAAAAAAGGAAAATCCTCGCCAAATTATTATTCATGGGGAGGGGGATTTTCCTTTTATCGGAGCCTTTCCCAACACGTCACCCTCTCTATCAGCCCCTGACAAGTGCCAATCAAAGGGCTTGAGTCCAGATTTTTAGGGAAACGCTGAAGGATTTCAGAGACAATAGCCGATGAGTCCACAGCGGCGGTGGCTTAGAGACAATAGCGACATGGCTACACTGTCAGTGTGTGGTCCTCTGGGGGGAAACGATCCTCGCTTAGTACACGACTAATCTTCGCTCGCATCATCTCTGTCTTTCTGCGGTCTAATCTGCCCCGTAGCTTCCTTCAGCTCCCCTGGAACAATCCACCAGGGTCGGTTCAGATTAGTGCTCTTTGTGGCCCCGCACATCGCTACATTCATTTGGACACTAACATCTTTAGTAGCAGCTGAATGCTAAACCTCAGGGCGAACGCAGGAGTGACCATGAAACAATTATGAGGGGAGGGATTATTCCACCTATGAATTCCTGATGAGCAAACATGGACAAAGGTCTTATCATGAGCCTGGCCGGGGAGCAGGAGCGTCTTATCGCCGGGGATTTCTGGTCCACATTTAATCTCTGATTCATTTTCAATTGATTCGCTGATGTAGATATCAGAAAAAAATAAATGAATACTGAATTAAAAACATGTATATTTTGATATAATTTGACAAAAGGGGGGTTCATTTAGTTAACTTTATTCAGTTTATGTGTAAGTTCATGTTAAATGACTATTATTTAGTTGCATCATGGGAAATGCAGTGTTGATTGTGTTCTTTTTAAGTTGAGATGACTCAAAATTGTCCAAAATGACTTGAAAATTGTGGAAAATTACCCAAAAATTCCCCAAAATGACTCAAAACTTGCCAAAAATGACTCAAAAATTGTTCAGAATGACTTGAAAATGATCCATAATTATGGAAAATTAGTCCAGAGTGACATGAAATTTGTCTAAAATTTCTTGAAAATTATCCTAAAGACACAGATTGATCAAAAATGACGAGAAAGGATCCAAACTGAGATAAAAAGAGTTGAAAATGACAAGAAAATGACCACAAATGACTCCAAAATTGTGCAAAATGACTCAAACATCATCCAAAATGACTCAACATTTCTTAAAAATGACTTTAAAATCATTCATATTTATGGAAAATTAGTCCAGAATGACATGAAATTTGTCCTAAACCGATCCAAAATGATGAGAAAAGATCCAAGATTGCATAAAAATCGTTGAAAATGACAAGAAAATTGTCCAAAATGCCTCAAAATTGTCCTAGTCAATATATAACTGAGGGACTTTTGAAGTCCATGGGATATATCTTGTATACATTTCTATTAAAAGGAAAAAAACTAATGTTTTTATGTTCATTATGATCATGTCTTTACAAATTCCATAATTATTTATTATGGAAACAATCATTTATAAATAAAAAAATGACTGGAAATCACTAAAATGTCAACTAAATAACAATCTGAATTTAATAACCACAACCTAGTTAAACAATAATATGTCTTGGTTTTGTCATTTCGTGTCTCGTTTTTGTCACTAGTAGATGATTTTATGTCGGTTTCACGTCTCACTTAAATTTGTCAAAAACAAACAGTTTGGTTCCACAACACTGTAAAAAAAAATAAATTCTGCATTCCACCACAGACCTCTACAGTCATGACTGATTTGGCTGTGAGCAACAGTCATGTGACAAAAATTCATTCATTTTTTGGCTGAAAGTGGCCGAAATGTACCGCAGAAACGAGACAAGTACGTTATCAAATCAAATTAGAATGTATACGTTGGGTTTTAGTTTTTATTATATTTTAGTAAAAATCAAAGAAATTACAATTTTTCTGACACTATAAATGTGTTGCACTGTAATACTGCAGTAAAAAATGAGCCCACAGTGAGTAAAAATGTGACAAGAGCGACAAAAAAAAACATTAAAATTTCACTAATCTAAATGTAAATCAGCATGTCTGGTCATTTTAACTGCCCATTTTCTCTGCAGCCTCATATACTTGGAGTCAGAGTGGGGTCATTCCCTCCATTACTTAGAAGGCTTAATGAAAGCTCGAACTGCTCGCACCTCCAGGGGAACCAGATCTCACCTTTCCACACAAAGACATGCCACACACTGGGCATCTTTTAGAGGCCGTGACCTCCGGAGCGACCCCTCCACGCCCTGCCGCTGACCTCCCCCCTCAAACGGTGACCATGCCTTTGGCCTCTTAAAGGTCAAAGCACACAAGCCATCAACAGGAGCCTCTGTGTGACATCTTTTTTTTCCGTGGTCAAACGAGGAAAGTCTTGTTTTAAAAGTGTCAAGCAGGATCTTAAAGCTGAAGGCAGTTTCACTCATTGTCTGCCTGACAATGGATGTACATTGTAGGCATTTAACAAGCTAATAAATCAATCAGTCTGCTGAAGAAATGGCACTAAAATTGCATTAAATTGCCCTTAACTAGTGTGGTCACTCATCCTGGTCATAAACACAAGAGATAAAGAAGCGTATAGAGGTGCAGCTCAGAGGTTCTGGGTGCCATGGCAACAGCAAAGTTAGACGGGTAATCGCTCCATATTTGCGAGATGACTCGAAAATTGTCCCAGATGGCTTGAAAATGATCCATACCAATGGAAAATTAGTCCAGAATGACATGAAATTTGTCCTAAATGACTTGAAAATGATCCCAAAGTCACAAAAATGTTCCAAAATGATGAGAAACGATCCAAGCTGATATAAAACTGTTAAAAATGACTCAAAAATCGTCCATCTTAGAACATTTGGTGGAAATAAAGAAATGTTAAAAATGTTTCTTAAGAACATTCACAAAAGAAATCAACCAAAATCCAGCGAATTTTGCTGGAATTTGGTTGATTGTTTTATGTAATGTTCTTAAAGAGAAATTTTATTGATATATTTGCAATCACTTTAATTTTTTTTGAAAGATTTTTACCCATTTTTTGAAAATATTTACAAGAATTTTCTTGCCACATTTGGACGATTTTTTAAAATAACACTTTTAAGTGAAGCTTCTAAGGAATTATTGGAATTTTCTTCCTGAAGGTTTTGCAAATTTTCAGAAATCTGGGGATTTTTTTTGGCTGAATTTTTTTCAATCAAAGAAACAATATTTTTAGCCTGTAAATGAAAACAACAGGAGGGTTAACAATGTGTTCTTTCTTTGTATGAAATTTCCATCCAGTCTTTCTACAACAAAACACTGCCAGGATAACTATCCCTGCAACTTTTGTGCAAAAACTAACACGTACGTTTCAAAAACTGAAACACTGCCAGATTATAATATTAATGTCAAGCAGCCACGCCACGCTGACACAGGACATACTGGATCAGAAAGACATATGACTGTATCCTCGATCTAATTGTTTAGCTGCAGTTTGGCCCTCAGACGTATCAATCACAGGTATGATGGATGCGTTTGAAGGCTCCTCCAGGTATACGGCGTTCTACGGACCATTAGCCTCGTAGCACAATGACTGATACCGGACATGAGAGTCGCCGTGATCACAGTCTGACTGATGAGGTCGAATGAAGGCGGGAGGAAAAAGAGCGAGCCATTAGCTCAAGGGTGACTTCTTCCTCGTCTCACGCTGCCAGCTTTCCAGTGTTTGTGGTCCGTACAGTAAGCGCTGCCTCCGAGCCATCACTCATGAATGTACACAAGCCGGCCCTACAGGTGAAGGCGATACTGCAGGCCAGCTGGCCCGAGCGAGGATTAGCGGGCTTAAGTGTACCGGAGGCAAGAGAACGCCAAACACAGCGCTGACAGTGAGGAGACAATGGCTCCTAATAAAGCAGAGCTAGCAGGGACTGAGTGGGCTTTTACCGGATCAGACGCTAATGCTGAAGATGGGCTCTCGTATTGATTAAGTATGGCTGTTATGGGCTCTTAAAAGAGAGCGCCAGTCCTAACACAGAGGTGGCCTGTCATAGCAACACAGACAGACAGTAAAATAATATTTTCTGGGCAGATTTAACCCTCATGTTGTAATGCAGGTCAAAACGGACCCATATTAAAGATTGAAAATGTGGGGGAAAAAAATCATCACAGTGAAACTTCTGATGTGACATTTTCAACATTTTTGGGAAATCTTTATACATTTTTTGGTGGAAAAAAAAGAAATTTTAAAAATGTTTCTGAACCCTCCTGTTGTCCTCATTTACGGGCACCAAAAAATTATGCTTCCAAATTTGGCAAGAAAATTCTTGTAAATGTTTTCAAAAAATGAGCAAAAATCTTCCCAAAAATATCCTAAAAATATCTAAAGTGATTCCATATGTATCAGTAAAACTTCTCAGATTTTCTTTAAGACCATTCAGAAAAAAAATCAACCAAAATAAAGTGAAATTCGCTGGATAAGGGTTGATTTTTTTGTGTTCATAAGAAACATTTTTAACATTTCTTTTTTCCACCAAAAAATGCTCAAAGATTCCACAAAAAGTTTGAAAATGTGGACATCAGAAGTTTCACTGCAAAAAAAATTTTTTTAGAAGCTTTTTACTCGTTTTTTGAAAATATTTACAAGAATTTTCTTGCCAAAATTGGGGGATTTTTTTTAAAAATAAAACTTTTAAGGAATTATTGGAATTTCGTTACTGAAGGTTTTACAAATTTTCAGAAATTTGGGGATTTTTTTGCTGAATTTTTGCATTTTTTTCAGACAAGGAAACAGTATTTTTTGGTGGCTGTAAATGAAGACAACAGGAGGGTTAAAGGGTAACGTACTGTGGTTGGACTGACAGGGAGGAGAAGAGGATCTGAACATGCTGAACGACGGACTCGGGTCGATGATCCATGAAGACGGAGATTCAGAACCTCCGTCAGACTGATCCTGCAAGAAAGCAGAGGACAGACATCTTCAATAGCAACATGCCAAGCACCTGGAAGTCTGAGATAGCTGTGTCACACTAAAAACAGATCTGAGGAGAAAAGAGCTCCTGAATGTAGATCCGAGCAGTGACTTAGCATTTAGTCCCTCCAGGATTTCACAGGCTTTTTCTGACATTGTTGCGTCCTAAAATGCCTGAATTCGCGGCAGTTTTTCTAAAAAACTGCAATGTGCTAAGCGTATTTGTTGCGATGAAATTGCAGGAGACAGTGACAGTTGTTAAAAAGTTGCATTTCTTCTTGTATTAAACAGGTCTGAGGACTGATGATGGTGTCTACATGGGTATGTTATCTAAAGACATTTGCTACACCAAGCAGATTCTTGTCCGACTGTATTCTTAAATCACCCAGGAGACATCGTTTCTCTCCATTATAAATAATCCTGTGTGTGGATACGCGGTTCGGTGCGGTGAATTATGCAAATGGTGTCGCATGAATCCAGCTCGGAGCACTTCAGCTCCTCATTGTAGTTTGGCGTAATTGCGGGGGGCTTATGAGTCTCATTCATGCTTTTCAGGGGCTCTCTCTCGTCCGTCATAAAGGGGAGATTAATCGTAGATCACGTGGAGCACCTGCATCCATTCCACTGCAGCCCAGCATGCACAAGCCCTGTTTACCCCCACTGACCCCTCACTCCCCCAAACCCCCCGTCTGATCCGAGCGCTGGTGCATCCTCCAAAAGAATCCCACCGTGTCAGGCGTTTAGCTGTGCGTTCCCCCCTCTGCGACGGAGCAATGAGCCGGTGTAAAAGCCTGCCATACAGTCGGGTTCCCCCCCCGCCCTGCAGCCCATGACTGATTAACCACACACCTGCTGCACGCCGCGTGCCCTCTGTTATATTGTGTCTCAATTATCGACAACAATTTGGCTCGTCTTACTGGAATGACAGTTATAAATGCACGGCGGTCCGAGTTTGTAAAAGGGGCTCTTTGTGTGGGAGGCAGACTGTGTGCGCATGCTTTGGGGTTATTGTGCGATCCGAGTGATTCCTGAAGGTCTAGTGTTTGCTCACAACAAGGTGCAAATCCTGTAATGAAGGTATTGTGTTAATTGCAAATCACCTGACCAGCTCCACGTTTGGTGTATCAGCTTTGTAGCTTTGAGTCTCGGTTTTGTCGTTTTTGTCATTTTGTGTATCATTTTTGTCATTTTGTGTCTCGTTTATGTCGTTTTGTGTCTCATTTTGTCATTCTGTTTCTCATTTTTGTCATTTTGTTTCTGCTTGGTTATTTTGGGTCTTACTGTTGTCATTTTGTGTCTCTATTTTGTCATTTCCTTTCTTGGTTTTGTCATTTTGTATATCATTTTTTGTTATTTTGTGTCTCGTCATTTTTTGTCTCATTTTTGTCATTTTGTGTCTTAGTTTTGTCATTTTGTGTCTCATTTTTGTCGTTTTGTGTCTTGGTTTTGTCATTATGTGTCTCATTTTTGTAATTTTGTGTCTCGTTTATGTCGTTTTCTGTCTCATTTTTGTCATTCTGTTTCTCATTTTTGTCATTTTGTGTCTCGTTTATGTCGTTTTCTGTCTCATTTTTGTCATTCTGTTTCTCATTTTTGTCATTTTGTTTCTGCTTGGTCATTTTGGGTCTTATTGTTGTCATTTTGTGTCTCTATTTTGTCATTTTGTTTCTGCTTGGTTATTTTGGGTCTTATTGTTGTCATTTTGTGTCTCTATTTTGTCATTTTCTTTCTTGGTTTTGTCGTTTTGTATGTCATTTTTTGTCTCGTCATTTTTTGTCTCATTTTTGTCATTTTGTGTCTCATTTTTGTCGTTTTGTGCAAAGTTTTTGACCTTTTTGTGTCTAGGTTTTGTCGTTTTTTTGTCTCATTTTTGTCATTTTGTGTCTTGGTTTTGCCATTTTGTGTCTCATTTTTGTAATTTTGTGTCTCGGTTTTGTCATTTTGTGTCTTGGTTTTGTCGTTTTTTTTGTCTTGTTTTTGTCGTTTTGTGTCTTGGTTTTGTCATTTTGTGTCTCGTTTTTGTCGTTCTTTGTCAAGGAAGTGTGTTAATTCCAGATCACATCACCTGCTCCGTATGATGTCATTTCCTCCTGAAGAAAAGACTGGAAGACTCCAAGGCTTTCTGAGTTATTTAATATAAAATAGTGTGTGAGTCAAGAGTGGATTTCTAGCATGTCAACAGGTTTACTACAATATCTTTATAAATAACTTTCAACTTTAATTTTACTCAATTGTATGTAGAACATTTAGAAGAATCTTTGTGTAAAAATGTCATGTGGTGTTTGGTTATCGGCGGCCATGTTGGTTTTAGACCTGAAAACAGCAAAAATGTCAACTGTGTTACAAAAAGTCCCTCAGTTATATATTGACCCACGTATCCATAAAGTCAAGCAAGGTGCAAGTCCTGCTTTTGGAAAGAAAGAAAAAAATCTGATAGATGAACGGAGGAGGGGGCGGCACTCACCGATTTGTTTCCCCGGACTTTCCCTGCCGAGTCACACCTTTCAGAGACGCTGCCAGCTGTGCGGGGCCTCAAAACACCTAACAAGAACCACAGAGAACACCACGTCAGGCTAAAGGCAGAAGAAGCAAGAGCGTGTTTGGAAGCTGCGCTGCAGGCAGGCATGCATGTGTGTACATAAGTGCTGGCCTCTGGCACACACTTGCATGTCTTTTGTACTCGAGTGTGTGTGCTCAGATATGAGTCATGTCGTGTAGTAGTTCCAATTATGGCTCTTAATCTCTGAGCAAATAATGGCAGAAAATGGAGACACAAAACCCCAGAGGAGCACCTGTCCAGGAGCATGCCAGGTGCAAACATTGTCCCGGAGACACACAGAGAGGAAAGACGAGCTTCCAGCAAACTCAGACACTCTTATTGTAAACACTGATGCATGAATAGAAAAAACAAAA
Organism: Acanthochromis polyacanthus; assembly: GCF_021347895.1. Classification (NCBI taxonomy): domain Eukaryota; kingdom Metazoa; phylum Chordata; class Actinopteri; family Pomacentridae; genus Acanthochromis; species Acanthochromis polyacanthus. The sequence continues at coordinate 43,349,748 of NC_067113.1, read as the reverse complement.
TCACCGTATTCATATTTCTCTGTTGCTGGTTAGGAGTAAGTCCATGTTAAAAACATATTTTACCTCCGTTCAAATCTAGTCATGCAGACAGATTTTCTGCAGCGTGCATCAATTTAATGGAATTTCAGCATAAATTCACCAACAGAAATCAAGTCCCTTCTTTCTCTGAATAATCCACAAACCACACAGAGAGTGGCTTTCATGGAGACAGCGGCTAACTGTCATGCTAGCTGTCAGACTGTCACTATTCCTTTAGGAGAAAGTGAAAACTCTTTACGGCCGTATCAGCTTGGTGTTTAAAAAGTCTAAGGATTGATGATACAAATGCCAGTGCACGGTCACACAGAGATCAGTTTGTACAAAGTAAAAGTTGTTCAAAACATTTAACACTGAAACGCTGAGCAAAATTGCAGTGTTACTCAGGGATGGTGGCTCAACTGAAAAGACACACAATGTTAGACACTTCTGTTTCAAAGGCAATGATGGCTTTGCATTTTTTTGTAAATACAACATGTAAAGATTTGGTTAAACTGAACCTTTAAGCATCCACAGTGTTTATCTTTGTCTCTAATGTCTTATTGGACTATAAAAACCAGCCGCTAGACTAACTGAGCTTTCTGCACACACTCTTCCTGGCTTCTTATCCATTGTTGTGTGTGCACTGCTTGGTTCGAAGTGTCTGCAGCTATCTTAGTTGGAGTTTCCCAGTTAATGATCCACGCAGCGGTTTGATCTTTATTAATATGGCACATCCTGATATCCCTATAAACCTTTCCTCCGAGCCGCCACACCTTTCTTGGAAAAGCGGTTAAGAGCTCGCAGCGGCATGCCTGGGAGCAGATGAGAGTTGGTATCGCAGCTCGTTAAAACAAAAAAGCCGCTCGACGCCATAAAGGCATCGCTTACTGTCAAGGCCGGCCGCAGACGGAGAAAAAACACCTCCAGTGTCGTGTTTTTCCCCCGTGTCGGGTCATGCGTGTTTTCCCCACACACCTGTCTGACGGCTCTCTGTTGTTAAAGTGACGGTTTCTGCTTATCAAACGATCTCAGTCAAACTGGCGACTGAGATTGCGTGTCGACAACAACAGACTTTTAAAAATATACCAACAATCCAAAGTAATGGAGGTTTCACACCCTCATGATAAATCACAGATAGTTAAGACACACATTGACTGAATAAACACGTTACATAGTAGAAGAGTGAGACGTAGTGACTCAAAGTTTGTCTGTACTGAGTTGGAACTTCCTCTTTTGGCTCAGTTTCAGGCTATCAAACACATCTGGATGTGTTTAGAGGATTAGATTTAATCCTGGCATTAGACAGTTTCTGTGTTCCCTCAGATTCCTACAAACCATAAATGATATTTAACTGGTTTTGCAAGGACAAGTTTATTTCCCAAACTGAGGGTGGAGTGTGTGATTCCAGACTTAGCATGTTTACATAGCTATCATTTGCCAGATTTACAAAGCCATTTAGTTTATTTATTTTATATTAAGTGTGAAGTGTTTGGGGTTTTATTCAGAGATCATTTTACAATATCCTATTACACACTAAAATCGACTATTTTCTTGCATAAAATAGGTGATTTTAGAACACAATAGTTTTCCTTTAGTGTGCTTTACCGTTATTTTATTGATACCTCAAATATTTTCTTGTTTCTTTTAACATTTCTTTTAGACGTCTACTTTATGAACTTGTGTTTCAAGTGCATTTTTATTTGTTGTATTTTATAGTTGGAGCCTGTCAAAGAACAATTTCTGTCACCATTTGGGACAAACAATAAAGTTTATCTATCAATAGTCTATCTATCCATCCATCCATCCATCCATCCATCCATCTCCTACCTGCTGTATCGTACTGCATCAGATCAGACCAGTCATCCAGTGGGTAGATCTCCTCCTCCAGACCAGATGGACTCTGGTCCCCGGTTGCTAGGCGGTCCAGGAGGAGCAGCCGGACCCGGGACAAGGAGCCCAGATTCCCCGAGTCACAGGCCACCGTCAGCGCTGCAAGGCCAGGAGACAGGTCTGCAGGGGGAGACAATGAAGTCCGTTAGTCTATACAATTATCCTGCTGCCCTGCAGCACATAAGAATTAAATGTTCTGTCAAACAGGTTTGGTTTTGCATAGGAGAGGCATTTGGACAACTGAACAGAGCTCTCATGGGTCTGCAGCAACAACAAGGTGACAAACAAGGTGCTTCCTGCTGTATTAGGATAGAAAGATTTTACTTGTGAGTGAAATCACCGTAATGTTTACAAGTCCGCCTGCACAGGAAAAAATACATTTATTAGACATGTAAAGACTGTTAGAGATCAGAAAAAAATAATATTTAATGCTTCTGAAAATTTAAAATGTCTTTTCTATGACGGATACAATACATAATTGAGGGATTTTGAAGTCCATAGGATATATCTTGCATACATGAGCATATTCTGACATAATTTTGATTGTGTTCTTTTTATTAAGTTGAGATAATCATGACAGATGCTTCTTTTTTGGCAATATATCAATTTTTATATGGAAAATAACAAATCACTTTCAACTAAGTTCCCCGTTACAAAAACACCTCTCAAGGAAGTGTGTTAGTTCCAGATCACATGACCTGCTCCACATGATGTCATTTCCTCCTGAAGAAAAGACTGGCAAGACTCCAAGGCTTTCTGAGTTATTTAATATGAAGTAGTGTGTGAGTCAAGTGTGGATTTATGGCATGTCAACAGGTTTGCTACAATATCTTTATAAATAACTTTCAATTTCAACTTTACTCCATTGTATATATAATATTTAGAAGAATGTTTCTGTAAAAATGCCATGTGGTGTTTGGTTTCATTTTAGGCCTGAAAGCAGAAAAAAAAACCTTCAACTATGATACAAAAAGTCCCTTAATTATATATAGACCCAGGCACCCATAAAATCAAGCATTCAGCCTCTAAAAAACACAAATGTCTTCACTCAAAAGATAGAACTGTTCAAATATTGTCAGCAAAGTGTAGGACAGTGGAATATGCTGAACAGAATCAAACAACACAAAGCCAACAGAAACATGCTGGAAAACAACTGCTGACCTTTCAGAATAATGACTCAAAATTACACTGAAGGACTTGTTGGACTGGATTATGAAATTACTGTAAATTACACACAACACAACCAAAGACACTCCACCCTGGAGCAACCCTGTCACCCCACCTCCCCCATCCCTCAGGCTCCAAAGTTCTCATCGTCACACCCAATTAAAAACGGATCAGTGACAGTGTGGCTCGCTGCCCATGCAAATCCCAGGCCCACGCTGGCTGGGTGTGGAGCTGCCATTCCTATCTGAGGGGATTTCACACAACATGCTTTCCCAGCAACACCTTCGAGCTGCAGAAAAACCTCCAAAGTGTTGAGTTTGTCTTGACTGGGTTATCCACTCTTGAAGCGTTGTCGGTTGGGGAAATCAAACCGTGAAAGCAATCCTTCAGGTGTGAAAAAGGAACTGTTGCCTCTGATAAATGGAGGAGTCGTTGAGAGGAAATCCCTGGGATAACCGCGGCTGTAATGTAATGTGGCAGGACACACTTTCAGTTAGGCCAGGTTTTAGTCCATCATTAGCCAGAAGTAGCCGCCAGATTGAAAGGCACTTAGCAAACACAGTGGCAGATAACAAATGACTAATCCTGTGATTAAGATGTTGGACATACTAGTTACCACCCACTCAGGGTCACAGATAGGGCATTTCCACCAAGGGAACCAGATGAGAACCATGGGTTCAAGGTAAGGGCCGGTGCGGGTCTGGTTCAAGTCTCGTGCCGCTGAAAATCCCGTTTGCTTTTCCACTGGCTATGAGCCGAGTTGCGGCAGCGTCGTCGTGTCACCGCAAGACGTCAGTACGTCACTGCATGAGTAGCCGTTCCGCGATGGTGGCGCACCGTAAACATGGAGGTGCTGTTCCTGAGTTTTCCAGCCTACAATACGATCCAGAAACAAATAATCTGCCAGTTAGTAACTACTTATCTTTACCATAGTCACGGGTAACGGCGATTACGTTTGAGAAGACAGGTAACTGCCAGAGATGTTTTGATTGTTAACACTGAACCTGTTAGCATTAGCTTAGCTACCTAGCCTATAATACGTTTTCATCAATTACATGGCCGTTAAACAAATCCAATAAATTGATGATAGTAGCTATATTTACCTTTATAGATGATCTTAATTACGAGACAGAGGTCAGCTGCTGTCTGGGAACATCCGTGACCACGCTACTGGTGGGACAGGACCGTACCGGATTTCAGCTGAAGGCTGCTGTTCTGTCCAAACTGTCATGAGACATTTTTATTGATATACCCTTCACTGCTGTTAGCTTTTGTTTCAACAAACTGTTTGAGATGAGGAAATCAGTATTGCATGTTTCTACTTGAATGCCCTACTTTCATGATTTAATATCACCATAGCATTAATTTTTACAATTTCCATAAATGTCACCTGAAAGTTGAGTAACTTTTTGTGAGTAGTGTATGTAGACACGTAATGTAAGCACACTTCAATAATATATCTGCTGCAGTAGTGCAGTTTATCTAGCTTGGTGTGACATATGTTGTAAGAAACAACATACCGGTATGTTGCTGATGTTTCAGATTGAAATCTGCTTGACATGCACAACTGATTATCTGTCAAAATGTGTCTACGTAGAAGTGTGCACTTAACACTGAATAAAGTCTCTTTAGATTACAGACAAAACACGCATCTTTCATCACAAATATATTTGTATTCACCCAAAGTGCAAGAGTAAAATACAAATGTACTTAAATAGCTAAGAAGGAAAAGAATTTACAAAACATATGATTTTTTTTTTTAAAAAAGGCAGAAATAGTGGACAATGCAGTTTATTTCTGTGACAGTCGCTTCACCACCAACACCATGCGTCCCATCAGTCCAGCAAAGGTGTTTGAATTTTCATCCGTCCTCTGGATGTTCTGGAGCAGGGCAGTGGCAAACTGTATGTTGGGGGGTATAGAGTAATATATTTTTTTTTAAGACCCAGATTAAATTCACTGTAAATTAATCAGGTAGCATCAGGATGTTATGGGTCGGTGTGTTTCTGTGTCAGTGTTTTCAAAAACTGAATGAACTCAGCTCTGGTTATACGTTTGGTTTTCTGAGATTCATTCATGTGATGCACTTTGTCTCAACCATAAATTACTGTGTCCGAGTCCCTTTGGTTCATTTGAGGGTGCTCTATGGAAGCTACACTTTTTCAAGTTGTGTTTGGATCCATTTTTCTGAGGTGCTTTTGCAGTTTGGGTGTATTTGAAGATTAAATATTCCTCCTCCTGCTAAGATATCAGTCCTTTTCAACAAATCCTGCTCAGTGAAGCTCTAAATCAGCCACATCCCACACAAATGTAAATTGTGCTTCACATCGGTCTCTGATAAAATCAGTCTGAAGCATTAGCTCACATTTGGCGGAGCGTCTGGCCTGAGCCCTGTGTTGATTTTATCACACCGGTTGCTGTGGCAGCGGCCGCCCTGATCCTTCCACATCCCCGGGGTAAAGGTCGTCGGGGTCAGACAGAGGTTCGGGTCAAGCAAGCAGGTTAAACACCTTGTCAGGGATTAGCAGGCCGTGAGGGAGGTGGAGGAAGTCTTCACTGGCTAACATCTCTCTCTGCAGCCCACTGAACCACCTCCAGGACACACACATGCTATCTAACACAGGCGTGCACACACACATCGCATTTACTCTGCCTTTGTTGGCCCAATACAAAGACCTGACACAGTGAGTGCTCAGATAAGCCCATCTCTGTCTGCAACAAGGCGGACGTCACAGAGGAAGGAGAGCATGTCTAATTGAGACATTACTGGGAGCCACGCAAAGGTGGAAACAACAGCAAACAAACATGACTTTTTAAAGAAATTTTAATCATATCTGGACTTTTGTCCATCTGTCACAAAACACTGAAAGCTGAGCCAGAATAAAACCTGTCTGAACTTTCAAACACGGTTAACTTTTCAACTGCAGCAAACTATGGGTATTTACACAAGACAAACAGAAGACTTCTTAACCTAATGATGAATTTCAAATGAGAAAATTCACTCCTTTTTTTGACATGTGTAAATTCAGTATTTTGAGCATTCGACTGCTGGTCTGACAACAATTCGTAGCCTTGTACAGATTGTCTACAATTCATTAAATTATCTAAAAACATAGCTAATAGTTAACAGTCATGCTAACACCACAATGATAATGTCTTCTTCATTTCAATGCCTGGTACCACAAAAGGTACGCTACCTGAAGAATACAATGAACATGACAAAAGAGATCTAAATTAAACACAGCTGCCAAACTTTCTAAACAATAAGTTACCCTTCAGAAAAACCCACAGCCTTTTGAACTGCGGAAGGGACGAGCCCCGCTTCTTACATCCCGGCTGTCTAGGGTAGTCAGGTGGTAACAAAGAACGTAACACAAAGCTGAATTAAAGAGTGACGGGCTGTAATTAATTTTTTTTTTAAAAAAAGGTGTACATACTGAATAAAACAAAAAGTGAGGGAGTTAAATGCAAAAATGGGGGCTACAGAAATAAAAGAACAAAACATAACCAAAAGCTCCGGCTTCCTCCCACAGTCCAAAAACATGCTGAGGTTAATTGGTGACTCTAAATTGCCTGTAGGTGTGAATGCGAGTGTGATTGTTTGTCTGTATATGTAGCCCTGTGACAGACTGGTGACCTGTCCAGGGTGTCCCCTGCCTTCCCCCGAGTCAGCTGGGATAGGCTCCAGCACCCCCCGCGACCCTAGTGAGGATAAAGCGGTGTACAGAGAATGGATGGATGGATAACCAAAAGCAAACTTACTTTAGAAGTCGATATTTAACAGATAAGAAAAATAAAAGGTAACAAATGTAAAGAAACTATTTAATGGAAGTACAGCACAGGAACATCCCTGGCTGAATGAACAATGAAACTTTGAACTGTCAATGAACCGCTCATCAGCATTTAAACTCCCCATGGGCACAAGAAGCACAAACACTAAGTTTACAAATTTGTCAACTGGGCCGCTCAGCTTCTCCTCTGAGCTGCCACTGAAAAACTGAATGAATGAGTCTTCTGAAAGACCCCCTGGCACCTTGGTAGGAGGAGATCGCGCTTCCTGAACCAGTCCTTCAGTTCCTCGGGCTGTAGGCGGGCACAACCACAGATATAGGATAGGTCGGCAAATTTGCCGGCTCACAGGTGTTCACGATACAAAGCAAACAGGTTGAGGAATGCAACAGCTCAGGGCAAAAACAATGCCACTGTTTCCATAACACCTTATGTCCTGTTTGACGGGTTACGCTTCATTGTATTCCCATGGTATATAAGAGAACGTTTCATGTCATAAGCAGCACTGCACATTCAAAGGCCTACAGTAGAGTGGTTTCCTGCTGACATTCAAGCTGTAACATCTCAGAAGTTGTCAGCTCTCACATAATGCCTAAAACTAAAGAATTATGTGAAGCTACAAAGGCAGCCATCTTGACCCTGCTGGAAATTGGCATGAGTGAGAGACAGGTAGCGAAAAAACTGAAGATCTCCAAGACAGCCGTTCATTACACCAAGAAAAAACAAGCCCAACACGGTTCTACCAAACTGCTAGCTGGTCGCGGCAGAAAACGTCTTTCTACCCCACGAGATGACCGTGCACTCATCAGGTCCTGTGTCAGGAATCGTCGTCAGACCTCAAGGGACCTTAACCATGAGTGGGCACTGTCCAGAAATGTGACTTGTTCGGCAAGGACAGTTCGAAATCGACTTCTTGAAGCTGGTCTGAAGTCACACAGGGCACGGAAGAAGCCCTTCATCAATGAAAGGCAAAGGAAAGCCCGGCTACTCTTTGCTGGGGAACACAAGGATTGGACTGTTGATGATTGGGCTAAGGTTCTCTTCAGTGATGAATCCAGTTTTCAGCTGATGCCCTCTCCAGCCAACATACTGGTTAGGAGGAAGCCGGGAGAAGCCTACAAACCAGAGTGTCTTGCCCCTACATTAAAACATGGGGGTGGATCAGTGACCGTCTGGGGTTGTTTCAGCTTGGGTGGAACAGGACAAATGCAACTGTGTGACGGGCAAATGAACCAGGTCAGGTACAGGACTACTCTTGAAAAAAATCTTCTTCCATCAGCTGGAAAACTCTTTCCTGCCTCCAATGACTGGATTTTCCAACAAGACAATGATCCTTGCCACACGGCAAGGTCAGTTAAAGCCTGGATGGAGAACCAGAACATCAGAACCATGCCTTGGCCTGCTCAATCACCAGATCTAAATCCAATTGAAAACCTGTGGAAAATTATCAAACACAAAATGGAGAATCACAAGCCCAAAAACAAGGCAAATTTGTTTGAATTTGTGCAACAGGAATGGGCTGCTGTGACAGCAGAACAATGTCAGAAGCTGGTGGAGAGCATGCCTAGACGCATGGCTGCAGTCATCAAAAACAATGGTTATGCAATCAAGTACTAACTCCTGTGTGGATCATGAGACTAAAACAGACAGAAAAGAAAACATGGAATCCTAAAAGCTGTTTTCGGCAGAACAATGCCATAGATATTGATGGAAGAACTTAAGTGATTTTGGTTATTATCTAGAAAATGTCTAGATATCAGCTCTGAAATGAAACTCTTATGAGCTATTTTTGTTGTTTTCATTATATTTGTCCAAACAAATGTACCTTTCATTGTACCAGGCATTAAAATGAACAAGAAATTGAAGAAAACAAGAGTGGTCTAATAATTTTTTCCATGACTGTCTATCAAAAACAAATGTTACTAGTAGCTCTTGTTGTATGTGAGTGTTACCTGTGTCAGGTGAAGGGCTGCCTGATGAATCTGATGGCTCATCCAGCGACAAACAGGAAGCTGACAGAGGAGCGATGGCCTCCAGTTCATCAAACACACAAGACTGAGTGCAGCTGAGCTCCGAGCAGTGTGACGCTGCTGATCGTCCTGCAACAACACAGAGTGGGCGTTATTGTTATGATGGTGATGATGGTGATGATAAGGATTAAATGTATTCTAAATGACATATGTGGGTACAGTGGATTGCTGCATTAGAAAATAATAAAACACAGTAAAGAAGATGTGACCGGTAAATGAGCACAGTGCATCTGTGGACATATTATGTTCATAATAAGGTGATTGTTAGATTTTCTTATTCAAGACAAACAGACTGGCTTGTCAGAGAGCAAAGTCTTTAGATTTTAAATCTATTTTCAACTTGAACTGCTAATAAAATGATTTGAAGATCAATCTACATCTAGGAGCTAACTCTCCTACAGCTAGAAGCTAATGTCTCTGACAGCTAGGAGCTAACGTCTCCTACAGCTAGAAGCTAATGTCTCCTACAGCTAGAAGCTAATGTCTCCTACAGCTAGGAGCTAACGTCTCCTACAGCTAGGAGCTAACGTCTCCTACAGCTAGGAGCTAACATCTCCTACAGCTAGGAGCTAACATCTCCTCTAGCTAGCAGCTTAAATCCCCTACAGCTAGGAGCTAACATCTCCTACAGCTAGGAGCTAACATCTCCTACAGCTAGGAGCTAACATCTCCTCCAGCTAGCAGCTAACATCTCCTCCAGCTAGCAGCTTAAATCCCCTACAGCTAGGAGCTAACGTCTCCTAGCTGGAGCTTTATATGGATATTATATGAAAGCGCCAAAAAATGTAATACTTTTGGATGTTATTATAAAAGAAATGGAAAATCAGGTAAGACAGAATAACAATTTTGACTCCTGTTAAACGTCTTGTCTATAGCTAACACGAATAAACGAAAGTGACTGCTTATACTGTGCTAAGATAAGCTAACAAATGAAGAGGAAATGCAACACAACATATTTCAGTGCTGCTACACTGACTATGTGTAAATGAGGATAATATTTGACTTGGAATATAATTAAGAGAATTTTTCAGCCTTATCTACCATTATTTCAAATCATATATATAGAACAAATATACTTTAGGAGCTATTTCACAATGCAGTAATAAAGCACTTATAGTACAGTCACAGAAAAAACATTAAATATTTTGTAATATTTTAATAACTTAAATGAAAAAAATGAAAGGACCAATGCGAAAAATACATTCATTTTCTTGTCTAGTGTCCAGCAACTAGGTTATTCCAAACATATCAAACTATTTCAAACTATGAATTATATGTTCAGCAAACGTGTTTGTTTTGAACGACCTGATAACTAAAACTACATTAGTATTATTAAATTAGCAATAAAGTATTATCTGTATTTTGTATTTTGAGTTTTAATGGGTAACTCATGAGAATAGCACAGAAGCTAAAGACAAAAACACTATTGAAGGACATTTTTCAGGCTGCATCTCGTCCATAATTGCTGAATGTTGTCGTCAGATTAGTTCACGCCTGTCCCTTCTAGGTGAAAACTCTAAGACGTGGACACCTCCCAACACAAACCCAGGACATGCCTGAGTGCAGCTCCTCAGGTGATGGTCTAAAGACAGAGTTACAGTCAGACCTCAGGGCAAAAGTAGCTTCATCTCAGCCTCGATAAACACAAAGCAAGAAAAGCTGCCCTAAAGCCTTAATTACCACAGACCTCACTCAGAGCAGCGGCAAAAACTGTCAAACTAATTGCTTATCTCCTCGCAGACCATCAAAACAAAACTGTTTCACTCTGCCTGGTTTAAAAACCAGGGGATTAGCAAGGGAAACTGTTGCACTGGGTGGTGTGTTTTGTCATCTCCCTGAAAGAGGCTTGTCGAGGCTTTTCTCACATTAGAAATGCAGAACAGCTTGGCCCGGACAAAAGGATAATATATACAGAGGCTCCAAAAGGAAAAGGCAAACTCAGCTCCTCCGCGTCTGCCCACATGGACGAGTATAAATGTACACATGAAGCCACCCTCGCACAGTCAAGTATGTGAACAACGACGCACACACACCACCGCACCATTGTGCACTTGAGCGGCTCGGCACTCTACTCATGGAGACAATAGAGGGACTTGACTTGACACTTCAAAGCATATTGCTGCTGTCAACTCAGCTGTCATTCTCAGCCGACGAGGGCTGCAGAGAGTCGGAGCGAGTTTTTCAGGGAGGTTAAGGGTGGCGGCGGAGGGGTCAGTGGGTTTGATTTGACAGAGCTGGAGAAAGACAACGCCTCCTCTGTGTGCCTGCAGCCCTCTTTTCCTGGTCTCAGTTCCAGGCTGAAAGGCCCCGAGCAGAGAGGCCAGGCCGGGCCAGGACAGTGCCTGGCCTCTTTGTCAGGGACAGTTAAACTGTGGAGATGTTGCTCAAAACGGGTCAGTTCGAGGTCACTCTTTGCGCCGGTGGTGATCTGAGAAAGCCATGCTCAGGGTCACAAAGGGCAGAGAGAGATGAGGAGAGCCTCTGCTGCTGTATGTGGGATCAAACTGAGGTTGTGATGCTGGATTTGCTGCTTCAGATAAAAAAAAAAAACACCTCATCTGCTACTAACTACTAGAGGTGGGTGGATCGATCTAAATATCAAAAATAATGATACCAGCATTGGTATTGATGTTGAACGATACCAGTATAATAAGATTGATGCTTTAGTTTAAGTTTCTCACCTGTATGTTAAATATGGCGCTGTTCCACGAGCACCTGCTCGGCTCGGCTCGGTTTGTGAGGTTTTCCATTAGGACGTAGTACCTGGTACCAGGTAAATGTAGTGTCTGTTTATCAGAAAATGCTCAACTAGTGAGTCTCAGATGGAACCAGGATGGCGGGACGAAATGACAATATCTGTCACGCTTCATTATCAAAGACAATAACCAAAATGTTTTTGTATTCATCATTACAAAAGTAACTGTGCAAAAACTGTATGTAAAAATGCATCTTAAAAGAGCATTTCCTACTTCAGTGACAGAAGTATGGCACAAATATTGACCAAATTGTCAAAACTGTTCAAAGAGACTATCCCTCACTTTGTGATTTAATCGGCAACCCAGATTCTTCCTTGTCTGACCCACAGAAAACCTACCCAGGAATTAGTCTGACTCTTAAACTCTTTAAGCATTTACAACCCCATCTTCATTCCAGATGTGGACGACTGTATACAGCACCTAACCTTTGATCAAACCTGCCAACTACTGAAAAGCTTAGTCTGGACTATCGCTATCAGTATTGGCGATGGAGGCCCTGTATTTACTTGGTACTGGATCGATACCGAATCTTGTAGTATCGCACATCACTACTAACTACTTCTTTGAACAGAAAATTTTTCTCAACAACTTTTTAAAAGATAGTTCTGGTCAATGACAAGTTTAATTTTTTCATTTCCATCACCGACATCAAACAATTACACAGATTTAAGTTGTCATCGACCAGAATTATCTATGTACTACCCTAAAAACTATTGATTTGGATACGTAAATGCTGTGGGACAGACTTTTACATTTCAGACTAAAAATTTCAGAAGTATAATTTAGACAACTCAAGGTTACAGCCCCGTTTGTATGAAATAAACACTGGGTGATTTGCTGTTTTTTTTAACACAACTGGGAGGCCAAAAAGTGACAATTCAGTCTGGAAGAAAAGCCGTAGCTTTGAAAGATCCCCATGTGATTCGCCTCCAAAATGTCCACACACAACAACTCTTCCACATAATTCAGACTACTGCAGTTTTGTACTAGTGCAGCAATTTTACATTCAAATGAACTCCTGCAAGCTTCAGATCCTTATCAAACAACAACACAATGCTGGTTAGTCTACTGGCGCCAGATACACCTCGCATGCATTTCACACTATACTGGAATTTCAAATCTGGTGAAGGAAAAACTGAAGAGGCGATCAATGAAAGTTTCTAATGCTCCAGATTATAAAGAAACGGGGGAGGAGGAAGGACCAGTATGAGTGACTGATAACATCTAACAAGGCATTTTTTGTGAATATAAATCTTAAGACAGACCTTTAAAATACTAGGGTTTTGCTGTAGGGATATACTGCCTCGGGTACCGAAGTCCAGGAGGTCTGAATAACAGATCTATAAGTTAGAAGGCTTTCCGAACACGTCCGCCTGGGAAGAGACCCCGAGGTAGACCCACAACTCACTGGAAGGATTAAGTAACTCGTCAAGACGCATGAAAATTTACCTGGCAGTCTTTGGGGCGTGGAAATGGCAGCCCACGGAGTTTCAGCGTTTCGCCATTAAACAGGAAATGCTGCGTCACGAGCCTGAATATGCTCCAATCTGCCTCAAACTTCACATGTGTGATCAGAGTCCTGCCCTGATGACACCCATAGACCAACATACAGTTACAGTCATAGCGCTACCTGGTGGACATGTTGCATGTCTCGCCATAAACCAGTAAATACTGTGTAACTGACCTGTACATGCTCCAATCTGCCTCAAACTTTACATGTGTGATCAGAGTCCGACCTTCACCAGACACATAGGCTGAAATACACTCTCAGTTGCAGCGCCACCTGGTGGACATGCTTCACTGACCAGCAAGGATGCGAGGACCCAATCAATGCTGCTTGCAGCTTTAATTTTATCTTGGCTCAGTAAACAGTGGAAATCCATAGAAGCTATCCATCAGAAATGAGGGCTTCATCTGCACTGCTGTTAGTTGGCCAGGTTGAGCCTTTTTCTAGCTGTGAGTGACACTGTAGGGCTGACATGTTTACCAAAACATTCCCAGTTGAGTTCACTGTGTTCAGAAGAAAGCTGGAATGAATTGACCCAAGTAGTCTGTTGTTAAATTCAAACTATATATAAAGTTTATGGACAAACTTTGGTGGCTTCATCTATTTGTAGAGGCGTACATATTCGTAAACTATAAGAGAGCGTGGTACATCATAACTAATCGAAGTTATGTCTCCACCTAGAAAAATACAACCAAAGTTTTAATAAACTGGAATTATCTTCCAAGCCTTACACGCTGCCACGCTGAGGCCACATTGAACCTGAATTGCCTCCATCTGCGGTGAAATAAATGAACCAGTGACACTCGCTCTGTGTCTGCCGTGAAGAGAACAGCGTGCTCCGATACAGAACCGGCCCCCCTGCAGTACAGCACCACACAGAGAACAGTAGATGTCTCTGATAGAAAGGAGAAAATCCCTACACAATTTCCACATTGTTTGCTTTCTTTCATAAAGTTCCTGGAGAAGTCAGATGTCAGTGGCCTCGTCCTTTATCCCCATTGGGAACGGTAAATTAGTGGCCGCAGGAACGCCATGGAGGTATTCTATTGTGGCAGCCCTCTGTGTTTTTGCCGTCAGCTAGCGGTGGTCAGCGTGGATTTATGACCATCAGCTACACGTCTCCCTCTCAGAGCCCGGAGAATAGCGAAGGCATGGGGGAGCCGAGGCTGAGAGGCACGGCACACGAGGTAGGGACCCCGACTCCTATTGTTGGGGCCCCACGCCTTTGAACAGGGAATCAAACGGTACCAGCTTTTCATCAAAAGCCCTCCTTTCTATTGCTGATTTAGAGGAAAAAGAAAAGCTTTCTGCGTTATTTATTATGTGGTGGGAGGAGGTGGGGAAAAACAGGCTGACAGCAAACCTTTCACAACGTGTTGACGGGGGCAGGAGCATCTGAACGCCTCGCTGTGGCAGCAGGCTTTGATTTCTCTGTCTGGCCCTGATCTCTTTGTCTCCGGGTGGGATGTCCAGCCATGTTCAGGACAATCAGAACCCAAAGAAAGTAGGCAGGAGGAGGCTGTGAACGGCCCATATGTGGCTGGCAGAGCTCATTTCTTACCTCTGACAGGGGAGATGGGAGGCAGGATGGGCCAGCGGTGAGACTCCAGCCTGGACGCTGGAGGAGAAGGGGTCATCTTTGCTGCTGACCCCGAGCAGGGAGTGGTCCTCTGTGGACTCGGACAAGAAGACCAAGTGGTGGAGCGAAAAGCCGGCGTAGCACGGCCTCGATCAGAGTCCAAGGATGGGTTGAGATCAGGACCAACAGACGGATCTAGGTGGAGGTTTTCTGCTGTTTTTGTGCTTCTCCTGCTGCTGCTGCTCGGAGGTTTGTCTGATTTCAGATGGAAACCCGATGCCTGGCGAGGAGAGAGGGGTTCGGTTCGGCCAAACAGCGGCTCGTAGAGCGGAGGTTTGGTGCTGCTGAAGGACTGATGAAGGCTGGATGTTGCTGGAGAAGCCAGAGGTAACAGCATCGTTGGGGAAGGCTGAAGAGGGGACAAACAAGCGCTGTCTTCTGGATCCGAGTCCAGGATGTCTGCTGGAAAAAGACAGAAGGAAACTAAATTAATTCAACACACTTTTCTGTACCTGGAATCACACGAAGTTATTGTCTAAATTCTCATTTCAAATATCGAACGAGCTATGCTCTTCTCACTTTTCCAACAGAGACTGCTTTGGTAAACAGTGTACTCCTTTCTTTTAGCCCTTTTTAATGTTTTGTTTGGATATAATGTCTTTTCTTAATGTTTTACTGTTGCCTGTTTTTGTAAAGCAATTTCTAACTCCTTGCTTTGAGGTGTTGCAGAAATAAAGCTTTTAAAATTATTATTGTTATTATTAGGCACAGTTATTTTAATTTGCAAATATTGAGGTGTCTGAGATGCATCATCACTTATACTAGAAATTCTAGTGTAGAATTTGGTGGAGAAGGTACGTCAACATTCTGTTGTCAGAAAAAACAGGAAAAGTGTTCCTGTTATATATATATATATATACTTATACACACACACACCCACACACATATATATATATATATCTATATATATACACACATGTATGCATAAATATGTGTGTCTATATAAACTAATGTATTCTTTTAGCAGTGGGTTCTACAGGGTTAAAGCAAATATATTCGAGTTGTGGGCTTCTGCAGACATCAGGATGTTTTTTTTCCTTTAATCGATAAACTTAATTGGTCAAATAGTGGGTTAAAGTATAATTTGCTGACATCCTTCTGTTCATATGAAGGAGGTTCATTGGTAGAATCAGTTTTACCGGTGGCTTTATCACTCAGGACGCTGCTCCTGCCACTGGAGAGGTCGGTGCTTCGGCTGAACAAACTGGAAGGTGGACGACTTAAATCTGACAGAGATCCTTGTGAGAGTGAGGTTGGAGATGCTGAGAGTGTCGATCCAGCAGGTTTGATGTTCAGATCCGAGTCTGGCTCCACCACAGCAGGCTGCAGCAGCTTTTCCCTGACAGGAACTTCAGGAGGAGGAGGAGGAGGCAGGTAGGAGGGAGATGCTGGAGCAATGCTTGTCTTGCTCTTCTGTCTCTCAGCATCAGACTGAGGTGTATTGGGTTGGGGAGGTGTTGGATTAATGGTGGATGGAGGTGGAGTAGCAGGGAGCCGGAGACGAGGAACAACAACAGCAGAACGCCTTCCTGTGATCAGACCAGCATTCTGCACACCACTGGTTCTTCTTTCAGGATTAAGATGGAAGCACCCTTTAATAAAAACAAAAACAAAACATTTTTTAGGTTTATTGCACTCAACGGGTCTCTCTTCTCTTTTCTGCAAAGGTCAACATGGTACAGATCTTTAAAATGTCCAAGGTCTGCTGGTGACATTTTCATTCCCACTTTCCTCGGTCCTGAGGAACCCTTGTTTCCTGCTCAGTGGGTCAGTCTGTGAACAAAGGCAGCCAGAAATCGCCACACTGGAGCAGCTGCCAGTTTCCCAACTCAATATTCACCACAGTAATCGGACCTGAGGGTAGGGAGCACACATGAACACACTGCAGCAGACTAGACAGTTACAGGTGTAAAAAAACTGTTGGTGACAACAAGTGTTTGGGGAATGCCAACAGCAGTTCTTGGTTCATATAGTTTCATAGTTTTATAGTGTTGCACAGAAAGTTTGTCAGAGTATACTAACCTATAATGTTAATGTCCTGTCTTTTAGTTATTTATGTTGTTATATGTAAGTTATTAAACATTTTAATATCCCTCTGGATTAATAAAGTATCTATCTATCTATATCCATCTTTTTGGAAGATTGTGATCATTTGTGTTACTGCTTCAACTAACCGTGAGACTTGGTCAGAGATCTAAAGTCATTCTCTGTAGAAGACAAGTTTCTCTGTTTTTACATAAAAAAGAAGATGAGAAGCCGGAGGGCAGAAAAATGAAATGAGATTAACATTTTGAAAAGTCTGCAACATATGCGTGACGAAAACCTTCAAACTTCAGCTGAAATAACTGAATAAACACGAGCGATATGAAAGCAAGACATGAAATGACAAAAACGAGACAGGAAACGACAAAATCCACACACAAAATGACAAAATCGAGACACAAAATGACAAAAAGAAATATCTGTCATGATTATCTCAACTTAATAAAAAGAACACAATCAAAACATTTCTGAATAGGCTCATTTTATCATTGTTTATCTAATTAGAAGGTGGTTGTTATTAAACTGGGACGGTTATTTAGTTGATATTTTAGTGTTATCCAGTCATTTTTATTAATAAGTCCCTCAATTATATACTGACCCACATCTGCTTTCTTTCCTACTACAACTATTATCTCTCCTTCTCCAGCTCTTATTTCCACGTTTCCTTTAATCCCTCGAACATTCGCTTCCACAAACTTCAAATCCGCCCATTTCCTCTCTCTCACCTCCTATTTTTTTGTTGACCACCGTGTGTGTGTGTGTGTGTGTGTGTGTGTGTGTGTGTGTGTGTGTGTGTGTGGTGTAGGGGTGACGGGGTGGAGGGTGTCAGACAATCTGCTCTTGTTTCCTGGGGGTCTGCTGCCAAGAAGAGTCAGCACAGGGGGATAAAGAGAACACACTGGAGAGCACATTTCTGCACTGCCTCCTCTTTCACTGCCCTGCCACTGCCATCTGTTACACACACACACACACACACACACACACACACACACACACACACACACACACACACACACACACACACACACACACACACACACACACACACACACACACACAAGTGTACGCGAGCCGGTGTGTGTGTGTGTGTGTGTGTGTGTATGAATGACATGTGTCAGAGCACAGCCATGGCGTCGGGCGCAGCACGTTTCTTCAGGGAGGAGGGTTCAGGACGATTGTGAGGGAGCCGACCACCATATGGTAGAATAATTAGTATTCGACCCCGGTGCTGAGAAATGCCCCCCTCCTCGTCTCTACACACACACACACACACACACACAACAAAGCCGTGCCCTGCTGCGGGGCTGAGGTGTGTGCTGGGGTAAAATGCCTTCACATCAGAAGCCGGGCTCTGAAAGGAGCGGCACCAGGCCTTTCTCTGAGTCCAGAGGACCACCAGGAGGGCGGCGCTCTGGGGCATTTCCTCGCCCACAGCGGAGAGGCGAGATTTAACCCAGGGGTGTCAAACTCTTCTTAGTTCAGTTCCACATTCAGCCCAATTTGCTCTCCATTAAAATCACAGCATAAGAACCTATAAATAAGCACATTTGTTTTAGGGCAAAAAAGCACATTCTGAAAATGTTCACATTTAAGGAATTATCCTTTTACAAAACATCATGAACAACCTGAAATGTTGAAAGGAAAATAAGATCAATTTTAGTAACATTTAGCCTCAGTTTATCATTTACACATTACAACTTATAGATCACAGAGTGGCTACAAAGGAGCAATTCTAATTCTAAAAGTCAGATCAAAAAAGTGTAACAATGTAACAAAAATGACATGCAAAATGACAAAAGAACAATCTAGTATTTTACTTTATGATCAAAACAACTTGTCATGGTCTAGAAATCATTTTAAATTTATAGTTTTACTAATTTACAATCTGCAGTCCATGTCTTCTCTGTAATTTTTACACTTTGAGGGCCGGACTGGACCCTCTGGAGGGCCGGTTTTGGCCCACGGGCCGCATGTTTGACACCCCTGACTTAACCAAACACAATCGCAGAGACGGACTAAGAGCTAACAACGAGCCCGGTGGCCTCCACCTCCACCTCCACCGTTCAGGAGAGGAAAGAAAAGGCGAGAAAGGCTGTTAATGAGCAGAACCGTGGTGTTAAAGGAGTTGGTGGACTCCCCCTGTGGCCGCTGCCAGAGTGTGAAAGCACCAGGTGGTTCACTGATAGGACTCACCTGCCAACATGTGGCTCTTCGGGGCAGCTACAGCGGGTGGATTCAGCATCTTCCCCTGAGATGGAAGCTGATGAACAGACTTGGAGCTCAAGTAACGAGGAGGAATCAAGTTTTCAGGATGAGCTTTCATGTGAGACAGGAAGCGAGGACACAGAGAGGGACGATGGGCTGCATGATCATGGACCTGCAGCAGGAAACAAAGAGAAATATATCCAGTTAGGTGCAAGATAAAATGACTTGGTTTTAGCATCAAATGCTCTATCTGCCCTGTAAAGTACGGATTTTGTCGGAAAAAAACAAAAACAAAAAAAAACAAGAAAAACTCAACATACAGGAAATAAATAAGCAATAAGATAACTAAATATTTTTAATAGAAAAATACAATAAATATATGAGAAAAATAAATACATAATATAGAATTTACATATGAAAAACATTTTTAAAAACTAAATGAATTATTAGTATTAATGATTTAAGAGTAAATAAAATAGAATAAATAATGTATATAAATTACACATTATCAAATTAAATAAAAATTTTAATAAAAGTGAAAAAATAAAAATGACACATAATTAAAAACAATTAATAATTAAGCCACTAATCAACAAAACTAACAATAAAATAATTCTAAATATATTTTTAAAATAGAAAAATACAAAATATATATAATAAATAAATATAGAAAATGTATGAAAAGTAATAATCGTGAAAGAAAAAAGGAAAAAATATTCAAAAACAAAAATAATTAGTATTTATTATTAAAAATGGTAAATGAAAAGTCAATTAAAATAAAAAACAATAAATATAAATAAATTACATCTTATCAAATGAAATAAAAAATGTAATAAAAGTGAAAAAAGATTATATATGATAATTAAAAACTAAGAATAATTAAGCCAACAATCAATAATTAAACACTCGATAAAAAATAAAAAATATATGTATATAAACCATTTATAGAAATGGAACGAAAAACTAAAATCAAATAAATTTAAATATTAGTTTTAAAAACATTTTTAAAATGTGCATCAAAAATTGAGGCTGAACTTTTACTATGTTTAATAGAAAATGTTCCAAAATAAAATTAACAAAAACTTAAATGTAACTAAATTGATTGCATCCTTTGAGGGCAATTAAGGAAAATAGACGCCAAAAAAGATGAAAAATGAATTTAATCCATCACATGTGCAATCAATATCCCCAAATAAACCAAAATAAATCCACACTGACAAACATCTGTGTTCCAAGCTACTACAAAATAAAAGCTTGAAAGAGAAACCCTGCAGGTGGAAAATTCAAATGATGCATGGCACCATTACTGCCCCCTTGTGTCCACAAAATAGATCAGCACTCAAAGTAACTCCAGCTTTCTGTTCTTACACCCACAACCTGCATCCTCTGTCAGTGAGAGGAGGCAAAAAATGATCTCAAGGGTGATACAGCTCTTTAGAGGACACCGGCAGGATAAAAGCTGGTAAATATTTAAAATGTGTGAAAAAACGGACGACTAACAGCAGCACGCCAACCACTAAAAAGTCTTTCTTTGGCCATCAGAGAGCAAATAGCCGAAACAAAACAAAAAAAAGAGAGAAAAATGTTACTGAACGACAAAAAAAAAATAGACAACATAAAAAAATTACAAAAATGAGACACAAAATGACAAAAGCAAGAAACAAAGCAACAAAAAAATTTATAAATGACACAAATGAGACAAAAAAAGCCTCACAATTACAAAAACGGCACAAAACAATGAATAAAGTGAAACACAAAGTGACAAAAATATGATAAAAGAGACAAGCGAGACAAAAAGGAAACACAAAATGTCAAAAACAAGACATAAAATAACTTCACAACAAACAAAATAACAAAAATGACTTAAAATGACATAAGCAAGAAAGAAAACAAAAAAATCAAACGACACAAGAAAGTATACAAATGACACAAAAGAAACAAAAAATGCCAAAAGTGAGAAACAAAACGACAAAACCGAGTCAAAACGGCAAAAATGAGACAGAAAACGACAAAATTGAGACACAAAATGACAAAAAACGAGACAGAAAGTGACATAAATGAGATAGAATGACAAAACAGAAACTGAAAATGACAAAAATGAGACAGAAAACAACAAAACCAAGACACAAAATGACCAAAGCAAGAAACACGACAAAAAAATTAAACAAAATAGTTACAAAGCGACCAAAAAATGCATAAACGACATCCGTCAGATAGCAAACAGCTGTAATAAACACTTTTATTTGACTTGGATTTGAGCTTCATCTAAAACAAATTTCAGCTCGTCACCGTTTATCAAATCCAACAGAAACAACATCTGTCTGAGGACAAGAGAGAAAGGGGGAGAAAGGGGGAGAAATGGGGAGGAAGGTGGGGCGACTGACTGTGACTCACACAGGGAGGATCAGCCTTTAAATCCCTGAACCATCTCCACTGAGTCCCTTCCCTCAGATGTGGAGGCTTTAAAGATTTGCATTGTTGTGATGTAAAGGCAGAGAATTGAGGTAGAAAGTGCAGAAGAAGAGGCCTCGCTCCTCTTCCTCCCCTCCGGCTTCCTCATTACCCGTCACTCAGACCCCTCTGAAGGCTGAGGAGGGCTTTGTGAGGATCGACCAGGATGGTGTCATCAAACATGTGACCTTCTGGGGAACAGGTCCGGACACGAATGTTCACGTAGATCTGAGAAAAAGCGGTTTTAATTCATCTGAACAAGCAAAACACAAGCAGGACGAAGCTGCTCATCCTCTAAACACGCTGACTTTTCTCATCTTACATGTTCACACTGATGAGCTTCTGTGTTTTCTGTGTCTTCAAAAAGCATCCTGATGATGTGGTGTGTAGAAATTTAAATTACCAAACCGGTCAATATTGTTTTTGTAACATAGTTGACATTTCTGCTGTTTTCATACCTAAAATCAACATATTACAACTATCACAAAACCGAGACAAGAAACCACAAAACCGATACACAAAATGACAAAAATGAGACATAAAATGACAAAAATGAGGCACAAAATGATGAAAATGAGACAGAAAATCACAAAACTGAGACAAGAAACCACAAAACCGATACACAAAATGAAAAAATGATACACAAAATGACAAAAACGAGACAGAAAACGACAAAACCGAGACACAAAATGACAAAAATCAGACAGAAGAAAAAGAAAAAGAAAAAGCTCATGCCTCTGTGATTAAAATGTTAACAACAACAGCTGGATTACGAACCAGACCGAGTGTGGAATGGTAAAAGGATCTCTACAGTATTAACTAAGGTGGGGCTCTGCATTATTAGCTAATTATCTGGTTCTAAGACCGTTATCATTGCTGTTGATTTTGTCCTCATATTACCAGTTAAAGTTGTGCTTCATCATATTATCTCAAACTGAAATTTAAAAGTACAGTTCTAGTACAGCAGACCTGATTTTAGGATTCAAGGGGAATTTAGATCAACTTTTGTCCATTTGAATCCTGTCATGTAAAGGACAGATAAAGAAGGTTGCATGTGGTTTATGGCCAATGTTCTATCAATCAAATATTTAGTTTAATGTCTCCGTTTTGTCATTTAATTTAGTCTTTTTGTGCCTCGTTTTTGTCATTTTGGGTCTTGATTTTGTTGCTTCATGTCTTGTTTTTGTCATTTTCTATCTCGTTTTTGTTATTTGGGTCTTGATTTTGTCATTTCGTGTCTCGTTTTTGTCATTTTGTGTCTTGATTTTGTTGTTTCGTGTCTCGCTATTGCCAATTTGTGTCTCAGTTTTGTCATTTTGTGTCTCAGTTTTGTCATTTTCTATCTCATTTTTGTCATTTTGTGTCTCAGTTTTGTCATTTTTCTATCTCGTTTTTGTCATTTTGTCTAACCATTCAAATTAAATAGTGCTCTGCTGCTCTACATGTTGCCTGAAAATGGATTAAAGTTTGCTGCAACATGTCACAGAGGAAAGTATTCCCAGCAGTGACAGTAGGTAGGACTGTAGTTTCTGCAGACACCCATAACGCTGGTTGGTGTGGGCTCCTTCAGGGCCCTGCAGGCCTCCAGGAAACAGGCTGACCTCCTGGCGTCAGGCAACCCACACGCTGTCCTCACACAGCCAGAGCTGGCTAATGTCATTATAGGCCTGTTTGTGGTCAACAGCTCCCTGATTGAGATGTACAAGTAGCGCTGCTCGATGAATGTAGGAAGTCTATTAGTTAGTCAGAGTCCCAGATGGCCTGCAGAGGACAGCGTTGCGTGTGCTCCTTCACCCTCCCTCACCTCTAAACACACACACACATGAGCATACACAAGCAGTGACACACACACACACACACACACGCACACACGCTTAATTACACTGTGAACCCTCTGACAGGCGGACAGCTACGAGCAGAGACAGAAGTGTGTCTATGTCCCAGCGTCTGCAGGAACAGAGAATTCTTCACAGAGCTGATGCACAAGAAAGCCAGGCTTAGGCCCTAACAAGGTTAAACCCCTGAAAAAGAGTGACTTTTTAAATCATGGAGATTTGTGTTTCTGCGGGGTGTAATTAGCTTTGCCGCGGGGGAGGAGGGAGGGCCGGGGACGCTGGCGAGGAGGCCGGCGAGAGGCGAAGTGGGGGACGACGACAGTGGGACGCTTTGTGGAGTCCGGCGGATTCAGGGGAGCAAATCTGATTATCAGCTCGTGTCAGAAGCCAGGCTCAGATGCAGCTTAGCATTCAGAGTCACTTTCTTGCTTTCGATGGGTAGACAATGATCCCGCTTTGCAGGCCCACGCAACCCCACGGGGCCCTGAAGCCGCCACATCCAGAAACTACACAACGAGGAAAAGCACAAGCAGACAACAGAAAATACTGGGATAGTTCTGCTGCTTTACATAAGCAGTTTCTGTACTTTCTGTTTCAGTCTTCTCACTGCTTGGATGTTTGTGAGCTTCAGGTGGAAAAAGGCGACAGCAAATGCTCTCTTGAACAAGACAACAGACTGGGGTTTGTGCTCCATGTGCGGACACTTAGGTCAGATTTAGAAAAGCATCATGGTTGGGGTTAAAATACGACCCTTTTGCACCATGTTTGACATTTCTCCTCTATTTTCTGGGTTACCGTGGTGTGAGTCCTGACCTATGTAACATACATGTTGACTGAAAAGGAGGGACAGTTTGTCAGAAATACAGTAAATTGCAAAGGCATGTGACATAAAATCATCAACTAGTGACATAAAATCATCAACTAGTGACACAAAATCATCCACTAGTGACATAAAATCATCAACTAGTGACACACAATCATCCACTAGTGACATAAAATCATCAACTAGTGACATAAAATCATCCACTAGTGACATAAAATCATCAACTAGTGACATAAAATCATCAACTAGTGACACACAATCATCCACTAGTGACATAAAATCATCAACTAGTGACATAAAATCATCAACTAGTGACATACAATCATCCACTAGTGACATAAAATCATCCACCAATGACACAAAATCATCCACCAATGACACAAAATCATCCACTAGTGACATAAAATCATTAACTAGTGACATAAAATCATCAACTAGTGACATACAATCATCCACTAGTGACATACAATCATCCACTAGTGACATAAAATCATCCACTAGTGACATACAATCATCCACTAGTGACATAAAATCATCAACTAGTGACATACAATCATCCACTAGTGACATAAAATCATCAACTAGTGACATACAATCATCCACTAGTGACATAAAATCATCAACTAGTGACATACAATCATCCACTAGTGACATAAAATCATCAACTAGTGACATAAAATCATCAACTAGTGACATAAAATCATCCACCAATGACACAAAATCGTCCACTAGTGACATAAAATCATCAACTAATGACATAAAATCATCCACTAGTGACATAAAATCATCCACCAATGACACAAAATCATCCACCAATGACACAAAATCATCCACTAGTGACATAAAATCATCCACTAGTGACATAAAATCATCCACCAATGACACAAAATCATCCACCAATGACACAAAATCATCCACTAATGGCATAAAATCATCCACTAGTGACATAAAATCATCCACTAGTGACATAAAATCATCCACTAGTGACATAAAATCATCATCTTGGTTCTGCCCTACTTTCTTGAGTCTGTTTGCTCATACAAATTGAAATTTGATAAATATATATAAAAAATGAAAGATACAGTGGGTATGGAAAGTATTCAGACCCCTTGAAATTTTTCACTCTCTGTGTCATTGCAGCCATTTGCCAAAATCAAAGAAGTTCATTTTATTTCTCATTAATGTACACTCAGCACCCCATCTTGACAGAAAAAAACAGAAATGTAGAATTTTTTGCAAATTTATTAAAAAAGAAAAACTGAAATATCCCATGGTCAGAAGTATTCAGACCCTGTGCTCAGTATTGAGTAGAAGCACCCTTTTCAGCTAGTACAGCCATGAGTCTTCTTGGGAATGACGCAACAAGTTTTTCACACCTGGATTTGGGGATCCTCTGCCATTCTTCCTTGCAGATCCTCTCCACTTCTGTCAGGTTGGATGGTGAACGTTGGTGGACAGACATTCTGAGGTCTCTCCAGAGATGCTCAATTGGGTTTAGGTCCGGGCTATGGCTGGGTCAGTCAAGAACGGTCACAGAGTTGTTCTGAAGCCACTCCTTTGTTATTTTAGCTGTGTGCTTGGGGTCATTGTCCTGTTGAAAGGTGAACCTTCGGCCCAGTCTGAGGTCCTGAGCACTCTGGAAGAGGTTTTCCTCCAGGATATGTCTGTACTTGGCCTCATTCATCCTTCCTTCAATTGCAACCAGTCGTCCTGTCCCTGCAGCTGAAAAACACCCCCACAACATGATGCTCCCACCACCATGTTTCACTGTAGGGATTGTATTGGGCAGGTGATGAGCAGTGCCTGGTTTTCTCCACACATACCGCTTAGAATTAACACCAAAAAGTTCAATCCTGGTCTCATCAGACCAGAGAATCTTATTTCTCATAGTCTGGGAGTCCTTCATGTGTTTTTTCAAACTCTATGCAGGCTTTCATGCGTCTTGCACTGAGGAGAGGCTTCCGTCGGGCCACTCTGCCATAAAGCCCCGACTGGTGGAGGGCTGCAGTGATAGTTGACTTTGTGGAATTTTCTCCTATCTCCCGACTGCATCTCTGGAGCTCAGCCACAGTGATCTTTGGCTTCTTCTTTACCTCTCTCACTAAGGCTCTTCTCCCACCATTGCTCAGTTTGGCTGGACGGCCAGGTCTAGGAAGAGTTGTGGTCTTCCCAAACTTCATGTGATATTTCAGTTTTTCTTTTTTAATAAATTTGCAAAAAAATCTACATTTCTGTTTGTTTCTGTCAAGATGGGGTGCTGAGTGTACATTAATGAGAAATAAAATGAACTTTTTAGATTTTGGCAAATGGCTGCAATGACACAGAGTGAAAAATTTCAAGGGGTCTGAATACTTTAAATTCCCACTGCATTTAATCATGATTAATTGAAATTATCATGCTGGGAGTTGCAGCTAGCATCTTCTTCCAAGCCTTTATGCATCTTTGACCAGATACTTTCTATGCAGTTGTTTACATGTCGTTTTCTGTCAGAAAAACAAATTTTTCAACATCCAGAACAAGAGCAGCTCCTTGGATCTTACAGTAAAGCCGAGCTGCTTGTGTAGAAACCCTCCTATATTGGGTTTAAATCAGAGCTCTGCTGCCTTGTTTGGGCACCTGTGCATTCTGACCTGCATGAACCATTGCAGCTCGTGTCCCTGGTGACAGTACAGGAGCTCTGCATAAAGCACACCGCTGGGTCAACAGCCTCTTGTCGGCCGCCTGTCTGTTTAGACAGCGACACCCTCGTCGTAAAGTTGTGTCGCCGTATGACGGGAGCAGGTTTACCATCACAATGCCCCGGTGATTTATTAGATACAGCAGGAGCGGGGCAGGAGTGGAGAACGGCGGCGGGCGATGCCAGGCCCGATGAACTTGCTGAATGCAGAAGTGGTGAAGGCAGTTGAGGATGTAAATGAGGCTGTAAGGACCAGCGGGCCTCTTTTGTCTGCCGACTTTACTTGTTTGTTTAACCAGAGGCCAAGACAGGAAGCCAGCCCACACAACTCTTCCATCCCCATGGCAACCCCACTGTTAATTGTGGCACATCCACTCCCAGACTCCTTTCAGCGGAGGGGAGAGGTGGGGACATGTGAGGAGAGGAAGGAGAAGAGGAGCATGTGTGTGTTTGTGGCTTTTGTGTTGCTTGTTAGAGGCAAGGAGGAAAAAGTGGAGTTAAAAATTTCACTGTCACCATCAATGAATGCAAATTTAAAACTGACAGGAGTGCTGTCGAATAATTAAAGTTTATAATCAGATTAATAGAACCAAGATGATGATTTATGTCATTAGTGGATGATTTTATGTCATTAGTGGATGATTTATGTCATTAGTGGGTGTTTTTATGTCATTAGTGGGTGTTTTTATGTCATTGTTGAGTGATTTTATGTCGCTAGTGGATGATTTTATATCATTAATGGATGATTTTATGTCGTTAGTGGATGATTTTATGTCACTAATGGGTGATTTTATGTCATTAGTGGATGATTTCTGTCATTAATGGATGATTTTATGTCATTAGTGGGTGTTTTTATGTCATTGTTGAGTGATTTTATGTCACTAGTAGATGATTTTATGTCACTAGTAGGTGTTTTTAATGTCACTAGTGGATGATTTTATGTCTTTAGTGGATGATTTATGTCATTAATGGATGATTTTATGTCATTAGTGGGTGTTTTTATGTCATTGTTGAGTGATTTTATATCGCTAGTAGATGATTTTGTCACTAGTGGATGATTTTATGTCACTAGTAGGTGTTTTTATGTCACTAGTGGATGATTTTATGTCACTAATGGATGATTTTATGTCGTTAGTGGATGATTTTCAGCCACTAGTAGGTGTTTTTATGTCATTAGTGGGTGATTTTATGTCGTTAGTGGATGATTTATGAATATTTTTAGGAGGTTTTACTGTAGATTGCAAACTGGGGGTGTCATTTCTTTCATTATACGAATGTACTCTTAAACAGGTGGCATTCATCAGTTTAAAATGAACAGTTTATGACAAGTATGTGCAGCTACAACCTACTTTGAAACACTCAAGCTAACTAAAGGGACATCTGCTTGTGCATGAAGCCTGTTGCTCACTTGCTATCAAATTAAAAAGAGTTTGTGCACTTACAGTGTCATGGCGGAGTCCTCGGTCCCATAAAATGGCCTTGCTGACGAAGGACACATACATGGGTGTCTGTAAGAGAAAGAAAAGAGGCCGAACTTAAATGTATTGATCACATAAAGATGGCACCTATTCAGATCTATCCAATTCTCATTGATCAATTAAAAGAGGTGCTTTACGGAGCTCAGTGAGACGTTCTCTGGAGACAATTAAACGCCACCACAGCATTAATAGCCCCTCTGTCTTGATTATTGAGCTGCAGTGAAACACCTCCAGCGGATGGAGTTCCTACAGAAGAAGCTGAGGACTCAATGATGAACTGTTGCCTCCCACACGACCTCTTCCCAACATCTGCTCGGTTAACAAAGTGTCTGTTCCTCATCTCTTTGAACATGCAGCTCCTCAACCCTCATGTTGTCCTGTGGGTCAAATTGACCCATTTTAAAGTTTGAAAACGTGAAAAAAAAATATACTTTCACAGTGAAAACTTCCACATTTTCGGGAAATTTTTGAACATTTTTTGGTGGAAAAAAAGAAATGTTAAAAAATGTTTCTTTAACCCTCCTGTTGTCTTCATTTACGGGCACCGAAAAATATTGTTTCCTTGTGTGAAAAAAATCAAAAACTTCAGCAAAAGAATTTCACAAATTTCTGAAAATTAGCAAAACCTTCAGGAAGAAAATTCTAATAATTCCTTACAAGTTTCCCTTGAAAGTTTTATTTAAAAAAAAAAAATCTCCTAAATTTGGCAAGACAAATCTTGTAAATATTTTTTAAAAATGAGTAAAAATCATCCAAAAAATCCTAAAAATATCTAAAATGATTCCATATATATCAGTAAAACTTCTCATATTTTCTTTAAGAACAGTCAGAAAAAATCAACCAAAATAAAGTGAAATTCGCTGGATAAGGGTCTATTTTTTTGTGAATATTCGTAAGAAACATTTTTAACATTTCTTTTATTCCACCAAAAAATGTTCAAAGATTTCCCAAAATGTTGAAAATGTGGACATCAGAAATTTCACTATGAAAACATATTTTTCCCTCATTTTCAAACTATAAAACGGGTCAATTTTGACGCGCGGGACAACTCAAGGGTTAAGAATATTTGGGAAAAAAATCTACCAAAATCCACCAAAATTCGCTGGATTTTGGTAGATTTTTTTCTTAATGTTCTTGAAGAAAATATTAGAAGTTGTACTGATATATATGTAATCACTTTAGATATTTTTAGGACTTTTTTGTAAGATTTTTATTCTTTTTTGAAAATATTTATGATTTTTTTTCACTTTTTTTCATTATTTTTATTTCTTGTCAAATTGGGGGATTTTTTAAAATGAAACTTTTAAGTAATTTTTGGAATTTTCTTCCTGAAAATTTTGCTAATTTTTATAAATTTGGTGAATTTTTTACTGAATTTTTGGATTTTTTTTAAGACAAGGAAACAATATTTTTTGGTGCCCATAAATGAAGACAACAGGATAGTGCAGTGGCAGTATGGTTGGGGTGCATCGGTTTGACCTGAGGACCAGGAGGCACCGCGTTAACTCATCAATCACCGCGGACACATAACCAGCCGATGCCCGGCATCTCATCCATCTCTCTTTGCAACTCCTGGCAGCTCCCAGAAGCACCGAGTCAGCTCTGGAGTTGATCCACTCCAGGGAGTAAGAGAGCAGATCCTCCCAGGACTCACCCCTCTTTCATGGGCTGTAACCCCAAACCAGAGCGAGTGACAAGAGGCAAGAGGGGCTCACGGGGTGGTGGGAGGACAATGGAGTGTATCTGCGTGTTTCCCGTGTGGAGCTCCATGCCAGCTTTTTGCCAGACTCTCAAACCCCTTCAGTGCCACTCTGAGAGGCTAGAGGGCAGCGTCAGGTCTGGCCATCTCATCGCCTTTGTCTCCCAGCTTCGTTCAGCCCGGTACCTGTTGTATTTAACAAAGCACATCATGTCTGATTATACACATTAAGTCAGAAATACCTCATGAGGCCTCCACCCTTAATAAGCCTTAATTGCAGCCGAATAATGAAGCGACGGGGAACAACAACCGATTTCCCAGTGAATCACGGGTGCTTGTGGCCCAGTGACCTTGTTGTCACTAATTATGCTGAATGTGAAATCAAGTACATTTTCAGACAGGGGAGGATGAAGTGGATGGGGGTTGGGTCGGCCTCTCGCCAAAATGTAGAGAAAATAAATGCTCTGAAACAGAAAATGACGCAAAGGAGGAGAAAAAGGCAACATTCAAATGAAGGAAGAGAACATTGTGCAAAATGAAATGGTTCAGACATGTGGCTTTAAAAAGTAGATAAGCAGTGACGAGGCTGCCAGCAACTCTTTGGTTAAAGGGAAAGTCTTTAAAAATGTAGAATCCAATATAATTATTACAGTAAAAGTTTTGTGTATTTAGCTTTATTTCTACACTTATACAGGGGATCCTCAGTTTACCACGTCATCGACCCATGGCGTTTCATCGTTACGTCGGATCTGAGTGATGAGTGCAGTAAAGTAAGCTTTGCAGTCCCTTAGGACAGAGATTTCTTAAAGTATCAAATCATCAATGATCCTTCTAACACCATTAGCTAACACAATGTAGCATAAGAACACAGGAGTGATGGTTGTTGGAAATGTTCCTCTGTACCCCTATGGAGATATTCCATTAAAAATCAGTCATCTCCAGCTAGAATAGTCATTTACCACATTAACAATGTCTACACTGGATTCATGACATTTAATCTTATCTTCAATGAAAAATGGAAAAAAATGATTTTCTTTCAAACATAAGGACATTTCTTGGTGTAAAAGTTGCCCTATATTAGCAGAAATTGCTCAATATTAGCTAAAGTTGCTCTATATTAGCTATAGTTGCTCTATATTAGCTAAAGTTCCCCTGTCTTAGCTAAAAATTGCTCAATATTAGCTAAAGTTGTTCTACACCAGCTAAAGTTGCTCTATATTAGCTAAAGTTCCTCTGTCTTAGCTAAAAATTGCTCAGTATTAACTAAAGTTGTTCTACACCAGCTAAAGTTGCTCTGTATTAGCTAAAGTTCCCCTGTCTTAGCTAAAAATTGCTCAATATTAGCTAAAGTTGTTCTACACCAGCTAAAGTTGCTCTATATTAGCTAAAGTTCCTCTGTCTTAGCTAAAAATTGCTCAATATTAGCTAAAGTTGTTCTACACCAGCTAAAGTCGCTCTATATTAGCTAAAGTTCCTCTGTCTTCGCTAAAAATTGCTCAATATTAGCTAAAGTTGTTTTACACCAGCTAAAGTCGCTCTATATTAGCTAAAGTTCCTCTGTCTTAGCTAAAAATTGCTCAATATTAGCTAAAGTTGTTCTACACCAGCTAAAGTTGCTCTATATTAGCTAAAGTTCCTCTGTCTTAGCTAAAAATTGCTCAATATTAGCTAAAGTTGTTCTACACCAGCTAAAGTTGCTCTATATTAGCTAAAGTTCCTCTGTATTATCTAAAAAATTCTCAATTTTAGCTAAAGTTTTTCTACACCAGCTAAAGTTGCTCTGTATTAGCTAAAAACTGCTCTATATTAGCTGTAGTTGCTTTATATTAGCTGAAGTTGACAATATTTGTTGAAGTGGCTCCATATTAAAATTGTTCCATATTAGTTAAAGTTGTTCCAAATGGCTTAAAGTTGCTGAATATTAATTAAGGTTGCTCAATATTAGGTAAATTTGCTCTAAAGGAGTAAAAGTTGACCTATACTATCGTTCAAAAGTGTGGGATCACAAAAGTAAGGACATTTCTAAGTGAAGCCAACGTTTTGAATGGTACTGTATGCTAGCCAAGAAGAGTGGGTGCTCTATTAGCTCAAACAAATTGCATTAATCAGGGGCCTTGCTCCGGCTTTGATGTCATCGTTTGACCCATCATCACAAATACTACACATAATCCCATCGAGGGTTTGTCTAAAGTGATTGCAGCTCCCCTTTTCCTTGTTCAATTCAGATGATGAGATTAGGGATTCCTGGCAGATGGGATTTCCACTGTGCATGTGTCCACAGCACGTTTCCCCGCTTTTCCACGCCAGCTCCCCCTCAGGTACTTCCTGTCAGATTCGCTGAGTGCAGAGCGGCGTGGGCTGGCAAGTCAACAGGAAGTGCTGTGCTGTCAGTCTGGACCAGCAGGGGGAAATATGGTCAAATATGGTCAGTCTTATCAATAATGAGTAGGTGGAAGGGGCTAGATCAAATTACCAATTTAGAACTAATCACCAAAGTGGTGGCTGGTCTTTGCTTTATCCCCTCTCCCACCCTGCTTTGTCCTCTCTCCGGTGATTCCTGCCGCCATCTGTCTGTCTTTCTCAGGGGAACCCTTCCCTTCTCTCCCGAGCACCACACTGGATGTTTTATTAACTCTGTTTCACCTGATTACACTCTGTCTGTGAGTCAGCACGCATTAATAGGCATTTAATCAGCGTTTAATTAAGGGAGCAGGCACCGAACAGGGAGATGGAGCGCAGAGCTGCATCCTGGTGAGGTCAGCAACAAGGACAGAAACTAGGACAGCCAATCCGGATACCAAGCAAACATCGAAAGAAGCTGATCCACAAAAAACGCTGTGATGTGTGCGCTGGATTTCACTTTTAGAGCTGTTACAAGTTAGAGGAAGTCACAAAATGATCTCATTTTAGTCATATTTTTGTTGCGTTTTGTCTTTTTTTGTCTGGCTTGTGTCATTTATCTCATGTTTTGGTCGTTTTGTGTTTCCTTTTATTTGTTGTCTTATTTTTGTCATTTTGTGTGTTTTTTGTAACATTTTAGGAAAATTTTTTGTCTCTTTTGTTTTGGTTTATGTCATTTGTCTCATTTTGTTAATTTTGTGTCTCATTTTTGTAATAATTTGTTGCCTGAATTTTGTCGTTTGTCTCATGTTCTTGTTTTTTTGTGCTTCCTTTTGTCTCACTAGCTTTTTTGTCTTATTTTTGTCATTTTGTGTTTATGGGCCGGACCTCGGTTTAGTGTACGTCATTACATCAGAACTGTTTACATGGAACTAGTTCACGACCGGAGAGGATGCCTACGTCGTCACACGGCGTGATAAGACAGCTTTCATTCGTCGGTTGTATACCACCTTGGATTGTGCTACATTCGCTAACTTTTTGTCCTTCATTATGGCTCCCAAACATAAGTCAGACTCTTCTGATGCTTCAAAGAAAAGGAAAGCCATCTCCATGGAAGTGAAATTAGATATAATAAAACGCTCAGAACAGGGCCAACCAACATGGATCAAGTTGTAAAAACAGGTCAACATATTGTAGTGACCCTCTGTGATGAATGAGTGAGACTTCATCTGGTTCTCTGGTCATTCATTGAACCTTCACACAGGCTACTGTGGACCATAGTCAACGCCAGAATAACTACAGAAACTCCATAACTTAGCTCTAGAATTAGCCGTCGTTCCCAGCTCTCTCTACTGCTGACTCTTAGCCAATCAGAGGTGAGCTAACTAAACACTGACGTTCACTGACATTAGGTAAATTTGGAACTGAACAATAAACACTGAAACCTCAACAACAACAACAATATCAGTCCATTATGATATTCTGTTATCTTCTTGTAAAATGATTCATACATGCATGAAAGTCGTTGATATTCAAGACTTTTCTGAAGAACTGATTGATATCGTGATGCACAGAACAGCTTTGTTTACATTTTCTCCAGAGTTCCAACTTAGACCGAATAAATAAAAATCAGTGGAGTAATCATTTTCACACTTGTGTTTTAAGACTGAATTATTTCTACAGCTACACAGACTATCTTCCTCTGTCAGAGGACAGTTCAGATGAATGTGATTAACCCAAACATCCTTGTTCTCAACATCAGTCATCAGGCACCAGATTCATCTATAAAACAACTAACAGTGAGACAAAAGAGCTGCACAGTCCCTAAAGGTCTAACAAAACTTTAAAAGCACACCACAGGAACTCTACAATGCAGCACGACACAACGGATGAGGAGATCCAGTTCAGAAAACAATCAAGCTAACGGCTGAGCTATAAATGCAAACAAAAGGGTACGGGTGACCACCTCAGCATGGCTTTGGGCAGGTTAGAGTCACAGATAGAAAAGAGAGACAACCAGACTGAAGGAGAGAAAGCCCGGGGTCAGCTATAATGAGCCATGAATGTGAGCATCCGACCAATCCCGTTTAATGTGGTTCATCCTCGGAGAGGTCTCTGTCCGGC
Organism: Acanthochromis polyacanthus; assembly: GCF_021347895.1. Classification (NCBI taxonomy): domain Eukaryota; kingdom Metazoa; phylum Chordata; class Actinopteri; family Pomacentridae; genus Acanthochromis; species Acanthochromis polyacanthus. The sequence goes on along the minus strand of NC_067113.1, from coordinate 43,315,277 downwards.
CTTGCACCGGTGTTCCTGTGTGTTCACGTTGGGTCCGGGTCAGGAGGCTGCAAGGATTCTGTGACCCTGAAATGAGCTCTGGGAGTCAGTAGGAACCCCTGCCGATCGGACAGAGCTCCTTTTATGCTTTAATCTGCGAGCAAGGAGGATCAATATGGCAACTATTGGCGCTGGGATTGTGTTGAGGAGTGAGCGGTCCGGCCATTTTAGACGTCTCACAGGGGGTTGGCGCACCCTGACAAAAGCACATCCCCACTACCACCGGTGGTCACAATGAGCTGTGGGACGCTGGCACACCAGCGGCTAACCTACTTAACATTCATTAGCGTCCAAGAGGTGGACAGATGCGACGAGTCTTACGGATCTTCCCTCCCATGTTCTCTGCATGGGGCTCATTCAGCAGTGTTTGACATGTCTTTTATTTGGGATATTGCAGTTGTGGGAGGTGGCGGCAGCAGGTCCACTCAGCTGTGGATTTAGGCAGCCAGTCCCTCCAGGATTTTTTTGAGATTGTTGTGGCCTAAAATGCCTGAATTTGCGGCAGTTTTTCTACAAAAATCGCAATGTCTCAAGCGTATTTGTTGCAATGAAATTGCGAGAGACCGTGACAATTTCTAAAAAGTTGCATTTTTCAACTTTCAGGACATTTTAATTCACAATATTTATTCCTAAACTAATTCTTTCACACTCCAACCCATTTACACAATCTGGCACACCACGGTTGGAAATTAGCAGCAGCCAGATAAAAGGCTGCGCAGAATTCACAGAAACTGGTTGAATTTCTATTAATTGTTGCGATCGCAACATCGCGACTACCGAGAGGGGCTGATTAGCCAGTTCTCAGTGCCTTGCATTAATGTCAGTGAATGTTTGAGGAGAACTTCCCTAGATGGATGGATGGATGGATGAAATTGTGCTGGTCAAAGAAATAGAAATTAGGTGCAAAAATTGCTGGCATTTACAATAAAAAAACTGAGTATTGGATAAGACAAAACCTCCAGGTTTTTCCAGATTGTTGCTGCCTAAAATGAGATAATTCGGCAGCTTTTCTAAAAAAAAATGTGATGCAAGTTGCGATGTTTTAAGTGCATTTGTTGTGATTAAATTGCAGGAGACAGTGACAATTGCGAAAAATTTGGTCCGCTCATTTCAGCCATTCTCCCAACATGTTTCACGGTACAAAATCGATGATTTTCATTTGTATTCCACCACAGTATTGCACGAGTGCAAAACAGTTTACTTCTGCTTTCATGAAGAACATCGGGGAATTGTTTTTCCCGGTTTTTAGCAGTAATTTTTTTTGGTAAACGATTGACATTAGAATGGGACGTGTCTGGATTTTCAAACCATAAACACGGAAGTGAATTCAGTGATGTACGTGTGTTATGTTTGCGCTGGGGACTGCTATGATTGGTGGAACTCATGGGAGGCTGGCCAAAATTGCAGAAAAGCTGCAGTGACTGGACAAAACCGGAAGGAATTCGTGGAGATTGGTTGAATTCGCATGAATTGGTGCGATCGCAATATTGCAAATTCCTGGAGGTACTTGGAAGTGCTGGGTGGACATGGATGGACTCACCCTGTGCGCACGGTGTGAAGGGTCGGAGCCATCGGGCAGCCAGATGCTCGTAAGCCTCTGAGGACGCCTGAAATGACGATTTCTGGACGGTCTGATTTCCAAGCGAGGCTCTGGAGCTCCTCTTCTCTCAACAGCTGACATATCCGAGGAACTCTACTCTCTGAGTTTACACATTTTCTCTTTAAAAACACTAAAGTAGCCTGCTGAGATCTCCAGCTGTCCAGGGAAACTTTAAGTTTTAGTACACTTTCTAGCTGTAGTGGGAGGTGAGCCGTTCCTCTCTGTGGGAGGCTTAAAAAATGCAGTGTATTTAAATAGCTCATCGCTGTTAATAATTACCATCTAGCTAAACCAGTGCAGCTCTCTCAGGCATGTTTCTGTGGCAAACACAAATGCACAGCAACTGGGCACAGAACATTCTCCCCTTCTGAGTTTGCTGTAAGTTTTCTGGGAAGTAATGAACCTTGCGTTTCGACACAAAGACAAAGGCCGCGATAAACCAAAGCTCTCAATTAAGAAGTGAGCAGCACAGTAGCCCCACACAGTGACAGAGGCCAGAGCAGAAACCAGGACCAGCTGGACGGAGAGACGGCTTTTCAGTCCGACTCCAGACACAACATGGATCCAGTTCTGGGCTGCTCCACAGCGGCATAAATCTCCTGGCCTTAATCACATTACAGGGCGTATAGTGACAAGCTCTGTGGACACAATGGATGCTACCAATTCCACAAATCAGAATCCACTAGTGTGTGTATGTGTGTGCACACATTCTCTCTCTGTCAGTATCTGCAATCAAAGCTCATTATCTAGAGTGTGTCTTGAGCTCGAGGCTCTCTATCTTCAGACTGTAGTGCAGGAAAATCCCAGCAAATATGTTCTTGGTGTAATATTAACAAGGGGAAGTGGACAAGTGAAGAGTAATGAGTGTTTTCCATGACAACCAAACCAAACACAAACCATTCTACAACTTCTACACTCACTGTGGTTTAAATTCTGTGTTATTTGTCGACTGCAGACCGTGTTCAAGAAGTGAAAACAGACTTTTAAAAAGAAAAAGAATTAGCAGCAGCATAACATGAGTAAGAAATAACCCTCTGGGCACAACTTGTGACATGTACTAAAGCTTCTTGGAACCATCTGAGATCAAGACCTCTCCTTTACATCTTCCTTCATAAAGCACACTCTGCCTGAGGTCTCTCTGTTGAGCCCTGCAGGGGCTCTGCAGGGCACTATAGGTAATCCAGATGCCACAATACCAGTTGCTAAGACACTGCCAGAAAATGCATTGTGTGACGAGAAGTTTGGAAATTGCAGCATTTTTGAGGATTTGAAAGACATTTTTTAAAGCACAGAAACTGCATTGGAGTCTTGTATATTTTGTTTAGCTGCTGTTTCGTCCATTTCATTTGAAATTTAATGGTAAATATATTTTCTGGATATGGGGCATGCACTTGGATACCACTGGCAAATTTACATGTAAATGTGAGTTCTTGATAAGCTTTTAAACAAACATTTCTAAGACAAGAACTTCACAGTGCCATAGCAGATTTTCTGGCCACCTGGAGGCAGCATAAACAAGCTCTATTTGTACCATTGGCTAGCATACAGCAAGCTACGGATAGACTGTATGTAAAGATACGGGAGGAAGTGCTCCAGTAGAGGTCATAAACCCCTCCTCCTCCATGTTAACACACTGTACCTGAGCCAAACTAAAAACCCTTAAGTACACCTTAAGTAGTCAATCATATATAGTACTTCTTGCCACCTGTATATTCAAGTGTTTCTGCTATCTGGCGCTGTATAAATGATTAAAATGTCATGATTTTCGGTTGCGACTGACAGCTTTTCTGCTCAAGAATTGGGTCAATATATAATTGAGGGACTTTTTGTAACATCGTTAAAAGAGTCTTTTCTTCAGGAGGAAATGACATCATGTGGAGCATATCATGTGATCTGGAATTAACACACTTCCTTGACACAAAATGACAAAAGCAAGACAGGAAACGACAAAACCGAGACACAAAACGACAAAAACGAGAAATGAAACGACAAAAATGAAACACAAAATGACAAAATGAGAAGGGAAATGACAAAAATGAGACATGAAACAACAAAATCGAAACACGAAATAACAAAAATGAGACACAAAATGACAAAACCGAGACAGGAAATGAAAAAATCAAGACAGAAATGTCAAAAATGAGACACCAAGTGACAAAAACAAGGCACAAAATGACAGAAATGAGACACGGAATGACGCAAAATGACAAAACTGAGACATGAAACAACCAAACTGAGACACAAAGTGACGTGTTTGTATATTATGGTTATTCTAGAAGCTGAAATTTTGAATATTAATAGACAGAAGAAATTTAAAACAAAACTTCACAATTTTATAATTTAGCGGTCATAGCATTAAACAACTAACTGTTGCAGATTTCCAAAAGCGCGCACACTCACTCACACACAAATACACACATACATCAGCGCACAAAAGCTGACAAAGCCTCTCACAAAACAGATAAAAATACCACTACAAGAGCTTCCATGCTGTTCTAAGGAAAGCAGGCCTGCCCACTGCGTGCTGCTCTTTGTCGGCAGCAGGACCCAGAATCAAAGAGCGCTGACCTGCACCGGCTGTGGCCAGCAGGCCTGCAGGGGGTCCTGCACTGACTCCAAGCCCTGGCTGCCATGCCATGCTGGGACCCTGCAGCCCCCCCGTCAGCTCCGTTATTTCCTCATCTCATCAATCTGTCAGCTAAGCCCTTTGACACGCAGCACAATATGGTCCCAGTACTTTTCAGTTCATGCCCTCTCTCCCAATATGGTTTCTGTATTTCAAGATTAGTCAGCTCACCCACGAGGTCTGCCCCCCCGGTACCTCGGGACACTCGGGTGGGTGAGTCAGCAGTCAATGTAGTCGCTTTTAGAGATGACAGCCTTAAGGCCTGAAAAGCAGCCAGACAGAAAATGCATTTAAAATTTAAACATTAACACTGTTGCCCCAAACAGAGGCTCAAACATGACGCGTTTCCAGAAATTAAACACGTGTATTTTCTAGCCTTGTCTAAGGCGAGAAAAGAGTTACCAGCCAGTTTTCAGCTTCACCAGATGTTACTGAAAAACTATTGTCTGCTGAGTTACTAAAATAAGGACTGTGTGATGGAGGAATCCCTCATAGAGATCACTGTGGACATGAGGGACACTTTCTCCTTCTCGTTAATCTCTAATTGTGTCTTTCAACAGCTTCATTATGTAATGTTCAGTGCTGTGTTTTTAAACAGACTCAAGAAAGAAGGGTAGAACAAAGATGACGGTTTTATGTCACTAGTGGATGATTCTGCATTTGACATAAATCCTTCAGTTCCATCAGTGAAACACTGCAGTTAAACTAAACTAAATTTCCCATACAAAGTAATAATTTTATAAACCTCACTCACTGAAATGTTTATGTTTAAAAAGATGAAAACTTTGCTTGACATTTGCTACACTTTTTCCAGCTGCTCGCGGTGTTTAACCAGCTTCCCCTCACATCTGCTGTCCACACACTCGTACTAAACTGCATTTTGCTCGTATGAAAGAGAACAAATCTGACGAGGAAAATATTCAGTCACCTGTGCATACAGCCGACACTTTCATGAAGTGAGGGAGTTGAAGGGGCGAAATTAAAGAGGAAAAAAAACCAGAATGAGTGAGTATTCCTGTCGCCGCTGGACTGGAATCACTCGAGAACAGACCATTCAGTTTATTTTCAAGTAAGGATGAAAGGAAGACTCCAAACTATGCATGTCGTCTATTCACTGGTGACGCTCTTTAAAGAAAAGACAGCAGAAAGAGTTGGAAAAGGGTGGAGGGGTGGAGCGCTGCATAAATTTTACATACACAAGGCGGCAGACAAAGTGATTGTTGCTTCCCTGCAACTTTTTTTTCTCCTCCAGAAAACACTTTCCCTGCTGAATAGGCACCTATTAGTGACTCCATTATGGGCGCAGGGCTCTTGAATGGCTCCTCACTGTGCGTCTTTATCATAGTCAGCGAGTGAATGCAGCCGGCCCCCCGCCTCCTGCAGCCCCACCAAGCTCCTTACAGTCTGTATTGATAGGTGCTGCGGTGCTGGTGATGATGGGTGAGGCGGGGGAGGAGAGGTGTTGTCAGCTCCAGGTGTGGTGGGTTAAGCGTAGCGCTCTGCAGCTTCTATTGTGCCGTGCACTTTTTTTTTCTTCTTTCCCCACTTGTTCCTATAAAAAAAAATGGATGCACTGTTTTACAGGCATTAGCTGATCTCCATAATGCCACCCCCCCCCCCCGCCTCCCCCGCTGCACCCCAAAACAAGTCAGGCCTCTGGCGAATCGCTGCACACCGCCTCACAGCCCCGTATTGTTGCTGGATTATTCAGGAGTTAGCTGAAAGAAAGAGGCAGGCAGAGTGGGGTGTCTGTACTTTATCTCCAGGGGAGACAGGGGCTAAAAAAGGAGCTTCTTTAGAGGAGTGAGTTACTGCAGCGAAAAGCCCAAAAACACCTGCAGAAGAAGACGACGAGCGCAGGGAGGCGAGGAACTGTTTGTCTTTACTTTTCTGATACTGTTTATCAAGTTCTGTCTAACAACGTCCCCACTTTGTGTTCTGACAGTTTCACTGAGCAGTCCCCAGAACGCAGAGGAAACAAACATCTGTGTGTGTGTTTTGCCCACTTTTGAAGTTATGTGTGCACACGCAGCTGAAGGAGGGAGACACCGAGAGTTAGCAAGACTTTATGATGAATATGGAAGCATTGTTCAGCCGTGCTTACCTCCACAGGGAACCATCTGCTCCCTGTCAATGCATCACCTGCTCGTCTGAGCCGTCTCCAGGGCAACAAGCGGTGGGGGGATTAGGAGAGGTTATGGCTTTGATGGGAGGGGCCGTCGCTGGGGACGGAGAGGAGGCCGAACGGAGGAAGAGGAGGAGAGAGGGGAGCCGGTGGGAGAGAAGTAACCAGGGGAATGTCGGCCTCTGCTGGAGGAGAGGGATATAGCAGGGGTTTAACTGTTAGTAAACATGGCTGAACATTACACAACCAGGCAGCAAAAAGTGATCACTGTCAGTCTGTTGAGTAATTAGTTAGTTGTTTAACCTACAAAATGTCGATCACAGGTTCCCAAAGTTCAGGATGACGTCCTCTAATGTCTTGTTTTGTCCACAATTCAAAGATATTAACCCTTTAAGAACCAAATATAGAAAAAAATGAGCAAAAAATTAAATAAACAAAACAAACAAAAAATGTGTGTATATACCCTAATATATACGAACCCAAATATTGAAAAAATTAGCCAAAAATGAAAGAAAATAAAACAAAAATTATATATATATATATATACACACACACACACACGTACACAGTGTATATATGTGCCACAGTAGAGATGGCAATCGCAATCTCTACAAGGATATCTCTGCCATCTCTACTGTGACACATATACACTGTGTATGTGTGTGTATATATATATATATATATATATATATATATACACACACACACACATATATATATACATACATAATATATATACACACATATGCATATATATATACATACACACACACACACACATATATATATACACAATTACTATATAAAGAAAACCTCATCACGTCTACATTTCTATGAATTTCATATCACAGACCACGAGACTCTCATACGTAGTGTGGAAATGACTTCTCATACATGAGCGTGATCAGCAGCTGCTGAGTAACTTTCTCTTTGTGCGAGCTCATGCAGGTATTGTGAGTCAGGCAGCATGAATGAGGATCAATCACAGGGTTCTCATTAAGTCTCTGTGTTTCTCCACCTACAGTAGACAGAACGCTCTGCCGGCTGGGTAAACACAGACCTGAAGACAGCCTGAACGGCAAACAAGCAGGAGATGAAGTGCAGTTGATGAGCCCGTCAGCCAGTAACATTTGGAAATGTTTGAGAGTTAAGTGAACAACAATACTCAGCTAAGTGACATCAGCAAAGTTCACCTCATGTTGGTGATCACCAAAGTCATGAGGATTCATCTCCTGAGAACAGCAAATGTCTGCACCAAGTGTTGTGGGAATCCATCCTGTAAATGTAGACAACTCTGAAGTAAAGACGTAGGCATGTTAGTAGCACTTGAGGAAAAGTCAGACATTCATCAAAGTGGTCAAGATTTATTATGTAGGCACATCAAAGCTAGACATTCAATCTATGGAAACTCGTGCAAATATTTATAGTCCGGGAGAGCAGTTTGCCCACCACACTTTACTCGGAAATGCAATATTTTCCACTAATTTTTCTGTTCATTTTTACTGAAAATTGACATGGCTATTGTAGCGATTTCACCAATGGCAATCACAACATGTCATACATCATATAAAAGTTTGGAACCTCTAGTTTACAAATATAATCATATTGTTCTTGTTTTTTTTTTTCATAAAATATGTATTTTATTCTGCTGATAGTAGAGCAGATAACTGCAAATTTCAGGAGAATCCTTCATCTCCAGAAACAAGCATTAAAATTGGCACACATACTCCTTGATAAAAGTCATCAGCCATCTAAAAATTCAAGATGGCCGATATTTTTCAAGACTGAATATACAGAAATATTGCATGTCGCAATAAAATTGCAGAGACTTATCCTATTTGAATTATCTTGGTGTCAAGTCATACATTTTTGACTATGTAGAATCCATTTTTTTTCTTTAATTAGCCTTTATTTAATCAGGTCGGTCCTGTTCAGATACAATGACCTCTTTTTCAAGGGACGCCTTGCCAAGACAGCAGCCTGAGAAATATTAAAATTGCAGCAATTAAAAACAGAGAACACCAACTTTTTCAAGAAAATAACTAAAACACATACTAGATCAAAGAGTGGGATTAAGAATTTACATCAAAACAACAAGTGTGATCAGTCGTTGTTGCAAAATCTAATTAAATTTGAATCGTATTCAAATTAAACCTTTTAAAAACAGCAACGGCATGCATGATTCCAACGCCAAAAGTGAGTTCAGATTGGCAAGACATCAGCTCACACAATGAGAGTTAGGTGGCTAAAGATACTAGCTGCTGGAACTGTGCCAACGGTACCTCAGTGTTCAGGGCTCCCAGGTGACGCAAGGACAGCGGATGAGCCATTAGCCACAGCTGAACGCTCACCTGGAGCCGCCCTCCACAGACCCTGGTGAGACGGAGAAAGTGTGAGTGACAGGTGAAAGTGACCACAGCTGAAGGGAGGAAGCAGCTTTTGTGTTTGGTCAGAGAGCCAGAGGAGGGCGGTGACCCCGGCCTCCCTCCTGACGAGCTCATCAGCCTGAGGCCGAGGAGGAAGGATCCGGATGGCTCTCTCTTCACATCATCAGAAACGTCCCCCAACCACCACAAACCTGCTATCAGATAGGCACCTCATGTCTGCTTCTTAACACAAGCACAATCTAATCTCCATCTTTGCTCTATTTGAAACAAGATGATTCAAAGAGTCACTACAAAACAGCATCCACCTGTAGGTAAGACTACACCTCTCTGTTATCTGCTGCACACTCTACAGAGGTGACAAGACAGCTGTCAAACCCACTAAAAGCCTCTATAGTGCACATATTGATAGGCTCAAATATACTCTCGGAAAATATCTGACATATTTTCTATTCTTCTATTACTAACTGCACACCTGCTTCAAAGAAACAGATGTCATTAAAAAGAAGCAGCATAGTGTCATAAGAAGGTGGCGGTATGACCTGCACCACGCATGACTGTAATAAATAGTGCAGAAAAAACAAAAACATCTTGCCAAATGCTAAAAAACGCCAAAGAAGAAGAAACAAACAAAACGCTGGCCATCTATGCGACATAAATGAAGAGAAGTCTTCAAGAAAGAGCTGCTATTGGCAATGATTCAACAAAAGAAACAGAAACAGCTGAACTGTCATGCGAGTTCAAATATATATCCATCATTAACCCCATTTTTGCACCTCACGCCAGCGCAAAAACCTTTCATGGAAGGTGTCCCAACTGTTTCTGTTGGTACAGACAAGAACAAGGCTGCTCTGCAAAGACAAGCTGAGGTACCTTACATAAAAACACCAACATAAGCATGCTAACATGCGCATTATGACAATGCTAACACGCCGTTGCCAAGCGAGTATTGTTTACCATCTTAGACTGTTACCATGCTGACGTTGGACATCTTTGGACAATCAATATTTTGACCCACTGGTGGTGGTAAACGAATCGTCAACAATTCATTCTCAGGGAACCATGAATGTGTGAACCAAGTGTTTCAGAGTCGTATCGCCTTTTATGTGGTGGACCGACCGACCAACCAACCAACACAGAGCCACACTGCTAACACAGCTAAAAACAGGTGTCTTCATCTTGTCACAGCGGCTCTCAGTATTCTCATTTCTTACAGTCACACCACTGTAAGAAATGAAGCTTTGCAAGTCAAGCAAGCGCAAAAACCTTTTTTGGAAATTTGGGCTGCTTTTCAAATTTTGTACCAACTGTTTCTGTTGGTACAGACAAGAACAAGACTGCTCTGTTAAGACAAGCTGAGGTACTTTGCATTAAACACCAACATCAGCATGCTAACGCTCAACGTGACAATACTAAGATGCTGTTGCTGAGCGGCACTATTGCTAACCATCTTAGAATGTTACCATGCTGACATTGGACATCTTTGGACAATCAATAATTGGACCTACTGGTGATGGTACAGGAATCACAAACAATTCATCCTCAGAGAACCATGAATGTGTGTTTTAGAGTCTTACAGATTTTTCAAAAATGGTGACCGACCAATTAACCAACACAGAGCCACATTGCTAACACAGCTAAAAACAGGTGTCTTCATCTTGTCACAGTGGCTCTCAGCATTTTCGTTTCCTACAACTTCGGACTCTTTCCCTGGATGACATGTTGATCCTGGGAGAGTTCCTGTCAGGGCCACGTGTAGCAAGGGAAACGGTCAGGGGAAAGGGGTGACTTTCCTGGGTGTAAAATTCAATTATCCAGCGGGTGAGCGTGTCTGAGCGTGTCTGTTGTGAGCGGCAGGCGGACGGCTGCCCGTTCCCAGCGTGCGACAAGGGGGTTAAGAACCACAGAAAGGCCTCCATTATCCCGAGTGAGAACAGCCCATGTGGCTAGCTGTACGGCCCCCGCTCTCATTCACTCCCCTTTACAACAGCACTGCCGAACGCCTCAAAGTTTCTTTCTCTTTTCGCTGCTCCTATTCCTTTTCTTTCCCCCTCCTCCTCTGCTCCCTCTCTTGCTCTCAGAATAGAGGCTCCACAATGCTGCTGGAAGGCTGAAGTGGATTCTTCAGCACCCCTGCGGACAGTGCACATGTGGACAACATTCACAGGATGTCTGTCAACTAGTCCATTAATCAACGGCATCTCATGAAAGCACAATTAGGAACCTCACAACTCTATAACCGATTATCATCTCTAAGCACCCCTGCTACTCCTCCTGCACAGCAAAGCAGGACGCTGGAGTCAGTTTTACTTGTTCAACAGCACTTTTTCACTGCAACAATTATGAAAGAAGCTGGAGTTACATAACCATGACAAAGGCAAAAATGATTTTCTTAAGTGAGGACAGCTGCAGCACATTAAATAGCTCATTGCTCGCAGTGTAAACCGATCAGACAGTAAAGCTGACTCGCATCTGGCTAATCATGAGGATGAGAATGGATCTTCAGTGTGTGAATAAGACTGAGGCCCTATGGAGAAGGCCATTGTGGACGCACACTGCACCACTTCTTGTGATAAATGAGCAATTGTGTCCATCACCATTAATGTCAGTAAATGACGCAGTGGGGAGCTCTCCATCCACTGTACAATGTGAGGACAACACTGAAGAACCTTGGGAGTTTTATGTGACATAACGTCCCAAATGGGTTCATCTGCAAATTGCTGACCATCGGAGACGAGCAGACGACACATACAGCGCTCCATTGTGAGTCCTCATTGGCAGGAAAAAAGCATGTTTATGTGCATTTCAATCATGATAGCAGGCGGTGCAAAACAATGAGATTGGATGTTTAACATACAAAATATATATATATATATATATATATATATATATATTCCAAAAAAAGCTCAGTTATTGCATGTTCTAAGTCACAGTTTGTGCTGCCTGTGTATTAACACACTTTTGGGTCACAGAGGTAACCACAAGGAGGATTACTGAGAGGGCTTAAGAGATATAGGGCCACTAGGTCAGAGTACAGGTTTGAGTAAACTTTGTTGTCAGTAAGTCAGCTGCGTGGTTACAAACAGACACACACCGATATACAAAAGAGACAAAAATGACCACAAAAAAATGACAATAAGAGTTGCAAACTGACTAGAAAAGACAAATATGACAGCATTGGTACCTGCAAAAATACTGTAAGAGACGCAGAATGACTATAAGTGACAAAAAATGATGCAAAAATGAATATTCTAGGTATAAATGGCCACAAACATACATGCAAAAATGACACAAAATAACTATTAAAGGAAAAACTTACCACAAAGAAACTGCAAGATGACTGCAAGATATGCCTAAAGGCTGTAAAAGAAATACACACATATATGAAAAATGTACCAGACACACAAAATAAATGGACAATGACTGTAAAAGATGAAAAATACAAATACACACAGCTCCACTGAAATGACACAGCAGACTTCCCCTATCCCGCACATGTATATACTTTTCCACAAGCTAATAATTTATTGTTTAATGAATATTATTAAATGGCAAAGTCACTAAATAATTTTAGTACGTAGGAAAATGCTTGTGTAATTTGCTTCAGACTCTTAGAACACCCAGCTTCTCGGGACATAGACTCATAGAGTTGATAAGAAATAATACAAATGTAATTCTGCAACATCGCAGCACCTTGTACGAACAAAAACAAACCCCTTTAGATGCAGGTTTTGCTCTAGTTTCAACATTGCACAGAATCTCCCATCACTCCAATCAACACAGCTACATACGGGGGTCTTTGCTGCTGCAGATTAGCACTAATATAAACTTAGAGAGGAAATTCAGACACAGCTGGATCTTAAATGCGTGGCTCCATGGGCTGTTGGCGTTTCCCTACACATAAGCAGACCTACACTGCCCTCATGTGGCACCTGTGGATCCTCTCAGCATCAGGTGTGTAGTCCATTCCATTTGAGTTTTAGTCTCCCTTTACCCATCGCCTGGCTTCTGTTTCTCTTAAACAACATTGTTACCCCTACCAATACTATATTACTAACACTTATACTGTAATTTATTCAATCTGAACAATCAGAAGTCAACTTACGCTTACAAATTATACAGATTGATGTGATTTTCTTCAAGATTTGCTGTCAAGGAGTAAAATTTTGGCTTACTTATTTATGGCAAGTCAACCTACAACATCGGAGCATCTCAACCCTCCTGTTGTCTTCATTTACGGCACCAAAAATATTGTTCCCTTGTCTGGAAAAAAATCCAAAAATTCAGCAAAAAATTCCTCAAATGTGTAAAAATGTGCAAAATCTCCAGGAAGAAAATCCTTTAAAAGTTATCTTTTAAAAAAATCCCCAAATTTGGCAAGAAATAAAAATTTAAAAAATAAATACTGAAAATATTTTCAAAAAATGAATACAAAGTTTCCAAAAAAATCCAAAAAATATCTAAAGTGCTTCCATATACATCAGTAAAAGTTCTAATATTTTGGAAGAAAATCAACCAAAATCCAGCAAAATTTGCTGGATTTTGGTTGATTTTCTTCCAAATGTTATTAAAGAAACATTTCTTTAAACATTTCTTTTTTCCAACAAAAAATGATCAAAAATTTCCCTCAAAAAATGTTGAAAATGTGGAAGTTTTCACTGTGATCCCCCCCCCCCCACACACACACACACACACACACACACACACATTTTCAAACTTTAAAACAGGACAACACGAGGGTTGATGTCACACTGCCACTTCCAGCTTCACCCTATGTTGATGTAATAGTTTAGTAGGATTCTGTGTGTTTTTTATGACAAATGTCCTAAGCAAAGTTCAACTTTCAACTCATCACTCCATAGAACAAAAGGTTTGATGGTCATTAACATGTTGAGACAAGGCTTCATGATCTTCTTGGTGTGCTTGTCGTATAGATACAAATCAAATCAACAAACTTTTTGCGTTGGTTTTAAAAGTGTTGATAAAGTGCAGCCCCCTCACATCATCAGGCGGGCTACTCCTAAAACTGTATGGTGCAATCTTGTATTGAGGATAATTTTGAGGATGTAAGCGCCTTATTTCTGTCCAGTGGATATCATTTTTACCCAGTGTCTTTAATCAACACTGACCTATTGAAGTGACATTCTTTTGATGTCATCCTCAGATCTTTGTGACTTCCTGTATGAGTCGTCATCACCCTGCCTTTGGTCAGACTCTTGAGAGAATTGCGTCTACTGTTCCAGATCTTGTGTTAAAGTCTCTCACTGTAGCTCTGTGGAGTCTCAAAGCCTCAGGGATGTTAGAACTGCTTCAGCAAACGACCACCGGACCTCTTTATTGGCTGCTGAAGACATTTCGCTTCTCATTCAATCTGACTGGTGGGAAGTTAATTTACTCTCACTCCAAAATCACATGACTCACATGACTCGACGTGTGAATGGTTGTGAAGCTGCCTGGGGAGGGATCTTAGGACTGTAAGTAAATGACAACTGATATTGTAGACCGAGTCATCTGTTGGTTGTTCCAGTTTGATGTTCAGAACGTGGATGTTGTTGTGTTCACAGGAGTCCCTGCTTGTTCTGACTCGTCTACCTGAGTTTTATCTTAACGAGCTGCTCTCCTGTATTGAGACATATGCTTGTAAAGTGGTTCTTTACTCTCCGCTGTATACCTGTTCACTCCTTGCTGTATTGGACTGCATATACAGCACTACTGTTGAACTTGTGTTTTGGTGTTTAATCCTTAAGGTAAATCTGTTTTTGCTTTAGAGTGGTCCCTTTGAAATAGATTTGGAACCTTCCTTAGTTTCATGTATGTCCATCACCAACTTCATTGTCTCTTTTGGATCTTTTTTTTAAGTTCAGCATAATGTGCTTCTGACAAGACCTTTAAAGGCAACGTCATGCTTCTGAGATGGCCTCTTGAGGTCAGGACTGCATTGTTATTTTGCTTCATGAATCTGTTCGATGTGTTGCCTTTTATTTTTCAGCTGATAGAATGTTTTCCATCCAGATGGCTGCTTCAGGTATCGTTTAAACAACTTTCTGTTTTTGACTATTTCAGGTTAATTATCTTTGATTACCTCTGTGACTACAATGTGTAGCAATATAGAACAGACACTAAACAAGCACTGTGAAGGTCTTCAAACCACATCCTCAGGCTTGGGAACAAGGAGATTTTCAAAAAATCCACAATATAACCCCAAACCAAGTTTAGCGTAAGCGTTGCTGGAATGAACTTGATGAATAAAAAATGTTCAGTGCCAACAAAGTGGGCATGGCATCAGGTATAATGAATCACAGTGGTACGTGACATGGAAATTCTTAAGCTAAAACAGAAATAAAAAAACAAACTCACCGTGAATTGAAACCAAGCGGTGAGTTCGACTACTCTCAGTCACTCCTGAAAGGAAAGAAGGATTTTGAGGATCATATTGTGTTAAAATAAATCAAACTTCTAAGCAGGATTAAATCTAATTTCCTTGAAATATGCTATCTGCTAATTTCCCAGTAAGCAGGGGACATTATGACAACATGTGCTAACATTATCTACAAGTTCTAATATCATTTAAAAAAAACATTTTAAAATATTAGAGTAACTAAATAAAAACCTTCCTGCTGAAACATTACAAGTAGTTTAAATGACTTTCTCAGAGTGTTTTTATAACAAAAACTACATAAATAGTTTGAGCTAGCTTGCTGGAGCAAAGCTGAGACGAGCTAGCATAGCCATGTTTTAGCTCGCTTGGTTAAAAACAACTAGCATGCTAATGACAGCTCCTGTTAGCTACTTGGAGCTATTTAACTTCTTCTCATAACGTGTATAATATATTAAGTAAATATTAAATAAATGAACATATTTAAGTAAATGAATAAGAAGTCCTGTGTGATCAAAATAGTTTTGAAAGTTTATTTGTGGTTTTTAAATGGCTAAAAATGCTAAAACTTTCAGCAGCTCACGGAAATAATTTAATTGTGTTGTAATTTTTCATTTAACAACATTAACCCTGTAAGACTCAAATATTTAAAGAAAAACAATATATATCTATATATATATATATATATATATATATATATATATATATATATATACATACATACATAAAGAAATTAGCATAAAATCAAATCCAAAAATATAGATTACAATAATAATAGTAATAATAATATATAAAACCCAAATATAGATGAATCAAAAAACAAACAAAAAAGAAAATGCATATAGAAAATAAATGGTAAATGGTCTGTATTTTTATAGCGCTTTTACTATACCTGAATGATACCCAAAGTGCTTTACATGATACATCACATTCACCCATTCACACACATTCACACTGATGGTGATAGTATTTAAAAATATATATATAACTGATGTATTTCTGCAACAGTGGGTTTTACTTGGCTAAAACGTTGACTTTTTAACTGCTTGCGTGTTTATATCAAAATAAAGTGTCAAATTTTGTAAAATAAAGTTGTCTCAAGACATGTTGTGCTTGAAATGGACTCAGGCTTGGATTGGATTTTTCCCATTTCAGCAGGTAAGTAGAAGCGCTTTGGTGTGTTTCAGCGGTGGCTCCTACCTGTAGTCAGGTCAGTCCGGCTGCACGCACAACAAACGTCAATAAAAAAAAAAAGGGGAAAAAAAAAAAAACTCTTTTCAGCCAGAGGGGCAACCTGAGCCCAGCGGTGCACAGCAGGAACCAGATGTGTGATCGTAGCTCTGTTTCACAACCAGCGTCCCGTGACCGAGCAGAGGGGTGTGGAGTCACGTGGTCGGCTGCCTTTAAAGGCCTGAGCTGCCCAGAGAGAGAAGCTCTGCTCAGCACCAGACGACACAGACATACCTGAGGACGGCAGGATGGACGCTGCTTACAAGAGAGTCAATGGAGACTACAGCACCGAGGCAGAGACCGAGGAGATCACGGGGGTAAATCTCACACACGTTAGAATTATTGCTGCTTATTAATCTATATCTGCTGTCATAAAACAAGTCATGTTACATCGGCTTGTTCAAATCTGGTTGCTTTTATTGCAGCAGCAGGAATAAAGCTGCACACTGTTGGAATATTCCGGCGCACAAAGCAGAAGAATTGCAAACATCTCTCAGTGAATGGAGTGAAACCAGCTGATGTTAGTGAAACATTTAAACAATGTGTGCTGCCATAGTACACCGGGGGAAAAAACAAACATGCACAAAAACACCCCTGCAAACCCTGTACTGTTTTTGAAGTTATTTTTCATGAAACATTTAAACAGTTTTGATAATCAATTAGTCATTTTTTCCTGACATTCTTCATCAAATGTGATCAGAAACTGTGCATCTTTGTGTTTTGGTGTGTTGCTCTAGACGATTTTATCAGGCACTTTTCATTATTTTTTGACTTTTTTTTACATGCAAAATCATAAAGAAAATATGTGCAGATTAATCAAGAGTATCGTTAGCTAGTTTCGCTGTCCTTTTACAATCTTAAATTCGAGCTCGGAAATGTTAAATTTGCTAAATAATCACGCGGACTGTGTGTTTTACCCCTCTTTGATGCACCTGTAGAGGAAACTTCATGGCGTGTTTTTGCAAAAATCCTTTTGTACCGTGAGTGAAGCTCTATAAAACATGAGAGATGCTTGAATGTCGTGGCTTTAAGCTGGATTTTATGCTCTTTCTTCTCCTTGCGATTGTGTTTAAAGGCACACGTACAAAAAGAGATCCAAACACTAACATGCCGACGATTAAAAAAGAAAAAGAAAGTGCATTTGTGTCATTTTGTAAGCTTAGTAAGGGGTTTTTAATCACTGGCTGCTGTGTGTTTACCTTAAATGTGTCGTTCTCAGAGGAAGAGAAGAGGCTCCATGTACCTGGAGGAGGAGACCGATAAGAAGTCGGAGGTGATCTCCTGCATCTTCTCCCTGAAAGAGGAGGTCGGAGCTTTAGCCAAGGCCCTGCGGCTCTTTGAGGTAACCACAGATCAATCCAGACGTCTTTCCTGATCTTCAAAGTGCATCTACACACGCAAGCAGAAACAATACTTTTTATTACATAGTGTCATTAGCTGAGACTGGAGCTTTAATTCTGTAAAACTCAGAAACTACAGGCAGCTCATCCAGTGAGTCACCAAAGAGAGCAAGAAGGAATGCTGAATAATTCCTGGGGGTGTTCAATCACATTTTTGGTGGGGGTTTTTTTTGCACGTGAATAAGCCTGACTTAACATGTGACCTCATAATGATCTCTGTTGTATTAAATGACTACTATAAAGCACATTTAGACACATATTCTTCAACATTACAATAGCTTTTGAGAATAAAAAGGCTGAACGTTTGAAGGAAAAGTTCAATATTTGAGAAGTTTGTTAACTGGAGATTGACACCCCTCTCGTATCTGAAAGTTAGATAAAACGCTGTATAATATGTTAGGCATCCGAACCTGGAATAAAATCCACCCACCAACATCTCTACACCTCATTTGTTTACTCCTCTGGCAGGTTTGAATGAGATATTATCTTTGGGGGGGGGGGGGCTTTTGGTTTTTGCCTGAAAAAGTATCCAAATCTAAGCTTAAAATCATGATATTTCATGAAAATCATCGTACTCTACATGTCTAATTTAAAATTTTCCGAAAAATAAACCTAAATGAGGAAAGTATGGAAACAAATCAAAAACCGAATCAAGTAAAATATCTACTGTATATAGAGGGACCATTTTTTTGCCCAGTATTTGTCGGCACTTGGATAAATGTTGTACATGTTGATTCCAGTATTTTATTTTAACGCATTATAATGTTGTTCTACTGCCCAGAGGACACGTTCCAGTTCTCTGTACTTCCAGCCATGGTTGTGCTTTTTTCGTAGAGCTGCAGGATTTTAATTGCAGTGAAAAATGAGCCCACAGTGAGTGAAAATGAGAGAAACTGATCAGCTTTCAGAGGGTTAATCTGCATCCCCTGATTCCAGTCTTTGTGCTAAGCTGAGCCAACGGATTTATCTTGGTGAATGTGGGCTAGACGTTCTCATCTCAGGAAGATAAGTCAATAAGTTTATGGAAGGTTATGCACGAGAAGATTTCAAAGTCAGGATTTAACAGATTAAAGAATGGATTATGGATGAAACAAGCGAGAAACAGAGTATTCTTGTTCGCTTTCAGCAAAAACTTTTCCATCAAAACATTAATGACAGACATGTTACTGATTAACGTTAACAAAACACACCACCAAGATAAATATTTACAGATTTAAGCATCAGATCAGCTACACGAGTACGTTATTTTTAACAGCTGAATCACTTGTTTCCAACAGCGTCTGAACAGATGGTCAGTTATGACTATATGGAGCAGTTGTGGTGTAGTTTTTAATGATCTTGGACTTGTGTGGCCCTTTAAATGAGGGAACTGAACAAAATGAGCTTATGTTTGTGTATCAGTCGTCTGCAAACATGACGGGCCACTCTTTGATTCACTAACTCACCTACTATGTAGGAAAGACTGCTGGAGTATTCACCTGATTGCATCTGTATACTAAAGGACCGGCTGGATTTTATTTTCTCATTTAATTCACCTGATAGCATATTTCACATACAAATGATATACGTCTCTTTATATATTTCTATGGAAATTTATTAGATATAATTCTTATATATATATATATATATATATATATATATATGAATCATCCACTAATGACATAAAATCACCCAATAACAACATAAAATCATCAATTAGTGACATAAAATCATCCACTAATGACATAAAATCGTCCACTAGTGACATAAAATTACTAATGACATGAAATCATCCACTAGTGATATAAAATAGTGACATAAAAGCATCCACTAATGACATAAAATCGTCCACTAGTGACATAAAATCGTCCACTAGTGACATAAATTCATACACAAATGACATGAAATCATCCACTAGTGACATAAAATCATCCACTAGTGACATAAACTCATCCACTAGTGAATGAAATGAGACAGAAAATGACAAAACTGAGACACAAAATAACAAAAATGATAGACAGAATGACAAAAATGAGACACAGAACAAATAAACAGACACAAAATGACAAAAACAAGGCAGAACACAACAAAAATGAGACAGAAAAGGACAAAAAAGAGACACGAAATGGCAAAACCGAGGCACAAAATGACAAAAATGAGACAGGAAACAACAAAATTGAGACACAAAATGACAAAAACAAGACACAAAATGACAATATTGAGACACAAAATGACAATATTGAGACACAAAATGACAATATTGAGACACAAAATGACAAAAGGAGATACAAAATGATAAGAACGAGACACAAACCACAAAATGGAGACATGAAACGACAAAACGACACAAAATGACAAAACTGATACAGAAAAGGACAATAATGAGACACAAAACAACAAAACTGATATACAAGATGACTAAAACAAGAAACGAAACGCCAAAACCGAGACACAAAATGACAAAAATGAAACACAAAATGACAAAAATGAGACATAAAATAACAAAATTGAGACAAAATGACAAAAACCGTAAAGAGCCAATGATCTGAAAGTTTGCAACTACAAAAACCTAAACATGTTAATGGTTTCCCTTTGATTGATCCATTCTTGGTTAAAGAATAACATTTTATGTTGAAATCGTGCAGCCATGTGATTTTCCTCATCTCTGGGGGCAGAGACATTGTTGTGTTGACTCTGATCGATGCCAAACGTGTGCCAGATGCAACCCTCTGAATGCAGCAGTAAACATCAGGATGAACCTATGAGCTCCCACTTTGCTGATCCTCCCCCTGATCCACCCCTCTATCCTCCCACTCCTGTAAAACTCGCCAAACGACCCCCAAACCGTCAGCAGGCCCCTCAAACTCCGTCTCAAACACACAAGCTGCTCGTTTCTGACTGATCGACAGCGACGGAGCTCATGTGCTAACGTTTATCCGAGCCCTTCACATGTCTGTTCACGTGTTTAATCTACACTTTCATTGAGAAAGTCGCACATAAAGCCACCGCTGCCGCTTATCCACACATGTGATACGGCTGCACGGCTTTCTTGCGACGGCCGACCTTGACCTGGAGCCTCGGTCAGGGCGGCTCAGAGGGGTACACAAATCTGACAGAACGACCCCGGCATCCCGCTGGGTGGAAGATTTAGAGCCGGTTATGTTAAGCTGGACCAGACCGCAGAGCGAGCATGTCGAAGCATTTTTCTTTGTGCTCACGAAATGAAATACCAAGGAACTTTTTTAACTTCTTCCGAACAAAAGGATGCATTTTTTTAACTGCAAAACAATCAAATATTCAACAGACTTAACTGCATCTCCAGCTAAAGCTTCACTCTTCCTGCTAATTGCAATAAATGTCCAAATAACTAAATCTTCATTTTGAAAAAGTTTCTCTGATTTCAGAGAGGTGTTCCTTGTTAGTTTGTGTCCTATATGTATAATATATTTTGTGTAGGTCAGGAGTGTTAAACATGCGGCCCGCGGGCCAAAAGCAGCCCTCCAGAGGGTCCAGTCCGGCCCACAGAATGAGTCTGTACGGTGTAAAAATTACAGAAAAGACATTAAAGTTAAAATAACTTCTAGACCATGACAAGTTGTTTTGATCATAAAGTTAAATATTATATTGCTCATTGTTCTTTTGTCATTTTGTGTCTCATTTTTGTAATATTTTGTCTTTTTTTGTTTCTTGTCTTTTTTGTCCGATTTTTGTTGTTTCACATTTTTGTCGTTTTGTGTTTCCTTTTTGTCTCACTTGTGTTGTTAGACTTTGTTGTCATTTTGTTTGTCACTTCAGTTGTTTTGTATCTTATTTTTGTAATATTTTGTCTTGTTTTTTTGTCTGACTTTTGTCATTTTGATCATAAAGTAAAATCCTACATTGTTCAGTTCCAGACAGCTGTGACTAAATGTTGTGTTCCTTTGCAGACACTCTGTGATCTGGACGTTGTAATGTGTAAATGATAAACTGAGGCTGAATGTTGTTGGAATTGAATCTGTTTTTCTTCAGAAATGTCAGGATGTTCATAGTGTTTTGTAAAAGATAATTCCTTAATGTACTTTTTTGCATTAAAACAAAGGAAAATTGTTGGAGTTGTGAGTATTTATAGGTTACTATGTTCTGATTTTACTGATTGTGGGAGATCGGATTGGGCTCAATGTGGAACCTGAACTAAAATAAGTTTGACACCTCTGGTATTTGATACCTCTTTAGAAAGCTTAGAAACTAATTCTGCTGACAGTGAATAGCTGATTCACAGCGATGTTTCTTTAAAATGCCAACCTGGACACATCTTTGGTCGTGTCTGTGGCCTCCCCTGAGGGATGCGGGACCACATGGGCCTTAAAAATCACTGCTAAATGTAGAATAGGATCCAGATGCGAGAAAATGGGAGGCCCTGCTGCTCACGCCCTCCTCACTGAGCCTATTGCAGACAGAGAACAAACACTCCCTCTCCCTCCCCAAAAGTTTCATAACAAAAACACATTTTGATGGTTAATGCACGAGAAGAGATGTGGTTTGTTTAAGTGGGACTGTCTGTATGTTATACATTAAGAAAAAACTTGTGAATTATTATGAGAAAAGTCTGGAAATGTGTGTCCATCTTACAGTCTCACACTAAACTACTACAGTACGTCCTGAATGCCTTCAGTACGCTATCCAAGTCTGGTCTGTCTGGCTCAGTCAGTGAGCAGACAAAGAGTTCAAGGCAGAGGTCACAGTGGACTCCACAAAGTCTGATAAATCCCCAGCAGTTTAGCAGCCCCACAGCTCCCTCTAGTGGTGGGAGAAAGGCAGCTAGAAACAACAACAACACAGATTTTGTTCCTCTTTTACCCTGTTTTTGTTATTTGTAGAAGTCTTCTGCCTTCTGCTAATGGAAAACCATCCGAAATATAAAAATAATCAACATACAGCAACATAAATCAGCCGTGGCCTCACCAAAACCTCCCGTGCTCCTTTGTTTGTGCAGGACAAGGGCATCAACCTGATGCACATTGAGTCCCGACCGTCGCGGATGAACAAAGACCAGTACGAGTTCTTCATCAGCGTGGACTCCACCTGCTCACAGGCGCTGGATGAGGTCATCGACGGCCTGCGCACACAGATCAGCGGCCACGTGCACGAGCTGTCACGCAACAAACAGAAGGACACAGGTTAGTGAGTGTGTAATTGTGGTAAAACGAGATGAGCATGAATTCACAATATGAATTAATTAAAATATGTGTATGAATGTCACAGGAGAGGCTCAGCTACTCGAGCATGGCAAATATCAGGCTAAAATAAATAAACTACAGCAAATAAAAGCCGGACTTTTTGGGATTAGAGTTTCATCTCATCTGAATCTTTGTGCCAGGAAGCCAGCTAGCAGCTCTGTGAGGCGTCAGCATGCTAACATGTTCTCAACGCCAACAATCTGTGTAAGATTTCAATTACCCTGTAAAAATAAAACCCACTGATGCAGAAATGCAACATTAGTTTTATTATATATATTTATTTATTTTGCTCTTTTTTCTATATTTGGGTTTATATGTGTGTATATGAAGACGGCTGATTTTTAATGGAATATCTCCATAGGGCTCCAGAGGAACATTTCCAGCAACCATCACTCCTGTGTTCTAATGCTACATTGTGATTTTGCACGGTAGATTAGGTCAACTTTAACTCCTATAGAGCAACTTCAACTAATAATATCAACTTTGGCTAATATAGACCAACTGTAATTATTATAGAGGAACTTTAGGTAATACAGAGCAACTTTAATAACATCAATTTGAACTCATATCGAGCAATTTTAAATAATATAGAGCAACTTTAGCTAATACAGAGCAACTTTAGCTAATACAGAGCAATTTTAACTAATATAGAGCAAATTTAAATAATATAGAGCAACTTTAGCTAATATGAAGCAATATTAGCTAATGTAGAGCAATTTTAGCTAATACAGAGCAATTTTAACTTATATAGAGCAATTTTTAATAATATAGAGCAACTTTAGCTAATATGGAGCAATATTAGCTAATATGGAGCAATTTTAGCTAATACAGAGCAACTTTAGCAAATACAGAGCAATTTTAAACAATATAGAGAAACCGTAACTAATATGGAGTAACTCTAATACAGAGCAACTTTAATAACATCAACTGTAGCTGATATAGAGCAACTTTAACAAATACAGAGCAACTTTAGTGAATATAGAACAACTTCAAGTAATGCACACGACCGTCCAATAGTTTAGGATCACTTAGAAATGTCTTTTTTTTTTTTAAAAATAAAGAAAAGCAGTTTTTTGTAATGAAGATGATAACTGATGATTAGAAAACCCTTGTGCAATTATGTTAGCACATGAATAAAAGTGGGAGTCTTCATAGAAAAACATGAAAATTGTCTGTAGTGTATATGTGATTCGTACAAAGACCCAGCAGCTCTTCCACAACATTTTCCTAAACCCTACTGTTGTTTAAATATTTCAGTCTGGATCAAATTGTCGGACCGACGTTGGAATCCTGAACGCCACACAGCTAGCATGTGTAAAAAAACGTAATAAAACGGAGAGCAGTGCAGCTAAAATGGTCCATTTATCAACCAGAGCTGGGTGTTGGTGCTTCATGACCCCGAGCCAGACTCCGTAACGTCCAGCCAGCGTCGCCGAGGAGACGGATGGCCCATCACCCCCATCTAGACCCCTTTATTAGTTGTTTCCAGGATGACATTAGTTTAGCTACTGAGGACCAACAGGCCTGGCAGGAACAGAGGAGCTCTGTGTCTCTGGACCAGACTAACACAGGCCAGGAGGACATGCCAAGGTCACGGCCGGCCGAGACAGACAGGCCCACCATGGACCCTCCACACAGACACCAGGGTCTGCCGGTCAGGGTCAAGTGGACGAGGGGATATTTATCTGGAGACAGAGTGTTTACAGAGGAGCCTGGCTGGGGTCTACTGTCCTCCCGGGGCCTCGGGCTGGACCACACGGCACAAACCCAGATTAATGATCGGGCCCCAGTGTTTTCAGAGTGTCATAAATCCACACGGACCAGCAGATGCTCCTCATGTACGGCTCTGCTGAGTGTCAAAATGCCACGACGCTGACAAAAAAAATCCTGTAGGCAAACATAATGATCATCAATATCAATTTGTACTGTAATAAGACAAGAAGTACACAATATTCAGGCTGCAGCTGGTAGTTATTTTCATTGTTGATAAAAATAAAAGCTGAAATGATGTTATATGGGTCAATATATAATTGAGGGACTTTTGAAGTTCATGGGGTATATACATTTTTATTCAAAGTAAAAATGCTCTTTATGTTCATTATGATCATGTCTTTACAAATTCCATAATTATTTATTATGGAAACAATCACTTATTAATAAAAAATGACTGGATATCTCGAAAATGTCAATTAAATAACCGCATGAATTTAATAACCACTTTCTAATAAGCTAAACAATGATAAATAATAATTTTTGGCATTTTGTGTCTCGTTTTTGTCATTTTGTGTCTCATTTATGTTGTTTTCTGTCTCGTTTGTCGTTTTGTGTCTCATTTTTGTCATTTTGTCTCATTTTTGTTGTTTTCTGTCTCGTTTTTATCATTTTGTGTCTCATTTATGTTGTTTTCTGTCTCGTTTTTGTCGTTTTGTGTCTCGTTTTTATCATTGTGTCTCATTTTTGAGGTTTCATGTCCGTTTTTGTTATTTTGTGTCTCGTTTTTGTGGTTTTGTGTTTCAATGTTGTGTCTCACTTATGTGTTAATTTTTCAAGGAGAAGAAAATGCTCAAATTTTCTAATTTTGCTTCTCTAATTTGCTCCTTCCTGTTTTGGGACGTGCTAATTGCTTCAGCTCTGCATAATATGGCGCAAAAGTGGACAAAGACAGCTTTTAGTTGCTCTACAGACATTAAACATATCCTATATGCTAAACTAATCTGACCTGAACCAATACAAATTGCATACAAACATAAATTATCAGCGTCTATTGACTGTTATTATCCCGCAGTGCCGTGGTTCCCTAACGACATCCAGGACTTGGACCGCTTCGCCAACCAGATCCTCAGCTACGGCTCCGAGCTGGACGCCGATCACCCGGTGAGCGCTGACTCATCCGTCTGTCCGCCACATCCTGCCTCTGCATGTGTGCGTTTGTCCGAATCCACTCACGCCCACGGGGTCTCTTGAAAAAGCGGCGGCGTGGAGAGATGACAGGCCGCACTCGGTCGTCTATTCTCATGGAAACTATCTGGACACACAAATTGATGTCATTGCTTTAATTGAGCCCCTGTAATTATAGATAATTGCTCCCTTTTGCCACCGCCATTAAAGCAAAATGTATTCATCATGAGCTGGAAAACACTCTACAAAGGCTTCATTTGAATATGTATCTGCGTGCTCTCATTACAGACGGAGCGCATAATGCTGTCAAAGGCCACAGGGTTTAGCCTTAGCGGAGGATTTCCACTCTTTGATTTAGCTTTCAGAGGCGAGGCTGCGATCATGAGATCTAACATGGCTTTGCTTTGTGTGTGTGTGCAGGGCTTCACAGATCCAGTGTACAGAACCCGCAGGAAGGAGTTTGCAGACATCGCCTACAACTACAGACAGTAACTATTCTTAAGTTAAAATCTTTAATGCTACAATTCAAACATTATTATCGTCTGTCTGTCCCTGCTTTGCTTTTAAAATGATCATAAACAAACAGGGACAAATCGCAGGCAGGCAGTGGTGGATTTAAAGGGCTTTGTGTTTGTAATTGAAGTATTATTCACAGGCACTACAAAGGGAACCGAACCCAGTGAAATGCCCACTGAGGTTTCTCTCTTTTACACAGCTGTAAAACACTGCAAGCTAGCCCATAATGAAGTGATGCGTTTCATAGTTAAAGGTAAATCTGAGGGACAGTAGAACATGAGAAAATGAAAATCTCAACCAACAGTTTTAACTTGATCATCACCAGCATGTTAGGGAAAAGTCTGAAGTATTAGAAATTGTGCAGAAAAGTGCTGCATTTAACATAGTTTCCTAAAATATTTCCTATAACCAAAGAAATATGGCATTAAATAATTCCAGTTCATATTATTATTAATGAAAACATTATTTTAAATATACTATAAAGTATATATTCTTATAATGTCAGTATATTTTTGTATTATATTTTTTCCTAGTGCTTATTTTATGTCTGAGAAGATCCTCTGTATTTCCCCAGTGCCAAACACCAAACTGTATCTCTCAGCAAGGGCATTATTACAAGAAATTAGAAGACTCATTCCAAACGAACAATATTTAAAAGCATTACATGCAGTATATACACCCCCTGTCAAAAGTTTTAGGACACTGTCTCATTCAAATAAAGTAGAACCTGTCCTACAACTTTTGACAGGGGGTGTATTTCATCATATGGATGTGATCAGGGCAGGACTCTGATCATACATGTAAAGTTTCAGGCAGATTGGAGCATGTTCAGGGCATTTACACAGCATTTGAAATTTCATGTCGAAGGATCAAAATTCCAGAGGCCGCCACGGACACGCTCTTTGACTTTGGAAAAAGATTTTAATAACTTTGGATCATTAAGGCCTCCTGTATGTACTGGACCAATTTGAGGTGAACTGGAGTTTCCCCCTAGGAGGAGTTCGCTGTAGAAAAACATGAAAAATAGGTCAAAATCTGACATTCAACGCAAAATAGCTCACTTCCTGTTGGGTTTGGAATGTGGCTGTCACTGACTTTTTTGTTCAGCCTGATGTGCTGCATATGTGTACCACATTTGGTAGATACACCCCCTGTCAAAAGTTGTAGGACAGGTTCTACTTTATTTGAATGAGAAAGTGTCCTAAAACCTTTGACAGGGGGTGTATATTTAATTAGGTATCACTTGTGGAGATATTATCAAAAAATAGTTGTTGTTTTTTTAAATGAGGGAGACCATAGAAACGTTATGATATAAATCCTGATTACAGCCGCTTCAAAGATGCAAAAATATGAAGTAAACACTCTTATATTTGTCATCCCAACACACCTGAGTCTGTTTCTTACTCCTGTTGTCACTTTTTTACCTCAGTGGACAAACCATCCCCAGAGTGGAGTACACAGAGGATGAAAGAGCCACATGGGGCATCGTGTTCAAGGAGCTCAAGACTCTGTACCCGACTCACGCCTGCCGCGAACACAACCGGGTCTTCCCCCTGCTGGAGAAATACTGCGGCTACAGGCAGGACAACATCCCACAGCTGGAGGACGTGTCCCGCTTCCTGCAGTGTAAGCTCTGTCCTGATGAGGGCGCTGATGTCTTTATCTATATCACTTACAGCCACTACTAGCCTGAGCCAGAGCCTTAGAGATAGTAAGAGTTGCGACACTCATGCTCTCGCAGCGGGGCGGTCACGTGGTTCATGTAAGCTTGAATAGTTCCAAACAGGCAGCGCTGTCATTTCCTTCTATGGGACTGACAGCGGCGATTTCACGGTAAAAAGGGAATAAAATCACACCTCCAAGTACTTGTTTGATTATTAATTCATTGGAGTATGTATGTAAATGTCAGTTTTACATTTTGAGCCGTAAGGTGACATATTAAAGACACTTTTGGGGTTTTGGAGGGAATGTTTCACATTCGTCTTAGCATGGAAAATCGACTTTTACACAGAAATGTAAGATGATTGAAGATGTTAATTTTTGCCCAGCTGGATTATTGTATTTCCAGACAATGTCTATATTTCTCTGATTCACTTACCCGTAGTCTGGGAGTTATTGAAAAGCAGAGTAACAACAGTCCATTCAGCAGATAGTGTCCAGCCACTTCTGATGAGGCAGGAGTTGACTCACTATAACCATTTTAAGACATACACAAAGTATATATTCAAGAATAACAACTCATTATGCTTTGATGAATGAAATAGTATGTTTTATTGACAATGGGAGAAACAATGAGGGTCTTCGTGTCTTCAGTGAGGGTTCTCGGGATACTGGCGGATAGATAGATAGGATAGATATTAATAAATATATTTGTTAAATACTTACAAGTATAAGTTTATGCATTATAAAGGGTCTCATATAAAGGACGTAGTCTTGACAATTAAAAAGAGGTAGCGATGTAGCTAGGTAGCTTTCAAAGAAGAGCTAACAAGCACAAGGCAATGCCTGAAAGTCGGTCATCTGCCAATATTCACAAATACAGATAAATGTATGCACCACAAAGGGCTTCTGATATAATATAAAGACGTTAAAATTAAAAAGAGGTAGCGACTCATCAACAATTAATCCGTCAATATATCCCTGGAGATAACTTCACAGCTAACAGCAGAGTCGAGCTAAAAAAAGTAGCAGAAATTCGGTCGTCTACCAAGATAAAAAATATATATAATTACGCTGCGCAAATACAAATAAAGCTCAGCATGTGCATCATAAAGAGCCTCTGATAAAATATAGGCAGTTGACAATTCAAAAGAGGAAGGCATTTCATCAACTTACCTCCACATATACTCAACGACCTGCAGTGCAAATGAACGGTGGCTGTCAGTGTCGAAGCGGTGCTTGGAACTAAACAAGCCTCCACAACCCGGAAGTAGACCGAAAGAAAGCGTACAACGGCACCCTATGGGAGTGTCACAACTCTTACTATCTCTAAGGCTCTGGCCTGAGCTAAAGGCTCAAACGACTACACTGCATCATTTCCTCCTAGCTGTTATGTCTAATTTAAAAACAGATATTTTAATGAAATTATATCTTCATAATCTTCAAAACTAACTTAAAAAGTGGAGCAAAGCCCCTGCTAGCTCCAGCTAATGTTGGCTAGCTTAGCAGACTCAACTCCTTACTCTTAAAATGTGTGATTGCTAATTGAAAAATAATAAATTTTCATGAATGGATATCTTATTCATTAGTTTATAGTTTCCAATTAATAACTGATACATTAGCTAAATAATAGAAAAAGAGAATCTGGCTTTTTTCCTCACTTTTGTCATTTTGTGTTTTGCTTTATTTGTGCATCGTTTTTGTAGTTTTGTGTTTTAAAATTTCTTGGGTTTTTTTGTTTTGTTTCAAGTCGTTCTCATTTTTTTCCCTTGCTTTTGTCATTTTGTCTCTCATTTCTGTAATATTTTGTCTTGTTTTTGGTAGGTTTTTTTTGTCTTTCTTTGTCTGACTTTTGTCATTTTGATCATAAAGTAGAACATTATATTGTTCAGTTCCAGACACCTGTGATTAAAATTTGGAGTTGTGGTTATTCATAGGTTATTATGCTGTGATTTTACTGGCCACTGGAGATCAAATCGGGCTGAATGTGGAACTAAACTAACATGAGTTTGACACTCCTGACTAAATGTATTAAACCATTAATCCGTGTATTTTATGGATTCTAGTTGAAATAGGAAACAGAAATACATTTAATTCCTAATGATCAATAATAAAAGTGCAGTTACTCGATTTAAAATGGTGAAAAACCCTGAAAAAAAAAAAACACATTTCTTTTGTAAACATTGCACTTCCTTCTTGCAAGAAGATTCTGTTATGATTGTAAAAAAGTATTTTAAATGCATTTGGTCTGTTGCCGGCATTTAAACACTTGTTATTTTGCTAATATTTAGTATATTACCGTTTTCCTTTTGTGTCGAAATGTGAATTGCTTCTAATAACTGATAGAAACAAACTACATAACAGTATTATGAGTGCAACGTTGCATCATTGGGCTCATTCTGGAAGCTGCAGGGTGTGAATGTGGGAGGCAGGAGCTGTTTAAACGCCCCACTTCCTCTTTGTTTCTTATTCAACGCGACCAAACGCTCACCCCTCTGCTCTCTTTCATCTCCTGCAGCGTGCACAGGTTTCCGGCTTCGCCCGGTCGCCGGCCTGCTCTCGTCCCGGGATTTCCTGGCCGGACTCGCCTTCCGTGTCTTCCATTCCACGCAGTACATCCGTCACGGCTCCAAGCCCACGTACACACCAGAGCCGTGAGTGCTGAGAGTCCAGAGTCAGTATGTAACAGACAGAAAAAACAGAACGCCTCATGTTAATCAGGCATTTCTGTTTCTCGTACAGGGATATCTGCCATGAGCTCTTGGGACATGTTCCTCTGTTTGCTGATCCCAGTTTTGCTCAGTTCTCACAGGTAACATGCATGTGTTACATTCAGAGAAGACACAGTGAGATTTCATTTAAAAGGCATTTTCTAAACGACCTGCTTTGATTCTACTCTGAACAGGAGATTGGTCTTGCATCTCTTGGAGCTCCTGATGAGTACATTGAGAAGCTGGCTACTGTGAGTATAAAGTCCAAGAGAAACAAACTATAAGCTTTCTTTTGCATCTAAAAAGCTGTCCACGTAAATCAAAAACGCGACAAATGAATAGCTGGCAAGACAAGATGTTGCTGTTTTTTGGGATTTAGGTGAACTGGTCTATCAAATCTTAAGACTGCAGGTTTACAATGCATAGATCAACCTTTCCTGTGTGTTGTTTTTGTCGTATAAATCACGTTTTATGAACCTGTGTCTGCAGGTGTACTGGTTCACCGTGGAGTTCGGCCTCTGCAAGCAGGGATCTGAGATCAAAGCCTACGGTGCTGGTTTGCTTTCATCGTTTGGCGAGCTGAAGGTAAGAGGAGGCTCCAAGAAAACAACCTGTGGGGCAATATGTCGGTGCGGGACTTTTTGTATCATAGTTGACATTTTTGCCGTTTTCAGGCTAAAAATCAACATGGCCGCCATGTGGAGCAGGTCATGTGATCTGGAATTAACACACTCCCAAGAGACAAAATGACAAAGACAAGACACGAAACAATAAAACCGACAAAATCGAGACACAAAATGACAAACACTGAAAATAAAACGACAAAAACAAGACACAAAACGACAAAATCAAGACACAAAACGACAAAAACAAGACACAAAACGACAAAATCAAGACACAAAAAGACAAACCCAAGATACAAAATGACAAATACGAAAAACGAAACGACAACATCGAGGCTGAAAACAACAAAAACGAGACAGGAAACGACAAAATCAAGACACAAAATGACAAAATCAAGACACAAAAAAGACAAAACCAAGACACAAAATGACAAATACGAAAAACGAAACGACAACATCAAGGCTGAAAACAACAAAAACGAGACAGGAAACGACAAAACTGAGACACAAAATGACAAAAATGAGACACAAAACGACAAAAACGGAACAAGAAATGACAAAAACAAGACCCAAAATGACAAAAACAAGACATGAAACGACAAAATCGAGACACAAAGTGACAAAAACGAGACAAAAACTGTATTTTCTTTGTGTATTTCCTATTCAAACACAGTCAGCTTGTTGCTGAGGCAGTGGGTTAGTGGTCCACTCAGACTTAGGTTTAATGTGTCACTGGGGGAGTCGGCCTTACTGCCCAGCGGGGGGGGGCAATAAAGTGGTTCAGTGGGTAAGTGGGGGCGGAGAGAATGAAAACCTGTCGAGGTCACAGTTACATCAGCTGCTGTCAGAGGATGTCCACTCTGAATCATGCTGCACTTCCTGCTTACTGACGAGAATAGAGTTCGCTCATTGACAAATTTTATTCCACTCGGTTGAAAGAATTAAATTTTCCTACGCTTCTTTCTTTCAGTACTGTTTAACAGACAAGCCCAAAGTCCTGCCCTTTGACCCCGACAAGACCAGCTTCCAGAAATACCCAATCACAGAGTACCAGCCCGTTTACTTTGTGGCTGAGAGCTTTGAGGATGCCAAGGAGAAAGTGAGGTAAGACGGGATTTGTATTTACCTTTTTTTTTTTTTTTTTTAAACCTTTGGATAGCGTTCAGTCACCTCAGGTTCAACATTTCTGTCTGTCTGTCTGTCTGTAGGAAGTTTGCAGCCACCATCCCCAGGCCTTTCTCTGTACGCTACAACCCCTACACCCAGAGCATCGAAGTGCTGGACAACACCCAGCAGCTCAGGAACCTGGCAGACAGCATCAACAGTAAGCACAAAGCAGTCTCTTTTCCTTTGGCTAAGTGTGTTTGATTCATTGCAGGACCCATCATCACTGGTTCCATGAGTTTTCACAACAGGATAAAGCAATAGAACGAACATTTGGAGACAAATCTCATAGAAAAATACTGTAATTATATTCTTATTCCAGAATGGCAGTGTATGTCAACTTTACTTCATTTAGATCAACTTTAGCTAATATGGAGCAATCGTAACTAATATAGAGCAACTGTAACTCCTTTAGAGCAACTTTAACTAATGTAGAACAATTTTAACTCCTTTAGAGTAACTTTAACTATTATAAAGCAACTTTAACTATCCATCCATCATCTATAAACCGCTTTATCCTCACTGGGGTCATGGGGGGTGCTGGAGTCTATCCCAGCTGACTCGGGCGAAGGCAGGGGACACCCTGGACAGGTCGCCAGTCTGTCACAGGGCCACATATACAGACAAACAATCACACTCACATTCACACCTACGGGCAATTTAGAGTTATCAATTAACCTCAGCATATTTTTGGACTGTGGGAGGAAGCCGGAGTACCTGGAGAAAACCCACGCATGCACAGGGAGAACATGCAAACTCCATGCAGAAAGATCCCAGGCCCAGGCCAGGATTTGAACCGGGGATCTTCTTGCTGCAAGGCAAAAGTGGTAACCAGTATACTACTGTGCAGCCCCCAACTTTAACTAATCTAGAGCAATTTTAACTAATGTAGAGAAACTTCAACTAATATACTTTAATTCATATAGATCAACTTTTAGTGATATAGAGCAACTTTAACTATTATAAAGCAACTTTAATATAGAGTAACTTGAACTAATAATATCAAATTTAACTAATATAGACCAACTTTAACTGAGATTAAGCAATTTTAACTCATTTTGGTGCAACTTTAACTCCTTTAGTCCAACTTCAACAGAAATTCTTACTCCCTAAATTCGTTATCGGCCCCAAACTCCAGTATCAGTCGGGCTCTGCTCTACCGCCATTATTTTGAGATACTTTTCTAATAATTCCAAGATATGAGCCTAAAACGTATGCAAGTTGTAAAAACGTCAGGAAATTTTTGTCCAGGTTTCTGCAGCAGTGTTTTACTTGGGCTTTGTTGTCCTTGAAATCATTAGCAGCTCCTCGGGTTTAGTATTGCAACTCACTGAATTGTTGGGATTTAAAGCATCACTTAAAAACAAATAAAAAGTGCTCTAATAACCTAAACTAACTGTGACAGTTCAGGCTGATGAGCACAGCGGGCTATGAGCGAGCCCAACTCTGACAGGATTATTTCTGTCTCGTCGCCAGGTTATGAAAGTCTATCGACGTATTTTCCGTTACGTTATCTTTGTTTTTTGACTTTGCTGTTTTGTTTATTTCAGGTGAATTGGGCAAACTGTGCGAAGCCATGCGGAAACTGGAGTAGCTGCACATGTAACTGGATTCACCCAGAGAGAATCTTCTGTCCTTCACTAAAACGGCTGTTGATGGGTCGGGCTGCCGGTCTTTTGCAGTTCTGCTTAGCGTGCTTGCAAATTAGCTTCCTCTGTATTAAAAACCAATATGCAAGTCAAATAAAGACCATATAAGTGTAATCCAGCTAGTAGGAAACATTCTGTGTATTGTAGTTCAGTGAATGAAGTGTAGCCTGTTACTTATGGATGATGATAGGAAGTGTGTCTGTAAAAGCTGAGGATGTTACTGTCCATATTTTAACCGCATAACTGTTACTGAAAGAGTGTTTTTTGTTTTTCAAAATAGGGGCTTTTGTTGATCTCTGAGGCACTTTTAATGAATTTCAAATCTAACGTGAACATCTGATTTTGCTTCACGACTTCAGATTTTTTTCTATGCATTTTGAAATGAGAGATAACTCCTGTCGTTAGCTTTCGTTTCCCTCAGATAAATTGAATGTTTTGTATATGCATGAAACAAATAAATATTTCTCCTCTTTGACTTTCTTTTCCACGTCTGTCCACTATTCCACCCCCAAACTCTTTGATGTTTCTGTGTGACGATGACAGTGTAAAGTGTCTGACACTCAAGATAAGCATTGTTTTAACTCAAAATATCTACGTTTAAATGTTGCTCTTCCAACACAAATGATTGAAAAGATAATATTATAAGACAGTGGCCACTTGATATTTGTTGCTAACCTTTCTGTACTTTCATTTATATGGTTCTGAGTTTGATTCCGATATTTCGCAGAAAAAAATGCAATAACTGCTGAATGAATAAATAAAGAAAATAATTTCATTTTTGGTCCCTTAACAATTACAGAAACAAAGATATGAATTACAGGCAGTACATTTCGCTGTTTAACAATACTTTGTCCTTTGGTATTTGTTTATCTTTACAAGAGAGAGGAAATATTAAGTACAAAACATGCAACAAAGCATTAAACCTCTGGGAAATTATAGGACCTTAAAAAAGAGTCAATCTATAAATTAGTTATGAAATACATCCAGTCTTGTAGGTTATAGTACAAGTGAAGTTACTGTAAAACATTATTTCTGCAGCCCTCTGACGCCCTTTTAATGTTAAATCACGTTTTCTCTACTCCATTATTTTCTTTGCAATGAAGTCATGACTCATATGAACCAAAAACAAAAACCAGACACGCCTTTCTCAGACGTAAAACATGTCATCTTTGACAGCATTTTAAATCTATAATGGTCACACATAGTCTGACACTAATGTTCCTCCATAACAACACAGTGAGTTGTTGTTCTAGTCTGGGACATCATGACGGTTGCTGAAGACAGACAGAAATGTTCATCATTTTAACTTTCTTTTAACTGAAACTGGAGACATGTTGAGTCATTAATAATTTCACAACGTGGTTATAAACTTACCTGTCAGCTCAGCCCACTCCTGGAATGACTCCTGGCTGGAGTTTACTCCTGTATGTTACTGAGAAGACAACGGTGAGGAATAAATGGAGTCAGAGCTCCATGTTTTGGACAAACAGCGCAAGGACATCATTCTGCACGACTCCGACACTTCACAGCATTTACTGTTTGATGAGAAATTAAGAATATATCGGCGTTTAATCTGCAAAACTCCAGCTGAAGATAATTATTTAGAAAAGGGCTAAAAACGACCGATAAATCAGTCAGGCCCTGTCTTCCATTTTGAGTCTCTTGTATCTGCCACTTCCGGATCAATTGCCCATTTGCGCATGTGCAGCGACGAGACAAGTCGACTTGGACAAATTACCCGAAATGCGTTGCCAGAGACATTTCGGGGATTTTGAGTCATTCAGTGCTACAGATGCAATTGCATTAGCATGTTTTGGTTTTTTTTAAATCACATTAATCATGATGATGTATTAATCTGCACTAGCAGGTTAATTTAGACAGCCCTAAAAAAAGTTTTTTTAATGTGGATTTTACTGAGAATTTACCTGTCATTTAACAAACATGAGATCTATAAATAACATTAATATTACAAAAAAGAGAGGAGTAGTTGCCCATTTTGATGATTATTAAAAACATTAGGATTTATTGCAGGACTGTTGATTTATTAATGCAAGTCTAATGTTTAAAAAAGCAGCTGAGTGTTTTAGTAAACATTTTAGAATGAGGAATATATAACCTTTATGTAACCTACAGCAGTGTTTTTGCTTGAGTGCTCCTCTGTGCTTCAGGTCAAAGTGGGCTATTTTTTGCTCCATTCATAGAAATACTACCATGACGCAAAACTGCTCCCCAAAAAAGCCAGACGCACATGTCGCACCTGCGCAACTCCTGTCCAAGTAGCCTGTGATCGGCCTATTTAAAGGATGCCCGGTGGGATGGAGACACACAGCCTCCGTCCTCCAGCCTCTGACCGCTCTCCAAGCACATGAAGACGGACGGAGGGACGCAGACGTTCGGCGGCAGGAAGCAGAGTCTGATCGAGGATGCTCGGCGGGAGCGCAGCGGCTCGTCGGGCTCTCCGGGGCCCTCCCGGTACGGAGACGGCTTCGTGTTCGAGGAGAAGCAGGGCAGAGTCACCGTGAACGTCCTGTTTGCCCTCACCGGGGGCAAAAACGCAGGGTTCTTCAAAACGGGCAAAATATTTGAGGTCAGTGTAAAAAAAAAAAAAAAAAAAACACTCTGGAAAAATAGTCCAGGGAAAGTCAGAATGAGTAGAAAGTGTGACAGGCCTGCAGAATAAATGCTCCTGTGGGTTTAATTATCTTATATTTATGTCTTTATTTATACTGTCATGTTTTAGTGACAATTAATAATTAATCATCAGTGTTTTTTTGTATATACTCACAGGTTTTGCAGACAAGTTGTTCATTAGAGGAGTAAAGTGAAGCTGGTTTTAACTACTGTTTCATCTTCTAAACATATTTAC
Source organism: Acanthochromis polyacanthus (assembly GCF_021347895.1). NCBI lineage: Eukaryota > Metazoa > Chordata > Actinopteri > Pomacentridae > Acanthochromis > Acanthochromis polyacanthus. Next base: position 43,278,216 of record NC_067113.1, on the reverse strand, counting down.
ATCATTTTTACAGACAGAACAATTACATGACACACTGAAAATGATACACTAACCCTGGAAAACCCACTGTTGCAGTCGTTTTTAAATTATTTTTATTATTAGATTATTATTTTTTATTTTTTTCAATATTTGGATTTACAGACACACACACACACACATATATATGTATATATATATATATATATATATGAACCCAAATATTGAAAAAATAGCAAAGGAATACTTAAAATATCTATATTATGTATGCTATTTTTTTGCTCTTTTATTTCTATATTTGACTTGAGCAAAAAATATCCAAAATTATATATACATATAAATATATATAATTTTATTATTTTTCTATATTAAAGTTTATATTAAGATATATATATATATATATATATATATATATATATATATATATATATATATATATATATATATAAAATATACATAATAAATTATGTGAATTTCAGATTAATTCTACAGGTCAGAAATTACTGAACACTTCAACAGCATCAGAAAATATGAATCAATTAATTTAGTCCACATTTCAAGATCAGAGAGAGTCTAATTTTAAATTTGAAGACCCTTTATTTACACGTGGATGAATTAATGACATGAAATAGGATTTTTTATCTTCACTGTTATATTTACTGATATATTTCCTTGATAAGAACCTGATTGTGTATTTTCTACATTTATTTCTGCCAGCACTTGAGAACCTGGGCAGCAATCTTTTGTTTTGTTTTTTTAATTTTTTGCCTCCAATCCTGTTTTTGGTGTTTGCAAACTGAAATATTGAGAAAAATGTCCCTGAATGCATCAGCCAGTATTTAGCTTTGTGGTTCCTGTATTAAAAGATCTGTTTATGAATTTATTGCTAAAACAGTCTCTATAAGCATCACAATGAATGTGCGTCAGATGAGAGGAAAGAATGAGATAAAACTCATTTTAAATGATGGACATGGCATGTGGACATCTAGAAATGAATATTTCTTCAAAATAATGACAAAAACTGAACTACAAGATGATTCTTTGATACCAAAGCTTGACCTCAGCATCAAAGCAGTGAAAAAAAAGAGGAAAAACATGAAGAAAAGCAGGTGCTGATTTTGTCCTCTTTGACGTCTTGTCTTTGAACCCTTTAAGACGTTTGAAGCCAAACTCCTCCATATTGAGAGTCGACCAGGCAGGAAGTTGAAGAACAGCACGACAGACCTGGAGTTCTTCATGAAGTGTGAAGTTCACAGCTCCGACCTGGACGTGTTCATCAACTCCCTGAAGAGAGTGGCTGACGATGTCCGCTCCATACCGGAGGAAAACGGCAAGCACCTGATTTTATTGTCTCCGTTATTAACATTTCACATTGTCTCGGGCCTCATTTAGCCGCTGAATGATCCTTTTAGTTCTGGTAATAACATGCAGCCTAATTAATCTTCTTTCTCTTCACAGTTCCCTGGTTTCCCCGACAGATAAAAGACCTCGACAGATGCAACATGTTAATAACCAAATTTGATCCGGACATGGACCAGGACCATCCGGTGAGTGTTTAAAAATCTCCTTCAACGTTATATTTAAGGATAAATAAAGCTCATTTATCATCATTTAACATCGTTTTTGGCAGGGATACAATGATTCAGAGTACAGAAAAAGACGGGCTGCCATCTCTGAGCTGGCCTTCAGATACAAACAGTGAGTCGCAACTCAAATATAAACTCTGATATACAGTCGTGGAAAAAAATGATTAGACCACTCTTGTTTTCTTCAGTTTCTTCTTCATTTCAATGCCTGGTACAACTAAAGGTGCATTTGTTTGGACAAATATAATGATAAAAACTAAATCAGCTCATAAGAGTTTCATTTAAGAGCTGATACCTAAAGATTTTCAATGGTTTTCTTGATATTAACCAAATTCACATCAGTTCTTCCATCAATAGCTGTGGCATTGTTCTGCCAAAAACAGCTTTCAGACATTCCATGTTTTCTGGTTCTGGTTCTCCATCCAGGCTTTAACTGACCTTTCTGTGTGACAAGGATCATTGTCTTGTTGGAAAATCCAGTCATTGGAGACAGGAAAGAGTTTTTCAGCTGATGGAAGAAGACTGTTTTCAAGAGTAGTCCTTTACATGACCTGGTTCATTTGTCCTGTTCCACCCAAACTGAAACAACCCCAGACGGTCACTGATCCACCCCCATGTTTTACTGTAGGGGCAGACAGTCTGGATTGTAGCTTCTCCAGACTTCCTCCTAACCAGTAAGTTGGCTGGAGTAGGCATCAACTGAAAACTGGATTCATCCCTGAAGAGAACCTTAGCCCAATCATCAACAGTCCGATCCTTGTGATCCCAGCAAAGAGTAACCGGGCTTTCCTTTGCCTTTCGTTGATGAAGGGCTTCTTCCTGCCCTGTGTGACTTCAGACCAGCTTCAAGAAGTCGGTTTCCAAGTCTCCTTGCCAAACAAGTCACATTTCTGGACAGTGTTCACTAATTTTTAAGGTCCCTGGAGGTCTGAATATGGTTCCTGACATAGGAACAGATGAGTGACGGTCATCTGGTGGTAGAAAGACGTTTCCTGCTGCGACTAGTTAGCAGTTTGGTAGAACCATGTTGTTTCTTGGTGTAATGATCTCTATCTCGGAGATCTTCAGTTTTTTCGCTACCTGTCTCTCAATCATGCCAATTTTCAGCAATGTCAAGATGGCTGCCTTTGTAGCTTGACATAATTCTTTAGTTTTAGTCATTATGTGAGAGCTGACAACTTCTGAGTCGTGCTACGGCTTCAATGTCAGCAGGAAACCACTCTAGGCCTTTGAATGTGCAGTGCTGCTTATGACATGAAATGCCCTCTTTACAATTAAGCTGAAGCATGTCTAATGTCAGGACATAAAGTATTATAATCAGCTGCATTTTTGTCATGTTCGTTGTATTCTTCAGGTAATGTACCTGTAATGGTACCAGATATTAGAATGAACAAGAAACTGAAGAAAACGAGGGTGATCTAATAAGTTTTTCCATGACTGTATCTATAAACTCTGATTATCAGTGAAATATTCTACATAAATGTGTCTAAATGAGTGTTTTCTGCTGTAGAGGAGAGCCGCTGCCCACAGTGGAGTACACAGCAGAGGAAATATCAACATGGTGAGAGCAGCCTGACTGATGCAGATGCATTGTGGGAGGATGATTTCAGTGCACTGATACTGCGGTCTGACTGTGTTTAAAGGCGGCAGGTCTACCAGCAGCTGCGCAGTATTTACCCCAGTCTGGCCTGCAGACAGTTCCTGGACGGCCTGCAGCAGCTGGAGAAGGAGTGTGGCTACGGAGACGAACAAATCCCTCAGCTCCGAGAGATCTCTGCCTTCCTGAAAGGTGATAAAGAACAGAAGCAGGAGAGATTTCAGCCAGGAGAAAAGTGTCTGCTGTGATTTACACTCTAAAGGTGATAGAAAATGAAGAAATGTGAGGTTCTGGTGTTTAAAATCCAACAGTTTAAAGGCAAAATCATGAAATTTTTCTCTAAAAGGAGACAGAAACTTAAGAAGAGTTCTGTCTTCAAGAAATAGAGGACATAAACGTTTGAAAACTGAACAAAAATTGTATAACACTGTATACGCATAAGGTTTATCCCGGGTACTCTGGCTTCCTCCCACAGTCCAAAAATATGCTGAGGTTAATTGATTCCTCTAAATTGTCCGTAGGTGTGAATGTGAGTGTGATTGTTTGTCTGTATATGTGGCCCTGTGACAGACTGGTGACCTGTCCAGGGTGTCCCCTGCCTTCACCCGAGTCAGCTGGGATAGATTCCAGCACCCCCCATGACCCTAGTGAGGATAAGACGGTGTATAGAGGATGGATGGATGGATGGATGGATGGATGGATGGATGGATAGATGGATGGATGGATGGATGGATGGATGGATGGATGGATGGATACCAATTAGAATTTCTCAAATTTACCTTCCAACAGTCCAAAACCTAAAGGTACTCATTTTATTATCATATATGACTAATACAAGCATAAAATATAAAATAGCATAGAGCAACTTTAATATTGAGTAACTTTAACCAGTAATGTCAAAATCAACTAACATAGAGCAACTTCAACTAATATAGAGCAACTTTAGCTCATTTAGAGGAACCTTAATATAGAGCAACTTTAATTAATATAGAGAAACTTTAGAGCAACTTTAACTAACTACATGGATACTTTTGAACGGTAGTGTATTTAAACAGTTGATCTCTATTTTTCTTTTCTATTGAAGTATGACGTTACGTCTGTCTGAATCTTGTGAAGCTCTTTGTGTTTCCTCGCTCTCTAAAGCTGCTGCACAAATAAACCTGCCTTATTTAACTACAGGAGTACACTAAATACGACCTGTCTGTCCTCTGTCCCTTCAGAGAAAACTGGTTTCCAGCTGCGTCCAGTCGCCGGCCTGCTGTCAGCCAGAGACTTCCTCGCCAGTTTGGCCTTCAGGGTGTTTCAGTGCACTCAGTACATCCGACACTCCTCTGCTCCTATGCACTCCCCTGAACCGTGAGTCTATATTCTCTGGCAGCAAACTTTTTTATTTATGCATTCAGCTGCTTTCTGTTTTACTCACTTGGTTCGATCTGCTCCAACAGAGACTGTTGTCATGAACTACTTGGTCATATTCCCATGCTGGCAGACAAAGAATTCGCCCAGTTTTCCCAGGTAATTATGCACTTTATTTTGATTTGGAATAATCCATGTGGGCTGCACAGCGGCTTAGTGGTTAGCACTGTCGCCTTGCAGTGAGAAGATCCCTGGTTTGGGTCCCAGCCTGGACCTGGGGGGTCAATATATAATTGGAGAACTTTTTGTAAAATAGTTGACATTTTTGCTGTTTTCAGGCTTAAAATCAACATGGCTGATACACAAAATGACACAAATGAGACATGAAAACAACAAAACCGAGACACAACATGAGAATCCCGAGACACAACATGTCAAAGTGAGACACGAAATGACAAAATTGAGACACAAAATGACAAAAACAAGACAGAAAACAACAAAAACGAGACACAAAATGACAAAAAAGAGACGCAAAGTGACAAAAACAGGACACAAAATGACAAAATTGAGGCAGGAAATGACAAAAACAAGACAGGAAACAACAAAAACAAGACAGGAAACAACAAAACTGAGACAAAACAACAGAAACAAGACGGAAAATGACAAAAACGAGACTCAAAATGACCTCCTTCTGCATGGAGTTTGCACGTTCTCCCTCTTCATGTGTGGTTTTTTTAATTGTTATTATTTTTAACGTTTCTAGGAGATTGGACTCGCCTCACTTGGAGCGTCAGATGAGGACACTGAGAAACTCTCAACGGTAGGATTTATAGAAGATTGGTCGCTTTGAGAAAGACTTTGAGTTGTAGTTTTGACACATTCATATAGTCCTGCAACACCATCTAGTGGCTAATGTAAATAACTGCAGCTGATGTTGAAGCTCCAGGTGATTTCAAACATTTTAATGAGCCTTTTCTTGTTGTTCTCTCTGAAGTTGTACTGGTTTACTGTGGAGTTTGGCCTCTGTAAGCAGAATGGAGCGGTGAAAGCTTACGGCGCTGGACTCCTGTCCTCTTACGGAGAGCTTGTTGTGAGTATGTTCTCTGCTTTCACACATACGCAGAGGTTTCCCTGTGTTTTCTCTAACGGACTTTGATGTGTCTTCCCAGTACGCTCTGTCAAATGAACCGGAGTACAAACCCTTCAACCCCGAGGAGACGGCGGTGCAGCCGTACCAGGACCAGACCTACCAGCCCATTTACTTCGTGTCTGAGAGCTTTGAGGATGCAAAGATCAAGCTGAGGTACTCTTGGTGCCACATCGAAACGTCTAAATGAAGAGTGAAGACAGTTTTTAACTTTTACAATCACTTGGTTTGCAGAATTTACATTTACAAAAAGAAATACTTAAAAGAAACGCACCTGGTTGTTGAAAGAAAATGCAGTTTTTCTCAACTTAAATCATTGCAACACCTTTAGAATTTAGAGTATTCTTTTTAATAATGGCCTTTTTAAATTGCAATTTCTGTGATCTAACTGCTATAATCCCATCTGAATTATTGATCAAAATACACATTCTGGGTAAAATCTGAAAAATAAAAGCTGCTGTGTGGAATTTTTAGACCTAATTTGCATTCAGTTTTACTCGATAAAACTTTGAAGGGTTAAAAAACGGTTAACTGTAAAATTGCTTTTACAAAAAGTATTAATAAAAGTTAATCTGATTATCTTTGGAAAAGACAACCAAGGTTAAAACTGGGATGTTTTATCAAAATTGTCAAATTTGCCAAAAGATCAACTAGGTCAATCTATAACTGAGGGACATTTGAAGTCCATGGGATATATCTTGCACACAGTTTTTATTAAAAAAATAAAAAATACTGTTTTTTATGTTTGTTATGATCATGTCTTTACAAATTCCATCATTATTTAATATAAAAACAATCACTTATTAATAAAAAATAACTGGATATCACTAAAATGTCAACTAAATAACAATCCAAATTTAATAACCACCTTCTAATTAGCTAAACAGTAATAAAATGAGTTTATTCAGAAATAGTTTTAATTTTGTTCTTTTTATTAAGTTGAGATAATCATGACAGATATTTATTTTTTGGCAATATTATATCAAATATAATATCAAATTTTATATGGAAAATAACAGATTGTTAGCCTAGCCGCGCTAGACAACCCACGGCAACGAATTTAATTCTCTGCCAGGGAGGGTCTGGTTACCCTCCATAAGGCTCGAGGCTGGATGCTCCTAAAACTGGCCGGACCAATCACCATGAAGTGTAGAGTCAGAAGGCGGGCGTAACGAAGAGACGACAGAGGCGTGACGATTCTGACAGAAACAACCGGCGCACAATAAACAGTTATCTTTCGACTCGGCTTTGGCCACAGCCCTTAAAGATTTGAAGCTAAAATTCAACTTGAAAGATAAACAAAGGACGGCACTGAAGTGTTTCATTGAGAAGAAAGACGTATTTGGACTTATGCCGACGGGATATGGCAAATCCTTAATATACCAGTTGGCTCCGCGGCTCCGCTGGTTGGGAAGCTAATGGGACTTAGCCACAATCCGCCGGTGCTCTCGGAACTATGTCAGCCTATTCGTTGCGTTGATTGGTTGTATACTTACCCAATTGCTGCAGAGGGATTTGATAGACAACCTTTTAGCCCGCCTCCCTCCCTGTCGAGCTTCCCTTGACCCTTGTGCCGTCAGAAACATGGGATCTAGCATGGCTAGGCTAACAAATTGTATCACTTTCAGCTAAGTTCCCCATTACAAAAACACCTCTCAAGGAAGTGTGTTAATTCCAGATCAAATGACCTGCTCCACATGATGTCATGTCCTCTTTGTTTTCCTCTTTGTTTTTTCCATTTGTTTATATTGATTCTAAATTGTTTTTTGCTTTATAATTTTGCAAAAAATATGAATTAAAATTAGTTTTTACATATATAACGAGCAGGAAAAAGTAACAAATGTGATGCTGAGACACTGACAACCCTTTGTCCCTGTGCACCTTTTCAACACGATGCGTTCATCTGTTCCCACAGGAAATACTCTGCCAACATCAAGCGGCCCTTTGCAGTCCGCTACGACCCCTTTACCTGCAGCGTGGAGGTTCTGGATCAGCCCAGGAAAATCCAAAACGCCCTTAGCCAGATGAGAGAAGACCTGAAGACTCTCCACAGCGCCTTGGAGAAGCTCAGCTCATCTTAAAACCAGAAACAGACGATAAAGTCATACAGTGGTGGAAAAACAAGCTTTCCGACACCCTTAAAATTTTACACCATCTCAAATATTACCATGAAATATTTGTAGGAAAATCTTTTTTGAGGTTTCAAAAGGTGTGGCTGCATTAGACCAAAAAAAAGCAAAATAGAAACAAACAAATGCAAATTTATATATATTTTTTGTTTTTGTTTACAAGAAAAACTAAATTCTTGACAGTTTCAACATGTCAGTTCTCAACATTGTTGGTATCAGAGTCAACAAAGAACAGAGAATGTGTTCAAAACTGAACCAACAATAAATAAACCATCACATCATCAGGGTAATAGTAGTCCTGCCATTAGCAGCAGCAGAGCTTTCATCCCAATGAGCCTTTCTCACTATTAAGGGCTAATCTGGTCCCATTCTTCTTGAATTACTGCTGTTAAATCTTCTAAATTCTCTGGTTAATGCTGAGAAACAGACCTTTTGATGATCCACCACAGATTTTCAATGGGGCTCATGTTCAGGGGTTGAAATGGCCACTTTAAGGCCTGGATACTGAGCTTCTGCAGCTCTACTGGTCCTGGATGTGTTCAAGGAGCATTATCTGGTAGGAACATCCAGTTTGACCTCGATGGAACAGAGCATGTGTGGAAGAGAGCTTGTGGGTTTGGAGAATGGAACAATACTTGACAGAGTTCAGTGTGAGATGACCAACACAAGCAGCACTCATGCGTCCCCAAACCATGATACTGCCTCCACCATGCTCTACAGTAGGTCCTGTACATTATGGAGAAAACGCTTCCTCTGACCTTCTGTGTAGCCTCACATTAGGAGGAGGAAGACAAAGCAGGAAACTGGACTTATCTGGCTGTCCAGTTCTTGTGTGTCTGGGCTCAACGACGCCGGGCTAACCTCTGTCCGTCATTGATCAGGGGCTTCTTGACAGCCTTGTAGGACCTTCGGCCATGATCTAAAACGATCGGGTGGAACACTGGACACCAGTTTGGTTTGACCACTGCTGCTGAAGCTCCTGTGATGTCATTCCGCAGTTTTTCCTGCATATGTGGATCAGGATCGGTCACTTCTTGATGAAGAAACCCTTGGAAAAGCAGGACCTTCATTAGCGGATCACTGGTACCTAAATGACCCATCAGTCCATCCATCCACCATCTAGACACCGCTCAATCCTCATTAGGGCCATGGAGGGGCTGGAGTCTATCCCAGCTGACTTAGGGCGAAGGCAGAGGACACCTGGACAGGTCACCAGTCTATCTAGCAGAAAGATCACGGGAAGGTCGGGAGTCGAACTCAGGATCTTCTAGTTGCACGGATAGCCACCATGCCACAGCTCCACCAAAATGACCCAATCCTCAAAATTTGTTATGTATTGTTATGGAACCAATCAATTTCAAGTTTTTAATGACTTTCTTAGGATTTGTTTAGTATTATGGCTGTGATTGTACTGAAAGAAATTTCATTTGAAGACCTAAGAGTGACTCTTATTACAAATTTTCACAAATGCATGGGGTGTCTGAAAACTTTTTTGATTGGACATTTGACCTGTGTAGGCTAAATTCTGTACATGAGATCAACACAGAAAACCACCATGTAGTTGGATTAGTGAGCATCCACTGGGGCATTTACTGACACGTATAATGTACTATGTAAAGAAATAAACACTTATTTTCATGATAGTATGGAGGTTAAGCCCAAAAATAGGCTTTTGACTTCAAGTCATGATGCAAAGGTCCCCTTTGGTATGGAAGTACCTTAGGGTCATACAAATAAATTTACCCTAAGAAACAAGTGAGATCACCGTTTGTATTGGAAATAAACACATTCTTTTCAAAAATGGCCGCCAATGTGCTGAAAATCCTCTAGAGCCCATATCTTTGCTTCTGTTATAGATATAATGACAAACCTGGTGTCAAAGTGTACATTTTTGGGGTCAAGGAATCCAATAAAATAGGTTTCAAGTTTAAAATACCAACAGCTTTCCCTTTACCATGACAACTGGGATTAAAGATGCACATTTTACATAAAAATTGTGTCATCAAAGTGACTTCACTTATCGATGCCTTCAAAAGTTTTGTATTTAAGCAGTGCAACTACTTCTGTACATTACATTTGTCCTAAGTAGCATGAGATTTCAACTCGTCAAGAGTAGCATATGCTCAGATGCACCAGCTGTAGCAGCTGTTGAAGGTCCAAAGTGACAGGTCGACACTTTAAGGTTTGTATGGCGTTCTCATTGAATAGAAATATTTTTTAAGGTTTGATAATTAATAACTAGCTAGCTAATAAATAGTTAGCTACATTATAGCTAGCTAGCTACCAACTACTTAGCTTCATTACTGAAGCAAGCCCAAGCCTACATTTTGCTAGTTAGTTAGCTTCATTATTATACATATATACACAAATGAATTGCACTTTAGCTTATTGCGTATGACAGCTTGCTAAGTGTTATTAAGTGAGTGTGTTTGTGGTCTGTTGGAAAGTCTGATTCCAGCATGAAGGAAGGACCTGCGGTAACGCTCCTTCACACACCTGGGATAATCAGTCTGTCACTAAAGGAGCTGTCCAGTGCCCTCAGAGTGTGTCATGCATGGAGTGGGAGATGCTGTCCAGCAGGGATGTTAGCTTGGCTAACATCCTCCTTTCTCCCACCACCTACACTGGATCCAGGGGGCTCCCCAGGACAGAGTAAAAGTCTTCCAAAAAAAATCCTAAAAACATCTAAAGTGATTCGATAAAAATCAGTAAAACTTAAATATTTTTTGAGAACATTCACATTCACATAAAAATCAACATTTTTTTCTGAATGTTCTTAAACATTTCTGACATTTTTTTCCACCAAAAAATGTTCAAAGATTTCCCAAAAACGTTGTAAATGTGGAAGTTTTTACAAACCAAGACAGAAAGCAACCAAGAAATGGAGAAACAACACAAATGAGACAAAAAAACACAAAATGACAAAAATGAAGCAAAAAGTGATGACGAAAGCACAAAATGACAAAAACACAAGCGAGACAAAAAGGAAACAGAACGACCAACATCAGACAAAAAACAAAGACAAAAACAACAAAACATATTTTTTCCCACATTTTATAACTATAAAACGTGTCAATTTTGACCAGCAGGATGACACGAGGGTTAAAGAAGAAGAGGGAAAAGTTGTGTCAGCGTGAGAGAGAGCGAACCACTACAATACGGGGCTTGTAGACCATGTTCTCGCTTCTAATTCCAAACCAACTATTTCCATTTGGAAAAATTCTTGGAAGCCATTTATCTTCATGTGTTGTTAAGCAGAGGGAAGGAGCTAATTATAAATGATTTAAGTATCATGTTCCCCTCTGCTGGTCAAGGCCAGAGCCAGCACTGAGGCCCAGCTCTCCAGCAGGACCAGGTCACCGAGAACTCCCAGCCGACCACAGCACGGTCCGCACATCCACACCGCTGACAGACGCTCTTCTCTCTTTATTTCTCTTTCTGCATGCCGCTGGAGAGTTTGGCCTTCGCTGGTTGTTTGACACTAGTCCAGAGTTTTGATCTCCACACGGCAACATTGCATATCAAAGATTTCCTCCGTGGAGGAGACAAGTCATCCCCATCAAGAAGACGGTGTCTGCACTACAAAAACTCCAAATCTTACCAAGTCTGTTTGTCTTATTTTTAGTCAAAATGTCTCATCCCACTTGATTTAAGATAAATTCACTTAACAAGAGACATTTCAGCAAGACGGAGGGACTTGTTTGAAGACAATGCATCTTAAATATCTTGTTCAGTGAAACAATCTTGAAATGATCTTGTTTTGAGTTGGATTTTACAAGAAAACTCAAAATAAGTTTATCCCTCATGCCGTCCTGCCGGTCAAATTGACCCGTTTTAAAGTTTGAAAATGTGGAAAAAAATGTTTTTTCACAGTAAAACTTCTGATGTCCACATTTTCAACAGTTTTGGGAAAACTTTGAGCATTTTTTGATGGCAAAAAAGAAATGCTAAAAATGTTTCTTAAGAACATTTACAAAAAATCAGCCAAAATCCAGCAAATTTCGCTGGATTTTGGTTGATTTTTATGTGAATGTTCTTTAAAAAATGTTAGAAATTTTCCTAATACACATGGAATCACTTTAGATATTTTTAGGATTTTTTTTGGAAGATTTGTATTCATTTTTTGAAAATATTTACAAGAATTTTCTTGCCATATTTGGGGAATTTTAAAAATAAAACTTTTCACAGAATTTTTTAGAGAATTATTGGAATTTTGTTCCGTAAGGCTTTCCAAAGGATTTTCAGAAATTTGTTGGATTTTTATTTGCTGATTTCTTGGCATTTATTCAGACATGAAACAATATTTTTGGAACCCATAAATGAAGAAAACAGGAGGGTTAATGTATCTCTAATTAGGAGGTTACATGAAAGCAAAATTCTATTTTTGAGTGAAAAACTGCTATTTTTTTTAGCATGTCTGGCTGATTTTAAGACACCTAAGCTTGACAATCCTGGTAAAATCAAATAAGTTTCCCAGCTAATTTTAAGATTTCAATATTCTAAATATCACATCTTATTTCAAGCAATCTTACCAAGCCATTTTTCACTTGTTCTACTGTCAGATTATTTAACTTATTTCAAGGTAAAGTTCCTTGAAACAAGTTTTTTCTTGTTTTGAGAAGGGCATTTTTTCCAGTGTTGTGCTCAGGGAGCTTTCCCCTTCCCATAATTCCACTGTACAGTAAATCAAGCCTCCCTGGGAAAGCCTGTGTTTGCAGAGGAGAAAAATGGTGTGTAGAGAGAGAGAGAGAGAGAGAGAGAGAGAGAGATAAAGCAAGTGTGGGGAAAGAGTGATCTACGGCTTGACAAGTGTGCAGCGACACACACACACACACACACACACACACACACACACGCTCTCCAACCAAAAGTCTCACACTTTATAATTTCTCGTATCTCACTCCACATCCAGCACTCTCAAATCCGCAAATCCCCACGAAAAACCGCCGCCAGGATCCGAATCTGCTGAGCGCTAAACAAAAGCAGGTTGCCGCAGCAACGGGGCGACCAGCGAACAGATCCAGAGAGATTCTTGCGCCTCGCTTACTCGCCGCAAATCCCAAACGCTGTATCATCCTGACTCCAACCATAAGTGTTTCCTTTATTGATGTGGGGACCGTCCTGCCTCTCTCTCTGGAAAGCAGGGTCAGGAGGTTCACTCTGTCCTCAGGCCTGAGAAAGATACTCTGGAAAAAATGCCCCTCTCAAAACAAGAAAAAAAACTTATTTCAAGGAACTTTTACCTTGAAATAAGCGAAAAAATCTGCCAGTAGAACAAGTGAAAAATGGCTTGGTAAGATTTCTTAAAATAAGATGTGATATTTAGAATAATGAGATCTTAAAATTAGCTGGAAAACTTATTTGAAGCTTTATTTTACCAGGATAGTCAAGCTTAGATGTCTTAAAATATGCTAAAAATATAAAATAAAACAGCAGTTTTTCACTCAAAAATAGATTTTGGCTTTCATGTAACCTTCTAATTAGAGATGCTTTAACTTTCCTTGTTGTCTTCATTTACAGGCACCAAAAAATGTTGTTTCCTTGTCTGAAAAATACTCCAAAAATTCAGGAAAAATTTCTCCAAATTTCTGAAAATCTGGAAAGCCTTCAGGAAGAAAATATCAATAATTCCTTAAAAGTTTTATTTTTTTAAAAAATCTCCAAATTAGGCAAGATCATTCTTGTAAATATTTTCAAAAAAATGAGTAAAAATCTTCCCCCCAAAAATCCTACAAATATCTAAAGTGATTCCATATATATCAGTAAAAGTTCTAATATTTTCTTTAGGAACATTCACATAAAAATCAACCAAAATCCAGCTTATTTTGCGTTTTCTTGTAAAATTCAACTCAAAACTACATAATTTCAAGATTGAGTAAACAAGATATTTAAGATGCATTGTCTTCAAACAAGTCCCTCCATCTTGCTGAAATGTCACTTGTTAAGTGAATTTATCTTAAATCAAGTGGGATGAGACATTTTGACTAAAAATAAGACTAATAGACTTGGTAAGATTTGGAGTTTTTGCAGTGTACTCTCAGAGGTGTAAGCGAGTGTGAAGATCCAGCTCTCTTAATACCTGACTAATCATTTACTGAGACTTTTTAGAGGCCGCTAAAGGAACAGTTCAGGATTTTGGGAGACGGACGAGAGGAGTCACGCCAATCTCACGTCCATCCAGCTGAAGTCAGGAGAAGAAACAGTGAGCCTGGCAGTGTCCAAAGTCAAATAAACAGCCTGCCAACATCTCCCAAGCTGATTAATTATAGCTCTTTTGTTCAAGTCAGAGAAAGAGAATTTGACAATTTGTGGCTTTAGTTAGGTGTTGAAACAAATTCTTGACGATCGACTGCCAAACCAGACTGGATAAAGCTGGAGTAGGCAGGATTTTTTTGGCATCTTTGGGTAAAAACTCCAGACTAACCTCTCAGCACGTTGCAATAGAGGTGGTCTGAGGGGTAACTGGACTTCTTTTGCACCTCCTCCTGGTTCAGTTTTCAAACAAACCTTGGAACTATAGATCGAGTGGAGGACTTGGAAGCTGGGATCCAAACCCTATGTGAAGTCACAATCAATGTTGACCTTTAAGACTAGCTGGGTCAATATATAATTGTGGGACTTTTTGTATCATAGCTGACATTTTTGCTGTTTTCAGGCCTAAAATCAACATGGCCGCCTATAACCAAACACCACATGGCATTTTTACAGAAAGATTCTTCTAAATATTCTATATAAAACTGAGTAAAATTCAAATTGAAAGTTATTTAAAAGATATTGTAGTAAATCTGTTGACATGCCATAAATCCACACTTGACTCACACACTACTTTATATTAAATAACTAAAAAGCCTTGGAGTCTTGCCAGTCTTTTCTTCAGGAGGAAATGACATCATGTGGAGCAGGTCATGTGGTCTGGAATCAACACACTTTCTCGAGAGGTGTTTTCGTAACGGTAACTTAGTTGAAAGTGATTTGTGAGACACAAAACGACAAAAATGAAACAGTGAATGACACAACAAAGAGACATGACAAAAACAAGACTCGAAACGACAAAATCAAGACACAAAATGACAAAAACCAGACACAAAACGACAAAAGTGAGAGACGACATGACAAAATTGAGACACAAAACGACAAAAAGAAGACATAAAAACAAGATGAAACGACAAATACACAAAATGACAAAAACTAGACAGGAAACAACAAAACCGATACACAAATCATGGCGCAGATCATGTGATGTGGAATTAACACACTTACTTCAGAGGTGTTAAAACTGCATTAAATTCAGAGGGTTATTTAGTGGACATTTTAGTGATATCCAGTCATTTTTTTATTATTAAGTGACTGTTTCCATAATAAATAATTATGGAATTTGTAAACACATGATCACAATGAACATAAAAAATATTGTATGAAAGATAAATCTCATGGACTTCAAATGTCCCTCAATCATATATTGACCCAGTTCATGTATTCTGATTCAACAAATAACTTAAACTCATCGTCTGCGAGGGTCTAAGTGGATGTTTGTAGGCAGGCCAACATTTGTGACAAAGTGGGACTGCAAGAACGTCTTTTGCACAAACAAAAGGTGCTCACAACAAAAGCTTGTCATGAAGAAAGACTGTACAAGGAGAGTCTCGTCCATCCACACCTTTAGAAATCATCACGAAAAGAGCTGTTCAAGCTGTTCTCTGTGTTTATCTCTTCCTGAATTCTACCTACTGGAGCTTTAAAAGCCTAAATGTATCTGCAGCATGCAGGCGTCCAAGCAGTACAGACGAACAACAAAGGTCCATCTATTTTATGTGCGTCCATCCTGAACCGTCCTGAAGGCGAGATGAACCCTTGGTTGTAAGGCCGTTGGGAGAAAGTGTCTGTCCCCTGCTGTCTTTACCCATATTTCCTCTCTCTCCCCACTGCTATTGTGAAATAAAGCCATAAGCATGACCCAAAAATACTGAAAAAAAAACAAAGATGAGTCCCTTTACAAATGGTGCCTCAAAGGGCGATGTGGCATTTTCACAGCACTGGATTTACAGAGAAGTACCAAGCACAAGAGCGTCATCTCTGAAACAACATTCATCAAAGCTCGCAAATTGTGCTGAGACAGACTTCTGAAGCCAAGAGAAAACCTAGAGGAGCACGATGGCCTGGCGCAGAGCTGAGACCGACAACGTAGCCAAGACGATCTTATCTGAGGAGCTCAGTGTGGCCTTGCGTCAGTAGAACTCCTGGAATGTTACAAAGACAGGGAAACCATTCCTCCGGCTGCACTGTTTACAGCAAGGTAGAGTAAATACATCTTGACTTCAGTTTCACACTTCATGAAGAGTCACTTTATCTTCCCAGAATAATCAACTATTCCTTCGGTTGTGAAACATTTATGCCTTCCGTTGTGGTTTTGTGGATACAAAAGTTAGAAAGATTGATATGAGTGCTCTCCTTCCAGTGGATTCCACTAAATATGTGCGCAAAGTTGAGAAAAATCCCTTCAACAGCTGTTTATTTTCCCTCCATCAAGGCAGTTTTCATCTCTAGTTGATCGGGGAAAGAATCCTCGCTGGTTTCGAAATAAATTCAGTCCTAAATGGACAGATGATGCACTGCCAAAGATCTGCAGCCGCGATGAATAAGATGAAGTGCAGCAATTTTACAGGAGCTGAATGCCGACAGGAGGGCAAAAAGGCAAACGGATTGCTTCTGGTTTACAACTTGTCCATAAAGAAATAGTAAATTGTTTCTCTTGAAAGCAGCTAGAGAGTCTTATTCAGGGGCCCAACAGAGCCAGTTTGATAGAGCTGGAGCTTGAACCCTTGACCCTTGACTTGAACCACTACTGCCCCTGATGGATCAACAGACGGCAGTGATGGGGCGCTTTCTGTCCGACTCCTTCCTCCTCATCAAGATCAACATAATAGCTTCATTCTGGGAAAGCATCGCAAACAAACCTGCGGCGAGATTAAATCAAACACCGGCCTCAAAGAGCTCTAATCTCTTTCTTTGTTTCCCCTCATATCATGCTCCTCATTATTTTTATTTGCTCTCCTTTTGTTGAGCCTGGGCTTAAAGTTGGCAGGGCCGCAGACGAATTATCCGAGAGGGGGAGATTAGGAGAAAGTTGGTGAGGATTTTTAAGGCGGCCTGATCTCACTTTCATCCATTTCACAGTTTGTTATTAGTCCACACTCCGCCACAAGAGATCGGGCTGTTTGCGAGGCACAATCGCTTCATTCAGGCTACATCAAAGGCAGCGTGGAGTCCGTGACATCTGAGGACGTGCTTCCAGGAAAGGAGGTGAGATTGTATGATAGTCCACACTGCAATAAACACACTCCGCTTAAAACATCCCTTGCCTTATATATAGTACCTCTAAGTGCAAGAAATAATAATATATACTGGACGATACACCAACAAAATGATACATCTTCACTACAATAAAAAAAAAAACAGTCAGGTCAAGGTCATACACCCCAAAAGGCACATCTATACTATATAGAGATGGCCTGGGTGCAATATGAATGAAATTGCTCAAGTAGTTTCAGAGATATGCTCCGGAAACGAAATGCGTACGTACGGACATACGGACGGACGTGCCCACGCCAATACCCCCCTCCGTGCCTACGGCTGGCGGGGGATAAGAACTCCAAATCCTACCAAGTTATTTGCCTTATTTTTAGTCAAAATGTCTCATCCCAATTGATTTCAGATAAATTCACTTAACAAGTCACATTTCAGCAAGATGGAGGGATTTATTTTAACCCTTCTGTTGTCTTCAGTTACAGGCACCAAAAAATATTGTTTCCTTGGCTGAAAAAAAATCCAAAAATTCAGGAAAAAAAATCCCCCAAATTTATGAAAATTTGCAAAACCTTCAGAAAGAAAATACCAATAATTCCTCAAAAGTTTTGTTTAAAAAAAATCCCCCAAATTTAGCAAGAACATTCTTGTAATTTTTTTAAAATCTTCCAAAAAAATCATAAAAAATATCTAAAGTGATTACATATATATCAATAAAACTATTATTTGCTTCAAGAACATTCACACAAAAATCAACCAGAATCCAGCGAAATTCACTGGATTTTGGTTGATTTTTGTGTGACTGTTCTTAATAAACATTTTTAACATTTTGTAAAAATATTCCAAAAAATTCCTAAAAAAATTCTAAAATGATTACATATTTATCAGCAAAACTTTGATTATTTTCTTGAAGAACATTCAGAAAAAAAATTTGTGAATATTTTTAACATTTCTTTTTTTTTTCCAACAAAAAATGTTCAAAGATTTTCGAAAAATGTTGAGAATCTGGACATCAGAAGTTTCACTGTGAAAATATTTTTCCCCCCCCACATTTTCAAACTTTAAAACGGCTCAATCTGACAATCTGACACGCAGGACAAAACAAGGGTTAAGACAACGCATCTTAAATATCTTGTTAAGTCAAACAATCTTGAAATTATCTTGTTTTGAGTTGGATTTTACAAGAAAACTCTAGATAGATTTAAGATTTAAGAAATCTTACCAAGCCATTTTCACTTGTTCTATTGGCAGATTTTTTTCCCACTTATTTCAAGGTAAAAGTTCCTTGAAATAAGTTTTTTGTTTGTTTGTTTTGAGAGGGGCATTTTTTTCCCAGTGAGATGGACTACATGCAGCAGAAAGCAGACAAGGTGGAATGGATGTCGTTCCGCTTGTCGGCCATGAGATGGTGTCTTCGAGTCGCTGGATTTGCCGAGATTCATGACTCATGTTTCAGAGGAAAAGTGGCTCAGTTAGCTATTCCAGGGGCTTCTTTCCCTGCTCTTTGGAAAACATTCAGCCGAAAATGGCAGCCTCTCGCTCTGACATTGACGTCTCTGTGTTGAACGCACCTAAAGCACGGCGAACGTTGGAGAGCGCAGACCACAGTGGACTTGTTCAAACAAAAGAGTGGACCAGGAGAGCGGTAGCGTGTTATGCTTTGTGGACGGCGGTTAACGTGTCCCGTCCAAGAAACATACGAGGCTGATGAACCGGTCTGAAAGAGTGACGCTCTCCACGGCCTCCGCTCGCTCCGTTCTGTCGTGCGGAACCATCGCCATACAATACAACCTAGTGTTCCAGCTGACATATACATTCATAAAGTACAATAAACGGCTCTGTTAAACGACCGGCTGCGATCACGGATTGATCCAACGCTGCGCCCTTGGAGATTAAGTACATCTGTGGAAACAAGTGATCAGCTGTCACCTCGAATGATTCATGATCAAGTTAATTAAACGGGTACCCTCCGCAGCTTAGCGGCCATGTGACTGCTTTGAAAATTGAGAGGGTGGTTTCTCACACAAGGCATTCCTGTGACAGTACAATGAGGCCTTGTTTTGCTGGAGGGCACTGCAAGTTTCTGCCAGATGATCCCTCGTCTATCTCTGTTTGGTCTGTGGTGCGTTTATAATTATTCAGAGGTAAGGTGAGGAGCATCTCTTCCTCTTCCTGCATCAAACACGGACAGCTTTGGTTCGCCACAAAGCTGGAGATGTGGAGATGACCTGAAATGGCCTCAGACTTCCATGTTTCCCAAAGCTTTTCCTAATCCTGTGGATTTTCTGCACACCACAGCAGATGGAACAGCACATAAAAAGATATTCTCTTGATATGACTCAAAGTCTGTCATGGATATTAGGAACATTGAGGACCAGAGAGGGAGAGAGAAAACACCTGTATGGATGTGATGATCACGCTGAGTGGTGGAGGACGGAGTTGGCACTGATGCCTCGACATTCCTTTGAACTTAGCGGGCATATGACTCTTTGGAAAGCCTTCAGATGAAAATGGCAGCCTCCTGCTCTGACATTCTCGTCTCCGTGTTCTATGCAGCTGCTCCAGCACCACTTGCACCTAAGCTCTCTTGGCAGGATGTGAGAGACAACTGATGTAACTTACTCTTAAGAGGAAAAAACAAGCTCTTCGTAGAGATCAGACCTGCCCGCTTCTCATCTGACCTGAAGGGCTGGTCGGACATGAGAGCAGCAAAGCTCAAGCATGCCGAGCATTTACATGAAATTCTACACAAATCTGGCAAATACTAAGAAAAATATTTTATTGAACATTTACTAGGATAGAAACAAAGGACGAAGGGAAAGTGCAGCACAGAAGTCTACATTTCAGTCATCCAAAAGCAAAGTTTCCTGTCACCTCCAACAACACAGAGGGGCAGCGTCCGGTGCCAGCTGAGACCCGATCCGACAGGGGCCGATCCGATCATCACCGGCTGTAACGACATGAGACGTACGTGGCATGAGGCCAGAGTGGCAAAGGATATGAAAGAGACACAATCAACCGGACTATAAAAAGCACAGACTGACTTGTGGGTGGCCGAGATGGTGGATGAACAACTGACTGGTGATCTTTCCTGGACATCCGGTGGTGGCGAAAAGGTTTTCATTGGCTCGAGACCATCTGAGGAGAGGAAGAGCATCCCTGAGTGTCGTAATGTGATAAAACTCAGTAGAAATACAGGGGGTCTCGACTTATGTCGGAGTTCCGTTCCTACAGGTTTATGTAAGCTGACTCGGAAGAAAATGGAAACAAAGTTATGTGCATCAAGATGTTAATCAGTTCTTCATAAAAATCATGAATACCAACAACTTTCATGCATGTATGAATCATTTTACGAGAAGATAACAGAATATGCTGCACTGTTTTTACAGCTTGATCTTATAATACCGATGTTCGTCGGTGTTTCGTCCTGTTCTGAGCATTTTATTAAATCTAATTTCCCTTCCATGGTGTGTTGCCCTTAAGGCAGAATTATCGATGTGCTTTTATTTTGAAAAAGCCTTTATTTTTGAGTTGCCTGCTCACAGTTGTCACTTCCTATCCACTGTTTCGATGTTTACCCTTTACATGTGTACGTGCTTTTCTGGATGTACGGCTCTCTGCTTTGTAAACGCCACAGAGGCAATGTCATTAGTAATTAACCTCATTTTGGACTTACTGGTTAAGTTAAAAGGATATATTTACATATATTTATGTTGTTTTAGTCTGTTTTTGTTGCGGTTTTCACTAACATAACGACGAAACGCCGTAGGTTGATGATGTCATAAACTGAGGACCCCCTGTATAGAATATCAACAGTTAAAGTTCTTATAATGTACCTCTGTGTCTCACATGTCCCCATAGTGTCTCTGTCTTCCAGTATTTTAACTGAAAATACCGCAAAGATGGTTCATTTCCCCATAACCATAGCTGGATAACCACCTTCTAGGATTTTAGGGTTGTTCTAAACTGAATGTTTTCCTATCAAAACCATTGAGCTGCCTATGCTACTGCCTCTTTCAGGAAGAAGACTCTCTCTGTGGAGCTATAAATCACAGTTTTACTTGGACAACTATTATTTAGTTGTAACACATGGGTTGAATTCTTGCAACAACTACAAAGACGTTTCGAATGGATTTTTACCACATAAGATCTTCAAGGTTCATTGAAAATATGTCAAATAAGTTGATAAGAACCTGCTTCTATTATGAAATATATCTGTTTCTCTGTGAATGTTGGTAACAACTCAAAAGATTAAGTGTACAACAGAATTTCCTTACTTGAACAGCCGAGCTTTATCTATATGCGCCGGCCTTTTTTCTTGAGGGTAACTGCAAAGAATGAAGACATGATTTAGACACATTCCAGATCAGTACATCAGGTAGCATCAGCGTCACACATTCCCTCACCTGGAGCGCGTTATGTCCCAGATAAGCCAGTCATTACCCGCCACCGCGCCCACTTTGATGGTGTTGGTGAGACACCAGTCGGCCGAGATGAGCGTTCCACAGTCCAGCGACAGGATGGCCTGCTGGGTGACCAGGTCGTAGAAGCGAATCGTCCCCTTTTTCTCTGCCACCATTAACTGGAGAGGACAGACGGTTCACTTAATGTAAATGTGTACGAGGACTGACGAGGTTGGATTGTACATAATACATGATAGTCCTTCTTCTATGGTACCAGACGATGTGGACAAATGTTAACAACTTGTGCAACACTGATGTCAAATAAAGTGATGGGTCATGAGTGAGTTGGACATACACTGCCTGATAAGAGTCTTCCATTGGATAATTACTGCAGTGATTGATATGTTTCAGCTGCAACAACTTATTTAACTCTAGCTGATGCAGTGAGGAGCTTCTCATTTATTAAACAACCATGTTGGAAGACATATCCTGGGTCAAGGAAAGGATGTTGTCAAGTTATTGTCCTGCATCAAGCAAGGAAAATAAATAAGGAGATAAAACTACTAAAATAAGGTTAAGCACTATCCAATGCATTATTAAAACCTGAAGGATAGTGGAGAACCATCATCTTCTAGGAACAAATGTGGCTGAAACAAACTCTTAGATGATCATAGGAAATCAATGGTAGAACTCATCTCTATGTTTAACAATGAAAGTAAGAGCATTTCCACATGTACAATGTGAAGGGAACTCAAAGGATTGGGACTAAACAGCTGTGTATTCGTCACAGATTGCTACTTAATGGACTGTGATAAAGTTTTTATTCATTTCTTCAGAGATAAAAAATAATTTTGGTGATTTTCTTCCTATTTTTTAGACAGCATACCTTTTAAACCTGCTTGGTATGCTTTAGGGTTCATAGGATTAAAGTCATACAATTACTGATGTCTTGGTGTTTTGTTGACAAAATGAGTCTTACTTTGGCAGGTCCGCTAACCAGGCATCGGCATTGGCATTGGTATTAGCATTAGCATCGCTCATGAAGTGTTGTCTTGACCTGCAGTGTTTAGGTGGGTGGTACGTGTCAAACATTCACATGAACGTCAGGACTCAAGGTTTCCCAGCAGAATGTTGCATTTTAACAAGATGATCGATGTGTATATCAGCAGACTTTTTGGAACAGCTGTAAACATTGACCCCTTCAGACGTCGCACCAGATTACGTCACAGTAAACTTTAAATGTTGGACAGAATCTTTATTTGGCTCATTTGACCTCCCATGACAATATCAAATATGTCTGACCACAATCAGGACGACGTCCTTCCCACAACAAAGAAGGTGACATGGCTCCTTAATGACCTTTGGCAACTACGGTAAATTCAGATTTCACATTTCACCAAGCTTCACACCTGATTATGTGACTGGAATGCATCGGTACAGGTACAGTGGCTATATATAACTCAGGAGTTTGACCTCAGGAGAGCACGTATCTAAAACAGCCCCCTCCTACCTTGAACACTTCCTCTGGATGCCAGCACACACTCATGCCAGGAGAGCGAAGTCTGAGAACAGTGCTTTCGTTTCCATCCAGGTCCCAAACTCTGCAGACGTGAATTAAGAAAAACAATGAGGACTGACATGAGCAATGAAACAGAACAACAGAACCGTGTTTGATGTACTTTGCTTCGGTGTATTGGACCCAACATTGCATTTGTATTTTAGGCAACGTGAGAATTAATAGCAGAAACTGGTAGAAAAAACAGGACTTCTCATCAATTTGAATTAGTCATTTTAACAGATTGATTCAGCTTGATGTGTGAACCGCTCCAAAAACAAAATCCACAACCTCTTAATTAACAACAAAGATGGGGGGCTTTAGAACAAACTGCTAAAAATAGCATCAGATTCTGAGTCACCCTTCAGTTCTTACATAACATCTGACAGAATTCACCTCACAATGGTCTCCTTTTTCAGTCGCAAACACACAATGACATGTCAAACCTCGACCCCAGCAGATAAAGAAGGTTCATCATTCACATACACAAAAATATTCTTGAAAATGGGACTTAGTTGTTTCTCGGGATACTAATTCTGTAGCTCAGTGCAAGAGGGATAGATGACCTGTTTTCATTCAAGTACTTCATCCAACTCCTGCCATTTGTGCGCAAGCAATGTACTGCCTCTTCCTGCTTTTCCAGGGAAAAGAGCTTCTTTTCTCAGATCCGGGCCTTCAGCTGCGAAGACAGACAGACTTATGCTGAATTCCACTTACAGGGAAAACGCCAGCGTCACATTACATTGAGCTATGATAGCACCGGCAGAGGGCAGAGAGGGGGGCAGCAGCCTCGCCTGAGTCGGCGTTACGCTCCACTCGCATTACAGCAAATGTTTCGCTGTGGGCGGCCCGCTGCCATTCACTTTCTGTGGAGTACGGAAAGGGCACGTCAGCTGAGGAAGAGCCGCCGAAGAGAAGCTGAACTGCTTTATGCAAATGAAACAGGGTTTTGAAACCGAGCAAGAATCAAAGCTCATGTGAGGATTATGACCAACATTGATTAAAGTCAACGGTAGCTCCAGCAGCTAAATAAGACGTATGATTGCAAAAGCAGCTGAGAAACACCACGGATGTAATGAATCACTTGGACGGAGAGGGTTGCGGTTCTTGAGACCTGGATCTATGGTTAACCACATCTGAACGATCCCTGAACTAGAAGAAAAGGTGGGGATCGGGGCATAAGGGAGGCTTGCAAGTGTTTCTGGGAATATTAAACAAATGCTTGTGAAGCATGGGAAGGCGCTGACTGATGAGGTCATGCAGAAGACATCATGTAATAAAGCCCAAAAAGCACCTCCAAAGACCATCTAAATGTCAAGCGTGTTGTTGGAGAGATTGATGTCCTCAGCGGTGCGGTGTAGGGGAGGATATGCCCCGTCTCAGATGAAGACCTCAGAAAACACTCAAGTTTTCCTGCCTCGTCTTCTCTGCAGCAGGATAGAGTCCTGTCAAAACTGTGGGCTTCTTTCCTTTGCCCATGTGCAGACTCAGCCAGAGCCTCCGTCGTGGAGCATGAGTGAGGCTGAGAAGGAAAAATAAAAAAAGAAAAACCCCCAGACCGCATCAGGAAAACAACGACTAAACCCTATTCTTTCAGACCACTAGCCAAGCAGAGCTCAGTTGCACGCTACACCACCAACGGCCAAACTGTGGTCAACCACTCTGCCCTTCAAATGGAGAGCACCGGCTCCCCAAGAAAACATAACCTTTGCCGAATGAGGTGAAAGACATGACACACGAAAACACGCGTGACCGCCTCGGATAAAACACTGTGTAATTGCATAACACTACATCGAGCAATAACACTCTGCTTCCATGTACAACAGGGTTGAAAAGGACATCTGAAGTCCTGTATTGTGTTATCAAATTGAGAAAACAGCGAGGCCAGAGTGTTACGGTTTGTCAGTGTTTCCCATAAGTGGAGGAAACGGGAAACGCCGTTAGCGCTGTGTGATCTGATTTACTGTAGAGAGCAGAGTAAATAATCGAAGGTGAGGGAGGGAGAGAGAGAACTGGAAGACTTGAACAATATAATCCCAACCCGGTGCCTCTCAGGGTCATCCTGGTCGAGGTACACAAAGTCTGAATCAGCATCTAACAGCTCAAGACTGACCTAAGATTCAGAACATTGCCATATCTTAAAAATCACATTCTGCAGTTTTACTGTTGGGAAGTGGTTCTATTGTTTGACCTCGGAGCAATAAAAGCCATCAAATGGCAGAAGCCTCTTGACAAGAGGTGAAACGTCTTCAAGAACCAAAATGAGAAGTCCAGTTGCCTTAGTGCTTAGGACTATAATGACCTGATGACTAAGAATCTATACAAAAATAACATCATCCCCCAATTCTGTGAAGCAGAAACCTTAAGCTAAAACTAACGGATGCATGGTATGAAATAGCTACGTAAAAGTAAGGGCTAAACGGCTAAAATAGAAGGCTTAAAATAGCAGATAAATGCTTGAAATATCTAAAATTTAAAAATCAACAGGGAAAACAAGATCGCCTCAATCAAGTGATATGGCTAAAAATACAACGAGTCACCACAGTATGAAAAGCACTACCATGTGAAGCCAATAACGTTGATTGTCCAGCTACAGTTTCATCTGTAAAGTGGTTATATACAAGACAGGAAGTGAGCACTGAGTTCTTGAAGGTGATGTGTTGGACACTGGAAAAAAACAAATAAGGATCTCAGAGAGTTTGGCAAGAGTGAAAACATCTTCAAAACAGATGTGATGTCGGGTGTTCCTGGTATGCAGTGGTTACCAAGATATCCACTACCGAGAGCACTTAGAGTGGGCACTAGAGCATCAGAACTGGACTGTGCTGCAATGGGAGAACACAGCTGGTATGTTGGATCATGTTGTCTTTTCAAGCACTTGGATAGCGGGGTGCATCATTTACCGGGGGCAAGGATGGAAGCTGGATGAATTATGGGAAGAAATACTTAATACTGAGTACCTAAATACTGCTACTGACCAAGTACAGCCATTCATGGCAGCAGTATTCCCTGAAGGCCTCTTTCAGCAGAATAATGCTCCCTGCCACGATATTGTTCAGGAGTGAGGAACCTTAAGCTAAGCAAAGCAAGCGAAGGAGTTCAAGTGTCTCGGGATCTTTTTCACTAGTGATGGGACAATGGAATGAAGAATTCAATTTACCAGTCCATCTACGCTCCTACTCTCACCTTTGCTCATGAGCTCTGGGTAGTGACCGAAAGAACAAGATCACAGATACAAGTGGCTGAAATGAGCTTCCTCCATTGGGTGTCTGTGCTCAGCTTTAGAGATAAGGTGAGAAGCTCAGAGATCCAGAGGGAGTTCAGAGTAGAGCTGCTGCTCCTTCATGTCAAAAGGAGCCAGTTGAGGTGGTTTGGACACCTGATTCAGATGCCTTTGGTGAGGCTTCCTTTCGAGGTTTTCCGAACATTTCTGCCTGGGAGGAGACCCAGGGTAGAATCAGAACTCGCCGAAGGGATTATGTATGTACGCCTCGGGACCCCCCAGGAAGAGCTGGAAAGCATTGCTTGGGGGGGGACGTCTGGAATGGCCTGCTTTGTTTGCTGCCTCCACGATTCGGCCCCAGATAACTGGAAGACGATGGATGGATGGATGGATGGATGGATGGATGGATGGATGGATGGATGGACATGACAAAGAGTTCAAAATGTTGACTTGGCCTCTAAATTGCCCAGATCTCAAGCTGATAAAGCATCTGTGAGATGAGGTGAAAAACAAGTCTCATCCATGGAGACCACGCCTCAAATATTCCAGGAGTTAGAGGATCTGCTGCTGTGGAGACCAGGCCTCGATGGTTCAGCGCTATTTTGGTGAACCTACACCTACACAACATGAAGCATGGGGTTTTGGTGTAATCAGTGTGTGTATAAATAGCCGAAATAGTTGACTAAACATAATGGATAACTGATCGAAATAAGCTTAAAGCTACAATTTAGCTGAAAGTGAGATAAAGCAGCTTGAAGCTATGGAAAAGTGGTTGAAGCAGTAGCAACAGACAGCTCAAATGGATAGATAAATCCTTAAAATCTTCTCATCAAGGCCAGAAATGGATAAAAGTAATCAATAAATGTTTCACATTGAGGGTAAGTAGTGGAAACATCTTTCCTTCGTCTCAGTAAATGGCAGAAGAAATGTCAGCCTGAACCGAGCCAACCTCAACATGCACAAATTCAACTGTACGAAAAAATAATCCTGTTTACATAACTAACAGTGTCAAATAAGGTTTGGTTGATAATCCATTCGTGAGAACGCATTCAGAACACGATGGGTAGAGTTTACATGGAGTATCTGAACTAATCTGACAGGGCTGTAGGGGTACATGAGACCAAAAACGCCAGGAACCGCTCTGACCAAGACAGCATGGATGAGATTTGTTTCTCAGGGAAACACAGGGATTACCGCTGAGAACAGGCTTTGAAAATGCTTTAAACCATATATGTAAGTATATAAATGCAGCAGCAGGTGTGCAGCGGCGAACTCAGTCAACCCCAAATCCTGTGAAGATGCTGCAGTGTGCCCTTGTGATCTCTAGATGGCACATTTCCCTACAAACTCCACCCTGCTCCATCTACGCAGACACCATGAGCTGTTAAGACTACATGAAGAGAACTCCCCCGAGCGAGTGGAGTCTGGTTCCCCACCTAGATACTGAAGCATCAGGTTGCATACTGGCAACAGCAGAGATCCCAGAACTGTGGGGGACAGTGATGACAAAACTAAGTAAACTTATAGTAGAGGCGCCGCTGCCAAAGCTAACAGAGTGACGGAGAGGTCATGAGCCCATACATGCAGACATGAACCTCCCTCCCTTTTTCTGCAGGACCACTTCCCTCCTCTCGCATTGGGGCTCGGTTTGTGTGGGCTGACTGGAAGGTCCTCTCCTGTTAACTTGATCTATCCCTTGTTCCGCCTCTGTCTTCCTCCCGCGTCCCATATTTTCTCAACATGACAGAATTTAAATCTTTCAGCAGATGGAGCGCACTCCTGTTTTCTCTGGCCGGTCAGCAGAGGGAGGGGAGGAGGAGAGTGGATGGGAGCGAAGGAGACTTGTTCTACTCGGACTATCATCATGCTGGTGGCTGTCGAAGGGGTTTTCTAATGACAAATCAACCAGTTGTCAGCTCGAAGATGAATGTGATGTTTAACGCGGCTTCGTGGTTGTGAATGCTACTGATGTTTATGATTATATTCCACATGGGGAAAGCTAGGCCAAAGACATGTAATCAGATTTTTTTGAAGCTGATTTAGAATGTAGGATGAAACAAAATTATGTATCCTCTAGGGCAGGGGTGTCAAACATGAGGTCTGTGGGTCAAAACCGGCCCTCCAGAGGGTCAATCCGGCCCTCAAAGTGTAAAAATTACAAAGAAGACATTAACTGCAAACCTATAAATCTAAAATTGTTTCTAGACCATAACAAGTTGTTTTGATCTTAATGTAAAATAGTAGATTGTTCTTTTGTAATTGTGCCTCATTTTTGTAATAATTTGACTTGTTTTTATTGTCTGTTGTCTTATTTTGTCTGACTTTTGTCATTTTGTGTTTCCTTTTGTCTCACATGCGTTTTTGTCCTTTTTTTGTCATTTTTTGACTTGTTTCTGTCCATTTGTTGTCACTTTGTAACTTTTTTCCTCTTCTTTTGTTTTGTTTCGTGTCATTTGTATCATTTTTGCAATATTTTGTCTTGTTTCTGTTGTTTATTGTCTGATTTTTGTCTATTATTTTTGTCATTTTGTTTCTCGTTGTTGTCCCTTTGTGCTTTGTTTTTGTCTCGCTTGCGTTTTTTGTCTATTTTTTAGGCATTTTGTCTTTTGCTTCTGTCACTATTTGTCTTGTTTGTGTCGTTTGGCCATTTTTTCATTCGCTGTGCATTTTTTTGGTCAAATTTTTTTGTCCCTTTTTGTTTTGTTTCATATCGTTTATCTACTTTTTTACCGCCCGGCAAAACTGCGTTTTCCGGAAGGTATTGTTTTCAGCTGCATGGTCTTGCTTGCTTGCTTGTTTGTCTGTAACAATTTGGTTTCCACGCGATAACTCCATAAAATATTGATGTAGCCTCACCATATTTGGTACACAGTTGTACCATAATACGACACAGGTCAAGTTCGCATTTGGTGATCTTGACCTCATTTTCAAGGTCACAGGGGTCATCTTTGTTGCCGGGCGGTCCAAGTTTGGTAAAACTTCCTGTTATATTTAGTTCTTTCTTGTTTTGTCATTTTGTCTAGTTTCTTTGTCTTTTTTGTCATTTTGATCATAAAGTAAAATACTACATCATTAAGTTCCAGATAGCTGTGATTAAATGTTGTGTTCCTTTCTAGACACTCTGTGATCTGGAAGTTGTAATGTGTAAATGATAAACTGAGGCTGAATGTTGCTGAACTTATTTTTCTGAAGAAATTTCAGGTTGTTCATAATATTTTATAAAATAATTCTTTAAATGTGAATATTTTCAGAATGTGCTTTTTTGCACTTGGGGTTGTTGTTAGTTACAGGTTATCAGGTTATGATTTAACTGATGCAGCCACTTGACATCAAACTGGGCTGAATGTGGCCCCTGAACTGAATTGGTTTAGGACCACGGGCCGCATGTTTGACACTCCTGGCTTAAGTAAATAGCAAAAACTGTTTGTCTTTACAATTGAAAAGCAGCACATACTAAAAGCCTTGTAGCTACAACAGTTACTGCAGCATTGACTCATGATGTACAGGTTTTGTCCCGGCTCTGACCCTGGCTACTGACACACTATTTCCCCCCTCTGGCCTTAATTGAAAAGGAAAATTTGGGGACCCTGTTGCAGGTCCCCCTTACAGAGGAAAATCTTTCTGCGGCTAATTGGATTTCCATATTTAACCAATTAGCTAGAAAAGCTACAAAGCGGCTCTGTGCTTACGCACGGCCACACTGGAGCATGTTGTATTTAGCATCATGTTTCACTGTGGAAACACTGTCAGGACTTTCTGCACCATTAACAGAGAACAGAACCGAAAATCAGAAGCCGGGAAAACACACACACACACACACACACACACACACACACACACACACACACACACACACACACACACACGGAAATAAAACGGTTTGGACCTGCAAGTGTGGTCATCACTGACGGAAGCAATTTGTTTCCCCTCTGTGGGCTCGAACACCAAATGGTTAATGTAGCTGGTGTGGCCCTCCATCACCTAGGCAACAGCATGGAAAAACAACACGTAAACACAAACAGAAAACACGCCATCGATCAACTGTAAATGAACGTTTTCTAGCAGGCTTCGCTACGCATGCTGCAGCTCTGCTTTGTGAGTGTGTGTGTGTGTGTGTGTGTGTGTGTGTGTGTGTGTGTGTGTGTGTGTGTGTGCGGCTACGTTTCCTGCATCGCTAAGTACCAAATGTCAGTGCTAAGTAGAGAAAGTCTGATTCCAAATGACAAGCGCAGTTGTGGCCAATGTGCTCCAGATGTTGCACTACCTTGACTTCATGCCTATCCTGCAGATCAGAAGTCAGCAGGCGTAGCTTTCTGTCGGCTGCGGCGGTGCACAATCTGCGGGGAGAGAGGAAGAGGAAAAGAAAGAGGGGATATGAAAACAAACAAAGAGAGAACATCAAAACAGTGGGAGCGTGTGGACACAATGACAGACGACATCTCTTTCTACATGCACGCCTGCGAACGCCTCGACTGACACCTCTGGATGAGAGCGTCGGTGTGTGTGGTAGAAACTTGGACAGCGATCAGTGGAAACGCTGCCAGGGAGATTCTAATTGCAAGCTAAGATAAACACGGAGAAAAACAAGATTCCTCACGCCATTTACGCATGTCTCTGTTCAAAAACCTGTGCGGAGCCAGGCAGAGGACTTTCCCTCTAATCAGTCCTAGTATATACCAGCGCCTGCAATTATTCACACAATTACACTAACTCACTTATGACAAGAAAAACACACACATATCACCAGAATAAACAGACAGCGGTTCACACATTTTCAGTCGCAGGCACAGATGGATTTGGCATGATGTCACTACAAACACCCTTAACGTGCTCCGGGGTTTTACTGCTGCAGTAGATTAGATTATATTAGGATAGGCCCTCTAACCTTGCGAATTAATGTTTGTTGTAAAGCATGGAACAGGTCCTGGCTCCTTTTTTGTTTAATGTCAAACCAATTTCCAATATAAAAAGGGAAACTCCGCTGTACTTTAGCACCTGCACATTTTTGTTTTGTTGTTTTAAGGCGCTCCTTTTTTGAACTCATCCTTTCTCACACCATCACTTCAGCTGCACACACAGAGTTATTACAAACCTTTAGTGAAGCAGGAGAAGCTTCTTGAAAGAGGAAACATCTTTAAGCGTGGAACTTATTTACTCGCTTGAACATTTGAACTCTGAAACCTGGCAGATTATCTTTTACTCCTCCCCAAAAAAAATCTCCCATTGCCAGTTCCATTTTGCTGTACGTTTGCTGATTTGTAGAATATTTTACTTTTCTGACTCACAAACTGCAATGTTTAAAAGAGAGTTGAAAGTCTGGATTTACAGCGGACAGGCAGACAGTTAGCTTACTTAGCATCAAACAGGAAACAGGAGGAAACTGCAAGCCTGGCTCTCCACAAAGTTCTCCTACAAGCACCTTCAAAGCATCATCTATACCAACCGCATCTGTCTTAAAACCCCGAGCAATTACAGCGATACCAAAAAACGAATAAAGAGTTTCAATGATTTAAAAGAAGATAGTAATGGAGCAAGTTGGAGTTCCTCGTGCAGAACATTAAAACAAGATACTTGAGAAGTGCATTGTCCGATAAAGAAGACGTGTTTAAATCACTTTAGTTTTTGGCTAAATCTAAGTAAAATTAATGTTGTAGATTGAATATTTTCTGTGCTAAACGCCAACAGACTGACTAATCTATTTTCTATTCCGTATTTTATTAGCTGCAGAACCAACACTGTAATACAGACTCAGCGGCAAATCAGTACCAACAATTAAAACAGAGCTGGAATCAGCTAGAATTTATATTGCTCAGAGAAAATAATGAAAAAGGAATTGGTGAAAGGTTGCTGCTTCTAACAGCCAATCTAAGTCCGCCTGGTCCTTCCACTGTCTGTGTTTTACCGCTTTCTCACAATGGAAAACAACAACTTCTGAGCAACAACCCAGCACACTGAAAAATGTTAAGATTTGCAGAGGGTTTGGACAGTGACTATCCATTTTTAAGACAGTGCTAACCGCCCCGCATCCACAACTACTCCGTCCATCACTATTTACATCCTTCGATTAGCCCCGCCTACAATTGTGATTGGTTTCAATAAGCAACCCAGAGCACTCCCCCCCCCCCGATAGCAAAATGATAGTTTGGTGCAGACAGAGCGTTATATACTACAGAATGAGCTGGTAAAGTTTCCTATCTGAAGATCTCAGGCTGCACTGTTTGGTTAGAGGACAACAGCTTATTTCTCAGAGTCTGCATGAGCCACATTTACCGTCCATCGCTCTCCCATCGGCCTCTTTTAGGGCAACTGGAGCCAGATATACGCATGTTATGAAACTGACATGTAATTTATGGGCTGCACAATGGGGGGTGGTTAGCACTTCTCGCCTTGTAGCAAGAAGATCCCTGGTTCGTGTCCCGGCCTGCCCAGGATCTTTCTACATGGAGTTTGTATTTTCTCCCTGTGCATGAGCGGGTTTCCCCCACAGTCCAAAAACATGCTGAGATTAATTGATTATTCTAAATTTGCCAGTGAGTGTGACTGTTTGTCCTGTTTTAAGTTACTGTAGTGTTTATAAGTTGCTTTCTTGTTTGTTTGTTTTTATTGTGAAGCACTTTGGTCAGACTTTGGGCTGTTGTAAAAGGCTATACAAATAAACTTTGACTGACAGGTGCTGATTCTTTTGCTGCAACCTGTGATCACATCCGGGTGCATGCTCGGGGAAATGGTTGGAGTCTGGCTGACAGCTTTTGTTTCATGTCATCCCCGTCTCTCTCCCGACTCATTTCTTGTCCTGTCTTTATTGCAAACTCTCAGCGTGTCGTCTGCCGTCTTTACTACGTGACAGCCAAGGCTGGGAAACGTGCGCTTGGTGGAGGTCTGTGGTTTTAATAGTCTCCAGGTTATTATAAGCTGCTGTGGTGGCAGCAGTGCTGCTCGAGCCTCCTCTGGGCCCCCGTTTGAAGTGAGCCCGTGAGAACGTTGTACTTTTCCTGGAAGGCGCAGCTACGTGCAGACCGAAGGGAGGGATGGAACCTGAGTGGGTAGTCATCAGCGCAATAACATGTGCGCACGTCACAGGGCTGGCTCGAGGGTCCTGTGGAGTAAACCACAGAAGGCCAGGAATTATCGCTGCCTTTCCTTTTCAATTACAGAAAGCCTAAACACCTCCAGGGGGACCGCAGAGCCTTCCCGCTCCAATTAGGCGGAAACTCTTGCTTTCTAACAATCTACAGTTGGGCTACTTCCCTCCCGTCCAAAGCCACCTGAAACAACTTGGCTCACACTCAGGCAGCTGCAGCGTGACAGTGAGAAGCGATGATGCCTACTTTCACTGTTCACTAAAACTGCATCTTGCTCTGGACTGAATAACGATCCCGTTGAGTTAAAAGACACAGATAGCAGGTTTCTGATGAGGTAGTGAAGCGTGGCTTGATACCTTCTAATCCTGTATTCTGCTGACCTTTTACATAACAAGAGGCACTTGAACCGCAGATGTTCCCCCGTAAACACCATCTTTGATTAAAAACAGCCAGTTTTGCGAGGTCATTCCCTAAGCCGATTAATGAATTTCATAAATATGAAGGCACATCAGTCCAGTGACACAGTTTTCATCATTTTGGATTTGAAACTAAGTAATCAAGATGTGACTGAAGTGAAGATTTGTAGCTTTAAATATTGGATTGAACTGTATTAGCTGCAATTACAGCCATTTTTTACAGTCCAAACATTCATAACTATAAGAATTATTATTCAAGGTCGCACACCGTACAGTTTTCGTTTGTAATCGCACATCTCCAGAATATGTCTTTCAAATGTCTTCACATCTTAACAGCTTTTATTTTACACCTCTAAGTACAGTAAATTGTATTTATGTTTCTTTATTGAGTTTTTATTGTTTGTAATGTGCATCAAGAGCCACAGTAAAGAAGACAAGTTTGCTACGACTCGCGACTAATTTTGCAAGCACGAGTGTAACTAGTCTGACAGCTGCAGCTTTTATGTTTTTATGCAGTGAAGACAGCACACATAGAGACGGTTTTCCTTTTCTTCGAAGCATTGCCATCAGAAGAGTCTGACTTATAGTTAAAGGGCACTAAGTTGAGGACCCCCTGTATATAATAAAAAATATAAAGCATAATATAAATCGGACAATGATTAGACCTACAGAGAGGAGATCCAGAACCTTATTCAGTGGTGCTCAGACAACAACCTTGTTCAAAACACCAGCAAGACCAAGGAGGTCGTCGTGGACTACAGGAGGTCCAGGAGGACAGAGAACGATCTTCTCCTCATTCAAGGGGAAGCGGTTAAGCGTGTTGACGTCCACATTACATCTGATCTGACCTGGTTTCTGAACACAGCTCACCGAGTCAAGAAGGCTCAACAAAAGGCGCTTTTCCACTAGCTTCTACTCAGCTCGACTCGGTTTAGGTCGTTTTCCGTTACAGTTGAGTACCATCGTGGGTGGAGTCGTCACATCACGGCAGACCGACCAAAGGCGATGGTACACCTGCTGCTCAGCCCGTGGCTTTTTGTCAGATTCAAAGTAAAAGAAGAGAGCCAGAAAAAGCTGAAGGAGGCGAGTCGAAACACTCAGGAGAACAGGAGAGTTTGGAGTTTTCTCACTTTTGTCATTGGGTGTCTCATTTTTGTAATATTTTGTCTTGTTTTTTTAGTCGGACTTTTGTTGTTTTGATCATAAAGTAAAATACGACATCATTCAGTTCCAGATAGCTGTGACTAAATGTTTTGTGCCTTTGTAGATAAACTGTGATCTATAAGTTGTAAAGTGTAAACAATAAACTGAGGCATAATGTTGTTGAAATTGAACTTATTTTTTTAAAGAAATTTCAGGTTGTTCGTAATGTTTTGTAAAAAGATAATTCATTAAATGTGAACATTTTCAGAATGTACTTTTTATTGCATTAAAACAAAAGAAAAATTTGGAGTTTTAGTTATTTATAGATTATTATGCTGCAATTTTACTGGCCCAGCCCACTGGAGATCAAATAGGGCTAAATGTGGAACCTGAACTAAAATAAGTTTGACACCCCGATATATATGGTAATGACGGCGAAAGAAAAGAGCAACAGTACCTGATAGTGGGTATCCTGTCCAGCCGAGACTCAGGGCTCCAGGCGAGAGCATCGACACGCAATTCATGATGAAAAGCTCGAAGAACGTTGAACTCAACTCCCTCGATCTCCACATCCTCCTCCTGTGGGACGAGTTCACGGTCAGACAATAACGAAGACACTGTGCGATCAGTGAGTTAGACTGTGCGATGCTGCATCTCTGACCTGGAAGAGGCAGGTGCCCACTACCACATACTGGTTTCCACCGTAGGCCAGGAGAGAAGCTGGAGTTCCAGAGCTAAAAGGGCTGAACTCCACCACGTGAACATAGTCCTCACACGCCACCGTGTAGCTGGGACTGCGGCTCGAGTCTTCCTGCATGTTGTGTGTTGTGGTTAAGCTGGATTCAGTTCAGGTCTTACACTGTAATACATCACAATAATAAAGAACAGACTACATTATCCCTCCTGTTGTCTTCATTTACAGGCACCAAAAAATATTATTTTGTCTGAAAAAAATCCAAAAATTCAACAACAAATAAAAAATCCCCACATTTCTGAAAATTTGCAAAACCTTCAGGAAAAAATTCCAATTATTCTTTAAAAGCTTCCCTTCAAAGTTTTATAAAAAAATAAATAATCCTCCTAATTTAACAAGAAAACTATTGTAAATATTTTTTAAAAATGAGTAAAAATCTTCCAACAAAAATCCTAAAAATATCGAAAGTGACGACCTATGTATCAGTCAAACTTCTAATATTTTCTTTAAGAACATTCACATAAAAATCAACCAAAATCCAGCGAATTTGAAACTTTTTTTTTAAGATTTCTTTTTTCCCCACCAAAAAATGACACAAAACATTTCTTCACAGGTATCTGGAACTGGATGATATAGTATTTTACCGTATGATCAAAATGACAAAAGTCTAACAAAAAGAAACAAGACAAAATATTCCAAAAATGAGACACAAAATGATAAAAGCAAAAAAACACAATGACAAAAAATGAGACAAACAACACAAAATTTTAAAAAAGAGACAAAAAGTTTGGACAAAAACTAGACAAGAAAATACAAATGGCACAAACAGAGAAAAAAATGACAAAAAAGAAACAAAGCAACAAAAAAATAGACAAATGACACAAGCGAGACAAAAATGAAACACGTGGACATCAGAAGTTTCACTGTGAAAAAAATTTTTTTTCTCCACATTTTCAAACTTTATAACGGCTCAATTTGACCCGCAGGACGACATGAGGGTTACAATCAAATGTTTGGAGTGTCATTAAAAAAAGTGCTGCTCAGAACATTTAAAAAGGAACACCAGCTAATAAATAAATACATATTATATATATATATATACATAAGGTAATACGATAAGTTAACATTTCATTTAGCTCACTATTTAGCTACATTAGCCAAAACAACCATTTATGTGTGGTTATTTTACTCATATACATTTTTTGTAATTTAGGTTGCATATGTGCTCTGTACTGGACATCTACTTTAGTTCTATTTTTTTTAACA
This sequence comes from Acanthochromis polyacanthus, assembly GCF_021347895.1. Taxonomy (NCBI): domain Eukaryota; kingdom Metazoa; phylum Chordata; class Actinopteri; family Pomacentridae; genus Acanthochromis; species Acanthochromis polyacanthus. Next base: position 43,241,340 of record NC_067113.1, on the reverse strand, counting down.
TATTTGAGCTACCCTACTCAATCCTGATGTGATCAATGGAGGACATCCTGGCCTTTCTAATGATATCTCAAATGACTGGGTGGGATGAGGGGAACTTTGTTTTCATGCTGAGAAAAAATGGAGACTTCAGCAAAACTCACCTGCCAGGTAAAGAGAACAGTTTAGTCAAAAACTGTTAAGATGTTGTTGTTTTACTTATGATCATCATATATTTTCTTGTTTCTGAACACGTCAAGAATTATAAATTGGGGTCAGGGTTCTATTAAACTTTTGGTCAGGAAAAATAACAGCCCCTTTATGAAAGTCGACTGTTGTGGACATGAGAACGATTTAATATATTTTCTATGTAAAGTAATTAATGTAATAAACAAATAGTTGTTTATAACTAGGTTTCGTTCGGCCTTTAAAATTTTACACTATTATTATTTAATTTAGTTTCTTAAAAGTTTCACTAGAAAATGGATCGGCATGTTTTCTTCTCAGTCTATTTTGATTTCAAACTGTTGCTTTTTTTATGGTTGTTCTGTTGCCTACTACACTGGACATGCTATAAAGTCTAAAATAAAAATAATTTTATAAAATCCTAAATTGTGAGTTGTTGTTCTCACAAAAAAAAAAAAAAATTGAAAGATGCTTTTTTTCCCTCGGTTCTCAGGAGGATATGGTTCTTCCCTTACAGTCTGAGCAGGAATTTAAATACTGCTGACTGAAATAAAAATTTAGGAAGTTATATGATGATTCCACCCTGCAATCAAAAAGTAAGATAAATAATATGCAGTTGAATTAAATCTGTTCATACTTTTAACAACAATTACCATCTGTAATAAATTAAATGATTCCTTGATGTCAAAAGAACACCATTAGACAATAGACACTAAAATCAGACTCTGAAGCAAAGCATGCACAACACTTTAGAACCATAAAACCAAACTTCATTCAAATATCTGCTTGTTTTATATATCCCTGTCGGCACAAATGTATGCACAGTGAGTGAGGCACAGTGAGGGGTTTTCTTACCACACTATATAGATCTCCCTTCAATTCGGCTAGCACACACAAAAAAATTAAAGAGGCAAATTTAGATACAGACTACAATAACAGTGATTGTGACAGTCTAGTAAAACACAAAAGCCCAATTCACGATACGATTCTGTGGTGGAATTTTCTTCCGAATTACAAGAGAATCTCTCATATATCTGAGTTACTTCGGTACAAAATGAGTTAGCTACACTATGTGCAGTATATTAAATGAGCTATCGGTACATTCAGAGCTTCATTGTTCATAAATACGACACATAATGGTGACATGTCACCTGGGAAACAGCTAAAACGTGCATGTGAGAGTCCTGCTAGTTAGCGATTAGCCACACTAAAATTAGGCTCGTCCTTCGTTTTTTTTACCATTTAACGTTCACTGTGACACCGTAACATCTATCTCTTTCTGTCGAGAGTCTACTCCGATTCAGAATATTGTAGTAACTAATGTATTTTACCACTTTATTTCCAGCGGAATCAAATGCTGCCCGCCTTGGAGATGTTTATAATCTTTTTCCGTGTACGACACGGAATGTACCACTAAGTGCAATAGTCGAGGGGCGGCGAGGTTCGAACAACGTAAATGAAAAAAACATTTCGAGATAGACTCACATATAATTGGAATGAATCAGTTTAAAAACCTTTAACAACCCGATCTGTTATCCTACTATGACACTTTTAACATTATGGAGAGAAAAAATACTTTAACTGTAGGATAGTTGCCTCCGCCGTCTGCTGCAAGCTGATTGGCCAGAAGGCAGCGACGTCACCGGCAATTTAAAAATTTGAAACGGCAAATCTTTGTGGTGAAGGACGTGTCTTTGGCTCAGGAGACTGGAACAATACTAAAGGTTAGCACTATTTAATCAAATGCATTCAGCAATTTGTATGCATGCAGTGGGAGCTGAGAAAATGGCACATTAGTGTACTATTTGGGTAAATAAATGTGAAAAAAGTGTACTTATTTCAGTAGATATTTGCCACTTTGGCCTACAATCCTGATGGTTTTCTTTTCATTAAACTTCATTTAGCTCTTCTGAAGTCTTTATGATTATAGTTGGCAACCTATTTACAAGAAAAACTATGCTCTTTTCAAGTTTCTAAATTCATTTCATGTGTTTAATTTATTTGTTTTTAAATCTAATTCACGTAAAGCCTCATAACCAAGTTTTAAACAGGTTTCAAGTTTTGTTTCTGTTTCAGGGAATAATGGAGGCCTTAGGTGACCGTCTCAAACTGATGGTAAAGACCTTCAGGAGGGAGTGCCACAGAGTTTTGCAGTCAGAAAGAACTACTGTTTATGGAGCTGATGGCATGCTGATGGTGTTGCAGCTCGCCATGGCAGAAGTGAATAAAAAGGTAACCATGACATCATTGCAACCACAACACAGCTGTATATTCACAGACTAGCAAGATTTTCTAAAAACATGATTGTGTTGTGAAATTTCCAAGACACAGCATCCATAGTTGTTAAAAAAAAAATATAGCCTACAACTTCATGTATTTTATGACCCCTTTTATTTTGATAGTCTGTGTTTGAGTTCACTTCAAAATACTTAAAGGTTTTACATGCATAAAAAATGCTGGAGAGCACATTTACGACAATGCAACACAGGAGTGTCAAACATGCAGCCCATGGGCCAAAACTGACCCACCAGAGAGTCCAATTCGGCCCGTGGGGCGACTTTGTAAAGTGTAAAAATTACAGAGAAGATATTTGCTGCAAATTATAAATTCGTAAAACTATAAATTTAAAATAATTCCTAGATCATGAAAAACTGTTTTGATCATAAAGTAAAATACTAGATTATTCATAACTGTTTTGTCATTATTTTTGTTGGTTTTTTTGTCTTTTTTTTCTGACTTTTGTCATTTGTCTCATGTTTTTATCATTTTGTGTCTCATTTTTGTCTCGCTTGTGTTTTTTGTCCTAATATTGTCAATTTGTGTTTTGCTTTATTTGTTAATTTTGTCATTTGTCCATTTTTTTTGTCGCTTTAGAACAGGCATGGGCAAACTACGGCCTCGTTAACTTTATACAGTGAGAGGGCTTCAGCATCGTCAGTTTATTAAGTTTCTTGAAGAAACTGATGCTGATCACCAGGACTTGCTTTACCACTCTCATGTCCGCTGGTTAAGTTTGGGGAAAGTATGTCAGCAAGTGTGGAAGCTCAAGGGCGAGATTAGCTCATTTTTGGAGTTAGTAGGAAAACCGATGATTTTCTGAGCTGTGCCACAGAGATTGGCTCTTTGATTTTGCTTTAGCAGTGGACATACTGACGCACATGAATGAGCTGACTGTGAAGCTGCAAGGGAAAAATAAATTTGTGCAC